>NC_082369.1:1323264-2701599 GCF_027477595.1 Haemorhous mexicanus
ACTACAGCAGGTGGACACCTTGGTGGCCCAGTACCGTCATGGCTGCCTCTGGTGGGGACTTCCCTGGCTGCCTGTCCTGCGCCTCTTTCACCCCAGCACCCTCCGGCACTCCTCAGTGCCTCAGGTAGGACATGGGACATCAGACGCGGGTCCCCAGGGCCACCCATGGGACCTGGCACAGAGACCTGGCAGTGTTCAAGCAGTAGCCATCAACCCAAGCCCACAGGTCCCCAGAGGCGTCACCATTGCCAGGCCAAATGCCACCCCATAGTGGCCACCAACCTGTCCTTGAGGTTCCCCAAGGCCACCCAAAGGTGTCACCATATCCAGCCTCTGGTTGTTCCCCAGCCATCATCCTTTGGTGGCCATGGGTGCTGGGAGAGGGTCCCCACCCCAGGGTCCCCACCTGAGGGTTAATGGGTGCAGACAGGGCGGTGCCACCGCCATTGTCCCCACGCAGGAAACCTGATGCCACCCCAGTGAATCCCTGCCCACCCCATCCTTGTACCCTGCAGCTTTCGTGGCCCCCAAGACAAAATTTTCTACGGCTTCCTCAAGCCCTGGCTGGGTGAGTGGGGGGCACTAGGGTGGGGACAGCACCCTGGGGTGCCCCGTGAATGGAGTTGGGTGTCACAGGGGTGGGGACAGCACCTCCTGGGTGGGCCCCCAGATGAATTTGGATGTGTCACAGGGACAGTGGAGGACAGGGACATCATCCCTGGGTGCCCCCATGATGGATCTATGTGTGTCACAGGGAACGGGGCACTGGGGGACAGGGACATCATCCCTGGGCGCCCCCAGGATGGATCCAGGTGTGTCACATGGGACAGGGGTGGTGGGGGACAGGGACATTATCCTTGGGTGTTCCCAGGATGTATGTGTTTGTGTCACAGGGGAAAGGGCACTGGGGGACAGGAACATCATCCTTGGTGTCCCCAGATGGATCTGTGTGTGTCACAGGGGACAGGAGTGGTGGGGGACAGGGACAACCCCCTGGGTGCCCTCAGTGGACCCTGGTGTCCCCTCCCCAGGGGAGGGGCTGCTGCTGAGCGACGGGCAGCGCTGGGCGCGGCACCGGCAACTCCTGACACCCGCCTTCCACGGGGATGTGCTCCGGAATTACCTGGGAATCTTCAACCAGAGCACCCGCGTGCTGCTTGTGAGAGATCCGAGATGTGCACGAGTCCCCATCTGCACCCCAAATCATGAGTGCTGCACCCCAAATTCTGACCTACATACCAAACCCTGAGTCCCGTACCCAAAATTCTATCCTGCACCCACGGCTGCATCCTGACTCCTTTCCTGCACCCTGAGTCCCGTCCTGTACCCACATTCTGTACTGTCCCATACCCCAAACCCAAACCAGCCCCCAAACCCCAGCCCCACCCCTCGTTCATCACTGCATCCCTGTTCCACACCTGGTCTCCAACTCTTCCCCCTCTCCCACCCCTGTCCCACCCCCCAATTTATCCCCTGTCCCTGATCCCCTCCCTGTTCCCTTCCCAACCCAGTCCATCCCCGCAGGCCAAGTGGGGGGCAGCAGCAGTGGCAGCTGGTGGGGGGCCAGTGGAGCTGGAGGTGCTGCAGCCCCTGAGCCTCCTCACCCTGGACACGCTCCAGAAGTGCATCTTCAGTCACGAGAGCCACTGCCAGGAGTGAGTGTAACCTGTCCCCACTGACCATCCTGGTCGCCCTGGTGACTCCACCATTGTCCCTGTTGACCATCCTGGTGATGGCGTAGGCCCCACCATAGTCCCCACTGGCCATCGTGGTCCCACCACTGTCCCTGTTGGCCATTCTGGTGGCCCCAATGGTCCTGCTATCATCCATGCTGGTGGCCACAGGGTCCCACCATTGTCCCTGTTTCCTGCAGGCAGCCCAGCGAGTACATCCAGGCCATCCTGGAGCTGAGCTCATTGGTGGTCCGGCGCCAGTTCCAGCCACTTCTCCACCCGTGGTGGCTCTACAGCCTCTCCTCTGATGGCCGGCGCTTTGCCCGCGCCTGTGCCACTGTCCATGCCTTCACTGCTGATGTGGTGCAGCGCCGGCGCCAGGCACTCGCCTGCCTGGGCCATCAGGCCTGGCTGGATGGCCACCGGGGACGCAGCATGGACTTCATCGACCTCCTGCTGCTCACCAAGGTGGGGCTGGGGTGGTGGCCATGGGGACATGGAAGTGGTCAAGAGGGTGGTTGTGGCCATGGGGAGATGATGGTGACCATGATGGTGGTCAGGGGGATGGTGGTGGCCATGGAAGGGTTAGCCGTAGAGGCCAGTAGGATGCTGGTGGCCATGGGGGGGTTGGGCATAGACTGGTGGCCACAGGGGAACAGTGGTGGCTATGGGAAGCATTGATCATAGAGCTGGTGGCCAGTGGGATGATGGTGCCATAGGGTGGCGGCCATGGGGCAAGAGTGGCGGCCATGGATGGGATTTGGCCCCAGGTGGCCGATGGCTCATCCCACCTCCGTAGGACGAGAATGGCCACACCCTGTCGGACAAGGACATCGCGGCTGAGGCAGACACCTTCATGTTTGAGGGTAAGCACGAGCTCCCAGGCACCATTGGGGAGGAGCCACTCCAGTGTCCCCTCACTCACCCAATGTCCCCACAGGTCATGACACCACGGCCAGTGGCCTGGCATGGCTCTTCTACAACCTGGCCGGCCACCCTGAGTACCAGGAGCGATGCCGCCAGGAGGTCCAGGAGCTTCTGGCTGGCCGGGACACTGTGGACATTGAATGGTGAGATGTCCCCAGGGCCATCCCTGGTCATGTAGCTTGGGGACATGGTGCTACCCCCGCTTGTCCCCAGGGAGGACCTGTCCCAGCTGCCCTTCACCACCATGTGCATCAAGGAGAGCCTGCGGCTGCACCCTCCTGTCACTGCTGTGTCCCGGCGCTGCACCGAGGACATCCCCTTGCGTGATGGCCGTGTCATCCCCAAGGGTATGGCATGGCCAGGATGTACCCAGTGTCACCACCCACCCTCATCTGCTGTCCCTAAAGTGGCCATTCCCATCCCACCAGGGGTCATCTGCCTGATGAGCATCTACGGGACCCACCACAACCCAGACCTCTGGCCCGAGCCTGAGGTAGGACCATCCTATGAACTGTCTCTGTCACCACAGTGGCAACAGCTGTGTCCCCTCAGTGTGACTGTGTCGTGTCACCTCAGGTATTCAACCCTCTGAGGTTCAGCCTGGAGAACAGCAAGGGACGCTCCCCGTCATCCTTCATCCCCTTCTCTGCTGGCCCCAGGTACGTGGTGGAGTGGGGACAAGAGTGTCCCCAAGTGCCACCCCCATCCCTGGCTGGATTCACAGCGGAGTGACAGTGACAGTGGGGATGTGGTGGCAGGAACTGCATCGGGCAGAGCTTTGCCATGGCTGAGATGAAGGTGGTAGTGGCATTGACACTGTCCCGGTTTGTGCTGCGGAGGGACACGGCGAGGCCACCCCCGCGCCGCAAGCCCGAGCTGATCCTGCGTGCCGAGGACGGGCTCTGGTTGCTGCTGGAGCCACTGGTGGGAGTGGCCTGAGGGACAGGGGTCACCAGGACATGGGACATCCCACAAGGCAGGTGTCACAGCCAGAGGAGGAGCAGGGAATGAATGGTAGCATGAAGAGGACAGTATTATGGTGGTAGTGGGGATGTGATGTCCTTGGTCATGGGACACCTCATGGCATGGACATGTGAACCCATGGACTTGTCCCCTAGGCCACTTGTCACCATCCATGGCCATGTCCCCCATGTCCTCATCCATTGCCATATAGCCCCATGTCACCATCTATATCTGTGACACCCCCCCATGCCCAATATCGCCATCCACAGCCATGTCCGCACCCATGTCCTTGTCCATATCCCCATCCTCACCATGTCTCCCAATGTCACAATCCATGTCTTAGCTGAATGTCTTTATTTTACCCTAATGTTTGGGTGAAGGGATGAAGAAAAATGAAGGGAAATCAAAGCCAAATAAAATTATTTACGTGTCCACGCTGCTGTCCCATGCCCAGGCTAGAATGGTCACAGTGGGGGGGTGACAGTCCCCCTCTTTCGGGGCTCCGCAGAATCCCAGCTGCCAGTGGAGGCACAATGCGGAACAAAAGGGCCACAGCATGGGCCTGGGGGGCACTGGCTTACTTTATTTGATGTTAAACTCCAGGAGTCCCGGGATCCCCGTGCTGAACTGTGGGCAAGCAACATAAAGGGAGGCAGGTCTCAAGGGAGGATACAATGTTCAACTAATCAGGAAACTGGGGGTGGGACACAAGGCAGGGGATACAACGCAGTGAAGGATTTCAAGGGAGGAAAACTGCTTGGGATAGGAGGGGTTAACAACTGGATGTGGGGGGGGAAGGGGTTTGAAACTTGGCAGGGAAGTAGCTAAGTAACAAGAGATAAAGGACACCTGGCTCAACTGAACAACAAAGGCAGGTCTGTGTCACTCTAAAACAGGGGGAGAAAAAATCCAAAAGGACTACCAAACCACAAATCAAACAAAAAACCTGCCAAATAAAAACACACTGCAACAGCTGAGTATCCATGTGCCTGGGTGGGTAGAAAGGACCTTTTTTAGAGGGATTTCCACTCCATTGTCTCCAAAATCCTGGTTTCGTGCTCCAGTCCATCACTATTTGGCAGTGAAAGATGCCTGTGGGACAGAGAGAATTACAATCATGGAATGATTCAGGTTGGAAAAGACCTCCAACACCATCCAGTATTCCTTGATGCCACCAGAAGAAATGACTGGATGCAAAAGGTGAGATTTTTTTGGGGTCCAAAGTAAAAAACTGTGCTGTCCCCTATGAAATTCTGACGGTGGTTTGCATCCTAATGGATTTTTCTCTGGCTGCGTCCAAGTGCCCAAGGGGAGCCAGGAAGATGTGGAGACCACCAGCCAGGTATCTTCCCAACATGGATCACCAGGACCATGGACGACCAAGTCTCTGCCCAACGAGGGTCACTGTGGACCATCCAATGGAGGTCCTCCAACGGAGGATGGAGTTGAAGCAGCACTCAAAGCTCTTCCCACACTTGGGACACTGTTAGGGTCTCTCCCCAGTGTGGATCTGCTGGTGGGTGAGGAGGGTGGAGTTTTTCTTAAAGCACTTCCTGCAGTCGGGGCAGTGGAAGGGCCTCTATTCTGTGTGAATCTGCTGATGCTTGAGGAGACGGTATCTGCTCTGAAACCTCTCCCCACACTCAGAACACTCATAGGGCCTCTCCCCAGTGTGGATCCTCTGGTGGGCAATCAGGTTGGAGCTCTGGCTGAAGCTCTTCCCACATTCTGAGCACGTGTAGGGGCAATCCCCAGTGTGCATTGTCTGGTGGATGATCAGGTCAGAGCTGTCACGGAAGCTCTTCCCACATTCCCCACACACATAGGGTCGTATCCCAGTGTGGATCATCTGGTGGCGGTTCAGGTGGCAGCTCTTCCTGAAGGCTTTCCCACATTCTCCACATTTATAGGGCCGTTCATCAGTGTGGATCCTCTGGTGGCAGATCAAACTGGAGCTCAGGCTGAAGCTCTTTCCACATTCCCCACACTCGTAGGGCCGTTCCCCGGTGTGGATCCGCTGATGGGTGATCAGGTGGGAGCTGACTTTGAAGCTCTGTCCACACTCCCCACACTCATAGGGCCATTCCCCGGTGTGAATCCTCTGGTGGACCATCAGGTCAGAGGTGTCTCTGAAGCTCTTCCCACATTCCCCACACTCATAGGGCCTCTCCCCAGTGTGGATCTTCTGGTGGCGGTACAGGTGGGAGCTGATCCTGAAGCTCTTCCCACATTCCCCACACTCATAGGGCCGTTCCCCGGAGTGGATCTTCTGGTGGCAGACCAGGCGGGAGCTCGTGAGGAAACTCTTCCCACATTCCAGGCACTGGTGGGGCTTCTTGCCATCATCAAGCTGCTCATTGACCACTTCAGAGCTCTGGCCAGAGCTCCGGCTGCCTTCCTGGCACAGGGTGGGTCTTTCTTCCTCCGAGCATCCTGGGCTGCGTTTGCAGCCCCTCCTCCTGTGGGATCTCCAGGGCTTTTCCTCCCCGTTGGATTCCTGCGCTGTGGAGCCGCTCAAAACAGCCTCTCTCATGAGGTTCTGCTGCAGGGATTTGTCCTCCCTGGTCTCCATCCTCAGCTCCTTGTCTGGGGGAGGAAGGACAAAGAGAGGAAGGGTTTTGCCTCCATGCCAGAGGGAAGGGGAAGGAGATCTCCCCAGTCCATCCCTGGCAGGACAGCATTGGCACAGGGGTTGTCCTGAAGCCGGGGACCGTGCTGGGCTGGGAGATGAAGCAGAAGAGAGGGGGAAAGGGGCAGTGACTTCCTCCTCACCTGCCGGGCTGTCCCAAGGCATCTTCCTCTTCCTTGCAGACTTCTCCTCTATGCAGATAAGGTTTGGGAGTGGGAAATCCAGATTTGAGGGAAAAACAAGATGTGAGTGCATTGCCTTCGAAAGTCCCGCTGGCCAAGTCCATCTCTAGCAGTCACCAGGTGTCTGGTGGCCAGAAAAACCTCCAAAAATAAAAAAACCTCTCCCAGGATTTGCCTGTTTCCAGTGTCCTTACTTTGGGGTTATGGGGGTCCCTCTTCTCAGAGCTGCTGGGGGACCCATGGTTCCTGGGCCTTCCCCCCCCACACACACCCAGGCCCTGCTTAGACAGGCTGAGGGGGTTTTGGGAGTGTCCAGGGGTGACTTTATGATGCTCATATCCCCATTTGTCTGAAATACGTTTTTCACCTATAAGACTAGTTCTGAGAGCAAAGAGGGAGGAAGAAGCACGGAGTTTGTTTTCAGAACCTCTCTCACTCCTCCACATTCCTGCTCCTCTGTTGTCTGCAGATGGACAGGCAGCAGGAAAGAGCTCTCCTTTGCTTTTAGTTAATTTTAGCTAGCAGAGGCAGAGAAATTCCCTGGACAGTGATTTCTGGTTTTTCCTTTTCTTTGGACCTGTCTAAACCTGCTCTGGACTGAACACCCAGAAGAGCACCAGGAGCTCACATCTGTGCCCAACTGGGGCTGGGCTGCGGCATTTCCAGCACCAGAGGGGCTCGCTGTGGAACCCCGCAATGCTCATTCCGCGGCCGCTCCTCCTCGGACTGCTCCCATTCGTGCTCCTCCTGTTCCTGCTCCTCCCCTTCCCCTCTTCCTCCCCTTCCTTCCGCTCCTCCTCCGCTCCCGCCTGGGACCCCCCTTTCGCAACCCTCTGCCCCACGGCCGCAGCAGCACCGGGTTTGGGTCTCGCGGGATCCGGAGTCGAGTACCAAATATATTTCGGTGTCGCTGAGAGAGGTATTTTTTTATTTATATAATGAGGGGATATATTTGGATCTCGCAGGAATGCAAAGCTGAGCCTCAAATGGCCTTGGGGGCGATCGCGGAGATCGGGCCCCTGCGGGGCCCACGTGGCGATCGCCCGGTGCCGGCGGGGCGGGACACGGGTTTTGGGGAACCCCGGGGAGAGCCGGGGGATGAAAGGCGGGAGCCCCGGCGTGGGGAGAGAGGCGGTAGCAGAGCTGGGGGAGCTCCGGCAGGCTGGAGGGGTGGTGGAGCCCGGAGATGAGTGGGGCCCGGGCTCCCCGACGCTGAAAGTATTGTCGGGGAGCGGGAGGAGCGCTGAGTGCCTGGAGTGGGGGGATGCTGGAGAGGGGGACCCTGGGACACCTGGGAGCCGCGTTCGAATCAGGGGACGATGAACCCTGGACACCCCGAAAACCCCCTCAGCCTGTCTAAGCAGTGCCTGGGGGGGCGGGATGCCCAGGAACCACGGGTCCCCCAGCAGCTCTGAGAAGAGGGACCCCCCCATAACCCCGAACTAAGGACGCTGGAAACAGGGAACGCCTGGGAGAGTTGTTGGTTTTTTTTTTTTTTTTTTTTTTTTTTTTGTCTCCTTCTTGATTTTTGGACGTTTTTCTGGCCACCAGACACCCAGTGACATCTAATGACAAATGGACTTGGCTAGCAGGACCTTCAAAGCCAACGCCAATGTCATGGTTTAGGGCAATTTTGGGAGAAAACCTCTAAAGGTGTTACCTCTAGAAGAGCAAATTCAAGCGGACCCTGCCCTAGCTGGTTCTGGAAAAGGATTTCCTTGGAGAAAAGTGGAAAAAACTGTTTGTTTAACAGGCAAAGCACTCACCAGCCCAAAAAAATGAACAATATTAAACAATAAAACCTCTTGCTTCTCCAAAAGAGATGACAAACTGACAAAGTCCCCTCCATGGGCTGTAGCTCAGCTCACTCAGTCTCTTATCAGTCCCTCTGGTGCTGGAAATGCCGCAGCCCAGCCCCAGTTGGGCACAGATGTGAGCTCCTGGTGCTCTTCTGGGTGTTCAGTCCAGAGCAGGTTTAGACAGGTCCAAAGAAAAGGAAAAACCAGAAATCACTGTCCAGGGAATTTCTCTGCCTCTGCTAGCTAAAATTAACTAAAAGCAAAGGAGAGCTCTTTCCTGCTGCCTGTCCATCTGCAGACAACAGAGGAGCAGGAATGTGGAGGAGTGAGAGAGGTTCTGAAAACAAACTCCGTGCTTCTTCCTCCCTCTTTGCTCTCAGAACTAGTCTTATAGGTGAAAAACGTATTTCAGACAAATGGGGATATGAGCATCGTAAAGTCACCCCTGGACACTCCCAAAACCCCCTCAGCCTGTCTAAGCAGGGCCTGGGTGTGTGTGGGGGGGGAAGGCCCAGGAACCACGGGTCCCCCAGCAGCTCTGAGAAGAGGGACCCCCATAACCCCAAAGTAAGGACACTGGAAACAGGCAAATCCTGGGAGAGGTTTTTTTATTTTTGGAGGTTTTTCTGGCCACCAGACACCTGGTGACTGCTAGAGATGGACTTGGCCAGCGGGACTTTCGAAGGCAATGCACTCACATCTTGTTTTTCCCTCAAATCTGGATTTCCCACTCCCAAACCTTATCTGCATAGAGGAGAAGTCTGCAAGGAAGAGGAAGATGCCTTGGGACAGCCCGGCAGGTGAGGAGGAAGTCACTGCCCCTTTCCCCCTCTCTTCTGCTTCATCTCCCAGCCCAGCACGGTCCCCGGCTTCAGGACAACCCCTGTGCCAATGCTGTCCTGCCAGGGATGGACTGGGGAGATCTCCTTCCCCTTCCCTCTGGCATGGAGGCAAAACCCTTCCTCTCTTTGTCCTTCCTCCCCCAGACAAGGAGCTGAGGATGGAGACCAGGGAGGACAAATCCCTGCAGCAGAACCTCATGAGAGAGGCTGTTTTGAGCGGCTCCACAGCGCAGGAATCCAACGGGGAGGAAAAGCCCTGGAGATCCCACAGGAGGAGGGGCTGCAAACGCAGCCCAGGATGCTCGGAGGAAGAAAGACCCACCCTGTGCCAGGAAGGCAGCCGGAGCTCTGGCCAGAGCTCTGAAGTGGTCAATGAGCAGCTTGATGATGGCAAGAAGCCCCACCAGTGCCTGGAATGTGGGAAGAGTTTCCTCACGAGCTCCCGCCTGGTCTGCCACCAGAAGATCCACTCCGGGGAACGGCCCTATGAGTGTGGGGAATGTGGGAAGAGCTTCAGGATCAGCTCCCACCTGTACCGCCACCAGAAGATCCACACTGGGGAGAGGCCCTATGAGTGTGGGGAATGTGGGAAGAGCTTCAGAGACACCTCTGACCTGATGGTCCACCAGAGGATTCACACCGGGGAATGGCCCTATGAGTGTGGGGAGTGTGGACAGAGCTTCAAAGTCAGCTCCCACCTGATCACCCATCAGCGGATCCACACCGGGGAACGGCCCTACGAGTGTGGGGAATGTGGAAAGAGCTTCAGCCTGAGCTCCAGTTTGATCTGCCACCAGAGGATCCACACTGATGAACGGCCCTATAAATGTGGAGAATGTGGGAAAGCCTTCAGGAAGAGCTGCCACCTGAACCGCCACCAGATGATCCACACTGGGATACGACCCTATGTGTGTGGGGAATGTGGGAAGAGCTTCCGTGACAGCTCTGACCTGATCATCCACCAGACAATGCACACTGGGGATTGCCCCTACACGTGCTCAGAATGTGGGAAGAGCTTCAGCCAGAGCTCCAACCTGATTGCCCACCAGAGGATCCACACTGGGGAGAGGCCCTATGAGTGTTCTGAGTGTGGGGAGAGGTTTCAGAGCAGATACCGTCTCCTCAAGCATCAGCAGATTCACACAGAATAGAGGCCCTTCCACTGCCCCGACTGCAGGAAGTGCTTTAAGAAAAACTCCACCCTCCTCACCCACCAGCAGATCCACACTGGGGAGAGACCCTAACAGTGTCCCAAGTGTGGGAAGAGCTTTGAGTGCTGCTTCAACTCCATCCTCCGTTGGAGGACCTCCATTGGATGGTCCACAGTGACCCTCGTTGGGCAGAGACTTGGTCGTCCATGGTCCTGGTGATCCATGTTGGGAAGATACCTGGCTGGTGGTCTCCACATCTTCCTGGCTCCCCTTGGGCACTTGGACGCAGCCAGAGAAAAATCCATTAGGATGCAAACCACCGTCAGAATTTCATAGGGGACAGCACAGTTTTTTACTTTGGACCCCAAAAAAATCTCACCTTTTGCATCCAGTCATTTCTTCTGGTGGCATCAAGGAATACTGGATGGTGTTGGAGGTCTTTTCCAACCTGAATCATTCCATGATTGTAATTCTCTCTGTCCCACAGGCATCTTTCACTGCCAAATAGTGATGGACTGGAGCACGAAACCAGGATTTTGGAGACAATGGAGTGGAAATCCCTCTAAAAAAGGTCCTTTCTACCCACCCAGGCACATGGATACTCAGCTGTTGCAGTGTGTTTTTATTTGGCAGGTTTTTTGTTTGATTTGTGGTTTGGTAGTCCTTTTGGATTTTTTCTCCCCCTGTTTTAGAGTGACACAGACCTGCCTTTGTTGTTCAGTTGAGCCAGGTGTCCTTTATCTCTTGTTACTTAGCTACTTCCCTGCCAAGTTTCAAACCCCTTCCCCCCCCACATCCAGTTGTTAACCCCTCCTATCCCAAGCAGTTTTCCTCCCTTGAAATCCTTCACTGCGTTGTATCCCCTGCCTTGTGTCCCACCCCCAGTTTCCTGATTAGTTGAACATTGTATCCTCCCTTGAGACCTGCCTCCCTTTATGTTGCTTGCCCACAGTTCAGCACGGGGATCCCGGGACTCCTGGAGTTTAACATCAAATAAAGTAAGCCAGTGCCCCCCAGGCCCATGCTGTGGCCCTTTTGTTCCGCATTGTGCCTCCACTGGCAGCTGGGATTCTGCGGAGCCCCGAAAGAGGGGGACTGTCACCCCCCCACTGTGACCATTCTAGCCTGGGCATGGGACAGCAGCGTGGACACGTAAATAATTTTATTTGGCTTTGATTTCCCTTCATTTTTCTTCATCCCTTCACCCAAACATTAGGGTAAAATAAAGACATTCAGCTAAGACATGGATTGTGACATTGGGAGACATGGTGAGGATGGGGATATGGACAAGGACATGGGTGCGGACATGGCTGTGGATGGCGATATTGGGCATGGGGGGGTGTCACAGATATAGATGGTGACATGGGGCTATATGGCAATGGATGAGGACATGGGGGACATGGCCATGGATGGTGACAAGTGGCCTAGGGGACAAGTCCATGGGTTCACATGTCCATGCCATGAGGTGTCCCATGACCAAGGACATCACATCCCCACTACCACCATAATACTGTCCTCTTCATGCTACCATTCATTCCCTGCTCCTCCTCTGGCTGTGACACCTGCCTTGTGGGATGTCCCATGTCCTGGTGACCCCTGTCCCTCAGGCCACTCCCACCAGTGGCTCCAGCAGCAACCAGAGCCCGTCCTCGGCACGCAGGATCAGCTCGGGCTTGCGGCGCGGGGGTGGCCTCGCCGTGTCCCTCCGCAGCACAAACCGGGACAGTGTCAATGCCACTACCACCTTCATCTCAGCCATGGCAAAGCTCTGCCCGATGCAGTTCCTGCCACCACATCCCCACTGTCACTGTCACTCCGCTGTGAATCCAGCCAGGGATGGGGGTGGCACTTGGGGACACTCTTGTCCCCACTCCACCACGTACCTGGGGCCAGCAGAGAAGGGGATGAAGGATGACGGGGAGCGTCCCTTGCTGTTCTCCAGGCTGAACCTCAGAGGGTTGAATACCTGAGGTGACACGACACAGTCACACTGAGGGGACACAGCTGTTGCCACTGTGGTGACAGAGACAGTTCATAGGATGGTCCTACCTCAGGCTCGGGCCAGAGGTCTGGGTTGTGGTGGGTCCCGTAGATGCTCATCAGGCAGATGACCCCTGGTGGGATGGGAATGGCCACTTTAGGGACAGCAGATGAGGGTGGGTGGTGACACTGGGTACATCCTGGCCATGCCATACCCTTGGGGATGACACGGCCATCACGCAAGGGGATGTCCTCGGTGCAGCGCCGGGACACAGCAGTGACAGGAGGGTGCAGCCGCAGGCTCTCCTTGATGCACATGGTGGTGAAGGGCAGCTGGGACAGGTCCTCCCTGGGGACAAGCGGGGGTAGCACCATGTCCCCAAGCTACATGACCAGGGATGGCCCTGGGGACATCTCACCATTCAATGTCCACAGTGTCCCGGCCAGCCAGAAGCTCCTGGACCTCCTGGCGGCATCGCTCCTGGTACTCAGGGTGGCCGGCCAGGTTGTAGAAGAGCCATGCCAGGCCACTGGCCGTGGTGTCATGACCTGTGGGGACATTGGGTGAGTGAGGGGACACTGGAGTGGCTCCTCCCCAATGGTGCCTGGGAGCTCGTGCTTACCCTCAAACATGAAGGTGTCTGCCTCAGCCGCGATGTCCTTGTCCGACAGGGTGTGGCCATTCTCGTCCTACGGAGGTGGGATGAGCCATCGGCCACCTGGGGCCAAATCCCATCCATGGCCGCCACTCTTGCCCCATGGCCGCCACCCTATGGCACCATCATCCCACTGGCCACCAGCTCTATGATCAATGCTTCCCATAGCCACCACTGTTCCCCTGTGGCCACCAGTCTATGCCCAACCCCCCCATGGCCACCAGCATCCTACTGGCCTCTACGGCTAACCCTTCCATGGCCACCACCATCCCCCTGACCACCATCATGGTCACCATCATCTCCCCATGGCCACAACCACCCTCTTGACCACTTCCATGTCCCCATGGCCACCACCCCAGCCCCACCTTGGTGAGCAGCAGGAGGTCGATGAAGTCCATGCTGCGTCCCCGGTGGCCATCCAGCCAGGCCTGATGGCCCAGGCAGGCGAGTGCCTGGCGCCGGCGCTGCACCACATCAGCAGTGAAGGCATGGACAGTGGCACAGGCGCGGGCAAAGCGCCGGCCATCAGAGGAGAGGCTGTAGAGCCACCACGGGTGGAGAAGTGGCTGGAACTGGCGCCGGACCACCAATGAGCTCAGCTCCAGGATGGCCTGGATGTACTCGCTGGGCTGCCTGCAGGAAACAGGGACAATGGTGGGACCCTGTGGCCACCAGCATGGATGATAGCAGGACCATTGGGGCCACCAGAATGGCCAACAGGGACAGTGGTGGGACCACGATGGCCAGTGGGGACTATGGTGGGGCCTACGCCATCACCAGGATGGTCAACAGGGACAATGGTGGAGTCACCAGGGCGACCAGGATGGTCAGTGGGGACAGGTTACACTCACTCCTGGCAGTGGCTCTCGTGACTGAAGATGCACTTCTGGAGCGTGTCCAGGGTGAGGAGGCTCAGGGGCTGCAGCACCTCCAGCTCCACTGGCCCCCCACCAGCTGCCACTGCTGCTGCCCCCCACTTGGCCTGCGGGGATGGACTGGGTTGGGAAGGGAACAGGGAGGGGATCAGGGACAGGGGATAAATTGGGGGGTGGGACAGGGGTGGGAGAGGGGGAAGAGTTGGAGACCAGGTGTGGAACAGGGATGCAGTGATGAACGAGGGGTGGGGCTGGGGTTTGGGGGCTGGTTTGGGTTTGGGGTATGGGACAGTACAGAATGTGGGTACAGGACGGGACTCAGGGTGCAGGAAAGGAGTCAGGATGCAGCCGTGGGTGCAGGATAGAATTTTGGGTACGGGACTCAGGGTTTGGTATGTAGGTCAGAATTTGGGGTGCAGCACTCATGATTTGGGGTGCAGATGGGGACTCGTGCACATCTCGGATCTCTCACAAGCAGCACGCGGGTGCTCTGGTTGAAGATTCCCAGGTAATTCCGGAGCACATCCCCGTGGAAGGCGGGTGTCAGGAGTTGCCGGTGCCGCGCCCAGCGCTGCCCGTCGCTCAGCAGCAGCCCCTCCCCTGGGGAGGGGACACCAGGGTCCACTGAGGGCACCCAGGGGGTTGTCCCTGTCCCCCACCACTCCTGTCCCCTGTGACACACACAGATCCATCTGGGGACACCAAGGATGATGTTCCTGTCCCCCAGTGCCCTTTCCCCTGTGACACAAACACATACATCCTGGGAACACCCAAGGATAATGTCCCTGTCCCCCACCACCCCTGTCCCATGTGACACACCTGGATCCATCCTGGGGGCGCCCAGGGATGATGTCCCTGTCCCCCAGTGCCCCGTTCCCTGTGACACACATAGATCCATCATGGGGGCACCCAGGGATGATGTCCCTGTCCTCCACTGTCCCTGTGACACATCCAAATTCATCTGGGAGCCCACCCAGGAGGTGCTGTCCCCACCCCTGTGACACCCAACTCCATTCACGGGGCACCCCAGGGTGCTGTCCCCACCCTAGTGCCCCCCACTCACCCAGCCAGGGCTTGAGGAAGCCGTAGAAAATTTTGTCCTTGGGGGCCACGAAAGCTGCAGGGTACAAGGATGGGGTGGGCAGGGATTCACTGGGGTGGCATCAGGTTTCCTGCGTGGGGACAATGGCGGTGGCACCGCCCTGTCTGCACCCATTAACCCTCAGGTGGGGACCCTGGGGTGGGGACCCTCTCCCAGCACCCATGGCCACCAAAGGATGATGGCTGGGGAACAACCAGAGGCTGGATATGGTGACACCTTTGGGTGGCCTTGGGGAACCTCAAGGACAGGTTGGTGGCCACTATGGGGTGGCATTTGGCCTGGCAATGGTGACGCCTCTGGGGACCTGTGGGCTTGGGTTGATGGCTACTGCTTGAACACTGCCAGGTCTCTGTGCCAGGTCCCATGGGTGGCCCTGGGGACCCGCGTCTGATGTCCCATGTCCTACCTGAGGCACTGAGGAGTGGCCGGAGGGTGCTGGGGTGAAAGAGGCGCAGGACAGGCAGCCAGGGAAGTCCCCACCAGAGGCAGCCATGACGGTACTGGGCCACCAAGGTGTCCACCTGCTGTAGTCCTTCCTCCGTGCTCCGGCCCTGGGGACAACAGGACATGTGTGCCACTGGGGGCACAGAAAGGCTTGGGGACATGTGTGTCCTCAGGACACTGCCAGCCTTGGGGACATGTGTGTCTGTCCCCACTGTCCCCTTGCAGGGGCCAATACCCTGTCCCCACTGTTCCTTTGCCAGTGCCACCACACCGTCCTCACCATCCCCCCAAGTGCCACCACTCCATTCCTTTGGTCCCCTCACAGGTGCCACCACCCAATTATTCCTTTGCAGGTGCCTCCACCCCTCTCCCCGCTGTCCCCGCAGGTGCCACCCCGCTGTTCCCTCACCATGCCAGTGTGTCCCAGCAACCAATTGCGCCAGGGCGGGATGGGGAACTTGTTCAGCTGGCGACAAGTGGCCCTGAATCGGGTGACAGCCACCAGCGCATCCCAGAGCCACCGCAGCAGCAGGGCCACCACGAAGGTGCCCAGGGCCACCGCGCCCAGGGAACCTAGCGCCGTGGCCACCGCCATGGAACCGCTCCTGGGGACAGGAAGGGGACAGGGCAAGGGTTGAGTGTGGGCGGTGTCACCCGCGGGGTCACGTGGCGCCGTGCTGGGTGTCACCGGATCCGCCTTTTGTCCTAATACACATTCTGGTGGCAGCGTCCTCTGACATGTCCTGGTGACTTCTTGTGCTGACATGTCCTGGTGGCATTGTGTTCCCTCCTCCTCCCTGCGTGTGTCCCTGTCTGCCCTTCCCTCTGTGTACCACTGTCCCCCATCCGTGTGTCCCTATCCCTCTGCACATGTCCCTGTCCACTGTCGTGTGTCCCTGCCCCCTCGGAGTGTCCCCGTCCCCATCTTCCCCGTGAGACCTTGTTCCTTTCCGTGTGTCCCTGTCCCTCTCTGTATGTCCCCTGCCCCCCGCCCCCGGCGGGACCAAAGTCCCCGAGGTCCCGGGGCCGTGTCCTGCCGGATAGTCACGTGTCTCGCAGGGTGTCCTCCTGTCCCATAGGATGTTGCCGTGGCTGTTCCTTGCACTGAGCGTCTGCACCTGTCCCGGCACAGACAGGGACACCCCATGACACCCCACAGCACTGACAACACTTTGACCTCTGGTTTTGTGTCTTTTCTCCTTGATTTGTGTCCTTTCCCCCTCTTTCAGATCCTTTCCACCTCTCTTGGGTCCTTTAACCCCGTTTTGGGTTCTTTCCCCTTCTTTTGGGTCTTTTTCCTCTGTTTAGGGTCCTTTCCCCAGTTTTAGGTGCATTGTTCAGATTTTGGTCCTTTCCCTTAATTTTGGCTGCCCTCCCCCGGCTTTGATGCATTTTTGGGTGCCTTTCCCCCCTCAACCCCATTCCCACCCTTTCCCCCACATGCCCCCGCTCCCTGCCCACCCCTGTCTCCCCAGGCGTCCCCAAGGGTGTCCCACATGCCATGTGTTCTCTGCGACTGACATCATGGACACCCTTGAGTCCCCGGCCCGGGACAGCTCCCCTACCACCGCCACGGCACTGGGGCAGGGGCTGAGGGTCTGCAGCACCTTGGAGTGCCACGCAGGGCTAGATGAGCACCTCCAGGACCCCCTTCCGGGTCTCACTCCTGGGCAGTGGCAGCTCCTGACCAAGCTCCTGCGCTGTGACCCTGCAACACTGGACTATGGGGCCATACTGGCCCCCAACAGCTCCATGGTGGCCCTCAGTCCCCTCTTTGCCAGCATCGAGATGGGGCTGAGGTCTGGGGGATTTGGGCGACCCCTCCCCAGCCTCAACCCCCTGCTGATCCTCTCTTTACTGTCACCATCACATCATCGGATGTGCTTTGGGGACATCTTTCCTGGTGACAACAGTGGGACCATGCTGGAACCCAGCAGCTGCTGGGACGACGTGGAGAACTAAAATTACACCTCGCAGGGCCTCCCGTCCCCTATCCCCGATGCTGTGGTCATCAGAGCCATGGATGGGATGGTCCTGGGGGCACGACTGGCCTGGGACCCCATCCTGCTGGCCAAGCTGCTCCAGGGCTACTGCAGGACCAGCAATGGCTTGGAAATGGGGAGACTCCCCCTGCAGCAGTTATGGCACTGGGATTTTGGGGCGCTGGTGTGGCCAGGACAGCTAGAGAAGGAGGAGACAAAAGGAGGTTTTGGGGATGCCGTGGGTGCTGTCACACACCTGGCAGCTCCTTAGGGATGTGAGGACACAGCAGGTGGTGGTCTTGGCTTGTCGGGTGTCACAGGAGTTAAACGAGTGGGTTTGGGCAGGGGATGTCACCCTCTAAATGGGGTTGTCACCACACAAGTGGGGGTTGTCACCCCGTAAACAGGAGTTGTTACCACACAAAGGGGGCTTGTCACCACACAAATGGGAGTTGTCACTGCACAAATGGGGTGGGAAGAAGTGAGAGGGGACTCTGGGTGAGTGGGGTGGGGTCACTCTCCTGGGTGGGCACTGAGAGATGATGGTAGGGACAGGTGGCTTGGTGTGGTGGCTTTGGGTCCCCTGGGTGGACACCATTGTGACCCCTGAGTGGTCACCACCATGTCCTGTGGATGGCCACCACTATGCTGCCTGGGTGGACACCATAGTTTTCCCTGGATGACCGCCACCGTGTCCTCTGAATGGACATAACTCTGTCCCCTGGATGGCCACCCCTCTCTCCCCTGGGTGGTGGTCCCTGGGTGGCAGTCCCTAGATGGCCACCACCATGTCTCCATGGCCAACACTGTTGTGTCCCTTGGACACTGGCCCCCTCATGTCCCCACCAAAGGACACCCTGAGTAGCCCCTTCCCATCTCCTCAGTAACTCCCAGGAGGACCGTCCCACATCCAGGCTGAGCATCCCTCAGATGTTCCCATGTGTCCCTAAAGACCCATCAAGCTCCTTGTCTCCGCATGGACTCTGCTGTGTCCCCAAGGACCCACTGAGCCCCTTGTCCTCACATGGACTCTGACATGTCCCTAAGGGCTTAGGGGATACGTGGAGCCCCTTGTCACACTGCACGTGGGGGCTGGTCCCTACTGGGGCACCCTGTAATTGCTGTGGCTCCTGCTGGGCTCCATGTTCCTGCACCACACCCTGGAGCCGGTGAGGCCATGCCAGAGCTGCTACACCTGTTCCCATGCCATGAGGGACATGCAGAGCTTTCACCAGGATACCCACAGTTGGGACAACATTGGCTGCAGGTCACTGGCACCCTCTGAGGGAGCTGGCACCCCCCAAGGGAGCCATCATTGTACCCTGGCAGGCCCTGTCACCACCCAAAGGACCTGTTGCCCTCCAAGGTCCCCATCACTGTCCCCTTGTAAGTCCCCACCATTGTCCCCCCCTACTGTCCCTATCACTGTCCCACCATGGTCCCTGTCACCCTCTGTGGTCCATTTGCCCCCCATGGTCCCCATCCCTGACCCTTTGCAGTCCCCACCACTGTCGCCCCATGGCTCCACCACTGGGTACCCACCGTCAGGTCCTTGTAGCTTCGTGATGGGCTCAGACGGGTACCTGTATGAGGGTCAGGGGTGGCACTGGATCAGTGCCCACACCAAGGACTACAATACCAAGGGCTTCAGCACTGGCATCATCTGGGACTTCTCGGCCACCCTGCTGGACCCCGACACCCTGGCCCTGATGCAGGATGAACTCTAGCCCTGTGCTGTCCAGTCTGGCTGTGTCCAGCCAGACTTCACCCTGTGTGGCCAGCTCAGCCGCACCAATTGCCCTGGCAACGCCCTCTTCCAGGAGATCCAGAGCTGGCCCAGCTTCCAGGGGACACTGGTGTCCCCAGGGCTTGGGGTGGGTGTCCCAGTGGAGTTAGTGGGAGGAGGTTCAGGGTGATGATTGGGATTGACTGAACCCTGTGTTTTCCTCCATGGTCATGTCCTATGCCATGTCCCATGTCCCATGCCCTGTGTCCCATGCCATGCTCCATGGTCATTCCCATGTCCCTGTGCTCTCCAATCATGTCCCATGTCCTGCGTCATGTCCTGTGTCCTGTGCCATGCTCCAGGGTCCTGTTCCAACCCACAGCATGCCCTGTGCCATGTGTCCTGTGCTGTGTCCCATGCCACACTTCACACCATGCCCCATGCCATGCCCCAGGCCCCACACCAAGTTGTGCATGGCTGCCTCGTTCTGTCACTGTCACCATCCCCATCACTACTTCCTTCTTGCTGCTGCACCAGCCAATCCCTGGGTTTTAACCCAGCTTCCTCCAGGACCGGTAGGACTTTGCCTGGCCCTGGGCCCCGCTGGTGGCTGTCCTGTGTCCCCCAGGATGGGGGGTGACACTGGCACACATCTGCACACACCTGGTATTGGGGCTGGCAGCAGGGCTGGCACCCATCTGGGACCAGGGTGGGGATTGTCCTAGAGCAGTGGCATCATGGCACCAGGCCTGGGAAATGAGACTGAGAACTGGGACTGGGGCTGGGCAGTGGGACTGGACACTGAGGCTGGGCAGTGGGACTGGCCACCAGTACTGGGCATTGACATTGGGCACTGGACAGTTGGACTGGACAGTGGGGCTGGGCACTGAGGCCTGACACTGGCACTGGGCATCAGCACTGGGCACTGAACCAGGAGCAGGATAAACCCCTCTGCCCCTTCTCCTTTGCCCCCCTGAGCTCCCCTTTGCCTACCCAAAGCTTGGCTGCACGAGATGCCAGCAGGATCTGGCACCTTTGGGGGATGTTTCCCAGGGAAAGAGGGGTGGTCTGGGAGTACTGTGTGTGCTGACTCTGGTTCCTCCCAGACCCTGGGGGGCTGTGAGAAGCCCTAAAAAGAGACAACCCCCCAACCTCGCAGTTCATCAATCTCAAGGTGGGTACCCCCTACCTCTGATCCCACCCCCTCCAAGGGCCTCGGGGGTGACATGGAGCTGTCCTTGTCCCCTCCTCCAGGGGCTGTTGTGGAAGAGGCTCCTCCAGGAGAGGAAAAGTCGCAGTAGCACCAAAGTTCACTGAATCATAGGACTAACTGGGCTGGAAAAGACCTTTGAGATCATCAAGTCCAACCTATGACCTAACACCACCTTATCAACTAAACCCTGGCACTGAGTGCCACATCCAGTCTTTTTTTATACACCTCCAGGTGCGGTGAGTCTACCACCTCCCTAGGTAGCCCCTTCCAACGCCCAATCACTCTTTCAGTAAAGAATTTTTTCCTAATGTCCAGCTTAAACTTCCCCTGGCACAGCTTAAGACTGTGTCCTCTCCTTCTGTCAGTGTTTGCCTGGGAGAAGAGACCAGCCCCCATCTGATTACAACCGCCTTCCAGGTGGAAGGAGGGGTGGGTGTGTGTCTGGGTTGTCCTGGTGACACTCCTCTCCCTGCAGGATCTCCATCAGAGTGGATGGGGGATATGTGGGTGCTGGGGGTCCCCAGTGACATTCCTGTCCCCACAGGGTCCCCACCAGAGCAGTTTTAGGGGAGTTCCAGTGACACTGTTCCATCTACAGCGATGCCCTGAGTGCAGCAAACAGGAGAGCTCCTGGCTGGCAGAGGCCCCACTCGCAGGGACTTTGCTGCTCACGGCTGCTGCGGCCCCACACAGCTCCAAGGGGCTCCTTGGGCACCCCTCCTTAGAGGGCCCCAAGTGATGGCCTTTATCACAACAAGCTTTCATCCTGTCCCCACTTTCCATCAGCAGCTTTCTTTCAAAGTGTGAGAATTAGAATGTGACGCCATTTGGGCAAAAACAAATTTCAAAGTCTATTCAACAACAACAATAAAATCAGAAGCACATTAGAACACAGCAGTTCCTGGGAGCACACAGTGTTTCTGAGAAGCTCCAGAGCAGCTCAGCCCAGGTAGGGTTCGTCAAGGCCAAGGCCTAACCAGCATTTCTCAGATAGATCACGGTGAGGCCTGAAAGGGGAGGGGGGTATTTAGCATCACAGATTTAAAATTACTTTGAGAAGTATTGTCTCCTCATATTCATTATCATCCAGTGTGTGTGCCTCAAATTGGCAGGGAATGACTTCCCTCAGCCTTGATGACACTCCCAGGCTTTCCCAGATAAGCTGGCAGTGGAAGACAGTAAAAATTACAGGTGTTATCTGAGCCTGGGTGGCCTCTCAAGTGGCTCATGGCCTCTTCCTCCCCTCTCAACTTGACTTGCATGACCCAGGTGGACATAAGTGACAGTATGAACATAGAACATCCTTAACTGGTTTTCTGCCCGGTGGAAGGTGGTGACAGGGATATTTGATAAGTACTGATGAGGGAATCTGAGCTATATCGTGTGATCTTGGCTTTGCCATAGCTGGAAGGAAAGTGGGGGCAAAAGAAGCAACCTCTGGGCCCTCAGGAAACTGGCAGCAGGTGGCTCGAGCTGGACGCTGGAGATATCCTTTGACCCGGAGAGCCACCAGGCCCCTAAATCGTACTCCTTTATTTTCACCATCACGCCCTACCGCAGTATTTTTTTTTTTTTTTTTGGTAAGATTTTTTTTTTTTCCGGTTGCCCCCGCCGCGCCCCCGGCGAGCCGCCTCCCTTCGCTCCGCCTGCGCCGCCCGGCCCCGCTGCCCCCGAGCCCGCCCAGCCCGGCACACAGCCCGGCTGAGGGGAGCGTGGCGAGGCGGCACAGCCCGGCCCGCAGCCACCGGCCCGGCCCGAGGGCTCCGCCCGCCGCGAGAGCGCAGGGCCGGGCGCCCTTGGCGGCTTTCGGCTTCGCTGCTGCGCTCTGAGGGGAGGGAATTTTGTATTGCCCTGCCGGGATGTTTTATTCTTCGACGCGGCAGGCGGAGGTGCGGGTATGGGCAGGAGTGCAGAGGGAAGTGCGGTAATTCTTCGTTTCTCTTTCCCACCGCCCCCACGCCGCGTTTTCCTTTCGATGTTCTTTTCTCCCTTCTGTTTTCGCCTCGGTCCCCGCGCCGCCTCTCAGGGCCGTCCCCGCTCGGGCCGGGCGGTGGCGCGGAGCACCACGGGAAAGGCTTTTCCAGCCGCCGCCCGGAGCGGAGGAGGCTGCGCTGGGCAGAGAGCGTGTGGGGCGGCCAGGCCGGGCACGGGCCAGGCCGGGCACGGGCCAGGCCGGGCACGGGCCAGGCCGGGCACGGGCCAGGCCGGGCACGGGCCAGGCCGGGCACGGGCCAGGCCGGGCACGGGCCAGGCCGGGCACGGGCCAGGCCGGGCACGGGCCAGGCCGGGCACGGGCCAGGCCGGGCACGGGCCAGGCCGGGCACGGGCTGCGGGTGCTGCCGGCGGCTGCGCGGTGTCTCTTGGCCAAGGAGATTTCTGGGTGGGTCGCTCGGAGTCTTGTTTAATGGCGTTTGTCCCACGACTTCCCCGCTTCTCCTTCTGCCCGCGGCGGGGCGAGGGAGCGATGCAGAAATGAAGGCGGGAGACAGGGCAGGGGCACGGCGGGGTTAGAGACCCAAGCCCCGGGCTCAGACATCTCACGCTGCTGCCTGTCCGAGGAAGGGGCAGGGTCAGGAAGCCCGGCGGCTCCTAAGGACTCCCTCCCTCCTTCCCTCCCCTGGAGCGGTGGGGCGTGGGGAGGGGCAGGGGAGGGGCAGTGGCGGTGCTGAGGGTAACTGAGAGGAGGAAGATTGAAGAGCCTTGGGATGTCAGCACGGAGCACCTGTGACTGCTCCTGCCGTCTCTTTAGCAGCCCAGAGTCTTCTAGGATGTGAGCATGGAACGCTTCTCTCTGCCGGTGACTCCTGGCTCCCTAGAAGGCCCAGAGAACCCTGCGATCTCACCATGGAAGCCGTGTGAGTGCAGGTGAGCTCAGGGCTCTTTAGAAACCTGGATCCCTCTGGGATGTGAGGATGGAAGCCTTGGGAGGGCCTTTGAGCTGAGTGCTCTTTAGCAGTTTAGAGAAACGTGCGATGTCACCACGGAGCCACTGTCAAGGCCAGTGACATCAGAGTTCTTTAGCAGCGTAGAAACACAGGGGATGTCAGCACAGAGCTGCTGTGACCTCACTGCTCTTTAGAAGCACAGCGGCCACTGGCTTGTCGCGATGGGACCCCTCTGAGTGGCTTTGACAAAGCACTTCTTTAGCAGCCTGGAGCCCCCTGGGATGTCCCTGTGGAGTTCCTCTAACAGCGTGTGACGTCATGGTTCTTTTGCAGCCTTGGACACCCTCGGAATGTGACCGCAGAGCCTGTGAGTGCCTGCGACATTACAGCTCTTTAGCAGCATGAAGTCTTTTAGGATGACAGCGTGGAAGCCCCGTTAGTGCCTGTGACATCACAGCTGCTTAGCAGCCTGGGGGCACTTGGGATGTTGCCACTGAGTCCCTGTGAAAGCCTGTGAGGTCAGTGCAATTGGGCAAACGGGGGACTCCTTTATACAGCAGAAAAACAGCAGTCTAGAAAGTTTTTAGAGTATGTGGAGGATAACTTTTTGTCACATCTGGTGGGAGAGCCCACCAGGGAAGGGGCTGTGTTAGACCTGTTGTTCACAAATATGGATGGACTGGTGGGTGATGTGGCGGTTGGAGGCCACTTGGGGCACAGTGATCATGAAATTGGAGAATTCTTGATAATTGATGAAATAAGGAGGAATATCACTAAGATCTCTATGTTGGACTTCCAGAGGGCAGGCTTTGGCCTATTTAAGAGACTTATTTAGAGAGTTCCTTGGGAAACAGCCCTTGAAAACAAAGGAGTCCAGGAGAGATGGGTGTGCTTCAAAGCAGAGATCTTGAGGGCACAGGAACAGACTGTCCCTCTGTGCTGAAAGACAAGTCAACGAGGCAAATGTCCAGTCTGCATGAGCAATGAGCTTTTGAAGGAACTTAGAAATTAAAAAAGAGATGTATCGTCTTTTAAAGGAGGGACTGATTTCTCAGGAAGTATTTAAGGGAGCTGCTAGGGCATGTAGAATAAAAATTAGGGAGGCCAAAGCTTAGTTTGAACTTAACTTGGCAACTTCTGTTAAAAATAATAAAAAAAGTTTTTACATATGTATTAATGGTAAAAGCAAGGGTATAACCGGCCTCTGTTCCTCGATGGATGAGGCAGGCAACCTAGTAACTAAAGATGAGGAAAAGGCAGAAATGCTTAATGCCTTCTTTGCCTCAGTCTTTAGTGGTAAGACAGCTTGTCCTCAAGACAGCTGTCCTCAGGGATTGGTAGGTGGTGCCAGGGAGCAGAATGGTCCTCTTGTCATCCAAGAAGAGGCAGTTAGAGAACTGCTGGGACACTTGGATATTTATAAATCAATGGGACCAGATGGGATCCATCCTAGGATGATGAAGGAGCTGGCATATGAGCTTGCAAAGCCGCTCTCCAGCATTTATCAAGAGTTGTGGCTCACTGGTGAGGTTCCAGATGATTGGACACTGGCCAGTGTGACACCCGTTTACAAAAAAGGTAGAAAGGAGGATCCTGGTAATTACAGGCCAGTTAGTGTGACCTTAGTACCAGGTAAGATAATGGAGCAGTTCATACTGAGTGCTATCACACAGCACTTACAGGATGGCCAGAGTATCAGACCCAGTCAGCATGGGTTTACGAGGGGTAGGTCATGTCTGACCAACCTGGTCTCCTTCTATGACCGGGTGACACACCTGGTGGATTCAGGAAAGGCTGTGGATGTTGTCTATTTAGACTTCATTAAGGCCTTTGACACTGTCTCCCACAGCATACTCCTGGAGAAGCTGGCAGCCCACAGCTTGGACAGGAGCACTCTGTGCTGGATTCAGAACTGGCTGGATGGCCGGGCCCGGAGAGTGATGGTGAATGGTGCTGCATCCAGCTGGCAGCCAGTCACCAGTGGGTCCCTCAGGGGTCTGTACTGGGACGAGTTCTATTTAATATTTTTATAGACGACATAGATGAGGGCATTGAGTCCTTCGTTAGTAAATTTGCAGACGACACTAGGCTTGGAGCTTGTATTGGTCTATTAGAAGGAAGGAGGGCTCTGCAGAGAGACTTAGATCGATTGGGTGGATAGGCAGAGTCCAACAGCATGAAGTTTAATAAGTCTAAATGCCGAGTTCTACATTTTGCCCACAAAAATCCCCTACAGCGTTACAACCTGGGGACAGTGTGGCTGGATAGTGTTCAAGCGGAAAGGGACCTGGGGGCGCTGGTTGACAGCCAGTTGAATATGAGCCAGCAATGTTCCTTGGTGGCCAGAAGGCCAATGGCATCCTGGCCTGCATTAGGAATGGTGTGGCCAGCAGGAGCAGGGAGGTAATTCTTCCCCTGTACTTGGCGCTGGTGAGACCGCATCTTGAATACTGTGTCTGGTTCTGGGCCCTTCAGTTTAGGAAGGACGTTGAGATGCTTGAGCGTGTCCAGAGGAGGGCAACAAGGCTGGGGAGAGGCTTGGAACACAAGCCCTATAAGGAATGTTTGAAGGAACTGGTGTTGTTTAGCCTGGAGAAGAGAAGGCTTAGAGGTGACTTTACTGCTCTCTACAACTTCCTGAAGGGAGGTTGTAGACAGGTGGGAGTCGGTCTCTTCCACCAAGCAGCAACTGACAGAACAAGAGGACACAGTCTCAAGCTACATCAGGGAAGGTGTAGGTTGGATATTAGGAAAAAATTTTTCACCGAAAGAATAATAAAATACTGGAATGCTCTTCCCAGGGAAGTGGTAGAATCACCATCTCTGGATGTGTTTAAAAAAAGACTGGACATGGCACTTGGTGCTATTGTCTAGTTGAGGTGTTAGGGCATAGGTTGGACTCGATGATCTTAGAGGTCTCTTCTAACCTAATTATTCTGTGATTGGTATAAAGGTAGATCTTTGGCCACTTCTTTCTCTCAGCAATGTCCAGGGCCAGTTGAACAGCCTTGAGTTCAGCATTTTGACTTGATCCACCTTCTCTCCTTTGGTAGCTTGGGCAACCTGATATGTGGTGCTCCATACGGCTGCTTCCACTTCTGGTTCATCCCTGCGATGTGACAGGAACCTTCATAGACGGCCAAGATTTCCTTCTCTGTGGGAATGTAGTTGGCTTTGGACCCTTGGTAACTTTGGCTCCAGAATCCCAGTAGCTGGCCTCAAGTATCCCCAGGCACATTCGGGCTGCCATAGGCTCCAGGACAAGCCATTGTTCCCGGCTGCAGAGTAGAGCATATTCTTCACCTCTGGTCCTATCCTGACTGGGCCAAGGGCAACTGCATGAATGATCTCCTGCTTGATCTGGGCAAAGGCTTGTTTCTGTTCAGGGCCCCAGTAGAAATCATTCTTGTTGCAGGTGACCAGGTAAAGAGGGCTCACAATGTGACTGTACTCAGGAATGTGCATTCTCCAAAAACCTATGGTGCCTAGGAAAGCTTGTGTCTCCTTCTTATTAGTTGATGGAGACATCGTGGTGATCTTGTTGATGACTTCAGTTGCAATCTGATGCCGTCCATCTTGCCACTTTACTCCCAGGAACTGGATCTCTCTGGGCAGGTCCCTTGACTTTGCTCTTCTTGATTGCGAAGACGGCTTCCAGCAGAATCTGGATGATCCTCTCTCCTTTCTCAAATACTTCCATTGCTGTGCTCCCCCACACAATGATGTCATCTATGCACTGCAGGTGTTCTGGAGCCTCACCCTTTTCCAGTGCAGTCTGGATCAGTCCATGGCAGATGGTGGGGCTGTGCTTCCACTCCTGGGGCAGTCGGTTCCAAGTGCACTGCCCAGCCCTCCAAGTGAAAGCAAGCTGAGGCCTGCATTCTGCTGCCAGGGGAATGGAGAATAATGTGTTAGCAATGTCAAGAGTGGCGTACCACTTTGGTGCCTTGGACTCCAGCTCATACTGGAGTTCCAGCATGTCCAGCACAGCAGCACTCAGCAGTGGAGTCACTTCATTCAAGCCACGATAGTCCACAGTCAATCTCCATTCTCTGTCAGACTTGTGCACAGGCCAAATGGGGCTGTTGAAGGGTGAGTGGTTTGGCTCTCCGACTCTCGGATCATTTTGGATGGGGATCGCGGCATCTCGATTCGTCTGATACTGCTGGCGGTGTACCACTGAGGGGGCAATTGGTACCTGTTGCTCTTCTACCTTCAGGAGTTTTACTGCAGATGGGTTTTCTGGTAGTCCAGGCAAGGTGTTCAACTGCTTAATGTTCTCTGCCTCTACAGCAGCTCTTTGAAAAGTCTACCTGAGTCCCTTTGGGTCTTTGTAATAGCCATTCTGGAGGAAATCCATGCCCAGAATACTCTGGGCCAGTCACAAGAGATGTTTTTGCCACTCCTTCCCAGTCATGCTCATCTCTGCTTCCAACATGGTCAGTTACTGCAACCCCCCATCACCCTGGCAATGGAAACAGGTTCTGTATCATAGCTTATGGTTCGCAGTGATCCCCTTGCTTGTCTTGGCTGGAGGGAGCTGGCAAAATAAGGAATGGGAATGATGGTCTAGCTTGGAAAATAAAAACTTTAATAATGATAATAACAAACATGGAGTGTCATAGTCAAGACGGACAGAAACTATACACCAAACAATGTATCAAAGGCTTTTTTTATTGCTGCTTGTTCTCTTTTATACATTCCTTAACTTAATGTGTTTCTTGACAAAGCGTGCAATTAAGTCATTGGTCACATTAAAAACTCATTGTGTTCATTTGTGAGAAGCATGCTGCGTGAACATATTTAGCAAGCATTTACAAAAAATCAGAAGGCCAATACTCAGTTTGTTTCTCTAAGTCCAACTGTCCCTTGCTTATCTCTGTTCTTTGGGTTCCCATGCGAACGACCTTGTCCTCTTCCTTTCGGGGTAAACACGTATCTTTTCAATTTCTTCCTTCGCTAGCTCAAACTTTTGGCTCACAGACCAGCTGTCAGCCCCCTCCAGAGTTCCCCCTTTTTGTATTTGAGCCACAAACACAGCTGCCAAGGATTTTTGCAGGGCCCTTTGCAAAAATTCAAGCAGACAGGGGAGACACAGAACAATAATTACATCCACCAGTAAAATAACAAGTCCAGTTTTCAATAATGCTTTAAGCCACCCAGTGATACCCCAACCTTTATAACGACCATCTAACAGTCTCTATCCTTCATCCACCTGTAATTCATTGATTCTCTCTTTCAAATTTAAAATACTCCTTGAATTGGTTTGCTGTGGTCTGATAAATTCATACAACATATACCTTCAAAATCCTGACAGCCATAACCACTAGCTAATAGCAAAAAATCAATAGCTGCTCTGTTCTGCAAAGTTGCATGTCTAATACTATCTACATCCATTAATAACCCACTTAAAGCTGTGTCATTGCTTTATTTGGCTAACCAATAGCCAAGTCTATTCATTGGTTGTTACTTCTTGTTCATCATTTTGTGGGCATTGTGCTTTTAAATGCCCTTGTTGTCTAAATTTCTAATGTACATATTACATTATTTGGATGTTCTTAAGGTACTAAATTCCCCTTCTTTTTTCTTTTTTTTTGGAGGGTGGTTTTGGGTTTTTTGGGGTTTTTTCTGATGAGATGCATATCTTTGGTTATCAGCATGAAGAAGCATCAAGGCAAAACAATACATGTAGTGAAGAAGAAACTGACAATAACTGAATAAGTCAGGTACAACAATTAAGAATATTTCAGATAATGCACATAATTAATAATACATGTGAAATTAGGTAATTAGGAATCTCTGAAATACTGTACCATCATCCCAGAGTCTACAAATAGCTGATAAACCTAATTTCAGTGAGGACTTGAAGAATCACTTCTGGACAATGATTCCCAAGCTCACCCTAAAAATAGGTTCAGCTGTCATATATAAAGGGTCAGATTGCCAAATCAAAGTGACTTGAATCTAGTTTTGATGCAGAAAACATCTGGGTTTGTTGGCAAATTTCCCATCCAGGTAGAGCCAGGGCTTGGCCACAGCCCAAGCTCTAATTGGGAGGGAGCTCCCTAAACATACCCTAAAAACAAGTCTCACAATAATAGCAGTTATGTGATGCCCAAAGCACAGCAAACTGCTGGAGTGTTTCTGTGAGAATAACTGGGACTACATCCTGAAATGACACGTGTCCTGTAGATAATTACACAAAGAGATGTTAAAGCATATGAGAAGCTGGCTGTAATAATATCTTATGAATAGTGCCTATTATCTAAATATTCATGTATTTATAACAGTAAAAATGAAACAAAGTAAAAAACTAAACAGCTTTCAATGGATAATAGCTATACTGCAGAACCACCACCCACTCTTCTGTGTTATCTATGGAAGATAAAACAGCAGAGATTACAATAAGTGACCATGTTGGCTTGTGAAGAGCATTGACACCTGCTGAATCTGCGAGGGAACCAAGGGTTTAATCTTAGTACACAAGCAGGTGTTTATCAGTGCTTCATCACAGCTGTTTCAGAGGCTCTGTTTTATCTCTAGGAAAGAAAAGTATACCTTGCAGTTTATACAAGCATCCTTTAACAAAAGCTAGGATAACCTAGATTAACCAACACCTAAACTGGGTAGAAATTAATTTGGAGAGAAAAAAAATCTTGGAGAGAATGAACTCAATAAAACTCTACCTTAAAAAGATTCCATATTAATGTCAATGTAACTCAATGTCACCTCAGTAAAGCAAAAGGTACAGTTAATTAAGAGAACTCAAAGTTAATGTTATTATTACTGACCATAACTTGATCTGAATAAAACTGGATCTGAATAAAACTGCGCAAATTTAGGAATACCTAAGTTTAACAGAGATTAAGTCTAACAAAATTAACTTAATGGAACTTAACCTTACTCAAATTAACAGAACGTAACTGAGCGTTACCTAAATCTGACAATATTGGACCTTAACTAAAAATTACCATCTTTGAAAGTCATAGATACAACAAGATGTAAGTTATTCTAATACTATTAATACAAAATGCACTGATAATTTGAAGAACCTACAATTAAAATAAGAACAGAATGATTATACTGGAGGGATTGAAAAAAAAGTGTGACAAAGACGTTGTAATTTTATGTAATGTGGATTTGGGCATAGATAAGAAAAAAATTAGTTGCTGCAAATATTTTTAGATTTATAAATTTCTAGAGTTGTGGTAAGAAACCAGCTGCCTCATTACAACAGCTTTGCCAGCTGAGCAGTAAAACATTTGTGAGCTAATTATTTACAAACTTCAAAGAATTGCTGCAGATATAATTCAAGGCCATAGGAATGAATAAAAGGGTAAAGATTAAGTGTTGCAAATATTGTTGGGTATATAAATTCCTAATTATTGTAGTAAAAGCTATAACTATAACTGTGCCACAGTGCACACAGATAGTTCCGAATTCCTCTAGTAAAAACTGTAACACTATAAAAATTCACAATTTACCAAAAATACAAGGTCAACATTTGATTTTTTTAAAAGGGGGTTTTAAGAAACAGCAGCATTCTGGTCACAGTAAAGAGACGTAGCTAGAAGTCTTTCAGCAAATGATGGGAGGCTGCAAGAACAGCCATTTTGTGCTCAACTGTCTCAAGCAAACAGTTACAGTATCAGCTAACAAGGAATCCCCAGGAAAGGTTTTGATAATTTTTCTGCAATCTTTGTTCGTATTATCTTTGGCCAATTGCTTGTATAAAATTTGCCACAAATTTTCATCATCCCCTTGTTTCTCAGTGGCTGCAGCAACCTTTTCCACAAATTGTAAAAAAGGTTCCTTTGTCCCTTTGTTGTGCAGTAACATATCTTTGTCTTGGGGCTGTGATCTCCATTGTTTTAATCAAAGCACTCATACCTATTTGTTGAGCCCATGCCAAAACCAGAGGGTCCCACCTTGCCTGTAAATCTGGGTTAGAAAAAGGTCCATTGCCTAATAAGGCATCAACTCCCCCAGCAAAATGAGGGTCCTACTGGGGTTATTGCATATTATTTGAAGCCATTCACTCGGCTAATTGCCTTCAGGTATTTTGAAGTACACCATAAGGTACTGGTTGAAACAAAATTGTGGCAAGATGCATAATATCATAAGGAGCAAGCACATCAGCATTAAGAACAATAATTAATTTTATTACCTCTGGGGAATTAGTACCAAATTTAGCTACCTTTGCTTGGAGGTCTTGCATGACCCTCCATGCAAAAACTTGATGACTAACATTTTGTCCTGAATGAGGAACTGCTTTAAAAACAGGAAAAGCCACAGGTTTATCAGAAACAGCATTCATATCCAACACTCTGAGGATCCAATGTTTTTGGTGGACCTACTTTTTCTAATAAATCCCAGTCCTCCACTTCAGCTGCTTTCTTTTTAACATGCTTCCAAAATTGTAAAGGGTGTTGGGCAGTTACAGTCACTTGACAGACGGATAAAGTCCAGGGGCTAGCAAGGTTAGATCTGTAACGGGGTTTGCAACAGACAGATCTATTATGGCTGAGTTTTCGGGGTCTGTCAGACCCCAGCTGCCATAGGTGTCCCGGATAGTGAAGTCCTGCTAAGCACAACCTGTCCACGTGCACCAGGCAGGCTCCCAGCCACAGGTGAACTTAGCAAGCAGCTTAGCTCTTTCAGTGAGATCAGCTCTTTGGTAAATTCAGCTCTATAGCGATTTCAGCTCTTTGCTTGCTAAGTGCCTTGGCAGACGCAGGGATGAGAGAGGAGAAGAGCTGTATGAGGTTCCACAGAGGTGTCTTTATTGGCAGCTTCTGTGAAGGGTCACAGTGACAGCTCTTCTGCTCTACAGCGCAGAAATGGGGGTTTATATAGGGCATGTGAGTTTTGGGAAACAGTCCAATAGTAAGGGTCGAGGTGAAAATGACCTATCATCTTACAGAGAGATAACAAGGGTCCGAAGGTGGAAGAGGGGCTTCTTTTCGTCCAGTCATCATGACTAGGCATTTCTTATCTTTGCCAACTGACTGCCAGGGAGGCCTTGCTGGCCCTGTGGCTGCTACACAGCAGTAGTTTCGCGATCTCGCTGAAACAAGATTATTGGTACAGTTGCTTCAGTGTCACCCAGGGCCTTGCCCACAGGCTTGAGTTGGACACAGCAGTTTGGGAGAGGGCCAGTTGCTGACTTTTACTGCCCTCACTTGGACGTGACCTGTTGTTATTCCTCCGGGTATTGCAATGGTGCAATCAATGGCTTTGGGATTGATATCAACAGCCACACAGAGTGACCCCTTGGATTTGAGGGTCAGATCTACCAAAGTTCCATCTTTACCCTCTGTGCCCAGGGAAGAGAGTTTCAGTCTGGTATGTTTGAAGTTTGTAAACTCTGGGGTTGCTTGTGTGGTTGGAGTCCATCTGGGAGTTGTTTGGGAGGGTTTGGCAGAGCCCCTGAGCCACATGAGATCTCACATTTTGGGCTGGCTCAGGATGATTCTGAGTGTGCAGCCAGAGAGAGTAAAATACCTGAGGTTTTTCCTAGGACCAGTGAGGGCAGAACACCAGTCAGGGCTCCTGTCGTGTCCATCCCTGACAAAAATCCATCTTGTCCTCACTGTGCTACTCAGTTTACTTGAATGCTGGGGCTGATTGACCATCTTAAGAGGACCCATAGGCAGAAAATGGTCATCTTTAAATGCTCGAAATGTGGTAAACAAAGTTTTAAGTACCACAGTATTGCCTGTTATATCCCACGATGCAAAGGGAAGGTGTGTGTGGTTCCAACGGGTGAGTGGGTCTGTGAGGTGTGCCAACGAGGTATTTCCACCAAGATTGGCCTGGGTCAGTGTCATGGTTTGGAGGAAAATTTAGGGAAGTAATTGTTACAAATGATCAGATCAGCAACCAAATTTATAAACAAAATTTAACAAAGATATATTAGATCAACAACAAAAATAGAATTTCGAAAAACCACCACAGCCAAGGCAGCGTCAACCCCGGAAGTCGGCGCTGGGTGAACCTGGATCCGACTGACAGAGTGCCAGCATCTCCTTAGCAGTTCACCCCGAATGCTTCATGCAGCTGGCTTATAACTCGTTTATTCGGCCTGAGGCGGAAATGACAGAAGATTCTTTCTTTTGTGTCCCTTCACATGTATAACTGGGACCGTACAGATGCAGAAGTGTACAAAAGCCAGTCCAGAGGTCTGGATGGCTGGCTGGACATCTTCAGAATAGCCTTCTTTCACATGTAACGGAGTATTGCCGGTGCTTGAGCTGGTAGATGCCTCCCCAGGTGCAAGTTCTCGTGAACGGCTCAGACATTCCTGGGAAGTCAGCCAGCACTCATGGCCCGGGAAGGTTTCATTCTTACATTAACGGGCTTGATATTATCTTAACGATGTCCAGAAACTAGTTGAATAGAAATAAGACTCTGCTCCCAGCCAGGGTGGTCAAAGCCATATGTTGGATCTCGCAATATTTTATATACATACACAGCATGAATTATCTCTACTATATACTACAGTGATGTAAAGTTTTTTGTGTAACTGACAGTCTGTTGAACCACTGAGAAGCTGGACTTGCCTCTGTGAAACATGCATGTTAAAAATGAAAAAACCTGGGAAGCTTGTCTTTATTTTCTGGTTGGTGAGGAGGTGGCAGGCCCCAGCCCCAGCCCCCATTTTGGCCAGGCTGGGCCAAGTGGCCCTGCCTCAGACCAAGCTCCTTCCCCCTCCCTGGGTCGCTCGCCGCCCTGCCCACCCCCAGTTGGCCCGTTCTGGCTGGGCCAGGCCCCAGCAGCTGCCAAGCATGAAAGCGGGGGGAGGCTGCCAAGCCCTGGCCGAGCAGGACTGGCTGCGGCTGTGAAGATCTTACCGTCAGGTCCCCTCACCCCAGTGCAGCTGAAACCTGAGACCCCTGCAGCCCAAGCAGAGTGGCCCTGCAGCTGGAATTGAACACAGAGAAAACTAAAGTCCAACCATGAGACTGATCCGGACACAGCCGAGCCACAGCTCCCTGCCACAAGTTACCAGTGGGTCAGGTAGGCCATAGGTGGGATGTTAACCCTTTCAAGTGCTTCAGTCTTCCCTCAAGTGAAAGAAAAGAACAAGATGCAAGCATGTTAAGGAACAACATGAAAACATTGAAGTCAGTGAGGAAGAAGTTAAGTCCCAGATGGAAGGGAGGAGAAGATGCCTTGATCTTGGGGCTGAAATCCTCTTGTAAGCTATGGAGAAAAGATTTTTTTCCTATAACACATGAAACTATGGGGAGATGAAATTGTTCAAATTGATATTGAGCAAAGGCCTCCATGCTTAGATAAGCAGATATTGAAATGTGATCCCATGAGAAGGTTGAACAGAGAAAGAGAGAATTGTAGTCCTGTGCTTCCAGGAGAAGAAGAAGAAAAAGAAGATCTCTGTTCCCTGGGATGAAGATGATTTTAGAAATAGATAATGAGAACTTTTGCCTTTGAACAGCACATCTTTAAAACAATATCCCATAAGTCGACATGGCCCATTGACAAGCTGTGGGAAGGCTTGTGGCAATGGGAAGGACTTCATAATGGCAGGGTTCCCTGGGCAGCTGTTATTCATGATGTAATTGAGAGCCACGAGAAAACTGTTTTCTTTCCTCTTGTGGAGAAATCTCCAAAACTTTAATAAGAGAGACTTGTCTCCCTAAGTGAACTGAAGAAAGTCTATTTTAGAGGTGTGTCCTAGGGTGACGTTACGATGCTTGTATCCCCAGTCGTCTGTTCCATTTATGCTGGATATTATATTCTGTGCCTTCAAGACTGGGTCTGAGGGCAAGGCAGGGAGAAGAAGAAGCACGAAATTTTGTTATCAGCCTCACTCACTCCTTTCTTAAAGTTTGGCTGTTTTGAATTCAAAGAAGAAAAATTATAGAAAATAGGAGACACTTTTAAGTCAGGTAAAGGACGTAGAAAGTTTAACACATAAACGGCTTTGTCTAATCTCACTTGAGGTGACTCCCTCTGCAGTCCCCCTTTTTGTTTTTGTACCTAGCACTTCAACACACCATGAGCATGTTCAATAATTGCTTGGCCTGTCAAAGCATGAGGGATACCAGTAGAATGACTAACACCCCAGGCACGAAAAAACACCTGCAATATCTTTGAAACATATGCCAGGCCATTATCCATCTTTACACATGATGGAACGTCTGAGATAGAAAAGGCGTGGCAAAAATTATGAATAACATCCCGAGCTGTTTCACCTGCCAACGCTGAGGCAACCATGGCATGAGAAAAGGTGTCAATTGTAACATGAACATACTTTAGACGGCCAAATTCAGGCATTTTTGTAACATCTGTTTGCCATTCTTGCAAAGGAAGTAAGCCTCTAGGATTAGTACCATTATATTGCGAAACATGAGACATAATTAACTGAGGAGACTCTTGTTGAACCACTACTTCATATTCCCAGGGGTCATCCTTCCAGGCTACGGCAGCTTTTCCAGTTCTTTCTGATCCATCTGTAAAAACTGTCTCACCCTCCACTAGCACAGAAGAGAAAAGTTGTTTCCCCTGAAAGGGAATCCTCTTAGTGAAATTCAAAATAGGATGAGAAGGTAAATGATATGCTATTTGACCTGTAAAGGAAGATAAAGCAGATTGCAGTTCATTATTGTTTCAAAAACACCACTCAAAATACCGTTGTTGTACTGGTATGACAATAGTTACAGGATCACAGCCTAAGATTTCATGGCAGCATCTGCGACCTTTGACAATGATCTCTGCAAAAAGCTCATACAGACCTAGAGATGTTTTTTGGGACCCGAAAAACAAAAATATCTGCTCCAAAATATGCAATTTGTCTTCCCATTTATCATTCCATTGACAGAACAATCCACATGGTATTTCATCATCTCTTAGAATAAATAATTGCACACCAACAGAAACATCTATTCTGGTAACAAATTTAGATGTCAAGGCCAATTCAATTTCTTCTACAGCCTTTTTTGCTGCAGTGGTCAAATGTCTTTTATTGGTAGAGGAAGTAATCCCTGATAGTAACTCAAACAAAGGTTGCAGTTGATGATTGGTAATCCCCAAGTATGGCCTAAGCCAACCTATTGCACTAGCCAATTTCTGTACGTCAGCAGCGGTTTTAATTTCAACGTCCAATTTTACAGGTTGAGGCAAAATTTGTGTATTGGTGATTATCAACCCCGAATATTTCCAAGGCATCTGTCTTTGAACTTTCTAGGGGGCGATAACCAAACCAACTAGAGTGTACACACTGTCCAGCAGTTTGAGGGCATTGGGTCTTCACATGCCCTGATTCTTCACAAGCAGAACATCTGGTGAAGACTTTGTGACTTTTGCCAAAGCAGCCATTTTATGCTCAACCAAACCAACCTTTGAGCAAGCAAGTACAAGATCAGATAGCGAGGGATCTCCTGGTAAAGAATCAATAATTCTCCTGCAATCATCACTCACATTTTCCTGTGCTAGCTGAATTCATAAAATTTGCCTCAACTTATCATCTTCGACTTGCTTCTCAAGGGCTGCAGCAACCCTCTCCACAAACTGCAGAAAAGGTTCCTTCACCCCTTGCTGGATGGTAATATACCTTGGTTTAGGAGCTGCCATCTCCATTGTTTTAAGTAATGCACTCATACCCAGCTGCTGGGCCTGTGCCAGAACCAGGGCGTCCCATCTTGCCTGCAAATCCGGGTTAGAGAATGGTCCATTGCCCAGCAAGGCATCAACTCCCACAGCATGACGTGGATCCTGCTGAGGTAACTGCATATGGTCCAAAGCTGGCTCTTTCAACCATTTGTTTCCATGTAGCTTGAAACACACCATACTGCACTGGCTGAAACAGAATCATAGCAAGGTGAACAATAGCATAAAGCTCAAGTGCATCAGGATTTAGAACATGACTTGTAATATATGATAGAGATAATTCATGCTTTGTAACTGTATAAAAATCATAAAGATCCAACCGTGCCTCTGACCCCCATGGCCAGAAGCAGGGCTTTCCTCTCTATTCAAAAGATTTCCGGGACTTGCCCAGATAAAATCATGACTATTAATGAATGAATGAGTCCTTCCCCAGCAATTATCGGCCATTTCCCAGGAATGTCCAGAACATTCACAGAATGGCACCTGGAAGAGATTACATCAAAGAATGGCGACCTTGGCTACAGCTGAAAGGAAGACAATTTCAAGGAGCTCAGACAGCCATCCAAACCTATGGACTAACTTTTGTACAGGACTGAATCTGTATAGTCCCCGTTATACATATGTAGGGACTTACAGAAATCTTAGGACATTTCTGCTCCAGGCAGAATAAACTGTATATAAGCTGGCTACCTGGAGCAGTTAGCGTGAAACTCTGGGGACACGCTGACACTACCTCAGTTTGAACGAAGTTCACCCAGCGTCAAAGTCCGGGGTTGACGCTGTCTTGGCTGTGGCAGTTTTATAATATTCTATTTTTTGGTTGTCGATCTAATACATTTATAATTTTTTTTTATAAATTTGGCTGCCGATTTGATCATTTACAAGACGAATCACTTGCATCATCTGCGAAGAGTTAACACCATACTGATCTACTTTTGACTGAAGGTCCTGTACAACCCTCTATGCAAAAACCTGATGGCTATCTTCTTGTCCTGAATTAGGAGCAGCTTTGAAAACAGGAAAAGCTACAGGCCCACCAGAAGCAGCAGCAGCAGCAACCATCTCCATCCTTTTAGGTAAACCTATTTTCTCTAACAAATTCCAATGTCCCACTTCAGCTGCTTTCATTCTTACATGCTCCCAAAATTGCAAAGGGTGTCCAGGAGTCACAGCCACCTGGCAGAGAGGCAGAGTCCAAGAAACAGAAAGACACAATGTTAAAGATTGCATTTGTTCAACCAGTTCGGGAAGGGGGGGAAGAAGGCTCAACTGGGGGTGGAAGGCAGACGTCTCAAAAGGGGGCAGAGAGGGGGTGGATGGCTCAAGGCATCATGGAGAGGAGGCAGACAACTCAAAGGAGGCCAGAGGAGGGGCAGATGGCTCAAGGTAAAGCGGGTGGGAGGGTGGGGGAAGAGCAGCCAATCCAGAGGAGGAGAGGAGGAGGGTGAGCAAATGGCCCAGGGAGAGAAGAAGGGCCGATGACCCAGCCTGTTTTCACTATGCTTCTTCTGTGACTTCGTTTTGGCTAACTGCTGTGCAGGCGTAGGATACTTTGGTTTAGTACTCAATTCAACTGCTGAGCAGGCAAAGTATACACAGGTTTAACATAGTCTTTTGGAGATGAATACCGAGGAGCAGTCTTAGCCTGCCGTTTGATTCTCATGATAGCAAACCGTGGGGGAGCCTCCACAGCAACTGCAGCAGACTCCTCTGGGGAGATACATCGACAGGCTCAGCCTCATCTTCCTCCTGTTCCTCTACTTCAGTGACTTGCTTTAATTCCTGCTCCTCCAATTCCTCCCCTCTATCTTGTTCTGCTTTGCATTCCTTCAATGCCTCATACAACAATCTCCAGGTAGTAGCCAAATCAACAACCCTCTTAGATATCACTTCCCATAGTCTCTTCCCAACCTTTTTCCATGCATGGACACTGAAGGCAGTGTCAGCATCTATCAGCGGCCAGGGGCTATGTACAAATCACGAACAGGACGGGACTGCTGTGGAACGTGCCTTGAGCTGTTTTATTTTTCAGCGTCAGTCTCATTACATGGCTATGACAATGGGAAGATGCCAGCAGCTCACATCCCAAGCAGCAGACAAAGAACTTAAAGTTACAACTTACTTTATAACTTTTTTGATCAATCACACAAAGCAATCACACCACCATATTGACAGTGGTTGCATCTAACCGCTATAAGCACACATACCTTTGGTTAAAACAATGCTTGCTTATTTTGAATACAATGCCGGCTTGTAAGCCTTAAAACACAATGCACAGAGCTCCATTATTAAGCTTCAAACTTCTTAATATCTTGCTAGATCAACTTTTCTGCAGCTTAGGAAGTTATCCTAGACAAGCATTAATACACAGACCATTGTTCTATTTGTCCTTGCTTTCCTACTTTTTAAATAATTTTTCTACTGACCTATCTCATGGATACTGCTTAGCTCTAATCACACTCTGCTGCCTCTGAGGCCTGCCTTTTGCAGCTTTCCCAAAACCCTCTGATTTTGTGGATTCCCACAGGCATCAGCTTCAAAGTCCTGTGATTTACACCATATCAATAAGCTACAAAGAGCATAATCAGAAGCTTAAACATTTTTTCTTTTCAATAAAGTTTTCCACGTGGACAAAACAGTTTTTCTCACTTGATAAATTATTTCCTATTATTTTTCCCAATCACTCACCTTGAATCAGACGTCTGAATTAGGTCCAGACCTCTGCAGCGTCCCTGCTGCCTTCACTCATTTAAGGTAACCTTCAACTTTTTTTTTCTCTTTTTTTCTCTTTCCTTTTTTACAGTCCCGTTGCAGTCACGGCGGACGGCCATCAGATGTCGATAGAGAGCACGAAAGAGCACAAAGTACCAGGACTCCATCAGAAGGGTGCAAAAGAGATTTATTATAGCAACATGTTGCTTTTATACTCTTTCAAGATACTTACATTTACTTAACAGACACATTCACTGCCCATTGATCATAAGAAAGAAACAAAGTTCTCAGTAGGTGAACAAGGAGCCACGTCATTCTGTGAGCCAGCTAGAGTACCTTTTACCTTTCTCTCCTTCATCATGTCTCCATGATGACAGTGTTGGTGTCTTCCTCGGGAGGGATACAGGGCTTTCCTTATCATCCGGAGGCCTTTGCTGACTCACAAGAAGAGCACAAAATGCCTTTCCTACCACAGGGCTCTGACCACCATGGGTCTTCCCTATGAGAGGACCTACAGCGCAAGAAGTTCTTCCTGCAGTCGGGGCACTCACAGAGCTTCCCTTACTGGTGCCTCCGTTGGTGTTGGGTCAAGTGAGAGCTGCTGGAGAAGCTCTCCCCACACTGGGGACACTCATAGGGCCTCTCCCCAGTGTGGATCCTCTTGTGACAGATCAGGCTGGAGCTCTGGCTGAAGCTCTTCCCACATTCCCTATACTCGTAGGGTCTCTTCCCAGTGTGGATGCACTGGTGGGTGATGAGGTGGGAGTTTTGCTTGAAGCCCTTCCCGCAGTCGGGGCAGTGGAAGGGCCTCTCCTCTGTGTGAATCCACGGGTGCAGGAGGAGATTGGAACTGGTCCAAAACCTCTTCTGACACTCAGGACACTCATAGGGCCTCTCCCCAGTGTGGATGTGATGGTGGATGATCAGGTTGGAGCTGCAGCTGAAGCCCTTCCCACATTCCCCACACTCGTAGGGCCATTCCTCGGCGTGGAATCCAGCATCGTCTGATACTGGATCAGGTTGTTGCTATGCCTGAAGCTCTTCCCACACTCCAAGCACTTGTAGGGCTTCTCCCCATCATAAACCTGCTCATGCACCACCAGCTCTGAGCTATGGCTCAAGCTCTGCCCACCTTCCTGGCACAGGGTGGGTCTTTCCTCCTCAGAGCACCCTGGGCTGGGTTTGCAGCCCCTCCTCCTGTGGGATCTCTGGGGCTTTTCCTCCCCATTGTATTCTTGTGCCACGGAGCTGCTCAAAACGGCCTCTTCCACAGGGTTGTGCTGTGGAGATTTGTCCTTCCTGGTCTCCATCCTCAGCTCCTGGCCTGGGGGAGGAAGGAAAAGGAGAGGATGGGACTTGCCTCCATGCTGAGACATAAACTTTAAGGAATTTAGAGATTTTAGAGGAGCTAAGATTTTAGTTAGAGATAAGCTTTATTGGAGTTAATTAAAATAAATGGGTAGGCCTTGATGAAGTCAAGAGTTAGTAGTTAACTAATAATTGATTACTTGTCAACACAATGTTTGGTTAGTTGGGTTTATAATGAAGAATATAGAAACTGATAAATAACTTTTAGGAACATAAGATAATTGTAGGCCTCCTCTGTTCTGAAACCAATTGAAGACGGGGAGTAGGCGTTCTACCAAGGGTTCATTTGTCATATTTGCATTGAAAAGTTAAAAAGGTCAGTATGAGGAAGACTTCATTTACTTCCTCATTTTGGGACCCCTCCCCATGAAAGGGACGACCAACCCATTTCAAGGAACAAACTACGCATGCTTAATGGCTTTTGAACTAACTACCATACGAAGCGGGGAATAGGATGTGCCAAAGTTACGAATATGCATTTGTATTTTGGGTATGCAATACTTGTATAGATAAAAGGACTCTGTAATCACCTGTAAATTGTGGTGTGTATTTGGGAGCTATCCTGCAATAAACATACACTTTCTAACTTTAAACTGTTAGAGATTTCTTTCTTTCACAGTCAGATATTGGTACTAGATCAATATCCAATTTTTTTTAATAAATCCACAGGGAACAGGAAGGAGATCCCCCCAGTGCACCCCCGGCAGGACAGCGTCAGCAATGGGGTTGCCCTGAAGCCGCGGGCCATGCTGGGCTGGGAGATGGAGCAGGGGAGAGGGGGAAAGGGGCAGTGACTCCTCACCTGCCTGGGGCTCCTGGAGCATCTTCCTTGCATCCTCCTCCTCTATCCAGACAAGGTTTGGGAATGGGAAATCCTTGTTTGGGAAAAAATACAATGCATGAGCACACTGGGTTAGGGGGTTCCCCCTGCCCAAGTCCATCTTAAGAAGTCCCCAGCCATCTAGCATCCATAAAAGCCTCGCAAACACCAAAATTCATCCTTGAAAATTCCAAGAATTCCCCGTCTCTGGTCTCTCCCTTTTGGTGTTTAGGGTTTCCTCCCTGTCCCAGCTGCTGGGAGTCACGCTTGTATTGGGGGTCCCCTGTCTACTCAGTCCCCACCCTCCCCAGGCTGCTGGGAGTCCAAGGAATTTGAAAAGTTCCCCCTTTTCCATCTCCCCACTTAGGGATGCTGGGGGTTTTGGGGTCCCGGGGGTCCCTTCTCCCCTTATTCTCTACTTTGGGGTGCGGGGGGTCCAAGGAGTCCACCCTGCCCCTCTCCAGGCTCTTGAGGGTCCCACCAATGGCAGCACTCCCCACTCTCTGGGCTCCCCACTTTGGGCTCCTGGGGGACACAGGGCTCTGCTCCTCCAGGCTGCCTCTGCCAGCAGCCACCACCGGCACCCCCCGATGTCCCCCGAGGGGCCTTTTCTGCTCAGCTTTGCACTGACATCATACTGGGATCATACTGGGATCAGCTGGGCCCATGCCGCAGCAGACTGCAATCACACTGAGGGAGACTGGGGTCATACTGGGATCCTAATGGGATCATGCTTGGAGTGAGTAGGAGCCTGTGGGGGGCAATGGAGACTGTGTTGGGGACAAATGGGATATACTGGGAGCCAGTGGGATCATTCTGAGGGTGAACAGGAGCAGCTGTGAGCAACTGGGATCATGCTAGGAGCAACTGGGAGGAACTGGGAGAGACTGGCTGCATGCTGGGGTGATTGGAGGCAACTGGGCTTGTACTGGGATGAACTGGGATCATGCTGGAGGTGATTGGGATCATACTGGCAGTGAGTTTGACTACACTGAGGTTGACTGGGAATGGCTGTGAGCAAATAGGATCATATTGGAAGGAACTGGGAGTGACTGGGAACATGCTGGAGGGAACTGGGGTACACTGGGAGATACTGGAAGTGACTGGAAAAAAAGTGAGGGTGAAAGGGAGCAACTGGAACCATGTGGGGCACAACTGGTTCATACTGACAGGGACTGGGAGCACACTGGGATCATCTCTGGATCATACTGGGAGGGACTGGACTAATACTGGGACATGCACAACATACCCCATACCGGGGATGACTGGGAGCAACTGGGAGCACGCTGGGAGCAAATGGCATTATACTGGGACTGACGGGGTTGATCTAGCTGGAGGCAACTGGGACCATACTGGGAGTGACTGGAAGTTACTGGGATTATACTGGGATCATACTGGGAGTGTTGGCATGTGACAAGGATCATACTGGAGGTTACTGGGTTCATATTGGAGTTGAAAGGGAGCAACTGGGATCACACTTTGGGCTACTGGGAGCAACTGAGAGAAACTGGCATCATGCTGCGAACAAACTGGAAGAACTGGGAATGACCGGATGCATGCTGGAGGCAAATGGGATATACTAGGCGTGACTGGGATCATACTGGGGTAACAAGCACCTTACTGGGATAACTGGGAGTGTCTGGGAATGACATGCTGAGGGCAACTGGGATAAACTGGGAGTGTCTGTAACCATACTGGGGATGACTGGGAACACACTGGGAATAGAGACTATGCTGGGAAGAACTGGGACCCCAAACTGGGGGCAATTGGGAGTGAGTGGGCCAACACTGGGGACAACTGGGCATGACTGGGACCATGCTGGGAGGGACTGAGATCATCTATGGAATGACTGGGACTATACTGGGGGCAACTGGGAGTATACCGGGTCATACTTGGAGCAACTGGGACTTCACTGAGGGTGACTGGGAGAGGCTGTGAGCAACTGGGATCAGACTGGAAGCAACTGAGGACAACTGGGACTGACTGGGAATGTGCTGGGAGCAACTGGGACATACTGGGAGAGACTGAAACCACACTGGGGGTAAATGGGAGCAACTGGAACCACACTGGATGATAATGGGAGCAGCTGCGCCCATGCTGGGGTTCCATGCTGGAACTGGCTGGGATCATACTGGGAGTGACTGGAATAGTACTGGGAGTATATGACTGGGATCCTACTGGTACCAGACTGAGAGTGACTGGAAAGGTACAGGCTGTGACTGGAACCATGTTGGAGGAGACTGGGAGTAACTGGGCCCACACTGGGAGTGACAGGGAGTCACTCTGAGCATGACTGGAATTATACTGGGAGGATATGGGAGTGTCTGGTATCATACTGGGGGTGACTGGAACCATACTGGGAGGGACTGGGTACAACTGGGATCATCCTGGGAGCCACTGGGGTTACAGCAGGTGAGAATGGATCCTGACTGGGAGGTCCTGGGAGTTACTGTCCATGGGCCCATGTTGGGAGGAAAATGTGGCACATTGGGAGCAACCGGAAGGTACTGTAACCATGCTGAGCAACTGGGGCAACTGGAATCATACTGGGAGCAACTGGGACCACACTTTGGGCAACTGCCAGAAACTGGGAAAGACTGGGATCATTCTGAGCCAACCATAACCTTACTGGGCTAACTGGGATATACTGGGAGTGTCTCTGACCATACTGGGGGGACTGGAACCACACTGGGAACAGCTGGGATCACATTGGGAGCAACTGGGAGGGAGTGGGACCATGCTGTGAGGGACTGGGACTATTCTAGGGACAACTGGGATCATACTAAGAGGAACTGGGAACAAATGGAACTATTCTGGCAACAACTGGGATCATACTGGGATCACAGTGGGAGCAGCTGGGTCCATGCTGGCTGAGACTGGCATCACACTGCGGGTGACTGGAATCATACTGGGATTTACTGGGAGTGGCTGTGGGCAACTGGAATCAGGCTGAAAGCAACTGGGAGTGACTGGGAACATGCTGGGGGTGACTGCGATATACTGGGATCGTCCTGGGAGCAGGTCCTGGGTGACTGAGTTCTACTGCGATCATACTGGGATCACAGTGGGAGTGAGGGAGAGCAGCACAATGGCTCCAGTGCTGGGGGTGCTCCTGGGGCCCCGAGGATGGCGAGAGGTGAGGGCGACCCCTGGCACCGGGACTCTTTGATCTCTATCCCAGAGCACTGGGGGGCCCCTGAACCCCCATTCCTGGGTGCCGCCATTCCCCCGCACACCCAATCCCGGGCATGGGTTCCATCCTGCACCCCTTTATCCAACAACCAACAACCACCGTACCCCTTTCCCTGCCATCCCACCTCTCCTTGCCCCCAGAGGCCCCTTCTCCTTCACCCAGAGACCCCCTGGACCCCTATTCCTGCCCTTACCAACCCCCAGCCTCTCCTTTCCTCAACACAGAGGACACCCTGGACCCCTATTCCCAACCATCCTGGGTTTTCCCACCTTTTCCTGGGAATGGGAACTCGGGGACCCTTGGAGTCCCCTTTCCTGACTGTAGTGACAGTTAAGCCCCCCTAAACTCCTTGTGGGTCCCCCCTAAGACCTCAGTGGGGGTTCCTGGGAGTTCCCCTGTGTTCCCCTATTCCCAGGACTTTGAGGGTCCCCTCGACCTGTCTGTGCCCCCCCAGATTTCTTCCACAGCCCCCCTGTGATGGTGGGGTGGGGGGCCGAGTGCTGGTGCCCCCCTGCCTACAGCAGATACATTTGTGAGGGGAATTTTGGGGGTCCCTTAGCATTTAAGGTCCTCTGGGATTTGGGGTGACCCCTGGGCTCCCAGGATCTCCCTGAACATGCTGACGCTGCCTGTGCACAGTGAGAGGGTTCATACCCAGCATGGGGTCCCTGCTCTGTCACCAGCATCGCCCAGGTACCCCCAAACCCTCCCAAGACACCCCAACCTCCCAGGACCCCAAAACTATCCCTGGGCCCTCCAAAAACTCCCCAAGACCACAAAACCCCATACAATACCACCCCCCCCCCTCCCCCCCAAAACCCTCTCAGGACATCAAAATTCCCACAGGACCTCCCAACACGCCACAGACCCTCCTGAGAAGGTTCATACCTGGCATGGGGTCCCATCTCTGTCATCAGCAGGAACACAAAAACAGCCTTGGGACCCCCATTTCCACCCCCGGGATCACTCAAATTCCCCCACTGAGACCCCTGAAAGCTTCACTCAGGAACCCCCAAAAATCCACCATGACCCCAAAAAATTCCCCGAGATCCACAAAACTTTCCCAAGAAATCCTCATGAACGTTCATACCCAGCACAGGGTCTCCATTGCCATCATCAGCATCACCCAGGTACCCCCAAACCCTCCCGGGACCCCCCAAACCCTCCTGGTACCCCCAACGCCCCCAGGCTCCACTGCTGGAATCAGCAGGAGTGGTGTTGCCCTTTTAAGAGGAGTTACAGTGGGGCCCTTAAAGTGGCGATGGAAGAAAGAACCACAAAATTCCACCCTGGGGGGCAAAAGATCCCCTACAGGGGCTTGGAGTGGGGGCCCCATAAAAATGTCACTAAAAGCCGTCATGATCTCCCATTAAAAGGGGCTTGTGGGGCTGCGGCCTCATCAACACCCTAAGAATGGGAGGAAAAAACACCCTTGGAGTGGTGGGATTCCCCCCCTAAAAACCCTAAAAAGAGAAAAACTCCTGTTCAAAGGGGCCTGAAGACCCTTAAAGCGCCTCGAGGAGGGACAAGATCCCCTCCTCTGCTGGGGCCTCTCCGAGCCGGGAACTCTCCTGTTCACTGCCCTCGGAGGAGCCCCAAAGGATGGCGGGTCCTGGGCTGAGCTCCCCCTCAGCTGGGGCTGCAGAGGGAACTGGGAGGGGTTTGGGGGTCCTGGGGTGACCTGGGGGACCCTCAGTGGGGACAGGGACATAGGGGGAGGGAAGGGAACACACAGAAGGGGTCATGGACACATAGGGAGATGGGGACAGGACTCACATAGGGGACAGGGACACACAGGACAGGACAGGAACACACAGAGGGGTGACAGGGAGCCATAGAGAGGGAGAGGACATGATGCCATCAGGGCACACATCGGGGACAATGTCAGCACACCCGTGGGGATGCTGCCACCAGGACAGCTCTGGTGACACCCAGTGCAGAGCCACATGACCCTGTGGGTGACACTGACTCTTGCCGTGTCCCCAGGGGTGGTTGGGGTCCCCTGAGCGCAGTGGCCCTGGGACACCCTGGTGTCTGTCACTTGCTTCTGGGTCACTTGTCACCAGCTGAGCAAGTTTCCTGTCCTGCCGTGGTGGGAGGTGACATTTGTCTGGGACATCACAGATGTGACAGTGGGAATGTGGTGCTGCACTGGGCAGCACTTTGCCATGGCCAAGTTGAAGGTGCTGGTGGCACTGTGGTAGCACAGGTGGTGGCATTGATGCTGTTCCAGTTCATGTTCTCACCCACGTTCCTCATATCATTACCCATGTCCATGTCCCCCAATGTCCCCATCCATGGCCATGTTTCCATATGGCCCCACCTATGTCACTGTCCCCCACATATCCCCATGAATGCCTAAGTTCAACGTCTTTACTTTTACCCAAATTTCAGGGTCCTAAAGGGATGAAGAGAAACCTTTTCCTTTCAAGGCCAAAACAAAAGGATTTACATGTCCCCGCCAGGAGAGCATCCACATGCTTGGTTGGGTAGAAGGAACATTTTTGGAAGGGTTTCTACCCCACTGTCTCCAAAATGGTGGGCTTTGCCCCAGCCTGTCCCCATTTGGCTGTGGAAGATGCCCATGGGCCAGAAAGAAATAAAAGGATGGATTTATGTTGGCGAAGACCTTAAAAGCCAGCCAGTGTTGCTGGATGCCACCAGAAGATGCAAAAAGTGAGATTTTTCTGGGGTCAGAAGTCAACAACTCCCCTCTTCACAACAGATTTCTGATGTTGGTTTGTGGATGTGTCCAGGTGGCCCATGGGGAGCCTGGAGGATGTGGAGACCCCAGCCAGGTGTCTTCCCAACAGGGATCACCAACACCATGGATCACTGGGGCTTTGACCACCTGGGGTCGCTGGGGATCATCCAACACGGATCCTCCCATGGGGGATAGAGCTGGAGCAGCTCAAGAAGCTCTTCCTGCACTGGGGACACTGGCAGGGCTTCCCTTAACGGTGCCTCCGTTGGTGTTGGGTCAAGTTGGAGCTCTGGGTTAAGCTCTTCCCACACTGGGGACACTCGTAGGGCCTCTCCTCGGAGTGAATGCGCCGGTGCCTGACGAGGGTGGAATTGTGCTTGAAGCCCTTCCTGCAGTTGGGGCAGCGGAAGGGCCTCTCCTCTGTGTGAATGCGCTGGTGCTTGAGGAGAGTGGAACTGGTCTTAAACCTCTTCCTGCATTTATCACACTCGTAGGGCCTCTCCCCAGTGTGGATGTGCTGGTGCTTGACAAGGTCAGAGTTGACACTGAAACCCTTCCCATAGTCTTGGCAGTGGAAGGGCCTCTCCTCGGTGTGAATCTTTTGATGCTTGAGGAGATCGGAGCTGGTCTGAAACCTCTTCCCACACTGCTCACACTCATAGGGCCATTCCCCTGTGTGAATCCTCTGGTGTTTGATGAGGTTGGAGCTTGCCCTGAAGCTCATCCCACACTCCCCACACTTGTAGGGCTGTTCCCCTGTGTGGCTCCTCTGGTGGACGATCAAGTTGGAGCTCGACCTGAAGCTCTTCCCACACTGGGAACACTTATAGGGTGTCTCCCCGGTGTGGATGCACTGGTGGGTGACACGGGCAGAGTGGTTCTTAAAGCCCTTCCCACATTCAAGGCAGTGAAAAGGCCTCTCCTCTGAGTGAATCAACTGGTGCCTGAGGAGATGGGAGCTGCTCTGAAACCTCTTCCTGCATTTAGCACACTCATAGGGCCGTTCCCCCATGTGGATTCTCTGGTGGCAGATCAGATAGGATCTCTGGCTGAAGCTCTTTCCACATTTTGAGCACCTGTCAGGCTTCTCCCCATCGTGAAGCAGCTCATGGACCCCTAGCTCCAAGCTCTGGCTGCATTTCCGGTCCAGGGTGGGTCTTTCCTCCTCTGATCCCTGCGATCTGTTGTTGCAGACCCTCCTCGTGTGGAATCTCTCTGGCTTTTCCTCCCCATTGGGTTCCTGTGCCCTGGAGCCACTCAAAACAGCCTCTTCCACGAGGTTCTGCTGCGGAGATTTGTCCTCTCTGATCTCCATCCTCAGCTCCTTGTCTGAGGGAGGAAGGACAAGGAGAGGATGGGATTTGCCTCCGTGCCAGAGGGTAGCCAGGGGCCATGCTGGGCTGGGAGATGGAGCAGGAAAGAGGGGGAAAGGGGCACTGACTTCCTCCTCACCTGCATGGGGGTCCCGAGGCATCTTCCTCTTCCTCGCAGACTCTTTCTCCATCTGGCCAAGGTTTGGAACTAGGAAATCCTGTTTTGGGGGAAAACAAGGGCTGAGCATGCTGGGTTTGATGGTCCCATTGCCCAAGTGCAGCTGGAGAAGTCAGTGACACTTTCAGCCTTGGGGGGCCCAGACGCCGCTCATCACCAGCCTCCCCCACCCATCCAGGCTGTCAGAGGTCCCTCTGCACTGGGATCAACCCTTTCCGGGGCTCTCCCCAATTCGGGGCTCCCGCGTTCACCCCGGCTCTCCCGGGGATCCCCAAATCCAACATCGTTCCTCGGCCTGCCGGTACCGGGCGATCGCCTCATGGGACCCCCCAAGATCCCTGCAGGGCCATTTCCTGCTCAGCTTTAGGGTCCTGCAAGATCCAAACATCCCTCCCCTGCCAAAAAACCCTGCCGGAGACCCCCCCCCGTGATGGATTTGGGGCAACTCCCCCTTCCCACTCACCTGCGGTTCCAGGGGGGCAATGCCGGCAGAGCCAGGGAAGCCACAGCCTGAGCGGGGCAACCGCGTGGGGCTGGAGCTGCTCCTCCTCCCGCTGCTCCTCTGCCCCTCCTCTTCCTCCTCCTCCTCCTCTTCTCTCAATCCTCTCTTTTCCTTTCCTTTTCCTCCTCCTCTGTCCCTCCTCTCCCTCCCGCTCTTCCTCCGCTCCCAGCCTGGCCCGGGCAGTGCCGACACCCAAAAGCAGCCGCGCTCTGCCCTAGGGGGTTCCAAAGCGGCCCAGCCAGCGCGGCACTGGGAGTGATGCTGGGAGCACTGGGAAAGATGGTGAGAGCAGCGGGCAGGAACTGGGAGCACTCTCCCTGCCAGTGCCGCTGTTACTGGGAGCGCTGGGAACGATGGTGAGAGCAGCGGGCAGGAACTGGGAATGCTCTCCCTGCCAGTACCGCTCTTACTGGGAGCGCTGGGAGGGAACTGGGAGCGCCCGGACGCGGCTGCAGCCGGCAGGGGGTGGGGCCAAAGTGAAGGGTGGGGTTATGCAAATACAGGAGCGATTGCGCTCTGTGATTGGTGGGCGGGAGCAGCGCGGGATTTCCGTGGTCACGTGAGGGCTGGGGGGGCGGAGCGATGGCGGCGGTGTCCGGTGAGAGGGGACCGGGAATGGGGAATGGGGATAGGGGATAGGAACCGGGAATGAGGACAGGGAATGGGGACGTGGAATGGGGAATGAGGACAGGGACTGGGAATGGGGACAAGGACAGGGGCCGGGACCGAGGATGGGGACAGGGACAGGGACTGGGAACAGGGACTAGGAATGGGCACCAGGAATGGGGAATGGGACCGGGAATAGGGAATGGGACCGGGAGTGGGGACAGTGACCAAAAATGGAGACCGGGACAGGGACACGGAATGGGAACAGGGACCAGGAATGGGATCGGAAATGGGGACGGGGACCGGGAAAGGGGACAGGAACCGGGAATGGGAACAGGGACTGGGAATGGGGACAGGGACCAGGACCTGGAATGGACTGGAAATACGGTACAGGGACTGGGAATACAGGACAGGAACAGGGAATGGGGTCCAGACTGGGATAGGAGCAGGACAGGAATGAGATAGGGGGGACATGGGAACAGGCTGGGGGAAGGGGAGTGACAGCAGGAATGGGGCAGCCAGGAGACGCCAGGCATTGGGATGGGGGCACATGGGGACAGTTCCAGCGCAGGGAGTCCTTGATCAGCTACCCCAGAACCTCTGCCAGGATCTCCGAGCGCAACCGGAGCCGCTCTGCCTGGTGTCCCCAAAGCCCTGAGCAACCCCCAAGTTCCTGCCAGGAACCCTCAGTTCCCTCGGACCCAGCATCCCCCACACCCCCTGCAAGACCCCCCATGTCCCTATCCTTGTCTTCCCTCAACATCTTTATTTTTACTCTGCTTTTAAGGGTTTTGAAAGGGCAAAGAGAAATAAAAAGAAAATCCAGGCCATGGGGAGCCAGGAGGATGTGGAGACCCCAGCCAGGTGTCTTCTCAACAGGGATCACCAGCACCACGGATTACCGGGGCTCTGCCCACCAGGGTCACTGGGGATCATCCAACACGGATCCTCCCATGGGGGATGGAGCTGGAGAAGCACACAAAGCTCTTCCTGCACTGGGGACACTTTCAGGGCTTCACTTGGTGATGTCTCCGTTGGTGTTGGTCAAGGCTGACCTCTGGGAGAAGCTCTTCCCACACCTGGGACACTCATAGGGCCTGGGATATCACCAGGAGCAGGGCTGGGATGTGCTCTGGTGCCTGGGACATCACCAGCAGCGGGGCTGGGATGTGCTCTGGTGCCTGTGACATCACCAGGAGCAGGGCTAGGATGTGCTCTGGTGTCTGGGACATCACCAGGAGCAGGGCTGGGATGTGCTCTGCTGCCTGGGACATCACCAGGAGCAGGGCTGGCTGTGATGCTCTCCAGTGCCTGGGACATGACAAGGGGTGCCGCTGGCTGGGGTTTGGTTGGTGCCTGTGAAGTGCCAAGGGCAGTGTCACAGTGGGACAGCTGTCAGTGTCCCCAGCAGGTCACGCTGTCCAGTGCAGCCCATGCCAGCACTCACTGCACACACGGGGCAGGCTGGGCCGGATGGGGCTCTGGGCACAAACGCCGCCCCTGAGGCTGGGCTCTGCCCCTGCCTCTGGGGCCCAGCCCCTGGTGGGAGCGCCTTGGGCAGGGCATGGGGCTGCTGCTGGCCCAGGGGGACAGGCCTTGCCCCCTGCCAGCTGCCCGGGCCCCTTGGATGCCTGTCCCACATCCCTGTGCCTCCTGTCCCCGCTATTCCCCCGCACATTCACTCCCTCCATCAAAGCCCCACTCAACCTCTTCACCGTGACCTCTGGAAGGAAAGAATGAAGGAAAGGAAGTGCTGTCTATTCATCCTGTCTGGATGCTAGGCACCCACCAAAGCTGCTCTCTCACTGCCCTCCAGAGATGGACAGGAGAGAGAAAACAGAATGAAGGCTTCATGGGTTGAGATAAGGACTGGGACAGATCACTCAGTAAATGCCATTGTAGGCAAAACATTTTTGAAATTACAGATATTAACTGAATTTATTTCTATCCAGATCAGAGCAGGATAGTGAGAAGTAAAATAAATCTTCAAAAATACCTTCTGCCCATTCCTCCCTCCTTCCCAGCTCTTCCTCCTCCCCCAGTGGGCTCAGGGAGATAGGCAATGGGGGTTCTGCTCAGTTCATCACTCGTTGTTTCTCCTGCTGCTCAGGGAGAGGAGTCGTTCCCCTGCTGTGCCAGGGGTCCCTCCTGGAGACACTTCTCCATGAACTTCTCCAAGATTAGTTCATCTCATGGACAGCAGCTCTTCACAAACTGCTGCAGAGTGCCTCACTCTCCCATAGGCTCACAAGTCCTGCCAGGTCCATGCTCCAGCACAGGTTTCCCATGGGGTCACAGCCCCTGCTCAGGCACCCCCTGCTCCAGCAAGGGCTCCTCCAAGCGGTGCAGGTGCATCTCTGCTCTCCGTGCCCTCCATGAGCTGCAGGGGCCCAGCTGCCTCACCAGGGGCTGCCCTAGGGAATCTCAGGGCAATCAGCACCAGCCCTTGGAGCTGATTGCCCCTCCTCCTGCCCTGCCCTTGCGGGTGTGCAGAGTTGTTCCTCTCATGTGTTCTCACCCTGCTCTTCCCTGCTCACAGTTACAACTACACAATCGCCCATCTTTTTCTTAAATCTCTTACCCCAAAGGTGTTACCCCCATTTCTAACTGGCCCAGCCTTGGCCAGTGGCCAGTCCGTCCTGGAGCTGGCTGGAACTGACTCTGTGGGACAGAGGAGCAGCTGCTTCCAGCAGCGTCTCACAGAAGGTGTTCCTAGAGCCCCTTCCTTGCCAAAACCTGGCCATGCAAACCTAGTATAAGCATGGTAGGGTTTTTATTACCATAATTAAGTATTATTATTTCAATTATCTCTATTTTTGCTTTTATTAGTACAGTTATTATTATTACTAGTATTTTTAGTCTTTTTGACTTTATATTAATAGTGGCTTGAATAGAACTGGAAAAAAAGTGTTATGAGTAAAAAAAGTTACCTGTTTTTTTAAGAGAAGGAGCTGCAGAGTTTAGAGTTAAGCTGACAGCTGATTGCTGGCCAAGAGTTCTTTTGTTAGTTAAATGTTGCAATCGCCTGTTGAGTATCATTGAGTATCACCGTTTAACTCTCTATTGTGGAGAATTCTTGTTTTTCAGCACCACCTTTGCCTGCTGCCAGGAGGATGACAACCCCCCCCCACCCCGGACGGTGGGGAGAGAGGGGAATTTGCATCTCAGGAGACATGCAAATTTATCTCAAAACCCAGACTGCATTGGGACAAGAACCCCACCAAACCCTGGAAAATACCCCAAAAGAGACGAGCCAAAGCAGAATTGAGAGGTCAGAGTAGTGTTTGGACAGCAGGGCTGAGGTCCGAAGCCAGCAGAGACACTGAGAACCTCGGTCACTCCTCAACCCGACTACAAACTATGCCAGTCGGACCCAGGACCCCCTGGACCGACAACCCAAATTGGAATCCTGGGTATACCAGCACTGCCCTTGTGAGAACAGGACTCCTAGCTCTGCCCCCTAGAAGACAGAGCTGTAAATCCTCCTCTTCCGAGTCACTCCTGAGAGTGGCGGCAGAACTCTGTGGATCTGCCAAAACCCCCATTTTAAGCTGATCGCTTTTAATAAAGGCATTAAAAAGGAGGAATATCTCCTGCCCCTGTTTATTTCACAAAAGTTCTTCATTAGTCATTGCTGTGTGTGAAGCTGCTGCTGCCAGGGCTCCCTATTTCCCTGGGTTGGGAAATTTTATGGCATTGCTCACATGTCAGAAAGAAAGGGTTCATTCCATTAAAATGGATTGCCTGAGCTCTTCTAATCCCAGTGCTGGAAACCTGTTTTCTAACGTTGACTTTCTCAGCTTCTGTTAATATTTGTGATTTAATAACAAAATGTTCTCAGCTGTGATTTTGCAAGATTCTCTAATCAGATACCAAAAGAAGATTTCAGCTTTGCTCTTTGATTTCTTAATGGTGTGTCAGACTTGAAGGCAGCCATTTGGGTTGGAAGCCTTCAGTGGGAGCGAGGATTGCCTCAGCAGCAGCTGGTTGTGCAGTTGTGAGCAGAGATAACAGAGATCCCATGGATTGAATGTTCTGCCTGGTTGGGAACCCGCAGTGCCCCACTCGAGGGAGCTGTGCTGGGAGCTGCAGGTTGTGCTGGGGGCGGGCAGCGGCCGGAGCCCCGGCAAGGGGCTGGCGATGGACACTGATCCTTGGCTGGACAGGGGCTCAGGGCCCTGCGGCGCCGGGCGGTTGGTGCCCTCTCACACCAGGACTGTGCGGGAGCCGGGAGAAGCAAGAGAGCCCGGGCCAAACATCAGCACCGGGCAGGCACGGCCTGGGAGGGGACACAGCCTAGAGGGTCCCGCAGAGCCTCCTTGCTCCAGAGCTGCAGCTGCAACAGCGGGGCTGCTGCCGGGATCTTTGGGGCACAGAGGAGCCGTAGGCGGGTGTTCCAGGGGCCTCCTTCGGGGCAGGATTTTGTCCCAGTGCGGGGCAATTCCCGCGGGCTGGGTGGGCTGGGGCCACTGCTGAGTGCCGCTGCCTTTCCCCGGAGCCCCCAGGCAGAGCTCTCTGCTTGGGGCTATGAAAAACACATTCACTCTCCTGTGAAAATTCAAAGACTTTAATAAAGGACAAGAGGAGACAAGGACCATAGAGCAAAGGTTATTATGGCTGGGTGCAACTTGGCACTGAACCAAGACCACCCTGTTATCTTTGGGGATACCCCTTAAATACCTTTTCCCTTCTATCAGCCTGTTGCATATTCATAGACCCTTATGCATAGTAAACTTCCCAAACTAGTTTCCACATTCCAAGAACTGTTTAGCATGGCTCCTCCTTGGTTTCACCTTTTTAGAGCATGCACATGCCTTGGATGTGGTTTTAGTCCTTTATTATCATCATCTTCAGTTTTGGCAGCTGCCCACACTGTCTTCAGACGGTGAGTGCTGATGGCTGGCACATCTGCAGCAGCTGTCTTCATCCCATGTTCGTTGGATGTTATCCCATCCAAGCACGCATTTTAACACAAGGACACTTAAATCAGTTATTTCACTAAGCTTAATTAACAACAGAAATAAAAACTATATCTTTATAACAAAGTCATTTTAACACCACACATATAAAATCCATTTTAATATTTGCAAAAAGCCAATATTGCAATATATATCTATAACAGGGCCAAGGGCTGAGCACCTGCTCAGCGGCTCCGAGCCAGCAGAATTTTGGGGGTCCCAGTGTTGGCTGCCGGCAGAGCCTGGCGCTGGGCCGGGGGATGTACGGGACCCTCCCATGGGGGGGGTTTGGGCTGCCTGGGTCAGGCGCTGCATCGTCAGCCCGGAACCACGTGGGGATCGCCCACTACCAGCAGGGCTGGGGGCTGGGAGAGCGGGGAGGGCGGTACCGGAGCTGGGGGACCCTCTGCAGCCTGTGGTGTTGGACATACCAATAAGGGGGACCCCCGGGAGCCTGGAAGTGGAGCCCGGATAGGGGAACCCCAGCAGCTTGGAGATGTTGGGACCATGGACAAGGGAGACCATGGGTACCCTGGGGCCCTGAAACGAGGACCCTGCACAGGCGGTACCCCTGGAGCCCCCCTGACAACCACCTGGGAAGCCCAGGGAAGGGGACCTCTGGGATTGCCAGGAGCCTTTCAATGGATCTCGGGGCCATTTCTATTGCATGGAGTGGTTTTGAGGGGTGGATGGCTGGGATCTGTGGGGTGGTTTGATGGAGCTGGAGAGGCTGTGGGGCTGGGAAGGGGTTTTAGGGCAGTCGTGACCCCTCAGACCCCCGGAGCTACCACCAGATCCTGCCTGAAATAAACAGGGCAGAAGATCTTTCTCCTTTTTAGTGCCTTTATTAAAAGTGATCAGCTCAAGGTTGGGAGGCCCGACGGGTCTGCAGTCATGCCGTCATCACCCCCTGGAGTGCCTTGGAGGTGGAAGAAAGTGCAGCTTTGTGCACTGGGGATAGGGCTGGGAGATCCCATCCTTGCAAAAGCAATGGGGTATACCGCATATTCCACTTCCTCAGCCTCCCATCCACGGTCCTGGCCCTAGCTGAGGTCCTCCGTGCTTATGGCGAGGGACAACCAAAGTTCTCAGCAACTCTGCAGGCTCTGGACTCTTGCCCCTGATGTCCAGACACTACTTTGATCTCTTAATTCTATATTGGCTCGCTGCTCTTGGGGTTTTTTTGGTAAGTGTGGTGGGGGTGCTTTCCTGTTGCACTCTGGGTTTGAGGTAATTAACATGGACTCCTGAGGTCTCCTCCCTTCCCACCGTCCGGGGTGGGGGGTGGGGGGATGCCATCCTCCTGGCAGCAGGCAAGGGTAGTACTGAGAAAGGAGATTTCTCAACAATAGATGGCTAACGACTTGATACTTAACAGGTGATTACAACATTCAGCTAACAAAGAACCTTCCTGGCTAGCAATCAGCTCTCAAGTTGTAACCCTGCAGCCCTTTTTTAAAAAATTAGTAAGTCTTTTTTACTCATAACACTGCCCACAAGGTGCTGTTGGGGAACAGGGGCTCATGTAGGGGTTTGTCTTCCTGTCACTGTGGGAGTGAGGAGGGGTCCCCAGGGGCCGTGTGTGACCCCCCCCCCCTGCCGGTATCACCCCCTTGTCCCTCCCCACAGGGCTCCTGCCCCAGCTCCTGCTCCCCCAGAGGTCTAGTATATGATGTAGATAATTCATGCTTTGGAAATTGTATAAAAATTATAAAGATCCAACCATGCATCTGACCCCCATGGCCAGAAGCAGGGCTTTTCATTTTCAAAAGATTTCCCGGACTCGCCCAGATAAAATCATGACCATTAACAAGTGAATTAGTCTTTCCTGGGCAATTATCGGCCATTTCTGAAGAATGTCCACAGCATTCACGGAACAACCCCTGTGAGAGATTACATGAAACTACGTCTTGGCTACAGCTGAAAAGAAGACTATCTCGAGGAGCCCAGCCAGCCATCCAAACCTATGGACTGACTTTTGTATGGGACTGAATCTGTACAGTCCCCGTTATACATATGTAGGAACTTACAGAAATCTGACATCAATTCTGCTCCAGGCAGAACAAACTGTATATAAGCTGGCTACTTGGAGCAGTTGGTGTGACACTCTGTGGAGACGCTGACACTACGTTGGTCTGTCCCAAGTTCACCCAGCGTCAAAGTCCAGGGTTGACGCTGTCTTGGCTGTGGCGGTTTTATAATATTCTATTTTTCGGTTGTCGATCTAATAAATTTATAAAATAATTTTTATAATTTTGGCTGCAGAATTGATCATTTATAACAGAGAGAATTTGGGGAGGGGGCAGAGGGGGTGAGCAGCCCCTGCCGGGGGTTGACCCTGGCCCAGCCCCTTTGTTCAGCACCAAGCTGGGCCCAGGACCACAGGAGAAAGAGACCGATGGGAAGCAGATCCTGCAGCTGGGACAGTGCTTGGGGGCAGGGCAGGGTCCTGCCCTGCACACCTGGCTCAGCTGTGACCCTTCCCCGGCAAGGGAGCGGGACATTTCCATCCCCATGGATCCTGTCCCCAAAATCCAACACTTGGGATCCCTCACCTGTCTCTGCAGTCCCCACTCCAACATCTTCAACCCTCTGGGAAGAGCCCTGGTGCCGACAGAACTTAAATCAAAGTAACAAGGTGCTCATGTAGCTTGAGTTTAAGATATCAATATAACCTGATATATCTATATAACCCGATATCAATATAACCTAAGTCATGACTGTTTATGTATCTCTATAACCTGATACCTAGATAACCTGAATCGTAGCTTTTTATACCTATATAACCTGAAATATAACTTTTACACCTGTATAACCTGATCTAAACTTTCTATAAAATCTAAAGGCTAGTATATGGTTAACTAGTTGCTTAATGCTGAATAGACCAAAAAAAAAGAAGAAAAAAACCCTGCCAGGTGGATAGCTTTGAAGGTAGGTGAGCATAGCACTAATGAGAAATTGGCAAGTGCAAAGCCAGTTAGCCACAAAACAAAGAATTTAGATTATCCAGACCAAGGAACACTGTAACCATGTATGACTGGACGACAAAATTGAAAAGTTCAGATGTGAAAAAGACCTTGGAAGCCTTCATCACAGACCCCCCCAACAGCCCCTGAACTGGGGAGGTGCGAGGGCAGTGCAGAAATGTCTGATAACCATGAGCCCATGAGCTGATACCATGTAAATGAGTTCCAGCGGGTATGAGATGATGTTGGTGTGACACAGTGACACTGAGCCACAGTGACTGTATAAAACCAAAACAGCACGTGACAAAGCGAGGGAGTGAGGTGGAGAAACCCCCCTAACCTCCAGCACTGCAATAAACAAATACATACCCCATAGGCACCAATCTGTGGAGATTTATTTCCAGCCTGTCTTTTGCACATCATCTCCAAGGGATAGCAGTCCACAGCCAGGGTCCCCAGCAAGGCCCAGTTTGGATGTGCAGTCCCCAGTTCTCCCAGTTTGCCTCTGCTTTTCTATGGGACAGGTTCCCCCAGCCACCAGCAGGTGGGAGCAGCCGATAGCCTCGCGCTGCCCATCCCAACCTGTCCCAGCTCCATTCCTGCCCCTCCCGCGGGCTGTGAGGGCTCCGGGAGCAAGGGAGGAGGAGAAGGAGGAAAGGAGGAAGAGGCGGAGCAGCAGCAGGAAGCAGCAGGAGGAGAGGGGAGGATGAAGCGTGGGGCTCCGGTGCTGCCTGGACTCGCAGCACCCTGGGAGCATCTACCCCCATCCCCCAGGTGCCCAAGGAGGGGGAGCCTGGGTTTGGCTTTTTTGGGGGGGATGTTTGGAGCTGGCAGGGCTCCAAAGCCGAGCAACAGATGGCCTTTGGAGGCACATCGGGGCGTCTCCCGGAGGTGTTTTTGGGGGGTCCCAGTGGGGGCGGTGGCGGCAGAGCCCCGGCAGGGGGACATCGGTTTTGGGGAGCCCTGGGAGAGCTATGGCTTCCCTGAGCAGGAGCCTGGAGAGAGGAGAGCCCCAGAAGCCAAAGGGGGACCCCAAGAGGTGGGGGGGAGACCCCGGCAGTGCCGGCACCCTGGCCCTGGGGGAGGCTGGGGCTGGAGGGGCGACATGGCTGGGAAAGGGGCTCGGGGCTGCCAGGGCTGGCAGGGGCTGCTCCCAGCATGAGTCCAGTTGCTCCCAGTCATTCCCCATTATGATGCAATTTTCCCCCAGCACAGTCCCAGTTGCTCCCACTTTGATCCAGCGTGTTTCCCATTCTCCCACTTGTCCCAAGCATAGCCTCAGCCACTCCCAGTAACTCCCAGTATGAGTCCAGTATGAGTCCAGTATGATGCCAGTCTCTCCCAGCAGGGCCCCAGTCACTCACACCTGCCCCCAGTTGACCCCCGTATAGTCCCAGTTCCCCCCAGCACATTCCCAGTGGCTCCCAGTCCCCACCTGCATGGTGTCAGGCACTCCCAGTATATCCCAGTTGCCCTGAACATTCTCGTAGTCATTGCCAGGCACTCCCAGTTACCCCAGCATGGTTCAGCTGCCCCCAGTTTTATCGCAGTCACTGCCTGGACATCCCAGTTGTCGCCAGCATGCATCCTGTCATTCCCAGTGGCTCCCAGCATGAGCCTGGTAGCTCCAAGTAACCAGGACTCCCAGAGTCCATTGTTAGCCACTATAATCCCAGTATAATACCAGTCAATCTCAGTATGATGCCAGTGCTCCCAGTGTGATCCCAGTTGCTCCCTGTCAATGCCAGCATGACCCCAGTAGCCTCCAGTATGATCCCTGTGACTCCCAGTCTCTCCCAGTGTATCCCAGTCACCCCCAGCATGCTCCCAGTCACTCCCAGTTGCTTTCAGCCTGATTCCAGTTGCCCACAGCCACTCCCAGTATGATTCCAGTCACCCGCAGTGTGATGCCAGTCTCAGCCAGCATGGACCCAGCTGCTCCCACTGTGATCCCAGTATGATCCCAGTTGTTGCCAGAATAATTCCAGTTGTTCCCAGTTCCTCTTAGTATGATCCCAGTTGTCCCTAGAATAGTCCCAGTCCCTCACAGCATGGTCCCACTCCCTCCCAGTTGCCCCCAATGTGGTCCCAGCTATTCCCAGTGTGATTCCAGTCCCCCCAGTATGGTCAGAGACACTCCCAGTATATCCCAGTTAGCCCAGTAAGGTTATGGTTGGCTCAGAATGATCCCAGTCTTTCCCAGTTTCTGGCAGTTGCCCAAAGTGTGGTCCCAGTTGCTCCCAGTATGATTCCAGTAGCCCCAGTTGCTCAGCCTGGTTACAGGTTACAGTACCTTCCGGTTGCTCCCAATGTGCCACATTTTCCTCCCAACATGGGCCCAGTAACTCCCAGGACCTCCCAGTCAGGATCCATTCTCACCTGCTGTAACCCCAGTGGCTCCCAGGATGATCCCAGTTGTACCCAGTCCCTCCCAGTATGGTTCCAGTCACCCCCAGTATGATCCCAGACACTCCCAGTGTGGTTCCAGTTACTCCCCTTTACTCCCAGTGTGGTTTCAATCTCTCCCAGTATACCCCAGTTGCTCCCAGCATATTCCCAGTCAGTCCCAGTTGTCCTCAGTTTCTTCCAGCCTGATCCCAGTTGCTCACAACCACTCCCAGTCACCCTCTGTGCAGTCCCTGTTGCTGCCAGTATGATTCCAGTCTCCTCCAGCATGGCCCTGCTACTCCCAGTGTGATTCCAGTAGGATCCCAGTAGTCCCCAGTATGGACCCAGTTGATCCCTGTTCCTCACAGTGTGATCCCAGTATGCACCCAGTTTCCCCTACTACAGTCCAAGTCCCTCCATAGATGATCCCAGACCCATCATGGTCCCAGTCATGCCCAGTTAGCCCCAGTATAGACTCAGTCACTCCGTTGCTCCTAATTGCCCCCAGCATGGGGTCCCAGTTTGCCCCATGATGGTCCCTGTTGTTCCCAGTGTGGTTTCTGTCACCCCAGTATGGTCACAGACACTACCAGTATATCCCAGTCACCCTCAGCATATCTGTTGTCATTCCAAATCACTCCCAGTGGTCACAGTAAGTTTCTAGTTACTCCAGTACAAACCAGTCCCTCCCAGTGATGCCACTCCTGGCATCCCCCAGCCCTCTCTGTGTTCCCCCTTCCCAGATGTCCCGAGAGGAGCCCCAAGGGATGGCAGTTCCCAGCCAGGGTCCCCAGCAAGGCCCAGTTTGGATGTGCACCCCCAGTTTTTCCAGTTTGCCTCTCCTTTTGCCCAGGCCAGGTTCCCCCCACCGCCAGCGGGTGGGAGCAGCAGAGAGCCCTGCGCTACACATCCTGAACTGTCTGGGCTCCATCCCCGCTCTTGCCGTGGGCTGCAAGGGCTGCGGGAACAGGGCACCAAGGGTGTCGCTGCTGCTGGGGGAGGAGGAGGAGGAGGGAGGGAAGGGGAGTGATGATAGAGGAGAGCCAGAAAGGATAGAAGCAGGAGAAGGAGGTGGGCTTAGGGAGGAGGAGGAGGGATGGAAGAGAAGGAGCAGGGGGAAGAGGAAGAGGAGGGACGGAGGAAGATTAGAAAAGGAGAAGGAACCACTTGACCTCGTCAAGTGCTGCTTTTTCAGCACTCCCTGAAAAGCCCCAGAGAAAAGTGCTGCTTTTTCAGCACTCCCTGAAAAGCCCCAGAGATTCCCACAGGAGGAGGGGCTGCAAACCCAGCCCAGGGTGCTCTGAGGAGGAAAGACCCACCCTGTGCCAGGAAGGTGGGCAGAGCTTGAGCCATAGCTCAGAGCTGGTGGTGCATGAGCAGGTTCATGATGGGGAGAAGAGCTGCAGGAAGAGCTTTGTGTACTGCTCCATCTCCATCTTCCACAGGAGGACCCACATTGGGCAGAGCCCTGGTGACCCACATTCCCTGTGATCCATGCTGGGAAGACACCTGGCTGGTTATCCTTTTAATTTGGCTCTAATTTTCTTCTGATTTGTCTTTTTCGCTTAAAAACCCCTGACATAGGACTAAAAAGAAAGTAATTGATCAAAGATGTCCAAAGTCCCTCCATTCAACAGTCATTTCAGGTGGAATTTATGGTTTTGGGACATATTCTGGGGGATTTTTGGGTTGTTGAGGGATTTTAAAAAGTGTTCTCCATATCTTTGCGCTCCAAAAGTCAAGATGCATTGATCTGTCACCTCAAAATTACTCAATCCCATTGAAAACAACTCAATAACTCAATTGTACCCCAAAAGGGCTAAATCCCACCTCAAATTGCCTTGATTTGAGGTGGGATTGAGTAATCCATCTCAAAAAAAAACTCAGTCCCATGTTAAATTTACTCAGTTCCACAGCCTCCAGGGTGAGACAGGATTGGAAGGAGATGGGGAGAGGTGGGATCCAAATTTGAGGGTGTGGGATCAGGATTGTGTGGGGATGGGTGTGTGGGATGTATTTTGTCAGTAAACAAAACTTTGAGAATTATTGATTTCTGTCCTGTTCATATTCAGTCAGTTTCAGTTTGTTTTTCAGGGTGCTGCCTTCTAAGTTAATTCTGTTTGTACCCTCCTTTCTCTCCTGCCTTTCTCTGCCTGCTCTGTTTCTCTCTCACTGTTTCCCTTGACCCAGGGCTGCTCCCACCAAAGACCCTGCCCTGATTTAATTCCTAATCCACAAACTACAACAGCAATGGGTGAAGTTATCAAGGCTGGCAGTGAAATGTCAATGTAAGATTTTGCTCCACTTGGCTTTTGGCTCCTTCTTAAGAGCTTTGCCTTCCAGGGCAGGAGCATCTTTTTGTGGGTAGGAACTGGACTTCCAGCCCCTGGGAGTGTGTACCATGGATCCCAGAGGGGCATTCCCTAGGCTTCCAGGGTGCTGCTCCTGCTGTGCCTCCCAAGGAGCTGTGCAGGGCCAGGGGATAAGGTCCAGAAGCTCTGTTGGTTCTGCAGTGCCACAAGGGCCCCTGGTTCCATGAGTTTCCCTACTGCCAACAGCGGTTCCTTGGTTCCCATGATGCCCTGCTGTGTCACCATGGATATTTGGTGTCATGAAGTTCTTCAGTGTCACAATGGCCTCCCTTGCTCCATGAGCTTCCGCAGTGTCACACTGGACTCTTTGGATGGGCAATGTCACAATGGACCGTTGGCTCCATGCAGCCCCACTGGGTCACCATGGATTCCTTGGTTCCATGAGGTTCCGGGGGTGTCTCCATGGTCTCCTTGGATCCACAGTGTCACAATGGACCACTGGATCCACATGGCCCTGCTGTGTCACCATGGACCCTTGGTTCCATGGAACCTGTCTGGTTTGAGCCTGGCGCAATGCCAGCGCCCCCATGAAAATGCCTCCTCCCTGGTGTCTGCTGTGAGATGTGATCAGAAATAGAGCAAAGCAGGCTCCAGCTTAGGAATAAAAGGGAAAAAATCTTTATTAACCTACAACTATAAAAGAAAACACACAGAACTCGGGATGAAAACCTTCCAAAAACATTCCTCCTCCCCCTCAGCAAATTTCCAATACATCCACCCCTCGGATCACCAACTCTTATTCCATCACCACCCTTCAGATAATCAATTCTCAGTTCATCAAGGAGAGAGGAGTCCCCCTTGTACCATAGGCTTCCCCTGGAATCACAGTTGGAACCTCTTGTGTTTCCATGTCACACGTGGCACCGCCTGGTGATCATCTGCCATCGTGACCTCTTCCTTCCATGCCCAGTGCTCCCATCACTGTGCATGGACTGGAGCTGCTTCTAGGGCTTTCCTTTTTAAAGGGTGCTTTGCTCGGTTCTAAAAAGCACTTTTGGGACACCTGTCCCCCCCAGATTTCACCCCCTGGGGCCAAGGGGCCTTGAGAACAGAGATCATCTCCTCTTCTTCTTCCCTGGAGATGGAGGGCACCACCGCCGCCGTCCTCACCCGTTGTCTCTGTTCACGCACTCCTTCACATCACATCACTGCACTCTCTTGGCTCCAAGCCATTGCCTCCCCCCTAAATGCAGTCTCTGTGTCACAGGAAAAATGGTTCTGTCCATGGTTATACAAGAAAAGTCCATCCAAAGGCCACTCCATCACCTCCTCCCACCTAAGGGGAGGAGCTGTTCAGCTCCTTCGTCTTACCTCATCTCTATCTCTCTTCTCATTCAACTCCAGGAGGAATCAGCATTTGTAAGGTTTCCAGCATCCAAGAAAAGGGTTAAAAGTCTCAGGCTCTGCCTGTCCAGAACTCCCATGGCTTCCCAGCCGGGGGGCTTGCTCAAAGCCTCTCAAGGCTCCTCCGCCCTTCGATCTTGCAGGGGCCCTCACCTCCCTTCTCTGTCCCAGGCCCAGCCTACCTTCTCCGGCCTCGTGGCCTCCCCTCCCCCACCCAGCTCTGAGCTGGGCAGGGGATATCTGATCTCTCCTTCATGGACAGAACCCAAAAAAAGAGAGCTTCCCCCTGGGAGTTCTCAGCTTTTAACCCTGCTGTGTTCTCAGAGGCGTATCCATGTCCTCAGTGGCCATACCAGGTGCCAATATTCAAATCTGAGCACCTGTTGGTTTGACCACAGCATCCCAAAAAACCTCACTTCCTCTTAAACCACGCCAGACCCCAGTGTCACAATTGACTCCTTGCTTCCACGTCATCCCCTCAGTGCCAAAATGGCCCCTTCATTCCAGGGAACACAAAAGTTTTGTAGAAACATTGAGCAAATCCTGCTTAACACACCTGGGAACATCTGTTTGCATTCAAGAGAGAGGTTAAAGGTGAGGATGGCACCAGCAGCTTTCATCTGCAACAGAGATCTAGGGAAAGGGCAGGGACAGAGAATTCAGTTGGAAGACTCAGAGAATTCTGCTCCCAGAGATCATTTCTGCTCACACAGTCCCTTGTAGAAAAGTGACACCATTCCAGGCAGCCAGTACTGAGCAAGTGGTTCCTGAGTGGGGTTTGTTGTTTAGAAAACCTGATCAAGCTTTTCCATTCTTTCCTTACCAACAGGAAAACTTCTCCTAGGCCTGCGTGCAGGCAGAGCCCTGAGGAGAGCAGGCGGGACATGGTGCAATGGGCTGGGACATGGAGCTGCAGAGCTCAGGGGACAAGGTTCTGCTGCAGGGCACAGGGATGTCAGTCCCATGTCAGGCCATGTCAGACATGGTGAGGCTGGGGGTGAGGAGCAGATTGTCCAAACAGGGTCAGCCCTCAAGGGGCTCATTCTTCTCTGTGCGCAGACCTCCTAATTCACCATCAAGATCACCTGGGGAATGCTTCTGTCAGCTCTTCAATATACAGAAAAGTAGAAACATATTCCCTTGATGAAAACCAAAAATCATGAAGTGCACTTTGAAATCTTCCTCCTGAAGAGAACTCCAAACTGACTCAAATCACTGCACAACCCCTGGGGCCTTGAAGACAGTTGAAGGGAGAGAAAGAGCTCCTGAGGGCTTTCTATATATTTTCATGATCCCCACGGTGGATTTGGGGCTGAGTGGATTTGGGCCAGAGCCTCAGGCACTGAGGGAAGGCTGAAGAAGCTGCTCAAAGAGTCAGAAGCAAAATTCCAAATCCCTTGGAGCATCACTGGGCCACACTGAGGGCAGGGAGTGCCAAAGGCTCCCCAGGGACTGGTGAGAGCAGATCCTTGAGGCCAGGATTGCAGGGAGCCAAAGGCTCTCAGCAGGGAACTGCAATGCTGAGCAAGGCCTGGGCTGGTTGGGGGAAGCAGAAAGGCCAAGCCCTGAGCCCAGCTTGGGACAGCAGGGCCTGTCCCTCACGGGTGGCTCGGGGCTGTTTGTGGGGCAGTGGGATGTGAGGGGCAGCAAGGACAACTGCCATAAACCTCTGTTCCAGATCCTCATGGAACCAAGGGGCTAGTGTGACAGTATGGGCCCTCATGGAAACAAGAGGCCATTGTGAGCCTGAAGGGCTGGAACACCCCAGAACACTGAAACACTAGGGGCAACTAAAGGTTCCTTGACTTGAGTTTGGTGCACAGGAGAAACACCAACCAGATATTCTGAACATGGACAGATACAAAGAATATTCTTGCTAGGAAAGGACCCACAAGGATCATCAAGTCCAGCTCTTAAGTGAATGGCCCACACAGTGATTGAACCCACAGCCTCAGTGATACCAGCCCCATGCTCTGACCAACTGAGCTAAAAGGTCAAAATGACACAAAATTTTACTGGCAAAATATAGACAGTCAAGGAACTTTGGCAAAGGCTTTAATACAACATCCACTTCAACATAAAACTCATATCATAGCATTAACTTCATTAATTTAGCGCACTTTACCTAAAAACCTTTAACCCTTAAGATGTTAAGTTAACCAAAAATGTTCCAGGTAAGTAGGATTAGGAGGAGAAGAAATAGAGAACAGCAGCAAAACAGAAGATCTATAGAAAGGCACGTACACGGGTACCAACTGCTCAGGTACCAGCATCTCTAACAGAGGAACCCCAGGAGAAGGCAGGATCCAGACCATGTCTGAAATTAGGATTCCACATTCGTAATTTTGAATATCCAAGGGTTGCTCCAAGTAAATCTGCCAGGACAGACAGGTCAGGCTTGCCTTGGCTTCTGGTGGCTGCTGTTCATCAGCTCCTGAAACATGGGGGCTCCATGGTTTCCTTCCTATGGAGACCAATGTGACACTTGGTGGCCTTGTGAAATGAAGGGGCCATTGTGACACTGCAGAGCACCATGGATCCTAGGGACTGTTGTGACACTGTGGAGCCTTGTGGAACCAAGGACATCATTGTGGCTCTGTTGGGCTGCATGGTCCCAAGGGGCCAGTGCAAAGCAGCGGCATGGGAGTTAGCCCGGCTGTAACTCAGTGTCAGCCAGATTTTAGCTCGGAAGTACCGGGTATGAGTTTCAAGCCCTAATGGAGAGCTTGAGAGATCTCCCATAGGCCTTTAGTGTTTTTATGCTAAGTTGTCCAAGTTTTACTCTCTTATTGTCATTGTTCTAGTGTTCTACACCCAAGTGTATGTGTTGTTGCTTCCGCTTTATCTTGGGTCTTTGGATCCCGCCCCACGTACTGTGCTCAACTTCTCCATGTTTGTTGGTTTCCACCTCATTATTAGAGTTCTTTTCAACTCCATTGAACCTGCTCCTTTTCATTTTCACCACCTTCACCATGAAGTCAGGGAACCAGAGAGGTTTGTTGCAGCCACCCTCACTGCGACCACAACTAATCATCACAATGGGTCCAGGCATTGGTTGCCATGGCACTAAACTAAGGAACCGGTCTCCGTGGCCGTCGCCATGGCGCCTGGTGGCACCAAGGAGTGTCACTGCAATTCTACCTGGAACAGCCCTGGCACTGCTTTGTTCTGAGGGTTGCCATGGCAGCCAAGGGCAGCAACAGCTCTGCAGGCAAGTGGCCATGGAACCTTTCTGCAGAAATGGCTCCTTGGGCTGGTTTCCAAGGAAACTTGAACTGATGGGGGTGTCCATGGCACCCAAACCCAGCTGTGGGGTCACTGCAGTGTCCATGGCAACAGTCCCTTGCAATGGCCCACTGCATGTTGGGATGATGATCCACTCTCACAGCTGGCCCAGGGCAGGTCTGGAGTGCTCTTGGTGGCACCTTGGGCTTGGCACACACTTGAGGAGGATGTCTGTTTGCAATGGGGAAACTCAGGAGTTTTAGGTTGCTTCAAAAAACTAAAAAGGGAAAATTCCTCTTTGGCTGTGTGCAGTCAGTTTTCTTCAAGCAAAGCAGGTCCCAGGTGAGTGAGGAGAGACACCGTGGGCTTGGGAGCAAGGCTGTCCACACTGGCTCAGACGTCAAGGCACAGCTGCTCTGAGCAGGCCAGACCTCCTTAGGAGAGTCCCTGCATCAATATCAGTCCCTGATTGCTACAATCACCTTTTGTGTAATAAGAACAGCAATAAAAGACACCCTTTAAAACAGGAATACATATTTCCTAGAAGCTCTTTGAAATATTTCTCCATAACTGTAAAAGGATACCCTCCTAATGAACTGTACTAGAGCAGAGGGAAATCAAGGCAGAGCCATGGTTTGTCAGGACTTGCTTGATCCTAATGAGCCTCACTGTGCATTTGGAGCTGAGCCCTTGAACCTCAGGGCCTGAGAGGAGATTGCACAAACCTTTCCAGGAGTCAAAGTCAGAAGAAAACCCCAAAATGTCTCAAAGGATTAATGAGTCCAACTGAGATCCATCCCCTACAAAGGCTCATCATGGACTCCTTGGAGGAGAGAATTGGTGGCCAGGATGGCACAAAAACCTCTCAGAGACTAAGTGTGGGAAGGAAAATCCTTAAAAGTAGCTAAAAGTATCCTTAAATCCTTAAATACCCTGAGTGTCTCAAAGCCTTAATAAGCCCCACTGAGTGTTGTCACTGACAAAGCCTCTCCAGGGACTAATTACAGCAGATAATTGGAGGTCAGGATTGCACAAACCTCTCAGAGACTCCAAGGCAAAAGCCAAACCCAAAGTCCTTTGAAAAACCTGCAGTCCCTGGGAGCATTAAGGAGCCCCCAGGGCCATTCCTGACCAAGGCTCCTCAGGAACTCCTTCCAGTAGATCTTTGAGGCCACTGGGATGTGGGCTAGGGGTGGATGCTGAGGGCAGGACAAGGGGCTGACAGTGCCCAGCCTGGCTGGGGCTGTGCCAGGAGGCCCCAGTGCCTCAGGATAAGGTGTCTCCTCCCAGCCCTTGGTTGCACAGACCCTGTTGTACCCCAGGGCACCAAGACTTGGCTTCTCTTTGTCCCCAGCTGCCATCACTGCCTCCATTTCTCTGCTCTGGCTGGGGCTGGGGACACTTTCTCAGTCGTGTTCTTCAGTGGGACCCATTAAAAGTTAAAGAAACTTTGGAGTGGGATTCTGACTTGGAGTTCTGGAGAGGTTTCTTCAGCTCCCTCTCAGGGACTGATGTTGTGGGCCTGAGCGCAAAGCCCCAGAGGTTGATTAAAGTCCTTGTGCTGTGTCTGTGCTGCTGAGCTGGGCCAGGCTCCTGGCCCAGAGGCAGCTCCTGGCAAGGGCAGCGCTGCAGAGTGACAGCTCTGGCCAGGAGCAGCTCCTGTGCACAGCCCAGCAGGGCTGGGGCACTGCCTGCAGCCACCCTGGGCACAGCACAGAGGCACAGACAGCTTCAATCAGTCAGGGCTGGGAAGGTGCTTGTTATGAGTAAAAAAAGTTATTGTTTTTTTTTAAAGGTTGCAGATTTACAGGCTGGGTCAGTTGCTGCCGGGGGGGAGTTCTAACTGCTTGTTGTTGTTGGTTTCATGTTGTAATCACCTGTTACTAGTCGGTCACTGTGAGAGTCTGTCTGAAATATCCCTCATCTGCCCCACAACTGTACAAGCCAAGCCAGGGGGTTTCATGACCTGAAAGCGTTGCTAAATCATTGTTTCCACAGGTGCAGTCCCCTGCACGCTACACCGAGCTCAATGAGACGAAGGAGGCACTGTTTCCTTTTCACAACAATAATCTTGGACACTGTCCACCTCTTGGCCTGGCTGGACTTTTCCTGAGCTTTTGGGTGGTCTCCCACAGAAGACCCCTCTCATTCATTTACAACCACCATGACAAGCTGAGATGACAGAAGCCTCTCCACCAGAGAAGACCCCGAGAAATCCCCATGTGAGAAAACGCCTCCCTCACACTTTCCAAGGACTGGAGCCCCCAGCCCAGGGGAGGTGCACAGGGGGAGGCAAGCTGACCAGAGCAAATTGGATGACTGCAGGTGCGGGCACTGGACCACGAAAACAATGGCCTTCGTTCATTGCAAGGTGAACTGTGTGTACCCCTTTTCCAAATACCATTCTTTCTATTCAATAGATTCGGTTTCAAAATAATCCCCTTCCCCCTCATCAAGAACAGTATAATTAGGGTCCCGGAGGGACTGCATCTCTGAGATCTCCCCAGCGTAACAAGCGGATCCTCGACTGGACTGGACCTCAGGACTTTGTCTCTATGTTTGGTAGCTATATTCCCCTTTTTCTTTCTCTCTCTCTTTCTCTATCTTTCTTTCCCTTAATCCTTGTATAGCATTTTGCTGTGGTTATTCAATAAAGGTGCATTTGTTTTGATTATTGCTGCAAAACCCCCTTGTTCTGTGTCAGTTTTTTTTTACACCCTGATATCCCTTACGAACCACCATGAAACCCGTCCGTAGGGATGGATGGTGACAGTCATTAACTCCCTATTGTTGAGAATTCCTCTTTTTGTTGAGTGCCACCCTGCCTGCTGCCAGGATGATGGCACGATTCCCCCCCCGCCCCCCCCGCCCCTGCCCCCACCCCCAGACAGGAGGGGACATTGGAGTTGGCATGTAAATGACCTCAGAACCAGAATGCAACAGGAAAGGCCCCCCCCCCCCCCCGCAAGCCTAGTAAAAGACCTCTAGAAACAGGAAGCCAACACGGAATTGAGAGATTGGGGTGATGTCTGGATGTGAGGAATGGAATCTGGAGTTTGCTAGGACCTTTTTTGCCTCTCATCCCAACCTGAGAGGATGTCGGCTGGGGGGAGGGCCCTGAATGTCAAGCTGAAGGAGCTGGAAATCTTCTGGTGCTCTTGTGAGGACAGAATCCCCCCCCTCTGCTTGCCAGCTGGAGAACGAAGCTGCCTATTTGCTCTTCTATTCCTGGGAGTAGTGGCAGCGTGAGTGTGGACCAGTTGGTTCTCCTTACCTGAGCTGATAATTTTTAATAAAGGCATTAAAAAGGAGAAAGGTGTCCTGCCCTGTTCATTTCAGTGCTGAAAAATGCCTGGGGCACTGTCGTAAGCTGACTATGTGATGCTTTTATCCCCAATCATCTTGTTCTGTTTATGCTGAATAATAAGTTTTGCACCTTTAAGACTTGTTCCAAAGAAGAAAGGGGGGAGAAAAGAAGTCACAGTTTGTTTTCAGACATTGCACTCACTCCTACACATTCCTGCTCCTGGACTGTGTTGTCTGCAGATGGACAGACAGTGAAACAGAGCTGTCTTTTGCTTTCAGTTTAGCTAGCTGAAACAAAGAAGTTCCCTAGACTGTAGGTTTTTTTTTTTTCCTTTTTTCCCTTTTCTTTAGACCTGTTTAAACCTGCTCTGGACTGAACACCCAGAAGAGCACCGGCAGCTTGCATCTGTGGCCACTGGGCCAGGCCTGGGCCACAGCATTTCCAGCACCAGAGAGACTGATAAAGGACTGAGTGAGCTGAACTAGAATCTGGAGAGAAGACTTTCTGAGTTTGTCATCTCTTTTAGAGCAGCAAGGAGTTTTATTGTTTAATATTTTTTAAGTTTTATTGTTTAATAAACAGTTTTTTTCCACTTTTCTCCAAAGAAGTATGTGGTCCCAGACCAGTTAAAGAAAGGAGCCGATTAAATCTGCTTTCCTAGAAGAGCCCTTTAAGAGTTCTCTCCCAAATTTACCCTAAACCAAGACAAATACATCTATTGGCGCCCAACGCCAGTACAGATCAGAGGTTCTAGTGCCCAACACAAACGTTCCCTAGATGGGGAGAGAAGATACACCCCACAAACTGAGCTTTAGTTCTTCCTACATGATTGTAGAAAAAACATAAAGAAATGGGATAGAAAACCTACTACTGCTCTAGCACAACGAGTGCGTAAACTGAAGACTCAAAGAAGAAGTTCCAAAAAAGAAGCACCTCCAGTAGCCAGTAACCGAACTGTCATATATAATGATAATGACAATATTTTTGATGCCCTTGAAAAAACCTCCAAGCCATATGTCCAAAGAAGGAAAAATAACCAAGCTTAGAGGGGCCCTGCCTCTAGCCAAGTAGAAGCTAAAGAAAACTGTGTTTTTTAGACTGTGTAAATTCGTTAGCCTAGCACATCTAAACCACAAGAATACGAAGCTTTAGTCAGCACTAGTGCGCAGTGCACATTAATCCATCGAGTCATGTAAAAACAGAATCTGTTTCTATTGCTAGTGTGACAGAAAAATCCCAACATTTCACTTTAGTAGAAACTGAAGTAAGCCTGACTAGAAATGAGTAAAAAAAACACCCTAATATGACTTGCCCAGAGGCCCCATACATTTTAAATATAAACTTCCTCTGAAGTGAGTATTTAAAAAACCCAAAGAAATTCAAATAAGCATTTAAAATAGCTGCTGTAGAGACAGAGGGCGTCAAGCAATTGAACACCTTGCCTAAACTGTCAAAAAACCCATCTACAGTAAGACTCCTGAAAGTAAAAAAACAACGAGTGCAAATTGCCACCTCAACAGAGCACCGCCGCCAGTACCGAACAAATCGAGATACCATGATCCCCATCCACAAAATAATCCATAAGCTAGAAAGCCAAAGAATGGTCAGCAAAACCCACTCACCCTTCAACAGCCCCATCTAGCCTGTGCGTAAATCTGAAAGAAAATAAAAATTGACTGTAGATTACTGTGCATTGAATAAAGTGACTCCACCACTAAGCGCTGCTGTGCCAGACATACTAGAACTCCAATACAAGCTAGAGTCCAAAACAGCAAAGTACTACGCCACCATTAACATTACTAACGTGTTTTTCTCCATTCCTCTAACAGCAAAATGCAAACCTCAGTTTGCCTTCACCTAGAGAAGTATACAGTACACCTAAGACTGACTACCCCAAGAGTAGAAACACAGTCCTACCATCTGCCATAAACTGATCCAGAGTGTACTGAAAATAAAGTAAAACTACAGAACATCTGCAATACATTGATGACATCATTGAATGAAAAAAAAGGGCAGGGAAAATATTTGAAAAAAAAAAAAATTATCCAGATTCTCCTGAAAGCTAGCTTTGCCATCAAAAAGAGCAAAGTCAAAAGACCTGCTCAAGAAATCCAGTTTCTGAAAGTAAAGTGACAAGACAGACAACGTCAAATTCACACTAATGTCATCAACAAGATCACAGCAATGTCTCCACCATCCAGCAAGAAAAAAACACAAGCTTTCCTAAGTGCCATAAACTTTTAGAAAATGCACATTCCTGAGTACAGTCAAATCGTGAACCCTCTCTTCCTAGTCACCCGTAAGAAGAACAAGTTCCACTAGAGCCCTGAGCAACAACAAGCCTTCACCCAAATCAAACAAAAAATCACTCATGCAGTTGCCCTTAGCCCAGTCAAGACAAGACCAGAAGTAAAAAACGTACTCTACTCTGCAGCCAAAAACCATAGTTTGTCCTAGAACCTTTAGCAGAAAGTGCCTAGAAAAACTCAAAGCTGACCATTAAAGTTTTAAAGTCAAAGCTACAGAAATTCTGAAGCCAACTATACCCCAACAAAGAAGAAAATTTTAACAACCTATGAAAAAGTCCAAACCGCCTCAAAAGTAATAAACACAAAAGCGCAACTCCTCCTGGCACCCCAACTACCAGTACTAAAGAAATATTCAATGCAAAAGTTCCCTCCATGTACCATGCCACCTGTGCTAAATAGAGCAAATAAATCACTCTGATCACACAGTGCGCCCGTATTCGAAAACTAAATCTCCCTGAGATTCTAAAAATAATTACAAACTAGCCAAAAAGTGAAAACTTTAGTCTTGCTGATAAAGAAGAACAAAAAGTGACATGTGCTGAATCAATCCACCATACAATCAACTACCAGCAGAAATAACACACTATGCTCTTTTCACCGTTAGTTCTTGTCGCATTGTAAGAATAAAATGAAAGTAAAAAGTAGCCATATAAAGCCCCACACGACAAGTCACAAAAGCCACTGAAAGAAAAAGTAGATCAAGCCAACTTGCAGGGCTCAAAACTGTTCAACTAGCCCTAGACATTACTGAGAGAGAGAAGTAGCCAAAACTCTGCCTTTACACTAATTCATAAATAGTAGCCAATGCTCTGTAAAAATAGCTAGAGAAGTAAAAAAAACCTGACAACGTAAAAAAAACCTCAATTTAAGCTACTGATGAGTGAAAAAACATCACTACCAAAGTAAAAAAGCTACCTGTAAAAGTCCGCCATGTAAATACCCGTCTCCAAGAATAAAGCCAATGAAAAGCACCAACACAATGAACAAGTAGACCAAACTGCAAAAATAGAAGTGTCCAAAATAAACCTAAATTAAGAACACAAAAAAAAAGTATTCCTAGCTCAATGAGCCCACAATGCCTCAAACCATCAAAGCAAAAATACCACCTATAAGTAAACACCAAACCAAAGAGTAAATCTAACCATAGACAGTATTTCTCAAGTCATCCATGACTGCAAGACGTGTGCTACCATCAAGCAAGCCAAGCAAGTGAAACCCCTATATTATAGTGAGCAGTAGTCCAAATACAAGTATAGGGAGGCCTGGCAAATTACCTACATCACACTGCCCCAGACATGCCAAAGCAAAGGCTACGTGCCAACAATAATAAAAGCCACCACTAAGTAGTTAGAAACCTACCCTCTGTCTCATACTACAGCCCATAACACCATCCTAAGCCTTGAAAAGCAAATCCTTTAAAAGCATAGTAGCCCTAAAAAAATTGAATCAAACAACAAGACCCATTTCAAAAACAGTCTTATCAACACCTAAACTAAAAAACATAACATTGAGTGAGTGTACATCCCCTACCATGCACCAAGTAGAGAAGTACAACAGACTGTTAAAAACCTCTTTAAAAGCATTAAGTAAAAAACATTTCAAAAACTAAAAGCAGCATCTAGCAAAAGCCACCTAGTTAGTTAACACCTGAAACTCTACTAACCAACTAAGCCCTGCCAATCCGAGCCTTTACATAAAGTAAAAAAAACAAAGTCCCAGTAGTACATGTCAAAAGATTGTTAAAAAAAACCAATTTAAATCAATTCTGACTCAAGTACAGACAAACCCATTCATAGAGTTGTCTTTACTCAAAAACCAAGTTACTCATAGTAGATAATACAAAAAAATAGAAAAACACAATGTATACCTCAGAGAAATCTAATTGTTAAGTGAGACCTATGTATAAATATGTCTAAATATCACTATTTGCCAAATGTTACTACCATTGTCTGTGTATAGCTGTATATTAAATGTATAATATATGTGTTTATAGAGTTAGAATATATATTAGTTTTAATAGTAACCTAACGATATAAAGATAAAGAGTAAAATGTCCTAAGTTGACTATATAATACTTTTATCCCCAATCGTCTTGTTCTGTTTATTCTGAATACTAAATTTTGCACCTTCAAGACTTGATCCAGAGAAAGAAGAAGAGAGAAAAGAAGACCGCAGTTTGTTTTCAGACATTGCACTCACTCCTACACATTCCTTCTCCTAGACTGTGTTGTCTGCACATAGACAGCGAAACAAAGCTCTCTTTGGCTTTTAGTTAGTTTAGCTAGCTGAAACAAAGAAGTTCCCTAGACTGTAGGTTTTTTTTTTCCTTTTTTCCTTTTTCTTTAGAACTGTTTAAACCTGCTCTAGACTAAACATCCAGAAAAGCATGAGCAGCTCACATCTATAGCCACCAGGCCGGGCCTGGGCTGTGGCATTTCCAGCACTAGAGAGACTGATAAAGGACTGAGTGAGCTGAACTAGAATCTGGAGGGAAGACTTTCTGAGTTTGTCATCTCTTTTAGAGCAGCAAGGAGTTTTATTGTTTAATATTTTTTAAGTTTTATTGTTTAATAAACAGTTTTTTTCCACTTTTCTCCAAAGAAGTATGTTGTCCCAGACCAGTTAAAGAAAGGAGCCGATTAAATCTGCTTTCCTAGAAGAGCCCTTTAAGAGTTCTCTCCCAAATTTACCCTAAACCAAGACAGGCACAATCACTGACAGCCCTGGACACAGGAACCTCTGGCTGCAGGACAATGCAGCTGCAGCTCCTGCAGTGATCTCCTAAAGCTGGAACATCCCAATTCCTACAGACCCTGTGAGTACGTCTCTGAGTATTTCTGCTGCAGGGGAGGTGAAACGCTCATGAAGCTCTGACATGCTGAGGGCTTTTGATGAGTCATAGAATACTTTCAAGACAAGGATTTTGATAAAAATGAGGAAATTCCCAAAGACTTTGTGTACTACTGGAGGGTGCCATATAGGGGGGATAAATATTAAAGGATGATTATGAATCATTACGTATCTTGAAAAGTGCCTGAGACATCTGAACTGCTTCTTTTAGTAATGTCCTAGGGCGACATTAGGATGCTGTTATCCCCATTCATGTGTGTGTGTAATTTATGCTAGATATTATGTTCTGTGCCTTTAAGACTGGCAGAGTGAAAGTTTTGTTTTGGGCCTCTTATCAGCCACTCGGCGGGACATACAGATAGTACAGTACATAGTGCGGTTTTTTTGCTTTTTGCCCTGCTTTTTGCTTTTGCTCTTGCTTCTGCTTTGCTTCTGCTTTGCTTTTGCTTGCTCTTGCTTTTTTCCCTCTTCTCATTAGTTAATTTAGCTAAACAGTCCAAATTCCTTCCTGGACTGTTTCCCCTCTCCTGTTGGACCTACCAACCTCCGGACTGGGACCTGGGAAACACCGAGAGAGAGTTTGCATCTTGTGGCTGCAGCAGCTGCCCCAGTGCAGGAGGGACTAATAACAGCAACCATCCCCAGGAGAGACTTTCTGAATTTGTCATCTTCTTCAGAGCGGTGAAAGAGTGATGTCATCCGGTATTGTTCATTTTGTGTGTTGGGGGGTGCTGTGCTTGTCAAATAAACAGGTTCTTTCCACCTGTCTTCCGAGGCATTCTTCCTGAACCGGTGGGGGGAGGGGCGGTGTGGGTTTGCTTTCTAGAGAGGCCCCTTTTTGGTGATTCTCTCCCAAATTGGCCCTAAACCAGGACAAGTAACCAGTAGGTTCACAGGAGATCCCTAATGTGCCTTCAGCCGCTCTGCCCATGGACAGCACCAGCATCACCTTTGCTGGAGCCATCAGGCTCAGTCTGAGCTGTCCTTTCTCCAAGCTGCAAAAGAGAACCTGCCCCCAGAAAGTGCCCTGCAAACAGGCAGGGTTCTGTCAGGCCAAGGAGAGTGCACAGAAATTTGGGGTGTGTGAGTGCCGGCACAGAGAGATCAGGCACAGGGAAACAACTGCAGGAGAAAAATCTCCAGGAAGCAGAGAGGAGATCAGGGAATGACAGGAAACAAAACCCACAAGTGTTGTGGCAGGGAGAGTTTAGAGATGTCCACAGGATCCCTTCCAGTGCAGCCCCTCCCTCTAGACAAGCCCCCTCCCTCCTGTCCCCCAGCCAAGACTCTGCCCTCAGGGCTGGGGCTCCAAGGCGTGCAGCCCCTCCTGTGCAGGCAGAGCTGCAGCAGAGCTGTGGGGCAGCTCTGCAGCCCCTGGCCCCATTCCCTCTGCAGAGCACAGGGCTGGGAGCAGCTGCCCGGCCCTGGGGGCTCTGGCAGGGGGCACAGCTGGCTCAGGGTGACACTGTCCCCAGTGCCCGGCTCTGGGCAATGCTGTCAGTGCAGCCAGGGAAGGAGCTGCCCCTTCCTTAATCCAGTGCCATCATAAGGACACTTGGAAGTCTCCCTGGGATTTCAGTCCAAGCTGGGAGCTTCATCCCAGGATGCAAACCTGTCCTAGAGCATCTCTAAGTGATAAGATCCACGGGGAAAGGCAGAGGTGTTCTGACACTGAAAATGCTCTTGGCTTGGTGGAATGATCAAAGTGAGTCCTTGGCTATAAAAATGGAGCTGGGCTGTGGTTGATCCGTCTGCTTTCAGCAGTGCCTGGTGACATTTTAAGGGAAATGTGAGAAGGTGATTACCCTCCACCTGAGAAAGGTTAAAGACTAGAGAAACTCTGAACAGGTCAGAACAACAGATCATCTCCCCTCACTTTCCACTCATCACTTTGCCTCACAGGACTAGCTCTGTTCTCCCTGGGGGCACAGAAATACCGAGAGTTTCTGATATCCAAGAAAAACAGGAGAGATATGAGGGGAGCTTATACAGAATTGCCTGGAACTCTTGCGCACAAAAGGGTGTCTGTGTGTGTTCCAGGGGAGGGTGTATGGGAAATGGCTTTGATTTTGGTTACAGGTATTCCCTTAGGTATTGGTGTAAGGGTTCTGCTCCCCAGTGAGTCTTATCGTGTTCAGATTTCACACAATCTCAATAACTTTCCTGGTATTATTAGCGGACCAGTTTCTAATTGTCCCCAACCATTCTCTAAAAGTTTTCATTTATTTTCATTAATCCATTTGTAATCAAGAGTATTGGTATTTAACAGGCTGCTTAGTTGATGCTACACAGGTATTACAGCTGCCACAATTGGTTAATTTCTTTCAACAGTGATCATAGCTTCATAATCTGCAAATTTGTTACCTGCTTCCAGAAGAGTGTTACCTTTAGAATGCCCTCAGCAATGTAAAATTGCCACTTGCAATGGGAGATTCACTGCCTCAAGGTTTCTGAGGATTTCAGTTGCATGTTTGACAATCTTCTTTTGTGCAGTCAGGAGTCCTCTTTCTCTCCATATGGCTCCATCAGCATGAACAATTTCATAAGCATATTTGGAATCAGTCCAAGTACGTTCTTTCCTTTTGCCAGTTCTAATGCTCAGGTGAGGGCTGACAGCTTAGCCATTTGTGCTGAGGTTCCTGCTGGTAACGGGTTTGACTCAGTTACCTCCAAGACTGTGGTCATGGCATATCCTGCCATTCACACTCCCTGTCTCATAAAACTTCTGCCATCAGTAAACCAGTTTACGGCACCTGGGAGCTGCTCTTCCTTTAGGTCTGGGCAGCTGGAGTACACAGCTTTGATGGCCTCTAGTCAGTCATGTACTGGAAGTTCAGCTTCAGACTTTCCTTGCAGAAAAGATGCAGGGTTAACTATCGGTGATGAAGAGAGAGAGAGATGGGTACTCAGTGTGATGATCAAAGAATCTGAATTTACTGTGAAGTACAACTGCTTATATAGTATTTTAGGAAGGCTAGTAATGTTTTACTACAGTGATTGGGTTAATCATCACATAAACAAATTTATACATTTTTAACATCTCTTGCTTGCAGAAGTCTGATGTAATTTTCTTTTACCGGTAAACCCGTCTGTCGGCAATAGAGAGAGACGGGGAGACTGACTCGGTGATCAGAATCTGATTTTATTGTGGGATGCAAACACTTATATACTATTTCAGGGAGACTAGTAATGTGTACTACAATGATTAGGTTAAAATCACATACACAAACTTATGCAAATAACAACATCTCTTGCTTGCAGAGTTTAATGGGTTTTTCTTTTTCTGGTAAACCCATTTAATTGAATCTTCTTGCAATCTAGGTCTAATTTTCAAAGTTCCATTTGCTTTTGCCAAGGCATTCTGTTATCAAATCTCTTATGTTAACCAGGTCCAAAGTCCATCCTCTCTTATGTCCCCCCAACACTCCAACACCCACATGATTTAATCTTCTTGCAATCTTCAAAGCTGTTTGCTCTTGCCAAGGCATCCTGTTATCAAATCTCTTATGCTAACCAGGTCCAAAGTCCATCATCTGTCTTGTGTATCCCAATAGTTTACAATATTGGTCACTTTAATTTCAATATCATCAGATTTGGCCAGAAGTGCTTGGTATTTTAGGAACCTTGAAGGAGACAGCCAGTGACAGCCCCTTTGCTCAATATCAGCTTACACCATGGGTGACACTAAGTCATCTTTTATCCTAGTGTAAACTTCCACTCCTCTTCAATGTTCATGATCCCTGCTGGTACTGCCCTAAGGCAGGTGGGCCAGCCCTTGCTCACAGTATCGAGTTGTTTAGAAAAATCGGCTACTGTCCTTTTGTAAAGACCCAGGTGTTGTGCCAGCATATAACCCTAACCTTTGTCTCTCATGTGAGAATAACCAAAACTGTTGACTTACCTCAGGAAGTCCCAAGGCTGGGGCCCTCATGAGCTTGCGCTTTAACTCTTCAAATGTGCGATTTGTTTCAGTGGTCCACACCACAATATTTTTAGAAATTTTCACTGTCTCATATAAAGGTTTCACCACCAGTTCGTAGTTGTATATCCACAACCGGCACCAACCTGTCATTCCAAGAAAAGTGCAGAGTTCTCTTACGATTTGTGGCTTAGGTGTTTGGCAGATTGCCTCCTTCCATGCAGTTCCCAGGGATCATTATCCTCCAAAGACTTCTTATCCAAGATAGGTCACCTGTTGTTGCACCAGCTGAGCTTTCTGTTGAGACACTTGACCAACATTTAGACCAAGAAAATTCAACAGACTTATTGTCTATATAAGGCACTCTTTGATAGTTTTTGTAGCAATTAGTAGATCATTTACATATTGTCAGAGTGTTTCTTCCCCAGGCAGAGACTGCCATTGTTCCAGTTCTTTGTCCAACTGATTCCCAAAAATTGTGGTACTGTTTTTGAACCCCTTATGTAAGACTGTCCAGATAAGTTGGTTTTTCCTGCCTGTGCTAGAGTTCTCCCATTCAAAAGCAAGTATGTTTGACTTTCTTCTGCAAGTGGCAGACAGAAGAAAGAACCTTTGAGATCTATCACTGAGAACCAAAAGAGATCATTGCAGAGTTTAGTTAGCAAAGTGTAGGATTTGCAACCACTAGGTGGATACGTTTAGCAATCCCATTGACTGCTTGCAAATCTTGCAAACCATTAGTTTTTTTCACTGATATAGAACTATTAAATTTGGATTCACATTCTTTCAACAAACCTAGTGTCAAAAACTTGCTAATAATTGATTCTATCCCTTTTCTGTCCTCTATTCTCAAGGGATATTGTCTCCTAACCTCTGGCCTGGCTCCTGTCCATAATTCAATCTTAACAGGGTCAGCCAATTTTGATTTCCAAGGAGCATCGGTATTCCATACCAATGGTATATGGGTATACCTGAGTGTCATGGTTTGAGAGGAAGTGAGTTTTTTGGAATGCTGTGGTCAAACCAATAAGTGCTCAAATTTGAATATTGGCACCTAGTTTGGCACTGAAGACATAGATACGCCTCTGAGAACACAGGTGGTTAAAAGCTGTGAACTCCTGGGGGAAAGTCTCTTGGGTTCCGGTTTGTAGAAGAGAACAAACCTCCCCTGCCCAGCTCTGAGTTGGGCGGGGGAGGGGAGCCATGTGGCCAGAAGAAGTAGGCCGCCAGGCTGGGCCTTGGGCAGAGAAGGGAGGTGAAGGCCCCTGCAAGACCGAAGGGTGGGAGAACCTTGAGAGACATCAGGCAGCCCTCCCCAGGAGAGAAAGAGAGGAAGAGCTGGTGTCTGTGCCTGTGCCACCTTGAAAATTTGATAGACGGCTGGAGTGAAAGAGAAAGGGGCGGGGTGGTGGTGCCGGCAGGGCAGCCGTGGGAGTTCTGGACAGGCAGAGCCTGAGACTTTTAACCCTTTTCTTAAATGCTAGAAACCTTGCAAATGCTAATTCCTCCTAGAGTTGAATGAGAAGAGAGACAGAGATGAGATAAGAGGAAATAGGCCATGAGAAAAGCTGAAAAAAATCTTAAGTAGGAAGAAGTGACAAAGTAGCCTTTGGCTAAACTTTTCTTGTATGACCATGGACAGAACCATTTTTTTCCTGTGACACAGAGACTGCATTTAAGGGGAGAGGCAATGGCTTAGAGCCAAGAGAGTGCAGTGATGTGAAAGTGTGTGAACAGAGATGACAGGTGAGGAGGGTAGTAGTGGGCCCTCCATCTCCAGAAAAGAAGAAAAAGAAGAAGATCTCTCTTCTCGAGACCTCTCGGCCCCAGGGGGATGAAATTTGGGGAGGGACAGGTGTCCCAAAAGTGAGAGACTGTGCTCTTTTTAGAACTAGGCAAAGCACCCTTTAAAAAAAACAAACCTAGAAGCAGCTCTAGTCCATGCACAGTGGTGAGAGCACTGAGCATAAAAACAAGATGTCACGATAGCAAAATAATCTCCAGGCGGTGCCACGTGTAACATGGAAACACAGGATGTTTCAACTGTGTTTCCTGGAGAAACCTATAGTACAAGAAAAACTCCTCTCTGCTCGATGAACTAAAAATTGATAATCTGAAGAGTAGTGCTAGACTGAGAGTGGGTGATCTGAGGGGTGAATACATTAGAAATTTATTGGGGGGAGGAAGATGTTTTTAAAAAGTTTTCATCCAGAATTCTGTGTGTTTTTCTTTAATAATTGTAGCTTAATAAAGTTTTTTCCCCTTTATTCCTAAGCTAGAGCCTACTTTGCTCTATTTCTAATCACATCTCACAGCAGACACCAGAAAAGAAGTATTTTCATAAGAAGCACTAGCATTACGCCAAGCTCAAACCATGACACTGATTCATTATTTGCTGCAAATAATTGCTATTGTTCGCTGGTCCTCTATCAATTGCCAATCCTAATGCTAAAATCAATTTACCTTTGGATACTTTAAATTTATTTTTCCCTCTCTAAATTGCTGTGTCTAAATTTTCAAGATGATCTCTGCCTAACAGGGATTTTGGCGAATTTGGTAGATAGAAAGATTGATGTATTCCCATCCTTTTCCCAATTTTGTATTCTAACAATTTTAAGAAAAAAAGCATTCTCTGGTTGGACTGTGGAATCCATTACCTGGATATGTTTTTCACTTTCAGGCACTAAAGCTTCATTTAAAACTGAAAATGTAACCCCTGTATCTTTTAAGAATTCAACTTCTTTAAAATTCCCTCCCTGTATCTTAACCAGCAGGTCCACTAAGGAATGATCTGTGGGTCCCTCTCACTCACTGTTATCTATTGCTACAACAACAGCTTCCTGTGGAGTGTTCAGTAACTCTGGGCACTAGCATTTCCAGTGCTAGCACTTTCTTACAGTAAACACACTGATTTGGTCCTAACCTCTCTTCTGCTTGATTTGAGCCGCCTCTATTATTTTCCTCTGCCTCTGCCTCATCTCTGACCATGTTCTCCTCTTTGATGTTGCTCTAAAGCTGTCACTGGCTCCTGTGAGTTTTTTTCTTCTCTTGCTTGTCTCAGTTGTTATATACCCTCCATGCCCTCCATGTTTCTTCTGTGATTGCTTCTAAATTTCTATTATCTGTCTCTTTTAATCTCCGTGATGTCTGGGCTGGACTGTCCTAGCATCGAGGAGACTAACTGCTGCTTCCCCATTTCTGAAGCAAGATCAAGGGTTGTAAACTTTCACATTGTCGCTCAGAGCCTCTCTACAAAGTCGGTAGGAGACTCATGCTGTCCCTGTTTAAAATTATACATTAATGCCCAATTTACTGCTTTCAGAATGGCATTCTCTAATCCACATTTTACTAACTCCCAGTATCTGGTTATCGAGGCATATTCACCTGGATTGTTCAGATCCCACAGAGGATTTGTGGTAGGGAATAGCACGTTCACATTACCCTGTAGGGCTCCACTAGCAATTCATCCCTGCACATGTGCTTTAGCTGTTCTAATCAGTAATTGTTTTTCAGTTTCTGTTAGTTCTGTCAGCATCAAATTGATATCACCCCAATCTGGGTCCTGGTTCTTGACTATCAAATAATTTTGCCGCTTTACTGGGGTCTTCCCTGGAACTTAAAAGCTCTTCTCTCCAACAATTCAAATCACTAGTGGAAAACGGTACTTTTATGCATCTACACTGGCATCTGACATATCATCTGCATTTTCAGTGGGGTCTGTAATGGTATCTTCATCTGCAATGATACCTCTACAGTGGGTATCGTCATCTGCAATGGAGTCTGCTATGATGTGTTGGTTTGGCACAACCTGGGTTTTAATAGTAGGGGGAATGACAGGGGTAGCTGGGTAGCTTCTGTGACAAGCTGCTAGAAGCTTCCCCCATTCCAATCTCTGATGGCTCTAAAGATGGACATGCTGCTGGCCCAATTAGAGAGGTTAGTAACACCTCTGTGATGACATATTTGAGAAGAAAATCAAAACAGTGCTCATGCAATTTTTTTTTTCAGGGGTGGCAAGGTGCCATCACCGGAGGCATTCCTGGAACCGTGCTCAGCAATATGCCACAGCTGCAGCCATCTCAGTGTGGCCAACAGAGAGCCTTGCCCGCCAGGCCACTTCCAGCCAGCTGTGCCATGGGCAGAAGGGCAGGGCCGGCAGCGGCTTCCCCTTCCCCATGCCCTGCAGGAGGAGAGACACTGAATGGTGCCAGCACCATGGCAGCTACCACTGCCTGTGCCATGGTGGCAGAGCCACATGGCTGGCAGCAGAAGCACAACCAGTGATTCCCAACGTGGAACCTAGACAAGATCAACTTCTCAGCGCTGCAGGATCCTGCAAGAATCTTTGAATTAGTAAAACTTGTTGACAATGGTACCTACAAGCAGTAACTCTTTTTTAGTCAGAGAAGAGGAGGAAGTGTGGACTTGTGAGGGAAAACAACATGGCGGCACCAGATCTGTGGTAAAAAAAGAGGGGGAAGAAGTGCTCCAAATGTCAGAGCCAAGATTCCTCTGCAAGCTGTAGTGAGGACTGTAGTTAAACAAACTGTCCCCATGAAGAGACATGTCCATGGGGGATGAAGAAAGCTACTTGCAGCCCATGGGAAAAGTGATCACACTGGATCGGGTGGTTGCCAGAGAAAGCCATGATCCAGTGGGAAACCTGGATAGAGAGGGGGGAGGGCCAGCTTCCAGAGATATTGAGGGAGAGAGCCCTTGCTTCCAAACTAGAGCAGCCTGTCCTCAGGGGACGGCACCCCTTGGATGAGTTAAGTGCACCACAACAATTTTGGGATGACTGTTTGCCCATGGGAGGGACCCAGAAAAAAAGACTCCTCTCCCTGAAAAAACAGAAGAGTGACCATAAGAGACGGTCCAAAGTTTCCCTCATTTGCCTTATGACCATAACAAGGACAGAGACTAAGACCCTGAAGACCCCGACTGGAGTTCTGGCCTGGTTGAGGTGGATGCTTGCTAAGTGATTGTTTGCAGGTGCACTTGCTTGTGCCACCATGGTACACTGCTTAGAGCAGAGACTGGCAAGGGGTGGCTTGCTCTATATGTTTACACCTGCTTCATGATCCCCTCTCATCACAATAGCCCATGAATTTCCCCACCTCTTGGCCAGATGCCACTCACTTTAGAGAAGGTAACTTTGGTGATTCCCCATGGAAGATTGCTCATCTGCCTCACGACCACCGTCAAGGACAGAGACTGAAGCCCCCCACAAAGGACTGAGACTGAGATCCCTATAATTCTAACACAGGGGCGCTGGTCTGACTGAAGCAGGATGTCTGCCAAGTGTTGCCTGCAGGTGTGTTCGACGGATGAAGACTGGGTTCCCATGGGAACCAGTCCTGAAACAATGGGCCCCGCTCACTGCTGGGACTGGTTTGTCATGTTCGGAACTGGACTGGCTGTACTTGTTCTCAACAGACTTATTCTCCACTGTCCTGTACCTGTTCCCTTGATGCACCATCCTGCTCCCACCCTCTGGAAGACTATAAAAGACCTCTGAGTTAAACAAAGACTTTGATATTCTCCCCAATGTGACAAGACTGATCTATTGGCAGGACCACAAGGATTTCGTCTCTCCATTGGTAGCTATTTCCCCCCGTCTTTTTCTCTCTCTCTCTATCTTTTATCTTTCTAATCCTTCTATCACATTTGCTGTGGGCACTCAATAAAAAGTGCATTTGTTTTTAATACTGAAAGTACCCTTGCTGTGTGTCTTTTGCACTCAGATAGGTAAAACAAACCATCCTGATCCCCGCTTGTACGAGTGGATCGTGAGTGACAAACTGACCAAAACCCCTGCACCCTGTCTCCCTCTGCTGTTGGCGGGAAGGAGGGAGGGGCTGGGGGGGGGAAAAAGGTGTTTTTAAGGCTTATTTTACTTCTCATTATCCTCCTCTGATTCTGCTAATGATAAATTTATACATTTAAATTTGAACTTGTTTTGCCCTTGGAGTCTTTTTTCCCTCCAAGTCCTTATGTTAACTCATGAGCCTGTCATTCATCTTTTTCCCTCTCCTTTGCCCAACTGTAGCAGGAGAGGGTAAGTGAATGACTCTTGCGGGTGCCTGGCATTCGGCCAGTGTCAAACCACAATACATGGCAATTTAACTTTCAATACTACCTGCATCTGCAATGTTATCTGCACTCAGCTATTGGACATAACAAGTGCTACATATATCATTCCATATGCAGATAGCATTGCAGATCCTGTTACATATGTCCATAGCATTGCACAATTCTGTGTAGACAGCCACATTACTACAAATGTACGTATATAGCACACAAGGGCTCAGCACTGCTCAGACCAAATATACACAATACCACACCATGTATGGTGTTTGCCCCCTCCATATCCACATATTCCCCTCCTCTTTAGTACTGGAGGGACATCAGCCAGTAGGGGACACTGCTGCAGGGAAATGGTCCACAAGCACTCACGGCCCAGGGAGATGCTAAGGGCACAAAGAACCTCACCCTGGGCAGAACGCTTCAGGGATTTACACAGTCCACCAGGACTGTGTGGGGCTTCAGCCAGACTCTTTTTTTCCAGTAGCGGCAGGAGGAGACACCATGGATCACGGCGGAGAGGAGATACCTGGCAATGCCTCTCCAGCCTACTGCTGACCTAGCAGCAGCTCCAGCTGAAATGATCACTAGAAGACACTCACAGCCCATACTGCATTTGTTGAACATGCCCAAGAGAAATCCATTCATTGCATCTGACACTCAAGCAGCTTCAACATGAACCTGGCTACAGCCTTACCTTACCTCTTGCAGAAGAGGATAAGGAGCCACCAACAACTGAAGTGGAGCCAGTGTTTGTATCTCCAGACCCCACTGGAGAACACACTCTGAACTTGCTTTTTGGAGTGACACCACTGCTTCAGCAGTGGGCAAACAGATGTGAGCCAGGCAATATATAAAAGAGAAAAAACAGGGGCAAGCCAGTTTTACTTATCAGCATGCTTTTGCTATCTTTCTGTTACTAAATGCCCCAACATCGTCAGGATAAATAAAACACTCTAACACTGTCTTTTCAGTGTTAACAAGTAAGGCATTACTTTATCCTTGGTCCAGATGTATGTGTATGGCCAACAAAATTCCAGCCTCCATACAGACATTGATGCAAAACTTTTTCACTTATATATATATATATATACATTGTTAGCAAACAAAGAAATTAATGATAATTGGTTCAAAATTACATAACTCTCTTTCATATTTATCTTTTATTGGCCGTTGAATTCTTGCTTCTTATGCTAATTAGTCCTTATTTTTAGACTTTTTAGTATCTTTTTCCTCCAGTAGGGACTTTCCAACATATATACTGAGACTTTGTTAGCCCTTTATCTCCTGGTTTCTGTGAAAAGGTCCTTATAGTCCATAATTTCTGCATTCTAGATATCCAGCTTCCACAATATATCTCTTTCTCCCCAGTTTTATTCATTGACGTTTATCTGAGTTAGTTTAGCAAAATGTAAAGTTTCAATCATTTTCCAAAGCTGTGTTCCCATAAAAGGAGCATATGACAACTTTACTAAATGCTGGCTAAAAGTGATATAAGACTAACACACTACCTATAACTTACACACCGATTATGATTAATTTTTAAAAATAATTAGAAGATCATTAAAATCATTAATTTAAAAATTAGAGAAGTTATATAATTTCCAACATTTGGGTCTAGGAAAGGGAGCAGCCAAAGCACACAGATGTATCTGACTGTAAAAATGAAAAGTAAAAAGAAGGAAAAAAGCCTGGGGAATCAGAGGTTCTAGTTAAAGTGACACCTCCTGTCTCAATCCCCAAAGACCTATCCCTGTTTTCTTTGTTTGAACGAGGGAGAATAAAGAGAGAAATAAGAGAATTTAAAAAAAAAGAAAAAGAAAATTAAAAGAGAGCAAGAATATTATTAAGAACAATTTATATTCTGAGTTTAGGTAACTCATGTGTTATAGGCAGACACAGATGCCATTGCAATTACTGTTGTAAATGTAGGTATCATTTCAGACTCCATTTCTTCTGCAGATACCATTATAGATTAAGATTCCATGGCAGAGGGAAATGCATCTGCAGATGAGTACCCCAATGCAGTTTCCATCACACATACCATTCATAACTTGCATCTAAGCTCTGTCTTACAGCAACCAGGCATGTTGTGTGACCACCTGCACAGGTTGAACACATTCCTCCTACCTAACTCCCAAGGCAGAATGGTGGACACTCCTTTGAGAGCAAAGGCTGCAACTCCAATACAGACGTCTGCACCATCTACCCTGGCTACTGCCAGTTTCTCCACCCAGATAGAGCTGCCAAATGGAGAGGCTGCAGTGGGGATCTCTCATTTCAGGAAGTGAATAGATCTTTCTCTAGGGCAGGAACAGGCAGCAAACCTATCTGTAAAAGGTGTGCCCAGGTGGAGCACCACCTGTTGTTAAGAAAGGCAAGAGGCAGTGAGAGGGCTGTATACTATCAGGAAGGCTGAGAAGGAGCTCTTTCCCAGGAAGGAGAGAGTCTGCTGGTTCCAAGCACAGTTTGCAGTAGACCCTAACAGCAAGAGACTCCCCCAGTGACACACAGAGAAGGGAAGAGGACCAAGAGAACACACAGAAGGGAGAAAGGCTGGTATAGAAGAATGGAAGCTTGGAACAGCAAGGACCCGCAGTAAGAACAGTCTTCCCCCAAAGCCACAGATGCTCTTGTAGAACCTTTCCAGAACACAGAGGTGCCCTTGCAGAACCTTTCACTGATCTGTAGAAAAGACTCAGCAGGAGAGGAACTGAAGATGAGTAAGGCAGCCTCATCTACTCCCCATATAACAACCAGTAAGGCAGCATAATGTTCCCCATATAACAATCAGCACAACTAAGAAGAGGGTAACAGTAGGAAGAGACTCTCTTCTGAGAAGCATGAAGACACTATTTACCAGCCTGCTGCACTCTCCAGATTATGCTGCTTACCATGGACTCCTAACAGAGATGTCACTGAGAGAGTACCATGACTCGGACAGTCCACCCATTACCTGCTGCAGCTGTTTCATGTGGGTGCCAGTGAGAAGCATCAAGATAGATTACAGATCCCTGGGAGCAGCAGTAGCTGCTGACTCTGGAGCACAGGTAGTTTTTTCATCAACCTTCCCAGTCAAAGCAAAGGGGTTTGAAAGAACTAGTCTAATCTGGGGAATCAACAAGTGGTTACAGGACTGGTGCTACAGCCAAGGGCTTGGCTGCTTAGACCAACAGACTTGCTTTGAACAACCTGGTCTACTGAGGGCAGATGCAGTCCATCTGTCAGAAAAGGCAAAGAGCATCTTCACTCACAGGCTTGCCAAACTGGAGAAGAGGGCTTTAAACTACAACTGCTGAGAGAGGAGAGCTTCAGTCCATCCCACTCCTATCACAGAGCGCAAGAGACGTCCTGAGCCTCATGGCATCCTGGACCAGGATTGCCTGAATCCAGATGCAAGGGCTTCTCCAGCATTATGGGCATGGAGTCATTTTGTTACCACCTCAGCCCCCTCCAGAAGCTGTGGCCAATGTTCCTGCCCTTTTTCTCTCCAGAAGCCAATGGAATTATTTTCTGCAAGCACTACTGCAAATTTTAAGGGGAAAATTGGCTTGAGCAGCAGAACAAGCAGGATCCAGTGCAGACTACAGTGGGCCACGACCCCTTGCTGCTGGGGCAATGCCTGCTGATCCTCGACATTTTGCAAAGAGAGATGGTGATGTGGCAGTGCAGCCAAAGCAAGGGCTTTGTGAAAGGACATGAGATGGGTTTGGCTGCTCAGGAAACCACAACTCCCTTCCCACAACTGCGGGTGTTGATAGAGGGCTGGGCAGCTCCCCACTAGCACTGTCCCAGAGCACTGCCTGATCTGTGAGCAGGAGGAGGCAGAGCAGCAGGAGAGCAAACACTGGAAGATCTGCAGGTGAGTCAGAGTGTTCACAGGGGCCTGATTGCTCTTGGAAGGCACATCTGTGCACAGGAAACTCCTTTCTCATGTTTCATGCTCCTACCCTCCAAATCTAACAGAGGTTTTAGCTGGTGCTGGGTAAGAGCATATTCAGGGAGATTCTTCCAGCACATGATTTGTCTGAGCTGAGCTGGGTGTGGGTATGCTGTGACACAAACACTGCAGAGGCATGGCTTTTACAGTGGTGAGGGCAGAAATGCTGCCCCAGTGGAGAAGGCATTGCTGTGAAGAGGCCCATCAGTCACATTCTCCCGACTATGGAAGAGAATGAGGAGAGCAAAAGGGCCAAAAATGTCATCTGCTGGCCTCCAAGGACAAGATGGCAGTAGGTGTGGGATTAATTTCTTCCTTCTACCATCCCAGGGAGGAGCTGCAGAGATCAGAGGGTGCCAGAGGGTCTGGCAGGTGATAGAGTTTTGCTGCAAATGGTGCTTGTGTGGGAAGAAAAGCAATGTGTATCCATGCCTGCTTGCACCCACACCCCTCGGTTCTCCCCCTCCAGATCATGGACGTCCTTGCCCTGACCTTGGTTACTCTTCTGGCTCTGCTGCCCCCAGCCCAGCCCTGCTCCTCAGAGATGAACAAGGTCAAGGACCTCCTGGAGGTGAACTGCACGGGGCAGGCTCTCACCACAGTGCCCCCAGACCTGCCTGTAGACACAGGCATCCTGCTGCTCAGTGACAATCACCTGGAGTCCCTCTCCACCACTGCCTTTCTGTCCCTCACCCAGCTTCAGGACCTTGACCTGGCCAACAATGGGCTGGTGGCTCTGTGCACAGAGGCCCTGCTGCTGTCCTTGAAGGAGCTGACCCTCTCCCACAATGCACTGGCAGCCCTACCTGACCTGAAGGGCCTGCCTGCACTCACCCACCTGGCTGTGGCTCACAATAGCCTGGAGACACTGGCCCCAAGGGCTTTCTGCACAGTGCCACAGCTGCAGAACCTGGACTTGCGAGGGAACAAGATGCAGCAGCTGCCCCAGGAGGCCTTTGCAGGGCTGAAGGCACTCAAGGAGTTGGACCTCTCAGACAACCTCCTGAAGGAGCTACCCAATGAGTTGCTGCAGGACCTGCAGAAGCTGGAGACCCTCTGGCTCTCAGGGAACCAGCTGCAGACCCTGCCAACTGGATTTTTCCCAAAGGGGCACCTTTTCATGTATGTTTTCCTCACTGAGAATCCCTGGCATTGCAACTGTGACCTGCACTACCTCCAGACCTGGATCCAGAAGAATGCTGACATTGTTTATCAGCCAGAGCGGGGTCTGGAGGAAACAAAGGTGGAGGTTGCACCTGAGAAGGTACTGTGCCACAGCCCTGCTGAGCATAGGCAGAAGCCCATCATTCACTTCAAGCTTAACTGCAGCATCATGGAGGATGCGGATGCGGAAGGAGGGGATGAATATAATTATGGAGAAGAAACAAGAGAGAAAGCTACCATGACCACCTTCCCCCCACATCCATTTATCCCCGAAGAGCACACTACCATGCCCTGTGCTGTTACCTCATCTTGCCTTCCTACCCTTACTACCACAAGATCTCCCCTCACCAGACCTTCCCTCAGCACCCCTTGTACCTCTACCCTTTCCCCAAACACTTTGCTTGTTGTGCTGACAACCATCAGAGCTCCCAGCACCACCGTTCCTGTACCAGCCAGTCTCACCATGACACCCACACAGACCCCCAGCACTACCACCATTCTCACAGCTGCTACCACCATCACCCTGCACAGACCTGCCACCTTTGACAATGCCACCTCACTGCCAACAACTATGAGCAGCAGCCCTTCTAGCACCACTGGCCATCCACAAACCACCCTTGCTGCCAGAAGTATCTATGGCAGTCTCATGGGGTCTGCTGGCACATTTCCCACTTCCACAGCAGTGCCTTCCACTGCCATGCTAGAGGCCTCTTCCATTGTCGGATCTCCATGTCCTACTCTGATGTCAGCCAACACCATGCTTTCCACTCATGCCCCAACACTACCACCTCCCCTGGACACTACACACTTCACCCAACCTGCATGTTTCCCCCTACCTGCTCCTCCTCCCCTCTGCCCATGCTCCATCCCAGGACGGGCTGTACCTGTGCTGCGTTTGGAGGCAGGTGGGGAGGCTCTGCAGTGGGGGCAGTGGGTGCTGAGGCACTGCTGCCTGTTGCACTGGGTGCTCTACCTGGCTTCCTTGGCTCTGCTGGTCCTGACCATGCTGGCTCTAGCAGGTTGTCTGACATGGATGTGTCTGGTGGGACAACCCTCCTGGCACCAGTCCCTGCAGACCCAAGAGGTGCAGTATCCATTGCTAGAATGGAGGGAGTCAACAGGAAACCCTATGATGCATCTCAGCAGTTTCAAAATCCCCCTCCAGCAACCTAGATTCTGTACAATCAAGGAAGTGGAGTTGTACCCTGAGGTTACCTACTGCACAATTAAAGATCTGGGGATACAGTGCAGTCCTCCTGCAAGTTACTCCTTCTGCACCACAAAGGAGTTGTGGGTTCACCACAGTCCTCTGCATACATCAGTCAAGCCTTTCTCCAGGAAGCTGATGGTCACAGACCTTAGCTTCCTGAGGACCCCATCTGCTTACAGCCTAGACAGGGGTGTTGAGGCCATTGGTGATGTCAGAGTGAAATATGCGGGTAACACCATGTAAATATGTTACACATACGTACACACTCAGAGAAAGAGATTGAGAGTCTTTGCTTTATAGCCTGAGAGGCTCTGCTTTATATGCCTTTGTTTTACAAGGGAAAGATCTACTTGCCTAGGAGGAAGCCATCTAGCTCATTCCTCTAGTATTCTCAAACAGCCTGAGGTTTCCAGAGCTTGGGTATTTGGCAGAGGAAGCTATTGTCCTAAACTGGTCAGTGATATTCTGGGGCTGCCACTGCCTGGTTTTGGGGTGAGTGAAGGTAAGAAGAACTTATGTTGTGCTCTGTTGCAACTGCTTCTGCTCAAATTATGCACACAAAGATGCAGTACACTTTCCACTCAGTGCCAGTTTCTTAATCACATAATAAATATTCTGTGCCTGAATTTAAAAGGGGTGCTGGTTTGATTTCATTGGACCTGCCACAAGTCTTGGCAGGGCAGTGAATGAGAAATTTGTCTTCAGTATGTGGAATAGTGAAGGCAGGGAAGAAAAGTCCATGGAATCCCAGAATCCTAGAATATCCTGAGTTGGCAGGGACCCCTGAGGATCAAGTCCAATTCCTGGCCCTGCACAGACACCACAACAATCCCACTCTGCGCCTGAGAGCATTGTCTAAACGCTCCTGGAGCTCTGGCAGCCTTGGAGCTGTAGCCATTCCCTGGGGAGACTGTTCAGTGCCTGACCACCTTCTGGGGGGAAAAACTTTTTCCTAATATTGATCCATTTGGATGCCTCCATGAGGGCGGCACATGAGGGTCCTGCCCCAAGTCCCAGAGAGAAGAGATCAAAGCTGGTCTCTGCCTCCCCTCAGGGGAGGTCTCCACGATGAGGTCTCCCCTCGATGTCCTCCAGACTGAATATGTCAAGTGCCCTCAACTAGTACTCATACCCTTCCTCTCTAGACCTTTCCCCATTTCTGTTACCTCCTCTGAATACTCTTTAACATCTTTAGATGTTTTGTGTAATCTGGCATTCAAAACTGCACACTTACACTCCTATTCCTGACTTTGGCCCCAAACATGTGATTCTCCCTGTGGTACTGAATCATACAGTGTCATGGTTTGAGAGGAAATTAGTTTTTTTGGGATGGTGTGGTCACACCAATAGGTGTTCAGATTTTAATATTGGCACCTGGTTTGTCCACTGAGGGCATGGATACGCCTCTGAGAACACGGGGTTAAAAGCTGTGAACTCCCAGGGGAAACTCTCTTTGTGTTCCGGTCTTGGAAGAGAGCAGACCTCCCCCTGCCCGGCTCCGAGCTGGGTGGGGGGAAGGGAGCCATGTGGCCAGAGGGAGGTAGGCTAGGCCTGGGCCGAAGGGTGGAAGAGCACCGCGAGGCTTCGGGCAGCCATCCCCCATTCCCCCACCCCCCCCCCCCCCGGAGGGAGAGACAGAGAGCAGCCTGTGCCTGTTGTGATAGTGCGGCTGGGGTGAAGGAGAAGGGGGGGGGGGTGCCCAGCAGAGCAGCCAGCCGTGGGAGTTCATGAACCAAACCAGCAGAGCCTGGGACTTTTAACCCTTCGTGGGATGATGGAAACCTTGCAAATGCTGATTCCTCCTGAAGTTGATGAGATAGAGTGGGATAGCAGGAAATGGGCAAGTGAAAGACATTGAGAGAAGTTGAGAAGAATCTTAGGTGGGAGGAGATGATGGAGTGTCCTTTGGCTGGACTTTTCTTGTGTAGCCATGACAGAACCCTTGAGTTCCTGTGACACAGAGACTGCATCCTAGGGGGAGGCAAGGGCTCAGAGCCAGGAGAGTGCGGTGATGTGAAAGTGTGTGAACAGAGACGACGGGTGAGGAGGGTGGTGGTGGTGCCCTCCATCTTCGCAGAAGAAGAAGAGGAAGATGATCTCTGTTCAAGAGACCACTCAGCCCCAGGAGGTGAAATTTGGGGGGGACAGGTGTCCCAAAAGGAGAGAGACTGTGCTCTTTTTGGAACTGGACAAAGCATCCTTAAAGGGAAAAACCCTAGAAGCAGCTCTGGTCCATGTGCAGTGGTGAGAGCACTGGACATGGGCAAATGTTCTCCGGGCGGTGCCACATGTGACACGGAAACACGAGAAGTTTCGACTGTTTCCTGGGGAAGTCTGTGGTGCAAGAGGGACTCCTCTCTTCTCGAGGAATTGAGAATTGATTAACTAAAGGGTGGTGATGGACTGAGAGTGGGTGATTTAAGGGGTGGTAATGGAATTGGAAATTTGGTGGAGGGACAAGGAGGAAATTTGGAAGGTTTTCATCCTGTGTTCTGTGGTTTTGTTTTTTCTTTCTTGTAGTTTTAGGTTAATAAAGTTTTTTTTTCTTTCAATCTTAAGTTGGAGCCTGCTCTGCTCTGTCTCTGATCACATCTCAGAGTAGATACCAGGGAAAGAGGTATTCTCATGGGGGCACTGGCATTGGGCCAGGCTCAAACCATGACACACAGGAAAAAGCATTGCACTGGCAAGTAATAAGGAAAGTGCAAGTGTTGATGCTTCTGCATGACCCCTATATGGGATGGCCAGATATGGAGGAGTAGGGTGGGAGGCTTTGAAGGGAAACAAATATGACTTATAAGGGATTATACTGGGACAAAGCACTCTAGAGCTGGCCAAACTTTGTGACCACCTGTCTAGATGTCATTCAAACATTTTGGGAGGTGTGAGAACGAAGCAACAGTCACCATTGGTGGGGGTCGAATGGCTTGCTCCAAAACTCATGCACAAATGCAGCAGCTGGACCCTATGAATTGTTTTTCCAGCCTGAAATGCAGTTCCAGTTCTAATTGCCCCAAATATATTGTCAAACTGCTGTGAGTCAGCGTGGCCTTCTGCTAGATTAACTACTGGAGTGTCCACAGTTGGGAACATGTGCCTGTGCTGGGCCAGCATGAGTAGGTGTGCTAGTAAAGGTCTGGTGGGCAAGTGTGTCCGTGGACATACACATACTATGTTTGTAAGGAGGCACTTGTCTAACTGTTGTGCTGTCCTCTAACAACACCATACTCTCTATACCTGTTTCCTGAGAAAACAATGAGGCAAGCAGCTCCAGTGCTGGCACATTCTGAAGGCCCCAGCGGTGGGGCACAGACATCGGGGGAACAGAGGTGTGGAAAAAAATCTGTGTATCTTGGTGGACAGAAAGGTGAACAACGTCCAGCAGTGCACCTGGCAGCAAAGGGAGGGCAACAAAACTTGAACTGGGTTAACAGAGACAGGGCCAGTAGGCCAAAGGAAGTGATTATCCCCTTGTCACGGTCTGAGCTTGGCAAAATGCCAGTGCTTCTATGAGAAAACTTCTTTTCTTGGTATCTGCTGTGAGATGTGATCAGAGACAGAGAAGAGCAGGCTCTAATTTATGATTGAAAGGAAAAAAACTTTATTAACATAAAACTACAGGGACAAAACACACACAGAACACGGGATGAAAACTTTTTAAATTTCTTCTTCCTCCCCCTACCAAATTTCTTAATTCCGCTGTCACTCTTTGGATAATCAATTCTCAGTTTTTTGAGAAGAGAGGAGTCTCTCTTGCACTACAGACTTCACTCAGGAAACAGTCGAAACTTCTCGTGTCTCTGTGTCACGTGTGGCACCGCCCGGAGAACATTTTGCCATCGTGACTTCTTCTTTCTATGTCCAGTGCTCTCACCACTGCACATGGACCAGAGCTGCTTCTAGGGTTTTTCCCTTTAAGGATGCTTTGTCTAGTTCTAAAAAAAGAGCACAGTCCCTCTCCTTTTGGGACACCTGTCTCCCTCATGTTTCACCTCCTGGGGCTGAGGGTCTCTCAAACAGAGATCATCTTCTTCTTCTTCTTCATCAAAGACGGAGGGCACCACCACAACTCCCCTCCACCCTTCGTCTCTGTTCACACACTTTCACATCACCACACTCTCCTGGCTCTGAGCCATTGCCTCCCCCTAGGATGCAGTCTCTGTGTCACAGGAACTCAAGGGTTCTGTCTATAGCTATCTAAGAAAAGTCCAGCCAAAAGCCACTCTATCATCTCCTCTCACCTAGAAGTCTTCTCAACTTTTTCTCAATCTCACCAACTCCAGGAAGAATCAGCATTTGCAAGGTTTCCATCGTCTCAAGAAGGGTTAAAAGTCCCAGGCTCTGCCGGTTTGGTTCATGAACTCTCACGGCTGGCTGCCCTGCTGGGCACCCCCCCTTTCTCTTTCACTCCAGCCGCGCTATCACAGGCACAGGCTGCTCTCTGTCTCTCTCCCTCCGGGGGGGGAATGGGGAATGGCTGCCCGAAGCTCTCGCAGTGCAATGCTCCTCCACTCTTCGGCCCAGGGCTGGCTTACCTCCCTCCGGCCACATGGCTCCCCTCCCCCCTGCCCAGCTCAGAGCTGGACAGGGGAGAGGTCTCCTTTGGTCCAGAGCCGGAACTCAAAAAAAAAAAGGAACTTCCAGTGGGAGTTCACAGCTTTTAACCCCCTGTGTTCTCAGAGGCGTATCCATGCCCTCAGTGGACAAACCAGGTGTCAATATTAAAATCTGGACACCGATTGGCGTGACTACACCATCCCAAAAAAAACCATTTCCTCTCAAACCACGGCATTCCACCCTTCGCCTCTGAGAACACATATTTCTAAAAATATTATCAAAATTGCAATAAACAAACTTCTACTTAAACAATAAAACTTCTACTAATCTATTTTAACCTAATACAAGCTTTGCTCTTATTCTTCTTGCTCACATCTCACAGTTTACCTTATCACTCGCCCAAAAGTTGATTTCCCGGTCAGGGAACCAAAAAATGTCACGGTCTGAGCTTGGCAAAATGCCAGTGCTTCTATGAGAAAACTTCTTTTCTTGGTATCTGCTGTGAGATGTGATCAGAGACAGAGAAGAGCAGGCTCTAATTTATGATTGAAAGGAAAAAAACTTTATTAACATAAAACTACAGGGACAAAAAACACACAGAACACGGGATGAAAACTTTTTAAATTTCTTCTTCCTCCCCCTACCAAATTTCTTAATTCCGCTGTCACTCTTTGGATAATCAATTCTCAGTTTTTTGAGAAGAGAGGAGTCTCTCTTGCACTACAGACTTCACTCAGGAAACAGTCGAAACTTCTCGTGTCTCTGTGTCACGTGTGGCACCGCCCGGAGAACATTTTGCCATCGTGACTTCTTCTTTCTATGTCCAGTGCTCTCACCACTGCACATGGACCAGAGCTGCTTCTAGGGTTTTTCCCTTTAAGGATGCTTTGTCTAGTTCTAAAAAAAGAGCACAGTCCCTCTCCTTTTGGGACACCTGTCTCCCTCATGTTTCACCTCCTGGGGCTGAGAGTCTCTCAAACAGAGATCATCTTCTTCTTCTTCTTCTTCATCAAAGACGGAGGGCACCACCACAACTCCCCTCCACCCTTCGTCTCTGTTCACACACTTTCACATCACCACACTCTCCTGGCTCTGAGCCATTGCCTCCCCCTAGGATGCAGTCTCTGTGTCACAGGAACTCAAGGGTTCTGTCTATAGCTATCTAAGAAAAGTCCAGCCAAAAGCCACTCTATCATCTCCTCTCACCTAGAAGTCTTCTCAACTTTTTCTCAATCTCACCAACTCCAGGAAGAATCAGCATTTGCAAGGTTTCCATCGTCTCAAGAAGGGTTAAAAGTCCCAGGCTCTGCCGGTTTGGTTCATGAACTCTCACGGCTGGCTGCCCTGCTGGGCACCCCCCCTTTCTCTTTCACTCCAGCCGCGCTATCACAGGCACAAGCTGCTCTCTCTCTCTCTCCCTCGAGGTGGGGAATGGGAGATGGTTGCCGGAAGCTCTCGCAGTGCAATGCTCCTCCACTCTTCAGCCCAGGGCTAGCTTACCTCCCTCCGGCCACATGGCTCCCCTCCCCCCTGCCCAGCTCAGAGCTGGACAGGAGAGAAGTCTCCTTTGGTCCAGAGCCGGAACTCAAAAAAGAACTTCTAGTGAGAGTTCACAGCTTTTAACCCCCTGTGTTCTCAGAAGCGTATCCATGCCCTCAGTAGACAAACCAAGTGTCAATATTAAAATCTAGACACCGATTAGCGTGACTACACCATCCCAAAAAAACCCATTTCCTCTCAAACCACGACACCCCTTTTCCTCAGAACACTTTAGACTACAATTTTTTGTCTTCTACATATCTAAAGCCACCAGTTCTTTCCCCACAGGCACTACTGGTATCCCAGTATTTCTCAGAACCCCATTACCTTTGCCTCTCCTTGCAACTCCTCCCTGGAATTCTCCCACCTCTTCACACAACAAGCACTTCAGGTCACTCCAGGAATCCAAGACTTCTCAAAACCACCTAAGAACCCCAAAGCCCCCAGGACCCCCTATTCTACCCCACCATCAACCCCCACAAATCCTGGCACCCCCAGGACATAATTCCCTCAGGATCCCCTATGCACCCCAAGACCCTTCTCAGTCCTGAGACACACACATACACCCTTGTGGCCGGTGAACACAGGCACACAGAGTCCCAGTGCCCAGCATCACCCACCCAGGACACTCAGGTCACTGGTCTCCTGCTCTCCTCCTGTTCCTTGTGAGAAGCGCCTGGATGTCTGGGCTCCCCACCAGAAACAGCAAGACCCAGACAGACAGTTCAGGAAGCACTTTTATTCAACCCAGGTGTGGGGGGAAATTGAGGGATTCCTAGCTCCCAGTGAAAAGCTCAGACAAGGGGATTAAGTATTCCTGGAGGCAGAGGGCTACATGTGTGAAAGCTTTGGCTCCATGTTCCACAGGTTCACAACAGTCTAGGTCATGTATCCTGAGGGTGAAGGGTTGCTGGAAACCACAGCAGGAACCCACTCTAGGAGAGGGATCTGAACACTTTTGTCCCTTAGAGGTACCCATGGATGCTACCTGCGTAGCCCATGGGGTGCAGAGAGTATATCCTAAGCATTATTGAGAGTTTCAGTTGATCTCAAGGGATCCTTAAGGCAGCTGGGGGCACGCAAGGCAGGGGGTACAGTGAGAACACAGGCTTGTAGGTCAGTATAGGCATGGGGCAAGGTGCCTCGGGTGATCCAGCGACGGGTACCTGGCTGGTAGGCGTGGATCAAGTGTGTGTCCTGGTAGGTCTCATGACTGTACCCTCCCAGTACAAGCAGCTCCCCTCCCAGCACAGCTGCACCCCCAACTACATGGGCACGGGGGAGAGGGCTAAGGAGGACCCAGATGTTCTGCTTGGGGCTATAGACCTCAAAGGTCAGCTGGTCCCTGTAGCCAGTCTGCCCAGCCCGCTGACACAGGCCTCCGGCCACATAGAGCTGCCCACCTGCCTCCTCCATGACATGGCCAGCTCGGTGGCCATTCATGGGGGCCAGGAATGTGACAGGTGCACCTGGGACATAGCGGAGCAAGGATGCCTGACACTGGTATGCTTCATCACACCCACCCGACACGTAGAGCTCACCATCCAGGGCACACGCCGCATGCCCACACAGAGCCATTGGCAGGGGCTGGCACCTCCTGGGCAGGGAGAGAGGGAGAGATGAAGGACAGGTTAAGCAGGGCTGTCCTGCAGCGACTGATTATCTAGGGGTTCCCTGATGAGCCATGGCTTCATTGACCACTCAGCAGGCAACACTTGCCAACACCCAATGAGCCCCACTGCACATCAGCTGACACAGAACGGATGCCCTGCAGATGGGGCAATCACCGTTCAACACTTCGTAGTCGCCACACCATTGGTCAACCACAGTGGGCTCCATTAATGGACAACACTGGCAATCACCCTATGAACATTATGCCTATGAGAGGAATCAAACTAATTTTCTCATTGGCAGATGGCCAACAAGACCTGCAATGAACACACTGCTGGCCAAAAACTCATTTGTCACCCGCTAAACAACACTGGCCGACACCGAGTCCCCAAGGGACATGGCTGTTCAACACCCAGTAGACCTCTCTCAAATACCACTGCAGGTCCATTCTCCAGTGGAGGCTTAGTGACACAAAGCACTCAGTGGGCACCATGGCCAAGACAAGGGGCTTTGAGAGAAAAGGAAAACTAGGCATTGTCTGGAGCAGCAGCCTCACCTCCAGGTGTCATTGGCCAGGTCATAGCACTCCACAGTATCTGTGCAGTAGAGCTCCCCTGAGCTGCCCCCCAGGGCATAGATGAAATTACCAAGTGCCACAGCAGCAAAGTAGCTCCGTCCACATGTCATACTGGCCAGACGCTCCCAGGAATCATCCATTGGCTGGTACCTGGGTTTGAAAGGCAAAGGGGCAAGAGACTACCTGTTACCTACAACACCATGAGCTGATGTTGGCACCACTGAGGGCAACAACCCACCTACAACTTGCCAGTCCCATAATACCTTGGGGTCACATGGTCACCTTGCATGGGAATATCCCCTCCTTCTGGTCAATATCAAACCCATAATGTCCTGGGGCATCTCCAGATAGAAGCCTCCCTCTCCTACTCCCAAAAACCCTGTAACAGCCCAGAGTAGGAGGGCACCTCTGAGTCCTACAACCAACCCTTCCCAGGATGTCTTGGGGCTACTTGACCAGCTGCAATGCCACAATGTCTTGGATCCACGGGGCAGCTCTAACTCTAGCTCTAGCAATACGTCCCACAATGTCTGGGTGCCACATGCCAACTCCAACTCCTCTGTAGCTCTCACCTGTAGACACTGGCTAAGGTGTCATGGGCCCCGTAGTAGTGCTTTCCACCCAGGACGTAGAGGTTGTTGCCCACCACAGTTACAGCATGACGGAAGCGTGGGCCATCAGGAAAGTGTCCCAGTGCCCGCCACTCAACCTGCTTCACCAGCCCCACAGCACTGAGGTAGCGGTCTGCAAACCAGAGGCGCCTGCTGGGCTTCCGAGCAGTCAGGTTGCCCTTTACTTTGTCTCCGCCACAAACCACCAATACCTCTTGCAAGGAACGTACCCGGCACGGCAGCTGGGCCATGGGGGTGAAACTTGCTACCATGAGCTCACGAAGGACCTTTGGGTCAGCTACCCCTGCAGTCACAGATGGGACCTTCTTCAGCTCCAGGGTGGACATGAGGGCAAAGCGAACAGATGACAGGATCTCTTTGGCTAGATCCTCCTGGCCATCTCCATTGGCCATAAGCCACCGAGATGCTGCTTCCAAGGCTTCCAGTTCATGGAGGACGTTGAGACCATCAGAGCGGAGGAGGCGGATGAGAAGGTGTGCAGGAAGATCCAGGAAGGCTGGTGTAACCACCACACAGGGAAAGGTGGCCAAGATGTAGTTCTCTGCTACATGGACCACCTCATCCAACCCATAGGCCACAGCAAAGGCCAGCACATCAGGGACAGTTTCCGGGGTCAGGCCATGGGTGAAAACATCCAGGCAGAGACTGAGGAGCCCCCAGGCCTGGTAGCGCAGGGAGGTCTCAGCTGCCTCCAAGACCATGGGCCATGGCCCTGCTACAGCTCCTGTGTAGGCAAAGGAGAGGAGGAGACGTAGCTCGGCTGGGGACAGCCCCGTGACCAGTGGGTCGACAGGGTCATGGGTGGCTTCTCGCATGGGGCAGGTGAAAAGGGCCCGGAAGAAGTCACAGGAGCAGCTCAAGGCCAGTCGCTGAACTAGGAGGAAGGAGGAATAATGGTGGGAAGCAGCAGGGGAACCTCTGCAGTGTGCAGCCCCCAAAACTCAGGTGTCCTGGTCCCATGCCCATTAAAGTCCTAGCTCTGCCAAAGGGAACAGCCCTGCGGGCACCTCTGGAGCCTGATCCCCACCAGAGGACTTGGCTGTCCCAGAACACCCTGTCCCACTCCTCAACCCCTCATAGGGACCCCCACTTCCTGCCCACCTGGGATGACCTCGTTCCCTGCCTGGAGCTGGAGGTCACAGCCCACACCATTGGCATGGAGCTGCTCCATGGCTCTTAGTGTCTCCCACTGCTCCTCCAGGGGCTTAGGACCTTCTTCCTGATGGTCAATCTCCAGACGCAGGGCACAGGCAGCCACCAACCGGGGGGCACCCAGGGCCTGGGCAGCCTCCTCCACCTCTTTCACCTGGCCATGGGGCACAATTCCCCCATAGGCAAAGGTGAGCACAGCCCGCCAGCCCCACAGTGTGGCCCCAGGTGGCAGGGGGACATGGGGGAGAGGATCTTGGCAGAGTTGTCTGGTCCTGCCCTCCAGGAAACGGTGGAAGAAGGAGCTGATGGAGGCCAGGACCACAGCATGGGCCATGTCACCCTCTGGGCCCACGGCCACATCCACCAGCTGTCCTGTGGTGCGGAGATGGTCAGCCACAGCCAGGAAGTGTCCAGCATGAGCCCCATCCCGCAGGTTCCACTGGTCTGGGGCCGGCCCTTCTGCAACCCACATCTTGCCTGTGGAAACACACGGAGCACAGTGTCAGGAAGCTGTCTCCACAGCTGGAGCCTCCGGCCCATGGTAGGAGTACAGGCTGGGGACATGGGTCTTGCTACTGGCACTGCCACATGGCAAAGCCACTGGATCCACCACCAAAGCCTCCACCCCACTGCCAGGGCCACCATGCTCTGCTACTGTTCCATTACTGAATGTGACGCTTCTTGGCAAAACTGCAGCTCTGTATGTGAGAACAACAGCCACTTTCACTACCCCATAGCTGAGCCTGATCTCACCTGCCTCATCTCTGAACCCTTAGCATGAAGCTACTGACCCACAGCCAGTGCTGCTGCCCCACATAGCTCAGGCCACTGTCACCACTCAGACCTTCAGTCCTATAGTACACCCAACTACGCCCTTCCTCAGCCATTGCCCCATAGCTGAAACTACTGATGGTCCAACACGCAACCAAGCCGCTGACCCCCAGTGAAGCGCCTGACACACCTGCTTGGTGTGTGGCAGTGCCTGCTGTGCACTGCGTGTCATGTGTCACACTGCCTGTCACACATTGTGATGCGTTACCCTGTTAGTTGTCTGCAATGTTACATGTCATGCTCCCCTGCACTGCATACTGTAGAAATGTGCTGACTATCATCATATTACTGCCACCCCTTGCCCCTACGGTGTTGCTTGTCCTCGCTCAGGCCATGCACTGCAGCCCCATGAAGCGCTTGCTGTATCCCATGCCCCTGCACAGAATGTGGCCTGTTATGCTGTGCTGTGCATATGTCCCCCTTACCGTCTGCTGCTGCTGCTCTGCAGAACTTCTGTGACCCTCTAGGAATGTGCCTGGGTAATTATAGACTGGACAGAACACGTGGCCCCAGACAGGAGCTGGGAGAGGCTCAGGCAGAGGGAGGTCCAAGACCACAGAGTCCCCAGGCTGGGACAGTGGTCACTGAATTCTCTGAGGACAGGCAGTAGGGCCAGCTGAAGCTGATAGGAGCTCTGTAAACCCCATGCCACTGCTGGGGATCCCTGGCCCCTCAGGCCCCTCTCTAAACCTTGATCTTCTCCAGAGCACAGGGTGAAACAGAGCCCCCTCCCAAACCCTCAGGTAGGAAACAGACAATTGCCTACTCCCCCACCTCCATCGGGGGTAGATAGGTCCACCACCACTTGCTGTGCTCCTGAGAGCTGTGCTGTGCTACTGACTCCCAAAGAGCTGGGGGGGGGGGGGTCTCAGCTCCAGGATACCAGCCCCTTGGCTCAGCCTCAAGTGCCCCCAGGAGCACCCCACAAACACCCAGGACCCCAGCAGCCCACACAGAGCACATACAAGAGGAACACAGTCTGCCATGGCTGTGACTGTGTCACGGTATCACCATCCCTCCCTCTGCTGTCCTCTGGTGCTCCAATCTCCTCTTGTCCCCTCCCCGCGGACCCCATGTTCCCCTCTCCCACGCACCTGCATCTCCCATGCCCACATAGCCTCTGTAACTCATGCACCCATCCCCTGATGTCCCATCTCTGTACCACACTGCTCCCACATGTCCAGTTGAATTCTGTGTCCCCAAAAATGTTCTCACATCCTCTTGGACAAACAAGTCCATTTTTTGGCACTTACCTATCCTGCTTGTGAATTTTTTTTTTTCTATCTACTCAGAATTTCCCTACCTTGTTATTTCCCATCCTTCCGTGCACACCTGAGCCTCCATTTTCTGTAGCCACTAAGTAGTGAAAAAGTGCTGTCACGTCAAATCTTGACCATTTCACCAGGCAAAATGATCTAGGTCTCACCTTTCTTTGTGCATCCTGTGCCTCCACGCTCTCCATCTCTGTAGTGGGTTTGCAGGACACACTTGTTTGTTCATAGAAAAGTCAACCAGATATAGCTATAAGCAACCTGATCCAGTTCTCAGCTGGCATTCAGGGGTCCCTTCCAGCCTCAAATATTCCTCACTTTCAACCCTTAAGCACTTAGCTCTAGACCTCCTGAAATGCTTTTTGGAGAAAGACCCCAGGCTCCCAAAGACATTGTGAGCAACCCACGACTTCTTCCCTACCCCACCTTCCCTATCTTCAGCTCAGAGCCAAGCACTTCTTCAGAAGCTATGGCTCTGAAGACCCCCACCGATGGGCTCAGTGCAGTGTAATCCCACACCTTGTCAAGAAGCCCCACAGGGCCCACTCAACTACAAGAATCTCACTGAAGCTACAGCGTAGAGCTCACACTTGAGCACACAATATTGAGACATGGAGGCAAAGTAACTTGTGCACAGAAATCACACAACCAGAACATGCTGCTTCCTGTTCAGCAGCTCCAGCTTTCTGCACCTCAGCCCAAATGCCAGGAAACAGCCGCATGACACCACCATGTTGTGGCAATTGCTGATTGGACCAAATCTTTATTACATGACATCCTAAGTACATACAGTGTTTGGAAGCCAGCTCACAGGGAGAAAGGTGATTTACAGCTTGGGAGGTCCTGTCAGCCTCCAGCCCTCCTTGTTACCGATCTTCATGAGAGCTGCAGTGATTCCGAACCCCAGACATGCTGTGGTGCCAGTGAGGTAACTGTGAGCTGAAGAAAACACATCAAACCAGAAAAGATCCATTAAGGTGCAAGTCCTTTGCAATAGATCTTGATAGACTGCCATTTTTTCATAACTCCTTTGACCATCAGCAACATTGTCTGGCCAGAGGAATTGGAAAAGTGACCTTTTTATAAAATTGAGTTCTCATGCTTATGGCTGGCAATTCGAAATAGCAATTTCAGTAATCCACTGGACAATCCCCTTAAGTGGGCAACCTTAACTGGCTCATTTGAGTGACAAAAATAACAATCACTGCTTTGAAATCTCATCAGCTCAGCAACTAGGATAAGTAAAGATTATTACAACTTCAAAATAATTCCCTCACTTCTTTAGGTTCGAGGATGAATGTCTGCAGAAAACAGAGTTGTGTCAGTATCTGCAGGAGTTGTTTAAGCCTTACAAAGGGCTACAGGAGCAACAGCAGCAGGACACAGCTTGTCCCTCAGACTATGCAACGAATTCACAAGGCAGATACTACATTGTACTTGCTGTCTAAAATAAATCACACTTGTTGCCAAGAAAACATGGATTTCCACAACTATATTTTTCCCATCCTGCAATTTTAAGGTATAACTGCAATTTTAAGGTAACTCCAACTGGCAGTACTGAGTGAGCTCTCCTTTCATTCTGTATATCACTTGACGTCCCGTTTGGTATCCTTCCCTCCCGCAGCCATATTTATTTTAGCAGGCCCACACAATGCCAATGAAACTGGTATGAACAGAGGCTAAGATGAATCATTACCAAAGAAGCCTGACATCAACATTCTTTAACATTTTTCCCCAACTGAAAAGTTTCTAAAACCAGAAAGGGCACACTTCAATGCAGGCATTGTCCACAGTTACCTCTCACTCCCAAGACAGCTCCTGCTGCACAGCCGCCTATGAAATAGTTCAAAGGATCCTCTGGTTCTTCCCGGACTTGGGCACTGAGACAAGTACTTAAGCCAAACACAGCTCCCAGTGTAGCTGTAAAGAAGTAAAAACACAAAACCAAAATCCTCAAGGACCAGAGAATTCACACTGAGCATGACTTCAATATTCACAGTGACTACAAATGAAGATCCGTTTCCCATTTCCCAGGGACATCGTATCCCAGCTGCTACAGCGAGACTCAACATTCACTGAGTCCCTCCCAGCTTCCCTGGGTTGCTCCCCCTGCACCACTGTGAGCTGGAGCCTCAGAGCACCCCATACCCACTGCCACCAAATAGCACCGCATGCTGACAGGGTATCACCTAACAGCCCTTCCCGACAAGGCATGGGGCACCCCTGACAGTTGGGGTAGTGGAGAGGAGCAGTGGTGTCTGTGCAGCCACCTCCCCAGCTTTGCCTGGACTCTGCCCTCAAATCCCTGTGAAGCCACCTCACAGCACCAGACAGAGTAACCCCAAGGGCTCTGCTCTCCCTATATACTGCTAGTCCTGGCACTTTCCTCCTCTGCCTGCGTGGGGCTCACAATGATTACCGGATAGCAGGAAAATGAATTGAGTTTGTAAATTATTCTTGTTTGTAAACTGACTTTGAAATGAAAAATTTTGAATTGAACTAAGAAACTGCAAAGTAGAAGCACCCTGTCCACTGAATTACACACTTTGTCCTATTAGACCCTACACTGATATAATTGCAAGCTTTGGCAAAGAGCTGTGTCAAGAAAAGCTGGGTTTGTAACTAATACAAACTATTGATCATGAAACATGAACCTGCCTACCACGCAGCATCTGCAGATTTCAATTCATCTTTCTTGGGAACAACAAAAATGTCCAGGTTAAAAATTTTCAATCCCTATATAAAACCAGCAGCTCCTGTTACAAATCTATGCAAAAAATGAATTATGCTGATGCCAAAATCAACTGAAAAGAGCACTGCAGAAACAAAACCCCCAGACCTAGGACTGCATTTCAACTTTCCTGCTCTCCCTGCTTTGGACCAAGGCATCTTTAGGCAAAATGTACAGCTTGAGGCCATGAGGTGTGGCTCCTGAACAGCAGCCAGGACAAACTCTTCCTCAGGTATGAAACTAGTAAGAGGACCCAATACGCCTGTTTAGGATTAAGGGATTTATTGAAATCTCAGTTGATTACATGATCCAGTGCCTTCATAACAACCTCAGCTCATTAGAGGAGATGCCAAATCCTGGTTTAGAGTCAAATTAAGCAAAAACGCAAACCTGGACTGACTGTGCCCCATCTCAGAGCACCAGCACTTGGGGAGAGGCAGAGGTGGCACAAACCATTGAATTAGACTGAAAAGCAAAAGTCTGCTAAGAAGAAAACTGCACTTGACAAGGGACAGAATGAGTTTCAACCATGCAGCTCCTTCAGCTTCCTGCTCCTCTCTTCAGCATCCGCTTTCTCTTCCAAAGACAATTCAAGACAACTGCATAGTTTCTCCTTATCTATAGAACATGACGGGGAAAACTTCAGGTTTATTTTCCTTTTGCCACCAAAAATATTGCATTGTTCTTGAGCAAATGCACTTTATTAAACACAATGCCTAAATATATTAAGCAAAAACCTAAATTTGCTTATACTATGTTGTTGCCCACAGAGCATTCTAGAAATACAAAAAACCACAACGTACCCTTTTACTGTAGATTGCAAAAAATATGTTACCTCACCTGCAAATCAAGGATATGTCTTTCCATTTCACTGCTCTGTCTCTTGGCTAAACAACGACCCAAGACCGGTGGAAGAGAGAACCACCGAAACCGTGCAGGGGCAGAGGCAAGGGCAAAAGTGAGGGGGCAGCCACACCGGACAAAGGCGAGACTGGCGTCCCTGCGGAGTTCCACCCTACAGTTCCAGTGCTGAGGGGCCCGGCCCTTACCCATCGTGACACTGTCCGCCGCCGCCGTCTGCAGTGCGGCCAGAGCCGAACCGGGCCGCAGCAGGATGATGCGATACGCCGCCCCGACCAGGCCTGCAATACAGCACTGCGCGTCACTGCCCGGGCCCAGGCCCCGACTGGCCGCCCCCCCGTGCGCCTCCCTTCCCCCGGTGCCCACCCGCAGCCGCGCCCACGCGCGTGGCGAGCCAGGTGCGCTGCGGGCACTGCTCGCCCTCGGGCCCGTCCCAGTAGCCCGCCATGGCGGCAAGGGCACGACCGAGCTATCGCTCGAGAGGACGGCGCGGCCCCGCCCCGCGATGAGATCGTCCCGCCTCGCGCGTGTCGAGTGCGGCGGCCCCGCCCCGTCCCGCCCCGCGGCGAGCCGGGACCCCGCCCGGACCGGGACTGTGCGCTCCGCGCCAGCCGCTGCCCGAGCGCACCCGCGGCGTCACTGGTCTAAGGGGTTTCTGCCTCGTGCTCCCGGGTGCCCCACCCGCGGCTCCCGGTCTGTTTGCCTAATCCCGGCGCTGTGACTCTACCGTTTGTCTTTGTTGGCTGCTTGCGGGATGGGGAGATCAGTGTGGTTTTGTTTTATTGTGGGTGTTTTGCATTTTTGTGGGTCAGGGGTTGTTTTTTGTTTGTGGTTCGGTTTTGGTTTTGGTAGGGTCTACAACTCTTACTTACTGGAGCTTGAAATATTTTTAAGGAATTTTCAATGATTCTGATTTAATTCTCTGTCTGTGTCTATACTGCTGTATGGTTCCTATTTCCTTCTGAAATAATAAAGATGCTTTGACACAGGTTATAGAGATGCTGTATATATTAATTTTCTAGTTGTTCATCGTACACTAATAAAAAGACAACTCTCTACTGTGCCTTCTTGGTGATGTATGGAAAATCACGCAATGAAAAGCCAATGTCCATAAAGGAGACTGAGGAGTCCTGCAATTTTATTTGAATAAAGGTGAGAATCCACTGGGACACACGTCCATGGCGTTTTTTCTCTCGAGGTTTCAGAGGACACAGCTTCCTTTTATGACAAATTCCTGGCCCCACGTTGCCCTCTTCCTTTTTCCCATTGGCTGAGGTACTAGGAAGGTAGAGTCTTCCTGAACCTCCTTACCACATATTCTCCCTTGAACCTGTGATTTTACCCCAAAGTTCTGAAGTTCAGGCTTGTCCCCCGCTTGTCTGTTTCAGGAATTGGGCTATCTGGGCTTGATAACAAACCTGCTTGAAGTTAGTAGACACTTTAAGACCCATTTCAAAGACGTTAATACCCAAACCCATAGAATGAGTTTGTAAAGACATTAGCATGCATCTCCTCTGTCAGTGACATGCCTCTAAGCAAAGCTGTTGCAGTTGTTTTCCCGACTCTTGAAATTAGTCCAAGATCTGAGTGAAGTCTACAACTGTATCCTTGTTGTATCAAGCTTTCTCACCACTCTCCCTCTTTTCCCTGTATGTGAAAAGCATATTAAATACTTGATTTCTGCATTTTCCAGTATGCTGAGTCCCCCACAGCATCTCTTTCCGAAGGGAGCTCAAAACAGCTGGAGTGGATGCTACTGCTTAATTATCCAAAGGAATTTTTTGTAGTGCTCTATCCTGCTGGCAGTGAAGTCGGGGCTTCATGAGCCCGGCAGCAGGAAAAGGAGTAGGGGCATGGCCAGGGTTTGGTAGCTGCACTGTGCTGTATCACACTGGAGATGTGCTGGGGTGCACTCACAACGCAGCAGGCAAACCACCTCTGTTCCAGTCTCAGGGTCAGCAGGAGTGGGTGTGGAGTGCATTCACAACACAGGCCCTTCCACTGACCCTTGGCTTGGGCACTGCTTCCTCTGCATGCCGGAGAGCTGGCTGTTATTACACACAGAACCAATGCCACCATCAAGCACTAACTGGTTCTTTAATAAAGGACGCATTTTTTAGAACAGCTTTACCCTTTCTCCAAAGCTCTTCCTAAGCACACCACATAAAGGGCTGTGTGACCCTTCCAGACATCAGAACAGGGAAAACGCCTGCAGGGCATGTTTTTATTGGGGAGAGAACATTTGCAGCATGTTTCACATGCTGCAAATGTTCTCTCCCCAATAAAAACCATACAGAAGCCACTGAATCTTGCACAGGGCAAGACTCTGTACCATTAAGTAACAAATAGTTTTCTGGGATCCAAGCAACTGTTAAAAGGTCTTCTGAGACCATATCTCATGCAGCAGATTAGTAATGTGTCTTCCACTGACAAGGGAGGTGGGACAGAAAATTCACATATCTCCTGCTTTGCAGCAGGTACAATGCCTGTAGCTGCAAGACTTAGCACACTGCTGTCTACAGCTCTCCACTTGCCTCGTGGATAGACTACAGCTCACCTGCTGCACACTGCTGGTAGTGGTTTATTCAGCAGATACATATCCTTGGGCTGCAGACCCTTCCCAGGCAGTCAATGCTGTTAAGAGAGCTACAATAAGAGAGAACAGTTACCTTACTATAAACAGGCAAGTTCCAGGGAAAGCAATGCATGGTTAATGTAACATTACTCCTAAAACACTAACTTGGTTCCAAATGGTTTTACTACTGATAAATAAATTTGCTGATACAGAATATTCATTCCCTTAAACAGGGAGAGGGGGTTCCCATCATACTACAAGCTGCAGATAACTGTGTTATAGATGAGTAATGTGATGGTTGACTCTCACAACTAAAAAGCAAATATGATGTATATGTTAAGAGAAGTTTTGTAGATGTATAGTTATGTTTCTCCCCCCTTGCGTTGTTATCACAGAATGGCCTGGGTAGTTGGGACATTTGGGAGGGTCAGCTTCCTACTATTTGTGAAAAATGTATATTGTAGGATTGGCTCTTCTCAAATATTAAAAGGAATACTATATGTGTTATGTTGGAAAGTTATGTTGTATTAATTTTGTAGTACTGTATTAACCCTTGTTAAGTAGTGTGTTGTCACCGACATGTTCTATGAAAAATCCTTTCCTTAGGATTTTTCCCTCCTGAGAAGCTGAGAGGCCTCAAGAACAAAATGCAAACAATTCTTATCTGCTGCTGTGGAATGCAATAGGTGGATCTGTGATTGGTCTCATGCAGTTGTTTCTAATTAATGGCCAATCACAGTCCACGTGTCCAGACAGTCTCGGTCAGAGACAAGCCTTTGTTATTCATTCCTTTTCTATTCTTAGCTTAGCCTTCTGATGAAATCCTTTCTTCTATTCTTTTAGTATAGTTTTAATATATTACATATCATAAAATAATAAACCAAGCCTTCTGAACATGGAGTCAACTTTCTCGTCTCTTCCCTCATCCTAAGACCCCTGTGAACAATGCATCAGTGTGTAAATATAGTTTTAGGCTATAACATAATATTAAAATAGAAACTATGCGATGTAAGATACTTTTTGTAACTAGCTCAAGGAATGGATAAGATAATCAGGAAATTCTTCACACAGAGATAACAAGACACCAAAATTCTAAAAGAATTATTGCCTCCTTATTAAGAAAAACCAGACTCCTCCCACCTCCTTCCAGACTCTGAGGAGCCAAACTATGATTTACAAGATGAAGGGAGGGGAAGTTGACAATAAACAGAAAAATCCCTAGTTTGAAAGGAATGTTTGCATCATGTATGAGATATATGAATATGCAACAGGCTATTGGTTTTAAGGGTTAATCCTTTGTTAGTGGTTATGCTTTTTGGGAGCTTAATACCCAGGAAGCATCCAAACATCTGTAACTCTTTGCTTTTTTATTGTCCTAACTCTGATTGTCCAAATTCTTATTGCTTTAATTGTTATTATTATTTTTATAACCATTTTATTACTATTAAACTTTTAAAATTTTAAAACAAGTGATTGGTGTTTTTCACACTATGGGAGTACCTGACCTCCAATCAAGATATAAGAAAATGATCTCCACCACTGGACAGTGAAGAAGGAGTTGATTGACAAAACTTTGGGAGCAGCTAAAGGGTTAAAAGATGGAACATCCCTTGTGTGGATGAGCAGATGGTGATAGAATCCTTTGCTCCTGGCGCACTGTATTATTTTCTCTACTCAGTCTTCTGTTGTATTTTTTATTAAGGTTTTAATAAACTTCCTAAATTTTTTGAAAGTATAATTTCCCACAAACAGGGATTGGTCCGGGATATATGCCTTGCCCTGGTGGCCCTAGGACCTTTCAAAAGAGGCACGACCCTGCCACGAGTTTGGCAGATTCTATCAGGCTTTCCCAGGACTACCAGTGGTCACAGGTTGGAACCCCAAAGACAGCAGGAGACTGAATAAAGAAAAAAGGGGAAGGGGAGATGAGTATCATCCTCATAAGTATTTTTGCCCAGATTGTAATTCTGTAATTCCAATGTATAAAAGTCAGCTTCAAACAAGTAATACACGGGACCTGTCCTGGTCTGTTGAAGCTTCAGGATATTGGACAGTCAGAAGGAAAAAACAGTAGGACACATGGGGGGAGGAAAAAACAGCAGGACACATGGGGGGACCCCATGGAGAAGGACCCTGTGGCTGGCGGGACACGAGATTGAAGGTTTTTGGGGACTTGGGAGTGGGGCAGCCACTGAAGGATTTGCAGCGAGGGTTGCCCATCAGGGAAGACTGTGCTCATGTCGGGACAGGGCTGCAGCTGAGTGGAGCCAGACAGGGTAGGGAGCAGAGTGCGACTGTGGGACCAGAGCATTGAACCGAGGAGGAGAGAAAAGGCAGGGACCAATCCGGTGATACAGAAGTCCCTGGATCGTAGGTGTTTTTTTTTTACTTTTTGGAAGAGAGGTTAAGTTTTTTCTCTCTTGCCTTTCCTTCTCTTTCCTCCTTCCCTTGTTTCCTTTTTTTTTTCCTCCTTACCTTTTCCTTTCTTAGGAAGGCAGGCCTTGCTGGGAGGGCCTGTGGTTACCTGTTGAGATGGGATTGGGAACAAGCAGGGAATTCCCCAAGGAGGAAGGAAGAAGTGAGAAAGTACCAATAGGGACACCCCCAGACAGCCCACTGGGAAGGAAACTAGCCCAGTGGAAATATGACCCCAATACCAGAGATAAGGACAAGCTCAGAATGATTCAGTACTGCATGGTAGAATGGACTAAAAGGGAAATTAGGAGCGATCACGCACACTGGCTGGGCTATGGATCAGACAAAGGAAGGATATGTTGAGCATAAAACATCTATGTAAGAGCTAAGAAACCATTCAATCAGGAAGAGAGTGACTACGCTGCCTGCTGGGAGGGGGAGACTTCAACTCAAAGGTAAGCTTGTTTAAGGTATCAGAAAATAATGAATGGGACCCATTAGAAAACTTGCCCTCTCCACCTCCAGTAGCCCCAACTGCACCTCCCTTGCACACTAGGAATAGAATGGCCAATGAGAGGAAAGCAGATCGGGGCATGGGAACAAAGTAATAGTATTATATCCTCTGAGAAAAGTACCACTGGGTGGGGTGCAGGGAAGAATTGGATTTGTAATCATACCTCTCAATTCCTCTGATGTGAGAATGTTCAAGAAAGAATTAAAAGGATTATTAGATGTCCTAGGTTGACTGTATGACGCTTTTATCCCCAATCACCTTGTTCCATTTATGCTGAATAGTAAGTTTTGCACCTTTAAGACTTGCTCCAAGGATTGAGGGGAGGAGAGGAGGCGCGCAGTTTGTTGTCAGACACTGAACTCACTCCTACATATTCCTGCTCCTGGACTGCGTTGTCTGCAGATGAACAGACGGCGGGACAGGGCTCTCTTTTTTTTTTTTTTTTTTTGCTTTTAGTTAGTTTAGCTAGCTGAGGCAAAGAAGTTCCCTGGACTGTGTTGTTTTTTTTTTTTTTTCCTTTTTTCCCCCTTTCTTTGGACCTGTTCACACCTGCTCTGGACTGAACAACCATAAGAGCACCAGCAGCTCGCATTGGTGGCCACCGGGCCGGGCCTGGGCCACGGCATTTCCAGCGCCGGAGGGACTGATAAGGGACTGAGTGAGCTGAACTGGAATCTGGGGAGGGGACTTTCTGGGTTTGTCATCTCTTTTGGAGCAGCAAGGGGTTTTATTGTTTAATATTGTTTAGGGTTTTCTTGTTTAATAAACAGTTTTTTTCCACTTTTCTCCATGGAGGTATTCTCCACGGTTGGGGGAGGGGTGGTAGAATCCGATTTCCTAGAGGAGCCCTTTGGGGGTTCTCTCCCAAATTTGCCCTGAACCAGGACACTAGAGGACCCTATTGGATTAGTGGAACAGTTAGGCCAGTTTCTGCGGCCCAATATTTATACATGGGAAGAGATGCAATCAATAATGACCATTTTATTCACACCAGAGGAAAGACAGATGATCTGGGCGGCTGGGATATGGATATGAGAAAGGGAGCACATGCAAGGACCTCCTGGGGACCTGAAAATGCCTGTAGTGTGCCCCAGTTGGGACAAAAACAGCACTGGGGGAAGACAAGATGTGGAGGAGTACACAGAGCATTAATTATAGGAGGTTTCAAAGAAGTAGCTCCATGAAATCAAAATGCTTGTAAAGCTTTCGATGAGCAGCAAAAGAGGGAAGAAACACCAACAGAGTAGCTAGAAAGACTGAGGGAAAATATGAGGCAAAATTCAGGGGCTGACCTGTGGGAATCCTTAAAATTAGAGGGTTATGGGAAAGCTGCAAAAGACAGGCCTCAGAGATAAGAGATCTGCAATTAGAGCTAAGCAGTAGCCATAAGATTTGTCAGCAGAAAAATTATATAAGTAGTAGAAAAGTAAGGACAAATAGAACAATGGTCTGTGTATTAACACTTGTCTAGAATAACTCCCTAAGCTGCAGAAAAGTATATCTAGCAAGATATTAGGAAGTTCTAAGCTTAATAATAGAGCTCTATGCATTGTGTTTTAAGGCTTACAAGCAGTCATTGTATGCAAAATAAGCAGGCATTGTTTTAACAAAAGGTACGTGTGCTTATAGTGATTGGATAGAACTACTGTCAATATGTTTTTGCTTTGTGCGGTTGGTCAAAAAATTTTGAAGTAAGTTGTAACATTAAGTTCTTTGTCTGCTGCTGGGGACGTGAGCTGTTGGCATCTTCCCATTGTCATAATCATGTAATGAGAGTGATGCTAGAAAATAAACAACTTGAGACACGTTCCCCAGCAGTTCCGTCCCATTCATGATTTGTACACAGACCTCTGGCCAGAAATAGGACCCTGATACAATGGCCAGACAGATCTTACTAAAGATAAATTTTGTCACTCATGCTTGGCCAGATTTACGGAGGAAGTTAGAAAAGTTGGATGGTTGGCAAGAAAGGAGATTAGAAGATCTTTTAAGAGAGACACAGAAGGTGTATGTAAAGAGGGATGAAGAGAAGGCCAAGGCGAAAGCCAAGGTAATGGTAACTGCCATTAGGGAAGGACACCAGCATGTAATGAACAACCCATGTAAGGGAGGGGGACCCCAAATGTGAGAAGACAGATGGAGAGGGGATACAGTGCCTTGGGACTGGACACAAAAAAGAGAATTTGGGAGATGGGGAAATCTAGGACCAGTTTGCTTTTACTGTAAAGAGAATGGGCATATCAGAAAGAATTGCCTCCAAAGGGAAAAGGACCTGAGGGTCTATGAGACTGAGCAAAAAGGAGAAGCAGAAGACTAGGGGTGCCAGGGGCTCTACCTCCTAGGGACAGAATATCATCAGGAACCCTTGATAACTTTAAAAATGGGTTCCCAGGAGGAAGAATTTGAATTCTTAATAGACACAGGGGCTGAAAGAACTTGTGTTTGTAGAATTCCAAAGGGGTGCAAAAAGGGTCAAGATCCCATGCAAGTAGTAGGTGCAAAAGGGGAAGGGTTCCAAGTCTCATTTATAAAGCAAGTAAAGTTTGAAGGGGCAAATAAAATAGGGATTTGGAATGTCCTATTAGTTCCAGAAGCTGGGTGCAATTTATTAGGATGGGATTTACAGGTGCAGTTGGACATTGGAATACTCCCAGAGGAAGCAAAAATGGTAGTTCAGCTTCTCCAACTAAGGGAAGAAGATAAGAAAAAAATTCATAAAATGGTATGTGCAAAACTGAAAAATCGAATTAAATAAGCATGAAACCTACCGTAATAAATATAGTTAATGAAAACCATCCGGTTCAGAAATGACAATATCCACTCTCCCTGGAAGGGAGATGAGGACAACAGCCAGTGATCCAGGGCCTACTCAAGGAGGGGACCTTAGAACCATGTATGTCCCCCCATAATACACCCATATTACCAGTAAAGAAGTCAGATGAGAATTACAGGCTTGTCCAAGACTTAAGAGAAGTGAATATAAGAACAGTGAATCGATACCCAGTAGTGCCTAAACCCTATACTGTGCAAGAGTGGCTACGTGACAAAGGCCACGTAGACATGCTCTGGTTAGCTGACCAAGAATTGGAAAAGTACCGGACCCAGCTAATCTGCAGCCCTGCACCTGCAAGGATGCTGTGGCCTTGAGCATAGCTCTATTATGATAACAAGATGATGTAGTTGAGAAAGAGAGAGATGAGAAAAAAAAAGATGTAAGTCGTAAGGAATGAGGAAGTAAGAGGGGAACGGATATCTATAGTATAACCAATTGATTGCTTAGCTTACAGAATATGTATGACCTTATTAGTTGTTGTGCATAAATGTCTGATGCTCTAATCAATAAACAAAGCTTGCTGATTCTCATATTGAGCATCCTAAGTCTCCCTCACTGCAACACTATACACTACTGACATCACACTAGTGGTTTAGTGTGACAGACCTAAAAAATGTTTTTTGGGCTTGCCCACTAGCAGAAGAAGGTAGAGATAGATACATTTGCCTTTGAATAGAAGGACCCTGATTCAGGGAGGAAGCAATAGCTTTGGTGGACTAGGTTACCCCAAAGGTTTTCCGAATCCTCAAACCTATTCAGTGGTCAAGCACTAGGAGAAGTACTACAACTTTTCTCCATCAAACCTGAGATAAAACTTATCCAATATGTAGATGATTTGTTTCTCTCAGGACAGGCAGAAAAAGAAGTTTGGGAATGCACCATGGCAATTAATTTTCTGGGGGACCAAGGACTTCAGGTATCAAAAGGGAAACTCCAATTTGTAGAATGTGAAGTAAAATACCTAGGACATGTGATTTGTCAAGGGAGCCAGCAACTGAACCCTGAGACAATTATAGGCATAGTCTCATTTCCATGGCCTAAAACTAAGATGGAAGTTAGAAGGTTTCTAGGCTTGTTGGGATATTGTAGGCTATGGCTTGAAAGATACTCACAGACCATCAAGTTCTTGTATGAAAAGTTAGTAGATTAGGTGGGAAAAAGAAGATCAGCAAAAGTTTGAAGCTTTAAAGCAAAAGTTAGTCAGTGCACCAGCACTCAGTCTTTCTGCGTTAGACAAACCCCTTTATCTGTAGATATAGAAAGAAAAGGTAGCTTATGGAGTACTAGCCCAAGACTGGGGAGGATCCAGGAAACCAGTGGCCTATTTATCAAAATTACTAGACCTTGTCAGCTGGGGTTGGCCAACCGGCATTCAGGCAGTGGCAGTGACTGCCCTACTTGTAGAAGAAAGCAAAAAATTAACCTTTGGGGGAAAATTGAAGATATATACCCCACACTCAGTAAAGTGTATCCTGAGCCAAAAGGCTGAGAAATGGTTCACTATTTCCTGAGTGGTAAAGTATGAAGCCATCTTAATAGATAATGATTTAGAGCTAATCGTGAGTCACCAACTCAACCCTGCCCAGTTTTTGTATAGAGAACCAGATGAGGAACTAATACATAATTGCCTAGAGGTTATAAACTATCAAACTAAAGTAAGAGAGGACCTAACAGATCAACCACTCCAAGGAGGGAAATGATTGTACATTATTGGATCTTCAGGGGTAATCCAGGGGCACTGGGTATCGGGGTACAGTAAAGTGGATGAATGTAGGAAAGACATTCTGAGCTGTTCTTGTGAGCCAGCAAAGGCTTCCTGAAGATAAAGGAAAGCCCCATATCTCTCCTGAGGAAGACACCAAGGTTGTCACCATGGCGACGTGATGAAGGAGAGAAAGTTAAGAGATACGGACTCTAGCTGGCTTACAGAATGACATGGCTCCTTGATCACCTACTGAGAACTTTGTTTCTTTCTTATAACCAATGGACAGTGAATGTGTAGGTTAGGTAGATGTAAATATCTTGAAAAAGTATAAAAGCAACATGTTGCTATAATAAATTTCTTTCTTGCACCCTTCTGATGGAGTCATGGTACTTTGTGCTGTGTCACGCTTTATAACGACAGATGAAGGGTTGGCAGCCATAGAAAAGGGAAAGTTACCTTCCAACTAGTGAGCCCAAGCATGTGAGTTATATGCCCTAAAATGAGCTCTAAAAATATTACAACAGAAAAGAGGAACAACATATACAGACTCAAAATACGGTTTTAGAGTAGTGCATACCGTTGTAAAAATTTGGGAAGGGGGCTATTTAATTCAAAGAGAAAGGGACTGATTCACAAGAAACTTATTTAAGAAGCATTAGAAACCTTACAATTACTAGGGGAAGTGGCAGTAGTATATGTTAATAGATGTGGCGTTACATTTTCGTTCAATGGTATGCTCTGTCTCACTCCTTGAAAAGTTTATTCCAAGCCTGTGCTCCTCCCCTGCAGTATCATGGATCTGTAATCCCATTGGCCCAAATCTGATTCCACGCCCACCTTGAATCTCCCTGTTAAGCTGTGGGGAGAGACCACAGAGTCTCTCTTGGCCCTTTTCTCCCTAGGCTCTCCCTCTCTCCGCCTCCCTCCCCCTTGCCCCCTTCTCCCTCAAAAACCATGCTGCTCCTGGGGGTGGGACCCCCAATAAAACCCCTCATCTAATTAGCACTTCAGAAGCCATATGGAGTCTCCTTACCTGCCTGCTGCTACCAGTGATCATACAGCTTAGGGGGCCCCCCAGGGACTCTTGGGGGATCTCCCAAACAAACTGCAACAAAAAGACATCAAAAAGGGGTGACTCAAGAGGCACGAGGGAACAATTTAGCAGATTTAGAAGCTAAAAACGCAGCCGAATCAGGGACAGAAAAACTAATTATGGTATTAGCCCCCATGAGAGAAATGCAAGACCCTGTATTCAGTGGGACAGAAGAGGAAGAACTCCTTAAAATAGGAGCCAAGAAAGATAATGAAGGGAAGTGGAGATTAACAGATGGGAGGCAAATGTTGAATAAACCCCTTGCCAAGAAAATGCTGGAAGGCATACATGGTACAACACATTGGGGTACTCAAGCGCTAAGTGATCAATTTCTCAGGGACTGGGACTGCATAGGAATTTTCAGAATAGCCAAGCAAGGAACTGAACGGTCTGTGATATGTCAACAAGTGAATAAGAAAGTCATGAGGAAAACACCCAGAGGAGGGTGAGAACTAGCCTTACAGTCCTTTCAAAACATCAAAGTAGACTTTACCGAGCTTCCCCAGGTACACCGGTGGAAGCTTTTGCTAGTGATAGTAGGTCACTTGACTCATTGGGTAGAGGCAGTACCAACTGTTAAAGCCAATACCAGAGTTGTGAGTAAAACACTTCTAGAATCAATCATCCCCTGACAGGGGATGCTAAACAGGATTGATTCAGACCAATGAACTCATTTCACATGTAAAATATTGCAGAAAGTTGTTCAAACCTTGGGAGTAAAATGGGAATTACACGCCCCATGGCATCCACAGAGTTCTGGTTGTGTTGAGAGGATGAATCAAACTCTTAAAAGAACTCTGGTTAAGCTGATGTTTGAAACCCAGATGTCATGGATAAAACATCTCCCTTTAGCCTTGTTAAGAATTAGAACCCAGCCCTGGTCAGATCTGGGGGTCTCAGCTGATGAAATGATGTTTGGGTTACCCTTTTTGACCTTCTCCCAGGAGGGTTCCACCTATGAGGAAGGGGAAGCCAATGCCAATAAATTTGTCTATAGCACAAACCTTAGAAGGGCTAAGACACAAAGGGGCAACTCTTCAGAATCCTTAATATTAATCCTGGAGACTGGGAAATGATCAAGTCATGGAGAGATCAGCCCCTAACTCCTCGGTGTATCAGCTGTGCAAACTGCAGAGCAGGGATGAACTCATGCCAACAGAGTTAAAGGCCCAATAGAAGAACCCAAAGAATGGACTTTAACATCCAGACTGGGTGAAATGAGATTGACTTTCAAGCAGAGACCAAGAGATAACCAGAAAAACAACAAGATACCCAAAAAGTAGAGTCAAGTTTCCACCAGCCAGCTTGAGAAATCTTTTCCTGTTTTAATGGGTGAGAATTACAAGGATCTGTTACGGGGAAGAAAACAAGGGACCATAAGAGGTAATGAGACAGCCTCCTTAAGAACCACAAGTAAAGCAAGACAAGGAATGGAGGGCAAGACCAGGTTGGTCCTTTTGTTCACTACCAAGAAGATTCCATAGCCCTGCTGTAAATAGCAATCCCATAGGCATGGTAAGGTAGGGGCAAAAAAGGCCATACTGGACCTCTATTATTCCTCAATTGTCTTTTAATACAAAAGGAATTAGAGGGCAAGACCGTTCTCACCAATAAGATTCACCTACTATGGGTAGGAGCCCCATAGGCAAGGTAGATGGGACTCAAAGCCATACTGGACCTCTGTGATGTCCTTTTGTCCATTCCAAATAAGTGTGCCTAGGGAAAACCTGAATTTTTTCTCTGGTTCCCACTGTCCTTGCCCACATCAACAGATGTTAGTATGACTCATTCAAGGGAGAAAAATTTTTTAAGTTAATTGCTCAAGCCAAATGACTTATAGAAAATGAAAAGAGGGGTTTGTTATAGATGAGTTATGTGACGATTGACTCTCACAATTAAAGAGCAAATATTAAGTACATGTTAAGAGAAGTTTTGTAGATGTATAGTTATGTTTCTGCCCCCTTGAGTTGTTATCACAGAACGACCTGGGTAGTCCAGACACTTGGGAGGACTGACTTGTTACTATGGCAACACCTGACCTCCAATCAAGATGCAAGAAAATTCTCTATGGAAAATTACCACTGGACAGTGAAGGAGTTGATTGACAAAACTTTGGGAGTGGCTAAAGGGTTGAAAGACAGAACATTTATTGTGTGGATGAGCAGATGGTGATAGAATCCTTTGCTCCTGGTGCGCTGTATTATTTTCTCTATTCAGTCTTCTGTTGTACTTTTTGATAAGGTTTTAATAAACCTTCTAAATTTTTAAGTGACTGTCATTTCTCACAATTGGATCTCCTTCTCAAAAAACTTTTCAAAAATGGCAGAACCATCCATCAGCAAATTGTATTCAAAACATTACCCCATCCTTCCCTCTTGGGAGCTTTTTGTAGGGCCTTGTCCAATAGATCTCCTGGCTGCAGCAGAATTTGTGCTCTGAATTCTCTGAAACAGGAATTTATCTTGTCTGCTACATGGACTACAGACAGCAGGCTGCTTTCAGAGGACAGTGTACAGTCAGCACATGGATGTTCAGTTACCACCAGCAGACACCCTGCAGTGGGGCTCAATGATACCTCCTAGTTTCTGGAACAGAGGAAATCAAACATAACATCACCACTTGGCTTTTCCAGTTCCATTAGAAGCTGAAGGTAAGCTACCAGAATTTGATGAGGAGTGGTTCATTTAAAACAACCCCACATTTAATTCACAGATAACTCTGGAAAAAAGACATTCACTGCACACCCATGCAACAAAATTACCAGTGACAAACTCAGCTTTTGTATCTTTACAAAAGGACAAGTTTTGAAAAGGAGTCCTTGAAAGAAGGTAGCCAAAAGGGAGCTCTGAATACTACCTTCAAATGAGACTTTTATTTACAGAAATTATCTGTAAGCATTTCTTAATGAGATACCTGTACTTTCACCTAGCAGAAAAGAATCAAGGCTGTCTGATTTAGCAATTCTCTCTTGCACTGTGTTGGCCTGTGATGATTTCACAGGAGGGAAAAAAAAAGAAATCCTTGAAAAAAAATTAAACCATCTTTGTAACATCCTGTGTGAAAATTTGCTACCCACAGAATGGACCAGAGTTCAATTTAAGCCAGTCAGTGGACAGAAAGACCAAGTAACACCGGGAGAAAAAGCACACAGTGAAAAGTCAGTTTAATAAAATATTGTATGACAAACTATAGCAATTATCATAACTAGGAATTCCTAAATCTAGAGAAGATTATGGGAAACGTGGTAAATTTTGAAATATGTAACATGTTTCTAGAAAGAAAATAAACCATTTTCTACACTCACTGGGAGAGCAAGAGACCAGCTGAACTGCAGAATGGGATGTGTTAGGAGCAGTCATATAATGGCAGTAATACCCAAGCAATGGCATCAATTGATACATCAGGGAACAAAGAGGAGCCATTACAAAGTTGGACGGTTTTTATTTCCGCAGGCTTTTAACAATCTGGTCACCTCCCACCCTAGTTCTAGTGCCGGATGGCTGAGGACTCATTTATTGAGATAATTTCCTGCCCTGTCTTTTCTAAAGCAATGAACTGGGAACTGGACTACAGAAAGATGTTGTAATGACAACATTACCTTAATGGTTGTGTTTCTTGTGGGTGTCTTTTTTTTTTTTCTTTTTTTTTTTCTTCTTTTTTTTTTTTTTTTTGGCCATTTTATGGCTAAGAGGCTTAGTTCTGGTTTCAGTGACATCACCATTCTATCATTTTCATGGAATCACAGAGCACGATGAGTTGGAAGGGACAGATCAGGATCATCAAATTCAGCTCCTGGCCCTGCACAGGGCACCCCACCCTATGACTGAGAGCACTGTCCAAATCCGTCTTGAATTCAGGCTTGGTGCTGTGACCACTGCCCTGAGGAGCCCATTCCACTTCTAAAATCACCCTCTGGGTGAAAAACTTCCTGACATCCAAGCTGAACGTCCCCGGACTCAGCTTCATGCTGTTCCCTCAAGCTCTGTTATTGGTCATCAGTGTACAGACTGGTACCTTCCCCTAACCTCCTCTCATGAGGAGGTTGAAGACTGCATTGAGATCTTCCCTTAGTCTCCCCTTCTGCAAGCTGAACAAACCAAGTGCCCTCAGCAGCTCCTCCTACAGCTTCCCCTCTAGACCCTTCCCCATCCTTGTGGCCCTTCTTTGGACACTTCTCTACTAGCTTAATGTCTTTTTTATACTGTGGTGCCCAAAACTGCCCCCAGAACTCAAGGTGAGGCTGCCCCAGTGCAGAGCTCGCTCAGTTGGTCTGATGCCCCCCATGGACATGGCTGGCCCTCCTGGTTGCCAGAGTAGTTCACTGTTGAGTCATCAGCAAGCTTGTTCAACTTTACTACGGTCTTCAGCATTTTTTTTCCACTTGGAAATCTGAAAGGCTGTACCTGTGTGGGTCAGCAGCCAACAGGCTATACAGGAACTGTCAACACCACAAAAAAGTTAACAAGAGGCCTAAGGGGACAGACAGAGCACAAACATGATCAAGGGGAAGATTGCTGTAAGGCAGCAGAGCTGGTCACTAATCCTTCCCTCGGACAGCCGCTGCTTGGTACAGGAAACACAACGCAGGGCTCAGGGTGTTTTGTTTGCTTGCTTGCTGACACAGGTTTTAATGCAATTCCCATGTACATTTTGATATGACAGTCTTACATAGATCTTTTGAGACATATGGGCATTATCCAGTTTTGCCTGTCACTGGCTTACTAAGGCTTAAAGCAGAGAGTTAAGTCAGGGTTTTACTTTGGCTAACTGTATCTTGCTGGGCAGGGCCTGAACTCAATCCACTGCCAATTCTGTTGGGATGCACAGCAACATTTCTGCCTTCACTATAAACATTTATGCAAAGCTTCTAGCTAAAAATAAAATCTGCATCAGTAAATGGTTGCCGAAATTTTTAGAAAGCTGTAGGTGATTGTGTACCATCAAACCCCAAAGCAAGCATGCTTATTCAATATTTCTGAATCTTCATGCACCATTAATTGCATTTTAGGTAAAACACTTCAATGTAAGACTCAGCATGGACGCCATAGAGCCTGGGACCAGGAAATAATGCCTGTTTTCACAGAAGTAGGCCGTGCGGGTCAAGACACCTTATTAATTTTTCTTAAGAACAAGCTGCTGACAAGAAACAGCTTTACAGTGCAAGGGTTTTTGAAAAGAGTGGTTTAAATCTGAGTACCTCAACAATGTAAAATATCCCAGATCCAAAATGCAGATCACTTACTCTAAAGTCCCCAGACCTTGTGATGCAGAAACAACTGTGTGGTGGGTACTAAGAAATCTGCTATGTTCCTGCTGAAGTATGCCAAGTGTAGGGGGTGCAGCAACAGGTCTGTGCATTGGTAAAAACCCCTATAACCCTAAGGAGGAAAAAAGAAAACCAAAATGCAAGAAAGCATGAGCAGACAATCCAGAGAGCTGAAGATGCAGTGGCACAGCTTATCATTAGCCCTTTTCAATTGCCAGAAAAGTAATCACAGATGTTACTTCAACTGGCTATCAGGAAAAGGGAAACAGCATCAGTCTTCAGTGATGATTAACAACAGAAAACAGGGGAAGAGTTCTTGACTGCCAGTGAAAAGTGTGTTTCATTAAAATAGAGGCAATATGGACTGTTTTGCTTTTTGAATGCTAAATTTCAAAGTTGATTTTGTGCTATAACCTGGGTTTCTGTTTTCAATTCATGCTATATCAAATGCTTCTTTTCCTTTCATTTTCTTTTAGGTGAAGCATTTTAGATTGTTAACCTAAAAAAAGAGCAAGCATGCAAGTCAGAAATTATCTATCAGCAAACTATTTATAAAGGAAATAGAACAATTTGGGGAATTTAAAGTGAAAGTGACCTGGTGACTACCAAATTCCAACCTTGCTGGACAAGAACATACTATAGGTTTCAATAAGAAAATGAAACTCAACTTAAAAAACACCCAAAGAAAAATAAAAAAGGAGTTATTGTTACAGTAGGAGTACTTCAGAATTGGACACAGAAAACCACATTTTTGCTTTTATTTGTGGTGGAACAGAATACAATAACCTTCAGCCCAAACTACTCAAGGCTGGCAGTATTACCTTTTTCTTCATGCTGCAAGACTTCAGGAAATGGGACAGGGACAGGAAGAGTTTAGAAGTTAAATTTTCTATTTAAGGCCATTAATTCAGCAAGATTTTAAAAATGTCCTCAACTTTAAGCATGAAGAGTTGCATTGACTTCAGTAAGATTATTCACATACAGTTAAGTTAGGCAAGTGCTTAAATGGCTTGTTGAATCAAGCCATTAAATGAGAGCTGCTTTATTATACAGATTTATTTTAATGGCTGGCAGAGCTCATTACATGAGCCTATTTTATTCTTCCAAGGGCTAACAGCTGTTTTGTCATTAACTTTTCTGAAGGTGTAACCTGTATGCCTCCTGCACTTTACTATAGCCACAGAAACAAAATTTTCCAAGAAAAATTGTATGCAACATCTATTATATATAGTGGCATAGCTCTCCCTTAAATAGTAACAGAAAAGAACAGTACAAAACAATAGTTTCACTTTTTCAACACACAAGAGCATCTTATTGAAAAACTAAAATAAAAAAGTCTCACCACAATATAAATCCCCAAAAAATAATAATGAAATGGGAAGAAAAAAGGAGTTAGCAAAACGTCCTGCAGACTTTAAAGTCATCGCATTAAAAAAGCTTTTCTGATGAACCACAATGTTTTGTTTCTTTCTGTTTACAAACCCACTAGACAGCAAACAATGGTGTCCACATCCACAACCTATGTTGGGATTAAAAGGTAAAAACATAACCTGCCCCATCTACAGTCCGAAAAAAAAAAAAGGAACCCAAAAGGGCAGCCAGTGAGCATAGGAGTTATTAAGGACCGGGTTTCCCTGCGTAAAGGGGAGTAGGGGTTATAAAAAGCAGAATTCGAGTTGGAACCGTGTCAAAAAGTTCTATCTTGGAGACCTGCAAGACATGAACTATTGAAGAAACAGCCAAAAGGTCCCAATGAAAAGCTGTGACAAGCTGTAATATGCCATTTTAATTACAAGGAAGAGGGGAAATGGTTGGGGGTGGTTGCATTTTGTGTTTTTGTTGTTTTGGGGTTGGATTTTTTTTTTTTTTTTTTTTTTTTGCTCATCAATATGATGAGCTTTCAACATCCCAAACCACATTCAGGTAGTTTCCAAGTCTGCTATTTTTTGTGTGGAATCTACTGATCCAGATCAAAAACCCAAACAAAAAGAACAGAGATGCACAGTTCTTAAGTCCTGGAGCTTTCAAAACTGCCTGAAATAATCGCTGGCCTGGGGTATCCAGAGATGCCTGCAAGATGGTGTTCATAGCAGCCTTGCAAGCAGATCAGCTCACATCTGCTATGTGCTGCCAACGTTCTGCCCATCATCACCTTCATCATTAGGACCTGAAACAATGAAAGTAGTTATTGGTCATAAGAAATATCTTTTGTTTCTTGCCTTGCAGTAAGAGACCCATCCCAAGTAGCCTATATAAGTCTCAGAATCAGGTGTTCAATGAGAGATGAAAACTGTAGAATTCCTCCTCCTCCACCTTGCATATGGCCTTCTCCAGACTAAGATGTGTCTACTGTAGAATTTTATGTTCTTGACTAATCTAGTTCAGGAATCCCAGCAGCACCCCAAAACCTAAAAGCTCAGTTTCCAAGCTCTTCAATCTTCCCACTGCTTTTACTCATACTCATTCCTCCTTTTTTCCCCTTCTGTGAATCAGGATGGAGGACTGTCAAAGGCTGTATGTTCTCAGCCACAAGAAAGCAAAGCACAGATGACTTCCAAGTTGAGACTACAAAAGGAAGCCTTCCTCAAACTGAAGACTAGTATTTTTCTTAAATTATGATCTCCTCATGCACAATAAAAAACATTACACTACTTCTTCTTTGTAAACCTTCTGCTTTCCAAACAGCTCCCTACTGAAAGGTCAGTCTGGATGCTATCTACTGATCCTGAGTCATCTCAGGTTTTATGTGCATCTCCTGGCCATGATGAAGGCAAAAATGAAACTGAGAACCACCCTTAGAAATCCTGTAAATGACAAAAAGCACAGAAAACCTCTGCTAAACTGTGGCATGTAACTCACAGGCAGCACAGGGGCCTTTTACCAGTTTGGAGAAGAAGCAAGGAGTATTTCTGTTCAAAAAGGAAAGCCATGCAATAGTCCTACTCTGCAGACATACACAAAGAGCACAGACTGCTTTAAGAAATGACAAAGAAGAATGCATGGAAAACGGGAAACACCACTGTCTTTCTTACTTACCACTTCCAACTGATCCTGAAGGTACAATGACATCATCATCATCACTGTCTTCCTCATTTGACTGCGTTACCTCTGGCTCAGGTGCTACATTCTTGACTTCTTGCTCTTGTTCCACTCTACTGCGCAAGGCCAAGATCCGATGGTGCAGTGCAGCATACAACTGCCCTGTATCTTTAGAGCTTGCCTGCATTTTTTAATATTCAGAAATAAGAAAAGGTGCATGGAATCATAACACAATAAAACACTGCTGACATAATACACACCAGTCATACCAAATTTCACAATATACTTTTTAGTTTTCTCATAAAGTGTTTTTGAAACCAGTCAGAATGGGCTGTGGTACACACAGTAGGACAGTAGATATACAGAACTCTGGTGGTGAGAGTATATTCCTCTGCTTAGTTCCAACTTTCTCTGGCTAACATACCCAGTATTTGCTGATCTCATATAACCTTCTTCACACAGAAATCACATAGCTTTCCTGACACCTCCCAAAAGCTCATATTAAAAGGACCTTCAATTAAAATCTTGCAGATTTTTGCTGGCCCGTCAGTAATTCAATTTCACACATTAGTTAATCATAATCAAGCCTCAATTTCATGAGGCACTGGCAAAAAATTTCAATATGAGATATAATTAGAAAACTCAATGAACAGACAGGCAATTATTCAAAATTATTTTGAACACTCTCTGTTTCAGAGGGAAGCATTTTTGACAACCTGTCAAATTCTTTCATAAGAAATAGTTTCCCCAAATTCTTTCATAAAAAATAGTTTCCATCCACCCCATCTGACACCTGAATGTGTCAACTCTGTATCTGCAAAATTCCCCTGCAATAAACTGAAATGAAAAATAATTCCAAACAAGATATTTTTATCAATACTAAAATCAAGAGTGAATAACCTGATGACAGATTAACTCAAAACTTTCAAAACTAGAAAAATATGGAGAAAAACTTACCCAATAATTTCACTTATTTTTCTTCATCAATGCATATTTGGTATCATTAAGTTCAATTCTGGGACTCCAGATCCCAGCCCCAGAAACCTAATGTCACAGGGAAAGCTGACCATTTGCTGATGCTCTCAATTTCTGATCCCTAGGAACACTAATTCTTTTGCAAGATGCTTGTTCTTTCGCATCTTGTGTAAATCAGTCTAAATCAAAAGAATGTTCTCAGACCTCTCCAAATCTGTTAGTGCTTTAGCAGGCATTAGAGAATGACCTTTCTCCCTTGCTGACTGTATGATCAGATCCCAAGTGTTTTAGTAATTCTGATTGCGATTGCTGTTCCCCATTTAGTAAGCTCAAAAATCACTATTCATCCTCCCACACTGCAGTTTTCCTGTGCTGAAAGTTCCACTAGATCTAATTTTGGTTAAACTACTGCATAAAATTTATTAAATAATGCCAGGTTTTTTTTTTAAATCAGAAAATAATCTGCATGAAACACTGTAGTTAGAGTCTGTGTGGAACAGATCCCATGACTCCATGGGCAATGCTTTGAACAACGTGGCTTCCTAGGGTGGCATTTATTCACAACTAGCAAGACTTTTTAGACAAGCAAATCTGCCAAGTGTCTTGTCTTTGGGGCAGAGGTGATGTTAAAACAGTGAAGGGTGCAAATAAAAATGGAATGGTACCTCAGCTACAGTTTAAGTATGCACCAACTTTAGTAGGATGGTTAAGACATAAACAGTACTCACTGATATAAGAAAAACTTTAACTCCTTGGTCCTCTGTATCCATGGCAGTGATCCGGATACTCTTCTCACTGGCTTTATCAATCTGCATCTGAGCCCAGAGCTTGGTATTTAAGATTAACCTGAGACTCCCCTGAGTCCTCATCACTAAATCCAAGTTACAAGATCAGTTAGGTGGAAAAAGACACATCAGGAAGCTCAAAACAGTCAAGACACTTGTTACTGTACAAAGTTTTCAGTCCTTTTACAAATAAGCCCTCTTGGGATTTCGTCACAACTGTAAATGAGGAGAATGTAGACTTGTGCGGGTTTTGGCTGGGGTAGAGTTAACTTTCTTCCCAGTCACTGGCATGGAGCTGTATTTTGGGTTTGTGCTGGACATACAGTTGATATAGTATAGAGATGTTTTTGTTATTGCTGAGCAGCGCTTGCACAGAGCGAAGGTCTTTTCTGCTTTTCATTCTACTACACTGATGAGGAGGATGGGAGTATGTAATACATTATGGTCACAGGTTGGAGACAGGTATGACAGAAATTACTGATGATCATTTGACAAACAGCTTGGGTTTGGTGTCCCCTTTTACAGGGGGTTCCCATGCTTGGACAACTGATTGGTTGGGGTCTCTGCACTGCCTAGCTCCCTGACAAATGATATGTTTGCATTCAGGATTGAATGGAATTGGCTGGGGTTCTTTGTTTGAGTTCAAATCTATCCTATCATTGCTCACCTAGGGACTTTACTTCTTTTCTCTAACAAACTACTCAAGCCGAATTGGATCTAGATGGCCAGCTACATACCAGCTGTGCTGTGACAAATATGTGGGAGGTTAGGGGCAGACACAGCTGGGACAGGTGACTCAAACTGACTAAAGGGATATTCCAGACCACAGAACACTATGCTCAGGATATAAAGCAGGGGGAAGAGGAGGAAGGGAGGATATTTGGAGTGATGGCGTTTGTCCTCCCAAGTCACGATTACACATGATGGGGTCCTGCTGTCTTGAAGATGGATGAACACCTGCTTGCCCACAGGAAGCAGTGAATTAATTTGTTTTGCTTTGTTTGCAATTTGCATGCACCGCTTTTGCTTTCTTTATTGAACTGCCTTTATCTCAACCCAGAAGTTTTCTAACTTTTATACACTTCCAATTTTCTCTCCCTAATCCTGCTGGAGGGAGAGCGAGCACAAGCAGCTGCAAGGGGCTTGGCTGCTGACTAGGCTTAAACTGCAACAAGGCTATTGAAGATTATGAGTCATATCTAAAGCTATTTAGTTTGAAGCCTTATATGTTAATTCATTGAAGTTCAGCAGTGGTATCTGAGCAGATAATTTCAGGCTAATGCACACTCCTGCCAGCCTGAACAATTGTGCACTATTCAAACAGACTTCCCTCATCACAAGCAACCCATCCAAAACAGCCAGATCTGAATGATGCTACCATAAATTTCTAGGCAAATATTCTAGTTAATAAACATGGCTTGCTTTTATTGGGGGAAAAAGTAACTGGAACATCTGCTGTAATAGAAGGGTATGAAGATACTCTCTTTGGAGGCACTATTCACTACCTGAAGCAAAACAAAGGTCCAAACTGCTTCTGAGTTGCTGGAGCTAATACAAACTTAAGTGAATGTTGCTGTGTGTCAAGGAAGAACCTTATGAAAATAGCATGACTGTCATCCAGTATCTCATTTCCACTGGTTCCACTTACCCAGTCGAGACTGTAATGTTCCATCATCTGTTGAGGCCATATCATTGAGTCTCAGGAGCCCTCGACCTCTTTCCACCCAAGACTGAGAGCTTTTATCAAATACAAACAGCTTGCACTGAATCTGTAACAGAAAATATCGCTATAGCATAGTGGTTGATTGAAGTAAGAATATATTAGTCACCTACAGTTGACTAAAAAAATACTCAGATTTCATACTGGAATTTTTAATTGTTTATAGCTGTGGAAATCAAAACAGTCATCCTCTCTTTTGCAATAAATTTCTCAAAATATGCTGTCTGTTTTCATCAAGTTTTATTAAAAGAAGCTATATATTCTTAAAGAATAAGAGGGTTTGAGATCAAAACACCAAGTAATTTTCAGGTAAGATATAAATTTTCACAGAGGAAACTTAAATGTCATAAGAGACTGCCTTATATCAGTCAATTCTTTTAAAAGCCTTAGGTATGCACTGCACCACTGAATATGTTATTTGTTGCTGGGAAGACCCAGCAAATATAATGAAGCAAAATTCTTCCTGTAAGGAAGCAAAACATGAATAAACATGCTAGCTCATTATCAATTCATTATCAAAGCCTGAACAACACAAAGTCATTAATAACTCAGGTTATTAACTGAGGGTTCAGAGGTTATAAAATTCAAAAGGCATATGTATTTTTTCCAACAGTAGGAATACTGAAGGATCTTGACCTACAAGCACCCTTTTTCTTCAAGGCCAAACATCTTTATATTGCCCCCTCTAATCCAACTTCACTGTTACTGCTGAGGTTTTATACCTCAAACCATCACCCCTTAAGTTCCCCAAAGATGAGCATGCTCTAAGTGGAAAAGATACTTCCATTTTCATTCCCTCCATTTCTCATCTTCTTCACGCCAAAACATCTAGCTCTGTATGTTTCTGCAGCATTAACATAGTTCTGTCTGTAAAAGTCCCATTTGGAATTTTAATGCATTACATTTTACAAGAAAAAAAGAATTAAAGCTAGGCAAGAGGTCTGTTAAATTACAATATATTCAGGCAAGTTAGTCCTCTATTAAGTATACAACTGCCAAAGTTGTGGTTTTCCTAAGTGAAACAGGACTCTTATCTCTTCAGTGTCTTGTTCAATTATGTGAAGCACCCAGACATTTCTGAATTACATAGAAACAGAGACGTACCAGAAGAACCATTTAAACACCATTTATGTCTGGTAAAAAGAAGTCCAAGAAGATAAACATTATAGAGTATAATTTTGTAAGGTAATACAAAATTACAAAACTTATTTTGTAATAAGTGTAACTGGTAGGCATTGGATACTGATAGTGCAACTGTTTGGTGTCAGGAGAACAGTGCATTGTGTCTGTAAGAATAAAAAAGTTATCCTTGAAAATAACACAATTCAAATGCTGAGAAACAAAATATCTCAAGGAAAAAAACAAACTATAACTGGAGTATAAAGAGAGATGGGAAAAAATGCATACACCACTTCATTTTATATGAAAACCCTGCATACCAGGATACACTGGAGTTAGTAAGTACATTTAAGTTAATGAATAACTACAATGTTAAATATATCACTATTAAAATCAGCAGTCCAAGTCATGACCAAATATCCTTCTACAACATCACTAATTCAATTAAGTATCTCAAACCAAATTCCTGAGTGTTTGTGATACAGTTTTTCTATTTTGCAAGAAACTACACTACTGGCACAAATAGTCCATTCCAAATTTTAGAAAATCTTCAGTAGTACAACAATTAAAGAACTTTAAAATATTTAATTAATTTAAATTTTCTTCAAATAATTGTCTCACAGAAAATAAAAGCTTCCATGTGATGGATTCAGGAAAGTATGCTTAAGATACACCTGGAGGGCTTATACACTAAAATTTATTCAGAAAGAGGAAATTAAAAAACAATGGATAACAAGTTAATAAATAAGGATCTGATATAAATATCTAAAGTTTGTATTTTAACACAAGAAAATACATTAGAGATATAGAGGAAGGCTGAATTGTAGGGAATCAGATGGTGTTCATTCACTGGACATCTGTTATGTGGGCTCAGAGACAGGGACGACACAAACTCTCCGAGATCCAGGCAACAACACCAATGGTTTATTATGGAGGCCTGCTTATATTGGGAGTTTGAAACTTCCTGGTTTAAACAGCTGATTGGTTGGGATCTCTCTTTGCCCAGATCTCTGGCCAGTGGTGTGCTTGCATCTAAGCTTGAACAGGGTTGGCTGAGGATCCCCTGTGTAGATTTAAATCCAACCTATCTGTGCACTTGTTACTGTGACAGACATCCATATGAATCCCCACAAACTCAAAGCTCCTCTATCCGTTTCTTACCTGTAACACGTTACTTTCAGCTTCCTCCCCAGTAATCACTTCTACCTTCGCTAATAAACACTTCCTTGCTGTTGCTTTAGTATAGGCTGCTGCAGACTCTGCCAGTGATTCTGAAATATTATTAGCTGAACAACATTTTGAGAGTCTGAGAATGATTAGCATAAAATTTTCTAAGATATATAAAAGTCTCACACAAGTACACCAGAATTTTGAGGCCTTTTGAAATGTACAGAAAACAGACTTTAATAGAACACATAAAAAAGGACTGAAATTTAAAGCAGAAGTTACAGCTTGTCTTTTAATACTTGTTTTACAATCATAAGGAACAAAATAGATAAATTCTCAAGAAGTTGTGTCCATACACGCAATAGTTCCAAACCTTTGCATGGACACCTGCTTATCTGCAGATGCTCTAGCAGTACTGATACTCTTGCCAGCCATACAGTTGTACCTACACATGGACAGTGCATTTGATTTTCTACTTCCATTTGGGCTTGCAAGCAGTTTACTGAAGAAAAACCATGGTTCCCAGAATTTCTGTAATATCTTGACAATTTGAAGTCATATAATCCAGCAACGAGCTCTGAGTTCAGGCAACATGTGGGGCACCCACTCAATGCAATACACATTTGACTAAGAAATTCAGTCACTTGAAATAAAATAGAATTGCTAAAAAAAAGTTTGTCACATTTCTCCTATGTTCTCTACCAAGTCCTACTACCAGTTCTGTTAATTCCCTCTAATTTTATTCCATTGAAGATACTCCCACAACCACAGACTGACAATGAAAAAGAAAGTGCAGCCTGCACATGTTTACTATTAGAGGATTTACAACATCCAGCAACTTCCACACCCAGCCTGTATCTTTGGTTACAGGAGATGGTAAAGGCTACATAAAAATCTTATGTTTTTGAAAAGTAACACGATATTGAAAAATACAGTAATTTAAAAAAGAATTAACTACCATTCCTAATATAATATTTTTTTTTTCACCTTTTTCTGGCGTGGCCTCCTGAGAAGACGATTCAGACCCAGACTCTGTAGCAGTATTCTCCTTATGACTCTCTGCACTACCTTCATTTGATTTTGGTGGACTCTATCACAGAAATAAGAGGAGGTAAACAGAAGGGAGAAAACATACACTAATTCTGCTAAACAGGACTAGTGACCAAGTACTGAGGGTAGCTCCAGTACTTATAAACCATATGGCAAAAATTAATCTCATGGACAACATGCTTTCACAGTTAAAACTATCCTACTACCTTAGCCAAGGAACTGAATGGAGTGTGACCTAAAAAATAGTTTGAATTATTTTCCCTTGAACTGATACCCAATTTCAATCCTTATTTTGCTCAACACAGCAAGTCAATTTCACCTACATCTACTCATGTCATAATTGACTGCTTGCTAGTTAGACAGGTCTGAACACTCAGCATTAAACATTTCCATTTTGTTGCAGCACAGGAATAAAAAACAACAGCAGGAAACAGTGAGGTACTAGAAGTTATTCCCTAGGTTGGTACATCATAAACAGCATTTCCAGAATCACATCTCAGTCCTGAGGCAGCTGCTTTACTGCTGGGCTTCAAATCCCATCTGGGGGGAGTCACATTCCTGAACTGCTCGCAATTTTGAGGACAAACATAAAAATACCCTCTAATACTTATACTCCAACAGCCATTTAAAGCAACAAGCTGTGCCATAAAATGCTTGGGCACAAGAACCACATACACTACAGAGAGGGCACTGAATCTCCTTACACTGAGAGTTTGAAAGGGAAATCTGGGAAAGTACTGCTGGGCAGACAATAACTTATAATGAACTTCCCATGCTGCTGTAAGTTACCTTCAAAGGAAATGACTGAAGAAACCCCATACTCAAGTGAGAAGTATAATTAAAGGCTCTCAAAATTCCTGAGTGAGAATCCATAACAAACTGCTGGCAAAATTACAACATATACATAGTGGATACTCACTAAGACTCGCTCACTCATGTTCTGTCCAAAAACAAACTTGTTGCTAGACGTATCAGCACTGTTCGTAGAGTTCTCTACACTGAAAAAAACCCAAGAAATAAGCCAGGTTTTTCAAGACAGAAAATAACACCTCTTTTATTTTCTACTAATAAAATTTCTCAGAAAGTGAGTGATTGTCACTGGCTTTAAGACTGGTTGACACAAACCTAGGGAAAAATGAATCCAACTTAACACGAGAGCACATTCTAGTTTTACACAACGAGAATTCTCTCAGAATGACAACCAATTATTTTTTCTCTGTCAAAATATAACTATTAAAATACAAAGCATTGCTGAATGCTGAGGGCTTATTGTCTAATCATATACTTTTTTTTAAACAGTGTTCTACATGTACAGACTTGAATTACTACACATCTTTAGGTCAATTCTCTCAGAAATTGAAAGAATGGAAACAAAAGCACTTGCAAGACTGTAACTGAAGCAAAGGCAGCAGGGATAAGTAATGCCTTTTATTAGGCTAGCTGCAATACCACAGACTCTCCAAGAAGTTTCACAACAGAATATCAGCCTTTACTTCTTCCTTACAGAATAAACATCTTCCTCCCATTAGTATTTTTATTAAGAGATTTTTAATCCTATTTAGGAAGGACAGGAGTTTAATTCTTTTACAGACTCAAAAGACTTAAAAAGTCATTGCTCTTCTCCTTTCCCATCAGGCATACCTTCCTAATACACCAGCTTGCTCACAAAGTGAACATACAAAAGCAGACCATTCTCAATGAAGCCTACGGCATTTCACCAAGTTTGGAAAATGGGGACTCGCATCTACATGAGCCAAGTGAAACCAAACAAACCTTTAAATTGCTCATGTAGAGTTGCTACTTCTGATTAAGGAGATTTCTAGAACAAAGGAGATCCTCAGTGGAAGACAACTTTACCGCCTAAGGGAATTAAATACCACAGTTCTGAGCTCCAAATGTTGACAGGGAATTCAATGTGGCCTACCAATATCTGCCACGCCACCTAGCATATTTACAGTTTTTAAAGAATTAACAGGGTTCCACAAAGCAGTGAGTATCCTTTTACAAGTTGATTACCATAATGCTTTGCCATCTCAGCAGAAAACCAGAGCCAACTCCCCTTAGAGACACTAATTTTTATGACAAGTTCAAACCTAGGTTTCTTGCAATTGACCCACCATGAATAAATCTTCCCAAAGTAAAGACTCAAATAAAATGATAGGTGTCATATGAGTTGAAAAATATGAAAAAATTTTCCAGTATTTGAAGAGCACATGTTAGTAGTTATTGTCTGCCGAATCTGATTGAATAAGACTAACTGTGTCTATTGGAAAGACACTGATCTGGCACCAAGAGGGCAAAGGTGTTCTCTACCTCTCCAGTGCAACATCTGAAAGTTCAGCATCAAAAGTTCATTGACTGCAAAACTGCCTACTGCCTCCTTCATGGTGAACAACAGGATCTTAAAAATGCCAAATATTAAGACAAAGAAAGCATGTATTGGTGCTTTTCCTACAATTATTTTCTTGCCTCAATCTGAATTTCAGCTTATGCCGGGAACAGAGATGTTGCTCTGCTTCATCACTCTTGGTGGGATTTCCCCTCACATTTTTCCATAAATTCACAGCTCTGTATCTCCTGTTTCTTATTTTTTACACTACTTAATTTTTTTGACCACTACTAAGCTAGCATCTTCACAGAGATACAGATTTCATGTATCACTACCTTAGCCTCAAGTGAACACTGTCAGCTCAGAGCTCATTACTACATAAAACAGGATTAGCAGGTCTCTCCTGGCTGCCTCACTTTACATGTACATCACATTTCTTCTAATGTTACTGATGTTATTGTTATTCTTTAGAAGTTCTCTCAAAAACCTCCCACAATTAGGCTCCTACTTATTCATACAGGCCACTATGAAAAGCTTACTATCATGAAAAAATTTTAACTATTCCTTTTATCTTTTTAACTATTCCTTTTATCTTCATTATATATGAATCCTACTGAACAACACAAATACAGTGCAGATCTCCACAAGATTCTACTGGCAGCTCAAATTTAGTCGATCACTGTTTCTGATCATTCCTGAGAAGATGTTATGCTTTTTGGTTTTCGGAAGAGGCTTTGGTGAGGATGTGGTCAAATAAATAGTATCAAATGCATCTCCACTGAAGAGATGATTGAGTATTCCCCCAGATCTGAAGACTGCCATCTCATTCTTCAGAAGTCTGGGTCCCCACTGACCCAGTCTAAGCCCTGGATCCTATAAACAGTAGAATCATAAAGAAAATAAAGAGTAAGAACTGTTATATTGGTTTTCCTGTAGTCTCACCTGGAACTGATGTACTGTAGAAAATAGTTTGTTGCAGAAGGTATATCTGATGTCAGAAGGCCAGCATTCTGCACATCAGCAGTTTCATTGCTTTCATCTCCTAGCTAGAAAAAGAGCAAGTATACATCAATAATTTTAATTACAAAATTTTCACCTCATTCTATCCAAAGACAAAGTTTCATCCATAAATACTTTCTACAATAAAACAAGATATCTCCCAATATTACACTTTCTTAAATCATCCTGGGAAACCTGAGCAAACCTGTCTTCAACAATTCTAACAATCCAACTCAGTTATTCTATGCACAAGTTTAAGCCCAGGCTCAGCCTATTTTTCCATATTTTCTGTGAAGTCTTGGTAGCATGGAAGCAGCTTAGGACCACATTTCAACTTCATTCTAACCCAAAAAGTAAGAGAAAACACTACATTCTACTAAGCTTTAGCTGTAACTCATGATTACAGTAGATGCATTTTTTTTTTAAAAGCTTCTTGTGTTACTTAACAGAATTAATTTATTAAATGTCCAAAAGACTAGTTTTACTAAACAGACAACTCTGCTGTGTTCTTACATATATTCATAAACTCTTAGTCAAGGGAACAAACATGTGTTTACCTTAACTCTATCTCGTAAATTTTGCCCAAAAACAAATGCTTGCTGTGCATTTAGTTCAGCCTTCTCAGAGCTGTCATCATCTGAAGCATTGTTGGACTCCTTTTTCTGACATTCTGCTGCCTAAAGAAATGGAAAAAGGTAGCCGAAGAAGTTGAGTTTCTTTAAATAAAAACACCTTATGATGAGGTGTGTCACACATTCATTTACAATGACAAGCCAATAACACTTTCAGATCTACAAGGCATGTTTTGCATTTAAATAATATCTCTGTTGTAAAGTGTTTTTCTTAGTAAATGACAGAATAGTTAAGGATCAAAGGAATTTCTAACAATCACTTGGTCCAAACTCTGTTCAAAGCAGCACCAACTTCAAACTTATATTAGGCTGCCCAAGATCTCATATCAACTTTCAAAAAAATCCATGTGACAGTTTTACATTTCGGTAGCCTGGTTCTGAATCATGATTTTAAAGGGTTAAGATTTTAGCTGAGGGTTAGAGCCAATTCATATTCAGATACACCAATGATAGGTTAGTGATTATTAGATGCTTAAGCTAATTGTTATATTACAAATAAGCTCACTTGTAGAAGGAAGTGGAGCAAGTGAACCATTATAGGAACACACTGAAACCAGTAGAACAGTGCCTGGGCTCTATGTCAATCCATCATGAAGCAGGGGGCCTTAGATTGTGCCAGAGGGGCACAGAGATCTGACAAAGACCTTCCTGACTTCATGCCTGGGACTACCGACCCACTTCAGTAAAATAACCTCATATGGATACGAAGCGGGGATGGGAGGTGCTGGGGTTATGCATATGTATTATTTTGGGAAATAAACAGAAGGCAAAAATTCTTGTGTGATGTGGTCACACATGTCAGGGACGACCCCCCCCCCGTGCCCCCTGCCGATGTAATAAACGTACTACTTTCTAACTAAAATTAGTTAGAGAGTCTTTGCCCATGATTTTTGGTTTTAACAACTCAGTTGGTGATCCAGCCAGGAGGAGACTCTGCTCGGCTGTGAGACCACCTTGGGACGTGGACCTCCTTGGGGAGCCCTCAATATATTCCTAGAAGCCTGGGCTCTGTTGCCTGGACTGTTCATCCAGCTGCAGACAAGGACCCCTGACTACTAAAAAAACAGTATGTTTAAAACTTGAAACAGTTTTAATAGTGACCTGTAAGGTGTACATATGGTCAAAAAAGCCCATTGGTAAGTCACTCGTGGGAGAGGTCCCATGTGCAACTTGTGCCTATGTGGTATGTTTGCAAGCTGAAGTTGCAGTTGAAATCTGGTTGTCAGCAGAAAGAGTTGTTGAACTGTCATACTAAGCTCAGGCTTTTGTTGCTGACAGAATGGGATTTTTGCCATTTGTTTCACTGTAGAAGGCTCAGTTTGCTACCAAATGGGGCTAGCAGTCATAAGGGCAAATCCTAGTCTAAAGCTGTTATGCCGTTGTGTGAATGTGTCCTGACTGCGAGAATGATTGTGAGAGCATTTTTTGACAGGGGCTGTTAGCACGACAAGTAAGAGTTTGGACCCACAGCTCCATTTCCAGGCGACTGAAACAGCTAGGGAAAAACAAGGCGAACGGGGTGCATGATCCTTAATAAAATCCCCTCCTCACTGTGACTCTATGTGTGTGTTTTGGTTACGGGGGAGGGAATTTACTATAATACCTGGTGTTAACATTAAAAGGGTTCAGACTCTGAGAAATTATAGGGGCAGTGCTTTGCTGTTCAGGTGTTTATGTTTGTGGAATTTGAAATATAGAAGTCTGAGTGCTTTAGTGTAGTGTGTCTGTGTATTGTTAGACTGCACAATGTGTTTCCCATGGGCATAAGATTGTGATGTTGTAATCACGTTTGCAGCTGTGGTGCTTTTTTAGGCAACACTGCCGTCTTGTGTCAAAAGTTCTAACTTTAACACGTTGAGCGTAAAGTAGTAAAACTGGTTTGTTTGAAGCCTTTGATAAGAGTTTACTTGTGGCTTTGGGTGGAGATTTATTGGAACAATTAGAAGCAAGAATAATATTAAAAAATTGAGAGATTACTTTGGAGGTTAAGGACCAACAATATGTGGAATTGTTACGCCTGATGTTAATAACCAATGAGGCTAAAGTTGAAAATGAAGATGAGATTCACTGGAAAATACTGGATCCAGTATTTCCTAGGGTGTGGGTTTCTAACATACCAGAGAGAGCAAAGTATGCACCCCCAGCGCAAATTAGGCTTAAAGAAGGAAAACAACAAGTTAGGGTCAAGCAGTACCCTTTGAGAAAGGAAGACAGAGAAGGGATTAGCCCAGTAATCAAACACTTTTTACAGATAGGGCTATTAAAAGAGTGACAGTCTGAGTTCAATACTCCTATTTAACCTGTTAAAAAGCCTGATGGATCATGCTGAATAGTACAAGAGCTGTTAATAAGATAACTGAGGGTATATACCCCATAGTTGTCAAATCCTAGACTCTGTTAACTCATTTAACATCTGAACTAACATGGTTTACTGTTTTAGAGTTGACAGATGCTTTTTTTTGCCTTCCTCTCCATGAGGCCAGCCAGAAAATTTTTGCATTTGAATGGGAAAACCCCAAAACTGGATGCAAAACCCAGCTCACATGGTCAGCTCTGCCTCAAGGGTTCAAGATATTTGGAGAACAAGTAGCAAAAGATCTAGAACCCTAGGAAGCTCCATCAGAAGACAGCTGTTACAGTATGTGGATGACCTCCTGGTAGCTACCAAAACTCAAGAGGCATGTGTGGAGTGGACAGTAAGCCTCTTAAACTTTTTGGGCCTACAGAGGTATCGAGTAACCCAGAAGAAAGCCCAGATGGTGAAGCAAACAGTTGTTTATTTGGGCTATGAGGTTAGTGCTGGACAAAGAACTTTAGGATGAGATCTCAAGGAAGCAATATACCAGACCCCAAAGCCCCAGACAGTAAAAGAACTGAGAACCTTTTTGAGCATGACTGGGTGGTGCAGGCTGTGGGTTTATAATTACGGACAGTTAGTCAAACCCCTATATGCCTTGATTACAGAAGAGAACAGAGATCTCCAATGGACGAAAGAAGCAACATGAGCCTTCAGCCAACTGAAGAAGGCTCTCATGTCAGCACCAGCCCTGGGACCTCCAGATGTGAGTAAACCATTCTTTTTGTTTTCTCATGAAAAGGAGGGAATTGCTTTGGGAATACTGGTACAAGATCTGGGCCTGTACCGCAGGGCAGTTGCCTACTCTCTAAGCAGCTGGATGCAGCAGCTAAGGGATGGCCAGGGTGCCTCAGAGCGGTTGCGGCAGTGGCAGTGAACATCCAGGAAGCACATAAGTTCACCCTGGGCCAGAAGATGACTGTGCTAGTGGTCCCAACACAGTGTCTGCAGTGTTGGAAGGGGAACACTGGCTCAACCCACAGAGATTCCTGAAATACCAAGCCATAATGGTGGAACAAGATGTAGAAATTGTGGTAACTAACATTGTGAACTCAGCTTCTTTCCTCTGTGGTAGTGTGGGAGAACCAGTGATCCATGACTGCCTGGAGACTATGGAAGCTACCTACTCCAGTCGCCCAGATCTGAAGGACACCCCTCTCGAGGACACTGAGACCTGGTTTACTGATGGAAGCAGCTACATCATCAGCGGAAAAAAGCATGCTGGGAATGCGGTTACCATAAGATGAGAGGTAATAGAGTTTGGATCATTACCAACCAACACTTCAGCACAGAAGGCTGAAATAATTGCCTTGACCCGGGCTTTAGAGCTGGAAAAAGCAAAGAAAATTAATATTTACACAGACTCAAGGTATGCATTTGGGGTAGTCCATGCGCATGGAGCCATCTGGAAGGAAAAAGGACTGCTGAACTCACAAGGAAAAAGCATTTAACACGCACAAGAGATAATGATACTGTTAGAGGCAGTCCAGCTCCCTGAAAAGGTACCTATCATGCACATCAAGGCACACCAAAAAGTGAGCTCTGAATTGCAAGAAGGAAATGAGCTGGCAGACAGAAAGGCAAAAGAAGCAGCTAAAGGTGAGGTAATTGTTGAGACAGTTGAGGCAGCCTTAATCCCAGATGGACAAATTTCTATTGAAGGTAAACCAAAGAACAGTAAAAAAGAAAAAAGGCTTATTGAGAAAGAAAATGGAAGTTATAATCAAGAGGGGTGGGCTGTTACAGATGAAGGGAAAGGAAGGCTTGTGATCCCCTCTTACATGCTATGGTAATTAGTGAAAGATGAACTTGAGAAAACACACTGGGGAATAGACACCTCGTATAATTACTTGAAAGACAGAATCCTAGGCAGAAACTTGCCAAGTACAATGATTCAGGTGACTTGACAATGTAGTTTTTGCCTCCAAACTAATCTCAAAAATATTTCTAAACCAAACTTGGGCTAATTGGAAAAGGATATGGACCTGGGCAACAATGGCAAATTGATTTTTCAGAACTACCCAGGAAAGGGGGGGTACCGATACCTACTGGTGTTAATAGATATCTTTTCAGGGTGGCCAGAAGCTTTCCCTCTGAGAACTGCCAAAGCACGTGAGGTAACCAAAGCATTGTTACAAGAAATAATACCGTATTTTGGAGTCCTAGCCACAATGTCTTCAGATGGAGAGCCAAATTTTATTTCAAAAATTGTGCAGCAAATTAGATAGCATTTAGGCATAGACTGGGAACTTCATACTCCATATCATCCTCAGTCAAGCGATCCAATGGATAAAATGAATCACTTGATTAAGCAGCAAATAATAACACTGGGACAAGGGGTAAAGTTACCTGGGCCTCAGGCTCTTCCATTAGCATTATTACGAATCTGGACCAAACCAAGAGGAAAGGAAAAATTGAGTCCCTTTGAAATACGGTATGGAAGACCATATGGAATTCAAGAAGGGACAACACCCACTCAAGTAGGGGAAGAAACCCTACACAAATATGTGGTGGCCCTAAACAAACAACTTAGAGAAATTGAGAAACATGTGGCTGGGGCTTGAAGCAACTAATTAGATGGACCAGTACAGGACGTACAGCCTGGGGATTATGTATATGTTAAGTCTTTTGCAGAGAAGACTCTGGAACCGCAGTGGGAAGGACCATTCCAAGTGCTCCTCACCACTTTTACTGCAATCAAGTATAAGTAGCAAAGCACTGGATCCATCATTCCCAAGTGAAGAAGGCTCTCAAGGGACTCTGGAAAGTTATACTGGGTGACAACGAACTGAAATTAAAACTTTCTCAGGAAAATAAATAGGGTGTGGGTGAAATGATAAGCATAGTTTAAGAATTAAAGTTTGTAGTTATAATGGATAATCAAGTAGATGTAGCCTGGAGAGTTGCAGCATTTGTGATTATCACTACAGCCACAGCTAATGCAGTACCGCTTGCATATTATGTGACTGGTATATACAAGTGCCAAGGGAAAGCCTACGACTCTGACTCCTGTAAGTCTCTGAATCAGATGCTAAAAGTTACAAATGCAACTGTGTGGGAAAGGAAAGATATTTGGTGATGTGAATATGCATTTGTCCAGGATGAGTTTCATAAATTTCATCAAAAACCCATTAAACCTATTCAAATTGGTCCTGAATGCTGTGACACTTAACCAATTGTCCAGAGTTTAGACTCAAAATAGAAGGTTGTGCAGTCAAAGATTCTAATATTGATTGGAGTATAACTCAATTTTGTACTCATTGCTTCCCGAATGGACAGGGTTAAAATAACTCAAAAAGTACCAACACTGAGAGAAACCACAACTACTCAAATTACTCTAGAATCCATGGTTCCCATAGTTACCAAAATGTATGCTGTTAAGAAGACCAGAATTCAAAAATTGCTAATTAATCCAAAGTGGTCATTAAAACAGGTAGAGATGGCAATGCAAATGAATGCCTCTGCCATTTGGCCCAAGTGTGCTCCATTTTTAAGGACCTCCTTTAGGGACTGGACCACCTGGCTGCAGAAGCATATGCCTTTTATGTCTAGACAGAAGAAAGACCCTACTGAATTATTGGGAATGGGACTAGGGGTTCTAGTCTGGATTCAGAAGTATTAATGAACAAATTGACAGCACTTGGTGGTGATATGGTTAAATTGCAACAACCCTTACAATCTTCCTTATTGCCATTAGGTACCAACCAGTGGAAATTGTCCAAAATATTACAAGAATGGGAAAATATAGAAGAACGAGATCATCAATTGATAATTGATACTTTAGGCACAACTAGTGGGAACATTTCTTTGGGTTGGGGGTGTACACAGGCACAATATGGATGCAATGAGTGGCGGCCTCAATCATTAGGGACAGGGAAGACAGCATATTCCCTGCTGGAATTCGTAAAGTTGTTTGGGATAATGTCTCAGATTTAGAAAAGGAGCTTCAACCCTGGTGGATTTTAGTTAATTATACTTATGATCCCATGATGAGTATGGTAACAGCTTTTGTTTGAACCACATATGATGCATCAGTGAGCTTAATATATGCAGTTGTTCCTTTAGGGCTAAATCATGAGGGGACCATACTATATCCATTTGAACACAGAATCTGGGTACTAAAGGTTGAAGGAATGTAGCGAACTATTAACCAGTATTGCTGAGTGGAGCGTGTCTGGGCTTGTCCGGCCTTAGAGCTCAGAGATAGCAGCTGTGGTTTTTTACCTCAGAGACACCCTTGGCTGGCTGGCAGTTAGGCACTCAGAATGAGTCCAAGCAAAGTAGAAATTCAGTTTACCTCTAGTGGAAAAAGTTCAGGTGATGGTGAAAAGAGCGGATTATGCCGGAGGGTTAAATCCAGAGTTTATTCACAAGAGTTCTGAATCTTTGCAAAAGCTCCAACAGAATTCCAACCGCATGGTTCCAGTGCCTTTTAAACGCACAGGGAGGGGGGAGGGAGAGGATAGGTGAGCCACCAACCAGGTGGGAGGGGGAAGTCTCAGGGGACAATGACACCTGGACAGGCCAATGACCCCAAGTCACTGAGAAGCATCTTTTGAACTTCTGCCATTTACATGATACCCTTGCTGGAATGTGGAACTTGACAGACAGCACTCAGAAAGAGGGCAAGGGGACAGGGGGAAGGGAAGGAAAAAGTTGGCACAATATCCTATCCCTATATCCAGAGGGACAGGATATAGCTTCACACCACAACAATTAACTTAGAACCTTGTTCAATGAGAGAACAACTGAGGTTCATATGTGAAGGCAATGTAAAGATATTTGTTTAGATAGAGAGCAAAGCATTTGTCACTTTGAAATGCATCCCATTAACCAGACAACATTGCTTGTGTATAGAGGACACGGTTGTGTCTGCCTCAGAACAGCATGCCCCACTATAACGGTGGATGAAATCACTGTGAATGAAACTCAATTTATCTTGTGCATTTGTAACTTTATCAAAACTGAGGGATGTGATTTTTCCTATCAGGCACCTGTCATATCATAGCAACATATAAAGGCAAATTTGATTGCTGTGCAAGAAATATCACCCGTACCCATAGGGATGAACTTAGCTTTGATTACCCAATTGTTGAAGCATCATGAATTAAAGAGAATTCTTAAAGAAACTAAAGATGAAGGAAGGAAAACTTTGATTACAATACACCATGACGCAGAGACTATACAGAAAGTATTTAAAAGATTGGAAGAAGGTCCCATCATTGGGATCTTCATTCCATCATCCCATCATTGGTGGGAGGTACTTTTTGGGTGGTCTCCAATGGCAACTGGCTTGCTCAATACCTTGGTTCATCCAATTGTTTTACTTATCTTAGTATAAGTTTGATTTTGTCTATTATAGTAAAGTTTAGAATTTAGAACTTGTTTAGAATTGGAGACAGTTGTGGTGAGTAGCAGTTTTAACTTCAATATTGAGAGCACCTGGTACAGTTCTAAGAGACCGCTACTGCGCAGCTTTGCTAGATGAAGAAGAATCTGTAGATCAGTAAAAGAATTTACTAACTTTGAAGAAGGAGTGGACAATGAATCATGATTTTAAAGGGTTAAGATTTTAGCTGAGGGTTAGAGCCAATTCATATTGAAGTCAGATACAGCAATGATAGGCTAGTGATTATTAGATGCTTAAGCTAATTGTTATATTACAAATAAGCTCACTTGTAGAAGGAAGTGGAGCAAGTGAACCATTATAGGAACATACTGAAACCAGTAGAACAGTGCCTGGGCTCTATGTCAATCCATCATGAAGCAGGGGGCCTTAGATTGTGTCAGAGGGTCACAGAGACCTGACAAAGACCTTCCTGACTTCATCCCTGGGACTACCGACCCACTTCAAGAACACCGACCCAATTCAAGAGAAGAACTGAGCACGCGTGAAGGACTAATAACCTCATTTGGATATGAAGCGGGGATGGGAGGTGCTGGGGTTATGCATATGTATTATTTTGGGAAATAAACAGAAGGCAAAAATTCTTGTGTGATGTGGTCACGCATCTCAGGGATGATCCCCCACCCCGTGCCACCTGCCGGCATAATAAACATAATACTTTCTAACTTAAATTAGTTAGAGAGTCTTTGTCCGTGATTTTTGGTTTTAACGATTCAGTTCAATGTTCCACTACACTAAGTATGATAGTTATGTCCTAAAACCCATCTGGAATCCCCTTCAGACCACAACCTGCAGCTTCTCACCTGCTTGACAGACACTTCCTAATTTTATTCTCATCTTGCTACTGCCTATCATTTGAGAGCTGAGAGCTCTCTCCAATTCCCCTGTCCTAGTCCAAGCAGAACATACTCAGCCTTTTCATTCTCTCATCACTCTTCTTGTGCTCCAGCCACTAGTCACCTTGGTGATTTTTTAAGTGTCTTTCATGTAGTGTCAAGCCCCAAACTATATATGGTATTCCTGATGTCATCCACCAGTGGCACAAAAAAAGAAAGATCACTTCTTAAACTTAATGCCTGCAGTTTCAGTAAAGCAGCCCATAAGTCCTCTTAAATCAATAAAAGGATACAGTACTTATTCATGTTCAATCTATTGTTCATCACTGCTGCACAGCGCCTGAAGGTTCTTGAGCTTTTTGTTCTCCTAAGGACTTTCTATTCTGCACCTCTGCTTTCCACAAGTGGCTTTGTGACCTCTCCCTGCACACAGCGTGGTGGCACATTTCCTGATTATTCCCATACTATAGTTCTTTTTCCACTATACTACTCAGAGCCTTGCACTTACAAAACCCTAAAGTAGTGTTGGAAAGCAATTGCAACCCACATGGGAATTAATCCCTCCTGCTTCTGTCCTAACTTCCTACTCCATAGCTTTTAACACTGATGGAATGACCCAACACTATGCACGCACAAAGCCACAGAAGTGACCCGCATACAACAGTTGCCTTTCAGCATAGCACACTTCCATCAGCATCAACAGCACCATAAGCAGAAAACACCCAAAACCACTGAAAGTCTGAACATACTATGAAGAAAACTATATATTTCCTATGGGAACTTAGTTATTAGGGGGTACCACCTGCTTCACTGGAGAGGACACTCAGGGGGAAGATTCCTGCTAGGGAACCCATTACTAGTCTTTATGGCTGGCCAATGTGAGGTTTTCCCTTTTCTTACCCTTTTTGATCTTTGTTCCTCCAAAATAAAATAACTGTCACCCTTAGAAGCAATACTATCAGCTATAGATCTGCTAATAAATTCTGTACACGAGAACTTGTCTCAACATTTTTCATGCAGTATCAGGATCTGCAAGACTTGTCTGCACAGCTGCTTTCTAGCCAGTCCCTCTTCAGTCCTTGTGACACAGGGGTTCTTTCACCCCAGATACAGAACTTTGCATTTGCTAACCATCAGCTAGTTTTTCTCAGCTTGTTTTTCCAACCTGCTGAGATCCTGCTGAAGAGCCCCTGCCTTCCAACATATTGACCATTTCCCCTTCCCACAGTATACTAGTATTCACAAACATAACAAGATTTATTCCACCTTGCCAGGTTGCTTGTGTATATGTTGAACAGTCCTAAGGAATGCCTCCAGTGATTGACAGTTGTCAGACTTCCAATCACTCCCTGCTACCCTCAAAGCTCACTGCTTCAGCCAATTTATCACCCACTTTAAATTCCACCCAACCAGTACACCTCTCTCCATTTTGGCTATGACAATGATACTTCAGACCATAAAAAAATCTTGCCTAAAGTCAAAATCAACAAGTAGGGCTCTCTGCAAAGCAAATAATCTCAGAGGATAAAAAATCCATCAGATTGGTCTCTGTTTTATCTATGCTGTCTGTTCTCAATCCCTTTAAGGTGCCTCATATCCTAAGACTCCACCACAAATGGAGAGGAAGGAGCTGAGCCATTTCTACTTTCCTGGAACCTCTTTTTTGCCATTTGTGGAAACATGTGCCATACTTTCTTCTTTCCCAGTAACTGGGACCCACCACAGTACCAAAACTCTCTGAGGACAGGTAGTGGTCTCACACAAGTACCCCCCACCTCCCTGTCCTGAGTTTATTTTCTTCCCAGTACAACACTGGCACAACACTGCATTTTGTATCCAGGACGAGAAGAACCTTTATCACATACTGGTATTTTGGTTGTGGTTCAGTTGTGCTCACCCCAAGGCAAGGACCTCTCAGTGTCTCATGCTCTGCAAGCAAGGAGTTGCACAAGAACCTGGGGGGGAGCACAGCCAGGACAGCTGACCCAAACTGGCCAGGGAAATATTCCACACCATAAAACATCCTGCTCAGTGTGTAAAATGGGGGAACTGCTGGTGAGGGGCTGATGGCTGCTGGGAGGCAAGCTGGGCACAGATTAGCAGGTGCTGAGCACCTATACCAGGCATCACTTCTTTTCTTTGTGTTTTATCTGTCTCTCTCCCCTTTTCATTACAATTATTATTATTATACTTAACTCTGCTTCAACACTTAAATAACTGTTTTTATCTCAATCCACTAGCTTTACTTTTTTCCTGATTCTTCTCCCCATCCCAACTGAGTGGAGAGAGTGAAAAAGTGGTTCCATGGTACTTAGCTGCCAGCTGGGGTTAAACCACGCCTCTCCCTCTGCACCCATGGATACATCCTGTCTGGTCCTATGGACGTGTGTACGTCAAACTGTCTAAAACAGTCCTTAATTAAATTTATTGTAATAATTTGCTCCCTCAAGCTTTCCCTAAATAAAGAATTTGGTAGACCTGACAGGAGACCTCTTCAGTAGAAAACAAGAAAAAGGCAGTGAGCACATCAGATTTTTTTTTCATTTTTTTCACCACTAGGCTCCCTTTAACATTTTGCAGAAGGCCTACAATTTTCTTTCATTTTACCTTTGCTGCCAGTACCAGTGGAAGCCTTGCTTGCAGCTTTTCATTCCCTGTAATTTACAACTCCAGCCAAATTTAGGCTTTCCCAGTTCCTTCACACATCCAGGCAATCCTTCTGTTTACTTCTCAGGTGTCCTGACTGCTTTCACGAGATAAATCCAGAAAGAGTGTGTGCATATAAGGAGCTCCCAAGCCCACACGCACTGGCCTCCTCCCAAACTTGCACAGTTTCATGCGCTTTGGGATAAATTATACATTCTCTGAGGTGTTTGTCCATGGAGGTGATGAGCTCTCATAAGCTCTGCCATCCTTCAGAATCCTACCAACCAGCTCAATGAACAACCTGAAGCCTTCTCTCCTCAAGTCTCGATCTTTATTCTACTACTTATTAGCTCCCTCAGGATCTCAAACTCAATCTCATTGATGTTGCAATGACAGCTACTCTCAACCTTTGTATTTCTAGCCAGTTCTTTGCTGTGAATACCAGGTACAGTTAAATACCTCCCATGTCAACTTACCCAGCATATGCAAATACGCTAATCAACTTATTTCTAAAATCTCCAGGAGTATTCTGAAGGATTTCTATCAGGACATGTTTCCATTTTATCAGGTGACCAAGTACTAAAGTTCTCCTTCAGACCCAAGGCCTGTAATTGTGAAGCTTCTAGTTCTTCAAGGGCGTTAGTTACTTTCTCTACTTTATCAGTCTAAGTCTGGTGAAGGCTCACTTTGATCTCCCTCTTGTTGACTTCCCCTCTGATCTTAATCTATAAAGCCCTGACCAATTCAGTGCCTTCCCAAAACAAAGTCTCTGCATTCATACAGCTTCTTTTAGCATAGTGGAACCCATCCCTCTCTTTCCAGCTGTATTTCCTAAAATATTTATGTCTGTCACCTTGAGTCTCCTTCTCCAACTTACCTTGTCTTCAGAGTCTGAACTTTTCAATATTGCATCACTTGGTGATTCTGATGTGGCTGCAGAATCTGGAGGAATATTTACACCATTGGTGCCACTGCTGAGAACTGCAACACAGAAACAAAAAAAATATGCAAACTCTCTAGATATTTAGACTGTCATAAAAGTTTTCTTATGCAAATTGCACGCAGTTTTCTTGTTTAAGTTCATTAAACATTGTAATGTAAACAAAAAATTTCCCATAGTATTTTGCAAGAGACATGAGGACCGCAATTCAGCAATTCTTAGCAGAATCAAAACTCCAAATGCAGAAAACCAAGTCAGCAAATTAATCTATACAAATGTTGTAAGGACTTCAATACATACAACTTCCAGCAGCCATCCTTCTCCAACCTAATACTGTTCATACCCAGCAGCGTTTGTCTTCAGATTGATCTACCTGCTCACATACTGAACTCTCACTGAAAATTTTACCCCAATCCTAAATCTTCTGTAGAGTCCAATCTGTGTCAGGAGGCATGTCAAAAAAATCAAGCTAGAAATATTAGGTTCTATGCCAGATTCTGCATTAACTGAAGTTACTCCTGTTTCTGTTCAACTAAACTTCCACATAACAAATGGCATCAGGATTGAGAAACATGGGGTTTAGGAGATAGGGACTTCAACCAGTTTTTTTAATTAGCTTCCACATTTTTATAATGTCTATTTCCATCAGCTACATCAAATTCCATAATTCCATAATACAATAAACATTATATGAATGACCAGACTTAAAAATTAAAATTCTATGTTCGGAATTAAACTTGTACTTCAAAGCCCCAACTGCAAAATAGTCCCCAAGTCCAGAGGCACCTCTCACTGATTTCGGTACTTTACTGTTGATCAATTACCAGTAACAGCTTATTACACCATGGTCAATGCTGTCATTTGAGATTGATTGCTATACCACACTCTTGAAAGTCTTTATTTCAAAACTCAAGTATGGATTACACCACAGTTAGAGAGGCCTGGCAACATCAGACAGCCACCCTACACAATATCTGAAGGTTCCACTATGTTATCCTTCATGTAATATAGACACACTATTTAAGATGTTTCTTTTCTGAAAGGAGAAAACTAGAAAAACTAAGGTGGGTGTTGAGTAAAAGCAAGCCAGCATATTAAACAAATTCAATGTTTTTGTTCTCTTTCCACTATTTAGAAAGCAAAAGCATTATTTACCCATCTGTGAGAAAGCTTTTGGCTGCGGTGCCTGTAGTACTGCTGGACGGAGCACACTTCGCTGCTGTTCCTTTGGTTTCTGGCTAGGGAGACCTGCAAGTGCGAAGTTTTGTCAAGAAGTATGAAGTTTTAAAGTTGGAAAATTCAGCTACATCTAAACTTCTCTAACTACTTCCAACAGAACACACAATTAAAAAACAGACACCAGAAAAGCTTCTACTTCTTTTCCATCCCTCCTTACTCAGCCTCAAAAGAGAGTTAGTCCCAAATAGGGAAGACTATTTCCTAGCCTAAAAAGACACTTTAAAATACACTGTCTACCTTATCCAGGAAAGCACACAAACAAAGTGATCCAGAAATAAAAGAAATAAAAATCAGACATATCAGTACTGTAATAGTTGTATTGTGTCATTTAACAACCTTTTGGCTTTTTGAATTAACCTGGCCTCTTTGGTTGCTATAATAAGATGCACAGCACTACAACTCTAATTCTGCTATGATTCAAAAAGCTAACTGATCTTAAACAAACTAATTAAAAACCCCCCAAACATTGTAACATCAACTGCAGAAGGTTATGGCAAGCCCAGAAAATTCAGGTTTTTTTACTGAAAAAGGTCAAGATGAACTTTTGATCCAATAAAATACTGCAACAGAACTCACTATTAGCAATTAGCTCCATTTCAGGTCACCCATCTTAAAAGGGCATGACATCGGATTATAAAGCTATCCAAAGTTCAAACACTCACAAGCTCAAAACAGCTTGTTCCTTTCTTAAATTTACCACTCTTCCTTCAAGTGAAATGAAGTTTCCATTTAGTTATGCAATAATAGCTTTCATCGCCTATATAGTTTTGGGTTTATTTTTTTCCCCCTCAAATTCCCAAGGAGCTGTAATACTAACATCTTTCTGACAGTGGCTGGGTCTACATCAGTAAACAGGAAACCAACTCGGTCATAGCCAACCTGTAGTACAGAACAGGTATGATCACGGACCTGCCACTTACACTGCCACCAAAAGCCAGGGAGAGCAGAAGTGGGCACTCTCTTAACACTTGCAACTGCCCTGGCCTGGTCACAGACTAAACACTCAGTAATGGCCAGAACTTGCTCAAGGCACTCGCTGAACACCCTTTTTCTTATGGCTTGCTACCAAAGGAACGAAATTCACTGTCTGTAGGATAACTCCAAGCACAACCAGAAGCTTGCTAAGCAGCGACAGCTGGGAAATGCACTTCAGACATGCACAGCTGAGCCAATGCAAAACATAGATGCATCCATACGCGTTACACAGTGGATATGGGCCCAACATTCCCAGAGAAGACAAGATTTTTTTTCTGCAGACACACAGGTATTGCCACCTTCTACAGCTGATTGACGAAACTACTAACTGAATAAAATGCTTGAGCTGGTTTCTTTGTAATGTTGCAGTAAACAGTGAACTCACCTGCACTAGGTGCCTGACCATGGATAAGTATTGGTGGCTTCAGCCGGAATCCACCGCTCTTTTCCTCTGGAAGTAAAATACAAAATTACAAGGACAAAGCTGTAACATATTAGAAATAGCCATTCAGTCATAAAATTGTTCAGGTTTTCCCCACTGTAACAACCCACAAGTTCTATAAATATGCAAAGTTATTAGGAGCTTTCCAAATAACAAATTCTCTTCTTCTGAAAGAAACCTGAATTTCCAGTGATCATCACAGCAAATATACATCTCAGACAAACACATGGCATCACAAGTAAGATGTTCAAAATTTTTTTCAGAAGAAACAGGAAAAAGACTGTGTTTACCAGAGAAATGGGGCTTCTTCTGCAAAGGACTTAATATAGATAATAAAGGTTTTAAGTGAGAATCAAACTAAAGAAAGAACAATCAAAGTTATGACTGAATGTGACAGCTGCTAACAAGTATCTAACTACCAATGATCATAAACTAAGTTAAGTTTAATTGCTTAATGTTAGTTTCTTGTAATAATAAGTTTTTACTCTAGCTTTTGTAGTATGAAGATAAAAAACTTTGCTCCCACTCACCACGGTTACGGTTTTTTAATAAATACCAAAATCTCAAAAAAATTTATAAATCTTCAGCTCTTAAAAACTGAGTTCCTTATAACTTACAAAGAATAATTATACTTTTTTCCTTTCAGGGACTTAATAGCTGTACACAGAATAAGACAACTCAGCATCTTACAGTCTCACTGTGCTTGGTTATAAGCATATGATATTGATGTGCATTACAGTGATACCAACACAATCGAACCAGAACTATGGAGACTAACAAAATCAGCAGTTCTATCAACACAGGGTTCACAGGCCATAAGTGAACACAATCATGACCATACCTTATGGTTGTTTTGCTTTCAATATAAAAGAACATTTTTCTGAAGCAGACATATGAGACTTTCCCAAAGGTTTTATTGTGAGGCTAGCAGGAAAGGGTCATACTGCAGTATTCTACCATCACTCCCAAAGCATTAACAACTTTGATATTATTTTAATTACCTCCAGCAATGGTGATGTTGAACAATGAAGTGAGCAAGAGAACAGCTCTAAGATGAGAACCATCATCACTTCCGTTCTCACAGATAGGGTCTTACTTCTGAAGTATCAGAGTACTTTAGATCATGACAAATTAACAACAGAAACATTTTTTCAAGAAAAATGAGGACGCTCACCTGGTTCTGAGTCAGAATTGCCTGTAGAGGGTTCACAAAAGCTTGACGGCATAAAGACATTGTTCTTTGTTACTGCAGTCAAGGAAAAAGAAAAAAGGGAAGTTGTGCATGTTGTTCTTTATTATAAACCAGTTACCAGACTTCAAACTGAAGAAATTTTTCTAGTAATTTGTTTTATTTTGGTTTTATTTCTTCTAAATTAAAACAGCATTACATCTGAAGTACCAAACAAGCCATTGCCCATAAAATCCTCTCAGTGTCTCCTGAAATAGAGAAAGAACAAATTTCATTTTTTCTGAATCCTGTATAAATACAGGATTCCCAATCTGAATCGTATCTGAATTAGGAATTAAAAGTGGTGCTATAGTATATATAATAGCATTGCAAAATGTATAATACCACTTCAAAACGCCCCTGCAGTGAGAGAGAGCAGAAAGGTGTGTAATGCCTGCTAGAGAATAAGAGTGAACATCTGGGCTCTGATGGACCACACTGTTTTCACCAAGAGGCAACTTAGGTTGGAACTACTCTGCAGAGACAAAACTCCTACAGAAACAGAGGAGAGCAGCACATCAGAGTACTGTCAGATGTCACCTCAGCAGCGGTCAACCATAGGGAAAAAATGTTTGAAAAAACAGGCAAAGGACAGCACTTCTTTTCCACACTTTGCTGGGTCCTAAAGAAGCAAACAATAGGGAGTTTGGTTGACACCCTGTCCAGCAGTTCTAGTACTTTTGGTGTTATACAAAAATCACAATCCAGTTTATAAAATAAGACAAACAGAAGGAGACAGATTTCTCAAACAGATAATTTTGCATGAAGAAAAGCATAACAGTATTTATTGGCTCTTTTAGTTTTTATAAGGCTGTAGAAAAAGTTCAATTATGTTGAAAAGAGAAATGAAGCTCATCTCTGAACATCACTGTACTAAAAAATGTGACATTTTCCTTTTATAATTAAGTCTGAAAATTTTTTCTTATTTACTTTAATTCCACCTTCTCTCTTTCTATTATTGTCTGCCGTAAGCTTAAACATGACAAAGTTCTCATGTAAGTAAAATTACCCTATTCTTGAGAGAAACAACCCCACCAAAAAAAAAAAAAAAAAAAAAAAAAAAAAAAAAAAAGAAGGTGGGAAAGTAAAAGCTTTTCTGGAAACCAAAGCCATTGAATAATGTCAACAATATTCAAACAGGTCTTCATGAAACTTGCAATTCCAATCAAAGATGTCACTGCTTGAGAACAACACGCATCAGAAGAGAAGAAAGGCGTCAAGGAAGAAATCACCACATCCTCTCAAAATTCATTAGCTAAGCAGAGGCTTGAGAAAGTTAAATACTGGATATCCCAGGAGTCCAGTATCCTAAGGAAGAGCTGAGTAAACTGTTTTCCTCCACTTCGTAAGAGATGTTAGCATAGAGATTCTAATCTTATACGACAAAGACATTGCGAAATGCAAGGGTTAAGAGATTATGGGGAATCTGGGTATACACGTACAGTTATTCTAAGAGAAAATCTACAAAACCCCATATTCATAATTTTTGTGCATTTCTTTACTTAACAGACAGCAGCAACACTGATCATCCAATTCATAGGATGACATCTGGAGACCCACTGAGCTGCACACCAGAAAATTGGGATCTGAAAGAAAAGAGCTTCATCCCCTGACTAGCACTGGTGCATGAATTTAAAATGCTATGCCCATGAAGTATCAGCAACTACATTTTGGATTTCACAGTAATTTATTTCTTTCAAATTAAAATCAAAACAACTAGGCTTTCACCTTTTAGTCACATCTCCAGAATGCGCAGCATAGGAGAGGAACATTTTTTTTACTTCTTTCCTTCAAGGTTTTTCATCTTCTTTGTTTCAACTTAAGACAGCAGAAATAAAGTAGCAGTCACAAAATCTGCCTCAAACACTGACATATCTAAACTAAAATAACCGTAGACCAAAGCTAAAACCTTCATATGATCTGTGAGGAGAGATGGCACAAATCAAAACTGTTCCTGTGAGTGAACAGATATCAAACGTGACCATTCCCATGCAAGTGAACTGCACGAGTTTACCCCAGTGAATTCACTGCCCTGACTGTCCACACACACAGGCTGTGGTCATTCTCTCTTGAATATGTCAGGTGCTTAAGAAATGTACTGAATCCCCCCCATTCAAAAAGTAACAGGAGAAGAGAAAAGAAGACTAAAACACAAAGTTGAGACTTGAAAAACTTCCCTGGCAGCAGAGTAACTAAGAAAAAGGTAGCACTTATATAAATTTGGAAAGAAGTGACCTGATCACAACAAATCAAGAAGATTTCTGGTTAATTCTGCAATTTAACAGCACAAGAATAAAAGGTGAAACTACAAGTACACATAAACTTACAGATAGAAAACATTTTTTAAAACTATCTATAAGCTCCTTTGGGCTTCACCAAATTTGTTAACGTGAGAACATGGCTGCTGTGGTCTTAACCCAAAGCACAACAGACAGTAATAAGATTGCTTACAAGACTGGAAAAAGAATGCTTAGGTAGGAAAACCATCCCTCATATATAATATCGTAGCAACATTTACCTGATTGAGAAGGAGGGAAATGAGTCAAAGATGAAGTTCTCTCTCGTTTTACAGGTGGACAGTAGCTTCCATCCTCTCGATCAGATTCTGTAGAAAAAAATTATTAGAGAAAATGCAAAACACCCAAGCAAGACACACATTCGCAGCTTTTAATTTTATAAAATCTCTTACCATCTCCATCTTCTGGACTTGATCCATCTGCAGATCTCTGAAATCAGATTACACTGATCAAAGAAAGATCACATACTGAACATTTCAGTCTCTTCAATTTGATCCAAATGTTTTAAACATCAATTAGGAGAATTTTTCTTTAATGTAAATTATACACACAAAGCAATAACCTTCTGGGACTTATATGTGGGCATAGAGTTTCACACAGATACTATCAAATGCAATTAATTCAAAATATTTCATTTACAATTAAGATTCTGGAAGATTCCCAAGCACTAACGTCTTTAGGGACTGTGTAACAGTTACTGCAGTTACATTTTCTATATACTGAAAATTTGAAAATGACAGTTTTCAAAATTGGTTTCATTGTTAAAATATGAAGTTTCAAGCTCAACATAAACATACCCATTATGTGGGAGTTCATTTCAAAGCACTTTACCTAATTACTAAGTGACATTAGTTCCTTCAACAAAATTATAGCATTAGAGGAATGCCTTTCAAAGCATGTTCTATAAACCATTATGACAGTACTGGAATTGTATTGGAATTAGCAATGGATAGTCCCCTAACATCTTCCACAGTACTAGAACAAAAAAGGAAGCACCACAGGCTACCAACTATCATAGATATTAAAAAAGTCTTTGAACAAAGGATTTATGTATTTTCTGAGGATTTCTATGGCTCCTTCCTCCTATCTCTCTGCCAGTTCTTCAACTAATATAATCTCCTTTGCTCGTCCAAAAAAAAAAAACCCCAGATTCCTTTCACTATGGAAGGTGATCACAGCTGCAACATCTTCATCTCACTACAAAACATCTTAGAATAATCGAATCGCTTAGGTAAGCAAGAACCTTTAAGATCATCAAGTCTAAGTGATCCTTCAGAACTGCCATGCCCAATGCTAAAACATGTCCACAAGTGCCACATCCATACATCTTACAAATCCCTGAAGGGAAGATGGCTCCACCACTGCCACGGGCAGCCTTTTCCATGGCTGCACAAACCTTTTGTGGAACATGCTTTTCCCAATATCCAATCTAAATGTTCAACTTGAGGCCATATCCTTTTGTCCTGTAACTTGTTACCTGGAGGAACAGACCAACCTTGGCTACACCATCCTTTTAGACAGCTCTGACATACTGGACTGTCTACCAAGTCCAACACTACTCTTTCATCCCACTCCTGCCCCAGGACATGCAGATGGACACCTTTCCTTGACTCAGTCTTACTTCAGAGATTGGCTCATAAATGGAAGAATGGCAGCTTATGGGCAGAGCCCAGTGATGCCCCAAAACTCCTTCTCCGCCATGATTCAGCCCACTTGGGCACCTGAGAACAGGCAGACATACAAAAAGACTGCACAAATCTGCACAGGACTGACATCTGAGGCATACCTTGGCTGTAAGAATACCAGAAAGTAAAAAACTTTCTATTTAGCATTGCATACATTTAGAACCCAGAAAATAATGTCCAATCAGTACTCCACTAAACGCTAATTAAAAACACTTACACTACACTTTGCCTATTTAACTACCTTTAAGGGCCTTTCTGCTTTGTTTTACATTCATTAAAAAAAATAGCTATCTCACTAGCACCCTAGTTGAGTACTTTTGGAACCTTTAGCATTGGGAATAAGAAGCTACTGACAGTTCTGGAATGCAACTCCCTGCATTCACACACACCTATCAGCCCAGCCATGTTAATACTGCACTTGATGATCAGTGGTTCTTTCCACATAATTAGTCAAGTAGTCCATGGTACTACCAGAAGGTGGTCTTATTAATCATTGACCTTGCCAACACACAATACTTTCCCAAAAGATGAGGCTAAAATGGAAAACCATGATATCATGTATTTCAGCAACCAGCACCTGAACTCAAAATTATTCCATTTTGCACATAAAGTGTTGTCACATATAAAAGCAATTTTTTTCCACTTTTATCAAAAATCCTGAAAGCAAAAAGAAAACACTTGATAAAAAATTTGCATGAGTGGAACTGCAGATCTCTACATGCAAAAAAATCCTTAAAAATAAACAAATTATTTCCACCTGAATGTCAAAAACTTAAAAATGCTTCATTCTCAATGCTCAAGTAACACATCCAAAAGTCAAACCTATACGATTTGAGGCCTCAAATTATCTTATCATTGTAATTTTGTAACTGACAAGCACAACTAATGTACCATCACCGTGATTAGTGGGTAACAGGCATCAATATCCAAAACCTACTCTGTACTCTACGGAGGGCAAAGCAAAACAGAGAATCTGCTCCAAGTTATTTCCATGCTTCCTAGCCCAGGTTTTGGGAGATTAAAACTGTGTACCTGTGGATAAATAGATGCCAGGTAGATTCCGTGGAGGTACACAGATTGACTGTATTAGCATAAGCTTCACTTTTCTATGAAGCCACAGATAAATTAAGTCACCGCTGCAGCCAGAATTGCATACCAGTGCTGCTTCAGAGGAAGCTGGGTACACTAGACAAAAAGCAGGGGTATATATGCATGACAAACCTGACAGACTGGAAAAGCAGCAAATTACATTTAGTGACAACGAACAGCAGTCCAGCCTCTCCATTTTACACTTCTCAACCTACTCAGTCTATACTTTACAGTAACACATGCTTTAAATAAGTACTCCGCAAAATGGAAACAAAAGCAAGGACCAGCTCATCCTGTAAGAAACCACCAAGGTAATTAAGTTTATCTCTATTCAGTTCTTTGGACTTAGATGCTGATGAGACACAAACTGGTAACAGCAAAATCCAACCTAGAATTTTCTCATTGAAGAGCAGAAGCCACTTTTCACTTATTCCCTCTGTCCCCGGCTTTCAGAAATCCAGCTAGAGAAAAGTTACATATATGCCTTTATTTATAGAGGCTCCTACAATTAAGACACATTTCTAGTTAAGGAAATTAGCTTCATAAACGCTACCGACTGCTTTTTTAAAGCATACGACACAGTAGTTAACTAAATACAAACATTGATTCGACACATTGATTCGACAATTGTTACATCAAGCTAAGAGAAGAACTCCAAAACTTGAACTAAATTGTCAGGTTTTGTTTATTTACACTAGCGAGGAGAAACAGGGAGAGGAAGGGAGAATTTGGGAAAAGCAGAAAAGGTCAAAGCCATTCAGGGAAAGTGTTTATCTTTGAAAATGCATTTTAAGATGCAAAAATCATACAAAAAGGGCTTCAGAGCACAGTAATGCAAGTCTTCAGTCCAGACACTCTGCACATACACAGGCATTACTGAACTGCCATGATTTGCTTAAAAGCTATTCCAGAACCTCTTAATCAGCAGAGTCTTTCTGGGATGGCCATGTGCTGCGGGAGGCTGGTGTGGGTTAGCAAAGACTTAGGACATAACCATCAGCTCTGCAAGGGGCTGTACCTATGGCCACACTAGATTCATGCCATACCAGAAATATGTGTGAGTGGGTGTACAAACAACTAAAAAAGAAATATGCAGTGTCTCTTCTTCTGTCTTAACTCATCCATCTTCCCAGGCCCTGGGAAGACTGGCTGCAATGAGCCAGTACAAGCACTCTTAAGATGCATCAACCTTCTCCAGATTTCAAGGTAAGGGATGGTTTTGCTGTAAGACACTGGGATAATTTGAAGAGTACTTGCCAGTGGTGCCTGCCAGTTACATGCCCAAACTGAGCACCATACAATTCAGTAAATTTAACTGAATGGAATCAAGAAGAATGCTGAAACAGATGTTCTGTACAGCCACTAATTTCTGCATATGATCCCCAACAGCATTTGTGGGTTTTAAATTTCTTTCAGAACACAGTTAACTGGGATATGATTTTCTGCTCTCTTAAGAACAAGATAAAGATAACCACTTCTTGCTGTGTTCCTGAAAGTCTGGTTAACACCATTCTCTTGGACAGTTCTAGTAACACTGCAATTTCAAATGACAGAAAACTGAGATAAAAGTCCATGACTATGTTTGGTAGGAAAGATGTGTGATAACATCTTTACAAAGAATCCATGGGTGAGGGTATGGGTGTTAACATCTTTGAAATGGGTCTTAATTCTCCCCTAACTTCAAGAAGCAGGTTTGTTATGGAGCCCAGACAGCCCAACTCCTGAAACAGACAAGTGGGGGACTCAGCACAAGCCTGAACTTAGGAACTTTGGGGTAAAATGACACTTTGAAGGGGGAATATGCGATAGGCAGTTTGGGAAGGCTATACCTTCCTAGTACTTCAGACAATGGGGAAAGGAAGAGGGCAACATGCGGCCGGGAGTTTGGGATAAAAAGAGAAGGCTGCACCCTCCAGAACCTCAAGAAAGAAAACCCAGTGGGGACATGTGGCCCAGCAGACTCACTCCTTTTTTATTCAAATAAAGTTGCAGGACTCCCATTTGCTTTTCAGAGCTCCACACATGCTTACCACCCATATTTTAAAATATTAACCCTTGAAAACTTTAACCTTCAGAAAAGAAACTGGAAGAGTTCTGCAGTTAATCAAGCAACAGTCTGAACACTGAGAGGTGCTTAACCTACAGCTATTAGCACCTTATCATGACAATCCATTCTGTACTGGGGTTACTTGAAGTGGCCAATTCTTGGACAAAAAAAACCCAAACCAACGAGTGCAAGAAAAGGGTTCAGGTATTGGGTGAAGCAGCCTTAACAAAGCTTGAGCAAAGAGTACATGCCTAGGGTGTGATGCCAGAATGAACAGCGACACTCATCTGCACCAAGAAAACAGAGTGCACCAACCAGAAAGATTAGAAACACTTAAAGTTGCTCTGAAAGACTGTATGGTAGGAGTCATTTAGTCATCCAATCTTTCAGAAAAGATTTTGCCACATCACCAGAGGAAAAATCAAATTATGAGCACTGACAGCTTTTCCACAAGACACTGATTTCCTCCCCACTCCAAGCACCCAAATCCAAAACTCTGCTATGACGCTTGGTGCTTTTAATCTGTTAAATACCTTACAGGTTGGCATGACATATCCAGTGGAAGCAGTATTACCTGCTCACTTTGTCAAGCTGCAGCATTATGGCCCATAGAGGGAACAAAGAGTCCTCCTCTAACTGCTTGAAGCAAATCCATCAAATATAGACCCACTTTCTCATTTATTTAGGAGTGCTCTTGCCCTTAGCAAACACACAGCTTACACTTCAAATTTTAAAATACTGGAGGTGTCTTCTACAGGGACACTACTAGGGAGACTCACAAATTTCACTTCTTCTAATTGGAACCAGGGTTTAGAGAAGACTAACACTCGAGATCAAAGAACCAGATAGACTGTGATTTGCACTACCTACAGTGAACAGCAACGGATTCCACCTAATGGAAGGGACTTTTTCCTCTAATCCCCTCAGCAGCAGAAGTACTTGGTAGATCAACACTTACCCCTGCCAGTTCTTGTTGAATAGGAGCAAGCTGGGCTTCAGAAGCAGGACTCAGGGTAGCACTGACTGAGGCCACAGCAGGAGCAGGGTGCTCAGAGTCGCACTCACCAGCTGGTTCTGTGTGACCCAGACCATGGTAGGGGGGCTCAACCTCTCCCTGGGGGTCCTCGCCTGAATCCGACAAAGCTTTTTGCTCTGCAGGGGACTGTGAGCAGAAAAGACAACGTCCCTTCAATGCAAGGCTGCAACATGAGATTGGTCGTCCTAGTGAGAGGATCCATTTGTTTAATTTTCACTGCTTTCACAGTAGGACAGAAGGAGCTGCTTCTGAGTTCCTGAGACACCAATTAAGATACATAAAAACTCTGTAACAGAACGTGCCGACAGAATTAGTTCCCACCCTTGAGAAAAGCCTTAGTTGGAGCAAATGCACTCTTTTGAAAGCTACCAAAATCATCTGTGTCCCCAGCAAGGAGGATTTTGCCAGCTACACGCTCATTGGGGTTTAACCCCTCCCCTCTCTCAAGGACTAAAGGACAGTTGATAGATAGCTTTTACCTTCAGATTCAGATATAAAAAGTAGACAATTACTCTAAATAAGTGGCCTCCATTGCCTCTTCAGCCCTGTTTTGAGGGAGGTGAGGTTGGTTATAAAACTCTTACAGAAATTAATTATTTTAACATGCACACAAGACACAGGATCCTTTCATATTTACATGATGGTGAATTATCTGAAAAGCAACACCAATGTTTTTTTCATAAATTAGCAAGTTTCAATCTATTTCAAGGAGGGAGGTGACTGGATAACTAGTGCACCCTAATGGGATTTGGTATTTGCTGAACTTCTGCCACAGACTTTTCACTCCTTCACATCATTTAATGCTGCACATCCCTGCCTGTACAAGAAAAGTTAACATTATCATATCCTGTATACATTTGAAGAATGAACAAGCTATAAAAAGGTTTTAAGCACGAACAACTGTATTGTGATTAAGGACTGAATTATAGTCCAGGGATAACATGCAGACGAAGGATGTGCACTTGCAATCTGTGGCCTGAGCTTCCCTGCATCTTATGGCGAAGTATCTGAAGAATTAAGCAGTAAGAAAAAGATGACATTCAAAAGGACACAACTTGAGCTTGCTCCCAGAAAACACTTGGTAGAACGAAGAGACTAAAAATGCTCATCATTGCCCAGGTCTGTGCAAGAAAGTAAGCAAAAGCCTGAAAAATAAACAGCATGACTTAAGAGCCAAGTTCTTCAAGTAACACTTGCCCTGTCATGGTAACAAAAGCCAGCAATACATAAAATTTTATTACGCAACAAATCACTATAATTATGGGTCAAAATAGTAAAAATATATTTATGGGGATATTACTATGGGTATCAGGTAAAAGTTCAGGGTGCTGGGTTTTTGTACTGTCAAAGTTATCTAACATTTTAATATTTAGTTGTTAATAACAGACCCAAACACTAACTTAAAACCCCAAACAATGAGAAGAGATAAAGAAACATTTTTTCACCAAACATTTAATAAAATCTAGCAGTCTAGCCACCTATCCTTACCTTTTCATCTGGGGAGAACAGCAGGAAAAGGCTACCTGGAACTGGCCATAGCACTTCCAACATACATAAAAAAAAGAGCCTTACCAGAAATTTATACTGACTTCTAGGTACAGTTTAGAAAATTGCGTGTAATGAAGAACAGGCAAGAACATGCAATGCACACTTGTGCTAAGACCTTAAAATTGGAATTGGCAAAATATTTTGCAAGTAATTGATATCGCCACAGTTTAGAATATCCTAAAGTAGGCTAAGTAAACATCCAACAGATTTCAATAACTCCTGTAATACTTGAAATACTTGCTGTCAAGCATTTTAAAAATTGGAAATAAGTATAAATCTGACCTCTATCCTAAACAAGACTGGAATATCTGCTTCAAGACCCACAAAAGAAACAAACAAAAATAACTATTGCAAATCACCACTTCTATGAAGAAAAATCTGAATCCAAGATGAGAATTTCATGGCTAATAAATAAATATATTTTTAAAATAAAATTATTAGAAAAAGTATATTAATCAAAAACCACTACAAGTTTTAGAATTTTGTGAATAGTATATGGTTTAAGTCATGGAAAACAAGACCAACAAAGGACTCAAGGATTTATTTATCAAACCAGAACTGCTCCAGGCAGATGTTTGTACAGCTGCTTTTTTGCTCTCAAAAAAGCATATCCAAAGGAAACTGTGAAGTCAATTTTAAAATTAATTTTAATCCTTAGTCATGCATACTATTCAAAGTGTTTCCTAGTCTCTTAGCTTCATGAATTCTGATCTAAGCTCGTTCTGGGTGTTCTTTGGAGCTGGTGAACAGTTCACTCTCTTCCTTTTTGCTGGAATATTTTGTCTGAGAAACGTGTCCCTCCTTGAGCCTCCTCTCTCTAGAGAAAACATTCATTATAAAATACAGTTCTAGGGAGAACTTGATAGAAACCTGTTCCTGCCTCTTAAACACTATGGCAAAGACCAAGGGAGAGTTGATAATATCGGGAAGCAAACTACACAAATTCACCTTGCTCAGCCAGATCAAACAACTTCTATTTTTTTAAAACTAAAAATAACACACCCAGACTAAATACATCTACTTGGAGATTTGGTTTCCTCTATATTGCAGAAAATAAGGAGAGACATGAAGGAATAAATAAAAGCTAAGACGCACATGATACTACAGTCACCAAATATAGGCAAGGAAATAGTATTATTTTTCAATAACTGGAACTGGAACAAGCACTCTTGGACCAGCTTTTCCTCCCAATTCTAAGTTGAGTCATTTGCAACCTCTTTCTTCATATTCCTCACTCCAGCACCTCTATCCAATGGCCTAAAAAGACTACTCTCAGAATATCGTTTCATATTTTTTACCTGCTTAGAGCCAAGGACAACTCTTGCCTATACGCCTAATAACCTTTATCAGCCTCTCTATATTCCTCCAAGATTTTTCTGCACAACTGTCTCTCCAAATACCTTCTCATGATTGTTCTTTTAAGTACAGCAACGTATTCACAATTATGACCTCTTAAGCACAAATTTTAACTCCTTAAGTATACTATGGACTTACAGTACAGTTCCACTGGGTATTCATGCTAACAATGCTGAAACAGACTGGGAAAGGGAATGCTCTGCCTCTCCATACACAAATTACTTCATTCACAGTTCTCTCTCTGTCACTATCCTAAACCTGTAAGCCATGGCCACAGCATAAAGAATCTTTTCTAGCCATTCGTCTCCCCAAACCACCAAAACCCAAGCATTTCCAAATAACATTGCATCAAAGAAGGACTTCAACTAACCCCTACTTTACATATCTTTAAAAAAAAATTTAAAAATTAACTCATGATTTTGCTCTTCAGGCTACCTGGGAATGCCATCTTACAATCACCTACATCACTTTTACAACTCTATACCTATTTTTAAAACTCCACAGTTAAGACCATGATGATGGCTAGAACAATTTAACAACATAAACCCTTACTCAATCCAGAGCCTTTGCATTTAGAACCCCCAGTTACCCGATAAACTCTTTGTACCACTTTGGTATGGAACATGACCTAAGTATCACATAACTTACCTTCTTTCAGAGTCAATCTTAAAAGGCCACCATTATCAATTCACATATGGAAAGCAGTACACTGATCAAAACTAGTTATACAACAAACTAGAAATGAAGTGCTCTTTTCTATATTCTACCAATACCCCAACACAGGCTGGTGGAGGGAGGAGGACAAGGCACAAGCTACATCATAAACAATGGTGTTTTCAAGTGCAAAATATTTTAAATCTTACCTTTTCCTATACTTGTAACTAGGGAGGTCATAATGATCCTATGCGATGACAATCAATAATGACCAGTTTACCAACAGTTCATACTAACAGAACAAATAACACTACTTTAAAAACATTTTTGGACAAAGTGTTTCTTTATGTTACTACCGATTAAATTTGTTTAAGCTAATATACTTGCTTAAAAATGTGTCAATCCAAAAATGACAGAATACTTTCACCTCAGAAATGCACGTTAAAAGCGAACTTCAGAAAACTACTTAAAGTAACCTATGGCAAAAAACTTGTCATGAAATGGTTTTATGGCAGAAGCTAAAATCAGTTTCAGAGCAGAAACATCAAAGTGTCTAATATTAAACACAGATACAACTTTTATCCATCAATTTAAATATTTACTTCAGAAAGTGCTATGAAAAGCATAGCTTAGCTCATAAAGAAGTTACTTGGAGTAAGAGAAATACTCCATGCCTAACATAGTGAGGTTCAGACTTCATACTGCTTTCAGATCTCAGCAGTTTGAGCTTTAAGCTGATGCAATTTTCCAACTGGTGTCAGGCCTAGGAATTCTGCTTGTCAGAAACACGAATAGCAGTGCTACTATTCAGATATTTGCAAGTAAAAAACAGTAGTCAAATAGTTAAGGAGACACAAAAATCATGAAAATGCAGACTCACTCATATTTAGTAACTACAAACTTGACATCCACCATTAACTGACATCTAAATTGAAAACCAGGACAGACTAATCGTATCTTTTCACAGAATTCATAGAATTACCAGGTTGGAAGAGACCTTCAAGATCATCGAGTCCGAACCATGCCCTAACACCTCAACTAAACCATAGCACCAAGTGCCATAACCAGTCTTTTTTTAAACACATCCAGGGATGGCCACTCCACCACCTCCCCGGGCAGGCCATTCCAGAATTTCATCAGCCTTTCCATAAAAAACTTTTTCCTAATATCCATCCTATATTTTCCCTTGGTGCAGCTTGAGACTGTGTCCGCTGGTTCCAGCAGTTGCTGCCTGGTGAAAGAGACCAACCCCCACCTAACTACCACCTCCTTTCAGGAAGTTGTAGAGAGTGATAAGGTCACCTTTGAGTCTCCTTTTCTCCAGGCTAAACCCCAGTTCCCTCAGTCATTCCTTGTAGGGCTTGTGTTCCAAGCCCCTCACCAGCCTCACTGCCCTTCTCTGGACGTGCTCAAGCGTCTTTAACTGCAAAAGAAAATTCAAACCTCCTTATGTAAGGTAACATTAAGGGGCAGCATTATAAACACTATGCATTTTTTGTCCCCTCTAAATAAACATGTCAAATTGCAAGGTCTGATGTTTTATTCAAGTGTATACATCCTTAGCTGGAAGATGCAGTTAAAAAATTAGTTTCCAGACTAGTATGAATTTTGTCCTAGAACATCCTGAATATTTTCCAGTTTCTAGTGGAGAAAAAGATCATAAAACCATAGAATTGTTCAGGTTAGAAAACTTCTCCAAGATCAGAGTCGAGCCATTCCCTCAGCACTACAAAGTCTACCAGAAGTCCACATCCCCAAGTGCCACATCCACACAACTTTTAATTCCCCATAGAGATGGAGACTCCGCCACTGTCCTGGGCCACTGTGACAGGACTGGACAGCCCTTTCAGTGAAGAAATTCCCAATATCCAACCTAAAACACCCTAGCCTAAAACACCTGAGGTCATTTCCTCTCATCCTGTCCCTTGTTCCCTGCTAACAGAGCCTGAGCCCCACCTGGCTCCACCCTCCTGTCAGGGAGTTGTAGAGATCCAGAAAGTTTCCTCTGAGCCTCCCTTTCTCCAGGCTGAGGCCCCCCAGCTGTTCCTTATCAGCCTCGTGCTCCAGACCCTTCCCCAGCTCTGTTCCCTTCTCTAAATGTGCTCCAGCCCTTCAGTGACTTTCTTATCCTGAGGGGCCTAAAACTGAACCCAGGATTTGAAATGCCTCAGCAGTGCCCAGTCACTGCCCTGGTCCTGCAGGCCACACTGTGGCTGGTACAGGCCAGGCACCATTGGGCCTCTTGGCTACCTGGGCACACCTAGGCTCGTGTTCAGCCACTGTTGACCAGGACCACCAGGTCCTTCTCCACCAGCCAGCATTCCAGCCACTCTGCTCCAAGCCTCAAGTGTTCCATGGTGTTGGTATGACCCAAATGTCCGACACCTTCCAAGCACAAACTTAAGTCAGGATTTCTGGAAAAAGAACAGTTTAACTTAATAGTAGACACTACTGTTAGTTCCAGAAAAATCAGTAAGACCACTGAATTATATCAACCCAGCTGTAATATTGAGAGGATGTGTAGATGCTGCAATGAAATAATTCTGCTCAGGACATCCAGGTTCATGTGGAAAAATAGTAGACAAACATATAAACAACCATCACAGACAGTTAACTGAATACACAATGCAGTGCTTTTTCTTCCCCTCAGCTTATTGTCAGACTGCTGTGTCAGCACTAAAAAGCCTCCAGTAACACTTTTGCTTACAGAAAAAAGTGACTTGACTAGACAGACATTTTGCTAAATTAAAATTATAATTTACATTGAGAAATTACACATTCAAGTAGCGTGCTGTTTGACAACTATTTTGAAGTTACTTTTGCATTTTCTTCAAAACATTGCTCAAGGAAAAATTCCTCTGTTTACAGGATTTCCCTGATAACTTTAAGGAGGACAGTCTTTTGTGGTAGGCAATGCACTTAACCAAGCACCTTTACAGAAGCAGTAACGGAGTTTACCCTTCTTGGGAACACTTAGCTATTAAGTCTTTCTGAAAATACAGTGAAAAATCTCAACCAGTAGGTAACCTGATGCACTTTTCCTTAATTAAATTGATTAAAAGTGGCCTGAATGCTAGGTTCTGACATATATAGCATAGTATATATGCTGTTACTTTGGGCTCACAGCATCATGTTCTGACTATAGTACTACTGTATCTATACTACAAAAAACAACTACTGGCACCAGCAACAAGTTCTTAATTCAATCAAACTGCAAGAAGCACAGCACTGATGCTTCTACAAGTCCTTCTCTGCAGTGTCAAATACACTACAATAAAAGCTACTAAAATTATTAACCACTCCCCCTTCCCCTTTAAAAACCCTACATCTCCATACAACACACAGTGCAGCATCAGCATTTATGTCTGTTATTACTCTGAAAATTGGCAACTAACTGACAGATGCTACCACTAGACTCTCTGATCTGTTTCAAGGAACAGGCCCTACTTCCCACCCAAGCCAGACTTATTCCATGCCCAAAGCAACAGTGGCTAGCCCCAATGACAGCACCACCACCACTTGGCATTTAAATAAATGTATAACTTATCTCCAACTCCTGTGCCTTCAAGATGCTCAGGAACCCACAGACACTCTACCCAACAAAGCCAGACTTTCTGTCTGTGCTGAGGCAGAGGCAGTCCTGAATACAGCTATGTGCTCAGCACCACCTCAGCATCCTCAGAGGCAGCTGGGCAGATTAAAATCGCAGATGTCCCTCCCTAGATCATCTCTGCTAGCCCTAAAACACATTATCCCTTTAATTAATATATTTTTACAAATATTTTATTGAGACCTATCAGAGTGCAACAGAACTGTCACACAGCCCAATGCAGGAGTCTGCACAGCTTAATGCTGAAGGCATACAGTATGGAGGCCGCTGAAGGGGTGCAGAAGCAAAGGTGCATCATAAAAGAACTTGAGAGTACAAGAACTGCTATCTGGCCATGTGAGGACCAGGCCAGACAAAAAGGACACAGGACCATGTCACTTTACCTGGATTGCACACTGCTATGATCACCACCAGGGTAAAGGACACCTGCAGAGAACATTCACCATGATGCAATTCATAAGGGACTTCAGAACAGTCTAAGCAACAGTGGGTAACTGGGAGCTGTTTCCTAAAAGGAAACATGATCAAAATTGGTAGTGCAAACACTACCACTCCCTTCATTCCACAGTATTTGTAAACAGTAACTGTAAAAAACGTCATAAAAGAATGTCTTGAAAGTACTTACACTCTAGCAGACTTAATTTGATTAGCTAATATTAGGAGGACAGCAGACTTAAATCCTTTCCAAACTGAGAAACTATTTCAGGCTCCTGCTGAGGAATATACCTACTGCACCCCGTGATAAAGCTTGAGTCTGGTACTTGTTCTAAGAAACTAAAGAAAACCTATCAACTGAAAAATGAGTCAGTATTTAAATTTAAACATTTCTGACTCCACAGGCAACAATCCAGTGATCCAACAGAAAGTGTATCACATACTTCTCTTGGTTCCTACCATCTTCAACAGAAACAAGAGTAACCTTGATTTTTTTCCCACATAAATCTTACTAGCTTTTACTACTAACCAGACAGAATTAAATACCATATTGAGATGAGGGAACAAAATTAGCATTTCCCAAGGTAACTAGACACTTCACAGCATACAAACCAAAGATATGAGAGACATTTAAGTACACTGAGGTGAAAAGCAACAATCTGGACCAGTTTTCTTTGCTTTATCTTAACCCTATTATCAGAAAAACAAATTTTGTAGCTTTGTCATGATGAGTGTGTCAGCACTCCTCTGACACGTGTTCAAGATACACCTTCACCATACTTTTTCTTCCACATTGGTCCATCTTCTGTCTGAAAAGCTACCTGTATTGTGAAACCACCATACTATCTTCCCACATTTAGCCCTTCAGTAGCTGCTTGCCCTATGCCCATTAATGATGCTAATGCTCTATTAGCCACCTTCAGCTTCACAACAATACAAAGGGCTGATCACCATGGAAGGAAGGAGTCATGGCTAAGAACAAAACCAAAAAAAAACATCAATATCTCCTTACCTTCTGTGCTTTATCCTTCTGAAATACAAAGACAGGTGGGGCAATAGCAGGTTTTTCTGTAAAAAGAGAAATCATTGGAGCTTTTTCCAACCACATTCATATTGACTATTATGAAAATGTTATGTTCTATGATGCTTTTAGCATCAATGAATCCCTAAGCCAGTTAAATCTCAGTTACACATACTGTTTCTACCAGTTCCTGGTAATAGATGTTTATAAGGACTTGATCTTCAAAAGTAAAAAGGGGGAGTGTGTGTGATAAAGCAGAGGTGAGAATTCCAGGGAGTTCAACAAACTGATGCATCTTGTCTGTGAGTTATATTTGAAGAGAAGCTGCAAACACACTATGCAGACAGCAGCCCTCCTGTATGTTTGTATAGAAAGACGAGTACAATATTTCAGTCTGTCTTTAGGTCTGGAAATGGGATTTCCCCTCTCTCTGGGAGAGCGAGACTTGCAAAGAAATTAAATTTAAAAGTTCCACCTCAGCAATTATCCAGTCTTATAAATAAGTCTAGACATCTAAGAAAACTAAAAATTTTAAAACTTTAAAACTTTTAGAGCTTGAAAGGCTAGCATAAAAGAAAAAGGAAATATAAAGCTATCAAGAGCTACCTTGCACCAAAAAAAAGAACAGTAGCACAAAATCTTGCAGAATCAGTAAAGTACTTCAATCACCATATAAGGAAAAAGGGATGAAACTGACAATTTGGGAACTGCTATATTAGATCAGTTTGGTGGAAAAAGTGAAACTTTAGTTGACAAACACAAAATTATGAAAATCATTACCAGAACTGTGCATTTAATTGTGAGGATAGAAGAGCCTCCTTCTATTTTCTAGATGGATCTAACTCAAAGGGATAACCCAGCAAAATCAAAAAACACTACACTGCAAGACTGATCTAGCAAGACTGGCATAATTTGTTCCACAAAAGGTAAAATAATCAAAATTAAAAGAAACTAAGCTACTTATGACATCATTTTGCCTGATCTCTTTTTCCCTTTATTTTTTAAGTTCATCTATCCATCAAATACTGCTGCATCTTAAAAATGCTTATTAATAAGAGCAATGTGCAGACAATCCATTTCAGAAGTGAAAACAATATAGACCGTTACATGTAATACCTGTCCCAAAACCCAGAGTGTGTTGAAACAAGCCAGGGATCCGTTTTCATTCCCTCGGCCTGAGTATAACCTGCCTCTGGGAGGCTTCACTGAGGCAACAGCCAAGCTTTTAAACCTTGACTTCAAAGTGACAGTTATTTCTTAATACCATGGGGTATACTTGTCTTAGGTTGGAAATGGGGGCGTGTATTCTATTCCTATGTGTTAGAAGTGGGGCAGTTAACTTTTGTTAACTGGGCAGTTTTCTTTATCTTTTCCACAACTAATCCTCCCTCGGGGGAGATATCTTCTGTTAATGGGCCACTGAGTCTCACTGCATGACTGATAAAAATTACATCATCCCATTGTGAGGTGTGCCACCCAGAGCAAGGAGCCAAGCATTCCTACCTGGATACAATCAGAGATTTGGAAGACCACAGTCAGCCTTTTCCACCAGATTCCCAGAGGAAGACCAGGCCCATCTACACCATCACTGGATCTTCAGAGGAAAATGCCACCTTTCTACAGGATCACAGCTTCAACAGAACCACACCTGTCACTGCAGGAGGACTGCAGCCACCATTTAATGGGACTGCTACCAACACCCTGACCCACAGGGTTTCAGGTAATATCCTGACTCTGACAGTGTTGTTTGGCATTACTGCATTGTTTCTTTTATTTTATTTTTTAAACTTTCTTTCCTAATAAAGAACTGTTATTCCTGCTCTCATATTTTTGCCTGAGAGCCCCTAATTTCAAAATTATAACAATGCAGAGGGAGGGGGTTTACAGTTTCCATTTCAGGGGAGGCTCCTGCCTTCCTCATCAGACATCTGTCTTTTCAGACCAAGACAATACTTCAGTGCTCATTAATGCTACTGCTACAGCAGCATGCCCTCTGCCAAACCAATCAGTAGGGAGATCTACCAGAATGTGGGACTTGATTGTCATGCACACCTTACAAGAGACTCCTGCACCAAATTCCACAAATACCAAGGAGAACTGAACAAAATCTATTTGTCTCTCAAGCGCATAACAAAGGATTGAAGTAATGAGAGAGAGGAAAGCTAAGAAAAACAGATCCAACAACAATGCAGAGTGCAGAGAAAAGCATGGGACAGCTGGCAAAAGATGAAATGAGAGAAATTGATGCAAAGTAACACAAAATACAAAATGGAGTCCAGTGATTGAAAACTAAGCAGTCAGGAAAAAAGAAGACAGATGTCAGAAACAGCAGAAAGCTCAAAGGAAAAGAATAAATTGATGAAAGAACAAAAGAGAGAGAAAAACCTCCAACTATTTGAGATTGTGTCCAGCTATGACAAATGAGAATGGCAAAAGGATCTAATAAAGCAAACTGCGGCCAGGCTTATCAGTCAACCTGAAAAAGGGAACACTGGTACAACATCTGGTAGTCTTTGTCCACTAAAGGAACAGAGTCATCCAGTATTCAAGGTCCAAGAATCTCACTACTGCTCTACTGCTCTTGCTGACTGTGAGACTAACTGACAGGGTCATGAGAGATGACGAGACAACAGGCACTCACAGCTAACAACTGTACCAGTGCTTACTGAGGAACAGACACAGTGAACACTTGTTCATTTGTGTCCTTTCTGAAGTCTGCAACAATACCACAGCGCTGAAAACAACTCTCTAATTCTAGCCCAAGGCAAGAAGGGAACACTAGATTGCCTAATCAGATCACCTTCATTAAATACTGTCTATTTTTCTAAGGCCTTATTTAAATTTTGGGTAAAAATTTTCATTGAAGACATCAAAAGCAAAGTAATACTGCCCTCAATCATCCATTTCTGCACTTGGTAAAAAAATTCTAGTGCCAAATTTCCCATTCAAATGTCCAGCTCCAGATTTTGGTTCCTATTTCTAGTCACATTTTCAAATGCATTTACATAGAACTCTCTAGCATTTAATGTTTTTCGTACAAAAGCACTTCACATACCCTGTTTCCATCGACTGAAGAACCCCCATACCAGGTTTTATTTTTGCAGATCAGAAATGCAGATGTTAGGTAGTTCTTTGGTTTTTCCAGTCAAGTGCTGGTTCAAAACAAGAATTCCACTGTTATTTGTACTAGCCAACATCTGGGCCAGACGGTCACGTTCTCAAGCTTTTGTTATACCAGGGTGTCTGAAGGATGACCTACAATAAAACAGATCTGCCAGGTCCACTAAACTGTCAGCAACTTAAAAAGAAAATGAAGGAATGGACGGATACATATATATACATATGAAGGAAAAACCCTCTACCTTCAAACTTCAGGTAGGAATAAATGCAAGAGAACATGAGGTCTCCTTCACTAAGAGATGAGCAGTCAGAGCACACAGTTCTTAAAAACTGAGGATTAGACTTGTCTTATTTCTTCAGAGAAGCAGATAGAAACATGGCAAAACAAAAATCTGGAGAAATGTCAATTTTCTAACCAAGTCAGTCTTGAAAAAGGTATTCAGATGAAGTCCAAGCATCTAAGAAGGAAAGCAAAACTTCAGTAATTAGCATCAGAGATAGTACCTCTCCAACCTCCAGATCTCGAACCATACAAACCTGAATGGTTTTAGGCTGTCAAATCAAATTGAATCCCCAACTGAAAACCAACTGAATCCACAAAACTCCTTTCTGCAGTTTATTCATTTTACAGATATTTTAACCTGCACGAATAACTACAAAAACCTCAAGAGCTGGATTTCACAGGCTAAATTTATTTAACACATTTTACCATCAAGTCATTAACTATCAATAAATGCCCTATGTGCTGTGAGAAAAACATGTACTATTAAATCTGTTGAGCTTCCTTCACAAGCTGTGGAAATCAAAATGCAGAAACAGAAAATACTACTTCCATAGCTCATGCAGAGATATCATCTTCTAGTCATATATATTATTTACTATGAGATTTTTAACCTAGATGTGTGACCAGTAGTAGCTGCAGCAAACTCTCTCTTGTCAACCATATTTCCTACAGCTAAACAAAAGATTCACTCACATAATGCAACTCTAGCAGCCACAAAGTGTCAGACCTTTATTGCAGCATGTAATGACTCATTGTGAAAAATCCAAGGGGTCAAGGGCAACAAGAAAAGCTTCTGTAGGTACACTGGTGATAAGAGAAGGGCTGGGGAAAATGTGGGCCCTCTCTAACAGGAAACATGAGACCTGGTTTCCATGGATATGGAGAGCTGAGGTACTGAATGATGTTTCTGACTCCGTCTTCACCAAGAAGTGCTCCAAACCAAGTTATAAAAGGGGAAAGCAGCAGGGACTGGCAGAATGAAGGACCACCTACTATAGGAAAACAGGCTTGAGACCATTTCAGGAAGGTGAAGGTGCACAAGTCCATGGGAACTGATGAAATGCATCCATGAGTGCTAAGGGAACTGTCAGAGGAAGTGGTTAAGCCACTCTCCACGCATTGAGAATTTGTGGCCATCTGAGGAAGTTCCCAGTGACTGGAAAAGGGGAAACATAACCCCATTTACAAAAAAGGAAGAAAAGGCAGACTTGGGGCGCTACAGGCTGGAGAGCTGCACTTCTGCACCTGGCAAGACCATGGAGCAGACCCTCCATGACCCTCCACCCTGGGAACTCTGCTAAGGCACATAGAAAATAAGGCAGTGATTGGTGAGAGCCAACATGGCTTCACTTAGAGCAAACCACACCTGACAAATTTGGTTCTATGATTGTCTTACAGTGTTGGTGGACAAGGGAAGAACAACTGACAGTCTACCTAGACTTGTGCAAAACATTTGACACTGTCCTGAAGGAGATGCCTTGTCTCTAAATTGGACAGATGGACCTCTCCCTGGCTAAGGAATTTGCTGGCAGCTGCACTCAGAGTTGCAGTCAACAGCTCAATGTTCAAGTGGAGACCAAGTCTGAGACCAGCACTGCTTAATATCAATTTTGGTGACATGAACAGTGGGATGGAGGGCACTCACAGGAAGTCTGTCAATGACACCAAGCTGTGTGGTTCAGCTGATATGCTGGAGGGAAGGGATGCCATCTGGATAAGCTGGAGAGGTGGGACTATGCAAACCGTATGAACTTCTGCAAGGCCAAGTGCAACTCCTGCACATGTGTCAGGGCAATCCCAAGAACAAACACAGGCTGAGGGGAGAAAGGATTGAGAAAAGACCTGGGGAGAAGGACTTGTGGGTGCAGGTGGATAAGAAGCTAAACGTGCCCCGACCACAGGCACTGGCACACAGAAACCCACCCTGTGCTGGGCTCATTGCCCAGCATGGGCAGCAGGGGATTCTGCCCTCTGCCCCAGTCAGGTGAGATCCCATCTGAAGAGCTGCTTCCAGCCCTGGGAAACAACAACAGGAGGATGTGGAGCTGCTGAAGCAAGTCCAGAGGAGGCCACAGAGATGCTCCAAGGGCTGGAGCCCCTCTACTCTGGGGACAGGCTGGGAGAACTGGGGGTGCTTAGCCTGGAGAAGAGAAGGCTCTGGAGAGACCTTAGAGCCTGGTCCAGTACCTAAAGGGGCTCCACAGGAGAGGGACTTTGGAAAAGGAGGAATGGCTTCAAACTGACAGAAGGTAAATTTAGATGAGATATTAGGAAGAAATTCTTCCCTGCAGTGGTGGTGAGGCCCTGGCACAAGTTACTTCATGGACCTGTGGATGGCATCCCTGGCAACAAGGCCAGATTGGATGAGGTTTGGAGCAACCTGGTGTAGTGGAAGGTGTCCCTGAACAATGGGGATGGGCGGGAGGAGGGGTAGATGTCTTCAAAGGTCTCTTCCAACCCAAACTATGGATTCTTATGAAAATACAAATAAACACCTGCAGGAGTGTGTATCTCTGTAGAGTTCTCAGGGCCACAGAGTATATCTCATGGCACAACAGTGACAAGGGCCAAAAAAGCAGTCACCTTCTTCACTGCTCAGCCCATTTTGCCTCTGCCATAAGGACACAGCATAAATCAAGTTGGAGGTCTCTAGTCCAATCTCCTGCTTCAAGCAGGTCAATTATGATGTCAGGCCAGGTTAAACAGGTTATTCAGTCTGGTCTTAACATCCAAGGACAGAGGCTGAGCAGCCTCCCAGGGTAATCTCTTCTCTACTGCTTGACTGTACTTATGGTGAAAAAACCTACCACCACCACAAAAATCCAACCTTTCCCCTTTTTCCAGTCCAAACATCTTATTCCACCTCTCACCTTTTGTCTTTGTCCTTTCAACATACACCACTCAGATGGGCCTGGGCCTGTCTCTCCAACAACATCCTCAAAGACCCTGATAAGCTCCAGATGTGCCTCTTTGAAGACTTCTTTCCTCTAGGCTGAACACACCCAGTCTCCTCACAGGTCATGCAACCCAGATCACCAAATGTCTTGACAATTCAGGTTAATCTTTAAATTTTAGAAGGAACCATGGCATGAAAACAACTTTCAAGACCTCACCAGATCTGCTGTAGTCACGTTATTAAGATAAGAATTTATTTTGATAGCTAAGAATTAAAATGTTTCAAACACCTTTTCTTTTTAAATTTACTCCAAATTACATTTAGAGATGGAATAGTGCCTGATGACACGGAAAACTACATGAGGCAGGGGAAAAAAAGAAATCTACAGTGCAAATCCTTGGCAAGCAAGTCCTTGCTTCAATTTCAAGAAGCACTCTTCAACACCAGAAGCATACAAGTTGGGAATAGCTACTCCAACTGTAACTCTTTGGAATACATCACCTGAGAGAAAAAGTGTACCTGTGAATCACAAATGAGTGTTAAAAAGAACAGCAATTAGGCTGTTAAGTGACTTAAAATACTCAGAGTGGTAATCTGTCATTTGTGAAACACTTATCTAAGAGTCAAGAAAATAAAAGTTCAAAGTTAGGTTTAATTATGCTTATTGAAACATTGCAGGCCACAAAAAAATGTTCTTGGGGATTTTTTTTCTCCATTTACATTACGAAGAGCAGAATAATCATGCTAAATTTAACATATGAAGAGATACAGATGACTTGTAGCATTATAAAATTCAAAAGATGTTGATAACACAAGATTCTCTTCCAATAGCTGAAAATAGACTCAAAGCAAAGAGCAAGCTGCCACTAAGAGCTTATCTGCAGAAAGACCTCCACAAGCACAATCTAGCCATATCTCATGTCATAAACAACAAGAAACACAACTGGAAAATTTATGGCCAATCTTCTGAAGAAATGTCATGATAAATAAAACTGACATGGTGAAAAGAGATACTTCTGCAAATGTTACAAGTCAGAAAAGAAAAAAGTACCTTATTTTCATATCAGAGGGAAAAGCCATGAGACAGGGCAACTATTTGGTAATGTAAATAAAATATATATAAAGAATTCAAAAAAGTGTTCACAAGAAGTATTAAACATTTAGATAACCCTGTCTAGTCAGTTAAATAGCTCTTTATGGTATCTGGGTGTGAATTATTTGGGCAGGTCATTCAGCCTAACTTTGCACCCACTAATCCATCTGAAGTCACCAAAGGGAAAAAAAATCTTGTTTCTAGAGTCTGCAGACAGTCAATGGTGAATGACATATTTTCTCTCAAAAGTAACAGCAGACCTTCATCTGTCCAAAAGCTACCATGAGACAAGTAGCATAAAGAATGAGGGCAACCTCCAACCCCTCGCCCCTGCCACCAAAACAGCACAGAAGCAATGTCAGCATCCTGCAAGTCTGGTAAAGAAATGACACTGATTAGTCTAAAAGAAACTGCTTCAGTTTGCTCACCTTCTGTGTATTTCATAAAATATGCCAAGCTGCAAGGGACCCATTAGGAACACTGAGTCCAACTCCTGGCCCTGCACAGGTGTCCTGGGGTGACTGAACACTGGAAAAAGGGTGAGGCTCCAGAACAGCTGCAGTACATCAATGACATCATTGTGTGGGGGAACCCAGCAGCAGAAATGCTTGAGAAAGGAGAGAAAATCATCCAGATTCTCCTAAAAGCTGGTTTTGCCATCAAGAAGAGCAAAGTTAAGGGACCTGCTCAAGAGATCCAGTTCCTGGGGATAAAGTGGCAAGCCAGATGGTGTCAGATTCCCACTGAGGTCATCAACAAGATCACCACGATGTCTCCACTAACCAGCAAGAAGGAAACACAAGCTTTCCTAGGCGCCATACGCTTTTGGAGAATGCACATTCCTGAGTAAGGCCAGATTGTGACCCTCTCTACCTGGTCAACCACAAGAAAAACACATTCCAGTGGAGCCCTGAGCAGCAACAAGCCTTTGCCCAAATAAAGCAGAACATCGCTCATGTGGTAGCCCTTGGCCAAGTCAGGAGAGGACCAGAAGTGAATAATGTGCTCTACTCTGCAGCCAGGGGCCATGGTCTGTCCTGAAGCCTTTGGCAGAAGGTGCCTGGGGAGACTCAAGGCCAACCATTAGGATTTTGCAGTCAAAGCTACAGAGGGTCTGAAGCTAACAGAGAAAAATTTTAGCAGCCGATGAAGGAGTCCAAGCTGCCTCAGAGGTGACTGGTACTGAAACACAACTCTTCCTGGCATCCTGACTACCAGTGTTGGGTTGGATGTTCATAGCAAAGGTTCCCTCTACCCACCATGCCACATGGAGCAAGTGAATTGCTCTCATCACACAGCACACCCATACTGGAAAACTGAATTGCCCTGAGATTTTGTAGATAATTACAAATTGGTCTGAAGGTGAAAACTCTGATGTCACTGACAAAGAACAAGAGCAAGTGACACGTGCTGAAGAAGCTCCACCATACAATCAACTGCCAGCAGAAGAAACACGTTACGATCTTTTTACGGATGGTTCTTGTTGCATTGTAGGGATGAAACAAAAGCGGAAAGCAGCTGGATGGAACCCAACACAACAGGCTGCAGAAGCTGCTGAAGTAAAAGGTTAATCAAGTCAACTTGCTGAACTCAAAACTGTTCAACTGACCCTGGACATTGCTGAAAGTTGAGAAGTGGCCAAAGCTCTATCCTCTACACTGGATGGTAACCAATGCTCTGTGGGGTTGGCTGGAAAGGTGGAAAAAGGCTAATTGACAGCATAGGCAGAAACCAATTTGGGTGGCTGAAGAGTGGAAAGACATTGCTACCAGGGCAGAGAAACTACCAGTGAAAATCAGTCATATAGATGCCCATATCCCCAAGAGTAGAGCTAATGTGGAGCACCAAAACAAGCAGCAGATAGACCAGGCTGCAAAGATAAGAGGTGTTAAAGACTTAGATTGGCAGCACAAGGGGGAGTTGTTCTCAGCTCAATAGGCTCATGATGCCTCAGGTCATCAGGGCAGAGATGCCACCTATAAGTGGGCACAAGGCTGAGGGGTGGATTTAACTGTAGACAGTATTTCTCAGGTTATCCACGACTTTGAGACGTGTGCTGGCATCAAGCAGGCCAAGCGAGTGAAGCCCCTATGGTATGGCGGGCAGTGGTCCAAGTACAAGTATGGGGAGGCCTGGCAGATTGACTACATCACACTGCCCCAGACATACCAAGGCAAGCGCTACGTGCTCGCAATGATAGAAGCCACCACAAGATGGCTGTGGTGCAAACCTACACTGTGTCTCACGCTACTGCCTTTAACACCATCCTGGGCCTTGAAAAGCAGGTCCTTTGAAGGCATGGTACCCCTGAGAAGATTAAGTCAAACAACGGAACTCATTTCAACAATAGCCTTATAAACACCTGGGCTAGGGAACTTGGCACTGAGAGGGTGTACCACATCCCCTACTATGCACCAGCTGGAGGCAAAGCAGAGAGGTACAATGGACTGTTAAAAACCACCTTGAAAGCAGTGGTTGTGGGATCTTTCAAAAACTGGGAGCAGCATCTAGCAAAGGCCACCTCATTAGTTAACACCGGAGGCTTCATTAACCAAGCAGGCCCTGCCCAGTCTGAACCCCTGCCCCTGCATACAGTAGAGAAAATCCCACTGGCACATGTCAGAGGTTTATTAGGAAAGACCGTTTGGATCAATTCTGCCTTGAGTACAGACAAACTCATTTGTGGGATTATCTTTGCTCAGGGACCAAGTTACACATGGCAGATAACACAGAAAGATGGAACAACACAACATATACCTCAGGGAGATCTGATTGTTGGGTGAGAACTATATGTAAATACCACTGTCTGCTGAATGTCGCTGTCATTGTCTGTATATAGCTGTATACTGTGTATATGTGTATATAAATGTATGTGTGTGTGTTGAGTCAGAATATCCACTAGTGCCGGTAGTAAGCTGACAGTATGGGGATAAGGGGTGAAATGTCCTGAGGTAACTTTATGATGCTTGTATCCCTATTAGTCTGTTTAGCCCCAAAATAAACTCTGCACCATTAAGACTGGTTCCAAGAGTGAAGGGGGGAAAGAAGAAGCACAGAGTTTGTTATCAGAAATTGCACTTGCTCCCCCACATCCTTCTCCCAGACTGTGTTGTTTGCAGCACAGACAGAGCTTTCCTTTGCTTCCAGCTAGTTTTTAGCTCACTGAGGCAGACAAGTTCCCTGGACTGTGGTTTTTCTTTTTCCTGTAACTATTTAAACCTGCTCTGGACTGAACCCCCAAGTTCGCACCTGTGTCCTACCAGGCCAAGCCTGGGTCACGGCATTTCCAGCACTGGAGGGACTGATAAAAGACTGAGTGAGCCGAGCTACAGCCCACAGAGGGACTTTCTGAGTTTGTCACCTCTTCAGAACAGCAAGAGGTTTTATTGTTTAATATTGTTCATTTTTTGTGCTGGTGAGTGCTTTGCCTGTGAAATAAATAAGGTTTTTTCTACTTTTCTCCAAGGAAATATTTTCATGAACCAGTTGGGGGAGGGGCCGCTTGAATCTGCTTTCCAGAGGAACCCCTTCAGAGGTTTTCTCCCAAATTTGCCCTAAACCAGGACAACAGGGCATCCCAAAAAAGGCTACCATGGGACAGAGCACTGTCTAAACATTTCTTGAACTCAGGCTTGGTGCTGTGACCACTGCCATAAGAAGCCTTACGCGCTCAGCCTCCTTCTGGGTGGAAAACCTTTTCCTGGTATCCAACCTAAACCTCCCCTGACTCAGCTCCATGCTGTTTCCTCAAGCTCTCTCATTGTAATGAGAGTGTACAGACTGATATCTGCCTCTCATGAGGAGGTTGAAGACTGCATTGAGGTCTCCCCTCAGTATCCTCCAGGCTGAACAAACCCAGTGCCCTCAGCAGCTCCTCCTACAGCTTCCCTTCTAGACCCTTCCCCATCCTTGTGGCCCTTCTTTGGACACTTCTCTACTAGCTTAATGTCTTTTTTATACTGAGGTGTCCAAAACTGCCCCCAGAACTCAAGGTGAGACTGCCCCAGTTCAGAGCAGACACACACAATCCCCTCCCTCACCCAGTTGGCCTGATGCCCCTGAGGACAAGGTTGGCCATCCTGGCTCCAAGGCACTGCTGACTCAGATCCATCTTGCCATCAACCAGAACCCCCAGGTCCCTTCCTTCACCACTGCTCTCTAGCCTCTAATTAATTTAAGGCAGTTACATACAGTAAACATGTTATGATTGTGAACTGTATGCTCAGCAATTTCATAAAGCCAAGCAAGTTGCAGACACCCCCGAAAGGAAAATGTGAACACATCCATCAAAATTTAGCCCTGAGAAAAATTTGTATCACTTTGCAGCCATTGAAAAGATTAATTTATTCCCCACACAAGGGGAGCCTGTTGTCTTAAAAATGCAGCTTCAGCAGTAAGTTATAGACAAGGAAATGACTAGTTGTGTTTTAGCCAAAAGTTAATGAGAAAAGCATTCTGGTTCCCATAAATATACAGGGGAAACAGGAAGGTTCTAGTTCTCTTTGGTATTCTAGCTGGATTGTCTTAAAACTGACACTTCACACATGTGGCAGTGAAATACCGAAGACTCCAAAGAAAGTTCTAAGAACATTCAGTAACTACTTTATACATTCATACCAATAACAATTGTGCTTACCAATCTAAACCTCTGCTTTTCAGTAATCACCCTCATAATGACAGTCCCCAAAACCTTTATTACAATATCACTAAATCTTTGCAGCAAAGTCAACCAAACTTCAGACAGCTAGGGAGAAGTTACTCTCTCTTCCTCTTCATTAGCTCCACACTTATCAACTAATCTCCCACCATGACAGGCAATGACAAGGCCAGGATCTGTTCCTAGGAGACTTCACACTACAAACTTCTTCAGAAAGTAACACTTGGACTATGTCATCTTTTAGCCTCCTTCCAGGCAGTAGAGGACCCCCTTAAACTAACAACCTTCTCTTGTCAAGATACAGTTGGTCATCACTCCAATATAAAGAGGTAGGGGAGCAGTTTCACCAACTCACTAGAAACAAAGGAAAGACAAGTGGATGAAAAATATCTGAGGAACAATAAGAATGAAAAAAAAATGAAGTAATTATTAGAGGGAATGCTTGTAGCTTTGAAGAAATGCATCAGAAAGATCATCCATTAAAATAGTTCGAAATTGCAAAAGACATTGGTAGAATGGTTACTTGGAGGCAGTACTGACAGCTCAGCAATGATTTAAGACATTCAATAGTTTAAGACATACATCAGAACCTAGAAGGTAAAGATACCTAATATACTGTTGGAAACAGAAACACCAATCAATGAATTTAAAGATGGGTGTCATGGTAAAAGTTACAGGTTAAAAGAGCTTTATATCAGTAAGATGAGAGGACACAAGCCACACAAATCTCAGCTCAACTTTTCAAGGCCAAGAAAAGGTTTGTTGCAGTAATCAAACAGGTAAAAAAAATCTTGAGTTTCACCTGCACGAAAAGACATTAAAAGCTGTCTGTCCACTGGACTGTTTAAACACACCAAACAAAAACAGTCTTGAAAGAATGACTGAAACCTCATTCTAGGTACTTGTGTCAACTATGTGTCAAAGAATAATTAGCTCCACACCTAAGAATAAAGTATGATTGAGACAGCAATGTTGTACAGATCAATCAAGATTCAGGACCGTTAAGAACTTCGTTGTAATCACACTTTTTTGTGAACATGAACATTAAGCTATCAAATGCTATAAACAATAGAAGACCAATATGAAGCAGAAGGTCAAAGAACTATTGGTACCAAAATATTTACTTCACATATTTAGATGAAAATACCTGAGCACAATGAAGTAAAGGATTCACCTAAACAATGGAAAAATAAAACTAACCGATGTGTTTAAGCATGAGGATAAAACAGCCACCTGAGAAGATCCTTGCCATGCCAGAGACTGCAAATGAGCCAAATAGAAAGACTACAGAATTCTCTGATTTTCAGCAGAAAGATGCGAATTCCAGGAAGTGCATGTATTTCCACTGTTATACAAAGAACATACACCTCAAAAATGGCACTGAAAGGACCAAACTAGCAACTGTCAATAATATTAGAAAGGGAAGACGACAGTTCCAAAGCAAGCTTATCTTACTTCATCTGAGGAAAGATTGTATCACATTCTTATTGCAAGAAGAAACAGAACAGCAACAGATGAAGGTGACAACTCTGGAAAAACAGGTGAGTATAAACTAAAGAGATTTACAGGTGAGATAAGTCCCTGGAGGCAGGAAAGGATCATAAGGATGAGATCACACTCCCCCTTGCCATCCCAAACAGTCTACAAGACCCTGCAGAAAAAGAGAAGTAGAGATAGAAACACACAACAAGTCATCATCAAAAGATGTAATAAATATTGGTAAACTGTTGAGCTTAATGCTCTCCAGCAGAAAGGGGAGGTAAAGTGAGGGGCTTGCATGACTTAAGATAGCTACTGCCAAGCTTCTGGTTCTAAGAGAACAAAATAACCCATTAAAATTTATTATAAGGGTCATTATAATGGCAGTATATAAATTAAGTGCTAAAGTTAAGTTTCTCACAAATGGTCATTACAGATTTGGCTGCTGCTATTCTTGAGACCACTTATCACGCCTCCTCAGGCAGTGACAACTCACCTTGAGTCTGGGAGTCAACAGCTCAAGCCAATGCCACATCACAGGATTTGTTAACTTAAGTGTAATTATATTTTTAGCTGTTTGGAGGCTTCATCTTCAAAGGCTGCACCTACAACATTTATTTGCTTCCTGTTGTTTAACATTAATATCAGAACAGTAATTGCTACTGACACAGAGTTCCAAAGTAAGAAACGGTCCTGAAAGAAGGGGCCTCACATACACTTTCATTCACCTCCCTCTGGGCCCTTCTTTTCCTCTTCCATTAGCTGAGAGGAATGATGAGAGACAACAGCCAGGCAAACTGGCTTTTGCCAAAACACTGAGAGACATATGTCATTCCCAAAGGCAGAATATAGATACCCACTACGACTTAAAACACTACTGTACACACCTTGGGGCAGAATACCCAAATAACTGCAGAATTTCAGCCCAGGTTCTTCTAATGCTCTTCGGAAAAAAAATGAAGCCACTTTACTAGCCCACCTCTGATGTTTACAGCTCAAAAAAAATACAGTGCATCTACTACGATACCCTGCCTTGTTTTTACGTAGGCCTTCAATCAATCCCCGAACTAAAGAAAGGATTAACATGAGTATAAGCAAAAGAAAGATTTACAGTAGTACGAAAGCTGCGGACAATAACTCCAAAAAGCAACTGCACAAGGCGGGGCACAAAGAGGCTCAGAGCCGGGGCCAAGACAGCGCTCGCCACCGTGCTCAGCGCCGGGCCCGCTGTCCGCGTCCAGAGAGCACCGGCCCCCGGGCCCCGACTCCGGGAGTCGCCGCATCGCGAGCCCAGAGCCACCAACCCGCGGGAGGCACCTAAGGACGAAGGCCCCAGCTTGGCTTCGTCCGTCCGCGCCTCCCGGATAGCGCGGTGGCCCGGCCAAGGCGCTCCCTTTGTCCCGCCGCTCGCCCCACTAGGACCGGGACGGCCGCGGGGAGGTGGCGCTACCGGACCGGACCCTGAACGCGGATCGCAGAGCCGAGCCGAGCCGAGCCGAGCCAAGCCGAGCCGAGCCAGCTACACTAGGCTCACGGCAGCGCAGGGCCGCTGTAGGCCAGAACAGCGACGCCTGCAACTCCCACCTACCTTCGTTCGCCAAGTCCGCCATTTTACTTCCTCAGCCGCGCCCACAATGCATCGCGCGGCCGGACGACACCGCTCACGGCGGACCCCGCGCGGCGCGCACGCCCCGATATACAGCCGCGCCGGGACGGCGCTGCGCGTGCGCGGAGGGCGGGGCCGTCCCTAGAGGAGTTTGGGGATCAGTGGGGTTTCGGGCCGCGTTCTTGTTGGTTGTGCACCTCCGGACGTCTGTTCTGGGCACCTTCCCCGTGGGCCGACTCCCTATGGGGCCCCCGTTGGCCCGATCGCTGCCTGTGGCCCGCGCACCGTGTGTGCCGCGGCGGCCACGGTAGTCGGAGCGGGGCCAATTGCCCGCGCGTTTCCGTCCCGTGCGCGGCCTTGCCCTCTGCGCGTCTTCCCGTGGCTGCGGAGCCCAGGCGGGCAGGCTCTGAGCTGCTGCTGGTGCCACGTCCTGCGCTCAACAGCAGCTGGCACAGCGGGTAGAAACTGAGCAATTAAAGATTCTCATCTTACCCCTAGTTATTGCTTCGAGGTTCGTTTAACAACAGCATGCACAGTGCCCTTCATTTTACTACATCACTCACAAGCTATCACACTAGCCTAAGGCAGAATCCAGGCTCATGATTCCTTTTGTAAGTACCATGCATTGAAACCATCTAGTTTGCCTGCTAGGAGAATCGTCCATCAGGAATATAACAGCAAAACTGACAAAACTTGTTAGAAATAAACTAATGGCACTAATTCAAAGAAAATAAATAAAAACGGTATCATCAGAGAATGGTTTGGGTTCCAAGGAACCTGAAAAGCCCATCTCATTACTCTCCATAGACAGGGACACCTTTCTCTAGACCAGGTAGCTCCACGCCACATCCAACCTGGCCTGGAACACCCAGGGGTGGGTAAACCACATCTCTGGGCAAGCTGTGCCAGGGCTTCACTTACCAGCCAGGAATTTCTTGGCAATATCCCATCTAACCCTGCCCTCTTGCAGTGGGAAGCCATTCGCCCTTGTCCTGTCATTCTAGACTCCTGTCCAAAGTCTCTCCAGCTTTCTTGAAGCCCCTATAGGTACTGGACCAGGCTCTAAGGTCTCTCCAGAGCCTTCTCTTCTCCAGGCTAAGCACCCCCAGTTCTCCCAGCCTGTCCCCAGAGTAGAGGGGCTCCAGCCCTTGGAGCATCTCTGTGGCCTCCTCTGGACTTGCTTCAGCAGCTCCACATCCTCCTGTTGTTGTTTCCCAGGGCTGGAAGCAGCTCTTCAGATGGGATCTCACCTGACTGGGGCAGAGGGCAGAATCCCCTGCTGCCCATGCTGGGCAATGAGCCCAGCACAGGGTGGGTTTCTGTGTGCCAGTGCCTGTGGTCGGGGCACGTTTAGCTTCTTATCCACCTGCACCCACAAGTCCTTCTCCCCAGGTCTTTTCTCAATCCTTTCTCCCCTCAGCCTGTGTTTGTTCTTGGGATTGCCCTGACACATGTGCAGGAGTTGCACTTGGCCTTGCAGAAGTTCGGAAGTTCTATCTCTCCAGCCTGTCCAGGTCTTTTTGCATGCTATCCCTTCCTTCCAGCATGTTGACCACACCACACAGGATACCTATTTTTAAATACAAAATACCTATCTGTAAGTAAATGTCCATCTTCAGGATATTATGGAAAATTTCCATAGATCAGGCAATGTTCTTTGGAGTGTTATGATTGCTAGTGCAAGCGGCGTTATCAGTTGAATTTGCAAGACACTGGGCACAGGAAATCCACGTGTTTTATAAAGCGTGTTAGGGACAAATTCTTACCACACTTGCTAGTGTGAATAGACAGGCCATCTAGTTCAACTGGACACCCAGCTGTATCTGGTACTCATGACCAAGAGAGGAGTGTCTGAGGACATGATAATCAATGGTCATGTTCATTGTAACAACCATGAAATTGTGGCATTCAAGGTTCTGAGAGGAGTGACAATGATAAATGGCAGACTGCAGCCCCTTCAAGAGAATGACTTTGGGTTATTCAAGTGAAGTGAGATTCTGTGAGTTAGTTCTGAAGGACAAAGGAGCTCAAAAGAGCTGGCAGTTTGTTAAGGACTTCCTCCAAGCACAAGAACAGTCTGTCCCAGCAATCGGAGGAGTAAGTAAATGTGTTGGGAGACAAACTTGGTAAACATAGAACTTGTGAATGAGCCCAAAAAGCTATACATGGGGATGGAAACAAGGACAGGCTAATGAAGTGGAACATAGGAATACTTCTTCAGTGTGCAGAGATGGTATGAGGAAATCCAAAGGTCAACTAGAGTTGACACTGCCAAGGGACTTCAAAAGCTTTCCTGATCTTACTTTCCACCAAGGAAGTCCTTTCTTTCCACCAAGTCAGTTGCACCAAGCTCAGGTCTCTGAGCTTTGAGACAGGATTCAGACACAAGATCAAGTCAAAAATCTCTTGAGAACTCTCAGCCCACCTGAGTTCATGGGATCCAGTGGGCTGTGTGGCAGGGGGCTGAAAGCTGGCTGATATTACTGAACAGACACTTTCCATCAGCTTTAAAAGGTCCTGGAGATCAGTGAAGACCATGTCTGCATTCCAGGGGCACTTTAAGCTGCAGGAGGCTCTTTTTAACCTCTCACTCTCCAGTTACCAAGGCAGAAGAAAAATACCATTAAGAGTCTTGCTTTTCACCTGAGATGGGTCCTGTCATGCTTCCCTGGCTTAAATAAACTTACCACTAGTCAATAAGCTACATGGTCCTGAACAAGTCATTCTGTTTTCCCTGAGGGTAGAGCTCCAGCTATGGAATCCACAGATATCTGGGGCTGCAGCATTTTTCATTTGATCCCAGATGACTTAAAGCCGATTTTAGCATATCTTCTGATCATGACCTGAGACTTTGAATAGCTTTGCAAGATTTTTTTATTTTATGTATGTCCACTGGGAGCTTACAGGGCTGGACATTAGTGCTGGAAACTGCATGATGTCTGCATGGCAGCCTGAGTCTGTGTGTGGTTCTAGACCTTGTGTGTGCCTTTTCCCTGGAGAACATTTGGTGCAGACAATTTGCAGAGAATGTAGCCAAAAGAATTAGCATGTTTCTATTCACACAAGAACTGTAATTTTCAGGGATATACAGCGTGGCTGACTTAGCTCCAGTCTTTATGGAATTAAGTTCCTTTCCCAAAGCAGACAGTTCCTACAAACTGAGCCAAACACTAGTATTGAAAAGTGAGTCAGAGTAATTACTTATTATGTGTCTAAAAAACAATAATTACTTAAGTACTTATTCTGATACAAATATCCATAACAAAAAATTTCATTTTAGAACATTAAAACCTATTAAGCCTAAAAGAAACTGTGAACATGCTTTTATAATGAAAATGTTGGGCAACTTTAATTATAGGAATTGCTGTCTTGTGCTTCTCTAATGAATGTGTGGTACCAGCATAGTGAGTGATGTGACCTATTTAAGGGGAGTGTTTTAGAAATAATGTACCTCAGAAAGTTGCATACACTGAAGAACCAGCAGGTCACAGTGTGTTCTCTATTCATGTTCTAATTAGAGCCCATACTTCTCAGAATCATTAGCATAAGAGAGGAAAATTAACAGTTTTATCCTAACAGTGTTGGGAGGTTTCTGATTGTGATTTCATTTACTTTCAAGTAAATCTGTAGTAATACCAGGATAAATGTGATTCTAGCAATTTATTATTTCAATAAAAAGTAAACTCCACCTACACCAACTACACAGTTCTTGTGACTTTTAGAAATTAATTACAAGAGTTATCTGTACCCTATGAGCTTGTCAACTTGCTGATATAACTAGAATCTATTTTGGGTGCATGCCATTAAGATACTATAAATGCCATACTTTCTGATTAGTACTATTGTTAGGTCAGTATTTCTAAGGGGACATGGCCTAAAAGTCACTATGACTTTGACAAATTAAATATTTTTCCATAGCTGAGCTCTCAAAAAAAAAAATTAAAAAAAAAACCACCAAAAAACCCCAAAACCCCACCAGAAAAACCCCCACCACACAAAAAACTGAACAAAAGAAAAACAAATGAACAAACAACAAACAAACACAAAAACCCCACAGAGGCAAAAAGCCACCACATCACAAAGAAAACCTCAGCCAAAACCAACCCACTGTATTTGAAGGCTTTCTACTTCTACGAGTGCCATTTGGAAGGACTCAGTCTCTGGAGCATTCACAGTTGTTCCATAGCATGACAGTGGCATTTTGATCCATCATAAGCATTCATCAGCAAAAAAAGAAACAGATGCTCTGAGCGAAGACAGCACCACAGGTAATTGCTGTCTCATTTCTAGCTTTATCACTCTATCGGTGTCCTGGACAAGAAGGCACTTTCTAGATGCTCACACCATGTAGGTCAGTTAATATACTATCTTGTCTGCTTCTGGTAGCAGACCTGGGTCAAGCAGAAAGTTGTACCTGAGGACTCCAGAGGTCCATTCTACCAACATCTCTATGATTTTCAGCAGTACAGTTATTCTTATTATTTGGGAAATATATCCAGGACTCTGTGTAAGTTAGGTTCTGCTGGAGTTGATTCAGTTGAAACCTATTTTTTAACTTGTTTCTGAACTGATGAACTATTTCTCAGATAACTCATTCCTTACAGCATGGGAGAGCTGGCAAGGGCAAGCAACCTTAAAAGGAATAGGGCTTTCTTTTTCAACAGCAGCGTGGATTTATGTCACACTCAACTAACCAATGTCACATGCTTTCCCAGTTGCCATACCATTTCTGTGGGTCTTACAGATCCACTTCTGAATATTTTGTTAAGGTCCTGCTCTCTCTTGTGGCAGCTCACACCTCCTCTGACATCATGACCCTGAGTCAGAAACTGCTAAATTAAAGCTACTGAGTGACTGAACAGTGGCCAAGCCATGTATTTTCAAGCACTTGTTTGCTGGAAATTACAATAAATAAAATACGTCTGTTAACCTGCTTTCAGGCAATATGCAATGTGAAGCCAGTGGTTCATCCCTGGAAACTAATAGTTGCATGCAATCCTCACCCAAAATTAATCAGGGTGGGGTTGCCATGCACCCTATGTCTGAGGGTCTTTAACAACATGACAGTGATGTTGGTTACCACCATTGTTTTCAGAGGTTCTAACTCAGCAGGGAGTTTATTATGAAGCATTTGTTTCCTCCTTTGTGAGGACTGAATCATAAATTTTTCTCTGAGAAAAGAGAGCCATCAATCTTCCTCCAACTGTAAGGAAAGACATCATCTCATGACAGTTTTGAGGAACGAACCATCTACACAGCCTAGACCTTGTCTTTACTCTGGCATCTAGTGCAGTTTCAGAAAGTTTTCACATTGTTATTAAATTCAGTTCCTTCTAGTGTCCTCATCTGCAAGGATTTACAATAATTTCAATGTGAAAATTCACAAGATAAAATACTTGCTAAAGTGGAATGATCAATATGTCCTATGAGTTGATTCATGAGTGAAGCTACTCACATGCTCAGCACACTCTAGAACTCAATCTGGCTTTATAAAAATAAGGGGATATTTGGGGGCTTACTCAGCTTTTCCAGGAACTGTAGGCAATTTCAACTGCAGATCTTATAATAGCATGGGCCAAGGCACCACTGATAAAAGGGAAGGTTTTTTCTGTTAAAACCTTTGTATGTAACCAAGAGCCAAGCTGACTGAAACTTCAAAATTCCAATGATGTCCTGCTGGCACACAGCTCTGCTCATCCAGGCATCACTTAAAGGCTGCTCAGAAAAGCAGCCTTGTGTCCTTAGGCCATGGCATAGCCGTCCTCCCTGGCTGTGGTGGGATCTCCAGCATCCACTAGATGGTGATCTGGGATAACAAGAAGGAAGCCTCTGAGGCCCTAAGAGCAAAGGATTGTTCGACATGAGGAACGGAAGGGATTTGTCAAAACACAAGAATTAGGGGCAAAGGGCTAAAAACACTACAAGAGATCATTAAATCGACCTTCCTGATTTTTTTTCTCAGGGGAAGCAAGCTGGGTTTTTACAAGTTGTGGCTTGCTTCTAGTAAAGTGCATCTGTGCAAGGTCAACTAAGTCCACTCACAAATACAAAGAAATGCCTTAGAAGCATTCATAGTCTAAGGGTCACTTTTCTAATTAACTTGCCATGTCAGTGCTGCTCCTGAGCTGTGACTCTCCAGGCACACTGGCCTAGGACTCTAGAGCCTGAAAGCATGAGCAAGGCTGTCACTAATTAGGGCTATTCAGGGTCTGAACTAACAAGCTGAGAAATCTCTCTCACCACCCTGCATTGCTGGGAAACCCTGGCAGTTTGAGCCTGTTCTTGGCACAACCTAAGAGCTGAAATACAAACAGCATCTTCCTCTGCAGACATCACAGTGTGCAAGAAAAAGGGGACCTGCACTCCCATTGCCTGGCAGGACTTGGGACCATTTTTTTTTTGCTAGGACTTTGTTTTCTTCAAGTGATTTCCCAGGATGGTGGAACAGTACTGGTTTATCGACTGAGGTGGTATATTCACTGAGGTGATGAATCTCTATCCTTGGAGAGTTTCAAATTTAACTGGATCAAGTTCAACTGAATAACCTGATCTAACTTTGCAGACAGCTTTGTTTCAAGCACCAAAGTACCAAGTGTCTTGCCCTACCTATACCTTTCTATGATTTTGTGACATATTTGATTTCTTTCACTCTAAAAAGATTCTTTGAAAAGAGCTGTGCAAGTAGAAGGGGAAGAGGAGATGGACAGTTATAACTGCAACTCTTTGTCCATCTAAATAGGATCAATGTGCAAAAACACGTGAGAGCATATTTGTGGTGTCTGATCTTAGTGCATGCACACAGCCCCAGCCTCCAGAGACTGGCAGCTTATATGTACTGGAACATTCTTCCTTCTGAATATAACCACTAGATGGGGAAGCAAGCACTTGATTTTTCACAATTTCTTACTGAAAAATTGTACTTCCATGGTTTTAGCTATGCTTATACAATTCACTGTGTTCTCACCTCTCTGTTTAGCATCTCTGACTGGGTACCTGCTTGAGCACCTTGTGTGGTAGCACCCGACCTCAGGACTTCGGCCTGTCAACATTTAAAGAAGGCTCTACACAAGACCACAGAAGAAAGACCCTTAATCTGGAGGTGTATAGTCATAGAATCACAGACAGGTTAGAGTTAGTAGGGACCTTAAACCCCATTTCATTCCATCCCATGCCACAGGCAGAGAGTTTCAATTAGACCAGGTTTCTCCAAGCTCTGTCCCACTTGGACCTGAATGCTTCCAGAGATGGGGCAGCCACAAATTCTCTGGGCAACTTGTGAGAGGGCATCATTACTCTCACATGAAAGAATTTCCTCCTAATGACTCAGCATTATCTAAATCTCTCTTTTTTTAGTTTAAAACCATTCTCCCTTGTCCTATCACTATCTGCCTGTGTAAAAAAATCTCTCCCTCTTCTTACAAGCTCCCTTTAAGCACTGAAAGGCTTCAGTTGAGGTCACCCCAGGGACTTCTCTTCTGAGAAGGTTATGAGGCAGCCAGTTTATTTCAGCTTGAGCTGGTGCCTCCGAAGAGGGACCCTGAACAGCACAACTCTTGGGCTTTTATCTGCTCACAGTCTGTGCACCTGACCTTCACAGGCTCTTCACATGCTCTGTACATGCCTCTTGGTCCAATGGCAATTTATGATCTGGAGTCTTCTAACACCTCATTGGATTCTTTCTTCTTGTCCTCATGAGCAGATCATTAACTGCTCTTCTCTTTCAGCTTGGGGTAACCTTGGGCCCTCCAGGGTCTCAGCTCTTATCTGAAGATCTCCAGATCTGTGTCTCCTCCTCTGCTCAGCTGTTTATGTTCACGGAGTTCATTTACAGCTCACCTCAAAGTCAAGCTTTGAGCAGGGCCTACTCATGCTAAACTGTAAGCAAGTTACAATTAAATTTCAACCTACACAATTAATTTCTAATATTCTACAAGTAAATTTTACTTCTCAACAGACCACATACCTCTGGCTGTGGACTCCAGCCAGTTTCTTAGCCACCTATCCTGGTTTCAGTTGGCACAGGGTTAATTTTTTGCAGTAGCCAAGAGAGGGTGCAGCTAAGGTCCAGATGTTACTTGACACAAAAGGGAAATTTTCTCAGTCTTGTCCCGGAAGAAGGGGTTCCTTCCAGCCAAGAAAACATGGTGGACAGAATGGTCTGGTATGTGGTTTGTTTTTTTTTTTTTTTGGGGGGGGAGAGTGGGGGGCAGGGAGGGTTCCATGTAAATGAAATTTAAAAATGGGCAGGAGATCTTTCTCTTTAACAATGCCTTTATTAAAAGGGATCAGCTCAGGCAGAAAGGCGTGACAGACCCCTCATCCCCCTACCACCTTTCCCAGGAGCAGTTAACAGAAGAAAAAAAAAGACAACTCTTTTCACCGGGAGACAGTAAGCAATAATCCTATCCTCACAACAACAACAGGAACATCCTCCTGCCGAACTTTTATGGTTGGCCGTCCAGGGTCCTGGCTCCAACTGACATCTTCTTAGGTTATGGTGAGGGGTAACAAAGGTTTTCAGCGTCTCTGCCAGCTCCGGACCCCGCCCCTGATGTCCAGACACCACTTCAATCTCTTAATTCCGTATTGGCTTGTTGTTTTAGGGGTTCCTTCTTGGGTTTGGTGGGGGCCCTGTCTCATTGCATTCTGGGTCCAAGGTTACTTTGCATGTCCTCTGATGTCTCCCCCTCTCACCATCCGAGCAGAGCCATCTACCTGGCCCAGGCAGGGTGGTACTGATACAAAAAGGGGAATTCTCAGCAATAGGGAGTTGACGACCTAACATTTGCGTGTCAATCTCGTCTTTTCACCGTCGGGGTGCCATCTCCCCGGAAACAGCAAGGCTACGCCCAGCAGCTGCCCCTGCGAGACTCTGGCCGGTCCCCACTCCTGGGACCACCGGTGCCACCCCCGCGGGCACCCTCCCTCCCCTCCCCCCGGCCCTGCCGTGACCCGTGCTCGAGGGGGGCAGCACCCCCACTGCTCCTGGGTCACCAGGCAGCGGTGGGATGGCTCAGGGCACTATTAAGAACAGGTAATTAGAAGGAAACTGTTAACAGGAGATTACAATATGAAATTATTAACAATAAATAGATAGAACTCCAACTTGGCAGCCATTGGTTTAAGTTGTGAACTCTGCAACTTTTTTTAAAAAATGGGCAGCTTTTTTTATTCATAACATAAATAATTTATTTTTCTTGTACCTGTTGTAATGATCAAATTGGCAGCCAAATTTATAAAAAAATTTTATAAATTTATTAGATCGACAACCAGATAGAATATTATAAAACCGCCACAGCCAAGACAGTGTCAATCCCGGACTTTGACACTGGGTGAACCTGGATCAGACGGACGTAGTGTCAGCATCTCCCCAGTGGTTCACCCCGACTACTTCAAGTAGCCAGTTTATATACAGTTTATTCTGCCTGAAGCAGAAATGACATAAGATTTCTGTATGTCCCTTCATATGTATAACGGGGACTGTACAGATTTAGACTCATACAAAAGTTAGTCCATAGGTTCGGATGGCTGTCTGAGCTTCTTGAAATTGTCTTCTTTCACTTGTAACCAGAATGTTGCCAGTCTTCGATGTAATCTCCTCCAGGTGCGGCACCGTGAGTGTTTCAGACATTCCAGGGAAATGGCTACTCATTGCAGGAGAAGGGCTCATTCATTTGTTAACAGGCTTGATTTTATCTGGACAAGTCCGGGAAATCTTGAATAGAAAGAAGGCCCTACTTCTGGCCATGGGGGTCAGAGGCATGGTTGGATCTTATAATTTTTATACAGTTACAAAGCATGAATTATCTCTATCATATACTACATACCTTTTGTTAGTAATATTGTTGCTGTTAATGTTCTTATCTCACTGCTGTTTCCAGTAAATTGTTCTTATGTCAACCCATGATCTTTGTCTTTTGAGCCTCCTGCTGGAGGGGGGTGGAGGGGAAGCAACGCATAGTGTCAGCAGGTGTACTAAACTGGACAATACCATTCTTAAACCACAACACCGCCAAATAGTCCACTCTTCAAATCTATGTCTCCCCAGTTTGGAGATAAGGATGCCATGTGGGACCATGTCACAAGCTTTACAGAAGTCTAGGTGGATAAAATTGGTCATCTTCCCTTGTCAATTGTTGCAGTAGCTCAATCGTAGAAGGCCACTAAACGATTTGCCCTTGGTGAAGCTGTGCTGGGTGTCTCGGGTCAGCTCCTTGTCTTGTATGTGCCTTAATATTGCTTCCATGAAGATCTGCTCCAGTCCCTTCTGTAACAGGGGCCGAAAGATGTGTCTAAGCCTGCCATATTTGGTCTGCTGCTAGGTACCTTGACCAGATAATGTGGAAGAAGACCTTATTGTTAGTTAGTAAGACTTTACTCTTCAGAAATGAAACTATGTATCTGTCACCTGTTAGGGGATTCCTGTGAAAGGGGAATAGTATACAATAAAGCCATTTTTGGCATGTTATCATGGGTTCTTGTCACCTCATCTCACACACTAGTCCTGTGTGAGATGATGTTGAAACTGGCCACTCCTGAGGAAGAGGTATAAGCTATGGCTCTGGGCTGGAGGGGAGAGGAAGACATGATGCATTCTGGTTTCATCCAGGGGTTGCCCTGAAGGTGCGCTGCCTCTTTACCCCTCTCACTCAGGAGCCATACTCCATCTCCGTCTCCTGTTTGGCAGCGTCTCTAGAATCCAGGGGCTGGCATGTATTAATTGCTAGTGCGACTAACAAAATTAATTTGCTTTGCAATTCTGAGTGCATCTTGAGTTTTTTGTGCACAGGCATCCTCCCAAACTTGTAACACCTTCCCAGGCACAGAGGTGACAGTCACTGGTGCGTAGTTCCATGGGTCAGGACGGAGTTAATGTTCTTGCAGTAGCTATGAGGGGGCAGAATCTGGAGCTGTGTGGGTGTGCCCAGGTTGTCATTCTGTACCATTCACTTCACATCAGAGGAGGTGGGGCGAAGTGGGGGATTCTAATTTCTGAGAAAGAAGGGATCAAAAGGTGGTAGGATCAGGGGCCATTTTCTTCATTGTCTCAGAACCGTGCTGGGTTGGTTGGTTGGTCAGTGAGCACTTTTTAAAATGTAAATCACCCTCTTTTTGTATACTTTTGTTGTTTAAATTGTTGCTTTTACTGTTCATTTTCTCATCACATTACTGTTTCCAGTAAATTGCTGTCTCTGACTTTTGTTTCTCTCATATGGGAGGGGATGCAAGGAGGTTGTAAGGCTGTATAAGGCTGACTTTCCAGCTGGGCTTAAAAGCCTGACACCTTTTTAAAAATAGGATTGATGTTCTCCTTTTTCCAATCACTGGGACTTCACCTGACCACCATTTTCAAATAGGATGGAGAATGGCTTGGACACTACATCAACCCTCAGGACCTTGGGATACATCTAATCAGGCTCTATAGATTTGTGCGTATTTAGTTCCATCAGGTGGCCAGCTCTTTGCTGATGGTGGGAGGGACGTTGTCCCCCAACCTTCACCCAGAGGTTAAGCAACCTGGGAGAGGCAGGAAGTCCAATGGCCAACAGAGTCTGAGGCAAGGTTGTGCATGGATTCAGGTCTCTGCAGGTTGTGCAGCAGGAGAATGACTTACAGGGAAATTATTAAGCAGACAGGCTTGCTGATAATACCTTTGTTGGAAATGATCAAATCGGCAGCCAAATTTATAAAAAAAATGTTTATAAATTTAATAGATTGACAACCAAAAATAGAATATTATAAAACCGCCACAGCCAAGACAGTGTCAACCCCGGACTTTGACGATGGGTGAACCTGGTTCAAACTGATGTAGTGTCAGCGTCTCCCCAGAGTGTCACACCAACTGCTCCAGGTAGCCAGCTTATATACAGTTTATTCTGCCTGAAGCAGAAATTACCTCAGATTTCTGTAAGTCCCTACATGTCTATAACGGGGACTATACAGATTCAGTCCTGTACAAAAGTTAGTCCATAGGTTTGGATGGCTGTCTGAGTTCCTCAAAATGGTGTTCTTTTTGGTTGTAGCCAAGACGTCACCGTTCCTTGATGTAATCTCTTCCAGGTGCCATTCTGTGAGTGTTCTGGACATTCCTGGGAAATGGTCGATGATTGCCCGGGAAGGACTCATTCATTCGTTAATAGCCATGATTTTATCTGGGTGAGTCCGGGAAATCTTTTGAATAGAGAAGAAAGCCCTGCTTCTGGCCATGGGGGTCAGAGGCACGGTTGGATCTTTATGATTTTTATACAGTTACAAAGCATAAATTATTTCTATCATATATTACACCTTCAAACAATCAATACCTTGGGTCTCTTCAATCTTTACCTTCATTATGTTTTTAAAGATCCTTCAGCAGCCTGGAACATAACAAAAGCAGTTGAGGCCTGTCTTAGCTTCAATCTAGTACTTGAAAAATACCATCAACTACAATTTGGAAAATTGGAATTACAGACTCTGGACATTTAAAATTGTGGTGCATATATTTTATAAATGATCACCCAGAAATCCAAATTAATAAATGCGAAAGAATTTTTTTTTTCGCGACTAAAGTACGGTCCTCAGAAACCACAGTCAAAGGGACAGCGTCAAGCCCGGGATCCGCGCTGGGTGAACCCTGATCCGACCTCTATCGCATCAGGGGATCTCCCTCCATTTCCAGCTGTTTTATACAGATTTTTATACCTGAGGCAGAGGTGCCCCGATTTCTTTTGTAACCCCGCATATGTCTGAAAGTTTCTTTCACTGTGCAGGGCTGGACAATTGCTGTTTCCTGAGTAGTGGCAGGCACTGATCATGTCAGGGGAAGTCGAGTATTCAGGAGTATGTTCCTTGAGGACTTCAGTTATCATGATTGATGATATCTACCAAGTGATGATCACCCTTGGGTGTTCCCTGATGGCTCTGGAGGAAGCCACATTCTTTTATTAGTAAACGAGGCATTGTTCTCCTGCTGTCACCAGGAGTTTCATAATTCCAGTGTAGTCATCTGTCTCCCGGTTGCTTGTGGTCAGAGGCTCCTTGGACGTTAGAATCTTTTTATAATTTTTATTTTATACATTCTCCCCTTAAGGATGAATTACTTTATAACATATATTACAATATTAAGGAGGAAATAAAAGTTTTGGGGTTTGGTTGTCATGTGCCTCATGATCAGTGTCTGTCCCAAAGGGTGTTGCTAGTTTGGGTTATCCAGTGTGACTTTTGCCACAAGTTTGTGATTAGGCAGTTAAAATATTTTCTTGGGAAATCACTGAGTGTTGAATTCCATCTTTTATTCTAAATGGCATCTTTTTAGACTTGAGATGTCAGAGAAACATCTGAAGCAAGGAGAACATGATGTACACAAATGAAGCCATCTGACTAAGATTGGGGATCTGCACATTCAGCTATGGCTCCATCTCAGAAACACCGTTTCTTCTTCTGGCCGTGCTGAGCAGGGCACTCACTACACCTTTGTCAACAAGGGCACTAGACCTATGTTAGCCATGAACTAGAGCAACCCTGACCCCTCTCAGGACCCTCCCTGAGCAGCTGCAATTCAGCAGGCTTCCCATGTGTTTCCCATGCTTTTCCAGTATGAATTCAAACACACTCTTCCTTGGTTAACACCATGGCAGGCTTAGCCTCTGGGGGCATTAGGCATGGACACAGCAGCTTTCTGCTCAGCCAAAGTGGACAGGCTATGCACCTGCTCTCACACCAGGAAGCATGAAGGGTCAGGGTGCTGGAAATGCTGAGATCAGGGTGTGGGGGAAGATCCCAAGGTACCAGGATGGCAGCATGCCCACCCTAATTTCTCAAATCAATTTTCTTTATGGCCACTGGAGAAGGCAAGTGCAGAGAGCCCAGATAACTTTTCAGAAGTCTACCTGGACACTGCTCTTGCCACCACTTACACCACTGCAGTATATGGTAGAGATAATTCATGCTATATATATGTATAAAATATTGTAAAATCCAAGTTATGTCTTTGACCACCCTGGCTGGGAGCAGAGTCTTATTTCTATTCAATTAGTTCCCGGACAACGTTAATATAATATCAAGTCTGTTAACGTATGAATGAAACCTTCCTGGGCCATGATTGCTGACTTCCCTGGAATGTCTAAGCCACTCACCAGGACCTGCACCTGGGAAGATTGCATCTACCATACTCAAGCACCAGGCGCCACTCTGCTACATGTGAATGCAGGCTCTTCCGAAGAGTCCAGACAACCATCCAGACACCTGGACTGACTTTTGTATATTTCTGCACATGTATGGCCCCAGTTCTACATGTGAAGGGACACAAAGGAACATTGGGTCATTTCTGCCTCAGGCAGAATAAACTGTATATAAGCTAGCTGCATGAAGCAGTAGGGGTGAACCACTGGGGAGACGCTGACACTTTGTCGGTCGGATCTCGGTTCACCCAGCGCCGACACCCGGGGTTGACGCTGCCTTGGCTGTGGGTTTTTCAAAATTCTATTTTTGTTAATGATCTAATAAATCTTTGTTAAATTTTATTATAAATTTGGCTGCCAATTTGATCATTTATAACAACCAGCACATCTTATCTTCAGGAAGATTACACAGTAGGCACTGTGCAAGAGATGTCATGCTGGAGATGCAATGGGGGGATATCAGCATGTCGGAGCTGTACAGGAAAGGAATATGGTCGGTAATGAAAATCCTGCAGTGATACAGACAAGCAACAACACCAGCCTCACTGACAAATTGGGACCAGCTCCTGCTCCCTGCCTCTAAAACTTTACTCTGCGGCCAAGCAGAGGCATAGCAGCAACAAACCACCTGGAATAATGCAGCACCTTGCACCACTCAGAGTAGATGGCACCAAATATTCCTGGCCAATTTATACCCTGTATTCCTGTACTGGAAACTTAAGAAACCAGCAATGCTGCATTTGCCTCCTCTGCCAGAAAACAGAACATTACAGGGAGCTGAACTGGACAGTCCCCTGCAACTTGCCCTTGAAGAGGGGTCTGCCAGTGTAAGCAGACGAGTCATTGCATGGAATACCCTCCGCACCAAAAGCCCCTTAGCTCCACTGAAGCTTCCAAAAGGCTCTAAAAGATGGAATAGGCTTCCCTAAGGGAGAAGATGCGGAGTTAGACAGCACAGCTTTTTGCATTCCTGTCTGGGACTAAGAGTTGGGGGAATGTTTGTAACCATAATGACTGATTCTCCAGCAAAAATACCTTGATCTCTGCAGTTCAGTAAATATCACAAATACCCACATTGTTACATGCATATCCATGCCCATAGCAGCCATACTCCTTGCTCCCATTGCCACACATGGATGGGGGTCACTTCCCATGCTGGATGTGAACTATGGTCTGTTTCCTTCTGCATCATGTTTGCTGGGTGCCATCTCAGATTAAAGGAAAGTGGGTTACCTTTTTTCCAAGATAAGTGCTCATATGCAAACTAGAAATGAGAAAGTGCTAGGGGGGACAACAGAAATTTTCAGATGTGAGATTTATGCAGAGAAGGCAACTGTCTCTGTACAACAAAAAGTTTCCTGAAACATGAAAACATGAATTTTGATGTAAACAAAACCCAAAGGAAACACTTTTGCTGCTCATTTTTAATTAAAAAAAAAAAAAGCTTTCAAGACTTTTAAAGTTTGATGTAAACACACTCAAAATGTACTATCAGCCTCCTTCCTCAGCTTTGCTAAACAACTGTACACAGACTTTCATAGCATCAGTGTACAAATCCAGTATCAGTATCCAGCAGTAAAACTTTTCATGTTTTAAAGAAGATTTTCTATAAAGATTATTCTAATTATTGTTGCTATTCTGCTGATGAGATCCATCAGCTTCCAGCAGATCAGAGCCACAACAAGTGTGTTTATGACAGCCGGCCCATGCTATTGATACTTGTATATTTGCAGAGCCAGAAAAGAAATGTTTCAAGTGGAAAATTAGGCATCTAAGATCCAGGGCAGTGGTGGACCTTCCTCAGGTATTGTACTCTGCAAAGCAGCATTACTGACTGCCTTGTACCTCACTTACCTAAAATAATTAGAAATACAAAACCGCTGAATTGAGCCATTGAGCCATTCCTTCCTTACTAATAGTGTGATCCTGATGGAGGTAGGAAGGCTGCAAATGATATGGCTGTAATAGTGAAGGCAGGCTATGAAAAGTGCAGAGTAACGTGGCAGATTCACTGGCTTTCACCTACAGTCAGTTCTGTGGAAACTGGTTCCTCCAAATTGGCAAAGAAGCAATTGTGTGTAAAATCTCACTATGAGAAGCCGGTGTTCACAAAGGAGACAGAGGAGTCCTGCAACTTTATTCAAAGAAAAAAAGGAAAGAGTCCACTGGGACATATCCCCGTGGGGTCTCTCTCGAAATTTTGGAGGGTGCAGCCTCTTTTTTTATCCCAAACTCCCGGCCTCATGTTGCCCTCTTCCTTTCCCCATTGTCTGAAGTACTAGGAAGATAGAGCCTTCCCAAACTGCCTATCGCATATCCCCTCTTCATTTTACCCCAAGGTTCCTAAGTTCAGGCTTGTGCTGAGTCCGCCACTTATCTGTTTCAGGAGTTGGGCTGTCTGGGCTCCATAACAAACCTGCTGCTTGAAGTTAGGGGAGATTTAACACCCATTTCAAAGACGTCAACCCATGGAATTGTTTGAAAAGACATTAGCACACATTTTCCCTATCAAGGCCTCCTGGCTCGTGTTTATGTCCTGCTGCTGCAGCCGGCAAAAGCCCAGACACTGTCCCGGTATTTCCCGAGCCCTCCGAGTGCCTGCTGCAGCTATAACGCCCTGCACAAAGCAGCGGGGGATAACCCGGCCTCCGCTGTCCGCAGCCTGCCCTGAGCCCGTCCGCCCGGCCCTGGGCAGCGGCCCCGTGCTGGGGGTGGAACAGGGCCTCGCTCGCTGGGGCCAGCGGAATCACGAGCACAAAGAAGGAATAAGGAACGAGCTGTGGATGTGATGCTTGTGGCCAACCCCTCCTCTCCAAAGGCTTTCTTTCCATCTTCAAAAGCTCGGTGCCTGGCGTTACCCTGCAGTTGGAAGCGGGCAGAGCCTGTCATTAGACCTGAGCTGGCAGAGCTTGGTTCCTGAAAGAGTCTGAACTACCCCCTCCCTCTGAGCCCTCCACAAGCTTTACTCCAGGTCTACAATTTGAAGGTATGGTGAGCACCCTGTAAAGGTAATACTCTGCTCAATTTTGCATGAAGACTTTGTTAATCATACAGAAGATCCCAAATGTGGGCGGGATTCCCGATCCAGGGAATCATTCAAGATGTTAGGGGACTTGAAAGAATCAAAAATATTCTTTTTTATTTCTGGTTTTCAGAGATCTCGTGCATTTCCCACCATCACAGGAAGAGGGGAAGAGGTATCACTAATATAATTTGTCCTTACAGATTTTACGTGAATCCAGGTTTTGTGAACAGACGTTCATACACTTCTGACCTTCAAGAAGCAGCTTTGCTCTTGGGCTGTAAAGGAGCTGAGCTGCCTAAGGCAATATATTGGCTGTGTCACTGCTCTTTATCAGTCTTTTACGTTTTCTCTGACAGCTATGCAAAATGTATATTTTAACCAGAACTCAGTATGTAATTTTTTTTTTTTTTTTTTTTTGTGCTCAATGCCTGGTTGGTTAGACGGAGCAAGCACTTCTTTAAATTTCATTCTCTTTTCTGACACCACTTTTTAAATTATTTGACTTGGAAAGTGCTAACAGACCTCCCCATCAAGTGGTTTTTGAGACAATGTTTTAAACATGTAGATGAAACGTATATGCATATAAAACCTCATCCAAGGGAAGCATATAATGGAATTGAAGTCTTACTAAATAACCTTGTAACTGCATACCTAAATAAGATCCCTCAGAGAACACGTCTTTCCTAAGGCTTGATCCCCTTCTTGGCAGTGCCTAATCATGTTTCTGCTACAAGGTGGACGACTGGCCTCCCCCCACCTCCGCCGGGATCGGGATCGTTTGTGGAGGCACTTGCTCTGCATTTTCTCTTCCCTGCTGTCGTCAGGGGCAGCGGGTGCCTTGTGGCCATTAGCAAGTGAGACGCTCCATGGTATAAGAGTGTTAGAGGAAACAGTCTAAATAATGTTATAAGTTAATAATGAATACTTTATTTGCTGGTTTTGTATCATTTAATTGCATAGCGTTGCAAGGGAACCAGCAATGGTACATTCACAGTGTGTAGCATAGTTGCCAGGATTTACAGCTGTGTAATTCCCATGGGGTCTATTCCCCTTGGTTAGCACTGGCTGTACACTGGTGACCTGAGTGACATTGTAGCACATGGCTTTTCTGCCCAGGCACTCGCACGCTTTTCTCACCTCTTCACAGGGAACTAAAGGAACCTGCTGTGAGCACAGCTGCAGATTAGAGAGGTAAGAGTGTGTTTGTGTGTGGAAAAGCACCGGAAAGAGGAGCAAATAAGTCAAAGGGAGAGCACACAAAGGTTTTCAGACCTTCAGCCGGGATTCCTGAATTCTTGAAAGGCTGGCATTCATTAGTCACTTTATCATTCATGTCTTTAAGTAAGAAGAGTCTGTAAATTTGACCAATTTCACACGAGGTAGCAGGGTGTGAGTTAACCTGGGATGAGGAGATGTCCAGAGCTGATCACTTAGCAGCGGTGCAAGGAGTGCAGCATCAGGGAACAGGTTTCTTGTGCTCAGCATGGCCAGAACTGAAGGAGAGGTCTGTTCTGTTGGTCCCCATGCTGGAGCCTCACCCTTCATGTTCCACTGCATTGACTGTCAGCAGTGCTAAAAAAATATTTCAAAGCAGAGCGAAGTGTGCAAGATACTGTTCCAGAGGCACTTCTTATCACAGTGCTAAAAGAGGGCTGAGCAGATAGTGCAGGTATCCTGACAAATATACACAATTCATGGGGCCAAAGCAGAGCAGCAGCCTGGCAAGCAGATAAACACACTGCTGGTTTGCTTCTCAAGCTCTTCGGCACGGTGTGCTGTGATGAAGAAGAGTGGAATTTTCCATCTGGTTAATCAGACTTTGCGTGCCATCCTGCTGTCTCCCCACCATCGATGCTTGCAGATGCCCGTTTAGCTGCAGGCTATGAACGGTGAGATTTCTCAGGGGCTTCTCCTAGGTCAGGAACAATCACTGGAAAAGTAGATCAGAGAGCTCACAGAGGAGGTGGCCTGATAAGCTGGGAACGTGCCTTCCCTTTGGCTCAGTTTCTGTAATGAGCTGTGAGATAGCTTGTGTTGCCTCTGTTGACAGCTTGCAGACAGCACAGCATCACTCCAAGCTTTTCTCAGCAAGGACTTGAGACTCACATGCCTGCCTGAGCTCAGCTTAACACCTACAGGTATCTGGAGCCACCTCATGACCCATGTGCTTTATGACCCATGAGAGGGGATGGGGAGAAAACTCCCTGTGTGGGAATTTGGAAAGGATGCTTGGTTGGAGGCAGGAGTGATCCCATATACTGTGACTGCCTGTACATGACTGTGCTGTGTGCTGGCACAGAACAGCCAGCTTGGAGCACCCTTCCCATCTATGGAGACCTTCCGAATCACAGCCCAGTACTATCTGTGCATGCTGCCTGCATGGGCCAGGGAGATCCAGGCACCAGATCTGTGCAGTCTCAGTGGGAGAAGTGTGCTCAACAAATCCTTCTGTAACACCAAAGGGGGCAAACCAATCCATGAGACACCAGCCCTGGAGAACTGTTTGAAGAGATGGCCATGCTTCCCCCTGTAATACTTCAAAGATGTATCAGAAAGGGCAAAGCTTATAAAGCTGAACCTGTTCAACTGTTAATTTGAAAGCTGGTTTATTGACTTCAGACTGCATTAATATGTTAATATATTGATATATAAAAGAGTGATTTGTCAGAAATCTTGCTGACAGGACAAGATTCAAAGACAGACAGCTATATATGCCTTTGGTATAAGATACCATTTGACAACAAAAGCAGTTTGGCAAGGAGATGCATGTAGAGTCACCTGTGGTCTGAAAGAGGAGATCCTGTATCTTTCTGATACAGCTTCCAGGAGATACAGCCTTCCACAGGGGGTTTTACTTGGAGATTCCTGCTGGATCTGGGAAGCTTTAAGTTCTCCTCTTGGGGTCTTATGGCAAGGCTCTACCCCAAGGTAAACACATGTTTTGTCAAAATTAGGAGCCTAAGAAACATGACAGAAGTGTGTCATTAATGGAGTGAAATAAAGTCTCTGAAGAAGAGGAAGATAGAGTGTGGTTTTTCTAGACAAAACTTCAGAGAATGAAATACAAAGTCCACAAGGAATGGTTGAAAGCAGATGGTTTTAGGGGATTCTGCAATTCGGTGAAAGAAAGCAGATGGGGTAGATTTCCTCTAGAGCTGTCTGCGTTCTCTGAAGCCTTGTGGATTTTAATTCTTCTCCTTCCAAAAAGCCATTCAATAACAGGGTAGACTCCCTGTTATTGAATGGAAACCAAACTGCAAAATCAAACCCCAGAAGTCAACATAATGCTTCAGTCTGTAGTTTAAGATCTCACTTGGAAGGAGACGAAGAGGAACCATGTGAATCCATGCTGAGGGAAGTGGTGATTTGAGGGAGCGTCTGGAAAAAACTTGGAGGTGCTGGTGTCCCAGTGACAGCTGCAGGATCATCCACCTTGATTAAGACTTTCATACCACAGATCTCATTTGCATTGTGTCTAAGACTGCCTGCAGATGCTGTATGCATGAGTGTTTGCCTATCCGTGGTGATTAAGCTACAGCCTCTTGGTGTGTCAATGTCAGCTTCCCCCTGACCATTAGCGTTACCATTAGCTTCAGTTCAGCTCCTCCACAGCAGCAGTTGACTGCTTGTTCATAGAAATTATGCATCGTTTCCAGGGTCAGGTAGACCCAGGCTTATATAATTTGCCTGAAACTGTGGTGAATTCATGACCACCAGAAGACAGTAATGCAGGTTCTAAAATTTCTTTAAAATAGTATATTCTACTTAAAAGAAAATTAATTAACACAGGGCTATTCCTGTCCTGAAAAAGGAGGTCAGATTAGATGATCACACATGGTCCCTTTTGTCCTTGTAATACATATACAAATACACAGCATTGGGTGCTGTTGGAGAAGAGCACAATGCCAATGGTAATACAATATGGAGAATGGCAAAGAAAATGGGCCAAGTTAAATCTGGACAAATAGATTATCAGAGCAGCAGAAGTGAAGCCTTTCCATCCTGTTTTCCCAGCTCAGAGAAGGCAGACACCCCATAGCAGTATCAGACCAAGCTACTTGAAGCAACAGAAAGGCTTTGTGACATGGTCTGGTTTGTGCAATTTATCAATAGAGGAAGCCCAAATGAAAGTCACATGCTGTAGTTGCAAAATCATGCAAGTTATTCCTCTGAAATAATTAATTGCTAGTTCAGACATTTCAGTCTATTGGCATGGAACAGTGTGTATATGAAGGTGCTCTATTGCAGAGTCTTAGCCACAGAAACAAACCATGCTCAGAACAAATAATAATTGTGTTCACTACTGTTCAGAAGTGTTTCTGCTACTGCCAGTGATTGTGATTGTTTGCTTTTTTTTTTTTTTTTAATTGCTTAGCTACATAAAAAATGCCTTCAAACAATACAGTGTAACCTAAATGTAGCTCCTCTCAATACAGCAGCTCTTCCAGTTTTGGCCTTCCTACTACCATGGTGCCCTATGGGATAACATCACTCTATACTGAAGATTCTTGGGTTACCAGGGGCCTTCTAACATCACACAAGCCAGAAACTGTTTTGAGTGATTGCTTCCAACACAATAACCTTTGCTTCTTAAGAACCCAACTCTTATTCTTGGGTGGGATTCCCTTCTCTCTAACCATTCTTTGTTACCTAATTATCACCCACCTGTTGTGGCAAGGAGGCTGGGGAGTTAGGGAAGTGCAGCAAGAGAGTGCTGCTGAGGAGGGAACAGAGCAATGAAAAGACAAATTGAGAAAAACTACAAAGGTAAATAACCCAAGCTCACTAGAGATAAGTCTGGGTGCACTGTGCTCATGTCACAGAGATGGTGTGCTAGTGAGATCCTTCAGACTGTAATCTCCATTCTTGGGAAGGGATGGAGAATGAGGTGGCAGCAAAGAAGCAAGGGTTATTGATGGGTTAGAAACCATGGAATCATCTGAGAATGGTCACATAGAAATTAGGGCTTCTCCATGCAAAAAGATGGTTGGATCAATAGGCCAACTGATGTGTACACTGGTACCCACAACATGGACAACAAACAGGAGGAGCTGGAAGCTATGGTGCAGCTGAAAAACTATGCAATAGTTGCCATCAGAAAGGCATAGTGGGATAACTCACATGACTGGAGTGCTGCAGCGGGTGGCTGTAGACTTCTCAGAAGGGACATTCAAGAAAGGGGAACTGTGGTGGTAAACCTGTGTGTGAGCGAGTGGTTTGACTGCCTCAAGCTTAATGATGGCAATTGATGCCACAAGACTTTTGCTTTTTATATAGATTTCATATATTCATAGCTTTGTAGACTATTGTTGTGTTGTACAGTTATATAGTTTCATAGTTTACTTCAGTACTTTCCCAGTACTCTGTTAAAACAAACACATTCCTGGAATCCTATTCTAATGTTACTTCTTCAGTGAACCAAGGCCATTCTTCTGCTTTCCTATGTATGTAGACTTCAACAATGTGGGCGTAGAACCAAGAAGGGAAGCTTCAGTAGGAGGCTAAACCAAGGGGGGAATTATTTCATTAACTGTACTTCTAATTAGAGATTCTTGTCAACTATGCTAATATGCTAAACTTATAAAAGTGTCATAGCGCTATATCATGTGTGCATTTCAGTGTGCATTCAGCTGTACGTTTTGGGCTGATAAAGGCATCTCAATGATAAGACTGAATGCTTATGTTTATAGTTAAGGGGGAATGTCAATGACCATCATAGACTGACCAACCAGGAAGAGGCAGACAAAATATTCTATAAGCAGCTGGAAAAACCCCCACAATCATTAGTTCTTGTTCTTGTGTGGGACTTCAGCTTCTCTCCACTGTGTTGTATTTCCAGATGTCTGCTGCAAATACAACACAGTGGAGAGAAAGGAGTCTATGAGGTTCCTGGAGTGCCTGGAAGAGAACTGCCTGACACAGCTGGAAAGTGAGACAACCAGGGAAGCTGCCCTGCTGGACTTGCTGCTTGTGAGCAGAGAGGGCTCGGGGGGGTGTGACAGCTGAGGCCATCTGGACACAGCGATGATGAAGTGACAGAGTTTTTGATATTGGAGAAATAAGGAAGGAGGACAGCAGAACTGCCACCCTGGACTTCTGGAGAGCAGACTTGGGTCTGTTTAGGAGACTGATTGAGAGGCCCTTGGGAAGCAGCCCTGAGGGGCAGAGGGGTCCAGGAAGGCTGGACACTTTTCAAGAAGGAACTATTCAAGGCAGAAGAACAGGCTGTCCCCATGTGCTGAAAGACAAGCTGGTGAGGAAGAGACTGGCCTGGCTGAACAGAGAAATTTGGCTGGAACTCAGGGAGGAATAGAGGGCCTCTGGAAAAAGGGGCAGGGAACTCAGGAGGACTATGAGGATGTTGGGAGGTTAGGCAGGGAGAAAGTTAGAAGGGGCAAAGCCCAGCTAGAAATTAATCTGTCCCATGCTGTAAAAGATAACAAAAAGTGTTTCTATAGATCCATCAGCAACAGGAAGGCCAAGGAGAATCTCCATCCCTTATTGGATGTGGTAAGAAGCATTGCCACAAAGGATGAGGAAGAAGCTGAAGTACTTAATGCCTTCTGTCATGGTCTGAGCCTGGCAAAATGCCAGTGCTTCCATGAGAAAACCTCTTTTCCTGGTATCTGCTGTGAGATGTGATCAGAGACAGAGAAGAGCAGGCTCTAACTTATGATTGAAAGGAAAAAAACTTTATTAACATAAAACTACAGGGAAAAAACACACAGAACACAGGATGAAAACCTTCCAAATTTCCTCCTCCTCCCCCCACTAAATTTCTTAATTCTGTTACCACCCTTTGGATAATCAATTCTCAGTTCTTTGAGAAGAGAGGAGTCCCTCTTGCACTACAGACTTCACCCAAGAAACAGTCGAAACTTCTCGTGTCTCTGTGTCACGTGTGGCACCGCCCGGAGAACATTTTGCCATCGTGACCTCTTCCTTCCATGTCCAGTGCTCTCACCACTGCACATGGACCAGAGCTGCTTCTAGGGTTTTTTCCCTTTAAGGATGCTTTGTCCAGTTCCAAAAAAAGAGCACAGTCCCTCTCCTTTTGGGACACCTGTCCCCCCCATGTTTCACCCCCTGGGGCTGAGGGGTCTCTCGAACAGAGATCATCTTCCTCTTCTTCTTCATCGAAGACGGAGGGCACCACCACAACCCTCCTCCACCCTTCGTCTCTGTTCACACACCTTCACATCACCGCACTCTCCTGGCTCTGAGCCATTGCCTCCCCCTAGAATGCAGTCTCTGTGTCACAGGAACTCAAGGGTTCTGTCCATAGCTATCTAAGAAAAGTCCAGCCAAAAGCCACTCCATCATCTCCTCCCACCTAGAATTCTTCTCAACTTTTCTCAATCTCACCAACTCCAGGAGGAATCAGCATTTGCAAGGTTTCCATCGTCCCAAGAAGGGTTAAAAGTCCCAGGCTCTGCCGATTTGGTTCATGAACTCCCACGGCTGGCTGCCCTGCTGGGCACCCCCCCCTTCTCCTTCATTCCAGCCGCGCTATCACAAGCACAGGCTGCTCTCTCTCTCTCCCTCCGGGGGGGGGAATGGGGGATGGCTGCCCGAAGCCCTCGCAGTGCAGAGCTCCTCCACCCTTCGGCCCAGGCCTGGCCTACCTCCCTCCGGCCGCATGGCTCCCCTCCCCCCTGCCCAGCTAGGAGCTGGACAGGGGAGAGGTCTCCTTTGGTCCAGGGCCGGAACTCAAAAGGAACTTCCAGTGGGAGTTCACAGCTTTTAACCCCTGTGTTCTCAGAGGCGTATCCATGCCCTCAGTGGACAAACCAGGTGCCAATATTAAAATCTGGACACCGATTGGCGTGACCACACCATCCCAAAAAAAACCATTTCCTCTCAAACCACGACACCTTCTTTGCCTGAGTCTTTTAATAGCAAGAACAGTTGTCCTCAGGGTAGCCTGAACTAGAAGACAAAAAAGGGGAGCAGAATGAAGACCCTATAATCCAAGAGTGAATGGTCTGTAACCAGCTGTGCCACTTAGACCAGCACAAGTCCAAGGGTACAGCAGGAGGTGGCGAAAGAGCTCACCAAGCCACATGTTTTACCAGCAGTTCCCAGTCAGCCAGAGAGGTCCTAGGTCACAGGAAGTCAGCAAATATGAGGCACACGTATAAGAAGGTGGATCCAGTGAACTACAGGCCAGTCAGTGCCAGAGAAGGTCATGAAGCAGATCATCTTAAGCTGTCACATGGCATGTATAGGACAACCAGAGGATCAGGCTCAGCCAGCATGGGTTTATGAAAGGCAGGTCCTGCTTGACCTCCTTCAATGAGAAGGTGACTTGTTTAGTGGATAGGGGAAAAGCTGTGCATATTGTACACCTCAAGCTTTATAAAGCTTTTGACACTGTTTCTCACTGTATTCTGGAGAAACTGCTCATGGCTTGGACAGGTGTGCTCTTTATGGGTAAAAGCTTTATGGGTAAAAGAGAGTAGTGGTGAATGGAGTCACATCCAGCTGGGACCAGTGGTGTTCCCATGGCTTAGTTTTAGGCTCAATCCTGTTTAAGGTTTTCATCAATGACCTGGATGAGGGGATCAAGGACACCCTCAGTCATTTCAGAGGTGACACCAAGCTGGGTGGGATGTTGATTGGCTGGAGGGCAGGAATGCTCTGCAGAGGCAATTTGGCAGGCCGGATCAATGAGCCAAGGCCAACAAGGCAAAAGGCTGGGCCCTGCCCTTGGGTCACAAGAACCCCATGGGACAATCCAGGTTTGGGAGTGGCCGGAAAGCTGGCTGGTGGAGAAGGACCTGGGGGTGCTGGTCAATAGTGGCTGAACATGAGGCCAAGTGTGCCCAGGTGGCCAAGAAGGCCGGTGGCACCTGGCCTGTACCAGCCACTGTGCAGGATGAGGACAGTGACTGTCCCTCTGTGTTAGGCACTGGTGAGACCCCATCTCGAGTCCTGGAGTCAGTTTTTGGCCCTTCACTCTAAGAAAGTCACAGAAGGGCTGGAGCATGTCCAGAGAAGGGAACAGAGCTGGGGAAGGGTCTGGAGCACAGGGCTGATACGGAGCAGCTGAGGGAGCTGGGGGGGACTCAGCCTGGAGAAAAGGAGGCTCAGGGTGATCTTACCACTCTCTACATCACCCTCTCAGGAAAGTGGTGCCAGGTAGGGGTTGGGAACAAGGGACAGGACAGTAGCAAATGGCCTCAAGCAACACCAGATGAGGTTTAGGCTGGAAAAATTTCTTCACTGAAAGGGCTGTCCAGCCCTGGCCCAGCTACCCAGGGCAGTGGTGGAGTCTCCATACCTGCAGGGATTTAAAAGCCATGTGGATGTGGCACTTGGGGGCATGGGTTAGTAGTAGGCTTGGCAATGCTGGGAGAATGACTGAACTTGATGATCTCAGAAGGCTTTTTCAAACTGAGCGATATTGTGGACACCATGGGAAAAAAACCACCTGAGGTTTGATCCTCACTATTTGAAAGCATGACTCAGAAGGAATGGAGTGAGATCAGACAAGGCAGGAGATGAAGGGATAAAGTCAGATGGCATTCATGTCACTCTATTGTGGGTATTCAGGTAACACGATGATCTGAAATGCCTCTTCCTGGGCAGATTGCAGTTTTCAGAAATAATGGTCTGGAGAAAGGGACAGTCTTCATATGTTCACTGCTTTCTTCTGCCTCTGTGGCAAGGCGCATCCAACTTGTGCTGTATTGAAGTCTATTCTTCTCCATAGCAGGAAATTCTCTTATTGGGAGATTTTGCCCGAGTTTCAAGAAGAAATAATATATCTGTAAGGGCAATCCGTAGGAGTCGTGCCACCTGTCATTCTGGCAGAGTGTACTTCATAGCGCTTCAAAGGGTGTACAAATGGGCCCTGATAAATGCTTCTAACCACTATGAATTTGCTTGTGAGATTGCATTGCATGTCATTCTTTAGAGCAGCCCAAGCAATTGGGCACATGTAGAATTCAGCTGTCCAAACTTATAAGTGAGTGCAAGAAAACTAACTAGAGTAATAAAGAAGAATCTCATATAGGTATAAAGAGTTATGTAATAGTTAAAACTGCCAAAAACACATAAAGAAGGCACCTCTGGCATGTTGCCGAAACAGACAGTGACTTTCCAGCCACTGTGACAAAGAACATAAATCTTGTGCTGATATTCAGCCAGACAGCTGATAACTGTTGGCATTTTCAGTGAAACTCCATTCTGCACAGAAACTGCAACAGTGCAGTGGAGAAAGCTGCTAAACCTGGGGGAGGCAATTGTGTAGTAGAAAGCACAGCCAACCACAGGCTGCAAGAGGCAGAGCAGAGGTGGGAAGGAAGGAGAGATGCAGCCTGATCATGGAAAGGAAGAAAGGAAAAGACAGTACCACATTGGCATTGGAATTGTCTCCGTGCAGCATAAGCAGTGGAAGAAAGCTGCATTCCCAAGTCATGGGTAAAACACAAAACATAGTAGAATAAATGTACAAATACAATAAGGCAAGTGATAATAAAAATGTTTTAAGAAAGAACTTGTTTGTGACATCAAACCTGAATCAAGTCTCAAGTAGCTCAGGGAGAACAACTGCTAGTTTATAGTGCAGCAGACAAGCATTGGGCTGGGAGGAAGAGTTAGAGGTGGATAATCAAAATGACTCCTCACCCCTCTTGTGGGAATCAGGTGAGTTTCCACCAGGGAACCTCTCAGGATGAGAGCAGAGGGTTTATTTTACAGTGGCAGTGGCAGTGCAGTTTCTCAAAATGTTTGAAGAAAATGGTGTTTTTGAAAAGTCAGGCATCAGAGTAACCACTGTAAGAATCTGCAGTTTGCCTTGGCTGTGCCTGTATAGGGATTTACAGGGATTGCTAAAAAAAAAAAAAAGTACATAACAAATCACACAAACTCCCAATGCAGAACTCCTAGGGGTGTGCAGCACAAGTTCCCAGTTTCCCAGTGTACCTGAAAGAAGCAGGGAGCCTGAGCTGGGATTCAAAATAGCTAAAATGCCTCAGTCACACATACTCTCAGCAGAGCCAAGATGAAAATGAGGGCACTTTAGAATGACAGAAACTTCAGAAATTCACAAAACTTTCTCTCACTCATCAATTGAAACTACCAAGACCAAATTTGGGGGTTATAATTTTTGTCACTGGATATACAATTTTTTAGCTTCACCGTGTTTGTTTTGTTGTCCCATCAGAAATTCTAACCAAATGTCTTGGCAGGTGCTGTCAGTGAGAACAACATCACATGCTCTTTCTCTATTAGCTCTCTTGGCCCTGTTCTCCTTGGCCTTTGCTCCTCCCTCCAGCCTGCATCCAGGAAAACGCACCATAGCAGCTTGGCTACATAGGGACACTGCAAAGCACCATGAGACCTTGAAGTCTATAAAAAATGAGGTTAAAAAATTATAAGAGGCACTCACATGAAGAAAAACTACAGCTCAGGTAGAAGTAGATTTACATCAGTCTGACCCAAACCAAAATATTTCTTTACATTTATGAATTTTCATAAGCTTCATGTATGGTAAGAGTTGAAATTTTGACTTTTTGTTAAAAAAATAGGGCAAAAATAGATGTTGAGAGATTGGCATTTCCCATAGGAAGGAAATTCCATTATTTGAGTAGCTCTGTGAAACATGAAGGAAGTTCATTTGCAGAAAGTCTGCTAACTTGTAATGAAGGTCACAGCTGCATAATTGGACTCCGTTCCCAGGGCCAGTAAGCAATGCAGGAGAAAGAATTAACACCAACCCCCAAATTAAGGTTACTGTAACAAGGAGAACAAGACTATAGAATTGCAAAATCGAGGGAGGGGAGGGCTGAAGGATTGCTTAACACAAAATGAAATCACATCTTTCCCCACGACAATTAGCAGCAGGGAATATCCCAGTGGCTTTTTACACTCCAGCAGAAAGTATCCATGTCCTAGGACAGGTCTAAGTATGGATGATCCATATCCATCCTCCCAGTCACCACATGTTCAGTTGACAGGGCTGTGACAGTTACCTGCCATTCATTACATCATGGTCCTGAAGTTTTTTTTTCCAGCAGTTCAGAAAACTCAAGCACTTTCAAAAGACTGATAGGCAAAGTGCTTGCTGGAAGCCAGGAAAACCATGGGACAGTGGATGCAACCATCTACTTGCGGTTTTGTATCCCAGCCCCACAGCCTCAATGCCTCCTGCATATTGTGTGTCCAAACTGGACATTCTAGCTGCATTCTAACAGAGACTCACATGGGAGATTTACCTTCTTATGAGTCAACTCTTAGCCCATTTATAGGTGTTCTGCTTTTTAAAGATACAACAGAAATCAGTCTTTCTTAAAAAGTAGAGGCAATAAAGAAGGAGTTGTTCTGTTGGACCTGCAAACCTCTCCTTTAGACACAAAAGCCCTCTGTCAAAATTTGTCTCAAGAGTAATTTGTCCAGAACTTCACTTGTTTAGGATCTGGGTCTTTCCATTTTGGGCAGAGAGACTGATGCTGTCTGGATTTATTCCTTTCTTTCTTTTACATATTTTCTGTATTCTTTACACATTTATTTGTAGCTTTGTAATCTATTATTGTAACTTAGTTTCAATATTTTCCTAGGCAGAAAGACAAATTCCAGGACCTTTATGCTGTCTTGGTTCTCCTTAGAAACCAAGGTTTAAACCAGCTCTTCGAGACATATTGTTATAAACAGGGCCTGGTCCTTATCTGAGGGAGGAATATTTAGATGGTGCTAGAGCTAGGGGGCATTACTTAATGGAGTGCACTTCTAATTGGGGGGTCTAGTCAGATATATTAATTTGCAGGGGTCTACTTAGATATATTAATTTGCAGAATCTATAAAAATGTTACGTGGATTACACGGGGCAAGCATCTTCAGCGCTTTTCACCTAACAGACTGTACACCTAAGGATCCTTATATAAAGGTACCCCTTTTTATCATCCTGTGGTTTCTGTTTCTAGGACTAGAGAAAAAGGCATCAATACAGATCAAGGACATATCTAAGGATGGAAAGGGTGCAAAACTGCCCTGTCCCTATGTAATATTTTTTGTCTACTTGTGGAATTAGCAGAAATAATTTTGAAAGGTGCATAGTGGAGGACATTTCCAGGAGGCTGATTTTGGAAAACTGTTTCCCGTGAAGCCTTTCCTTTATCTTCAAGCAGCTGTTCAAGGATAGCATCAGAATACCCTCCTGAAGGTGACTCCATGACAAGAGGTGCAGTTGCCATGTCTTTTCTCATTGCCTCTCACAAGGTGACATTGTGAGTTTCCTTTTTACCCGTTGTTGAAACTTAGAGTATCATGTGGCCTCTGATGTGGATGATCAAGTGTGCCTGGCACTCCTAGAATGAGGAGAGACTTGGGAGAGTTAGCTGACCATGGGATTTGTACCCAAGGTTTACTCTACCCTGGAAAGACTGCCTGGGCATCAGGCACCTCCATCCTGAGGGAGCAAAGCTCTTTTCCTCCTCCATAGCTTCAGGCTGCTGCTCTGTGTCCTATTTAAGATCTCAAAGTTGCCTGGAAATTGCCACAGGTACAAGTCAAAATATGGATAAAGTTGCCAAAAGAGAAGGCTTAAGGTGCTTGTCACTGCAAGTTTATGGCTTAAAATGGCCTATGAGTGCTAACCAGGGAATTAAAAACCAGGGTAGGAATTAAGAGAGTTTCTAGGAGCCAAGCTGGACTTCAGGCATAGGAGGTGGAAAGGACAACCATTCACTGTTAGCTAAACACTGCTGCCTGAGGTGGAACCAGGCAATAGAACAGCATTTGAGGGGTGGCCAAGTGCATGGCTGCTCTGCCACTCTCTGGGTAGCACCAGAAATGCACTAGTCCTACATAGGAATGCTCTGCTACAGGTCATCAGCCCCCAGGAGTGCCAACAGTGCTGTCAGGGGCCCTTCTGCAAGAGCAGCTTCTGGCCAAGCTACGTGAGAAGCAGGGGCATGAGGAATAGGAGATGTCCGTTCTCTGGGACTGCCTCAGCAATGGCCGATGTGAACCATCAGAAGAAGCAAAGAAGATCAACCATGTACCAGGCTGGGCCACCACAGCCAGTGTCCCTGTACGTCTGTGGCTGGACTGCCTGTCAGCCACATTTCTGCAGGGTTTTGGTGTGTGGTACAGGCAGAGCACACCTATTCCCCAAAACCAGAAACATTATTTTTGAATAAAAATTTTTTCTTGGGTAGCTCATTCCAATATGTGTTTTTATGGAAAGATGACTGAAACCTTGCAGGGCACAGTACTTGAATATACAGTCCCCAGGCGACACTTGAATGACCTGAGATGTTGTTGAACCTTCAATAAGAAGATTAGGGTCATTAGTGCTATGTGAGCCATGGAATCATGTGAAGACCAAGCAATTTATTGGATTTGGAGAGTTTGTCCTTGTCTCCTAATGCAGCAATGGCTTGTGTCTGAAGCAAGTTTAAACAAGGGAGAATGACAGACACAGTCATGACTCCAAATGGCTCATTGAGCGAAGTCCCGTCTAATCACCATCCTGATTTATGGTTGCACTCAATGATTTTAAAGTTCTTTTCAAACCTAAACAATTCTATGATTAATGTCTGAAAAAGCCATTTGGTGCTGGGAGTTGCTCTCTGTAACCTGGGCTGAAGAGGTCCAGTTCTCCTCTTCCTACAGAGCTGATGAGGACACAGGATTTAGGGGGATTTAATTTCCAGCATCATCTATAAAATGAACATGATGCTTTGCCTTTGACCTATGCCTGACTAGATGAGTTTAAACTCTGTGGCAAGCTTCAGCTGCAAACACAACATATCAGCCTTGGTATGCCAAAGCCAGAGCACACAGCAAAACTCCTACACTGGGGCCACCTGAATTAAGGAGAAGGCTACTTTTGTTAAACAACTATGTTCATTGTGAGTCATGTATCTGGTAGGGCTAGAAAGAGAGATGCTCTTGTAACTTTAATGCTGTGGCTTGAGTTTTGGATATAATTTTTCACTCTGACACGTTCAGAGGCTAGAGTGGGGTGTGTGGTGTTCATACCTGTAACCTGACTTGTGGTTTTGACATAGTGCGTTGAAATTTTGAAATGTGTGACTTTTAGCTACAGGTCATCAGCCGCCAGGAGTGCCAACAGTGCTGTCAGGGGCCCTTCTGCAAGAGCAGCTTCTGGCCAAGCTACGTGAGAAGCTGCATAAGAAACTGCATCAGGAATCAATATTTAAGAAACCAGTGAGCAGTGGATGTTTCGCCTGCTTCCTTGGAAGCAGAGTCTGTTTCCCTGACAGACTGTACAGCTGCTGTATTTCCTTTGCATGCTCAGTGAACTGATTCCTCCATAAGATGTGCCTAATACATTGAAAAGAAGCTGCAGCAGTTTGGCTGCTGCACAGACACATGTCTATCCCCTAAGGCTGATCTGGACAAACCACAGGAGTGTCTGGATCTCAGAGGTCCTGTGCACACAGACTGGACCTGTGAAGGACCTGCCTGTCCAATACTCAGCTGTTGCTGCTTGATGCATGCAGCCTCCCTTGTGGAAGGAACCCTTGTAAGGGGCCGGAGTGGAACGGGGATGAGATTTGATTCTCATTTAACAGCTGCCCTGTTCTCTGTTACTGCTAGCTCTCCTTGCAGCTTGTGTGAGGAGGCAGAAGAAAGTGCAAACTCCCTGGTACTGTGAAACCCAATAAGGGGTCTATGCAACCTCCTGATGACAGGTGCTTTCTGTGCTCTGGTCTGGTGCAATCATCAAAGATTTTTTCTGTCTCCTCCTACATGCCACTCCCCCACCCCTTTCTGCCATGTATCCTGAGCATATACAGTCTTCCTTTCCTCTCTCAGGAGGTATTGCTCAGAGGTCTCTGCTAACACTGTACTTTTCTAGGGAGAAAATCCTGCTTCCTTCCTTTGAAAGAATTAAAGAACGAAACAACGCAGAATAATCCTCCAAGACGAAAACTACCTGCTTCCCTCTGTGCTTGGCAACCTGCACTGGTTCCAGGTGAGTGGTTTTATCAGTGAATCTGAATGCATGAATAAGAGTGGTGCCAGTACCAGGGGCTGAAGCAGGGCAGGAGATTTCCTTGGTCATATACATGAGAGTGGCAGAGATAGCTCTCATCTGCTTTAGGACAGGGAGTTGCCCAGTGGGGGGTGCTCTAAAAATGGGACTCAGTCTTGGGTTTGGGTTAAATGCCTGGTGGGAAACTTGAGCAAGACAGCCTTATCACAGGACCTTGGCACGAGTAGGGAGCATTGTGGAGAGTGGCACTTGTCCTTCCAGTATTGTACTTAGGCCCCAAAACCACTGCTCCACTGGTGATCACTGCCATTGTAGAGCTCAGCTGGGTTGAAATTCCTGCCTATTGCAGATTCCTCTCCCTTTAGCTGGTGCTCTCTCACAGAGATGGGTCAGTGGCTGGGCCCTGAACAGATCTGTTCTCCTCCTGGGTCCCTTGTTGTGGTAGGAGTTGTCTGGGAGGTAGCTTGCTGACAGGTATCAAGAAAGAGAAGTGCCCTACTGAGCAGAAAGCCCTTCCAGGGACTGCTATAGCAATGCAAAGATGGCTGAGTTGGGCTTGTGAGTGGAAATTTTCAACATAGGCTCTTTGGTTGCACTGCTTTCAGCTTGTATTTCTCTTCCCAAGGGCAGGCAATGGGCCAGGCTGCAAAGGATCTAATAGCATGAGGGGTGAGGATGCCTCCAGCCAAGGGGAGTCTATGAACCCTGTGAGGATAGAGATCCTGGTCCTCAGGACTGAAAAAAAGAGCCTAGGCAATAGCACAACGGCTGGATTTAATGCTCCTGATCACTGGCACTGAGCTGCTGATGAGGGGATGTCAGGTGAGAGTGGAGATATCTACTCCTCCTTTGCCATCCTTGAAAAGACAATCCCCACAAAGAACCACTTTTTACTCAGCTGGCAGTAGGGGGACTGTAGCTTCTCACTCTGGAGTGCCCATGGTCTGCCTAAAAGCCAGTAGAACTTGAGAGCTGCTAACAGCAACTTTCAGACCACTGAGCAGAGTGACATGCCCCTTCCTCATAAGCACTGAGCCTCCCCTCCCACCATGTGAGGATGGGCTATTTAACTTCCCTCCCTTGGTGACCCAGCACCAGAAGTCCACTTCAGAAAGACTGGCACAGATTTTTGAGTGACTCCTTGCCTTGCCCTTCCATATCTGCCTAACTGTGCATAACTCTTTCCAACACCTCTCCTTCTGCGGAGATTTCTCCTTCTTCTCCCACTTTGGGTGCTTCCTTACTGCCACCTGCAGAGACTTCCCTCACTGAAAATTCTGTTGGTTTTGATGTTGAACATAAAGCAGAGTTTCCTTGGAGACAAGAGAAACAGTGGACTCCAAGTGCTGGTTATTTCAGAGTCTGTCTGGCTTTCAGCAATGAAAACTAAACTGGGGTTGCATTAGCAGAGGGAAGAGGGAGCCTGGGGCAGCTGTCATTGAGGGGGACACCTGACATGCTTTTCCAGTGTCATCCTTTCAGCAGCATGGCTTGACTGAGTGCCATGTGCCATGCCCGTGGCAGGGTTTGATGGTACACACTGTACCAAACACTGCTGTCTTGGGATTATATTGCCTCTCTTCCACCAGCCCCTGGAGGCTGGTAAACCTGGGAGAGGGTTTGCAATGGGCATTTCTATTTTGGCTGACTTCTGCCAGTCCCAGGAGTAAAACTGGCTAATTAGATTAACCCCTTTTCGTGTTCTTCTACACAGACATTAGCAATAGTGGGACAATGTGTAAAGCAGACGCATTTTAGTCATTGTTTCCCATCTATTTTTTCTGAATACTGACAACTGAGCCTGTCCCAGCCAAGTGCCTTAACCCTCTGAAGAATGGAGCTCTCTGCTGTGCTGGACATGCAGATTTTTGCCTCTCTTGGGGCAGGTTATTTGATCATCAGCTAATACCCCTTGGACACATTAGTAATCAGAAAGCTGTGTCCGCATGTCTTATGAGGGCAGGGGAAGCAGGCATGAGATGGCAGTTGTGTTCTGCCTCATGAGATAGTGAAGCACAGGGCAAGAGGGCAGACACACTCTTCATCTGAAATTTTTGTTATTTTTTCCAATCCCACACAAGAGTGCCCTGTAATGCCATGTCCTGCCAGTGGTCAAGACCTTCCCCTTTCGCAGAGGAGTATCTCACAGTGGATCCCCTTGATTGATGGCTCCCCCTCTGCTGGGTCACCCCTGAGTCCTCACAATCTGTCCAACAGCCACAAATGGCATTTGGCTCTTTCAATGAAGCAGCATTTTCTTGTTTGTCTTCCAGTGTGGTGCAGAAATGCTGTGTAGGGGTAAGAGGGTGAGAGAAGAGTGGAGAACCAACCGTGTCCCTTTGCTAATTATAAATGTAAATCGCCTCCAGGACACTGCCATGGACAGGATGTGTCAGTGCTGTCTGAAGTCTCATAAAGCTTTGTCTCACAGCACATCAGCAGAAGGAAGGTCACAGCATTGCTGAGGTTGGCAGGGACCCCTAAACATCATCTAGTGGGATCCCTCTGCCCAAAACAGAGTCAGCCACAGTTGCTCAGGCCTGTGTACAGACAGCTTTAGAATGCCTCCAAGAATGGAGAACACCTCGCTAGCCTATTTGGGCAACCTGCCCCAGTGTTCAGTATGTCTTGCAGTGACAAAGACTCTTTATCCTTAAGAAGAATTTCCTGGTACTTCAGTTCATGTCTGCCACCTCTCATGGTCACTGTGCAACACTGAGAAAGGTCTGGCTCTGAATTCTTCACACCCTCCCTGCAGGTGTACGTTGATAAGACCTACCCCAAGCCCTCTCTCCTCCAGGCTGAGCAGTCCCAGATCTCCCAGTCTTTCCTCATGGGAGATGCCCCAGTCCCACCATCATCTCTGCAGTCCTTCAGTGGACTCTCTTCCCTGTAACCATACTGGGAAACCCAGACCTGGACACAGCACGCCAGCTGTGGCCTCACCAGTGCTGAGTCAGAGGGATCACCTCTCTCAACCTGCTGGCACAAGCACAGCAGAGTTTCTGGACTCTAGTGTGTGTCCCACCTGGGATGTCCTGGGAGTTCTGTCATGTACTAGATGCAGGCCTTAAGAAACTGTTATCAGGGGTTTGATGTTGAGTTCTGTCTGGATCTTTAAAGTAGTCAGATATATTTCTTCATCCACCACAGCGTTTCTCTGACCATTACCTGGAAAAAGCTAGGCCAGAGATCTCTGCAGCCCACCCCCATGCTCAGAACACTTGCTTCTTTGTGTCCCCTGAGCTGTAGCATGTCTCTGGAATGAGGGCAAAGCTGCATACAGGCATGAAGTAGATTTATTTCCCTACATGTAGTTTCTCTTCTTGAGAAACTACATGTAGGGAATGTAGTCATGAAGCGGTGTAAAGGCATGAAAAGCTCACGTGAAACAGAAAGTAGTCCCCTTTGGTTCCAGTCAGCCAGCTTCTCTGCAGGCAGCAGAACTGTCTATTCTCCCTGGCAGAAACTCAATGTATCACTGCTCCACAAAACTGACCTCCTCTGGCCAGCACCACTGCCCTGACCTCTCAAGAGATGTTTTCCATGTGGAACTGTGCCCTCTGCAGATCTACATGCTGTCTAGATCTGCATATGCAGATGCAACCTATCTCCTCCAGCTCTGCCTAGATCTTGCCTTCAGGTGCAGCCCTACTGCCACAGCACTGGGCTCTGCACTGTGCCCATATTGCCCAGAGGCAGGCACCACAGCCATGGCGCTCTGCAGGGCTACCCCAGCACCGTGGAACATGTAGACTGAGAGTCTACCTGCCTGCCCAGGGGACAAACTGGATTCATGACCAGTGCATTTCTGAGGAAAGTCTGCCCTTCACGTGTGCTGTTAGTCTGAAGCATGCACGGCTCAGGAGGGGCTTGCTTGTGAGCTCCCATGGATGCAAACTGTCTTAATACAGACAGTGAAAAACTTTGCAGCACATGAAGAAAAATTTATAAATACTTACAGCCTGCCTCTTGATGTTTGAATAACTGAATGTAGGAACATTTCAGTAATGACAGCTTTATAACAGTCAAACTTGGCTGGGTTTTTTCTGAAGCTGAGCCTGCACAATAAAGAAAGTAAGTAATTGAAGACTTGCACAGCAACTTTCCTAGAATCTGAGTTAAATGCAAAATTTCTTCAGCAAACAACTTGAAATTTGTCCAAATAATTTCATTTTTCTTCTGTTGTTGTGATGTAGCAATATTTAAGATGTGTGTATGGGTTTCTAAATACAAATTTCAGGCATTTAATGTTGCAATGTGAAAGCTGTATCATTCCCACAAGTGAGATTCATGTCTTGGTATTTTCTCTTTATCAGAAGACAAAGTCTGAGATTGCTCTCACTCTAAATTTCAAACACAGCACTGTACCAACTATTAGGAGGAAAATTAACTCCGTTCCAGCTACCACTCATCCTCTCAGGGATGGAATATTTTCTTCTTTGTCTCCTGATGTCTCCCAATGTTTCCCAAATAATTCCTAGTAGTTTGCTTTTCTGCTTTTCTGTTTCCAGTTTCTTTGTGAGTCAACTCACAAAAAAACTGGAATTTAAAGTTTTTCCTTCTGTGTTTACTGCTTTTCATTTATGCTTAGAGCAGATCATTCTTCCTGTCACTTGTGAGCAGATGAACAGCTCAGCCTTCTGCACACTTTTTTTTTGGACCTCACAACTGAAATCTCTGTTGGCATCCTGTCACCAAAAGTGATGATGAAAAGGGGATCGCCCCTTTCGTTCCCTTTCATATTCATTGCTTTAAAAACCTTTTATGCATGAGCCTTTACAAAAGTTTTTAAAAACCCTGACTGATCTGACACTGAATCTACATCCTTACTGATGTGGATTTTCCTTCAACTAGATGCATTTGAACATTGCTTTTTACTTCTGCTCCGCTAGTTCTTCATTTAAACAAGCTGGCCTTTTCTCTGGGAGAGGGGCATGGTCAAAATGTGGGAGGCTGTGTGTCTTTACGGAGCCTGTTGTCAAAGATTACATTCAAGATACTATTTCAAGAAATTTCTTTCCTGTGCACAATATTTTACTCTCAGATTTTGAATGTGGAACTCTGTGGGACCAAAATTATATAATTTGTGAGAAGGGGATGCAAATCTTCCCTGATGCTTCCACACTTGGCTCTCCAGCACTGTGAGTGTGCCATGGCTATCTCCAATCTCCCTTCAACCAGAATTTAATACCTTCTATCTTTAAAACATACTCACAGGAAGATGCTGCACACTGGATGCTTTTTGGATATCAGATTTTCTGATGTGGGCTGCTTTAATAGAGACAAATGATAAAGAGGACAGATGCTCTTCAATGTTCAGTACTAGCTGGAACAGATGCACCTCAGTTGATTCAGAGCTTCCTTGTTTTCTAGCTCTTTATAAGTGCTTAAGCTCTATTGCACTCCTCCCCCCATGTTGGAAATCTTCTTGGGTAGATGGGGAGATAAACACAGAAAAATCTGCAAACAGCAGGACAAAATGTAGTGCAGAAGCCTTCCTTCCCATTTTTCACTTTCACCAACATCTGACTGATACCTCTAAAATAACCAAAATTCCTCTGTTTATGTGAAACCTCACTGCCAGGAACTAGGTATTAGTTTAGCAACACTGATCTTTCTTGCAAAATATCTTGTGCTCCCTGCTCAAACCTTGAAGTTACCTCCAAAAATACTCTGTCAAATGTCTCGGTGTTTCTGGCAGAGTGGAGACTGGTGAAGCAGTCACAGGTAGAACAATCTTCACCGAGAGAGCAAAGCCACCTTCTTCCTCAGAAGAAGGCATATCCAAGCCATTGGCAAGAGAATTTTTGTGACTTTACTGCAACAGTGTGAGAACTTCCTGCTCACGCAATAGAGAACATTTACAAAATTCCAGACCAGTGTCACAGAGAGAATGTGCTGTGGAGAGGGCTGCTCTGTTGCAAAATACACAGATAGAGAAAGGGAGCAAGTCAGCAAGAGGGTGGGGACATCAGAGGAGCAAGATTTGCTGGTGAGTTCCTTCTGTGCAATAACTTTTGCTCTAAAAGGCTGCTGAACACATGGTGCAACATGGGATCTAATGATTAATCCTGTACTTTCTCATATGAAAATAGAAATTTCATTTTGTTTGGACAAAAATACATTTTGCAGATGGGGAGACATCTGAAGAAAAAATTGTGTGAGTCTTTTTATATCTGTGGGTTCTGCTCCCACCTTCCCTGTACAGGAAATTGTGCCATTGCTGTGGTATGGTCCAACTCTAAGAAAGGCAGCGTTTGCAGGAGGGGGAGCCCACTTTTCCCTACTCAACATGGGTCTTCTCTCAGGTCACCACAGCAAATGAAAAGTTTTGTTTGTGTATAGAAAGTTTGTGGTGGGTGATTTTAGAGTAATCAATGTGTCTTTTGACTTCACTAAACTGTTTGGAGCTTTCCATGTCAAAGTAAGGCAGTACTTCACATTACCAATGTGTGCTGGGTCATTTGATGAAGAGTGAGTGGTTTGGGAGTAAGAAGAAGAGTGTCAGGGGCTTGAAAGTTTTTCTGGTGGTTCTTCTTTTGGAAGTGATTGCCTCGGTTGCTCTACTGTAGGAAGCCACACGGCATCCCTGCTGACTGGGAAGCAAGCCAGTGTTATTCTAGTCCACCAGAAATGCGTAAGGGAAGACACAAAGAAGTACACAAAGACCAATGAGTCTAACCTTAGTTTTTAGAAAAATTATGGAGAAGGTCCTACTGAATACTACTGAAAAGCATTTGAAGAGTAATGCAATCTTCAACATGGGTTTACAGAGAAAAAGTCCTCTCTAACCAGTTTGATTTCCTTCTAGGATGAGGTCACACCCCAAGTTGATAAAAGGAAGGTGGTGCATGCAGTTTTCCTGGCTTTAGTGTGGCTTTTGATACTGTCCTTCATAGCATCCTTCTGGACAGTTGTCCAGCTGTGATGGTGTGCAGTGTAAAGAGCCGGCTGGACAGCAGGACTTGAATGGTTGTAGTGAATGGGGCAGTGTGTGGCTGGTGAGTGGTCACTGGAGGTGTCCTTGGGGCTTAACACTGGGGCCAGTACTGTTCAGTATTTTTATCCATGATCCAGATGCAAGAATTGAATATCCCATTAGCAAGCTTGCTGACAAAAATCAAACGGGGAGGTGCCATTGACTTTCTTGAGGAACAAGAGGCCTCAAAGGAGAATCTTGATGAATTGCAGCATTGGGCTATCTCAGGCATGAAATGGAAGGTAGTGCAAGTGCTATTTTTTGCAGCTGGGAGGGAGTAACACTGAGTATAAGTCTAAACTGGGAGAGGAGTGGCTGAAGAGCAGAGGGACCTGGCGGTGCAGATGGGCCGCAGGCTCAAGAGGAGTGAGCAGGGTGCCCCGGCAGCTGAGAGGGCAAATTGCATGCTGGAGACATCACATGTAGAGTGACCAGCAAGTCCAGAGAAGGGATTATCCCATAGTAGTCAGCATTGCTGCCGCCTCACATGGAGCACTGTGAGCACATTGAAGAAGGATGCGAAGGTCCTCAAACATGTCCAGAGGAAGGGAATGTAGGGTGAACTTTCTGGTGAAGAGCTGGAAGGCAAGGAGCAACTGAGTGGGCTTGTCTCCTTCAGAGAAATGGAGGCTGGGATGCATTGGTTTCTGCAGCTTCCTCAGGAGGGAATGTGGAGAGGGAGGTGTTGGACTGTTCTCCCTGAGATCCAGGGGCAGCACAACTGGGAATGGTCCAAAGTCATCCCCAGTCAGCCAGGGGATGATCAGATTGGACATTAGGAAGTCCTAATGCCCAAGTAACAGGACAAGGAGTAATGGCCTTAAACAAAACCACAAAAAGTTCCACATCAGCATGAGGTAGCACTTCCTGACATTGAAGGTGGCAGAGGACTGAAACAGCTGCCCAGGCTGCCCATGGAGTCTCCCTCTGGAGACATTCAAACCCACCTAGGTGTGTTCCAGTGTCAACTGTTCTGGGTCATTTGTTCAGCTCTATATCTGGCAGGCTGTAAATGATACAAGTTTATTGTGGGACACAAAGGGGATTGAATTCATAGTTTCTAAACCTACTGTCAGGTTCTGGTGGCACAATCTCAATGAACTGAAAGAATCTTGCAGTTTCTTTTTCTCAGGTGTAGTTGTGAAAAACAGGACAGGCAGTGAAAGGAAGGAAGACAGGCGGATTTTTCACACAGTCTGGTGTGTACTGTCTCCAACAGATAAAAGTGGGGTAATGGTAAGGTAATGGTAATAGTAAGGAATGGAATGCTTGGTCAAGCTAGAAAGAGTGGATCAAAATCCATGGAATGCTGTTTGCTGACCTAAAAGCTGGGGTGACCACAGCAGTACTGCTAGGTTCCTGCAGCAAATACACATCATCTTTGCCAGTGGCCTTTGTGCAGCTTAGCCTTGGGAGGGCTTAGAGTAACCTGGCTGGGCCACCTCAGGTGTGTCTGCTGTTCTGAACCTCATAAAGGCATTAGCATCTATGCAAACAAACCTTGTCTCAGAATGGAGGTTGATCTCCACCTTCTGTGTATGACCTTGCAGTCTTGTACCAAAAAGATGCTCCTTTTTGAGGCAATGTCTTCAGTTCATTATAGGCATTTATCTGAGTCCAAGTGGAAGATACTAGGTGTGTAATTTATGGAGAACATAGTCTCATTTGTGAGGGTTCCTTTGATTTAAATTTAGGATTACAAACGGACTAGCTCTTATTTGACTTGCAACACCAAAGAAGGTTTTCCAGCACTTGCTGATGTGCTAAGGTGACTTTGTTCTTTTTTGGTTTCATTTAGGTTTGTATTACCTTTGCAAATTCCTGGGAATAAGAATAATTTTCAGACCTTCCATCTGTCAAGACACAGTGACAGAAAGAAAATGACACCTGCATAGTCTGGCAATAATCTTCCTCACTATGTGAACTGTTGGGTGCCTGGTGCCTTCTAGCACTCTAGAGGGGACTGATTTGCCTCTGCAGCCTCCTTGTTCTTCTGTTCTGAGGAATATGGAAATAACAGTAAAAACGAAACAGATAAAGGACAGCAGACTTTCCAGGCCTTTCAGCCAATTGGTAATGGTGCAGAATTGGTTCTTTATTTATCTCTTTGGAGTAGGTTTGATATCAGTCTTAGTATTTATGAAGACAGAACATCAGCTTAATCCCATCAGTGGAGTTTGATAAGAGATACTACTTGAAAGTCCAGTTGTGTTTCAAAGGAAAGTCAGTAAATAAAGTCTTATCCTCAGGCTTCATGTAAGGCAAGGGTATAATGTTCCTTTCTACAGAAACAACCAGCATCAATTGCTGTCATGGGGAAAGTTGTTGTGGTAGGGACCTGTCCACCTTGGAGGTGCATCAGAAATGTTGTTTGCTGCCTGGTTTTGTTTGGAAGAGTGGTGTATGGGAAGGGGGTTTGTTGCCAGGTGATAAAAATTAATCCCATTCCAAAGTGGTCAAACTTTGAACAAGCCTGGGTGGCTATGGAGCCCGTTCTGGCTGCCTGGGACAACATAAAACATTCCTCAGTGCAGCTTGGATGCTATAGGGACTAGAGCTTCTCCAGAGGCACCAAAGCAGTAGTGCAAGACCCTGGCAGCCCTTTACATACCCTTCACCAAGGGCTGCTCCTTGCAGATGATCAGAGGAGGTCATTAATCAACTTTAAATAAACCTTCGTAAGCAGGCCCCAGGGAAATGACCTAAAGACGAAGGCAAGATGTGCCACAGCTTATGCTTTCCTGCCTGTACTTCTCCCTGCCCAGCCTAGGAAGAGCTGTGCCTGGTGGACTAAGCAGCTGTGCTGACCATGAGCGAGCAGAGCCACGTCAACAGCCTGTTCCTCAACGAGGATGCAGCCAAGCGGCTCCACGCCGACAGCCGGGTGCAGCGGTTCCAGCAGGCTGTGCACAAGCGGGCGGCGCGGGCCAAGAAGCGGATGCACAGCATCACTGCTGAGAGTGCTAAAAGCTTCTTCAGGAGAAATGCCTTCGTCCTCTTCACCATTGCTGCGGTCCTACTAGGTATGGAGCAGGAGGCAACACCAGGCACCATTAATAAATATGGGGAAATGTTTGTTTATTTTAGGAAGATTTTTATTTTATCACAGTGATTTGACTGAGGAGTTGAAGCTGATGAGCTCAAAGTGCTGCCCACATCATGAGTACTTTTGTGCAAGATCAAGGGACCCAACAGAGAGTGTGTATGTGGAAAGGAGTCCTTGTTGATCCTTTATAGCGCAGTATAGAAACACTCTACAATAGAAAGAGTTTGATGGTCCAACTCAACCAATCCTTGTACAAATCATCCAGGTTTCTTCAGAGGCATCTTGTGAGTGCAGCTGTAGGCACGAGGGCTTTTCAGATTCGTCCCAAAGCTTTAGCCTGACAGGACCAGAAATGCTGCAAATGGCCGTGATACAATGCAAACCAAATCTGCTTAGCAGATAGCAGGTTGTCCCTAGATTTTGATCCAGGCTACATGACTCTAACTGGCTGAACTCAGATTTAAGAGGTGGGTAGACAAAGAATTTGAACTGTGTAGTCACATTTATTTTAGTCTGTGAGATCATATTTCTCATCACAGCATTTTGTATCCATGAGCATCCTGGGAACAGACTCCAGAAGAGCAATAGACAGAGAACAAGGAGACCTGTGGTTTGACACAAGACTCCTCTGCACATAAATATGTCAGAGGGAGAGAGAGCATACCATAAAAACTGGATGATAGCCTTTTAGAAAATTAGCATTTGTTCCTTTGTAAAGAAGAGGAAAGGAGAGTAAATGTGAAGAGAAAAAACACATTGTAGGACTGAAGGACAGAGCACTGGATCACACTTCCATTCTCATCCCTTGCTGATCCACAGGGATTATCCTGGCCTTCTCCCTCCGGCCCTACCAGCTGACCTATCGCCAGATCAAGTATTTCTCCTTCCCTGGTGAGCTGCTGATGCGTATGCTCCAGATGCTGGTTCTTCCTCTCATTGTCTCTAGTTTGATTACAGGTGAGAAGTACTTTCTGCTGCTTTCAGCCAAGGCAATGGTCAGCAAAGCTGTTGTTCGGGTACCTCTTCGTGACACAGCTGGAGGTGCTTGGATTAGCTTGGCTAGTAGTGACAAGCCTGAATCTACAGTCACAGGGAACATGACCCACACTGAGATCCCTGCTGGCTCAGTAATAGTGCAGAAAAGCAGAAGAACTTGTGCTGTCTCAGAAGACTGGGGAGAACACAATGCAGTGGTTCCAATGCCCAGCACAAACAAGGATTTGATCCTACATAATCTCAAATGTCTCCAAGTTTGTTGTCCAAGTAAATTTCAGGTTTTCTCTAATCTGGAGAAAGTTAATTTTTGTTAGTCCAAAAGGATTGAAGTTGATCACCAGCTGGAGGGCTTGTTTCACCCAGATCCTCAAGTCAGTCATGACAGACAAGTTTTCAGACAGCAGTAGGGACTGCAAGGTGTTCCACCTGCTGAAACATCCCACCATTAGGGATTGAAAGGCCCAATGTACTAGGAGGGGATTATTTCCCTTCTGAGAGCTTTAAAAGAAAATTGCTACATTCCCAAATGCAGACTAAGATCCACCAGTGCTATGCTTCTTCATGACCACAAGCCACTTTCTTCCATGTCAACATCACCTTGGAACTCCAAATTCTGTTCCTTGTAGGCTGTGTTTCCTAGAGACCCTAGCTACTGGTCAAAATCATGCATGAGCCCTGCACTCTTTGAATCTTCCTCAAGCTTTCTCTTTCTCTCTAAGATGATAGGCTTCCTCACATTGTCTCTCTGTGTGACACCCCAGGAATGGCCTCACTGGACAGCAGAGTCTCAGGGAAGATGGGGATGCGGGCTATCATCTACTACATGGTGACCACAATCATAGCTGTCTTCATTGGCATCTTCATGGTGATCATCATACACCCAGGAAAAGGATCTAAGGACAAACTTCACAGAGAAGGCAGAATTGAGCAGGTGCAGACCACAGATGCCTTCATGGACTTGGTGAGGTAGGTAAACAAGATGGTCGCATGTTGAGATGATACCAGTGAGATTACATTCCTCCATGGAGCATCCTTTTGAAGTATCACGGCTTTAAGCATACAGTCTTAGGGAAAGAGGTTAAAGGCTGAGTCTTGGCAAGCCTAGTATTTCTAGTTTAGTCTAGCTAACTGGCTTTGCCACTCTGAGACTGAGTGCTTGGCCTGGAATCCAGCACTTCTCCAGAGGTATTAATGTAAGAGGTCATGGTGTGCTCAACAAAACAAGAAATGAAAACCATCAGTGGGCTACCTAGCTTTCAGAAATTCACCCAGCAAAGGCTACTCCAAATATCCATCTTTAATGACAAAAGGAAATCAAGGAAGTGGTTCCAAGACATTGCCTTTTCTTCCCTTGCTGTGACCTTACTCAGTGAATTGCAAAGCTGTACCATCTCAAGTGGTATAAAGCCATGTTTTTGAGGTACAGGATAACAGAGAGCTCACATGACAGCTGTAGAGGTGAGGCTGAGAGCAAGGCAGTGTATTAATCATTGTAGTATGGTATTGGTTCAAGGTTTGGTTGGGTTTGATGATGGTTTTACAATGTACCTATATTCCAGGGCAGTATGTGTATCAACTCTTTCCATATACCTGAATAACTTTCTGGAGTCTGAAAACATGTAGTGGAAGTCTGACAAGTTGCAAGATCAGCATATTCCCTTTTTCTGTCAGTCAGACAAAAAGGGCTTAAGTGGACATTGTGAAAGTTGTGACCTCAGACATTGCTCCAGGACAAAGAAGTTGGCCAGGAAGCCCATGTTTTCTTCCTAGTTCAACAGGACAATAACTCTTTCCTTGTTTTATCTACTGCAGGAATATGTTCCCACCCAACCTGGTAGAAGCCTGCTTTAAACAGGTATGAAATCTCATTTGCAGCTTGTACCCTGGACCATGGTCCTATCTACTTCTCTGAGGGATGGAATAGCACTTTATTCCCCAGGTCTGACTGCTGCAGGAGGCACTGCAAACATTAGTCTGTATTATAGCATCCCCCACGCACGCTTTTCAAACTGTCCGTACATGGGGACTTCAACCTCCCTCCCATCCCACAGAAGCAGGAAGGGTTTGCATGATCTCAGGTTGCAGGCTTGGACTGGCAGTGATATGGAATAGATTCTCCAAGAATCTGTCTCTTCTGCAGTGCTAGTGCCCTTAGAAGCAGCACAAAAGGTTATCAGAGAAGCCAGAATATCTGAGTCCTAGGGACATGAGATGCTCTAATGGTCTCTTTCGACCTTCTGCTCTATGAACATTCTGACCTTTCTGGTGAAAGCACTAAACTGGGGACCTTGAGAACAGGCAAAGCGTATAAGAGCCTAGCATGTGTCCTGATCATCTGAACTGGAGCCTGTGAGTGCATTTGATAATCTGTGTCTTTTCAGTACAAGACTCAGTACAGCACCAGGGTCTTCACCAGAACCATCCTCCACAGCAGCAATGCCACAGCAGATGTGGCAACCACTCAGATCCCTGTGCCTGAGAATTTCACCAGCATCATGGAGAATGTCACTCATGCCCTGGGAACCATCTCCGAGGTGCTGACCTTTGAAGAAGTCATTCCCATCCCAGGCTCAGCCAACGGGGTGAACGCACTGGGGCTGGTAGTGTTCTCCATGTGCTTCGGTTTGATGATCGGCAGCATGAAGCAGAAGGGACGGGCCCTGCGGGAGTTCTTTAACTGTCTCAACGAAGCCATCATGAGGCTGGTGGCCATTATCATCTGGTGAGGAGCACGGCCAGTTGGAGCAGGAGGTCTGCAGGTGCAGTTTCCATTGACATGATGAGAAGTGGGGTAGCTTTAAGGATTTCATGCACAAGGCAGGAAAAGCAGATGGGCACAGCTCTACTTTGGCTCCATCAAGCTGGAGGGAAAAGTCTGGATGGGATATTTGTTCACATTTCATTTCCTGGTTTTTTTGCTTTTACCTTAGAAATATCAGGTACACCAGCACTTGCTTTTCTTGAGGCTTCTGGAAACATCCTTGGAGACCAGAGAGCTGGAGTGGAAGATCTCTTAGCCTTACCAACAGGACTAGAGTGTGGGGCTTTCTCACCAAAAGCTTTCCTTCCAGCTATGTTCCAGGAGTCTGACTTAGCTATGAATCACAGTAACCCTTTGCCTCTTTCCTGCTTTTGGGGTGGCAGCTGTATGCAGTAATGCAATAGCTCTGAGAGCTGAGCTGGGTTGAGAGGATCATCTCAAAGTTACTGCCTTTCAAATCCTTCCCAGATCGTAACTCCTCTGGAGCTCAGCTGCTCATTGCTTTCTGTGTAAGGCTGCCTATGACACATGGTGCAGACAAAGAAAGCATTGCTGAGACAAGTCTACTCTAGAAGGCAGCATTTTACCAAATATTGTTATTTTAAGCTTTTTACCCAGTTAGGGCTCAAACTTTTGTCAGGTACTGCAAAATAGGACAGATGTGGCTTTGGCAGAACACATGCAAATTTCTGACAGGGAAGAAATCTGTCAGCCTGACACCCTCTCCCATTTTAGATCACTCCAGCTTCCTTTCCTTGATCTTATAAGTCACAGTCTTGTATCTCAAAGCAAAGTCCCAAGCCCAGCAGGACAGGCCTTACAGAAAAAGGCACAAAGGGGAAGAATATCCCTGAGCTCATAGGGATGTTGGGAAGCCCCACACCCCTGGGATCTTTTACTCCATGTCTGAACCGGAATTTGGGGCTTTGCTTTCCAAAGAACAGGTAAGTCTTACCTGGGGGCACAGAAGTGAGAGCGTGAGCACAGTGGAACAAGTAGACATGCACACTACTCCAGAGACCTTCAACACCCCTCCTTAAATCTCCCTTTAGATGAAGGAAGGTGGGGTGTTTATATATAGAACATTGGTTACACTTGGGACACTGCCTGTGCATGCCTTTCGGTAGCCACAGTCTGCAGACCATCTCCCAGGAGCTTGTTTTTCCTGGGGAGATCTGATCACTGGCTGCAACCAAGGATGTGTTCTAACAGGAACGTCAGAGGAAATGAAATATTTATTAAATCCTCTCCTGAAACTTTTCCAAACCTCCCGGGCTAAGCTGGAGTTTGGCATGTGGAACTCTGAGCCTTGTGCATGAGGTGCATGTGAGCTCTTGAGCTGCAGAGTCCCAGCCTTGAGAGAAGTGGCCAGGGAGCTAGAGTTTTCTTTGGTCTGATTATTATATTAGTGCCCATGATTTTCTCCATATCTGACTTATGTCTTCTTTTCTGTGGAACCTCAGTGCTGCTTGTCATCTGCATTGTTATGGACGGGGGAAATAGACACGAGGAATGGAAAAGATAGCAGGATACCTCAAAATGGGGTTTTATATGAACCATGGCTGTTTTTACAGGTGTTGGTGTGTCCAGTCCTTGTTACACCAGAAATCCCTAGATGTTCATATTCCCTAAATGTGAGCATCTGAAGACAGCAAGGCTGATATCCGAGAGCCTATAGGATACTCTTGGTTTTATTCCCTGATTCCCTGTTTCTCCTGTACTTTCCTGTGCCTCAGGAAAAAAAAATATGGTCAGCCCAAGCTCTGTTAGGAGAAGGGACTCTGAAGGTTTCTCTACATAACCTTCCTTATCAATTCTAGAAAGAGTGTTGTAGAAATGTAGAAAACCCAAAAGGAGGAGGAAACCACCATTGCCCATGCTGTGTGCAAAACAGAGTGCTGAGGTCTCCAGGCATGCACCAAGAGCTGATTTTTGACCATGGGATAAACAAGTCCCAGCTCTCTCCAGGTTTCTAGAAAAAAAAACAGCAGTGTAATCCTGTGATTAGGCTCAGTGAGCACTTATGGTATGCTGGTTTACTGGGGATTTAACCAGACAGCATGTGTTAAATCTGGTGCGAAAGTGTGGGAGCCAGTCCTGACCATCGGCCTTGTGTTTCTGTCACAGGTATGCTCCAGTTGGGATCATGTTTTTAATTGCGGGCAAAATCCTGGAGATGGATGACCTAGCAGTGATGGGAGGCCAGCTGGGGATGTACACACTCACTGTGATTGTTGGACTCCTCATTCATGCACTTTGCATCCTGCCTCTGCTCTACTTCATTGTCACTCACCGAAACCCCTGGGTGTTCATTGCAGGGCTCTTGCAGGCTCTCATCACAGCCCTGGGCACCTCCTCCAGGTATGATGGCTATATAGGAGTGGAGTCTGGGCTGAAACAATGTAGATACTACATCTCAGCACTCCATTGCTCTCAATGCCTCACTGTGGTCTCACAATTCCTAGCACTTAGCAGCTTTTTGCAGTGAACCAGCCAAACTCATTTGGGAGTGGGAAGGTTCTCACTGCCCTGCTCAGGAGCCCTACTCACATGACCAGCTCTGACCATCAGTGAATGGCCCATATTCCTCCTGACCAAACATGAGGGTGACTTTGCTTACCACTGAATTGCTGAGCTCAGGACAAATATCCTGCTGAATCACAGCATTATTCCACATGCACATACCTCTCACACACATGTACTTGCAGATATTTTCACGTCCGTCTCTCCCAGGCACACAGACTGTATGCAGCTGTCATTAAACTTCCCAGAGACCTGGGCAAAGGCATCAACACCAGTATGTTCAGTGACTCACAATGCCATGTTGCACAGCCAAAGCAAGGGATGGTAGATAACTGTTGTTTCATTAAGTGTTATGTTTCTTGTTATACTAGTGTCCTGGCAAGCACATAGCAGGCTCTTCCACATATATTCTTATACCAAAACACACAGCATTTTTCCTGCTCATGTTCTCTTTCAGAAACAGTTCTTTGCTTTCTCTGCAAGATATATTCTCAAGCATGATATATTCTCTTGTGTTATGGACTGAGAGGGATGAGAAGGGGCTCAAGTTTTTTTAATAGCAGAAAAAGCAGTTCTGGTTTTGACACGCTACCCTATGTACCCTGAATCCTCCTTCTTTTGGTTTTATACCAGCATCATCAGCCTCAGGGTTATAGAGCCCCTGTCCCAACCCCCTGAGAAAAGTCATGTTAGAATGTTTAACTGCAGCATGTATCATAACTGAAGAAGCCTTGCTTCTCTTCTTTCCTCTAGCAGCTTCTGGCCTCTGGCCCACATGGCAGGGTGCAAAAGTAGGCGGGTAAAGTCATAAACCAGGCAGAGGCTTAGTCCTTCTTCTAAAATCGGCATATATGCAATTCATGCGGTTTTGTTATGTATTGTTCACAGGGGTCTTAGGATAAGGGAAGAGATGAGAATTTTGACTCTATGTTTAGAAGGCTTGGTTTATTATTTTATGATATATATTATGTTAAAAACTATACTAAAAGAATAGAAGAAAGGATTTCATCAGAAGGCTAAGCTAAGAATAGAAAAGGAATAACAAAGGTTTGTCTCTGACCGAGACAGTCTGGACACGTGGACTGTGATTGGCTATTAATGAGAAACAACTAGATGAGACCAATCACAGATCCACCTGTTGCATTCTACAGCAGCAGATAAGAATTGTTTGCATTTTGTTCTTGAGGCTTTTCAGCTTCTCAGGAGGGAAAAATCCTAAAGAAAGGATTTTTCAAAGAACATGTTGGTGACAGTTTTGTAAATTCCTTTCAGCTCAGCGACTCTGCCCATAACCTTCAGGTGCCTGGAAGAAAACAATGGTGTGGACAGGCGCATCACAAGGTTTGTGCTGCCTGTGGGAGCCACAATTAACATGGACGGCACTGCTCTGTACGAGGCCCTTGCAGCCATCTTCATTGCACAAGTCAACAACTATGAACTTGACTTTGGGCAAATCATCACAATAAGGTGACTTTTGAAAGAGCTTTGGGACTACAGAAAGTTTTGTTGGCTTATCTGAGGTGTGATCAGATTTCTCTTTTGCTCAAAAGAAACAATAAGGAAAAAAAGTATGGGAAAGAAGGGTTGTACTACAGATCCAGGTGTTAAAGCATATGTGGACACCATGTCTTTGAGGCTCCACTTGAGCCCTTCTCACATGTCCAGGTCTTAGGAAAAGCTGTGGTGGGTACTCTTTTATGAAGGGGCGTCTGGCAGGGGCAGCCTCACATTATGTTGATATCCCATGTGTCACTATCCTTCTTGGTGACCAGGGCAGAAAGGCTGCCAAGACAATGAGGAGTTTGAGCTAATTCCTGACATTTCTGCAAATGCGACCAGCTCTTTTCTTCCCTTTGCTGATAGCTCTGCTTTTCCATTCTCTCCAGCATCACTGCCACGGCAGCCAGCATTGGAGCTGCAGGTATTCCCCAGGCAGGACTGGTGACAATGGTTATAGTGCTGACATCAGTGGGGCTGCCTACTGAAGACATTACACTGATCATCGCTGTGGACTGGTTTCTGTAAGTTCCTTGCCCAGAAGGCATGCACTTCTGTGCATTCCTGCCAGTGCTTACAGACATCATCTGTACTCCCGATGTCTCTGCTAAAAGCAAGCTCACTAACTCGAACCATTAAGGTTAAAACACACCTGTATCCCTGAGACCTTTGCACAGTAGCCCTCTCTGCCCATGCTGGAGTCTTCGTCATATGCTTCAGTGACTCAAGGCATCAGAGGTCACTTGCTGATCAGCCTGGTGACCAAACAGAATGTCCTCAATTTGCTTTATTTAAAATGCATACAGAAATTATTTGCAAAGTCATAGGGAAGAGCTGTGCCAATAATAAGCAAATCCACACTACAGAATGATACTTCTGGGCTACCAAACACTGAAAGAGGGATGAGACTGGGGTGTACAAAGTTGAAGAGTGTTTACATGGGTGCAGCTTGTCAAATACACTGCTGCATTTCAGTTTTCGTTCCCTTTTAAATAAAATCACTTGGGACAAGTGATTTTATAGTAGTGCTCTTAGGAACCATATTGAAGAATGCATTTGTGCACAGTCCCACCTCTCTGTCTTCTCACACACCAAAATCCTGACAGATGGATACAGTCAGTGTTCTCCTCTGTTCTTCTATATCTTGTATTGTTGCTTTGTAGCCAAAGCAGGCAAACTCTGCTCCCAGCCATGGCTGACCAGTTGGAAACAGTTTTGCAGAACACCTTCACTTCTCCTGTGGATTGTACATAAGAACAGACTTGGCTGGGAAGAGCTCTGCCTCCTAATAAACCGGGTTACTTCTTGTGCTTACTCAGAGTAGATTATTTCAATCAGGCTCCGCTGTTACTACCGAAGGTTCTGATGGAATGCTGGACTGGTGACAGCTTCAGCAGCTCTGACATACTGTTGTGGTTGTGGAGAATATCTCATTGCAAAAGGTCTTTTAGATGTGCTGTTTTGCACAAAGAATCTGGTGCCTTGTCTTACCACATGCTGTCCATGCTGAAGAAATCTGTGTCCACAGCAGTGCTGTCATAGGATTGCACCAGAATTTCAGCACTTTTTGTAAAACAAAATGCAACTTTAAGTGAAAGAGATGTGTTGAGATCATCTGAGTCTGCAGCAAGGTTTTTGGAAAGGACAGAGTCCATGTATAAACACAGCAACCTTCATCTTAATATGTGTCAAATCCAAAACTTTTCAGTAATAAATTGGGAATGCAATAAAACAGGAATGAATGTGAAGCTTGAGCTCAAGGATGTCAATCAAGGAAGTCTCTCTGGGAGTAATTTTCCTGTCAGTGTTGAAGTATCCATTATTAGAATGACTTAGGAAGTAGAAAAAGTTTCACTGAAGATGTTTCTTGAAATAATCTTCATCCCCTTAGCTGCTACTACGAACTCTATTTTGTTTCTCTCTCTGATTTTTCAGGGACCGCCTTAGAACGACTACAAATGTCCTGGGAGATTCTTTGGGGGCTGGCATTGTGGAGCATCTCTCCCGGCATGAGCTGGATGCACAAGACTGCGAACTTGGTAATTCTAGGATACAGGAGAAAGAACAGCTCTCCCACCTGGTTTGCCCACAGAATGACACCCACAGGCACTCCAGGAGGGAGACAGCACTGTGAAATCGGGCAGCAGAGTGCAGATTTATGTAAAAAGCGAAACAGAAGTCCACAGTGGAGGACAGAGAAAGATCCATTGTGCAAGATGCTCACTTTTCTATCACCTCTGCCACACGCAGTCTTCCCTAATCCTGTTGCTCTCTTATTTCTCTCTGACTGGCATTAAAGAGGAAAAAATTAAAGTGCAAGGAAAGCCTGATTTAGTCATTCTTACGAGGCCCAATAGTTAGACCTGAGTAAGGAAGACCTAGTGAAGGAGCTGGACTAGGAGCTTCTTTATTTCTGAACTAGGTAACCAGGTGAGTTGGGAATACCCCCATCTGTGGACTGCCCCCAAAATGTTGCTGTAATTCTGTCCTGCAAGATACAGCTGCAAAGTCTTCACTTGGTTAGTACCTTCACCCAAGGTACATTTACCTCCTTGCTCACAGTCCTGGTGTTTGCACAGATATGCACTTGATGCTTCCTGAGAACTCCACTGGCAACCTGTTTGGTTGCAGATACTAGAGTCACCCACTTCCTGAAGGAACGTGGGATCATACAGCAGGGACAGTTGGCTGGTAGCACCAATAGGGATCAATAGGCTTCTCATTAGTGGAAGATCCTAAAGGACTGTGTAAGAAGCAAACAGTTGCAAAATTTATTTTATCCATTATTCAATCTAGAAACAGCTCTCCCCTCTACCAAGCTCTGCCAAAACCCAGTTAACTTAATTTCTCTTTAGCAAGCTCTTCTCATCCTGCTGAAACCAGGAGGGGAAACACAAAGTTTAAGAACAATTTGCCCATCTGAGCAGCTGGGTGGTACATCCATGCCAGGAATGACTCCCTTCTGTGCAAGATTTGCTCAGAAAACAGTTTCACTCCTCCTCACAGGATTGCTAAGGAAATGATTCCTGTGCTCATCTCTACCTATTTTCAGAAGTGACTTCCCCTCAGCCACATTGCTCTAGAATGTGCTTTCTAACACCTCTGTCTTTCTACAGATCCTTTTCTTGTATAGGCAGAGACAAATCACTTAGCACTTGCATAGGTTTGCCAGATCCCAGACTTAAAAAATCAGGATATATTTTTTAATTCCTACCAAATGGAATTCAGCTTCTGTTTAACACACTTGGACATAAGCCCAAAATTACATCCATAACATCGCAGAGTCTAAAGATATAAGTAGGGACCTGCTTCATCCATGCTCTCTCCCCCTTCCCTGGTATGGCCAGGAATACAGCTGGTATCTCTCACACCAGTGAAGAGGACCACTAGGACTTGTTCCATAATGTCCAGATCCATGGACATCCAGAAAAATGAATGTCTGTAACTTAATCAGGAAGATGTTAAGGAACCACAGTGTTGGGGCTGCTGCATTATAGCTGTCCTGCTTTTAACAATGGCTAAGAGCAGGAATAGCAGTGAGCAGCCTCCTGACCCATCAAGGTACTATCTAAACTGGCTGGTTTCACTTGAGATCTGTTCATTATTCCCAAACCACTATGTCACTTACACCCCTCTACCCTGGCTTTTCACATTGATGTTTTTCATACCTAGACGTAACCATACACTCAGAGGTACACACTGTGGAAGGAAGACCTCAGAGGCATCGCTGGAGTCAAGTTTGCCAATCACAACTGCACACCTTGCCCATGCTGCCATCACCAGCACTAACAAAGCTTCCTCAAACACATTTCTTGAGATGTACAACGCCAGATCATGAGGCTCTTTTTAGTTGTTCAGAAACTGCAGGGTTATATATTGGTGCTGCTACATTCCACATTCTATGGGCAGAGTATTCTATTTTTATGGGCTGGACAATTATTTGGAACCTGAGATAAATGCACAAACGCATCTCTTTCATGTAAGATTGGTAGCAGAACAGGATAACTAGAAGTGTGTGGTAGCTCTGTTTAGCAGTGGCTAGCTCCAGACTGTAAGGCAGCAAATTGTTTGCTGACTGTGGAAGGCAGATTGCTTATTTTGACAAGAGACCTACTCTAGCAGGAGACGAGTGATATGGGTAACATATGATTATCCTTCTTTTTGTAGCACTTTTTTAAATCTTGTTTGAATACTTTTATAATATCTGTTCTTCTCCTTTCTAGACTAAACAGATCCCGTATGTATCACAGGTAATAATCATTCATGTTCCTCTCCTCTGGACATTCTCCTTGCTATTCCACATCTTTCTTGAAGTGGAATGACTAAAATTTGACACAACAATCCAACTAAAGATTTATTATTACTGACCACTGAGGAAAGAATATTTCCTGAACATTAAGATTTAGACCTTGGACTCATGTTACCATGGTTGTTAGCAGGCTATGCATCGGCTGATCAGGATAATTGCCCCTGATGCATACATACAGCAAACTCAAGTCTGCTCATCTTATCCGAACTCTTAGCAAGGTTAGACTCTTACTTTGATGAGATGGCTCCATCTGAGGACTGGATCTTAATCAAAGAGTTTTCAGATACACTGCATCAGCTTGTATCTATAGTGAGATAAGACAGCCCTAGGTTATCAATAACACTGCTCAGCTGATGAGTCTAAACCTTCATAAAGAACAGACCTGCTTATAAATCCCAATGAAGTGCTTTATTTTTTAACAACAGCATGATAGCATTGACCCTAGTCCAGTGGTAATATATGATAATTTCCACATCAAATTAAACAGTACTGCTGCCTATCAAGCAATTTCCCAGCTTGTGTTTATGCAGTTGATTATTACTGCTAAAGTATAGTAATTTCAAGTTGTCCATATTGAACTGCTTCTTGGTTTTCTTTTTTTTTTTTCCAGACTGCTTGTCCAACTTTTCAAGAAAACATTGAATTCTAATCGTGAAGTGACTTCTTGTATAAAAAGGGCAAACTAAAGGATGAATCAGAAGATTGTTGGATTGGATTCTAGCTCAAATGGGAATGAATTCTGGGAAGTCCTATGGCTTGGGTTACACAGACTAGATGGTCATAAGGGTCCCTTCTGGCTTTATATATATGCACGTGCTTTCTGGCTTAGAGATATCACAATGGGTGTTTCCAACCCAATCATTTCTAAAAGCGATCTGAAAGGATTCTAATGATACTTTAATAAAACTCAGCAGGAGTCTAACCTGTTTTCAGTTCCTGTTAGCAGACATGTACACATATCACAAAAGGGACTCTCCATACCACATTGCATCCACATGTTCACAGATGTTCCCACAAAGCGGTATGCACCAAGCCTTGCCATTTGTGATTTCCTGCTTTCCACACAAGATTAACAGCACAAACAAGTAGATGCCTCATTTTCTAATAATGCAAACCAGTATTCCTTTGGGAATTTCAGAAATCAGTTTATAGCTTTTAGCTCTGGTGTTTACCCATGCTGTTAACCAGATTATGATTGGAATTATCTGTTTCCAGTACCTGAACATCAAAATATTGTCAGAAATTTGCATATACTTACATATCTATACATATATATGAAAGAGGTGCATGTGTGCAAGCATATGTATACATAGAGTCAAATTTTTTGTTACTAATCCAAGAAGGAAAGCCAATATTACAGTCTCACTATGTGTAAAGCTGCATATTTCATTTTGGTGCCCACCTGGATTTACTCATTTAACCCCATACTTAAAAAAAAGAACCTGAGGCTGTTCTACTTCATTCCAGAAATGAGTCTTTCAAAGCCAGATTTCCCAGAAAGGAGCTCAATGCATGCCAATTTAGACTTGTACCTTCTGGTGATGAAATGGTGATGAGAACTTCTCAATGTATAGAAAAAACTCTCCACTGTGTCCTTGCCTGTACACATCCCAAAGACCCTCATTTGCACTGCATCAGTCTTGGCAAAGGCCAAGTTTTCAGAGCTCAGTCAAGAATACTAAAGTATTTGTACTTCTTCCAAATTCAGTGCTGACCTTGTACTAACTCAGCCTTCAAAACTGGATAATTGAAAGGTTTTTTATAATTTTATCCACAGTCTTTTAAAATTACCAGATATTTGTGAGCTTATGCAGTCTTTACTGCAGTCCTGCTGCTTCTACTTGCAGAAACTTTTTATGTTTCTCCTATTTGCAAACAGATCTCTTCCTAATGGTTACAGATGGGATGAAACAGAGAGCGATCTTAATGCTAAATACACAAGTAGCTCTTGGATAAGGACATACCTCTTCAATGCTAGTTTGAAGAGAAAAAATCCAGGAAGAATATGGATTTTCAGTTAGGCCACATGTCACTTTATGTGTGTTGCACATTGTTCCAGGAGTCAGAGCTGCCCATGAAAGCTGACACGAAATTGTATGTCTTTCTGCTCTGCCCAAAGAAGAACTGGAAACAGTACTGTACAGTGTGTTCATGGCATTTGTGCAATTTGACTGTTAATTCCTGAGGGCTTTTTCTTCATGCTGTTATTTTCAGTCTTAATACAGATAGTTTCCATATTTGAAAAATAAAGGGAATTTTTTCCACAATACTTTTCCATTATTTTTTTCTATTATTTTTCCTCAGTACTGTGACCTTCCAAAGTCAGAGACATGACTTTTCACATGATGTATTATACTTTCTTATCTCCATGTGCCTACCTCATGGGTCAAATACCAATCTCAGATTTTGACAAGGCCTTTCCCTAAAGCTTCTTCTTTGATGCCATATTTGGCATAAGTTCATAAACTGACAAAGCTACATGAGGTTTGCTTCATCTGCACCAGACAGCACATAGGCACATACTTCCATCTGGAAAATCCACCTCCAAAAAAGGTTATGTGGAAGAGGTTTCAAAGGCTTAAACATTAATGGGTTTACATTACTTGCTAAAATGTTGCATTAATGGCATGGCATCTGCAGAAAGTGAAAGCTGTTTGTTCTCCTCTTGATATCCCTTTTTCTTGTCTTCTGTTCCCTAAGTGACAGGAATCAAGATGAACAACAGGGATGCTGGGGAAAGAGCATCCCCAGTACCCCAGCATCCAAGAAAGGCAACAGCACAGACTCAGAAGTCAGACCATAAGACAACAGCAAGTTATGAGCAGGCCTCAGGTGTGGGTCCCAGGGGAGGTTGCCCAGGGCCATTAAGGCCTAATAGTCCTCTTGGGGTACATCTGCAATCTAGCCCACATCTCCTGACCCCCAGCCATGCAGACTCCTGTGAGCAGCAGCAGCTTCCCTGAGGGGTCTCTGAAGATCCCCAGTCCAAACCCCTCTACTCAGAGCAGAAGCAACCTGTGCAGGCTGCTCAGGACTTTGATTGGATTTTGAACATCTCCAAGGATGCACGTTCCACACACTGTTCCAGCACTCAATCAACCCCATTGTAAAAATGCTTTTCTTCGTTTAAATAGAATTTGTCTTTCAATGTGTGCCCATTGCCTATTGTCTTTTCACCAAATACCACGGAGACAAGTCTCAAGGCTCCTTTGAATCTTTAAATTTAATTTAATCTTTCAACAGAGTGGAAATATGGGCTGACAGGAATATCATGAAGTTCAGCAAAACAAAAATTCAATGTCCTACACCTGGGGAGGAATAACCTCAGGCTCCAGGACACACGAGGAGCCAAACTGCTAAACAGCAGCTCCCCAGAGAAGGACATAAGGGCTCTGCCGGTGCCTGATTTGAACCCGAGCCACTGCTGTGCCCCTGCCTGTCCTGGCGAGGTTCAGGGACGGGAGCCTTCCCTCAGCACTGCTGGTGAGCTGCGTCCACGGACACATTATGAAGAGTCCGGAGAACTGCAGAGATGATGGAGGGACTGGGCATCTCCCCTGAGGAAAGAGTGGGGGAGCTGGCACTGCAGCCTGCTGAAGGAAGGCTCGGGGGTTTTATAAATGTAGAGTAATACCTACCTGGGGGAGGTGTGAAGACAGAGCCAGGCTCTTCTCAGTAGTGCCTGGTGACAGGACAAGAGGCAATAGGCACAAAACGAAACACAGGAGGCTCCCTCGGAATATCAGGAAAGACTTTTTTACACAGAAGCTGCGGGCGCAGTGGCACAGGGTCATTAGAGAAATTATGGAGTCGCTATTCTTGGAGATATTCGGCAGCTGACTAGGCAGCCGACTGCAGGGAACCGAGGAGGAAAAGGAAGGCTGGGCAGTGGCCAAATCCACACTTAAGCCGGCCGCGTCCCTCTCACTGGCACCCGCCCGGCCGGGACCCGGACCGGGACTCGAACCCCCGCTAAAGGGCAGGCTCGGACGTGCGCGCAGCCACGCGACCCCGCACAGGCGGGGCGGGCGCTGCCGGGAGGACGGAAGTGAAGTGCGCACGCCGACAGCATGGCGGCCGCGCGCTGGTGGCGTCTGTGCGGGCGCTGGCGGTCTGCGGTCACCGGGCCCGCCCTGGGCCCCGCGCGGCGCCGCCTCTGGGCCCCCGCCGCCGCCGTCCCGGCCCCGCTGGGCTCCGTGCCGCCGCCCCGCGCCTCCTTCAGCGCCGGCCCGCGCTGGCACCAGCGCAGCCCTGGTGGTCTGTCGGGGGGAGATGCACTGGAAGGCGGCGGGGAGGACAGCGGCGGCGGCGGTGGTGGTGGCGGGGCGGACAGCGGCGGGACCGGGCCGGTCATAACGGCGTTGACGCCGCTGCTCGTCCCGGAGCATTTCCCCAACGTCCCGCTCATCGCCGTGACGCGCAACCCCGTATTCCCGCGCTTCATCAAGATCATTGAGGTGAGCTGCCCTCGGGCCCGGGGCTCGGCTCTGCCGGCCCGGCCTGGGCGGAAGCTGCCGCGAGGTGCCGGGGGCGCGGCGGGAGGTGCTGTGGGCTGGCTTGCGGATCGGCCGGAGGCGGCTCAGCCCAGCCTTGCGGCCTCGGGCGGGGGTCCCGGGATGGTATCACCCCAGCCCATGCGGGGGTCACCAGCTGAGCCCGCCGCTGGCGGTGCCGCATCTCCGGGCCGCTCTCTTTGCCTTGGTAGGTTCCTTGACCTGCAGAGCAAGGCTGCCGCGTGCGTGACCTCCGCGGGCAGCCACTGCTCGGCCTTTGGCTCGAGCTTTGTAACCGAGTCCTGTCGGGATAACGGTTCCTTTTGGGCCAGTTGAAGTTTCACAGTTATTGCGTCAGCAGTTCTGCTTGTAACAGAGAAGGTCGGCGATTCGCACACACTCTCTCGAAGTTCGCTGTCATTTTTGTGTTCTTCGATGAAGGTTAAGCAAACGTGTCCTTGTTTCGGCGCCGTAGGTTGGTGTCAGAGCACCGAGACCCGTATTGGTGAAGGCAGCAAGCTGTAAGCTGCAAGGAAAAAGCAGCTGTAGAGCAGTGCAGTTGCGGTGGGAGAGGGTGTTGAGGGATGGGGATGGCAATCACCATTTCAGAGTGTGATCTTTTCCCTCTGCACCCCATAAAGATTTTAAGAGTTTTGAATTATATCACTGATGTGTGACTTGAGCTTACAAGCCAGAAATACTTTTTCCTCCGTGAATGAAACCCAGTCTGGAACTCGTACTTGTATTTTTGTGCCTCTCTGGTGTGTTGCTAGTCTGATTTTGAAGTAAATGTAGTGTGAAATAAATCAATATTTTCTTGTTCCTGTAGTATTATTTAGCATAATGTTATTTCTACTATAGTATTTTTCTGCATATCCAAATCTAATATGTGCAGCTTCTAGTGTCTCTATAGATGTGTCAGGGGAAGGAGAAGATTATATATTATTAAGAGCGTGTAGTCATATAAGACTTATGTACAGAAGTCATCAATTTCAATGTTTGGGTCAACAATGTCTCACAGAATTGTTAAATGTTTTCTCTTATCCTGTGAGTTCATTGTGCTGTAATTTACCTGACAAAGTTGAGTCTCTACAGTGCCTATGGAATTACTAATTTTCTTCCTGTTAATGTCTCTGACATTGGTAAGTGTATTTTTGCTAAACATTGTGCAAAATTAGAATAGGCCAGCATTGGTGGTATTATTCGTGCTGTTCTGTCAGAACCATGCTGGTTATTAGCAAAGGGTTGAGCAATGCAGCTTATGTCCATCACTTGGAAGAGCACTCAGTGGTTGGCAGGGTGACTTCATGCAACAGTAGAATTTACAAGGAGTTATTTTCTTGGTCACTGAGGATTCAGCCTGTTGTGATAACAGTTCCCGTGGTGCTGGGAGATCTGTCAGGGACAGGTGTGTGGCATCTAGAGATCAGAGGGGAGGAAGAAGGTAAACTAGGAAGAAATACTGGCTGAAACTGAAGGCAGGAACTCAGACTCACTCATGGGTGTGGAAGAGGAATTGAGCAGAGAAGGCTTTGGAGAAGAGGATTTTAACTAGGGTTTTTGGACAGAATTCAGGCAACTCATAGGGAGGGGTGAGCTAGCTCCCCATCAGGAGCAGAGAGCTAGGATGTACAGGTATGGAAGGGGAAGGGAACAGTGATTGCAAGAGAAATTTATAAGATACTGTTCAAATAACTCAGGTTTCTTACTTGTAAGACTTGTACAGATTGGGTCTAGTTCCTTCCCCAGCCTTTGAGCTTGTCTTATCTCGACTGGGAAGTGAGTTGTTCAAAATACTTAAATTTCATGTTTCTCTACCTTTTCTTCCACTTCTATATTACTGTCCTCTAAAGGAGACAAGACTAGAACCGTACAAGCTCCAACTTCATAATTTCATAATTTCATAATTTGTCATCGTGCCTGGCCTTACACCCTGGGAGTGCAAAGATAACAGAAAATCCACCTCTGATTGCATACCTGTTGTCCTAGGTGAAAAATAAGAAGCTGGTTGAACTGCTGAGGAGGAAAGTTCGTCTTGCCCAGCCTTATGCTGGTGTTTTTCTTAAAAAGGATGACACGTAAGTTGTTTCTCTTGATCTTTTTAAAAAATACAAAAATAAGCTGTCCAGGTTGATTTACACTAAAAGCTGTCATCCTAAATGCCCTGCCTTGGATAGCACTGCAGAAATTGTGGCTGGTCTTGGACCATCCTCATGGTATGAAAGTCTTTGTTGCCAGCTCCCAGCACTGCTGGGAGCAGGAGTCTTGATTTAGAAAAGGGTGTTTTTGTTTGGGAAGGAGATGAGCTGTCCAGATACTTGGGTGATTTGGAAAGGGGTTACATGGTGGTAGCAATAGGGATTAAGTGTCTTTACCCCTAAGTCCAGTTTAAAGTTCTGCAACCAGTGATTGGTTTTTTCTTTTTTAATCTGACCCGCTAGCTCAAGTTTCTGAATATTTACTCCCAAATTTTTTTGTTCAATAGCAATGAATCTGATGTAGTGGAGGATCTGAATGAAATATACCAAATGGGAACTTTTGTCCAGATTCATGAAATGCAGGATCTTGGAGACAAGTTGCGCATGATAGTCATGGGACATCGAAGGTTGGTTACTTGTACTTCACTGCATCTCACCAGACTACTGTATAAACAGAGACATCAATTTCACCACATACATACAATTTTTTTCTACACAACTTGTGTGTGGCAAGTTTTTGCTTTGTTGCCATGCTATATCCTGAGAGTGTTAGGATATTCCATGTGCTGTCACAGCTGTGACAGGTTAGCTGCAAAACAAAAGAGACAGTGCATGTCATTGTCATATCAACTATGATATGGTGGAAGCAAACATTCATTAAGCTGAAGTTTAGCAGTTACTTTGACAATTACAGCAAGGTTTAGTAATTGTGGAAAAAAGGTCTCTAAAATTAATTCAAGCCAGTATTTTTGCTTTAAAAAAAAAGGGGGGGGGGGGGGTCCAGAATTTTTGTTATGTCTTGCCCCAGACATAATTTTGCCCCAGAACTGAATTGAAGAAAATATGATTATTGCTGAAAATCTAGTTTTAGCCATTTATGCCAGATATTTTAAACTAAGTTAAGAATTGTATTTTTAAAAGCATCAAATAAGTAATTTCCATTAGAAGGAAAAACACAAGGACAAAAACATGGCTGAAGAGACAGATGCAGAGTGGGTTTTGCTTTGAAGCATGGGGTTTTTTTCATCTCACTTCACTTTTGTTTGTTCTGGACAGCAAAGAATGAGCAGTCCTGTCAAAGCTAAATTTATGTGAATTCACATGTCAATTCCTTTTCAAATGAAATCTTAACCTCTTGCTGCATTATCAAAGCACAACCATATTTAAATGCACTTTGGAAATAAGCTACCTGTTTGGGGTTACTTGGAATAGAAATATTTCCCTATAACTTTGACAGATTTGGTATTCCTAAGATATAACTTGGGGATTGGGCTTTATATTTGATTGAGACGTGGAGCACTGGTCAATCATGTCCATAGGAACCATACTAGATACCAGATTTGAGGAGCATTTATAGGGAAACACATAGAAAAGGAAACTCCTTTATAAAAGCCAAAATAATGAAACATGGTGTCTTGCAAATGTGTGTCCTTTCTAAATTTTTGCTTGCTCAAAATACAACTTAATCCTTCTCCTTTTCATGCTGAAGAGCTGAAATCACATGTAATGGGGAGATAGATTGCTGCTGGTTTCTTTTGGCTTTCAGGATTCGTATAAACAAGCAACTAGAGGTTGAGCTTGAGGAACCTGAGAACAAACAAAAAATTAGAAGGAAACAGAAGCGATCTAAGAAAGAGACTGAAGAGGAGACTGGAGCAAAGGACCAAGCTGTGGAGTTGGTACTAGATCCTGTAGCTGCTTCTTCAAAGGAAGTTCTCATGGTAGAAGTAGAGAATGTGGTTCATGAAGATTTTCAGATTACAGAAGAGGTTAAAGTAAGTGAATTAGTTTACAAGCTTTGACTTGTCCTGTAGAATTGTACCTACACTTCGTGTTTAAAAGGAAAAGTTCTAAAATCAGGCTCTAATTTCAGGCTGCAGAAACTAGCATATACTTCCTTCTTTGCACGGTCATTGCACATGGGGATTGTATAAAAGTAAGAATTTTCATTATAACAGCTCAGTTCCTTAAAACTGTTGACTTCAAAAAGTTGCTGAATGAAGAGGCTGGTCTGTGCTTAAATCTGTGTGATGACCTCCATCAAACTTGAGTGTTTTCCTCGAAGGTGGCTTGGGTGTTGAGCCTGATTGTATCTTCTGGCCAAGAGCCAGTCAAATTCTGTGCATGCAGAAAGCCAGCCTCTAGGCCTTGTTGCCTTTCCTGTGAACAGGAACTGCCCCAGCACCAAGAACCATCACAGCCCACCACTGCAGTGAGTGGCTGGACTCTGGGAAATGTCATATTTGTACTGAGATCTTGCCTATCCTTTTCCATTCTTTTGGTGATTAGATTTTGTTGTGTTTTTAGGCGCTTACTGCAGAAATTGTTAAAACAATCCGGGACATCATTGCCTTGAACCCCTTGTACAGGTATGTCCTTCCTATGCTGCCCTGCTTTGGGAACAGCATGTTCTTGGCTGGAAGATGCTGACATTTTCAATACTACTTGCCTTTCTGTTGTAATGAGGTAGAGATATTTGCTGAATTGTCACATAGATTTTTGGTTTGGAATGTAAACTCTGTCCATGTTTGGAATCAAAGTTTTGAAAACCTGATGTGCAATTTAGAAACAACATAGAACTATTAAGTCCTAAGGCAGGTGATCTGGGTCTAAGTGAAACCCACTGCAATAAGCATCTGATCAGTGTCTTATAAGCAGGATAAAATTTTGGAATCCTGGCACAAAAAAATCCTACATAACTGTTTGGAGAGCATTTCAGATACTTAGTTTTATATATTGGTGATCATTCCTCTAACCAAGTGATTTATCTGTTTGTTACTAAGTATTGATACAGTCAAATTTCAAAAATAGTTTGCTATGAAACTGAGCTGTGTTTCATTTTATTGCACTGACATAACAAGTAAATTAGGATATTCCATTTTGAATGTAAATTTACAGAGCATTTTGAGGTTTTTTACCTTTTATTTTCAGAGAGTCTGTACTTCAGATGATGCAGGCTGGACAACGTGTGGTAGATAACCCTATCTATCTGAGTGACATGGGTGCAGCCCTAACAGGGGCAGAGTCACACGAACTTCAAGACATCTTGGAAGAAACCAGTGTAAGATGAAGTTTTTAACTCAAGCAATGTGAATGGAATCAGTACATCTGCTGTATATCACCTTTTCTTTACCAGCCTCAGTACAGAAGAGACTTCAGTGCTACTTTTGATGATGTGTTAATATCAGTGACTAGATTCCTGTTGAAGGATATAGTAGATCATTAGTACTGATTTACTGTGGGTAAATCAGAGTGCTTTGCATCTTTGGCAGCAAATAATTTTCTTTGTATGCTGTGGAATTGCTACATGTTGGTCTTTCCACATCTGCAAGTGCTGTAAAGCTCTCCCAGACAAACTGTTGTTGGAGTTTTTTATTCTGCCTTTCTCTCTGGGAGAGAGAAAGTACGTCTGTGTATATAAATATATATATGCGTGTGTGTGTGTATGTATATGTGTGTGTTACTTAACAGGGGCATGGCATCTCAAAACTCATTCCATGTCTATCTTCTGCAGATTCCCAAACGGCTTTATAAAGCTCTTTCCCTTCTGAAAAAGGAGTATGAGCTGAGCAAACTTCAGCAGCGTCTTGGAAGAGAGGTAAGTTTCTGGAGTAACAGATACCTTGTGTGTATTTATATTGTGTCCACCACTGTGATGCTTAGTATGGGTATGTGCTCTCAAGAGTGCATTATTTCGATTTTAGGTTTTCTGTTCTTCTGTTAGAAATGTGTTTTTTCATGAACATGGTAGAAATAACAAGACACGAGGCTACAGCATCTGCTGTTAAATTGTGTCTAAGTTGTAATTTCATGCAAGCAAATAAATCTAGAGGTCTGTAGTTTACCAAGCATCGGTGTAACAATATACAGCCTAATACTGTATATAGCATGTGCTAGTGTAAATTGCACAATGTTATTTCAAATGACCTTCTCCTAACTCTTGTGAACTGCAATAGTTCCTGTCTATTTTAAGATTTAATCAGAATACAGTAACTGCATCTAAATGGTAATGAAGTATGCGAAGTGCAAATATTTGAGAATACAGAGTCGTGTTTTGTTTGTTAACTGCCAGAAACTGGGGCTTTTAGAATTCATGTTAAGTGCAAAATGCTTTTGGATGGGGATTGGAATGGTTGGAGACTTCTTAAGCGAATTGAACAGATGATGCAGTCTGTGGGACCAGATATGCATTCAAGGATGCTGAGAGGGCTTATCAATGTCATTACTTTGTTTTTTCACTCATCATTAAAGCACTGTGGTCATGGGAGAGGTTCCTGGGAAGCAGAAAAAGGTAAATGCCATGCCCATCTCCAAGAAGGAGAATCGGGGAGACTGTAGGCATGTCAGCCTGCCCCCAGCCCCTGGGAAGATTATGGGGAAAATTCTCCAATGAGTCCCACACAGGCAAATGAAAAAGGACATGATTTGGAATGGCCAGATTTCCCAAAAGCAAACTGCCTAATTGTCTTCTCTTATGAGAAGGTCCAGAACACAGAAAGGAAACATGGTTTAATAGTGGGCTTGGCAGTGCTAGGTTAATTGTTGGACTCAATGATCTCAGAGGTCTTTTCCTATCTAAATGATTCTAGGATTCTAGCAATGATTGTTACATACCTTGACATTTGCATGGCCTTTGATGAGGTCAACTGTAATAGTATTCTGACTACATTGGGGTGTTACAGACTGGAAGTATGTAGTATGAGGTTGGTGAAAAAATTAGTTAGACTAATGGGCAGAAAAGGTTGTGGTCAACATGGTAAAGTCTAACTTCAGTCAGCTACTAGTGGTATCCCCTTGGGGAGTCAGTAAGAACCTACTTAAGTTCTGTCAAGAGAAATTCATAGTCCCAGACCAGGCCTGGAATAATCAGGACAGAAAATAGCTATACAGGAAAGGAATTTGAAACCCTGATGTGAAGGAAGCTGACCATCAATTAGTAGACTGTCCTTGTGGCAAGGCCACAAGGAGGAAGGCCAACTGCCAACTGCATACTGGGCTTCAGTTGCCCCGTCTAGGCAGCAGGTAGAGAGTAGTGGTTAGCCCTCTCTGATACTAAGGAGGTCACATCTGGGTTACTCTGCCCAGCTTTTGGTCTCCTCAACACAAACAGAACATTGAAGCACTGAATCATGGCCAGTGAATGCCACCAAAATATGGAGAGTGCTGGAGTATGTTATTAAGTTACTTCTTGTGTTAGAATACACTGCAGATAAGTTCCAAGAAGTATTTTCAGTTGCTGGGAAGGTCATAACTGAGAAGTATTTGGAAGTGTTTGATGTTAGAGGGGCTGTACTAGGAACACATCTGTTACTGTATTTGTTTGCTTTGTCTAGGTTGAGGAGAAGATCAAGCAGACACATCGCAAGTATCTTCTTCAAGAGCAGTTGAAGATCATTAAGAAAGAACTAGGTCTGGAAAAAGAGGACAAGGATGCTATAGAAGAGAAATTCCGTGAGCGACTAAAGGAGCTGGTAGTGCCAAAACATGTCATGGATGTGATCGATGAAGAGTTGAACAAGTTGGGCTTGTTGGATAATCACTCCTCAGAATTTAAGTGAGTGCATGGCCATGTCATGCTGTCAGGGTTCATTGGGAGAGTGAAACATCAGTGCAGTTTTGTTAAGCACTTACTTAGTCCCTCCCCTCTCCTCCTTTCCCTGTAGCATGTCATTACATTATAGGATTTTTTTCTCCAAATTGCCTGTGTTCACTTATGTAGTCTACCTATTTGGATCATTTTAGGTCTTCTGTCTTGCAGTCTGATGCTAGAGATGCAAAATGTGTAGTTAGTTCCTCATGAAGTGTACAGTGATTCTTTTTCTGCCCTCGGTTTTGGCTCTTCTTTCTTGTACTTTGGTGCCTTCAGTAGATGTGAGAGAAGCTGATAGATGTCATTGTCTAAGCTACCTGAGATGGTCCTTGAAGTATTGGGGCAGGGTTGGAATTGCTAAGGAGTGAATGAATAGTTTGTAACATGTGTTCTGTGATACGAATTGTCAGAAACTGAGGTTGAAGTGAACATTTCTTGTCTGTTGAGTTAGAGTGTGCTATATTATACAGCAGTTGGTGTGCTCCTCAGCTCTCTGAATGTTGTGGGTCTCTGCTTTTAAAAGTATCTTTTACAGAGTAAAAGACTCTGTTTAAGGGCAAGCATGCCTTTGGCTGAGCAGCATCTTGGCAGTCATAGAAAAGACATACTGAGCTTCACAAGCAGCATTAGTACCTTTCCCTTTCCTTCAGAGTTGTAACAGTGGTTGCAAATTTTCAAAGCCAGTACTTGGGAGAAAAAAGCCAAAGCTCTGGGGGCATGGCAGTTGTCCTCAGGTGGATCCTGGGCTCAGACAGCCCAACTGTGCTTCCCTGTGTTCATGACTGCACAATTTGATAGTTACTGTGTTGTGCAGACCTTCCTGTACACTTGAATTCCTGATCTAAGTGTGTAGTTTTAGAACAGTGAGTAGTGGTTGTAGTAGTAGAGTTTTGTGTTCTCTTCAGTTTGTTTATGCTGATTATCTCTACTGCTAACTTCATACTGGCATAATTTTCCTCATCTTAAGTCTTTCTCTGTGGTGTTGGAGATTCTTTATTTCAGAAAATCAAAAGCTGTGAAAAAAAGCTTTGGTTTTTTTTATGTGGGGAGGTTGAAGACTGTGAAAAAGGTTACCAAATAGTGATGGTTCTTTTCCATGAGTAGTTTATATCCCACTTGTTCTGGATGAGGTTGTTCTGGAAGGTGGTGGAGGAAGACATGAGCTGGTCAATCATTCTCATTTGTGTGTTTCTGTCAGTGTTACACGGAACTATTTGGACTGGCTGACATCCATCCCTTGGGGTAAGTGTAGCGAGGAGAACCTGGAGCTGGCTAGAGCCCAAGCAGTTCTGGAGGAGGATCACTATGGAATGGATGATGTCAAGAAGCGAATTCTGGTAAGGCAGGAGTAGGCACTATGTCCCATTTCACACTGCTTAACATCAGGCATTTTGGATGTGTTTTAGATTGAAGTCTCCATTTAATTGGTGTTAATTCATGCATCAAACAGAAAACTGCATGAAAGACCCAAATGTTCTGGTAATCAGTTAATGTGCTTAATTACTTCTGGCAATGAAGGTCGCATTCTCATTTCAAACTGCAGTATTCTGGTTTGCACTAAATCCTGGGCAAGTAAGTGTCCAAGGGAAGCAGTCTCTTGATTTTTTTCCCCCACTTGCCCAGTCATTTCTTCACTGTAAGTGTATAATCATTGAGGTTTCAGTTTTGAACTGTGATCTTTTGATTCCTCAACTGTTCAGTGTTACTTGAGAGTTGTCTGTCACAGAAGCATGAAATAAGACAAGCTTAACTTAGCACATGGGAGTGGTACAGCAGGAGATGCTCACATGTAGCTTGAGAGACTCAGGTGAGAACAAGAGAAGCTAGGAGAAGAACTTAAACTTCATCTTCTCACTCTAAGGCAGTGGAGAGAGAGTGCTTCTTCTGGTGAGATTGATATAGAACACAGAACCTGGGGACAACCAAGCATATAAATAACCAGAGGCAAAACAGATGCACCAGTATCTTGACTGAGCTTCTGCCCTTGCCCTCCCCCAAGTCCTTTGAGAACCAGTTTTTTGTATGATGCTTGTTTTGTAATCACTGCTTGTCCTGATAACAAATGTGTTTTGCTGTTGCTGACATTCCCTTCTGTTCACTGCTGGTGCTTTATCTGTTCTACAGGAATTTATTGCAGTCAGCCAGTTGCGAGGATCCACCCAGGGGAAGATTTTGTGTTTTTATGGTCCCCCTGGAGTCGGGAAAACCAGTATTGCTCGCTCCATTGCCAGAGCCCTAAACAGAGAGTACTTCCGCTTCAGTGTTGGAGGGATGACTGATGTTGCAGAAATAAAAGGCCACAGGTCAGTGTAACTTGAGAAATTTCTCTATCCAGCAGTTTTTACTAAGTGAATAGGAATCTAACTGAAGTTGGACAATGTATGTAATTCTCATCTGTTCTGACAACCCTTGCTGACAGGAGTTGAGATATAAAAAAAGGTGAAAAAGATAGCAAAGGGTGGAGTTTGGAAGATAATTATATTTGTGCTTTTAAGTGCAGTTGCTCCCTGTTTCTTGTGTATTCTCAGCTTTGAAAAGCTGAGTGAGCTACCCAAAACCATTGGACTGATGATAAATGCTAATACATGCATTTCTGTAGATGTCAGAGCTAGAGAATGCTGACAGTTTGAACAGGGTCATTCACATGTGTGTTCCAGTGTGATTGAGACTTGGTTTCCAAATAATCAGGATGGAGGTGATGCATGAGGAAAACCTGTAAACAAGAACATTCATGGTAATAACAAGAAGTAAATAAAAAATGGGTAGATTCATAGGGAAAACAAGAAGTTAATAAAAAATGGGTAGATCTGACCCTTCCATAGGTTTATTTTCCTTCCACATACAAAAAAATCCTAGAATGGTTTGGATTGAAAGTGACCTCTGGAGATCGTCTAGACCATTCCCCTCTAAAGCAGGGCAGAAGACAGAAGTGCTTAACAACTTCTTTGCCTCAGTCTTTAGTGGAAATATGGCTTGTCTTCAGGACAGCTGTCCTCCTGGGTTGGTAGATGGTGTCAGGAAGTAGAATGGGCCCCCTGTTATCCAGGAGGAGGCTGTCAGAGAACTGCTGAGCTGCTTGGATGTTCATAAATCTGTGGGACCAGATGGGATCCACCCCAAGGTGATGAGGGAGCTGGCAGATGAGCTTGTAAAGCCGCTCTCCATCATTTACCAACAGTCCTGGCTCACTGGTGAGGTTCCAGATGACTGGAAGCTGGCCAGTGTGATGCCCATTCACAAAAAGGGTGTGAAGGAGGATCCTAGTAATTATAGGCCAGTCAGACTGACCTCAGTATCCAGTAAGATAATAGAACAGTTTATATTGAGTGTCATCATGCAACACTTACAGGATGGCCAGAGTATCAGAGCCAGCCAGCAGGGGTTTAGGAGGGGTAGGTCGTGTTGACCAACCTGATCTCCTTTTAAGACCAAGTGACCCGCCTGATGGATGCCGGAAAAGCTGTGGATGTTGTCTGTTTGGACTCAAGCAAGGCCTTTGGCACTGTCTCCCAGAGCGCACTCTTGGAAAAGCTGCAGCCCATGGCTGGGACAGGAGCACTCTTTGCTGTGTTCAGAACTGGCTGGATGGCCGGCCCAGAGAGTGCTGGTGAGCGGTGCTGCATCCAGCTGGCAGCCAGGCACCAGCTGTGGTGCCTGTGCTGGGGCCAGCTCTGTTCAGTATATTTATTGACAACATGGATGAGGGGATTGAGTCTTTCATCAGTAAATTTGCAAATGACACTAAATTAGGAGCATGTGTCCATGTGTTGGAAGGTAGGAGAGGTCTGCAAGAAGACCTGGAACAGTTGGAGAGATGGGCAGAGTCCAGTAAAATGATATTTAATAAGTCCAAGTGCTGAGTCCTGCATTTTGGCTACAATAACTCGCTGCAACATTATAGGCTGGGGACGGGCTGGACAGTGCCCAGGCAGAAAGGGACTTGGGGGTACTAGTTGACAGCTGACTGAACATGAGCCAGCAGTGTGCCCTGGTGGCCAAGAAGGCCACCGGCTCCTGGCCTGTATCAGGAATAGTGTGGCCAGCAGAACCAGGGAGGTCATTCTGCCCCTGTACTTGTCACTGGTGAGGCCAACCCTTGAGTGCTGTGTCCAGTGCTGGACCCCTCAGTTTAGGAAGGATGTTGAAATTCTTTAGTGCATCCAGAGAAGGGCAACAAGGCTGGTGAGGGGCTTGGAACACAGGCCCTACAAGGAATGACTGAGGGAGCTGTGGTTGTTTAGCCTGGAGAAAAGGAGACTCAGAGGTGACCTTATCACTCTCTACAACTTCCTGAAAGGAGGTTGTAGTCAGGTGGGGGTTGGTCTCTTTCACCAGGCAGCAACTGCTGGAACCAGCGGACACAGTCTCAAGCTGTACCAAGGGAAATTTAGGTTGGATATTAGGAAAAAGTTTTTTATGGAAAGGCTGATGAAGTTCTGGAATGGCCTGCCCGGGGAGGTGGTGGAGTGGCCATCCCTGGATGTGTGTAAAAAAGGACTGTATGTGGCACTCAGTGCCATGGTCTAGTTGAGGTGTTAGGGCTGGGTTGGACCTGATCATCTTGAAAGGGTCTCTTCCAACCTAGTGATTCTGTGTAAAGCAGGTTCAGCTACAGCCGGTTGCACAGGATGGTGTCCAGACTAGTTTCAAATGTCTCCAGAGATACAGATCCCACAGCCTCTCTGGGCAGCCAGTTCCAGGGCTCTGCCCCCCTCAATGTACAGGAGTTTCCCCTCATATTCAGGCAGAACTTCCTGTGTTTCAGTTCGTGTCCATTAGCCTGTGTCCTGTCACTGGGCACCACTGGCAAGAGCCTGGCCCTGTCCTCTTAACACCCACCCTTCAGATATTTTTACTCATTGATAAGGTTCCCTTGTGGTCATCTGAAGGCTGAACAGGCCCAGCCCACTCAGCCTTTCCCATGAGAGATGCTCCAGTCCCCTAATCACCTTCACAGCCCTCCACTGGACGCTCCCTAGCAGTTCCTTGTCTTTCTTGAACTCCTAAGTCCAGAACTGGGCATGACACTCCAGGTGTGGCCTCACCAGAGCAGAGGGTCTGCATCTGAACATAAAACCAGCGGTGTTTTCAAACCATTAAGATTAACCACTCTGTGGTGTAAATTGAACCTGCAGGACTCTTCCTTACCCAGAAGCAGAGAAAAATATTTTCTATGTTTTTCAGATATTTTCTGTTGTGTGCCTCTCGGCCTTCTTGTTACCCTCTTTGCTTCTGCTTGTTTCTGGATACCAGAAACTATGTCTAGCAGGAAGGTTATATTTTGCTATTAGCAATTTGTTCCTTAGTATCTTTTGATTTACATTGGTCTTTTTGTCCCTATTAAGTGAGGAAGTGAAATGTTACCTCTTCTAACATTTCTTTCCCAAAACCTATGAAAACTCAAATACCTTTATTCTCAGCCTAACCTCTTTGCTTTTCTCTAATTGAGAAGTGGTTTAAACTAAAGATAAAAACAGTAGTCCAGGAGTATTTTGCCAAAATTCATGTCAGTTCTTTACTAGAGGCAGACTAGGTGGGTCTTGGTGCTTAATACATTGATGGAGAATGCTTTTGATAGATATTGAAGAAGTAAAGACTTGTTTCCCAGCAAGATATACTTGTTCTGTCAGCTGTGTGATGTGTGCTCTCGTATGTGCTGTGCTTTTCAATGGTTCCCTAAATACAATCTCTGGTAAAACAGGAGGACATATGTTGGAGCAATGCCAGGAAAAATCATCCAGTGTCTGAAGAAGACCAAGACAGAGAATCCACTTATACTCATTGACGAGGTGAAGTATTTGGTCTTTCCTCTAGGTTTTGCTCTTAAAGACTTGTATCAATTTGTGATCCCCAGAGAAAAGGTGAAGCAGTAACTCTCTTAAAAATCCCAGGTTCTTTCTGTTCATATGAGGCTGGGCTTCAAGTTCTCTGCGTGATACTGATACCTTAGATGCTTTGTTTTCTCTCCTTATAACAGGCTCCAGCTTTAAAATTCTAGTCGTGTCCTTCTGATTAAATTATAGCTGTTTGGATCGTAATGGACCTGGCTGGATATTCAGAGTTTCCGTAGTTCTTGTGTTTCCTCCATAGGTGTGAGCACATCACTGTGCACAAATCCACTGTTGCCTGTGTGATTATAAGCAGGAGTCACTCTCAGTAGGTCTAAAGCAGTAAGGAATAAGATGCTTACAGTCAATTTGTGGTCTGATTTGAGAATGAGTCAGGGCTACCAGCCTAATGCTTTCTTGAAAAGCAAATAAAAACAGGATATAATAGCAGGTGTTCAGAATAGACTCAAGGTCATTCTGGCCTTCTTGTTTGCCATACCTGAGAAGGACCAACAGCAGATATGGCCTCAAGTCTCTTCACAGAGAGCAGCAGGCACAACTCTCTCCCGGGATTTTTCCTGGGAAAGGCAGGGAGAAGTTCAGAGAAGAAGAGATAGCAATTCTTATCTCTACTTGCTGTGCCTGTTGTTTGGCACATGTGGAATGTGTTATGGAGATTGCTTACCAAAAGGAGTTTGTTAATTGGATTCTGCTGATGATTGTTTGGATTGATTGGCCAGTTGGGTCAAAGCTGTGTCCTGTCTCCAGACAGTCATGGGTTTTTAGTGTGGTATCCTTTTAGTGTGGTATCCTTTTAGTGTGGTATCCTTTTAGTGTGGAATCCTTTTAGTGTGGAATCCTTTTAGTGTGGTATCTCTTTAGTATGTAATTAGTATAGTATTAGTATAGTATTAGTGTAATATAGTATAGCTTAATAAAACATTTGTTCAACCTCCTGAATCATGGAGTCAGAGCACATTATTCCCTAGCCGGGGGATCGCCTGTTTCTACAATAAGCAGATTTCTTGGGAGGAATGGTATGTGGGACCAATAAACTGTCATCTGTTGCAGCATGATGTAACCAATGAGTATCGTGATTTGAAAGGTAATGGAACCCGTCGGCTTTGATACTTGACTGGTGTTGGTCAGAAGCCCTGCCTTGGCTGTAGCAGCAAATTTCATTAAAGCCATCCAGTTAATGCTACTCCTAAGGGAGAAGCAGCACCCCTGTTTATATCCTCAGAACGAGAGTTCACAGTGCTACACGAGCCAATGACCTTGGCCATGGTCCTGGGCAGCTGCCTCTAGTGACCCTAGTTGGGCAGTGGGGTTGTTCAAGATGACTTCAGAAGTCCCCATGAGCCTTAGTCAACTTATGACTATGACAACAGCCCAAGTCACTAATCTGGCTCTGCTTGAAAGGCTGTATGTAGGTTTTTTGTACCTTGGGCAGAGTAAGGAATGTGTCTGCACTTGCATATTAGGGAAGTGGTGTAAGGTAGCACTTTAGTCCTCTCACTGTGGAGTAAGTGTTCTGGTCTGTGCCTATAGCTTATCTCAGTTTAACAAGCAGTAGCCCACTAGTAATAGTGCTTTTTATTGTATGCTCATTACCTGAGACTTCATAGCGATTTTCTGCAACACTCAAAAATCCTGTGTCTTCTCAGGTGTGTCATGTGCTCATACAGGAAGATAATGGGGACTTGGATGAGTGCACAGAAAAGTGGTAAACTGGTATTGGACATTAATGAACACTCATGAACATTTTCAGATGGAGCCTTGGGAAAAATCTTGCTTGATAATTTATCATGGTAGGAAACTTCTTAAGAGTATTAAATTCTTTTCTCCCACAGGTAGATAAAATAGGAAGAGGCTATCAAGGGGATCCATCATCAGCCCTTCTAGAACTATTGGATCCTGAACAGAACTCTAACTTCTTGGATCATTATCTTGATGTTCCTGTGGATTTGTCAAAGGTATTTCTCTTTTCTGCAGAGGTTGTAGAGCCAGAATGTCTGAATGTGTTTCAGTGCACTGATTTCCTGACTATGAAAAGACGCTGACATTTTATTCAGTTGGAAAATCAGATGGAACATAAATGGTACACAGCTGTCTCTGTAGGAGTTGTTTTTAACTGAAGTGTCTGTACACGAAAGAACATGATCACCTGCATATGTCATGTAGCCCTAACTCCCTGTAAAGCCAGGGGCAAACAGATGTGTGGCACTAGAAAAGGCAAGAGTTTTCCTTTTCATGATGATTGGCAGAAGTGCTGTCAAGGGAGGTGGCCTAATGCTGTGAAGCTTTTGAAATTGGTAATCTTTACACACTGTTGCACTTCTTGTGCAGCTGACATAAATTACAGAATTGACATATTAGGAATAGGTATCGATAACTGGATCATTCTGAGCTAATTTCCTAGAAGGTAAAAAGAACTTCTGAGTGAGATCTAGGTCTCCTATTTTCTGGTCCCTATCAAACCATTCCAATTTCCCAGTTTGTGCATTGTGTATTTCTAAACATTTATTTTGGGGGTAGGGAACATGCTATTACATAATTCTAAAATCCAGACTTTTAATTAAAACTAATTCCACAGAGAGGGTGATCTTGCCCTAGCCCCTCAGAGAAACTCAGAACTTAGGAACTAGTACTTGGAGTAAAGCAACTGGTTAATGAAGGTTCTTAATAGGATCTTTTAATGCTTCCAGGTACTTTTTATTTGTACTGCCAATGTAACAGAAACCATTCCAGAGCCACTGCGGGATAGAATGGAAGTGATCAATGTGTCAGGATATGTAGCAGAAGAGAAACTTGCAATTGCAGAGGTAAGAGAAATCACTGTTGAGCTTTATGTGAATTATATCTGGTAGATTCTTTTTGGCAGATTCAGGCTTACATATTTCCATCCAACTATGTCCAAAAAAATTAGACACATGGTATTTTGGACAGAGTTCCTTTGATTTGAACACATAGTTAAAGTAACTCCAGCGTGCCGTAGGCTGTGGACACCAGAAAGCAGCATTGAGCTAACAGCAGAAAGTTGAGTGAATTGGAAACCACTAGGCTTTTGTCGCATATACTAAGAGAAGGATGTGGGGAATTATTTCTTTCAGAGATACTTGGTCCCTCAAGCACGAGTTCTGTGTGGCTTGGATGAAAACAAAGCTCAAATCACATCAGATGTTCTGACTGTTCTCATAAAGCAGTACTGCAGAGAGAGTGGGGTGAGAAATCTGCAGAAACAAGTAGAAAAGGTAAGGGGAAGTTATGTGTAACTGTGACCACTGTGCATCAGCCTTCTCAGCTTTTTTTACAGAGATAAATTACTATCTCACCCAGGTATTGAGGAAATCTGCCTATAAAATTGTGAGTGGAGAAGCAGAGATGGTCCAAGTAACACCTGAAAACCTGCAGGACTTTGTAGGAAAGCCCATCTTCACTGTGGATCGCATGTATGAAACCACTCCCCCAGGAGTGGTGATGGGTCTGGCCTGGACAGCTATGGGTGAGACAAAATTAATTTTGGGTTAATGCCTACATTTCTGTGTAATTTTCAAAAGTTGAATGTATTAGTCAAACAGAACTGTTCAGTGATGTTCTTCTACAGGCTCCAGTAAAAAGAATTTCTTTTGGCCTTTGGGTCCTGAATACTACTTCCTTGAAGAAGGGAGCCTTTCTTTTGCCCTTACCCAGGCTCATCTTAGCTTAGGGCCAGCATGTTTTCTCTTCATGCTCCATACCCCATACAAATTATGTACATTAGGAACATCAGCAGCAGGAGGTGCCACTGTGAGACACGGCACAGCTGAGGAATGCTGTGTCCCGTCAGTGATGTGCAACACTGACTTGACTTCTGGTGTTGAGGGCAGATATAGGTGTTCCAGCACTCTGTGGAGTGGGTGCAGTTGGCTGCTTACCATTCAATGAATTACTCCCCTAGTAACTTGTGGGCTTATGTGCTCTACAGGATGGAAATATAGCACACAGCAAAGGAAATTACCTCTTCATATTCAAATTGACCTTGGGTAGAATTCAAGTAGTTAAGAGGGAAATTATCACTCTGGTGGAGAAGGTAAATAGATACCTGGCACTGGAGAATTGAAGTGGCTAAAAATGTTTTGTGAACTCAGCTTACTCTCTGGAGGAAACAAAGAACATGAAACCATTATAAGAACTTGGTTTTTTACATTAAGTAGGGATTGCATCTATGTTTCTAGAAGGTGAAGTCCAAAAAAGCAATGAATGGAGACTGTTGAGATTTCTAGCTGGCCTTCCTGAAGGTATTTAAGGAACAGGTTTCAGCTGCTCTCTACTCAAGGACTAGTGTCTCATCAGAGAGCATCAGTTCCAAATGCCTGACATAGCTTCTGCATCACCAAAACCTTCTAGTTTAATTTGTCTTTAACTTTTTTCAGATGTTGTTTTTCTTTTCTTTTTTCAGGAGGTTCCACTCTGTTTATTGAAACATCCCTAAGGCGACCCAAAGAGAAGGAAAACAAGGATGGGTCGCTTGAAGTAACAGGGCAACTGGGAGATGTAATGAAAGAGAGTGCCAAAATTGCATACACATTTGCAAGAGCCTTTCTGATGCAGAAGGACCCCAACAATGATTTTCTTATATCTTCTCATATCCACTTGCATGTGCCAGAGGTAAACTGATGCAGAGTTCACAGAGCATGCACAGCAGCCTGGCTGGTTTGCTCCCTTAGATGTAAAGCTGGAAGGCACTTCATTTGTCCATATGTTGTGCAGAAGGCCCTCTTCTAGCAGTAAAACCAAGGAATGAAGACATTTTCTTCAGGCTCCTGTGTAGGTCTTCTTAAGAGCCATGTTTCCATTCCTTTCTACTGCAAGCATGTAGCAAGAGTACAGGGGCTTGGATAATTTTCTAAAGAAACCTAAACTTTACTGGCAGCTGTTAGCCCTGTTGTGCAGGTGGGGAAACCATGACATAGAGATAAGTGATTTGGATAAATGCTTGGATGAAGTTACAAAGACATCAAAGTTTAGGTCTCTGTGTTATCAGGCCTTCTTAAAGGTTCAGGTCATTTACACATAATTGAAAATACTACTCCTGATCTCTGTGCCCTGCTTCCTAGTCCATGTAATGGCAGTGGATCCTTTTGTCCAATACTTGGGGCTGAAAATAAATGCCTACAGTGCTCAGAGTGGATCACATGCTGTGTAACAAGCTTTGGGCAGGCGCTTTACTGAAGAGAGATTTTGAGCTGTGATTGTGCCCCAGCTTTACTTCTGGACTACTGAGTGCTCTGCGTGCAATGTCTTTGTTGCAGCTTGCTCTGTGTCTGTCCAGGTACTGCATTGTTTACTGTGAATTCATTCCCTGAAAGATGAGAAAACAGCAGACCTGATCTCTGTCTCTACTCCCTCTCAAGCATTGATTTCCTCTGCTCTTACCACAAAGAGGTTTGATCTCAGATAAATCCAGACTGTCACTAGTTCAGGCCTCGATTTTGCGGGGCCTTACATACTGATGTTTTCTGCCTTGAATGATTTTTGATATTGCCCTCCTCTTGTTACTCTTGACACTCTCCCCTTGTAATGTTGACTTAGGTCTTAAAAAAGAGCTTCAGAGTGTTTGTGTTCTTTTTTCCACTGATGGTGCTTATTCAAATACCTGAGCCCAGTGAGTACGGTGGTGGCATCAGGCCAAGAAACCATATTTGTGAACTCATTTGTAGATTATTTCTCATGAATAAAGTGAAGGAATGTCACAGTTGTTAATATATCAGCCAATTCAAATAGCAGGATTCCATCACTCACACATGCAAAAACCTTTATGAGGCTTCATGAAATTTGGACAATGTTAAAACAACAAGGACAAGAGTACTGTCTGACTATGCTGCTTCTTGAATGAGCAGGGGAGTTGTGCTTTGTTTTTTTTTAAACAGGGAGCAACCCCGAAGGATGGACCAAGTGCAGGATGTACCATAGTAACAGCCCTGCTGTCCCTGGCCATGAATTGCCCAGTGAGGCAGAATGTAGCCATGACTGGAGAAGTGTCATTGACTGGAAAAATTCTTCCTGTTGGTGGAATCAAGGAGAAGACTATTGCAGTAAGAGCTCTTCTCTCATCTCTGTGCATTATCCACAGCAGAGCCCTGGGTTGGGCTCAGTGGGGACAGGGACAGCCAAGGAGGGGTTGCTCCTTGAACAGAGAGGAGCAGATTTCATTCCATAGACAGGTTGGAAAAGTCCGTGTGGCAACATGAGGATCTTGGCTGTGTCTCTGGCTGTGAGGAAAGGGATGGGACCGCAGGCTTTGTGCCAAGGCATGTATGTTGGCCTAGCTCAATTCCACCTACACTGGCAGAATTGAAGGTGACTGAGAGCTTTAACTGGCTGTCAGAGCTGTCTGCTCTGTTAGACTAGCGCAGTTCAATCATCTGTGCTGTGCTGAATTGCTTGTTTCAGGAGGGCATCCAATGGAGATTTGACAGCATCTCTAAGGTACATTCTTAAAATCAAGGCTCTGTTCCCAAATTCCAGTGTGAATTTGTTTGAAATTTTATACAGATGACTTAGATAAGAGGAACTTAGATTTAGTATTTGTATTTCTGGTTTCATCTGTTTTCAGTTTTCAGAATTTCCTTCCAAGCATTCAGGCTCTCTACCTGCTTTTCACATGCACAATTCTGGCCTACACAAACCTTGCACCACACATATTTTTCAGTCAATAATGTTAATAGGTCTTCCTCCATTTGAGCTGGGGCTTCTCATCAGTGTTCTGTTCCCAGATAGATTTGGGCTACAGCCTTGTACAGTGTGATTTCTTGTCCTTGTATGACTTAAAAATGAGTAGTTGTTTGTAGCAGTCAGTACAAGACTAACCTGTGCTACGGCACTGACTGGCTGCACTTGCAGGAGTGTGATTGGCCACAGGCCTAAACACAGGATCACCTCTAAAGCAATGGGTACAAACCTGTCCTGGGAGGAGCAGCTCTGCTTTCTGTGCTCCTTCCAGGGAAGGTGTCCCTGTCAAAAGGTTCTGTACCATTGCACTAAGGGTATTGATGGGGTAGCTTGGTTTGACAAGCTGTTTCTAACTTTGCTTTCATCTGAGGCTTTATCATCACCCAAGCTGGAACAGATACTTAAAACTCTGTAAAATAGTATGAATGTTCTGAAGAATCCCCCAAGCTGCTGACATAGTCCAACTAAAATGCCTCACTTCCTCATCTGTCCCTGCAGCTGAGATGGCACTGGAGACTATGTTTTGGGGCTTGAGGGGGTGATCTAGAACATGCTTCACCCTGCTGATATCTGTTACAAATGCCCTTGGTGCTCTCCATAGAAGAGAGTAAAGCTGGATCATGCTCCAGAATAACTGCTCTTGCTTTCAGAAATGGGGAAGGGTGTTTCTGGTATATGGAAGAATTCCTAGGACTTGACAGCCCAGCTTTTTCTTCCCACAGGCAAAGAGGGCAGGTGTTACCTGCATCATTCTGCCATCAGAGAACAAAAAGGATTATTATGACCTTGCTGGATTCATTACAGAAGGACTGGAAGTGCATTTTGTGGAGCACTACACAGAGGTATTTGATATAGCATTTTCACAGCTGGATCTCACTGGAGGATGACATGCTGTGCCCTGATGGCTGGAAGGTGTTCTGTCCCTAAGCACTCAGCCCCCACCTAGAGATGGGTGATATGGGGCAATCCTGAAGTGGGACATGAAGCTATTGCTGCTGCGCAGCTGCCAAAATGAATTATGGCTCTGCTAGAATAAAGTATTTCTCAGTCTTTAATACTGAATTATGATCTACAATAAAGGATTTCCAATTTTGCCGAAGGAATTGGCATGTTATCAGCCACCAGCAGTGGGGCTAGTCTGGTATTTTCTCATTGAAGATGTTTCAGCTATTTCACTGTAAATTTCTGAATGACTTTTGGGAAAGGACTGAACAGTACACCCAGAGCTAGGCTGATGTTCAGCTGTTATTCCTGATAGAAGGCAAGTAGCTCTCAGAATCTGTCTCTGTTTAGAAGCCTGGTCTCGGCTGAAAGGGCACTGAAATCCTAAGATAGTACAGGATTTCAATGATAAAGGTACATGGTTCTCTAGGTTCAGTCACCAGGTCAATACCACTAGAAAGAACTCCAGGCTAAAGAGGGCAGACTAGCAACATGCTCAGCATCACCAGTCAGCAGCACTGTGATGCACCACAGAGGACCTCTGCAACAGCTGTATCATATTCAGGGAGCGAGGAAAAGAATTAAATATCTTGACTGTTTTGCATCAGTAAACGCAGGCTTGGGAGCTGGAGAACCTGAATACTTTGTCTTCCAATGAACACTAAGAAAAAGTATTTTCTGAGCCAAGAACAGCTCTTGTCATCTTAGCAAGGGAGTCCTTAGGCGAGAATAAAGAATCCAGCTACTGAAGTCCAGGGAGCTCTTGCTGACTCCAGGTGTCATGACATGCTACCACACTGCAGAACACAGGCCTGAATAGAGGGTACAAGGGGAAACACAGGAGCAGGCTAAGCTGCTTAAGGAATGGGCTGATGTGCCCTGGGGAAAAAGTGCAAAGTAGTTACTAGTTTTAACAGCCATTTTTGCCCACTTCCCTCCTACTACCATCTATGTCTGAAGACAGACTAGGAGGTAGAAGGCATTATTCCAGAGCTTTCCACATCCTGAGACCGCACATAGTCATAGAGGATTCCCCTCTAGAATAAGTCACAGCAGCATCAGCATCACCATCTCCACCTGCAGGTACAATAAACCACTGACCCAAATTCTTGATGGCTGAAGTCTATGTACCAAGAACACTCACTACTCTGGTTTTGGTGGAAAGGACTTTATTGTGTTGCAGCCTGTGCAACTCAATCCTTCTTTGCAGCAGCTTTCCTCATGGCTGCCAGGACATTACTGAGTTCCTCCCGCTTCCTCTTGGCCCGAATGTGAGTGCCAACCTGCAGGGAGAGAGCAGAGCTGTCAGTCTTTACCCAGTGCAGACTGGACAGACTGGGAATGCCACAGGTGTCCCTGCTCTCACACCTCAAAACTAGGCAGAATGGTAAAGTCCTGGAAAGATGGACTTGACCTTCCGCCAGGAGTTTGCCATCATGTCTCAGCAGTACCTCAATAGTTATATGGACATGAAAGAGGCTGCTTTCAGCTCTCATAATCATTATAACTCAAGGAACCCTATTTGAAGTCTCCTGGTTAATGGCACCCAACCACTATCAGTGCTGCTCTTATTTTACCCACAGCACACATGCAAACCATGCAAAAATAGCATCACAAGCCTTAATCCTTGAGCTTGGGGCCTTTTTAGCAATGTACCTTTGCATCCACCTCCTGCTCTCCCACCCAGCCCAAGGAACATTCTCTCCATCATATTACACCAGTTACTTCCAAAACAAATGAAAAAAAAAAAAGGTAATTAATTAAAATGCCAAATATTCCTAGGAGAGGGCAGAAAACAGAAAACTGACATAGCAGTTTCTTCCATCCACGTTAGCTGATTGACCCACCCGCTTCTTGATGAACTTCAAAGCACGTTTGTCCTTGGACACTTTCAGCAACTCCATTGCACGTCGCTCATAAGGTGCAAAGCCACAGACTTCCCTGATCATGTCTCGCACAAACTTGGTGTGTTTGGTCAGGCGCTGTGGGAAGGGAGGGAGGACTTTGGTCAGAGGGTTACAAGGCACTACAGAGGGGATTCCAAGGGGCTGTGGCATACTCTCAGCTAGGCTTCAAAACCAGCCCATGCTGATGCCATGTCTCAAGAAAACTTCATCCCTGACACATCCTGTGGAGCAACGTGAGCTTGGCTAAGTGTGCCAGTCTGTCTTTAGGCTCAGGTCCGGATGTGTCACACACTGGCATAGATCAGCATTTTTGGAAAAAGCAGGTCCATGAGCTAGCCAGGATTTGCACTCCAACACCCGGGGGACACCACAGCTAAACAGAGCATTTAATAAGAATGAGTAATGGGCCCACATGCATTCATGTCCCGTAACATGCATCTATGGGACCTGGATGGCTCCTAGTAGGGAAATTCGAGGCAGTTTTGTGGGAAGATTGCCTGCTGTTACCAAGAGAAGCAAACCGGGAGATACTAGAAGGCACAAAGCTTTTCACAGCTACCCGGTCGAGCCCATTAGCCCGCCTGGGCCCCGCCCGCCCCGCAGTCACGGGCAGCGCGCGGGTTCTGAGCCTTTCCATCTCCCTGCAGCAAAAGCGCAAGACGCAGCCCCGCGAACGGGGCCGGAGGCGATGGGCGGCTCCGCGCCGGACACACGAACACAACCGCGCTGCGCACCGGGGGCAGCGGGCTCGTTCGGCCCCTAGAGGGGGAGAGGCAGGCCCGGGGCACCGCGCGCCAGCAGTCTCTACTCACCCCGCGGCGGCGACACTGTCGGGGCTTGGACACGTTCTTGGTCACCTTGTAGCCCTTGTTAAGGCCCACGGCCATGGGGTAGCGGATGGCCATGGCTACGGCGCCCGGGCCCGATGGACACGGATGGACACAGACCCACTCTGCCTCACCCGCACCGCAACGATGGCGCCGCGCCGGAAGGAAGGAGCGCCCGCGGGACTCCGGGAAGTGGCCATTTCCGGTGGTGGGCGGGACCGAGGGTGCGCGGGGAAAGGTGGGGGGGAAAAGGCCCCCCCTGGCGGCAAAGCCAGTGTTCTATGAGGGACTGGGGGATTACCCCGCGGTCGGGTCACTGTGGGTGTGAGGGGACAGCAGGGACGAAAGGAGGGTCACCCCGCGGTGGACGGTCCGACAGAACTGCTGGTTCCCCTCAGCTGCGGCCGGGGGGCTTGGGGTGCCCACTGTACAGAGCCGCGCAGCCCCGCACTTACAGAATTTTTCCCCATAAATTATAACTTCGGTATCTCTTGGCCAGGATTTGATAACGTTTGACAGACAAACGTAAAGGAATAGATTAAACGATTTTGTTGGAATAAAAGATACTGGATTTTCTTACCTCTGAAAGAGAGCTGAGGTAAACATGTGCAACTCAACTGTTTTCTGCTTTCAAAGACAATTAATTTAATTTGTTGAAATGGAAAATATTGGCTTGAAATTGAAAATCTTGGATTTTGAAACAAATTACGGAACTTTACATCCTACTGTAGAGCTCGTCTTTGCACGACTGGTTCCTTTCATTACAAGGCAGCGGTCCCAGCTCACGCACTCGGGGCTTCTGGACTGTCACCCCCCCATGGCACAGATTCCAGCAGTGAGGAATGTTCATGGCTTAGACGGTGGGACGGGTCTGACTCTGATGCCTTTCTCCACAGGAGGGCAGAGTATGAACAGGCGTCCGCAGGGTTGTGGTGACTGTCCTACACAGGCAGAAGGAACTGCCTTTCTGAAATATTTCCTAATGTTTCTGAAAGTCAACAAAGAAAAGTTATGAATGCCAGTTTGTTGTCAATCTGCACCTCTAAAATCAACATGAGTTTGATACCATCTTTGCTACTGAGAAGCATCATACAGCTAAAGGTCTCCCCATCCACAAGCTCTGGGTTCCTCACAGGAGATGTTGCAGCCCTGGGCTGGAGGAGGTGTCACCTCTCCTGTCGCCTTTCCTGCCCCTGCTGATGTTCATGGACCTGCCTTAGTGTGGCTGCTCACTCACCTCTGCATGTGCTGAAGAATGGCCCTCACCTGCTCTGGCTCTGTGACCTCATCAAACACAGGTGGCCCTAAAATAAACATTTGCCTGGAAGAGGAGGCAGCGGCGCTGCATGGGGAAAGCCCCTCTGCCTGGGGAAGCTCACTATTTCTGTGAGCACCAAACCCACCAGTAGCATCTGCATGGGGCCCTTCCCACTCACACCCTGACTATTGCTACCTTCCTCTCAGGACATCTTTTCCATTCATGCAGAAACATATGGATCTATAGTTCCTAGACTCCCAGTGGGTTTCTCATAATTTGATCTTTCTATGCTGCACTGGACACCCCTCAAATCCTGCCTTTTTCCCAGTTGTTGCCTACACCAAGTCCCTAATAGAAAATCCAGGGTTTCAGTTTCCAGAAGCTTTTGCCCCATTCCAACATTGCTAAATGCCTTCTTCCACATCCCCAGCATTTGCAAGTGATTTCCATCTCTGCTGGATCTTTCTTTGAATTCTGCTTCACATCTCTTCACTCTTTGTCTTCTTACTTTCCTAAAGGCATTACAAGTAAAGTGTTACCCATAGGTGAGCCCAACGATGGAGGGCAGAAAAAAGGTAGAGGAAGCCTTGGGATTTGAGCTGAATCTGAAGCTGGGACAGACTGGCTCTGCTGAGATGGACATGGATGGATCAGTGGACCATAAATAGGATGAACATCTGCAGTGTGCCCGGGCTGCTGCAGTGATGTCCTGGGCTGCATGGACAGATGCACCTGGCAGGGGCCAGGAAGGGATTGTTCCCTTTACCTGGCACTCATTAGGTTGCACCAGTGATGTTGGGAATTGGTTACATGACAAAGGTCCCGTAGACATGCTCTGGATAGCTGAGAATTGGAAAAGTACTGGCCCAGCTAATCTGAGGCCCTACACCTGCAAGGCCGCAGTGGCCTTGGGTATAGCTGTAGTCTGATAACAAGATGATGTAGCCGAGAGCAGAGCATGAGAAAAGGGAGATGTAAGTTGTAAAGAATAAAGAAGTAAGAATAACCAATAGACTGCTTAGCTTACAGAATATGCATGAGCTTATTACATGTTGTGCTTAAATGTCTGATGCTCTAATCAATAAACGAAGCTTGCTGATTCTCACATGGAGATGACCCGAGCTTCCTGCACTGGGACAAATGGCGCCTCGAACAGAGACCCTAAAAGAGCGGGGAGGCGAAAGGGCTGGTGCTCCGCGCCTTGAACAAGGACCCTAGAGAGGGGGGTTGGCAAAAGAGCTGGTGGTCTCCGTGCCCCGAGCGACCCTACAGAGGAGTCTCGGCTTGAACCTGTTGGCCACGGTCCAGTGCAGTATCCGTGTCGGTCCCGAAGCAGCACGGGAGGCAAAGAGCTAGTACTCCAGCCCCGAGCGACCCTAGAGAGGAGTCTCGGCCGATGAACGCCGCCGACGTCTTGGAAGGGCTGCAACAGCGCTGACGTTTAAATTGAAAGGTATGAAAAGACAAGCGGCGTATGTTTTTTTTTAAAATGCTTTTTAAAAATACGAAGACTATAAAGTATTGACCTGAGAAAAGAACTCCCAAGATTGCTTGCATATAGACTGCAAGCCGCAACGTAACCAAACAAGAGTTAAAGAGCCTGTTACAGCAAACAAAGAAACAGTGAGATCTTTATTAATTAGACGTGAGACTAACTTTACAACTTAGTAAGCAGCGGCGCGGTAAAAGTAACATCTAGCTCCCCCGCTGGGAGCAGAAACTGCTGCGGCCACTTTGTGCTTTTTTTTTTTTGCATCGCAGCCGGCAATTGCACTCACAGCGGTCCGGCGGGAGTCGACCCTGTATTACCCGTGCTGACCCCTCCCGTGGCCGCCTCCCCAGCAGAGCCCGTGAGAGCTCCGGCCGCGGCTGTCCTGCCATCTCCCGTGTCGGCTCCACCAGCAGCTGTCTGCGCCTGCACTGCAGCTTTCGGCACCCGGAAAGGACGCGGCTGCCGTCCCCAACCCGGCAAGAGATGCATTTCCTTCAGCTTTGCAGCCCCCACCGACTCCCGCGGCGACCCCGCCTTCGCCCGCCGCGCCGGTAAAGAAGATTGGAGTCGACAATAGCGACCACCAAGCGGAACCGTCTTCGGAGCCGCCCCTCTGCCCCCAGCAATAGCTGCCAGCGCCTGCGATCAGCCGATATTCCCTCCCGAACTTTTCGAACTGTCCCGAGACTGCCCCTGCGGGGACAGCTGAGACGGGGGGGAAGACGGAGAAGGGGGGGGGGGGACGACGACGCCATCCTGCCCCTGCGGTGCAGCAAGGGCCTGTGTAAAAACTCAGCGTTTTTCGCAAGCCGATTCGAGTCTAGTTTAGAAGTTCCCATTAAAGTTTAAAATGCTTAAATTCCCCTGCTTGCCCCAGCGGCCTAGAGAAAGTAACTCCTAAAAGTTTAAAAGTTCTGCCTCTACTCTCACCCCCCTCCTCCAGCCCAGAGGAGGGGGGGGGGGGGGGGGGGTGAGAGTAGTACCAAGGAGCTGTAAATTAACCCTGTGAGTACACCAAAGAGAACTGCATAACTGTAAAAAATCTAAAAGCATGTGCTATATAGACCTTTTTAACCATTCGCAGTCTATTTACTCCCAGCTCTCTGAGTTGCAGAGGTTAACTAGAAACTTACAAGTAGAATTAAGCTTTAGTGTTGATAAATAGCTCAAAACTTTAGGCCTAAGATTATAGCTTTGTTTTATTGTTAAAGCTAATATTATAATAAGTGTTATAGCTTTGTTAATAGTATTAGTTTTGCTTTGTTTTTGCATGTGCTTATAAAAAATAGTATAAAAAATAATATTTACTGCATTTAATCAAACATTGCTTGTGCAAAAAGAAAACAGGGGAATTGTTGGGAATTGGTTACATGACAAAGGTCCCGTAGACATGCTCTGGATAGCTGAGAATTGGAAAAGTACTGGCCCAGCTAATCTGAGGCCCTACACCTGCAAGGCCGCAGTGGCCTTGGGTATAGCTGTAGTCTGATAACAAGATGATGTAGCCGAGAGCAGAGCATGAGAAAAGGGAGATGTAAGTTGTAAAGAATAAAGAAGTAAGAATAACCAATAGACTGCTTAGCTTACAGAATATGCATGAGCTTATTACATGTTGTGCTTAAATGTCTGATGCTCTAATCAATAAACGAAGCTTGCTGATTCTCACATGGAGATGACCCGAGCTTCCCTCACTGTGACACAGTGATGCTGTGTTCAGGCCTTGCATAGAAAGAAAAACTTGGATTAAGTGGAATAAGTTCACAGGAAAGCCATGAAGATGTCTGAAGCCTGGACCATGAGGAGCAGTGGAAGGAACAAGCCTTTTTCAGCCTGGAGAAGTAGAAGTAAACTAAGGTAGATATAAAACAGCCACCTGAATTTCTGATTAACCAATGGAGAGCAAGTATAAGAGTGATCCATCCCAATGTTCAGCAAGTACAACAGGAGGCCAGACAGACTAAATACAAAAATTAAGAATGTGGGGGATGGAAGCAGCATCAAAACTACCCAAGATACATACACAAGCATTGCAAGGACATCAGGAACAGAACTGGAAAAGCCAGAGTTCCTCTTGACCTCACTGAAGACCAAGGAAAGAAGGAAAAGTGCAGTGCCTTACTCTCCCCTGGCTGCTTCAAGTTTATGAAGAGAGACCCTGTTGGAGGCTGGGATTGTTCTTTTTCTCTCAGGGATTTTCTCCCATTTGTTGCTAAGAGAAAATAACGACTGGTACTTAAGAGACCAAAAAGAACTGGCTGGAAAACCAGCAGTGTGCCCTGGTGGCCAAGAAGGCCACCGGCTCCTGGCCTGTATCAGGAATAGTGTGGCCAGCAGAACCAGGGAGGACATTCTGCCCCTGTACTTGTCACTGGTGAGGCCAACCCTTGAGTGCTGCGTCCAGTGCTGGACCCCTCAGTTTAGGAAGGATGTTGAAATTCTTTAGTGCATCCAGAGAAGGGCAACAAGGCTGGTGAGGGGCTTGGAACACAAGCCCTACAAGGGATGACTGAGGGGGCTGTGGTTGTTTAGCCTGGAGAAAAGGAGACTCAGAGGTGACCTTATCACTCTCTACAACTTCCTGAAAGGAGGTTGTAGTCAGGTGGGGGTTGGTCTCTTTCACCAGGCAGCAACTGCTGGAACCAGCGGACACAGTCTCAAGCTGCACCAAGGGTATTGATTGCACTGTGCTAGAGATGACTGCTGGGGATACTTCTCCTCAGAGACACCTTTAGCTCGCAGGCAGTTGCAGGCAGGCACTCGGAATAGACCCATATGAAGTAGGAACTCGGTTTACCTCTAGTGAAAAAAGTTCAGGCGATGGTGAAGAGAAAAAGAGCGGGTTCTGCCGGAGGGTTAAATCCAGAGTTTATTCCAAGGTGACACAGTTCTGAATCTCAGTACACCTGACAGACCTGGACCACATGGCCTCAACGCCTTTTAAGCTCACCGGGAGGTGGGAGGGAGAGGATAGGTAAGCCACCAACCAGGTGGGAGGGGGAGGGTCTCAGGGGACAATGACACCTGGACAGGCCAATGACTCCAGGTCTGAGAAGCATCTTTTGAACTTCTGCCAATCACATGATGCCCTAGCTGGAATGTGGAACTGGACAGACAGCCATTAGGAAGAGGGCAGGGGGGAAACAAGGAGAAAGCAGAGCTTCACACCACAACACAAGGGAAATTTAGGTTGGATATTAGGAAAAAGTTCTTTATGGAAAGGCTGATGAAGTTCTGGAATGGCCTGCCCGGGGAGGTGGTGGAGTGGCCATCCCTGGATGTGTATAAAAAAGGACTGTATGTGGCACTTGGTGCCATGGTTTAGTTGAGGTGTTAGGGCATGGGTTGGACTTAACAATCTTTAAGGACTCTTCCAACCTGGTAATTATGTGAACTGTGAATTTTGTGAAAGGTGCAGCTGCACTCTTGTAGCTGAGGGGCCTTTCTTTTGGAAGGGCAGAGATATTATGAGATTTTGGCTGGGGTATGAGGGGTTGGATTCAGTTCTCTCTCTTGATCTCGGAATTGGAGGGAACAGTTGAGTGGCTTCTATTGCTGCCACTGCAGAATCCAGCCCATTACTGTTTTCTGCTACGATGCATGAGGCTTTTGCTCATACAAGCATCTGTTGCATTGGGACCTTATTACCACCTCACTGGAAAGGTCCCTCACCATCGACTCAGTGCCTCAGGGGAAACCCTGGGATCCCCGAGTCCCCTCCCGCTCCAAGGGAGCCTCTCCCGGCGGTGCTTGGGAGCCGAGCGGCCCCTGCCCAGCCCCGCCGCTTCTCTGCCACTGCTCCGGGTCTTTCACTGCCCTGTAACTCAGCACCCCTGCCTGCCGGGACACCGCGGGCTCCTGCTACAGCCGCGGAGTTTCTGTTACATTTCGTTTGCTACTCCGGAGTCTGCTCGGCCCTGTGGTTCCAGCCACCACTCCGAGGTTCCTGCTGCAGCCCCCTTCCGCCATCCAGCCCGCCCGCCATTGCCATGTGGGGAGGCGGCCGAGCTGGCACCACAGCGCCCCCTGCAGCCGCGGGGGAATCATCGCACCTGCCCCGCCCGGCTGGGAGCCACCGGCACCCCTGCCGGCTGTGCCCGGAACTGCACCAAAGGGGAAAGTGCCAAGAGAGGCTGGAACTTGGGGCTGGGGCTGGATCTGGGACTGGGGCTGTGCTTGGGGCTGGGTCTGGGGCTGTACATTGAGCTGGGACTGGGGCTGTGCTTGGGGCTGGGACTGGGTCTGTGCTTCTGGGACTGGGGCTGTGCTTGGGGCTGAGACTGGGTCTGTGCTTCTCGGACTGGGGCTTTGCTTGGGCTGCACTGGAGCTGGGATTGGGGCTGGGTCTAGATTTGTGGTTCTGTTGTTGCTGCTGCCACTGTGGTTGTTTGTTTGCTTTGTTATACATTCTAGTAAAGAACTGCTATTCCTTTTCCCATATCTTTGCCCGAAAGTCTTGTAAATTCAACGTTAAAATATTCTGGGGGGAAGGGGATCACATTTTCCATTCCAAGGGAGGTTCCCACCTTCCTTGACAGACACCTGTCTTCCAAACCAAGACAGAGCCTTTCTCTGTCTCAAGACAGATTAAGTTTATTTTAGTGTCCTTCCTCTTTTCCAAACACAGAATCAGCACAACCTTTGGCCCACCTGACAGAGGCACAGGATGCACCGCTGAATGGTGGTCCCTGCGACACCACTGTCTTCTGAACCTGAAGCTTATCCTTCTCACTGCAAAGGAATGGATTCTTAAAGCAGACAAACACACCAAATACAAACTGATTTCCACCTGTCCATTTGACTGCATTCATTTTTCAGCCAGCCCCCTTCATTACATCATGGCCAGAAAACCACACACATCTTCCGAGATCCACCACCTGCAGCTATGGAAAGGAAGAGCTCCCTTTCCTCCTGCTAGGGGAGCCAGAATTCCCCGAGAGTCACTGTGAAGCCTGTACTGACCAACAAATAGTTGTGTAACATTGGATGAAAGATGCTCTCATGTGAAAGATGTGCTCCCGTAGCTAGCACAGTGGGGGAAGCCCTTTACCTGTTGTTTCCAAGTATTAACTGAATCATCTCCCCAGAAGGGAGAAGGACAGGCAAGACAAGTAGCCTGATACTGCTCCACAGTGCTCCACCTTCCTGTCTTACCCCTTCTTGGCCAAGGCCTTGCAAGATGCATGTATTTGCATTTGCCAAGACCTAGACCTAGTTTTCTGCTAGATGTCTTCCAGTAGGTAGCATGGGTCACTCCATAAGCCAGTAGCCCCAAGGAGGCTGGTAGAGCCTGGTCATATGGAAGGCAGGCAGGAGACAGGCTCAGCCCCATGCCTAAATCCAGGCTACCTTAAATTCAGAGGCTACTCTCTTATGTTAATTAACAAAATATGCATAGTAATCAATGTGAAAGAACTTCAGCACCATTCCCATAGGTAGCCAGAGGCTTTCCCTTTGAGCTTAAAGGGTGTTGCTCAATGTCTGGTTTCTTCTGGAAGTGCCCCTTCCCCAGTGCATCCTGACTGTCCTGCTTCAGGCCTCTGGATCTCAAACAGCTGAAAGCCTCACTCACCTCTGCAAGGCTCAGGTCTGTGTTGTTCTGCCCTGTGCTTCACATGGCCATGCACAATGTTTCCCCAAGTGATGAAGCCTCTCTGTCTTCCAGGAAATAATTACTCACAACAGCAGCCAGCGAAAGTCTCTGCATGGGGTTCTTCATCACACATAATATTTCTGCAACTGTGGCCCTTTCAGTCAGGGATAGAATTACTCCCATGCACAACAGCACATGACTTTGAAAAGAGGATGTGGGGACAACAGAAATGATATCTCTCTTTATGAGCTAATTAGGGCTGTGGCTGTGAGACAAAAAACCTGTGATGATGATAAGGCCTCTCTCATGGGCACCCAGTGCTGTGATGGCCCTGCTTGAGTGCCTGATGGTAATTGCCACTAATGCTCCACTGTGCTGTTTCGTTGTCCTGTTTTGGGCAGCTGGACAAGGGTCTGTTCAGCCTCTGTTGGTGAGATGACAGAGGTGGAGGAATCCCTGGTGTGTAATAGAACCAGGAAGCAATTGGAGCCAAACTGAGGCTTTGTCTCTATTGAGTAAGAAACGACACAGACCCACTAGAAGGCTGGTTTGCATAGCATCTCATCTTTACCTCTGATCCTCTCTTTTTATTCATTGTTCTGATACAGATAGACCTGGTTGGTTAATTAATCAATACATTTCACCTGACGGGCTAATTAATAAGATGCCTTTCTTATAAACGATCTTTGAGAAAAACAAGAAAACAGAGAGTAGGAAAACTGCACCTGCAGGTTGTTAATAATAATAATAATAATAATAATAATAATAATAATAATAATAATAATAATAATAATAATAATAATATATCATTTTTTATCTTCAATGCCCTAAAGTCTCTCAAGACAATTCTGGGAAAATTTATCTAGTTTTCTCGCTCTCTGACCAGGCTGTCACATCCACAAGGCTTCTTTGCTTAAACTCCTTGGTAGGCAAGTAAAGGTCACCACAGAGTCCTCACTGCTACCTCTTTTGATAAAAACAGCCCTCTCCCACTGGAATGATCCTGCTGCCTTTGGATGCTGTCTGTCTCCCACATAGTGATTGCTGCAGCTTGGGGAGCTGCTGCAGCGATCTCAGCTCAGCCAGGTCAGCCTCTGGCTGCCTTGTGCTGTGCAGCTACTGTGTTCCTCACTGGCTCTCTCAGAGGTTTTAAGCCCTGCTTTGAGGCAGTCAGAGACTCGAGCTACTGCTTTTGGTGGTGGTTTATTAGTTAGGGTCAAGCACATCACATCCTATCACATCATATCACACCACAGGACAGTTTTCACAGCGGTCATTGGGTCTTCCAGGTAAAAGAGTTTGAATCTGACTTTAAAGAAAATGCTCCTGTTAGTAAGTAAACTGAGGTCAAGACAGTCTCCCCCAGAAGTATTTGATAACTTGCAAGACTTTGCAGCCAAATCAGAAACCAACAGCCTCTACCACCAAAGCCAGAAGAAACAGCGGGTTAAATCTTTCTCCTACATCCCCCCACATCCAAGGGCACCAGCAGCTCTGCTCAAGCCATTGTCTCCCTTCTGGAGCAGCATATGTTCATGGACACAGACACACACAGAGGATCCATGCAAGTGCCCTCCTGTGAGGAGGAGAAAGGCAGCTGCCCCTGCAGCAGCTCCCTGGTCACCACATATAACACCCATGAACAGGTGCCTGTATTTCTGATGTTCTGTTTTGTGCAAGGTCTTCTTTTACAGCACATGCACACTGCTAAAGCTGTCATCCATGCTGCCACAGACAGCAACTGTTCCCAAATCCAGCTGCTCTAGGAAAAACTGGAAAACAGCCCTTGCCTGTGCCTTGGAGCCTCTGCTGAATTATGGTTTCTGACCACTTGGCCAGTCCAACTGCTTGCTCTCCCTTAGCAGAGGACCCATCTGCAGCTGTTCTTGTCTTTTGAAGGAAAGGATTTAACCCTTCTGGGGCTGCACTGGGCCTTACAACACTGATTTAACAGCCTCATGTCTGCTGCCATGAGATGGAATTCGCTGATTTTGTATCCACTTCTGCAATTAGAGATGGCTTAGCTTTAGTCTTCCAAGTTGCTAATCACTTCCAAATTAAAAGTATATCCTTGGATAAACTATATTTATTTTTGTCATTGAGAAGGCAATGCCCTGCCTTCTCTGAAGGACCCTCACAAAAGGGGTTTCCCCTACAGCCACTGGCACAGGGAGTTTTACACTGCTGTTCCCCTGGGCATGGTGCAGTGCAACTATGTGAAACTGACCTTTCCTCCTTACTGGTCTTGCTGGGGATGGAAATGTTTCACCCTTATCAAATGGGAAATGCCATTTACAGACCCAGAGATTTCCCTTGGAAGTAGTCACTTTGGACAAATGCCATTTGTATTCCTGCTGCCTTTTACAAGGTGGCCAATACTTCGCAATGGCCAGAAGCCATGTAGCTAGGAATGGGCTCTGTGTGGAGGAGGCTATACCTCAGTCCCTTGGTGGGCCAGCTGAAAGTCACTGCTGTCAAGAGAGAGCAGGCTGGATGGTGTGGCTGGAGAAGCCAGGGGGCATTGCCCCTTTGGGCAGCACTAGGAGACTGGACAAACTCTGCCCAATTGTCACTCTGTACCAGTGGGGTCCTGAGCTGTCCAGCCATAAAGAACTTCCAGAGAGAGAGGCAAGAGCACAAACTGGCATCTCAGGGGACCTCAGATTTCAGAAAAATGTTTGAAGCTGGTCCTCATTTCTAGCTTGGTATGTTCTTGGCCCCCCTGTTGAGCATTCAGGAACACATAATCACAAGAAATTATTTTATGTAGGTGCTTTTATTGAAGAGCTCTGGGTGTCAGGGGTACAAACCCAAATCTGACTCTGACATGGGTTCGGGGTGAACATACTTTTATATTCTACCATTATATAACTTTCATGTTAATTATTAAACTTGTTTTGTTCAATTGTATACATAGATTTCAGCCAAGCATAGCCTCCTTAGATTAGGAACATACAGTTTCTCATGGTTCTTCTTATGATCATACAATAATTATTTTTAATTACTGAACAATCATCACATCTAACAATTATATCATTTATCATACTACTTATGCAGGTGAAACGCAAAGCTTAACATTTCAGTCTATCTTAATATTTTTCCAGGGCCCCACTATCAACCCCCCATACCTCTTCCTGACCAGTATGTTGGTTTGGCACAGCCTGGTGTTTGGTAGTGAGGGGTGAGGGTTGGGGAGGGGAACAGGGGTAGCTTCTGTGACTGGTTGCTAGAAGCTTCCACCATGTCTGACAGAGCCAGTCTCTGATGGCTCTGAAGATGGACATGCTGCTGGCCCAGTTACAGATGTTGTTAAAACCTCTGTGAGGACATATTTAAGAAGGAAATCAACACAGCGCACACACAACTTTTTCCAGGGATAGTGAAGCACCACCACGAGCCATCCCTGGCATAGCAGGTCACAATGCACTGCCATAGCTGGTGCCATCTGGGTGCGGCCTGTGGCGAGCCTTGCCCACCAGGCCACTCCCAGCCAGCTGTGCCATGGGCAGAAGGGCAGGGGCAGCGGCAGCTTCCCCTTCCCCATGCCCTGCAGGAGGAGAGACATTGAATGGTGCCAACACCACAGCAGCCACCACTGCCTGTGCCATGGTGGCAGAGCCACATGGCTGGCAGCAGAAGCACAACCAGTGATTCCCAACGTGGAACCTAGATGAGATCAACTTCTCAGCGCTGCAGGATCCTGCAGGAATCTTTGAATTTGTGGGATTTGTTGGCAATGGTACCTACAAGCAGTAGCTCTTCTAGTCAGAGAAGAGGAGTAAATGAGGACTTGTGAGGGAAAACAACATGGCGGCACCAAGATCAGTGGTAAAGAAAGAGGGGAAAGAGGTGCTCCAAGTGTCAGAGCCAAGATTCCTCTGCAAGCTGTAGTGAGGTCTGTGGTGAAATAAACTGTCTCCTTGTAATGCATGAAGTCCATGGGGGATGAAGAGAGGCACTTGCAGCTCATAGGAAAAGTGCTCACATCGGAGTGGGTAGATGCCAGAGAAAGCCATGATCTGGTGGGAGACCTGGATAGAGAGAGGGGGGCCCCAGCTTCCAGAGACAGAGAGAGAGAGAGAGAGCCCTTTCTTCCAAACTAGAGCAGCCTGTCCTTAGATGGCTGTACCCCCTGGACAAGTGACCCACACCACAACAGTTTTGGGATGACTGTTTGCTGATGGGAGGGCTCCCATGGCAGAGCAGAAAAAAGACTCCTCTCTCTGAATGAACAGAAGATCTCGAGTGATGAACTGACCAAACCCCCACACCCTGTGCTCTTGATGGGAAGGAGGGAGGGTCTGGGGGAAAAAAGGTGGTTTAAGTGCTTGCTTTACTTCTCATTATGCTCCTCTGACTCTGTTAATAATAAATTTAATTTGTACCTTTAAATTTAAACCTGTTTTGCCCTTAGAGTGTTTTTCTCCTAGTCTTTATCTCAACACATGAGCCCTTCATTATTTTTTTTCCCTCTCCTTTGCCCAACTGTAGCAGGAGAGGGTAAGTGAACGACTCTTGTGGGTGCCTGGTGTTTGGCCAGTGTAAAACCATGACACCCAGGCATGGTGCTCTGGGCCCAGGCAGGAGCAGTCCTCCAGGCCCAGCATGCAGCTCTTTGCTGTGCAGGAACAGGGCACAGGAGAAAGTGTTGCCAGCACAAGCCTTTGGGGAACCTGACAGTGAAGAGGAGGTTGGAGGGGAAGATGGGTTGAGATGCTCAGTCTGCAGCATGGACAAGAGACATGGGCAGCAGTCACAGCCAGTGAAGGCAACAATGGCTGCAAACTGCTGGGCCCTGCACAGGTGGACTCACATAGGTGCTGCAGAGGAAGGAGGCATTTCTTCAGATGCAGAGTGTCGCGGTGAGGGAGAGCTCAGGACACTCAATATGAGTGATCAGCAAGCTTTGTTTATTGATTAGAGCATCAGACATTTATGCACAACAAGTAATAAGCTCACACATATTCTGTAAGCTAAGCAATCTATTGTTTATACTATAAATATCAGTTCCTCTTTTACTTCCTCATTCTTTACAACTTACATCTTCTTTTTCTCATGTCTCTCTCTCTCAACTACAGCATCCTGTTATCATAATACAGGTATGCTCAAGGCCACAGTGTCCTTGCAGGTACAGGGACTCAGATTAGCTGGGTCCAGTACTTTTCCAATTCTTGGTCAGCTATTCAGAGCATGTCTACGTGGCCTTTGTCATGTAGCCACCTCTCCACAGCAGAGTGCCTGAGTGAAGGATCCTCCACCATTTTGGCACAAACTTTGTGAAGTGGTTTGAGAGGAAATGAAGATTTTTTGGGATGGTGTGGTCACGCCAATAGGTGTTCAGATTTTAATATTGGCACCTGGTTTGTCCACTGAGGGCATGGATACGCCTCTGAGAACACAGGAGGTTAAAAGCTATGAACTCCCACGGGGAACTCTCTTTGTGTTCCGGTCTTGGAAAAGAGCAGACCTCCCCCTGCCCGGCTCCGAGCTGGGTGGGGGGAGGGGAGCCATGCAGCCAGAGGGAGGTAGGCCAGGCCTGGGCCGAAGGGTGGAGGAGCATTGCGAGGCTTTGGGCAGCCATCCCCCATTCCCCCCGCACCGGGAGGGAGAGAGAGGGAGCAGACTGTGCTTGTGATAGCGCGGCCGGGGTGAAGGAGAAGGGGGGGTGTGCCCAGCAGGGCAGCCAGCCGTGGGAGTTCATGAACCAAACCAGCAGAGCCTGGGACTTTTAACCGTTCTTGGGATGATGGAAACCTTGCAAATGCTGATTCCTCCTGGAGTTGATGAGATTGAGAGAAGTTGAGAAGAATCCTAGGTGGGAGGAGATGATGGAATGACCTTTGGCTGGACTTTTCTTGAATAGCCATGACAGAACCCTTGAATTCCTGTGACACAGAGACTGCATTCTAGGGGGAGGCAAGGGCTCAGAGCCAGGAGAGTGCGGTGATGTGAAAGTGTGTGAACAGAGATGACGGATGAGGAGGGTGGTGGTGGTGCCCTCCGTCTTCGAAGAAGAAGAAGAGGAAGATGATCTCTGTTCAAGAGACCCCTCAGCCCCAGGAGGTGAAATTTGCAGGGGGGACAGGTGTCCCAAAAGGAGAGAGACTGTGCTCTTTTTGGAACTGGACAAAGCATCCTTAAAGGGAAAAACCCTAGAAGCAGCTCTGGTCCATGTTCAGTGGTGAGAGCACTGGACATGGAAGGAAGAGGTCACGATGGCAAATGTTCTCCGGGCAGTGCCACATGTGACACGGAAACACAAGAAGTTTCGACTGTTTCCTGGGGAAGTCTGTGGTGCAAGAGGGACTCCTCTCTTCTGGAGGAATTGAGAATTGATTATCTAAAGGGTGGTGATGGATTGAGAGCGAATTGATGTAAAGGGTGGTAACGGAATTAGAAATTTAGTGGGGGGAGGAGGAGGAGGAAATTTGGAAGGTTTTTATCCTGTGTTCTGTGTGTTTTTCCTTGTAGTTTTAGGTTAAAAAAGTTTTTTTTCTTTCAATCTTAAGTTGGAGCTTGCTCTGCTCTGTCTCTGATCATATCTCACAGTAGATACCAGGAAAAGAGGTATTCTCATGGAAGCACTGGCATTGGGCCAGGCTCAAACCATGACACTTTCCTGCAACCTTGTGGTGTCCTGGGCTCATTTATGAGCTGCTCACTGAATAGCCCCAAGTGCTTCTTATAAGAGCAGATGTTAGGACACTGCCTGCCCAGGCTGAGTCCTGCTGAGCAATGACATATCTCTTACACACTCCAAGAGGGCCTTGAGTAGCCACGGTGGAGGTGAGAAGAGCTCCTCTTCATTCTCCACATTCCAAAGGAGCAGCTGTGTGTGAGCTGGCTCTCAGCTGTGCTATTTGCTTGTACCGTATGCTACCGGGCAGCTACAAAGCAGTTTTCATGACTGAGCTCATGACACAACATGGTTAACAAAAGCTTAGAACTCTAATATCTCTTGCTCCTTATTCACATGGATGGTTTACCTGCCCATGCTTTATCCTTGCAGATTAGGAGCATCTGAAGAGTCTGGGGCATACCTGTGACCTTCTGCAGGGCAGGCAGCAGCCACTGGTCACTGGGGTACTCAAACCAAAGGAAGTCAGAAGAGCTACAAGAATGATGCAAAGGTTAAGGAAGATGGGGGAACTGCAAAGGGGAGGTCCTTCCCAGAGTGAGTTCATTTAGACAAAGACTCACCAATATGCCAAGGACTGCAGGGACAACCTGCCAAGACTGTTTCCTGAGAAGATAAGAGTAATGGGGTATCCATCTTCCAATAAGGTATTGGTCCTTCCTTGTATATATATCCCAACACCAGAGCCCTGTAGAAAGCAAATGATGCTATTTCTTTTACATGAGAAGGTATTTTTTGACAAGAACTAAAAGGAAAATTGGTCATGAATTGGCTGGTGTGGCCAGGGTGCTGTCATTGACACCAAAGGAGAAATGTGCAGGGTGAGAAGGAGAAAACTAAATGAAAAAGTAAATGAAATTTAAGAGATTTGTGTAACAACAGAGCAAAAGTAAAGGGCTCAGTAGTCACAGTGCCCATGGGTGGCCTATAGAAGTATGGATTCTTCACAGAATTTTCTCCTTCTGGGAATCCTAGTTATGAAGCCAAATATATCCTGAGGCTGGCTGAGCACCTCTAGGGACTACACTGGAAGGTGCGCAGGCACTACACTGGAAGGACTCCCAGCTCCTTGCCAGATGTAAGGTTAAGGTATTCTCCCCACTGGCCTCAGGCCAGTCCTCCAGACCCTGCCACAAGTTGGAATGGCCACTGAACCAGAACAGCCAGGGATATACCATCCAAACATATTTGCTTAGCCGGGGAAGAGAGGGCAAATCATGATTTATATTCTGCAACATGCAAACTTGCCAGGCTTGAACAGATCTGCTCAAGATCCAGGCCCAGTCAGACCAGCCCAATACTGACACAGATGATAAGATGCACAATTCTAGCTGTAAAATAATGAAGCCACAGGGGCTAACTTCTTAGCCGGATAGCTGGTCCCCATAGGGTTAAAGCGCCCCAGGCAAGTAGTCTCAAGGCTAAATACCTCAGCCCTTCGGGAGCTGAGTGTCTAGCCCAGACTACCACACAGCCGTGGCCTTTTAGCTAGCTTAGTGATTGTCAGCTTTTAGTGATATCAGCTCTTTTATGGTTTCAGCTCTTAGCTTGCTAGAGGCTTTGGCTGGCTGTGGCTTCTGGAAGGCAGACGAAGAGAGAGGAGAAGGCTGGGTTCAGAATGTTCCACGATGGTTTATTCTGAGGGTTTTGTAAAGGGTCCAAAAGCAGCTCTTCCAACAAAATGGGCCAAGACAGCCCCTTTTATAGGATTAGGGGGGATTGGAAACTGACCAATAGTAAGGGTCAGGGAAACTAGCCTATGGGGTCACAGAGAGATAAGCAGGCTTGGAGGACCAGAGTGAGGACTTCTGGTTCAATTCCTATGACTCAGCAAATACCTATCTCTAAACATTTCTCCACGGAGCCGTAACCGGCCCTGTGCCTGTTACACTAGCCATTTGCACTATGACTCCTGCAAGTAGAGGCTTATCTACATGATGCCCATTTAAGTGTCTGCAGTTTCCTAGCATTCCCTGGCTTCTCACTCCAAACATGTTATAAAAATGCAAACCCAAGCAACAGCTGCATCATGGTTTATCAACTGCTTCCTTATTACCCAGAAAACAATGGATTAATTCCATGTTTAAAGCTGAGTATGAGTCTCACATGTCAGACAGGTGTTTTCAGGTAGATTGTTCTCCAAGATAATTGCCAAATTGGTGCTAGACCTCAAGCAATCCTTAAGGATGTGGCCACATGTGCCATGGGGGTTGCACACACGTGCAGTGGGCTAGGGATCATCTCTGTTAATGGTGTGAGTAAATCCCCAGAGATGGATGATCATTTATGATGGGAGTATCACAGATCTGTCCACACTGCTGGGACAGACAGAGGTGGACACCATGCCTGTGAAACTGGGGCAATATTTCCTGGTATATTGAAGGAGAACTAGCCTGGTCTCCTTGGCACACAGGAAGGACTGTCAGTGAATCCATGCCACTTGTTAGGTCTCTGCAGTTTGGGAAGCCCAACATTTTGAACACAGCAGTTGTTTTTCTGTATTTCATGGGGTTATACCTTTTGCACTTAAGAAGCTCAGAGGTTCAGTCAGAACAGGCCCAGCCTTAAACTCCTGCACTTGGGCAGATTATCCACCAAGGGAGGACATCCACCCAGCCCCCGAGCAATGGCCCTGATCTTTCCAGGGCACAATTTTCTGCATGCCAGCCTGTCACACTATGCTACATAGGGCCATGCTGAAGCTGATATTTTTTGTACATTCAAAATTTCTCCAGACAGTATAAAATAAACTAAATCCTACAAATCTATGCTATTCTCATACTCAGAACTGGGGTTTAAAAAGTGCAGAGAAAGCCTGCAAATATCACCATCAAATAAAAGCTTTTCCTCATTTGATCTTGCTCCTGCCCATTTACTCCATCCAAGCAAATCTCTTTCATGGTTGCCCAACACATCTGATTTTTGCACCTGTCCATCTACATGCATTCTTATGGTAAAGAAAGAAGTGATGTGGTACTGCTAGCCTTCAAAATTCAGTACAGAGCACAGGCTGCAGGAGAGTGGGGTAGGGCACAGTCTCTCCTGACTGTACCAAACTCAAGACAGCAAATGGCTTCCTGCTGTAGGTTCATGGTTAGCTGGGGCTGTTCTTTCTGGACATGCAGCTCCAACATAAGTGTCAACTGAGGCAGTGCTCCAGTACTTCGCTGTTGTCCCCAGCTGTGGACTGCAAAAACATTTTCCAATGAGACAGATGTATTGACAGCCCCTAAAAGGACTCCAAGAGAGACGGATAGGTACTTTGGACAAGGGTGTGGACAAGGGGGAATGGCTTCCCACTGCCAGAGGGCAGGGTTAGAGGGGATATTGAGAAGAAATTCTTCCCTGTGAGAGTGGTGAGGCCCTAGTACAGGTTGTCCAGAGCAGCTGTGGCTGCCCCATCCCTGGAAGTGTCCCAGGCCAGGCTAGATGGGGCTTGGAGCAACCTGTGGAAGGTAGAAGATGTCCCTGCCCACGGCAAGCGGATGGAACAAGATGAGCTTTAAGGTCCCTTCCAATCCAAACCCAAATCAATCTGTGATTCTATTACTCTGTGACATGAAAGCCAGGTTCAAAGAGCTACTCCATTAAACTCTAAACATACAGACATTAACTGAAAAATCTTCATGGTCATCTTAGTTTTGTTGCAAGATCATTATAAAGCTTAATGAATTATCCTTTGTAAAATACTTTGAGATCTTGGGTGGAGGACACTTTGGAGTTGCAGAAAGCATTCCTTTCATCTCCTTGATTAATCATGTAATATATCCAAGGGAGACTGATCCCACGCACATACCTTGTTATCTCTCTAGGCCTGTCTTCTTCCTTCTCACATATGTTTTCCTTTGCAAACTTTACCTTTGACAGAACATCTGGCTTAAGTAATCAGCACTCCCAAACATATATAGCATGTTACAGTGCATGATGGGATAAGGAGATAATTCTCTTTCAAAGAGGAACCAAAGGTTTCTACTTTGACTTTTCTACACTAAAAACTGAACTCCGGTGGGAGCTGGTTTGTTTGTTTAATAGCATAAGACTGAAATATTTCTCTCCAGTGAGACCATGACAAAGGCTGAGCCAGGCTGGCAAGACATGAAGAACAGAACAGGTTACTGCAACTGCTGGAGGAAAATATGTAAGTAACTCTATGGTGGTGGGCACCTAGCCAGCTTCACTTGGGCTGTGGATATGAAAATTAAGCACCAAATGGCTGTCTTGAAAAAAATCCTGGGTTTGTTTTCTTTAGCAGATGAGTCCCAGGCTTTATATAATAACAATGCAAGGGTATGAGCATTGCATGCTCACACTGGCATAGCAATGATTTAAGGGATTCTTGGAGCAGAGCTGGGATTGCTCCTGGCTAATAATGCAAGCTTTTTAAACTCAGAGGAACTGCATTCAGAGCCAGCCCCCACCCTCCTTCACTGTTCTCACCAAAGTGCCAAATGGCTAAATGATGACGGGCTGGCACGTGAAATGAGGGAACCTGAACTCCACAGGTTGCTGAGAATTGGGGCTACTCTGACACTTGGATCCCTGGAAGTCTAATGACTAAAATCCAGCTCTGTTGTGAAAGACAAAACTCGTAGTGTTAGAGATTATTGGCCCAATATTTCATTAAAAGTGATGTGAATAATCCCTTCCTTCATTTTAGAATAATGTTACTTTTATCTCTTTTAACAGCAGCTGTTCTGCACAAGGCATGCCCATGGTCTGGCTCCAAAGGCTGCCAAAATCTGGAAAGAAGCAGTTGCATTTTTCTACCGGGCCAGCCCATCTGTTTTCAGAGGTGCTTTCATGGTATTCAGCTGCCAAGAAGTCTGCTTTCCTATAAGTTTGGAAGAATTCCTGAATCCTGGGGAGCCAGTGGGGGTGAGACACAGTAGGTGATGCTACCCTGAAGGCTGGTGTATCCCACCATACACCTCCTCCTGCACCTGGGGAAGACTGTGAATGAGCTGTTCTGCAAGAACAGCCTGTGTTACAGACAGGGCTCTTTTTAGCATGTGCTATGTCTTAGTTTGAAAAACAGGTGCCTGCCAAGGAAGGTGGGAACTTCCCTTGGGATGGAGAATATGACCCCCTTCACTCCAAATTATTATTATAACTTTGAAAGTATGGGACTTTCAGGCAAAAATATGGCAAAATGAATAAGAGTTCTTTACTAGTATATATACTAAGGTAGGTATCTATATAGATGGCAAATGTTATGAACAAGAAAAAGGGTTACCCATTTTTTTGCAAAGATTGTAGAATAACATGTAGAATTAACCAGTTCTGCCACAGAGGAGTGCTTTTGTTGGCTGCATGTTGTAATTGCCTGTTAAGTATCAGGTCGTTTGCCATCTATGGTTGAGAATTCACTCTATTGTATCAGCATCACCTTGCTTGGGGCCAGGTGGGAGGATGGCATTCCCCCCCAGACGGTGGAGGGGAGGGAACCAGCAGCTGGTATGCAAAATAAGTTTAGAGCCGAGATCCAATGGGGCAAGCCCCCCGCCCTCCCCACCAAAAGCAATTAATAAACCCCTAAAGTGGCGAGCCAATATGGAATTTAGGGATCAAAATAGTGTCTGGACATTAGGGGCGAAGTCCGGAGACAGCAGAGACTCTGAAAACCTTATTAGCCCCTCACCACAACTTAAGATGTTGGTTGGAGGCAGGACCCGGGACTGCCAACTCAAAATCGGGATTTAGCGACGTATACTCCTACCTGCTCCTGCGAGGATGGACTCCCAGCTCTGCCCCCTGGTGGACAAAGCTGCATTTGCCTCCTCCTCCTCCAAGGAGCACCAACTGCAAACCCAACTGCGACCCTGTCGGGCCTCCCAACCTTGAGCTGATCACTTTTAATAAAGGCATCAAAAAGGAGAAAGATCCTGTGTATTTCAGCAAACAAACAACAGCAGCACCGCCAACAAACAAAAGCATAGACCCAGTCTCAGCCCCAAGCACAGCCCCAGTCCCAGCCCAAAGCGCAGCCCCAGTCCCAGAAGCACAGCCCCAGATCCAGCCCCAAGCGCAGACCTAGTCCCAGCCCAAAGAACAGCCCCAGTCCCAGCCCCAAGCCCAGTCCCAGTGCCAGCCCAAGCACAGCTCCAGTCCCAGCAGCACAGCCCCAGTCCCAGAACCACAGACCCAGTCTCTGCTCCAAGCTCAGCCCCAGTCCCAGAAGCACAGCCCAGGTCCCAGAAGCACAGCCCCAGTCCCAGCCCCACTCCAAGACCCAAGCATAGCCCAAGTCCCAGCCCAAAGCACAGCCCCAGTCCCAGAAGCACAGACCCAGTCCCAGCCCCAAGCACAGACCCAGTCCCGGCCCAAAATACAGACCCAGTTCCAGCCCCAAGCACAGCCCCAGTCCCAGATCCAGCCCCAGCCCCAAGTTCCAGCCTCTCTTGGCACTTTCCCCTTTGGTGCAGTTCCGGGCACAGCCGGCAGGGGCGCCGGTGGCTCCCAGCCGGGCGGGGCAGGTGCGATGATTCCCCCGCGGCTGCAGGGGGCGCTGTGGTGCCAGCTCGGCCGCCTCCCCACATGGCAATGGCGGGCGGGCTGGATGGGGGCTGCAGCAGGAACCTCGGAGTGGTGGCTGGAACCACAGGGCCGAGCAGACTCCGGAGTAGCAAACGAAATGTAACAGAAACTCCGCGGCTGTAGCAGGAGCCCGCGGTGTCCCGGCAGGCAGGGGTGCTGAGTTACAGGGCAGTGAAAGACCCGGAGCAGTGGCAGAGAAGCGGCGGGGCTGGGCAGGGGCCGCTCGGCTCCCAAGCACCGCCGGGAGAGGCTCCCTCGGAGCGGGAGGGGACTCGGGGATCCCAGGGTTTCCCCTGAGGCACCCCAGTTGATGGTGAGGGGTCTTTTTTAGGTGAGCCAGGTGTTAATAAAGTCCCAGTTCAGTGGCTGCGGTCATGAGCAAAAGCCTCACCCCACGGCAAAAGAAGCAGGACCGGGCCTGGCTTCCGCAGTGGCAGCGAATTCCCACCGCAGGCAGCAGCTCCAACCCACCTCCAAAGCTTAGAGATCAAGCGAGCTTGCAGCTGCCTGGGCCCTTTCTTTTACCAGCCCAATTCCCGCAGTATCTCTGCCCCTTTGAGAGAAACTCTCAGATAAGAGAAGTGCAGCCAGATGCCCTTCTCTCCCCTGAGCTTGGTAATTTCTTTTGTCCTTCTTAAGTACCTGATCGTTATTGTTTCTTAGTGAAAAACAAAAGGGGAGGGGTGGGGGGAATTGCCTAAGAGAAAAGGAAAACCAAATAAAAACTCTTACCTGCAACATGCTATTATAAACAAATCAGTCTGTACAAAAATGACAAAGTGGAATTGTGGAAAGCTGGGAAGCCCTGAGCACTGACCCTTCAGCATCTTCTTTTGCCCCTTTTCTGTTGAATGTTGGGAAATGTGTAGTGTTTTTTGAATTAAATTCTCATTTCTTTCTGATCACAGGGTGCGGTTCCAGAACAAGTCTAAAGGTTGGAATTTACTTGTTATGAGTAAAAAAAGAGTTACCAATTTTTTTTAAGAAAAGGGTTGCAGAGTTTAAAGTTAAGCTGGGAACTGATTGCTGGCCAAGAGTTCTTTTGTTAGTTAAATGTTGTAATCACCTGTTGAGTATCGTTGAGTTGAGTCGTTAACCCTCTATTGTGGAGAATTTTTTTTTCAGTACCACCCTTGCTTGCTGCCAAGAGGATGTCTACAACCTCCCCCTCCCCCCCGCCCGCCCCCCCCCCCCCCCCGACGGTGGGGAGGGAGGGAGAATTTGCATCTCAGGAGACATGCAAATTTATCTCAAAACCCAGACTGCAATGGGATGGGACCACCACCAAATCCCTGAAAATACCCCAAAAGAGACGAGCCAAAGCAGAATTGAGAAGACAGGGTGGTGTTTGGACAGCAGGGACCAGGTCCGAAGCCGGCTGAGACGCCGAAAAACTTGGTCACCCCTCTCCTAAGAAGTCAGTCGGGTCTAGGACTTCTGAACCGGCAAGCCAAACAGAACCCGAGCAATACCCCCATTGCCCTCGCGAGGAGGGGATGCCCGGCTCTGCCCCCTAGGGGACACAGCTGCACATTTCTTCTCATCCGAGTCACTCTAGGAGCGGCTCCAGGGAACCGCGGACCTGTACACCCCCCCATCCTGACCTGATCACTTTTAATAAAGGCATTGAAATGGAGAAAGATCTCCTGCCTTGTTTATTTCATTACTCACTTTCCTGCCACAAAAGAAGGAACAATTCCAAGTACAGACCAGAATTTTCTCGGTCCAGACTTGGTTGGCACTTCCCCCAGTGAGATACAGCTTGAAGTCTGCCTCAGTAAGGAGGTAAATGCTGTGGTAAAATAATATTATTTTTTAAAACTCCTGTCAAACAGTAGATGCTGAATTCAGAAAAACCACACGTTACAGCATAATGTCTTGTCTTGAAAAAAAGCCCTTGTCCGACAGTCAGTCTGCTGTTGGCTTTAAGCCCACAATTGTGTGCCATGTTCCTCTTTGCTCTTTTTTACATCTCAGCAAACTTCCTCGTAGTGCATGAGGAAGGTTTCATCCATGACTCATGCATGGTATACCATTCATTTCGCTACTTGCTTTAGCGCTTTCTGTCCTGACACTGCTGAAAACAATTTTATTCAATGAAAGATGAAATTCAGGAGCAGAACTCTGTGGTGAGAAATGAGTACTTCTTCCAGATTTGGACTCATTGCTAGCAATTTTTTGAGCACTAATGCTAAGGCCAGGTTGAATTTGGACAGACAGAAAAATGTTATGTGATATATGTTCAATCCTTTCTCCTTCCTGAAATTAATGACAATATATGAGATAATCAATGAACCATTGTCTGGCTTTTAGAGCAAGATGAAGAACATGAGGCAGAGGGGGAGTTAGGGGACTACAGGAAAGCTAGAAATAATCCTATTCAAGACATACAAATAAGAGAGTGTAAAATGAGAAATGGGAGAACATGGCAGCAACTGCTGAGAAACAAAAGCAGTTAAGAAATAGCACTGGAAATCCTGTATCTCCAGATTTATGAAAATATCAGAGTCATTATGAAAGCCCAGATAGCATCAGAAAATTTGTTACACCCAAATGTACAGGAAACTGGTCAATGAATGAGAAGGTGCCCTGCATCAAAGGGTACACAAGGTTTGTCTTGGTCTTTTTTACATACTAGAAGCAATTCCTTAATTTATCTGGTGGAAGAAATACTCCTGACCAGTCTCTAAAACAGAGAGATTAGCTCTGTTTTAGACCAATCTCTAAAACAGAGAGATTAGAGATTGGCTAAATAGAGCCAATCTCTACTGTCTGTGTCTGACATCCCAAAAGTTTATTTTTATCCTATGCAGATAGTCAGAAATGTTGCACGAGTCTTTGAGCTAGAGCTTCAATACTGAACCCAGGGCTCTTCCAAGTTCCTGACTTTATATCAGGTTGGGATCAGTACCTGCAGCAGCTTCCTCCTGTGCTCCACTTTCCACAAAGGGAAAGCCTGGCAGAGTGGGCAAGGAAGGAGCTGCAGTATAGTCTTTTTTTTTTTTTTTTTAATCTGTTTTCCTATCCAGGTGAGGCTGACACATCCCTATACCATCCCTTTGTCGAACACAAAATTATTTTGTCTTGGGATAACAAATCCATTCTACCTGCTCAAAACAGAAGTGGTTTATGGTAAAATTGTTTTGGGTAGCAAAGAGCTGTCAAGGTCTCTAATGAAAAACTAATTGCTAAATATTAAGAGATGAGTCACGATATTGATTGTGGTTCAATACTAAATTCCTGTCATAGGAGGGATCCAAGAGGACCTGTATTTAAACAGATGCCAAAACCACAACTGAAACTTGTGTTGCACTCCCTGGAAAACACAGCTAGTGAGCGGGCACTCAGCTTTTCCACTTCCCTTTCTTCCTTGATGCTTCCTCTCCCCATCTCACCCCCAAACCATTCTCTTCATTTTAGAAGAGATAGGAAAAATGAACATACATATTCTGTTAACAAGTGGAGACTGGTGTCAGGCATGAAATAATGCAAGTGTCCAGGTTACTGCTAAAGAAACAGACTTTCTAAAAAATGTAGAAAATATCAGGTATGATTATTGATGCATATTTCAGGAAGTTTATTTTGAAAAAAACCTTTACTGCAATACAGTTGATAGCAACACTATTAAAACACCAGTAACACTAGAAGAGAAAAAAACCTTAACCAAACAAACAGGAAAAAAAAAAAAAAACAAAGAAAAAAGAGAACAAAACAAACAAAAAACACACACAAAAACCCCCAACCCCCCAAAAAAACAACCAAACAAACAAAAAAAGAAACCCAACCAACAACAACAACAAAAAAAAAAACAAACCCACAAACCAAACAAAAAAACCCAAAACAACAAATAAACAACACAACCCAAAACCAACCATAAACCCCAACAAATTCCAAAGCACACAAAGTCTTGAAACAAAGTTTCTAAGCCATTTTCTCAACTTCATGAACAAAGGGGATTTACATCTCATTTACATTATCAATCAAAATTAGGCAAAAAGCTTAAAAAAACTTCTAAAATATGAAAGATGCACAGATGATCTCATCAAATAAGAGAAGTGAGCTAACCCAAAAATGCTTATACAGAGGCTTTCAGCATTCTTAAAATATTTTTTCCTGTCTTAACACAGAGTTTATAGCTGCTCTTCCACAAATTTGCTAGTGTTGGAAACTGAATGTTAAAGAGAGAAAAAGTTCACTCTAAGTGCACGGCTTGGTGCTCAGGAGTCTTTTTTTTTTGGTTTGCTCGGGTGAAGACAATGCTGTTAGAGACGACACGGACTGCGTGGGGCAGGAGCTGGGGCAGGAGAAGGGGCTGGGGCTGGAGCCGGTCCAACAGCAGTTCGGTTACAGTTTGCAGACAGGCGCCAAAATTCAAAATACGCGCTGTACTGTACTGAGCTCCCAAGTTTGGCTGGAACAAAGCGCAGGAGGCGGATGGGGCAGGATCCGACCTCCCTGCGAGCAGCGACCACAGCACCCTGGGAGTTGTAGTCTCTGCTCTCTGCTTCCTTTCCCGATTCGGGCGGAAAGCTGAATTTCACCTAACTCGCTCATCATATCATCAGATCTCACTGGCAGTGCCCTGCCGGCAGTTACTCTCATGTAGAGAGGCTGTACCTTTCAGAAAGTGCACGAGGAGTGATCTTGCTTCCATTTTAGCTGTCACTCATAAACACCCTCCGGGGAACCCACTGATACCCACCGCTCCTCAGACGGGTGTGGAAATTCTCACCCTTGGCTCTCCGTAGGAGGCGGAGGTGAAGGGACGGACACTCAGCGCTGTCCCGGGAGAGGAGATGCCCGAGCAGGTGGGACAGGCACTCTGCTGTCTCACACAGCCAGGACAAATAGTTTTGTATCAGATGGACATTTTGAGGCAAACGCATTCAAGTGAAAACCTGTGATCTGTGCAGTGATTGCTAGAGAGACTTAGAGCTATTTGCCCACATGGATATTGAGCATCCAGAACTCCTGGGTTTATTCCAAGGTTTTCCAGTTTGAGATGTACTCGATAATAGGATTTCACGTGAAGATCGTTTTAGTTCTGTTTTGAGACAAAATAACTACTACCTACTTTCTCACACAGGGTCCCTAAGTTTTCACATTGTATGCTGTATTTTCTTGCTGTCTTTCCTGTTCTGTATCCAGACCTATACTCCCACCTCTGCTCTTGCTACTTTTTCTCTTTGCTCTTCATACAGACGACAGACATTTCAGTCTGTTTTTTCAACTAATCCTTTTTCTCAGCCCTCCCTTCAGCTCCCTCAGCTGAAAGGCACAAGACCAGGAACAGCTTTTGGGAACGGTAATCTAGTTTATACTACGGTAATCTAGTTTATACTAGTTAATGTGCAAGAATTGACAGAATTTGAGGTTTTGGGGGGAAATACTACTCCAAATATTCAAAACAGAAAACTCCTCACTGAATTTTAGTTTGTACAAAGTTTGACTAGGGAGCCAAAAAGCATCTCTCGTTAGGCACTCCTAAAAATACCAACCTTGGGGATGTCCAATCCATGTTTTCTTCATTTCAGCACAGTGCTGGACCCTGGCCTATGCAGAGCCGACAGCAAAGAAGGGCAAAATCACACAGCGCACAGGTGGCTGTGGACGATATTTTAGGGAACTACAATGAAAACACACCCTTTCAGGGAACCCGTCAGCCCACAGGCCTTAGCACCGCGTAGGATCCGGGCTGCTTCTCCGCCAGGAGGGGGTGAGGGTCAGTCCTGTTGGTCGCTCCAGTCCCTTCCGCAGTTGCCACCAAAATTTCTTCGCTTCAGAACCAGCCCCAGCCCAATTCTGTCCTTGACGCGCAGCGCTAACCGCACCCGCGAGCCCCGATCGGGCTCAAAATGGCGGGCTCTATCCCAGCCCGCGGCCATCTTGTCGCCGGGACTGCATGTCCCAGGCGGCGCCGCGGCGCAAGGGGCCGCCCGCCCGCCATCTTAGCGCTCCCTCCCCCGGTGCGGCGGGATTGAATGAGTCGCTGCCCGCCCGCCCGCCAGCCCAGCGCCATGTCAGGCACTCCGAGCCGCGGTACTCCCGGCGGGACCCCGTTGTCGCCGACCCGCATCTCCCGGCTGCAGGAGAAGGAGGAACTGCGGCAGCTCAATGACCGTCTGGCCGTTTACATTGACCGTGTGCGGGCACTAGAGCTGGAGAACGACCGTCTGCTGCTGAAGATATCGGAGAAGGAGGAGGTCACCACCCGGGAGGTACGGCCGGAGTTGGGGCCAGCAGCGACTGCTCCTGTGGCGCCCCCCGCCTCCGTCCCGGGGCGGGTCCGCGGCCAGGGGCTCGCCCGGCCAGCTCTCTCCCGTTCCGTGCGCGGCGCGGGGTGCGCTGTGGCGGCTCCGTGTGGCCGCCGCGCCATGCCCGTCCGCCGCGCGGGGTCCGGCGTCTGTGAAGACCCAGCACCTACCCGCGCCGCCCCTCGGGGCGGCCGGAGGCTCTCTGGCCGCGGTGTCGCGCTGAGCGGCTGCTGGCGACACATTGAAGGCGTCTGAGGCCGGGTTTCGGCACGGGGAGGAGCCCATGCCGGTGGCGGGAGCGGAGCGGGGCGGACGCGGCGCTGCAGGCGGTACTGGCGGCTCCTGCGCCGCCCGGGCCGCAGCGCAAAGCCGCTGCGGGTCCCTTGGCCGCTGGCGGTCTGAGCGCTCCAGTGCCCCGCGCCCACAGCACACGCGTACTCTGGTACCGAAGTGTTGGGTGTCCCCTGCGGCCTCTGTCTTGACCGCTGATGCAGTGGGATGGGAGATTTGAAAGGGTTTGGACTGGCTTTGCCTCTGACCGTAAGAAATCTTTTACGGACTCGGTAAATACTCGGAATCAAGTCCGTGTAAGCGACTCTGATTTGTTTCCTCGAATTTTGGAAGCAAAACGGCATGATTTCTTTTTCCTAAGCTTTGCTTTTCCCATTCTGTGGTGTCTGTCGTGTCCGCGGTACTCCCCTTCCCCTGTGGCGGACGGATGTAGTCAGTGACACACTGGGGACAGTCCCTTCCTGTGCAAGCCCAAACCCCCTCAGCAAGGTGCGGTGTCCCACCACTGAGATGATGTTAAGGTGCTGTGGAAAGCCTATCAATAAACAGCCTGGACTGTAACTTCTGGGATGTGATGGATCGCTGTGCCACTGTGTAGCTTTTAATTTTTTTTGGTCTTTTTCCTTTTTTCACCCCTTGAGATGCTGATTTGATGGTGCTCGGGGTGTTGGGAGGAGGATTTGATTTAATTTAGTTTAAGTAGAGCAGATGTTATAGTGTCTTATTTGGGGATGGTTTGGAGTACCTGGAATCAGTGCATGTATGCCCAAACCAGAAATACTTTTAAGTCCCTTTGTATCACTTAATGATATATTGTAACTTCCATGCTTTCATAATCGCTAGCTATTTCTAAGCATGAAACATAATTTGCCATGTGAAATCATGCTATAAACAAAATAAACGCATCTAATTTAGGGAACTTCTAAGCTGTAGATCCCTGGAGGCTAGAAGGAGTATCCCTTTGAAATGCGAGAGGGAGAATGTGATTCTATTGATGCTACACATGTGCAAGAGTAAGAGGACAAGCAGACAACGTAGATATAATTTCATTAGACTTTTAACATGAGTTTAAAACAGTTTGTAACAGTGTACTGTGTGAGCAATACTGAAAAGTATTCTGATGCAGTAATCAGAAAGTAAACTTGAGAATATTGATAGGAACCTTTTGGTTACTTTGAGCTTTCTGCCTCTGGTGTTTTCATACAGACTTCAAAAAGGTCTTAATCTTTAGACATAACAAATTTCTTCAGGATTTATCAAGCTCTTTTGCACTGATGCTTTGGCTTGTCTCTGGACCACCTTTGATAAATATTTTCCTCATCCCTTTAGGAAGGTTTATTTATTCTTTACATATGTCCACAAAAGGAAACTTTGTAGTTTTTATTGTTTTAATGCTGGGCAGTGAACATTGGTTTAGGACTGTGGAAGCAGTAAGCCTTCACGTGGTTGTCAGATTTGCTATTTACTGGAGTGGGAGAATCCTGTCCTTTCATTTTTGGGACCAACCTAGTAAATTGGATTTTCTGCTGACAATTCATCAAATTCCAACAATTATTAATTGTTGGAATTTGCATTCATAAAATGATTAGGCTTAGTGTGAAATAAGTTTTTAATTAAAAATAAACCCTCCAAATCCCACAACCTACCCCAAACAAACTCCAAAACAGCTATAACTTCTGTGTAGAAGCACAGGTAAACGTAGTCCAGTGAAATTTGCATACTGTTCTCTCTGCATTATTAAATCTTTATATATATAAGCATCTAAGCTCTGCATGCTTATAGGAGACTATTTTCTTTTTCCACAGTGTTCAAAATGAAAATTCCTGTTTGTTGTCTTCAACTGTGTGTAAATTTGAGTCCTATCTTATTTACTATTTATAAAAGCTAATTGAATATTCTATTATTTTTGGCTTTTCTTTGGTTATGGCAGAAGATGACACCTGCCGCTGTTTTAGGTGGTGCACATTGTGGGAAGCAGACAGGAAGCACTGCTCACCAATCGGCTATTGGTTAGTATCTGAAACTTCTGCCTAGAGAGCAGATGATGGGGTCCATGATCAAAGGTGGATTTCTCAAAGTTAAGGATAGCTATGGCAAGCAGTATACGGAACCATGGTTATCATGAGGGAGATGTTTGTTCTTTGCTTGTCACTGAAGTGTCCCACAGGGACGATACCTGAGCTGGCAGAGACAGTTATTTACTGACATGACATGTCCTGAGTAATGGGTGACTGTTCCTGATACCCCCTGCCCCAATCCTGCATGTATGGAAGCAGTTTTGATCTGTGCTCAAAGTTCTGGTTTAGGGTAGTGTCTTCTGGATGAGAAAAGTTCTACTGAAGCAGATCAGGCAAGGAGTGTAGTAATTGTTCTGCCAGAGATTCTTTAATCATCAGCTGATCAGGATGTTTGTTCTTTTTCCTCATTGTTTCAATCACCAATTTGAACAAGACTGCAGAAGGCACCTGTTTGTGTGGCAGTCTCAGCATGATCTTAAAACAATATCACTCCTGTTCTTTTTGATGAACGAAGGGCTGCCCTCTCTTAACAGCAGAGAAAAGGAGCTTTGCAGTTGATTAATCTTTAGTTCTTTATTAATGATAGCCTTTTTCCTAACCCTGTCCAATGCTGCTTTACTTGTATGCAGTAGGCACTTAGGCAAATAAAAAGTGTATAAATGTAAGCTCTCAGACAAATGCGAAAAAAAAGTTTGCAGATGTGGCTGAGGGAACCTCTAACTGTCCTCATTCCTTCTCTGTTTGCTTTCCTCCTTCACTGCCCTTGTGTAAGTTAGCCTGTGAAAGAAGAGAAATTGAGCTCATCCCCTTGTTTTTCTACATCCTTAGTAGAAGACTGATGCTGTTCTCACTGTGTTGGGGTCACTGTTGCAGTAATCTGATTTGTGAGGCTGGGAGGCGACATGCTGGAAGAGCTAAGAGAACAGTCCTAGAGTTCTCCTCAGTTCTGTTTTACTGACACCCTGCCCTCTTCTGCAGTGCTTATGGTTGTAGCCTTCTGGAACAGATGTTTTGATGGGGACAGGAGGAATTACTGTGCTCTTCTGAGGACACCCGACTGTGCTCACCCCCTCAAAGGAGAATTAGAAAAATAAGGTCCTTGGGAGCCTCAGCTGCTGACAGCAATTGCCCTTGTAACAAAAGGAGGATCTGTGGGCTTCCCGCTTCACCCGTGTCTTCCCATCTCTGTGGGTGTGAGTGCAGGTGGCTGCAATCTCATGTGGTTTCCTCTTACCTGCCAGTGTTGGAGCTACCATTGCCCTTTGTGTGCATCATGTGGTGACCAGAGCTACTGTCCTGACCAGGATATGAGGGTCTGGTGTTGCCTAGTTGTCACCTGCAAAATACATGCTTAGATGCTGCTGTTGATGTTGGGTCACTCAAGTTGCATCCTCTAAAATATTGGGTTAAATGGTTTTTTGGCACTGTAGATGTCATCTGGGAGGTGACATAACACGCATCTTCATTGTTCTTGAGAACTTGACTGATATCCTTGGTGAACCTGAACCATAGCTGGCTGGCAGTCCTTTGTCAGTCTATAACTGGCTAAATAAGAACTGAGCCACACCTGGGAATACAGTTGTGGGAATACACTTGTGTTTTGCACGTTAATCTATTCTTATGAGATTAATGTTTCATCAGCAAATTTGTCTGGAGTCACTTGTGGTTGGCTGGAACATGTTTCTTGCCTAGCATGTTGGTTCAGTGCCTTCTTGATGAGTTTCAGGTCTTCACTGAGTGACACCTTGCAGCTTTTCTCAAGAGGGGTTGCTTTGGGAGGGTCTATGTCAGTGTGTCTGCCCTTGACCCCCTGCCTAGTGAGATTTGAATGCTCCCAGTACAGGTAGGTGAGAGCATCTTTGTCTTTCAGAGTCTGCTATGGAAGCATCTCCGTTTTCTTTTTCCTTGTCCTCTGTGTTGCCCAATTACAAACTTGCAGGCTCTTTTGCCAGCAAAAGAGGGGGTAAAAAAGTGAAAACACATTTGTAGTGCAGTAAGGGTGTCTAGGTTGGCCTCTGTGCAGGAAGATTTACACTTGGGCGCACATGGACGTGAAGTGGATTGGGCTGCAGCATGTCCTTTTGTTTTCTGCTGAACATTTTGGGGTTTTTCTGTTTCCTTCAGATGGGGGTTTCCATTTTCACAGTTGAGGGACCCATTTACTGGCCTAACCTGTCATCTGGGAAGGTTCATTGCTGCTTCCCAGGGCTGGTATTCTGGACATTGTAGAGAGACTGCTGAAGCGCACAGGGCCAAATGAGTTTCATCCCTTCTGCTCTTCAATAAAGGGACCAGTGCTAGTGGCAAGAGGGACATGAAGAGTATCAAACATAAGTATATGGCTCATTGGAGGTTAGGGGGGTGGGTTTTGTTTGGGGTTTTTTTGGTTTGGCTTTATTTGGGATTTTATTTTATTTGTTTTGTTGTTGATTTTTTTTTCCCTTTTCTTTCTCTTAATGGAATTTTTCTCCCATTTTTTTGCCTAAGAGACTGGAGCTATAGGTAGTTGAGAAAGACAAAGGATGTGGCCAAGATGTGGGGAAGGGGTGCAGGTGGCTGCAGTCCCTGTAGTGGGGGGCTTTCTCTTGAGAATTTCAGAGACACTATGAGATTTTGGCTGGGGGCTCAGGGGCTGGGCTCAGCTCCTCACTCACTCTTGGGGTCGGAAGGGAGACAGTTGGGCTGCTGCTAGTGGAGTTCTGTCCCGCACTGCTTCTACTACCAAGGGTGAGCCTTTGCTTAGAAGAGTGGCCATTGAACTGTGACCTTTTCAACACCTGGCCTCACTGGAAAAGATTGTCGGAAAGGATCATCTACTCGGGTGCCCCTGGGGAAAACCTGGAACCCTGAGCCCCTCTGAGGGGGTGTCTCCCAGCTGCCACTGCCCAGCCTTGCTGTTTTCTGCAGCTGCTTCTGGCTTTTTGCTACACTTTAAAAGAACACTCCAGGTCTGCCTGACCCCTGCCTCTCCTGGCACAGCTCCTGAGTTTTTGCTACACTTTGTTTTGCCACTCTTGGTGTGCCTACTGCTGCTGTACCAGCTTGCTGCTCTGAAGTTCCTGCTCCAGGCCATTCAGCTTCCCAAGTGGCATTGAGACCGGCTGCCCACTGAGGGATTGCAAAGAAAGCCCCTTCTGTCTCTCTCACCCACCATTGCTGCGGGGAGAGGCGGCCGAGCTGGCGCCACAGCGCCCCCTGCAGCCGCGGGGGAATCATCGCACCTGCCCCACCCAGCTGGGAGCCACCGGCGCCCCTGCCGGCTGTGTCCGGAACTGCACCAAAGGGGAAAGTGCCGAGAGAGGCTGGAACAGGGTCTGCGCTTGGGGCTGGGGCTGGATCTGGGACTGGGGCTGCGCTTGAGGCTGGGTCTGGGGCTGGGTCTGTGGTTTTGTTTGTTTTTGCTTCTGCTGTTGTTTGTTTGCCTTGGTATACATAAACATACTACTAAAGAACTGTTATCCATTTTCCTATATCTTTGCCTGAAAGTCCCATAATTTCAAAGTTATTATAATTTGGGGAGAAGGGGTCACATTTTTCATTCCCAGGGAAGAATGGAAAGACAGTGATTGTCAGTGGCATCAGAGCCCAGGTGGTGTGGGGAGAGTGAAGGGCTTGAGGATAGCCAAGCAGATCCTGCAGATCAACTCTGGATTACACAACTGTTTGGGATTCTACAGCAAACCAACAAACCCCAAGTGCTAATTTAGGCTGGGTGTAGAGTTGCTCTGGGAAGAAGGACTTGGGGGTGTTGGTGGGTGAGGGACTGAACCTGCTCTGACCAGTGGCACTAGCGCCTAGAAACCCCCTCTGTGATGGGCTGAGCCCCCAGTGTGGGCAGCAGGGGAGGGGAGGATTCTGCACCTTTGCTCTGCTTAGAGAAGCTGTGGCTGCCCCATTCCTGGAAGTGTTCAGACCAGATTGAGGCTTGGAACAATCAGGGATAGTGGAAGGTGACCCTGCACATGGCAGGGGGTGGAATGAGATGGGCTTTAAGGTCTTTTCCATCCCAACTCATTCTTTGATTCTTTGGCCATGGAACTGCCTTTCAGGATTCACAACTGCTTCAGAGAGACAGGATCCACCTGACTAAATGTCCAGCATACAGCTGGATAACCCTGTCACACTCTGGGTGAGGAACTGGCTCATTAGTTGGGCACAATGGGTTACAGTGATGGAGGGACATCAGGCTGACATTGGTCACAAGTGGAGTGCCATGGGTCTCCAACGTCAGCCCATCAGCATCTTCATCAATGATCCTTGGATGCAGGACTCAGAGAGATTGTAAGAAAGTTTGCCAATGGTACTAAATTGGGAGGAGCTGTCAACACCTGCAAGGGCAGAGGGGCCCTCCAGAGAGATGCGAAATCACCAACCATGTGAAGCTTAACAAAGGCAAGTGCTAGATGCTGCCCCTAGGATGGGGCAGCCATGGCTGTGTGATGGACTGGGGAATGAGAAGCTGAAGAGAGGCTACAGAAAGGGGCCTGAGGGTTCTGGTGAATGGCAAGTTGGATCTGAGTCAGCAGTGCCTTGGAGCCAGGATGGCCAATCATGTCCTTAGGGGCATCAGGCCAGCTGGATGAGGGAGTGGATTGTGTGTGTCTGCTCTGCACTGGGGCAGCCTCACCTTGAGTTCTGGGGGCAGTTTTGGGCACCACAGTATAAAAAAGACATTAAGCTAGTAGAGAAGTGTCCAAAGAAGGGCCACAAGGATGGGGAAGGGTCTAGAAGGGAAGCTGTAGGAGGAGCTGCTGAGGGCACTGGGTTTGTTCAGTCTGGAGGATACTGAGGGGAGACCTCAATGCAGTCTTCAACCTCCTCATGAGAGGCAGATATCAGTCTGTACACTCTCATTACAATGAGAGAGCTTGAGGAAACAGCATGGAGCTGAGTCAGGGGAGGTTTAGGTTGGATGTTGGAAGGTTTTTTCCCAGGAGGTGGTTGGGCACCAACCACCAAGGTTGCCAGAGCTCAAGGAGCATTTGGATAACACTCTTGGGCACAGTGTAGGATTGTTGGGATGCCCTTTGCAGGGCTAGGAGTTGGACTTGATGCTCCTGACAGGTCTAACTCAGCATATTCTATGATTCTGTGAAAGTTGTTCTGGTATCCTTTCACAGAAGCAAAAGTAGCAATCTTGCGTGGTCTGTACATTTTAGCCTGTCTGATATAACTTTCAAATAATCTTGTCTTATAAAAAATAAAAAGGTATAGAAGACTTGAAGGTGCCTCATGCAGTCTGTATTACTGATTATATGATAGGTTGTTTTGGGACAGGAAGAAGTCTGTAGTTCTTTATCCTCTGAGACAGAGAACAAGTGTGGAAGCTCATTTCTGAACAATTCACATTTCTGTAGTTCATGTGGTTCCAGACCCTTTGTAGTGGAAGAACAGCAGAGTCAAAATGGGTCCTTGGGCTTGTATTCCACAAAATGTCTTCAAGTGTTTAAAAAAAAATCTCCCAAAGCAGCAGTATTGGGAATAAGGGCAAATAATTGAAGTTAAGATTGTAAGGTGCACTGATCTAGTTCAGTTTATCTCTTGGGAAGGTTTGGACATTTCAAACATAGTATGTTTTGTTGCAGTGGTAATAGAAACTAAATCTTTGGGTTGCTTGTTAATTGAAAATGTTCAGTATAGAATGTTCTTAAATGGCAGAAATCATACACCCTTTTTCAAAGAAACTTGTGTGTAACCTGGTCCTATGTTTCAGTTCTTTGATAGTTGTTCTCATACCCAAATAATTTTTTTTCCCCTTAGGTGAGTGGAATCAAGAGTCTCTATGAGTCTGAACTGGCTGATGCTCGAAGAGTTCTGGATGAAACTGCCAAAGAGAGGGCTAGATTACAAATTGAAATAGGAAAACTGAGAGCGGAACTTGAGGAGTTCAATAAAAGGTGAGGAGGGTATTCAATTTTTTTTCTTTCAATTAGAATGGGCAATATTTGCTGTGGAAATTATACTAATGATGCTTCTTAAAACACTTCCTGGAAGCATATCCATGAGAAGATACAGGTTTGTCAGAGGGAAAATCCTTCAGCTTGTTGGTACAACTGGTCAGAGCACATAATTCCAGCAGTATATACACAAGTGTACTTGTAAATATTAGATGAATGTCATGTGATGTGAGACTCAAGCAAATGGCTGTAACTGCTTTGTCCTGTCCTGCCTCCCCTTACGTGAACGCGCGTGTGTGCAGCTGCTTGGTAAACTGGATTGAGAAAGAGATCTAGATTAAAATTATTGATCTATTCAAGGAGGGTTCATTAATGATTTTTATTGTCTGGTTCACTGTATGAGTGATGGGAGAAATGGAAGAAAAGGGAAGGGGTTGGCCCTGAGCAGTTTGGGAATACAGAAGCAGTGTTGCCTTGAAAAGACATGAAGCTACAATGTAAATGTGCCGGGAGAAGACCTTGTACTGACTAAATTTTTTTGGCATAATAAACTAGTTCCTGAAGCCAAGTAGAATCCATTATTTCAATTCCCATGGGGATTATTTGTAATCAAATACTGTTTAGCAATAGAAACTTCATTTAAAAATTATTATATGTAGTGGAAAAATCAATTTTTGCTTCTAATTGAATTTTTAATTCAATTAGAAGCAAATAACTATTTTAATATAAAATATTTGGGAATTACAGATTTTTCCTGAGCCGGTCATTATGTACATCACCTGTTTATCAGTGTTGTCAGCCATAAAATAGGTTTTAATCTGGCAGTGCCACTAAGGCCTACTGTAAGTCTCTCATCTCTCTTCATTTGCAACTAAGTGGTTATAAAAGGACTTCAGTATTTCCCTCCCCTGTCTTTTTTTTTTTTTTCTGACTAGCTAGTTGATTTAGGATAAAGTATTTCACATTTTCTCTGTAAATTTTGCTATATCACTGGGTACTCATCTTCTCTTCTGGGCCCTTTTTTTTAAAGTCAGCCATTGGAGATATTTTTGGAATTTGCCCTAAAACATCTGTCCAAACATGAAATAGTGATAGTGTAAGCATCTGCATTTGAGTTGGTGTAAAGTCTGTTGAAGAACAGCCAATACCATAGGCCTGCATGTGGTTAGGCAAGCTATGTGCTGGTATTTGTGGACTTGGTTAGCTCAGCTTTTGTTAACCATTAAAAACTCCTCTGGTAACTAGGTCCGCAGTAAAACCCCTGAAGTGCAGTGAAGTGAATCCCACCCAGCCCTACTGGGATGTTCCTTTTGGGGCCGTTTATTCTCTTCAAAGCCTCAGGCCAGCAGTCTTGGCATTTATTTTGGATAGTGTATTTTGCATGGCAGTTGGCATCACATGGACTTTAAGGTTGTCTCTCTCATCTTGTGATAGCAGGTATTCTTCTTGCTTGGCTTTTAAAGCAAACTCTGTAAGAGAGCAACAGTAGTAACTGGGAATTTGGTTCACCTCTCATATTTCTCTGTTTTGATTAAGGTATCCTTGTAAGAAGTATCTTCACTTGGCAGGTGATGAGAATCCAGTTGATTCCTGTTCTTTAGACTTTTGATAGCCCAAAGAGATTGTACAAATACCTTGTGGTGGAAAATTGTGCATGTAAAGTGATGGAGAAAGTGTTTTCCCCTGGATCACCCCCCTCAACTGTTGTCTGGACAACTGAGTTGCCCCTTACCAGTCACTTCAATGATGAATTCTACCAAACTAATTTCAGCTTTTTGTTTGCTTGCCTTCTGCGATAGTTGAGGAAAAAATACCTGGTTTTCTGGGTTCCTCTCTGTGTTTACTGTTCATAGCACTAGAGTCAAATTCCTCAGCTTCAGAGTTTCTTCTACTTAATTCCTTCCAGTCCATTGAGATGCTTGTAATGTTCTTGGAGTGTTTGTGGGGTGTCTAGCTTGTGATATGGCCAGATTTTAAATATGACTCTTGCAAGTGAAACTTTCAATTTTTTGTCTGATTTGGAATGTTGACTTGACATCTAGCTCATTACTAAAGCTTCCCTGTCTATGCTGGCAGTCAGATGGTGCTTCTCTCAATATTGTAGCAGCGGGCCCCTGAACAGGGAATAATGAGCATTGACTCCATGATTGCAGAAGACTGATCAAAATGCTTTATTAAGCTACCACTACACTACACTATATAAAAAACCTTCACCCTTGCCAGACAGTTCGATACACACACGTGGATCCAATTGGTCAGTGAATCAAAACACCATCACCAGAGTCCAATTAAAAGCTACCTTTTGGTAAACAATCTCCATAACACATTCCACATGTGCACAACAACAGGTGCAGAGATTAAGATAAGAATTGTTTTCTCTGAGTTTTCTCATAGTTTCTCAGGAAAATTGTGGGAGAGAATTAAGTCTCTTTCTCTTCAGAGAATATGTGATTACCACATCTCAGACCAAACTTGCTTTGAGAACTGTGTAGTGGAAGAGTAGATTATTGCACAAGTTTATATTCACTACTCTTGCCTCTCTCTCTCTCTATCAAGCTCATAACAGAGGAGAGATTTAAGGATGCCAGCACAGTCTGGCCAGGAGTGGTCCCAAACACTGCCATTCTTTTGTTTGCTTGGAATAGGTTAGGTTGCTGGGACAGGAGGTAGTAAACTTCCCTCACAACATAGGATCACAGTCAAACTCCTGGTTTATTAGCAGATTCCCCATTTCTTTTTTTCCTCCCAAAGCCTGGGTTTGTGAGCATGGAAAGCCCTGAAGGCACTGAAGATACACCAGGGAAGCCAAAGCGTACGTACAGTTGGAGGTGGTAACATCAGGCCTAGTTTGTGCCCAAAGGTGCCTGAGGCTTACCCTGTGTTTAGTTCCTTCCTGGGGCTGTTTACTTGCACAATTTGAACTTGTGAAGGAGCTGACCAACCTGAATCAAGAGTCTTGGATAGGACACAAGAATCTGGGACAGAGCCTGTGGTCTAGGAAAGAAAAAGTATTTTCTGTCAGTGTAATGGACATAAGAGGAAGCACATCTGCTTATGTCTTTCTGTATCTTGTTCAGATACTGACAGATAACACTATGCCAGGATTCCATGTGAGTGCAAATTCAACTCTCAGGGTTTGGATTCTGGGGCACATATTTGTTTATTTTAGATTTTTTTTCTCTTACTGTGTTACCAATGTTGTAACATTTTCTGGGGCATTTTTAGTGTTTGAGATAATTGGATATAATTTTCTTTACTAAGTCAACAAGAAGCATCCCAAGGCTTTTTCTAGAGTTGTTTGTTGTGGTGGGGTGGTGGTGAGGGTGCGGTGACCCTCCTGAAGAGCATCCTGAAAAGGACGGCTCAGGGGCACAGGCATGTCCTTCTCCCAGTGAAAATCAGCTCTGGCTTCTTCTCTCAGGCGATTTGGAGAAAGAGACTGGGGCCCTGTATGGTGTTCCACGGAGTAGTGGCCTTTATTAAAAGCAGGGCCCTCTACAAAGGGATCCAGGAACAGAAGCTCTCTGAATTGGGGAAAACCAGGGATTTACGTAGAGAAGGCGAGGGGTGGGACAAAACCAGTAACGAATGGGATGTGGCCTCAGGGACGGAGTGTGAGGAGAGGGACCAGTGAGCAACAAGGGATTAACATAGAACCAGAGTGGCCTCTGGGGGTGATATTTACTCACCCTAAAGTCAGTGGCTCAGGGGTTAGTCCTCCAGGGGAGTGCAGCAAGCGCTTCTTTGCCTGGCTCTTCGGCCCCCACAGTTTGTATTGAATTGGACCAAAGGTCTACTTAGCCTGTTAATTGATCTCTGTTAAAAGCCATTTGTCCAGAGAAGAGTGTAACATGCATAGCAACAGTTCTCTGGAATACTCTTCTAGTCTTCAGCAATTCCTTCAGCTAAGGGACTTCCTGATGTCCAGGTGGATTCTGTGTAATAGCCTTCATGGATTTACATTTCACAGTGTGACCAGTATTCTGAGACCAGCTGTTTGTGGAGTTCTTAGACATAGCAAAGGGATTCTGAGTTTATCTATGTGTTGTATAAACATGTTGTTCAATCTGCCTGCCCAGTTTCATTTGTTCGTTTATCCCTTTTTTTTTTGTATTCTCATTCATATCTCCTAGGATTTTCTCTTTAATGATCTCTTTTTTACAAGTGGAAACATCGTACCACTTAGTTGCTTCTACTCCTGAAGTTGCTTTGTGCTTTCAACCAACATTTTATCCTCTCTGTAATTTTTACTGTTTTAGTGTATCCTCTTGGGAAGAAAAACTGCAGAATTGGAACTTCAGCCAGTATTCAAGATGTTATTGTACCATAACAGTGTTCTATGTCTTGTTCTGTATTTTATTTATGAATAATTTCTCAAACACAGTTGCATTTTGAGTGCTTCTGAGCTGTTGATGTGTGAAGAAGAGTAAGCTCCAGGTAGTATTTTACATCAGACTCAGAGATGTCTGCCAAGACCCCAGTGAGTGGCAGGAGTGCTATAGAACTCAGAAGTGTTTTGTGATAACCATATTTGCTGTGACCTCTTTACGCAGAGGTGAAATAAGGCCCTCTCAGAGCCCTCTTGTGCAGAATTTTTACCCCTGCTTATGCTCCTTGCCTTCCTTTACAAAAGCCAAATTAACTCTGAATTTTCAAATTTTTTATGTTTATGCATATGCCTGCTACTTTTCTTCATTGATGCCTTTGTCTAATTTTACCTGTGCAATCAGAGAAGGATTTTGTGGGGGGACTTTATCAAAGGCCTTTCAAAATATTGTCCAGACAGACAATATTCATATCCCTTCCACAATTAAGTGACTCCATCAGTGGGCAAGGGAAGGCCACTAGGTTGGTCAAGCAGAACTTGGAGAAGCTGTATGGGATGTCTTGAATAATTTCTCTGTGCTCTGTGTGCCTTTGCAGAGCTTTTGGGAGGATCTGTTCCATGATACTCCCAGGTACGGAGGTGTGGCTGGCAGGTCAGTAACTCCTGAAGTCCTCCTTCCCATCCTTTTGAAAAATGGGTGCAATGTTTCCCTTTTTACCTGGGCCTTCATCCCACTGCCATGAGTTTACAAGTGTAATGGAGAGTGGCTTGGCAGCTACATCAGCCAATTCCTCAGGGCTCTGAGGTGCATCTTGTCAGGTCCCATGGACTTGGACTCAGGTTTCTCAGGTGATCACAAACCTAACCTTTTCTTATAGTGTGAGCTACTTTGCCTTCCCAGTTCCTGTTTTGTGGTCCATCTACTGGAGAGGTTGCCATTGAAGGCTGAGGCAAAATAGTTGTTGAGTACATCAGCCTTCTTCTTGTCTGAACCACTTTGCCAGTCTTGTTCATCGAAGAAGTACACTTGCTTTGACCTTCCTTTTCTCGCTAACATACCTTCAAAAGATCGTCTTGTTATTCTTGGTGTCCCTTGCCAGGTTCAACTTCAGCTGCATCTTGGCCTTACTGACCCTATCCCTTCACAACCAGGCAATGTCTCCATACTCTTGCCAGGATACCAACCCATACTAATACTGCCTCTTCATTATCTTCTTGCCTTTTAGTTTCACCTGCTGGTCTCAGCTCATCCATGCTGGTCTCTTGCCTTCCAGTCCTGAGGATCAAGAGCTCTTGTGATGTAGAAAATTTTCTAAAATATCTTCTCCCTTGTCCCTGAGGGCAGTTTCCCAGCAGGTGCTATTGACCAACTCCTTGAACAGCAGGCAGTTTGCTTTCTTAAAATTCATTCTTCATTACTCTTCACTGACCCATGTCTCTCAGGACTACAGACTCCTGGACTGCAGGATCACTGCAACCCAGGCTGCCTCCTGTCTTGCCATCACTGATGGGCTCATTTGTGTTGATGACCATCAGGTCCAGTATGTCATCTCATCTGGTAGAGCCATTTATTACCTGGCTTGACAAGCTATCCTCAGTACTCTCCAACAGCCTCCTCGATTGCCTACAGCTCACCCTGCTACTTTTCCAGCAGATGCTGGGGTGGTTGAGGTCCCACAGCAGGATGAGTCTATGAGTGGAATGCCTCCTGTAGTTGGAGCAAAAAGGCTTCAGTTGATCAGTCAGCCAGGAGTAGATGCCAACCACAAAGGTTTATGTTGTTGCCTTGGTCTCTGATTTTTACCCATAGGCTTTCAAAATGCCTATGGCTGTTCTTTAGAGACAGCCCTTCACATTCAATCCACTTCTTGGGGAGAGTAACCCCTCCACCCCTCCTTCCTCACCTGTCCATTCTTGACAGCTTGTAGCTGTTGATAGTTGAAGTCCAGTCATGAGATTCATTCCACTAAGTTTTGCCAGCAACTAGGTTGCAGCTTCCCAGCAGCACAGTGGCTTCCAGCTCCTCTTTATTTATTGCCCACCCTGCATGCATTGGTATAGAGAAACAGCTGGACTGTTGGCTGTATCATCTTCTTAGATGAATGCCCCTTAATTTCTTGGCAATATTTTACATGAATTTCCCTGTTGGCTCCTATTATCTCAGGAGCCACCAGCTCATCATCTCTGTAAGACTTCCAGCGTACCCTGAAGCTGAATGTGAAACTGGGACATGAGGGGGGCAAGGGGCGGGGAAGCACTTCCTTCTAACGAGAAAGAGCAGCCAACCAAAACATGCGTGGTGCAGTTGATGCACTGAAGGGAAGGGATGCCATCTAAAGAGATGAGAATAGGCTGGAGAAGTGAACTTATGGAGTTCATCAAGGCCAAGTGTAAGGTTCTGCATATGTGTTGGGTCATTGCCATCACAGACACAGGCTGAGTGGAGAATGGATCAAGAGCAGCCCTGAGGAGGTACAAGTATCAATGGACGAAAAACTGAATTTGAGCTAACAATGTGCACTTGCAGCCCTGAAAGTTGATCAAACCCTGAACTGCATCAAAAGAAGTGTGGCCAGCAGGTCAAGGGAGGTGATTTGCCCCCTCAAGCCCACGCAGAGTGCTGCGTTCTGTTCTGGGGACCTAACATCAGAATAATGTGAAGCTACTGGAGTGAGTCCAGAGAAGGCCATATGTTCTGGTGTTTTGAGGGCTGAAGCCTCTCTGCACTGGAGCCAGTCTGGGAGAGCTGGGGGTGTTCACCTGGAGAAGAGAATGCTCCAGGGAGAGCTCATAGCCCCTTCCAATGTCTAAAGGGGCTCCAAAGAGAGGGAGACGGACTGGGAACAGGCAATAGTGGTAGGGCAAGGCTGAATGGCTTCATACTGACATAGGGCAGCATTAGATGGGATATTGGAAAGAAATTCTTCCATGTGAGGGTGGTGAGGCACTCAGTCATAAAATCATGGAATATTGGGAGCTGGAATGGACCCCACAAAAACCATCAAATCAACTCCTGGCCATGCACAGACATCCCAAAATCCCACCCTGTGCCTGAGAGTCTTGTCCAAACTCTCATTGAGCTCCAAAAGCCTTGGGGCTGTGATCGTTCCCTGGGGAGCCTGTTCAATGCCTGAGCACCCTCTGGGGGAAGAACATAATATCCAATCAGCTGTGGCTGCCCCACAGTTGTGTGGAAGTGTTCAAGGCCATGCTGGATGGGGCTTGGAGCCAACCCGGTCTAATGAAGGTGTCCCTGTCCATGGGAGGGGTGAAACAAGATGAGATTTATGGTCCTTTACATCCATTCTGTGATTCTGTGTATTTTACAACATCTACCATACATATATGTATCCACTATTTGTACTTGGATTCAACTCATGAAATTTTTCTTTTGAACCAAGTTCATAACTAGGTTCATAAAGCAGTTGGGTAGTTTCACTTTTTAAAAAGTTAAATATCTTTAGGATGTTCAAACACCATTTATATGATGTAAGGAACAGCTTAATTTTTTTTAAAGATGTTTGTATCAGGTGTAGGGACATATTTTTAAATCTAGAATTAAAATATTGTTGTAAAAATAGCCATTCTCATATAATTCTGTAGTGTGTATGGTTCTATCCTGCATGCTGTGTAATGGCTTCCAGTGTTTGTGTTTTCATCTTCAGCTGTTTGACAAAACTTTTGAGTACTGGAGGGAGGGGATAAGTGGAGGAGGTATGGATGGGAGTAATTAATTTACTGGTGAGGTGCACAAGGCTTCTGCTTGGGTAGAACACCACCCTTCCACAAGACTTGAACCAGACCTGGTGAAGTGAATAAGGTCCGTTCATTGATAGCAGAGGTAACTCTGATGGTGTAGCGAAGGAAAGTCTCCTGTCCTGTTGTTCATGAAGTGTCAGTTCATATCTTTACCAGTGTTACTTTTCACCAGGTCAAGCCAGGTCTGAAGGTCAGTATCTGTCAGGTGCCATCATTCTGCTTGTTTTAGCAGTCCTGCTGGAGCTGCGTGCTCCTGGCTCTGACAGGGGTGAATGTCATGCTGTGGCTTCCTCTATAAGTAGGGACAGAACAAAAGGGCATGGCTTCAGACTGAGAGACAGTAGGTTTAGATTTGATATTAGGAACAAATTCTTCCCTTTGAGGGGGTGAAGGCCTGGAACAGGTTACCCAGAGCAGTTGTGGCTGCCCCATCCTGGAAGTGTTCAAGGCCAAGTTGGACAGGGCTTGGAGCATGACTGGGTTGGAATGAGATGGGCTTTAAGATCCCTTCCAACCCAAACAATGCTGTGGTTCTGTGGTCACTGAAACATTTCCCTGGAGCAAACGTGGCTCTTTCTGGGGGAAAAAAGAGCTCTTGAGAGTTACCCTACTTGGAGAGTTACTTGGTGTTCCTTGAAGTGTGGACACATCTCACCAGGTGGATTGACTGCTGCTGGGAACTTTTTAAAATCTCAGAGACCCCCAAAAGCAGTTGTGCCTTTGTAAAACCTCTGTCACGTTTTTGCATGAAGGCAATAAACCAGGCTAAAATTATAAGAGAAAATAAAAATTAAAATGGCTTGCTGTGTTGTCAGTGTCCTTGAGGGGGCCAAAGTTACTTACCACTGTCAAGAATTCTCTATGGTTCAAGCTGTACATCAAACACTTCTATTCATTCCCATCCCTGGAAGCAGTCTCTTGCTGTCTGGCTTCTGCAGGTGGGAGGAAGCAGGAGGCTGTGTGAGCGCATACTGCTGTTCATGATCAGAGTGAAGCAGCATTTGCCTTTTGAGTCCTGCACAGGCAGAAGGCTCCCAGGTCTGATTGGCTGTGGCACAGGCACAGTGGCTTGTTTTACCACACATGTGTAACATAGCGCTTGTGACCTTCTGACTACTGCTAAATAACTGGCTTTTAAATACAAACCATGTTTTGTCTGTGCCTCCAGCAAGCTGCTGAGTGTGAAGACGCTGCACATATGTTGCAGAACAGAATTCAGAGTGACAGATTGGACAGATGATAAGAAAAATTGGTTACAGTTAAATGAAAACAAATTCTAAGATCTACACCATGAAGTGCAGAGAGAAAACACAAGCTGAATGTATTACAGAATAAAGATGTCAGCTTAAAGATGCACATCATGCTGAACCATGTAAACCATTGGTAAACCGCTGTATGAGCCAAAGGCAAACCATTGTATGCAGGGCACACCAATACCCAATAATGGAGGATTTTCATAAAGGATTTTCATAATTCTGGCCAATTCAGGCAAATCAGAAATTCAGGAAGATGGTACAAGTGATGAGGATTTTGGGAACCAAGCCTCAGGATCCAGGCTGGGCAGCAAGGTTTGTATTAATCTAGAACACTGGTTTTCTGCTTTTTTTTTTTTTCCCTCTTTGCAAACATAATAGTTTTTTTCCTTGTTTGGAGTTGCAGATTGAATACAGAGCTTTTAAAAGCCTATATGTAGTAGGAATTATCTTCAAAGTTATTTCTGTGGTCCCTTAAAGCAGCTTATGGACCATAGGTGCAAACTACATAACTGTAGATTAGAAGTGTGAAGAAAGGAAAGGAGAAAAATTGTCTGTGATTATTTAAGAGAAAAAAATAAAAAAACTGTTCCCTCTGTCCCATGTGGTGTGAGACTAGAACAGTGAGCTTAAGCAGCAACAAGGAAGGATTATAGCCCATAACAGATCAGTTTTTGAATAACATAATGATACCTGCTGAGAAAAGCTGCAGAAAGTCACTATGTTATATGAAAAGACTGATAAAATTACTTGGTGGGCAGAAGGAAGATTATCTTGATCATATCTTCAAGTTGGATATAACAGCTCAAGTAATGATATTTAAAGCACTCGGACATGTTTTGCCCATAATGAATACTGCTGAAGAAATACTGGTTTATTCCTGAAAGGTGACCACATTTCTATAGTGGATTATTTTATTTTACTGCTTTTTGTGGGAATACATCATAAGGAATATGCTTGACCACATCAGATATAAAACCTTGGGGATATTCAGGCCTCTTTGGCGATTGCATGTACTTTGCTTTGTGGGCTCTACTCTAAAGTAAAAGATATCAGCTGTGTAGCTGCCAGATGAAGAAGCAATGTTTACACCTTGTGTGCATTACCAGCTCTTAGCTGCCAGAGTTGCCTTCTTGTTTTTCCCTTGTCTGTCCATGACATGTTTTTTACTGTGCCATGCATTTATAGAACATGGTACCAGCTGCATATTTTGGGGCTGTTCCAGGTCAATGATCAGCAGCATTTGCAGGGTACTGCAAGAGCCATATAGTGGTGAGCTGGGCTTGATAAAAGGTGTCTGGTAATAAAATACCTGGCTGTAACTAGGACATGATCAGGATGGGTATGCACCTATGTATAAGTATAATGTACTTTTGTTTTTCCAGCTACAAGAAGAAAGATGCAGATTTGTCTGTGGCTCAGGGTCGTATCAAAGATCTGGAAGTTCTCTTCCATAGAAGTGAGGCAGAACTCAATACTGTCCTGAATGAGAAACGCAGTCTGGAAGCAGAGGTGGCTGATCTGCGTGCCCAGCTTGCTAAGGTATGGTAAGGAATGCTCTCTTGCTTCAGCACAGGACACACTGTGTAGCATGAATTCCCTTTTTTGCAGCTAGTTTATAGTCTGAACATCAATGATGCACCTTGCTTACTGCTGAATCTTTGGCTGCCCCTCTTGTATACAAAACTAAATAGTAAGAAATCTATGTAAAACAACCAAAGCAACACAGTGTTTAGACATTTTGGTTGTTGGAAGCTTTTGTTTTGAAATTTCTGATGTTTCTATATCTTGAGTCATTAAATGTTGTCCTTTGTAAGGTCCTGTATAATTTTACACTTGTGCTGGAGTACCCAGTGTGACCATGCTAGCAAGAAAAAGAAAGTGCAACATATTGTGCTTGAGGAATTAATAATCCTCAGTTCCTGTATCAGAATGTATTGAATTAATCCTGCATTTTAAATAGCTGGTATGCAAACATACAGGCTTGGTTTAAATATCAATTAACACACACACTCACAGACACACCGGTTCTTTTTTTTTTTCTGGGGCTTTTGTTTATTTATTATATTTATTTCTGGTGGTGGTGTGGATTGGTTTTCTTTAAATCAGTAGTTTGACATTAGTTTTGTTATTATGAGTAACTGCTCCGAAGACATCAAATGAAGACTGTAAAAGGTTTATGGATGGAAGATAGGAATCCAGACAAAATTATCTTTAAAATTCTTTACTAGGCTGAAGATGGTCATGCTGTGGCAAAGAAGCAGTTGGAGAAGGAGACACTCATGCGTGTGGACCTGGAAAATCGATGCCAGAGTTTGCAAGAGGATCTGGATTTCCGGAAGAATGTATTTGAGGAGGTATTATCAATCTAGTAATCTTGCCATTGTCCAAAGTTAATGTAGCTTTTAATCAAATTGACTATGAGCAACTAAGTAGTACAGGTAGAGAAAATCGGTATTATCCTTCGTATAAATGGGTTGAATAATAAAACAAGTGAAGGTTTTACACCTTTTTACATGGTAAATCAGTGGTGGAGCCAGCTGACTGCTGTGGGAAAGGGAAAATCTTTTTCTCTCTCTCTGTACCTGATTGCATGGCCCTGCTCTTTACTTATATCAGCTTTGGTTGCTGGACCTAATTATAACCTGTTTTTATTGACTAGAATACTATGCTGCTGCCTTGCTTATTGCAGACGTAGTTTCCTGCCTGGTAAGTGAATAGAACCAGTGAAGACGAAAATTTTTGTAACAGTGGGAATTGGGAGAGGAAAACATGACTTTCTCTCTGTACCCAATGCAAAGTGCTATGTCTGTTTATTCCATCTCTGGTGGTTCTGCAAGCTCATTCAATGAGTGGCTGCTGAGCAGTCGCCACATGCTTCTGCTGTTCATCTCACCTACTCTAGGTGTGATGCTTGGCTCACTGTTCACCTAACCATTTCAGCCAGATTAACTAGAAACATACTAAAGTTTTCTTGGTTGAGTTTAATTTTTGACTGCTTAGTGGCTGAGTTGATTTACCACAGAATCCAGATGAGTGCTCAGACTGGTTTAAGGGATGGGACAAGGTTGTGTGGCTAAGGACAGGGGACAGGGCTGGGGTAGGGCAAAGAAACCAACCAGGAAGATCAGCCTGAGATGTACTGATCATTGTCTCACTTCTGTACCCTGGAGTGCTTGGATTGGTACACTGACTGCACTGACAGATCCTTGTTTGATAGTAGGATCTTAAAATAACTTTTCTTCTTGGGAAGAATGTGTTGCTATTAACTGAAGGTGAAACTAAATGAGACAGCAGAAGCTAATCCTAAAGCTTGCTGTGCTCAAGGGTGTGTTTAGCCATCCCTGAAGCTTTTTGATTCTTGGATGCATCAGTTCAACACATGAAGCAATAAATCGATTTCCTTTACATTAGTGAATTTATTTGGTTTACTGAAGGGTCCAAATCTCCATTAGAATTGAGTCATCATGACTGGGAGTGTGGCAAGTGAGGCCTGCTTATTCTGGTGGTGTTGAACTGCTGAATCAGCTCAGCCCTTCCCCTGATCCTTTGTAGTCCCCCATGACATTCCTTCAGCTTCTGAGCTGTCATTGCCTATGGTTACTGAGAGACTGCTACAGTTACTGAGAGACTGCTGAAACTTGCTAGTTTTCTTGGTGTAAAAATTAACCACAGAAAGAAAAGCTTATTCCATATCACTTCAGAGCACATTGCTGCTAGTAAAAGGACATGTTTCTGGGGGTCTATTTTAGATGCAGAGCATTTCTGCAAAACAACTAGTAAAGTTGCTTTGAGTATGTGTTAGCCTTATATGACTCCAGCCTAGCAAACCTGAGCCTTGCTTCACTTGCTGTTGTTCCTCATGGCCCTGCTGTAACTTCAGGCCTCATCTCAGTACTCAGAACCACTCCTTGGTTGTTTGTCCTGCCCTGAAGGAAGAAATTGTTTTTCTCATACCACACATTCAGATCTGGCCACATCTCTGCATGAATAAGTGCATGAGTAAGCCTTACCTTACTAGTTTGCAACCAGTGTTCTTAAGCACAGAAAACTCACACATTTCTAAAAATGCAAATTTCTTAGTGCAAACTCTGATCATAAAAAATTATGTCTTAAGGATTGCTTGGATTGCTGCTTTATTAATGCTGTAATCAAAACCTAATAAGAAGGGGTCATCAAGTATATAGAATGTAGATGAGACCCACATGTGCTCAAGAGGGAAATTTGAAGATGCAGTTTTTCTCTATAATTTTTTTCCATATATATAATGTTCACAAGTGGTGTTCATTTTCATCCGATTCCTTGTAGACTGCTATTGTAATGTCAGGATGTATATTGAGAAGGACGGGATTTGTAGTAAAGCAGTGAAACAGCCCCTTACTTAGTATATGGCTATTTTTGAAGCTGGTGTAAAGTTGGATCACTTTTAAAAATTACATCCTAACAAATGAGATCAGTAACTTGAATCTGTTATTGCCCACAGCAATTCCCAGGCTTAAATGCCTGTAGTACTGTAGCTCCATTATGCTAAATAGTTAGTACTGCAGTAGTTAATTGTTGTCTGAATGTAACTGCTTGTACTGTTTACCTTAGTGTGGGAATTTGTCCCTCTTCTTTTGTGTGTATTTAGGAAATAAGGGAAACAAGAAAACGACATGAACATCGTTTGATTGAGGTGGACACAAGCCGCCAACAGGAGTATGAATCCAAAATGACTCAGGCTCTGGAGGATCTGCGAAATCAACATGATGAACAAGTCAAACTGTATAAGATGGAGCTGGAGCAGACATATCAGGCTAAGGTAACAACTGCTGTCCACAGCACTGTCAGACTGGAAGCCCAGTTTGTGAGATAAAAGCCACTTCTATCAGCTCTACTGGTCTTAAGGAGACGAGTAACTATAATTTGAGCAAGTTTTGTCCCAATGCTCAAATGCTTTCCCTGGGACTTGTGTGCAGGTGCATTTCCAGGGAGGTTATAGCCAGAGGTAATAGCAAGCAATAGCTTCAGCCAAGAGAGGTCAGTGAGAAAACATGTGGAGCTGTTGTTGGTCTCTGCAGAAAACACAGTGGGAATAGTGGATGTCACACAGTAGCTGATTAGACAATGTCTTTTGCTATAAGGGTTCTTTTCTTACATCAGTAGATCCAGTTTTTCTTCACAAATGGATGGGACTGGGAAAACTTGCAATATGTGCAATACATTGTGCATAAGAAGCTGGAGGGGGGGATTGGAGAGCGTGAAAGTGAGTGTCTCAGTATGGGCTTTTGCTTGGATACAGTGAGCTTGCAAACTAATATAGACACACTGGAAGGGGCTTCTTATCCAAGGGTGCATTGTCACTTTGCTCTTACTGTGGCCGTTGCAGTGTTCTTAATCACACCAATACACTTTTAAATATGTCTAAGCCTTGCAAATTTCAATGATCTAAGGTAGTTCTGGACTGGAAAATTACTAGATGCAGCTGTGAATCCTTTGGTGACAGGGAAACTTCAGGCAAGATATCAGACCTTTCTTGACCAGCTTTGGTGATGAAAATCATGGTATGTAATTTGGAAATCATAGAATCGTAGAGTGGTTTGGGCTAGAAGGGACCTTTAAAAGCCATGTAGTCCAGCCCCCTGCCTTGAACAGGAACGTCTTTAAACTAAACCAGGTTGCTCAGAGCCCCATCCTGGCAATTCTGGCTGTTGAAAGCATTTGTCCATAGTTACAGCCACTTGTTCTCTTGCGCTGGAAGAATGATGGTACTGCTAAAATTGTTCTCTCCCACCCTTCACTGAGACTCCCTTTGAATTCTTTGAGATGCTGATTTGGTTTAAGAAATACTGATCTACAAACATTTAACTATTACTTATGGCAGCAACCATATAGATAATCGATACTAAAACCCCAAAATTAAAATTAAAACCCGCAACACAGGTGGCAGGGTTGAAATTATTCAGAGAACTCTTGAACATATAAGGAGCTATTTGGATTGACTTGCCACAGTCTGAAGGAGATCCACGGTAGAAGATGCTTAGTAGAAAAAAAAAAAAATTAAAAAGGATGCAATATACAGACTTAGAGCATGAAAAAGTGACAAGCTTTGAACAAGGGAATGAACAAATTAAGCTGCTTTTTCCCTGCATAAAGGTGGTTGTTATGGATGAAGTTGGAATATGGAGGGAAAGGGGTTTAGCTGTGAACTTAATTTTGTGATTTCTGAACAAGTATTTCTGTCCCTGTTAGAGAGCCAAAGCTGGGGAGGAATATGATGTCAAAGCAAATCACTAGGTTTAGCTACTGAGCAGCTCCAGGATGAGATGGTCTTGGGTAAAAGCACACTTCTTGCACAGGGCAGATGTGGAGTGGCTGGAGAAAGTCCAAAGGAGACCACAAAAGTGATCCTGAGGACTGGAGCACCTCTTATGGAGAGAGCTGGGGTATTCACCTTGGACAAGAGAACTCTCCAGGGAGATCTTATTTGAATGTGACTTTTGAATACTTAAAAAGGGCTTCTAAAAAAGATCATTATGATCTGTGATAATAAGCAATAGAAATCCTAAATATGAGTACTTGGCACAATGCCAGCATGGCTGTAAGGTCGTGAACAGTTGTCAGATTTCAAATATTTTTTAATTTTAAACTTTACAAGAAGCAATGGAGTGTGTAGTTGAAGTTATTTCAAAATCTGTAGCCTAAAGAAGGCTCTCTGTGTGCTGCTCAGAACCTAATAACAGCAGAGCTAGTGAAGATTGATTTTATAAACCTTTGTGTTGTGTGGCTAAAGAACGTCTTCTGCCTGTAACTGTTCTTAGAATTAGATCGGTTTAGTTTTTGAGTGGATTCCATGGTGTGGCAAAATTGTTGAAATCCAGCTCTAAAGTATGCAAAGAATGGTTTTTCTAGCTGTCTGCTTTAATGAAATTTACCATGTAAGAGTGCTGGTTTTGCTCTCTCTGTTTTGGTTTAAATTAACCACTAGAAATTAAGCTTGTTCACTAGGTGAATTTTAAAAAAAATTAAAACCAAATTGTATATTAGTAACTATTACAGAAAGAGAATAAAACCAAACCTGTTGTTTTGCCTCTGGGACAGGATGTCATCTGGAGAGCTGTGAGTAGTTTTATTGCTTCTTGCAAAGATACTACCGAGTTGACAGAAGACAGTTTAGAGTGCGAAACAAGTCATGCATGAGAAAATTTTAAGTAAAACTTCACCTGAAAAAGAGATACGTTGAGAGAAGTGAAAGATACAGTGGATGTCTGTAAAGGGATAAATAGCATGGGGGAAGGTAAATGAGGAGTGATTGTTATTTTTTCAGTAGGAGCAGGGACAGTGAATGTCCAGTGAGAATGTCCAGATAGAGAAGAAACAGAAAGTATTGTTCTTTAATATAGAGCTAAACTCATTGCCCCAAAAATTCAAAAAGCAGAGACAAATTCCTGCCTGAGAAATCCACTGAGAGATAGTAAGCAGTGAAATACTGTCCCTGACTGAGGAAGTCCCCGAGTTGCATATAGCCAGCAGAGACATAATACCCGTGAAATATTTCATTGAGTTAGTCTCTGGGCATCCAGGCAACTGTTGGACCAGGACATGAATTAGGTAGGCAGCCTTGCTGTCACCCAGTGTGATTTGCCTTAGGACAAACAAGCAGAGCACATGGTCAGTTTTTTGGAAACTAAGGTTGGTTGTATAATGGAAGGGCTAATAGAGTATTTTTTTTATAGCATAAGCAAATCCTGAAATACATTTTCCTTCAGTCCTTAGGGCATTCCTTAATGTTCTGCAATTCCTTCCTAAACTTACCAGACCATTTAAAAATTTCTAAAATTAAATAGTTGCTACTTTTTTACCAAAAGAATATTTGAGGATTTCTGAACTCAGTACAAGTGAGCTGTATAAAACTTTCTTTCCAGCTGGAGAATGCCAAATTGTCCTCTGACCAAAATGACAAAGCTGCTGGTGCAGCTCGAGAGGAGCTGAAGGAGGCTCGCATGAGGATAGAAGCTCTCAGCTACCAGCTTTCTGGTCTTCAGAAACAGGTAAAGGGACTAAATTGACTTTTATCTTAAACACACAGCTGTCTTGTGTGAATATATTAACATTTCTGACCCTTCATATTTTCTGAATTTTGCACAGAGAAATCTTTGTTATGTTCATTTGGGAGGGAGAAGGGTTTTAACTTTTTGAGTGGACCTGCATGGATGCCAGGTGGGCTTTTTCTTGTTTTGTGTGCCTAGGCCAGTGCAGCAGAAGATCGCATTCGGGAACTGGAGGAAATGATGGCTGGCGAGCGGGAGAAGTTTAGGAAGATGCTGGATGCAAAGGAGAGGGAAATGACAGACATGAGAGACCAGATGCAGCTTCAGCTTACGGAGTACCAAGAACTGCTTGATGTTAAATTAGCACTGGACATGGAGATCAGTGCTTACCGAAAACTCCTGGAAGGAGAAGAGGAAAGGTGTGTAAAGATTCCACTTTCTTTTCTAAGGACTTTCAAGTGTTATTTTCATTTCTTGCCCTTATTTTTTTACCACTTGAACAGGAATTCCCAATTACCTTTCACTGAAATTATATTGACTCCACACCACAATGTTGTTGCATGGAACACTTGTTCTCAACTGAACACTGTCCTTATTTTGGAGTTTTGTAATGGTCTTGGAGTACAGTGAAATTGATCATTCTGTGCTTGGTCTTCATATCATCTTTTTACTTAAATGCTTGTACTTCTATGGTTTTAAATCATGGGAACCGAGAATAGTGTGTTCAGTAGTAGCTGTACTGGAGGGAGGGATTAAGGGATCACTGTTGCTCTCAGTAGCACTGCTTTCCATGTCACATTGTCATACTGCCAGACCATTCCTCAGGGATACATTCCTCCTCATGTATGCAGTCCTCTTAACATACAGAGTGAGGATACTGTCAGCCTTGGAGCACATTACAGTGTGGTTACTTGAGGATATTGTAGCTTTGTGGCTCTCTGGGTGAGTATATTAAGATGCTTTCTTCGTTGTGTTAAGGTTGAAGCTCTCTCCAAGTCCCTCCTCCCGTGTCACAGTCTCTCGGGCTACCTCGAGCAGCAGCAGCAGCAGCACTTCACTTGTTCGCTCTTCCCGAGGCAAGAGAAAACGTATTGAAGCAGAGGAGCTCTCTGGCAGTGGAACTAGTGGGATTGGCACTGGAAGTATCAGTGGCAGCAGCAGTAGCAGTAGCTTTCAAATGTCCCAGCAAGCTTCAGCTACAGGAAGTATCAGCATAGAAGAGATAGACCTGGAGGGCAAGTATGTTCAGCTTAAGAACAACTCAGAGAAGGTGAGCATCAGCAGAACTCACAGAAAACAAGCAGGAGCTAAATTATGATACACAGCCCTTTGCAGCATGAGTAGGTGCAGCCATATGGAGAGTGGGAGCAGCATCTCAAGGTGCAGCATCCTGCAGGAATTAATGGGGGCTTTGAAAAGTTGAACATAATAGTGGGCTAACATGCTGCAGGAAGAGAATACAATCTGTGTCCCAAATGTATGCTGGGACATTGCTCACAGAAACAGCCTGCTGTCTAGCAGAACTTTGTTGTGTAAATGGTTATCTTTTAAAATTTTGCTGAATGACCCTGATTTACACTTTAGACTCTGACTGGATGTCGGCAAATACTTTCAAGGTAGAATGCAAATGCCTTAACAACCATATAAATAAATTTATATTCCCATTATTTTAATAACAAAGACCTAGATTCTGATGCCTGTTTGTTCTGTTTTGTTCACTCTTAATAACTTTCTGACTCTCTCCATTAGGATCAGTCTTTGGGTAACTGGAGACTGAAAAGACAAATTGGAGATGGAGATGAAATTGCTTACAAATTTACTCCTAAGTATGTCCTCAGAGCTGGGCAGACTGTTACAGTAAGTTGTATTTACAGTATGTCAACAATAGATTCTTCTGTTCAATTATTTCTATATTAGTACTTCAGTATTTAAGGCCATTTTTTTGGGCACAGAGAAAGTTGAAGAAAAAGGTATTTTGGGGGATTAGTCAAGAACTATTTGTTTCCAAACACCTTTGCCCAGGTTTAGAACCCTAATCCTGCTCAACCTCCTAAAGAATTTGGAACAGTTCAGAGCATTCATCCAGACTGTAGTTAAGATTGGACAGTCTCAGCATGAACTGTAGTTAGTGCTGTAGAACAGCTGCTTTGCAATAATTTTGCATTTTATTTTCAGTCTGCAACAGATGTTCTTTTAGAAAGAAACAAATGTATCTTTTAATCACATGTAGCTATTTCTACTTAAGTATTAATTGTTTAGACATATAAAAGATTTAAGTTGATGCACTACATGCTGCTTTTTGCCTTGGCTCCATACAGTATGGTTATTGAGACAGTGGTAGGAGAAATTTGTTCAGAAAAGAATTAATGACTGCAATATTATATGCTTTTAATACTTTACTACAAGTAATAGTGTAGCTAAAAGTAGGGTAAAACTGCCATTAGAATTCAGAAAAGAAACCTAGTATGTAGAGAGAAGTAGGAGAATTAGGGGGATATGTATATTTAAAAGAAAAAATTGGATAAACACTTAATTACAGATATTCATTCTCTCTAGATCTGGGGTGCAGATGCAGGTGTATCTCATAGCCCCCCTTCTGTTCTGGTGTGGAAGAATCAAGGCAGCTGGGGCACTGGTGGAAATATCCGCACTTACCTCGTCAACTCGGAAGGAGAGGTAGGCTGTGTCCATGGGTTGGGTTATCTCCCAAACACTTAATTTCAGGGTGGGGTGACATGACACAATGACAAAATCCTGATTGTAAGATCTCCGCTGTTGTCTTCCATTATGACAGTTTATAACACTGACATAATAACATAAATAATTACATATTATTTATGTACATATCTCTGACATTTTTGGGATATTTTTGAAAACTGTGACCATCATGATTATGCCCATAGACACTTTTTTCCTATTTTAGAAGAATACGCTGCTAGTAAAGAATTTGTTTGGAATTTGAGTATGCACTTTCAGAAGAGACAAAGAAAAGAAGCATTTCTGGCAATTCACAGTTCCATTATATAGTCCCTATGATGTTCTGAGGTGCAATGTAAATATTAATGTAGGAAGATAATTGTCCTTTCCATGTTAGAAGCATATCATAAGTTCCCATTTGGCAGAGGTTCCTGAGCATTCTGCATTGTCCTACACCTGCCCACAGTTAATTTTTTTAAAACCATCTCTGCAGATGACTTTTGCAAGGGAGAATCATGCCTTGGCTGTTACTCATAACCATTATCCCAACAATCTGATAGCAGTAGGAAAAGGATACAGACCATAGTCGTATCAGTTTTTGTGTTGCCTTTCTTGCTGGCAGTTTTCTGGAAGAATTTTGTGGGCAGGATGAGGTAGGAGGGGGGTAATTTGTACAAATAGAAAGCTAATGCTCTCCATATTCAAACTGTGTGGTCTAACTAGTATCTGAAAAAATTTCAAATCCATGTCTGTTTTCACTGTGGTTACCTTTAGTATCTCTGCTTAGCAGTGTATGTTAAGGGCAACTTTTTCCACAATTAGAGATTTTAATCTGTGATTTCCATGGTGCAAGTAGGCAGAAGAATTTCTTACTATTTAAAAGTGTTAAAAATAATTTAGTAATAAAGGAAGCTTCCTGGGGTTTTAGAATTCTCTTTAGTGCCTGGCTTGTAAAACTATGCTGAAAACCAACATATGCAATTAACATTAAATATTTATTAGAAACTGGGAATATTCTTTATGTTGTATAATCATACTGAGAAAGTCACATTACACTGTATCTTAGACAGCTCCTACCTGTTTCTGCTGTGACCTTGTGTAAAATTGACTACAATCACCTGAAACATGTCTGCTTCCTCTTAAATCCCAGGGTAATAAAAAAAAATCAAATGGCTGAATTACATTACCATGCCTTTTAGTGCACAGAAATAGGAATGATGTTGTGGTTTGCAGGATATTGCTGGTATTTGCTTGCATAGCTAGTGGTTAAATCTAGGCCAAGTTGCTTTAAACTCTCCAAAATTTAATAAGGATATTATATTAATGATTTGGAAAAACTTAACAGATAGATAAAGACTCCTGGCCATCTCCTTATCTGTCATTTTGTGTAGGAAGTTGCAGTGAGAAGCGTTACTAAATCAGTAGTTGTGCGAGAGAATGAAGAGGAAGAAGACGAAGCAGAATATGGAGAGGAAGACCTTTTCAACCAACAGGTAATCAGATGCAGACCAGATGTTTAACTTGTGCTTCATTAGTTGGATCAATCAGGCATAAGATTTAGCGGGGGGAATCCCCCTTCAGCTTTTGCCAACTCTGAGCTTTCTGGTCCTTTCTTCCTTTCTTCCAATGGTTGCTTGCAACATTGCAGTGCACCAAGAGAGGACGATGTGAGCAGTGCTGCCAGGAATTACTGCTGGGATCCATCCTCGTACAGCTCAGGCAGTGGCTGATGCCAGCTCAGGGTGTCTGTGCTTCAGATCACACAGTTTCAGCATTAGCAGGCAGTGTTCCTCCCAGTATATCTGCTGCTCTTTGCAACAGAGCTGGGTCATTCTTGCTAGAAGCAGGATATTACCAGATAGCCACTGAAAACCAGGAATGGGGGTGCTTCTCTTGCTGCAAGCTTCAGCTTATTGGTTTCTTTTCTGACACTATATAGCTTCTACACCTGAAATAAACTTGGTTTTTCTTCATAATAATACCACCGGTATGTTTTGATAACCTTCAGGTTAATAATGTGAAATAAGCGACCAGGAGTTGACAGAAAAAAAAAAAAGGAGAAGGATATATAGGTGATACCAGAAAATATTTTAAATTTGAAATGTAAGGGATTTGTTCTTCTGATCAATGGGCATTAAGTAGGTCTTTTCACAAATAACCCATTCTGTGCAGGTTTGCAGGTGAGTTCTCAAAGCTTTTTTGGTCCCAAAGATTAAGCAGTGTATTTGTAGTATAAAACAACTGATTTTTCTTACCCAAAAAAGCAGAGATCACTCTCAAACAAAATCAGCATTTGAAATACAGGAACTTGCTAGTCTTGAGCTAATGACATCACAACTTTCATTTGTCATCTGTGTCACTGTTGGAAATACGTCAACCCATTGCAGGAAACCACAACCAGAGGAGCAGTGTGTCAGTCCTGGCAGCAGACCGGGGCATGTACTCTACTTCCTCTTATGTAGTGATGATCCTTAATGTAACTAAACTACTAAAAAATGCTTTTGGCAACTGAGATGATAACCAGACTCTAGGCTTACAGTCTGAATTGCTGGTAAGAACTGAATTCAACTCTGTCTATCCTTTTTTAGGGTGATCCCAGAACAACCTCTAGAGGATGCTTAGTGATGTGAAGAAAGAAGAAACTATTATTTACGCTTTTCCCTCTTCATTTATTTCCTTTTATTTTTGCTATTTTTTCCTTCCAGAGCCACTGAAAACTATTTTTATATGCATCACCTGATTTCTTTTACGTTTACTCCTTGGTACATTTTTATAAAAAAATTTCAAAAAAACTTAACTGAACAAAACTGCCAGGATTTTTAATACATTTATTTTTCCCTCTTTGTTGAAACACTGTATTGGAATACAATATTTTTCCCCATACAGAATTTAAAGTCTTACATAGAAACCTAAAGCAGAAAAGAGATTTTAGCTAAAATGAGATGAGACTCCTTGAGTGTACGGTAAATCTATAATTACATATATAATCAGTATAATATCCCCAGAAAAAAAGTTTGGTGAACTGTGTTCATTTACAGGGCCCTAGGAGAGATTCACAGAGTGTTTCCTCAATAGTTGTAGAAAAGCTAGTATTTTGCCTGGTATCCTCAGCAATGCCCAGCTTAGGAAAATTAGACCACAGATTCATTCAAAGTGCTGTTCCACAATTGCAGTGATGGGGGAAGCTTCATTTTAGGCATTTTTGACTCAGGACCTTGCCATTGTCTTTCTCCAAGGTTTGACAGCCTAATGGTAGAACATCTGGGTCTGTCACACCTGAGCTCCATGTCATCATTTCAGAAGTTCAGTGGTGGGTTCTGCTTCCTGAATATACACACCATCCTAAGTTGGAAGTGTCAAACCCAGAGGTTGAACTGTTTGATTTTTAGGGGATTTTGCCACTGTCACAAGGTAAACCATGGACACAAATTGTGATATACCGTATTTATAATTTAATCCTTTTGACATATTCAGCTTTAAAAGTATTTGATTAAGATTTTAGAATTAAAACATATACTTTTGGCAGTGATAAATATTGGGGATTTTAAAGGTTATCCAATGTAAATGTTGACCTTTTTAATCAGAGCTAGATATAGCTTGTTCATACTTCTGTTAGGTTCAAAGGGGCATTGTCAGGTATCCCAAGGAGCAATATTTGCAAAATAGAGCAGAAATAGTTGAATGACTTTTAAACAGTTCAAAGGAACTGCCTCTGTTAAGGATGTAAGCAACGCAGGATTCAAGTGCTCAAGGCAAAGTCTAACAAGGAGTGAAGGGAGAATAATGTTTTTAATAAAAAATGCACTGTATGGGTAGCGGGTGATTTTTATTTTAAGAGGATGAATTTTTTACCCGATAGTGTCCATTCAGCTAAAGGTTTCTGCTGCTGCATTTCTCTGGAGATAACTCTGAGTCTCATAAGGGTTAGTGTTCATTTTTAAGCACGAGGGAAAATACTTGACTGCTCCAAAGAATGCAAATGTTATTTCAACTACTTGTTGAAAAACAAACTTAGTAGTTTGGATAAAAAATTTAGACACCATTTGATTTCAGCATAGAATCCTGTTGTTACCTGCACTCTTGAACTCTGATCTTGTCATTCAAAATGTTAAAACTCATCAGACAAGTGACAAGGTTTGGATGTTTTCGGTGGCTTTCGGACATTATATTCTCTGAACAGTATTGTGACTGACAGGTATAACCTAGAAAGTCGGTTTAGTGGCTCGGATTGATGGCTTTGTTATGCAAGCAGGGTGGGAACAAAAGGGGCTTTAAGCTTCAGGATTTAATTTGTCATTTAAAAATAAAGATGCTACTTTTCTCTCCTTGAGTGGGATAACTGAGTTGCTGAAGTAAACTAATAGACATTTAGAATTACATTTTATTCCATTATCAGAAGACCCATTAAAAAAAAATAGGATAAAGATTCGCCTATTTGGGCTGATGGGATAACTGAATTGATGTACTTGGCCAACATTCTAATGTAATTTTCCCACTCTGCTTGTGTAGAAGGTGAAATATGTTGTAAATCATGTCTCTCTCTCTCTCTGTAAGATATATCTAGTGAAATTATGTTTCTCAGACATACTGTTACAATTACCTTTTCTAAATTCATTGTTATGCAAATTAATGCAATCAATGTAGAGTTAGTTTTGCAACACACCTTCCAACCACTGGACACCATTTCCCTTTTCTGACCAGCAGCTTCAATAAGATACTGACATAGTGTTTGAGGGCTTTTTTGCTTTTTCCCTAAAGATCTGTATTTTTTTTTTTACATGGGCCAGTTTTCAGATTGCTTATTCCTTTAAGATTGTCCTGTAAATTTAAGATTATTTTGTGATCTTAAATACTAAAGTAATGAATGTGTAGTTAATTTACATTTTTTCCTGTGGTTTTTGGTTTGTTTGTTTCCTGTAAAGAATGGCCTCAAAAAGGCAGCTCAAATGAAGAAAAACGTCTTGCTACCTGAGCCATAGTTTTCCTGACAGCTACTGTATGAGGAATAAGTCTTCTTGTAGCCTTAAGAACTGGTGCTTGCAGATTTCTTGTAATGAGCACTGTGCCCTTGAGTAACAGTCTGCAGAATATGTCCTTAGAATTGGAACTGTGTCCTTCAACTTTGGAAACAGTTTATTTGATTCTTTGGGAGCGTGCTTAGGTATATACAGGTCAAATAAACCTGTGATTGACACTGTGGGAAAAGCCAAGTCTGAATGTGGATGATTCTGTTACCACAGTGCTTTTTAATAGGCTACTGCAAATATGATAAATAACTCCTGGCTGTAAATTACAAGCCACAGAAGAACTACTGTATTCCATGTATTTTGTTTTTTGTGTTGCCTTCTCCGGACACCATCCTGGCCTCTTGCTTTTGATGCTGAGCTTCAGTCTTAACAGCGCTGTTCCAGGCAGACTGGAAGGCAGTTTTGTGGCTTTACCAACCCAAAAAGCATTGTTTGTTTTTTCTTCTGTCTTTCCAAGATTTCTTTCCATTTTCAGGATATTTGAAGTTTTTTGTTCAAATAAAATCCAGTGTCTCCTTGCCCCCTTTTTCTCTTTGATCCTGTATATGAACCAGTCTTGACGAAATTAGAAGGGTGGACAGCAGTTCTACTTCAGTGCTGGTACCTGGCATAAAGCTTGAAGGAGAAATAGATTTGACTTGTCTGGAGAAAAATTATTCTAAGGTGTCTCTGATGAGGGAAATGAAGCTTTTATCAGAGTAGTTACTTAAGCGTAACTATCCAGATGGATGTTCTTAATCCAGAAATATAATCTTATTCTGAATGAAATAGTAAATAGTTTTTCCTATGTGTAGTTCATAACAGAATATCATATAAAATACAGTAAGCACATCCTGCCTCCTCCTAAGCTCATGCCATGTGAAAATGCTTGTCTCAGACTAAGTCCATCCATCTTCAGACCTGTCAGGAATGCGGTGCCTTCTGGAGTGAGGTGTGGCCTCAGTCCCTGGCATTTCATGCCATTTTTTTCTCCCTTTCTTCTGCATTTGTTCTTTTAACTGTTGCATTGCAGTGACGTACTCCAAGGAGTGGAGTAGCTGGGATTCCCTAGTTCCTGCACATCCATATATCCTGTGATTCTTTGGTGCCACACAGGTGTATTTCCTGTTCCCTTTGTTGCTTCAGAGCTGTATTTCCCAGCAGGTCTCTTTATGCCTACATGGGGCTCCAGCTTAGCTCTGACAGAACCCATCATTTGCACTGACATGTTGCTCACTTACCTTCAGCTCTATGTTACCATTAGATGGGCAGTTGGCTACATAGTCTGTGTTTGCAGCAGGAACCAAAAGTCTCAGGAAGAATATAAATATCTGCTTCCTGTGATGTAAATGCTAGCTGAGTATGTGTGCAAGCTGGCAGTAGTGTGGGAATTATACTGCAGTGTGAAAGGAGATCACTGTGTGGTGTCTGTCCTCAAGCAGTGGGACACTTCAGTTCAGGGATCCTTCTGGGTTTTATACACCCTTTTTCTTTCTTACACTCATTCTGTATAAAGGCCCTTAAACTGCAGCCTGAACAGAGGTTGCAGGTTAGAAGAGACCTGTAAAAATCCTCTCTACACCCTGGAACCTTGGATAATCTGTCACCTTTATGTGCATCAGAAGGGTTTTGATGCTGCAGGAAAACATGCATGCTGTATGTTCCAGATCTCTTGTAGCCACTTCTCTCATGTCTTCACTATTAAACCATTCTATCTCTTCTTTCTGTATCTTCTTTTGAAAGTCTTATCTCTAAACAAAGGCATATCCATATTTGATCCTGCATTTTACTGACACTGTTGGGTCCAAACTCTTGTGTGAGCAAAGCCTTGTGAACCAGTGAGCGGAAGGTGAGATAATGATTGCATTTTTCAAAGCACTGTTTTAGCTGAATGTCGGGACAAATTATATTGGAGAGATTGTTTTCTCATTCTGTTGGCCTGGGAAACAGAATTTTTATTTGCCCTTCAATATGCTTAGCTTTAAGCCAGTTTAAAATTATTTAAAGGTGTTTGTTAGTTTTTTTATACAAGACCATATTTACATGCAATTATTATTTGTAAACATAATTCTTTTCTTGAAATGCTAAGGTCTAGAGTGAAAAAGATGCAAAAGCCTCCATTCCGAATAGCACAAGTAGTGAATTGACTTGGAGTTCAAGAAAAGATGTTGTTTATTGAACTTCCAGATTTATTGTTAGCTATTACTGAAGTGACAAGTCCATCTTGGTAAGGCAGATGCTACTATATATACAGATACCCAGATCATTACACTAAAATTACAAGCAATAATCTATTTTGAGCAAGTTTAAGCCAAAATGCTTTCCATTTGGGCACAAAATATAGTTGATCTCTTATTTTCATAGCAGTGATGCCTTGTGACTTGAATTGTAATTTTTATTTTTAAAATTTTTTTAAACAAAATTTTGATTCAGACAGGTCTGGCTTGAGGGCACTGCAGTAACCACCTCTAGTCAGCTGCTGCAGATGAGTTTTTGGAAGGTTCAAGTTTTTTAAATAGGGAATTATGAAAAAGGCTGTTAACAGAAACACAAAGACAAAACAATGAAAGTGTTCACTTGAAACCTAGAAAAACTACATCACGACCTAGACTTTATCATTTCAAAGTGGTTTGTTTTTTTCTTTTTAGACTATGCATGCCAAATGTCTTGTCTTTTTCAATGATTTGTAATATACATTTTATGACTGGAAACTTTTTGTACAACACACTCAAATAAATGTTTTGCATTTTATTGGTTTCCTTCTGTCTATTACCCAACACACAGGTAATTTGGGCTATTTGAGATGATCCATCCAAGGAGGCCTTTAAGTGTGGAGAGAGGACACAAAGAGCTGCTGTCTGTGCTCCTAACAGTGATCAGCCGAATTGTGTTTCAGCAGGGATCGTGGGGTGTGTCAACAAACCGCTTTCCTTAAACCTGATGGAGTGCTGGTGGAACCTGCAGTCCTCTCTGAACAGTACTAACAAAAGCAGGGGGAAAAATATCTGGAGCTGGAGCAGATAAACCTTCCCTTGCTTTCTCATCACTGCTGCACTGAAGGGATTTTTCGATTTAACCTACTTGATACTAAATAAGAATGAGAGCAGAAACTGATCCCTGGTAGGGATGCATTCTTGGGAATAGACAGAAGCATTGCCACAAGCTGATGCATTTGCCAGCCTGGCCCAGCTTCCAGCTCACTTTCGAGTCCATACTTGAAAGTGGGCTGGAAGCTGAGCCAGGCTGGCAAAAGCATTTAAAAACTGCATTTTAAATTAATTTTAAACTTGTACCTTAAACTCATTTCATTTTAAACTTGTACCTTAGATGGCTGCCCCATCGTTAGCACTAGCTGATGATGCTTCTTGCAGGGTGGTAGAAATGCCTTCTGTTTGAAGTGGGCAGATCCAAAGACAGGATATGTTTTGCAATACTCTTGAGTGTGCGCTCGGGCTAGTGAAGATGAGCACAGTTTTGGCTTCAGCTCTGCTGTGGTACTCAGTGCCCTCCTCATGCCATCTCCTACCTGCACATCACATCTCACCCATGGAAAAGAGCGTGGTCATGGTCGTCTCCCATTCGCTTCTACTTCGTCCCACAGCATTCTTCCTTAATGGAGGGAAGTGTAATGAAGCTGACTTTAAGGGCATTACCGAGGAAGGCAGAGGAAAGCCTCGAAGAACAGAAGGATGAATTCCAGAGAGAACCTAAAGCGGAGTTTCTCTCTGCGGGGATCTCGGCAGAGCCGGTGTTTCACCATGAGGCGCAGCCGGGCAGCGTTTGTGTCTCTGGTGATGCCGCTTTAAAGCCCCTTCCCGTTGCCCTCGCTCGTGGGGCTGCGCTGAACCCTGGTACTCGAACCCTGCTGTTTGAGCCGGGCCCGGCTCGGCCCCGGGGAGTCCCTTGGGAGCTCGCTCGAAGCCGCCTCTCCCGCGGGCGGCGGTGACACCAGCGCTCGGGACACGGGCCACGAGTTGGAGCCGGCGCGGAGCTGAGCGGCTCCTCTGAGGCGGGCGGAGCGCGCAGTCCCGCCCGGCGCGGAGGCGGAGGAGGCGCGGGGCCCGCCGGGAACCGCAGTCCGGGCGCCGCCATTTCTCGCTCCGGCAGCGCAGGGGCTTCGGCCGGGGTGACTCTGGGCATGGAGAGCGGCTTCGGCTCCGACTTCGGCTCCGGAGGAGGCGGCGGGGGGAAGCTGGACCCGGGGCTCATCATGGAGCAGGTGAAGGTGCAGATCGCCGTGGCCAACGCACAGGAGCTCTTACAGGTCAGGAGGGGCGGCAGGGCCGGGCGGGGGCTGGCTCGGTCCCGGTGCGGGTCGCGGGGGACGGCCAGGCCGCCCCGCTCCCCTCGCAGCAGGGGCGGCGGCTGTAGCCAGAGCCCCTGTACCGTGCTGGCATTCACGGGCTCTCTCCGCAGCGGATGACGGACAAGTGCTTTCGGAAGTGCATCGGGAAGCCCGGCGGCGCCCTGGACAACTCCGAGCAGGTGAGGACGGGCGGGAGAACCGGGCACCCGCGGCCCCTCAGCTCGGGGCTGCCGCTGAGGCTCTGTGTCCCGCAGAAGTGCATCGCCATGTGCATGGACCGGTACATGGACTCCTGGAACACAGTTTCGCGAGCCTACAATTCTCGGCTGCAGCGGGAGAGAGCCAACATGTGACGCCTGCCGGCCTCCGTGCCGAGAGGGACCTTGTGGGGAAGGTACAGCGGCCAGTCCAGGTGGTTAGGGGTGAATCCTACTGCCTTCCCAGCCTCTGTCATGGCAGGGCAATAAAACCTCGCTGAACCTTTTGCATCCATTGGCTTTTATTAGCACCAGCTCCAGGAGTGATTGATTTTTTTTTTTTTTTTCCATGAGCTGCTTGCGTCACTTCTTGTCCTTCCCAAATGTCCAGATTGGCCCAAGGCATTATATCAATTGATAAATCCCTGTGACAGGCAAGGAGCCTTCCGTGGAAAATGGGGGCCAAGCCAAGCCAGCAACACAGTACCCTTGCTTGGGATTCCAGCATGGACCCATCCCTAAGGTCATTACTCAGTCCCTGTTCATTAGTGGAAAAACTGCCAGAAGATTAATGCCACCTTGGCTCTTTCATCTCTTATATCTCTGTAGCGCTTTGTGGGGCTATCTTTGGGCTCCTAGGCTTTGACTCGGCTCAAACACAGTGCTGGGGAGCAGGACAGCCTCGCAAATAGTTGTATGAGCACAACTAGGGATGCAGGATTGGGAAGTACTTAGGTTCTTTTCTTTGTAGAATAAAGTGTGTTGTGTGGCTGTAATACTCTAGTTTCTTGTTTGGCTTTGGCACAGATGTTCCATCTTGGAGCCTATATCCTAAGCATAATTTTTTTGAGGGAGGAGCATCTCTGCAACGGGGAATGTTGGTCTGCTTTGGGGCACAACTCTATTTTTGTGCTTCCACGCTGAAAAGGTGGGTTCATGCTGTGTGATTCTTAGTGGATACAACATCTGGAAGAGGAGAGTGTTGGAGATCAATAGTGCCCATGTTGGTTTTTTTTTTTTTTTAATCCTTTCTTTTGAAGCTCTTCTGTATTTTATAAAAGATTTCATGGTTTGCTGGACAAAGAGACAGACTGGAAGAATGACATCTCCATACCTCCTAGGACATTCACTGGGATGTGGTAGAACCTAAAGTGTTCTCACACCAGGTAAACTATGAGGAGATATTTGGGTATTTGGACTTACTGAAGCTGGAGTTTCCTTTCTAGACTGTAAGAATGACTACTTGAAAATAAAGTGCTTTCAGACATCTTTGCTTAGAGGAGTTTTTACTTTTCTCTATGGCTGTATTAGTTCTGTGGTGCTGGCTGTGCAGCAGTCCCATTTCATTCATGGGAGCATTCCACAGGTGTTGTAGCCATGAATCTGAACCCATCTGGAGCTGAGCCTTGCCTGGAAGCCAGGTCTCCCACCTAGCTGGTGCGCTGTCTCAAAAAGTTGTAGATCTTGCTGCCAGCTGGGTTGGGATGGAGGAGACCTCTTGTTATGCCCAGATGCAGAACTTCAAGCACCAAAAATGAGGAAGGGGTTTGGGGTACAAGCCGCTGTTCAGTTTTGGTAGCTGAATCAGTGGGGACATGACTAAGTCTGCTCTGCCCAAGACTCGGCACATGAGCTCTGCTGCATTCTTTGTTTGTGAACAAGGTTGTCTATGTGTCTTATCCTCGCTGGTAGGACCTGACAAGTGTACTTGCACCACTATCTCAGCACTTTAAATTTTTCCCACCTAGCTTAGCCAGACAGTGGTCTGTGTGGCCATGCCTTAATCTTTGCCAGTTTTATCACCTGTTACCTAATGCTAAAGGAGGTGTGGGGAGGTGTGTGAAAAGCCCCTCCTTATACTCTAGCACCCGTCAGAGCCTGTGCAGTCTGAACTCCCAAGTGTTCTATTCCTGCATTCTCTTAGGATCAAATGGTAAGCCAGGAGGTCAACACTGAGCTCTCTAGTCCCACACACTAATTGGAAGCAGGATAACACCCTTCCCAAAAGCCACTGCACAGCACAACAGCTCCATCAAACCAGTGAGGTCTGAAGCTTCTGAAAGGGCATAACTTTGGGCTGGGGCAAAGGTCACAAGTCTGTTGGCTTGGCCATGGAATGACAGCTCATAGGCAGGGGTCAGTCAAACTCCATGAATCTTGGGCAGATATTTCCAGGACCCATCCAACTAGGAAGGTCATGTTTTAATGTGCAGTATATTTGGCCAGGTCTTAAGATGAGACAGGCTTCATTTATTTATAGAAAAGGTTTAGAATTTGTACCTTTCTATGCAAAGCAGTTATCAAATGCCTTGATAACAACCAGCAGGTCACACAACACTGGCATTTGCTCAATACCTGCAAAGCTGTCTTCACCCCTTTGCAGCATCAGAAAAATGTACAGTAGCTGAGGGGTTAGTGCATCTTCTGGCAGTTATTCCTCTCAATCATCACCTTCCCTGAGTGGTGAAATGCAGTTTCAGAGCTTGAGGTTCTGCACAATCCAGCCTTGGACAGCTGTGACTTTGGTGTAGACACCGGGGAAGTATGGCCTGGCACAGCCATAGCCCCAGCTTGTGATTCCTGCTAGAAACCACTTCCCTGAAGGTTCTTTACACGCCAGGGGCCCACCTGCATCACCCTGCAGAGAGAGGAAAAGGATCCAGTATCAAGCCACAAGCAGTGCAGCTCCCCCAACCATGAAATGTTCTTTTTCTCTGGGGCATGGGCATTTGCTGTCCTGTTCCCCACTTCCCCAGGAGCTGCATTCCAAGCTGGAGGACTGCTCAGTGATGTACCTGCATGAACAATCTGAAGCTGGGATTCTGGAACATAGAAGAGTGTGTTAAGAGGTACAGTAGGATCATGGAACAGCCTCCCTGTGGTCTCTTGCTTAGCATTACCTCTGTGTATTTCCCTGACCTGTCACAGGTCGGTGGGGCAAGCAGCATGAGGTGTATGCAGGATGGACGTGGATAAAAGCAGCAGCCAGTTGATGGACAGACAGGCATCTGAGCTAGGGGAGGCAGGGCAGGGCCCTCCTGAGAGAATATAGTCTAGGGACTTGGCACAAGTTTGCTCTGTCCCAGCCACAGCATTTGCTGCTCTTGCACTCACTGAGCAGCTGTCGACGGTGCCCTGTGGGAAGCCAGCACACAGCATCCTGCTGCTGATCTGGACAGGGTAGAACTTTTTGCAGGCCTGGTCTCCGATCATGTTCACTGCTGCTTTTTGCAGATGCTTTGACATGAGACCTGAGGAGACAAGTATTGCTGTTAGCTGGGTGAAGAGCACATGAGAAATAGCAGCATGTGAAGTGGGGTCTCTGCAGCCTTACTTGTTTGCCAGAGGGAGAGACCTGCTCTGGGAAAGTGAGTCACCTGGTTCAGCAGAGCAAACTCCAGAAGGTCCCTTGGGTGTGTCGTTTGTCAGGCAGCTTGGCTGACCAGACACAAATTGGAGTGGTCCAATTTGGTATTGGGGTGGTCCTTGTACTGCAGGAGCACAGCTGGAGCAGCTGCTGTGGGGGTGGAGAGCACAGTGGCTGGCATGTAGAAAGCTTGGGAAAGCTTCCAGAGGGAAGAGGTGTGATAAAACAGAGGAGTAGTGTGCATGGTAGCTGGGGAGGAGATGATGGTGATACCAGGCCTTGCCCAGCTTGGTATCCTCTGCAGCATATGGCCTAGGATGAGAGTGCTTGGGGCAGTGGTGTGGGAACTTAGATGTTTGGGCTTGCAGTGTTGCAGTGTAGGTGGCCAAGCATCATGGGTGTGGGAAGGCCTCCTTTATCCAGTACCTCCTTCCTTTGTGGAGCCCCAGCCTGTGATGAAGCATCTGGCCCCTTCATGGAAGATGTGAGAATGGTCTGGGAGACATATAGGTCTGATGGTGCTGCTGAACGTGACAGGTGTACTCAGCTCCAGTAGTGCCACATCATAGTCTAGGCTGTAGACGTTGTAAAAAGGGTGTTTGTAGATACGAAATATTTTCTCCATTTTGCCATCGATGCCACTCAGGAAGGGTGTTCCTAGATAGGCCACCCACATTTTGGGGTCACTGTAACTGCAGAAAGACAGCAAACCTGGCTGTTAGGAGCATAGCCTCACAAGGAGGGTAATCCCTCCACTTGTGGGGCTGGCCACCCCTTGGAAGGTCAGGACCCCTGTCTCCAGAACCACTGGGTGTACTCGGGCTTTGTTCCACCCATTCCTTTTCACACTTACCTCTAGGGGCATTTCTGATAGGGGGTGAGTGCTTCCTGTGGGGCACAGCATGCCAGCCAGGTGCTGGACCACGAGGGAGGGGAAGGGCAGGTTGGCTGATGGGACTGAGGTAAGAGCCAGCTGACTTAACTAGCTTATCTCAGACTTACATGTCAAAGCAATGAGCTGCAGAGAGCAGCCACCGGTCAGCAATGAGAACAGCCCCACACTTGTGCTCCTTCCGCCGAAGCCAGAGACTGACTTGCCAGGGCCATTCTCCTCGAGCTGCGCTGCTGCCACCCACAATCTTGCTAAAGGCCAGAGCTGCTGTTGACCCACAGTCTGGAACACAGGAAGAAGCACCATGGTTTTAAATAACCATAAATGGAAGGAATTACTTCCTACCTTCCATAACCTGTGCTGTGGGACAGTCTTCTGGGGGAGCATGTACAGGACAGCAGCATGTGATGAATTCAGTTGACCCAGCTGAGGAAAGGCTTGATGGACAGGTGTATTTTGCAGACTTGTTATCACAGATCACACCTTCCAGGGATGTGGTATGCAAGGAGCAGGTATTTGGATAGCCTAGCTCAGCTATCAAACAGCAAGGAATGTGCAACCCAAAGTGTAGTCCCAGGGATGCCAAGACACTTTCTGAGCTGCCATGTTGTGCAGACCTGTCTTGCCACCTTGTGCTACCAGACTGACTGGCCAAAAGGCCTGTGTGCTGGGAAAGGGGTTCTAATGTCTGTAGCAGAGTAGAAGCGGCTGCACTTTCTGGCAGTAAATTTGGATCCAGCTCATCCAGCTTTATCTTGTTTTAGGCTCTGGCAGAACAAGTACAATCTGGACCACAGTGGGCTGGCCTAGGATCCCAGTGTCTGGGTCCAAGACAGCCAGTGTGAATATGGTGGGTACCACTGTGGAGTCCAGGTCATGTAGAGCACAGCTGGCAGCAGCCACGGGCTACAGAGGAGAACTCACCACAGTTGTGCTCATCGAAGCCATTGCTGCAGTCCACAACACCATCACATTCAGGATTTTCTTTTTCAATACACACCTTGCTGGAACACTTGTAAGTGAGGCTGGTACAAGGCACCACTGGAAGGCAATAACCCATGACCTGCTCAGTACCCTCTATGCTGGAGGCCTCCTGCCAACATGTCAATGCATCAGTTATCAGTTTTACCTGGGGTTTGGGTAGGCTTGGCAGTCTCGGTCGTTCTCATAGCTGTGGAGGTTTCACTCATGGTTATACTCATCTTTGTCCACAGGGTGGTTCTGCTGGCTGGGCCTGCAGCCATTGTGCTGGGCTGGATAAAAATGGCTGTGGTAGAAGTTCTAGGGATGGCTGAACTGGAAGGGATGCTTGTGCCACCACTGGGCAACTGGGAGATGGTGTCCAGGATCCAGTCTGTGAGTTTGGTAATTCTGGAGTACACACCAGGTCTCATAGCCTGGGCACAACCAAATCCCCAGCTCACGATGCCAGCAAGGTAAAACACTCCTGGGGTCACCTCACAGGCCAAGGGCCCACCTGAATCTCCCTGCAAAAGAAGCAAGGCAATGGCTGCTCAGTCCAATCAAGTCTGCCCCTCAGACACACCAGAAGGACTTAAACTACCCCCAACTCTTCTTCCTCCAGCCTTGTGGGCCTGTCTGCTGTCATGCAGTGGGTATGCAGGGCATGAGTGTGAAAAAGTTGAAGTTAGGGTCAGTGTCTCAACCTGTCAGCACCTTTCCACAGCTGCCACCAACTGCCACTGACTCACTGCTGCAGGAGGAGATCTGCTTCATCCAGGATTTGTCTGGCCAGACAGAGTGGTGGGATGTTGGCTTAAGTAATTCTCAACTTGGTGGAGCTTTATTTGCTTTCCTAAATCTCCAAAGTAGTGGGCTGGGGTTTTTTGTCAAGTACATGTGAATTACACAGCTGGATTACAGCAGCTCACTAAATATTTCGCAAGGATCTGCTGACAGCAGAGTTAGCCCAGCTTTCCAGAACAATCTACAGAGTAGAGAAATCCCACACTTTTACCTGGCATGAGTCTACCATCCCCTCCATGAAGCCAGCACAGATCATTCGGTCAGTGAGGGAGAAGTTGTAGAGGAAGTTGCAGGTGTTCTGTTCTATGATGCCTACAGATGCTTTCTGCAGGATCTCGGGCTTGGTGTCTGCATGAAAACCACAGAATTACAGTGAGTGCAGCAGAGGAAGGAGCTAGCTAATGGCTTTTAGACTGACTCAATACATATTTTGGGAAAACAGGCTCTAATCCCACATGGAAATTGAGTCCTATATAACCTGTTTTCTCTGCAGTCCTGAAGCTTGTGGCTCACCCCAGGGTGCAGTTTCCTAAATGTGCTAAGGATTCTGCACAGTTTGTGTCCCCTGCTCCTGAGAGTTTGTGGGCTTCTTGTCAGCTGGACTTCTTTGGTAGCACATGTGCTACTCTCAGCTCTCAGGCTTTCTCCCTGTAGTAGGATCTTTGCCTGTGCTCATTGCTTAGAACGCCTCTGTGACTGAGTGGCTGCTGTGGCTGACAAACCATCCTGCCAAAGCTGCAGCAGGCTCTGAGGCAAGCACCTGACACTTGCTTAGCACAGTAGAGCTACTGAGGGCAGTCCAGCAGATTTCTCCTGGTTCCCACCAAGCTGCCTCTCCATTTTCTTCTTTGCTGGTGACTCCTAGATAACTGTGGCTTAAGGTAGTGCTCTGTGTGCCGTTATTCTTGTGTTTCTGTCAGTTCCTGACTGCCCCTGTTACTGACCCCTTCCTATACATTCCCAGGAATGTGGGTCGAGCATGGGCTTTGCTGCTCAGGGTATCACTGCTCCAAGGCAAATCAGCAGGTAATCCATTACTGCTTACCATTCCCTTCCTGGAGGTCACCCCATCCAGAAATGAGGCATTTCTTGCCAACAGGAAACTTCTGCATGGCAAGGGGGAGGCACACAGGCTGTATGTATTTGTTGAAGACAAGAGGTCTTGCCAGTTCAAGTACAGCCACATCAAAGTCCAGAATCATGGGGTTGAAGAGGGGATGTGGGATCACTCTTGTTACATTGACTTTCACTGCATTCTCGTCTGTTCCATTTATTGATGTTGTTCCCACAAAGGCTTCAATCTCTTCTGGCATTGTCCTGCAAATACATAAACCTAAATATGCATACTCACACACTTATCCCCGGAATGAATTCTGGCATTGAAATTACAGACAGCTTTACATGATCAGTATGCAGCACAGCAGCCCTACTAAGTCAGGCCCAAAGAACTGTTTCCAGCAGTGGCACCTGTTGGATATTACCTGAAGAGCAAATAAACATGTAATAATAATCCTCTCTTCACCTCCAAAAATTTGTGATTTCAGGAGTGATCTGGCACACAGGTGGTGTCTCTCTATTCAATAGGTCTTGCTGGAATTTTTGGTTATATTTGGATTTTTCTGAAGTTGTGTTTTATTCTTTTTTTTAACCCAGGTGAATTTTTAATATTCAGCTTAATGACATTTATTAGAAAAACTGCTTCCTTTTGATTGTTTTCCACCTGCTCTTGGTGTTTATTTGGTATCTTAAAAAGACAGTCAAAAGGCATTCCCTAAACACTTTGTATCCTTCATTATTGTACAGTCCCATCAAACACTGCCTTCCCATTAGTTTTTTTCCCAGGTCTAGTCTGATCTATTTTGTTGTGCTTGTTATGATGCTGCTCCACACCCTGCTCATCCCTGAGCCTTGTGAATACATGCACACAGTGTTACTCTTGCCCTCCCTGTGATGTTGGAGCAGTCAGTGTGCTGTGCATTACCAGCAACATCCTACTCATCTCCCATGTTTTTCACTGCATCCCTGTGCTCATTAACTGCCCCTGCCACAGGACTGCTGATGTCAGGGTAATATCCACATGTTTCTGACCTCTTGTTTTGAACTACAATAGCTGATGGAGACTCATCCTCATTCACAGACAGACAGCACTGCTGTGAAAGTTTCTGTCACAGACTGACAGAAACTGCTGGTTTTGCTGTGTACCTCATTTCACACTTGCGTACCTTGCATTTCACTTGCTCCTTTATTGCCCAGCTGTTTAATGTGTGAGGTTGTCTTAAAATCCTTCAGAATTAGTAACCCACCTTTTCTGCTTTCAGGAATTTATTCTTGACAAGCATTATCTTCTTGCTACTCACTTCTTTAGACTACTTATAAACCTAGGCTTGGGTTCTTGCAGTTTAACAGAACTATGCAGGATTGAACTGACCATTTTCCCTTTACCAGCTGACCATGTGACTCTATTCCACATATTACAGACAATTTTTTAAGGTTAAGTTTCTTAAAGAAACTCTCTTGTAGCACTTTCTTCCACCCCTCTTAGATATGTTGTCCTTTCTCCCTGATTAGGCTGCTTTAACCTTTCTCTGCCTCATTCCAACCTCCCCACAATTTCCTTTTTGATATGAATGTCTAGTTAAAGGAAAAATTAATGTCCAACATGTGTTCTTGATTTCCATTTCTTGACCTCAGTGCCACACTGTGGATTTGACTGTGCAACTCTGTGACGGTGGGCAGGTTAGCTGGAGCAGGGACAGGGATGGGCTCTTACTCATTGAAGCAGTGAGCTGCTGACAGCAGCCAGCGGTCCCCAATGATGGTGGCTCCACAGAAATGTCTGGAGTCTTCTTTCAGGCTGGCTTGCCAAGGGATCTCTCCTCTGGAAGCATCTGTTCCTCCCACAATCTTGCTGGGTTTAGAGAACCCAGGTCGTTCTCCACACTCTGAACGAAAGTCAAAGCATGACTTGTGAGTATTCCTAGCAGAAGATAAGCAAGGAAGGACTTCACTCTCTCTAACTAGTAAGGCTTAGCAGGGATAGGTTAGGCCTGAGGTGGAGATATCGACCCAAGCCCTGCCGGCTGATAGTGGCAGTGCCTGATGGTAGCCATGTACAGCTGGACTTTCATACAAAATGCTGTTCTGCATCTTGCTCTCGGCAAGTTGTGAATCCTGGGCCTTTCTTGAAGGCAGAGTAATCAGTAGCTCCATGCCTTTTAGCCTTGCCATTCCAGATAAAATATTATTCTAGATTTAGAAAAATACCCTTCATCTGCATCTCCTTGCAAAGCTGCTGGGAGCACTCTTTGGACTGGACAGATCATCCTGCAGACTCTTGCCCTCCTTCCCTTCAGGGAGCATAGCTGCTGTGAAGGGGTAGTCATCAGTTTTGAACTGCTGGGAGCTCCTTAGGTGGCAAGCAAAAGTGATCAACAGATTAAATACTGTCAGATGCTGCTGTGCCTTAATGACCTGTTCTGGGCCCGCCAGAGCAGACCAGTTACACAGCAAGATTACACAGTCACAAAAGCAAAGGAGTGCATGGAACTGCAGAGGTACTGAGTGACTTTGCCAGGTTGCTCTGGACTGAGCTAGGATAGCCATATAGTGTCATGTGTACCTTAGCACTTCAGCAAAGTTGTGTGGCTCACCCTACAAAAGGTCAGCTTAGGTTAGCGGAGGAATGAATGTTTGGACCTATACCTACTACTCTGCCTGCCAAGGTGCACCCACTGCGGGTGCTCATACCTTGTGGCCCTGCTGCAGCCACTGGCCTGCTGGCAGCTGGGGCTGGTAAGGTGGTCGGGGTTGCTACGGTGGTGGTGTTGACCTCTTCAGCACTGACCATGTTACTCTTAGTCCTGAAGTGCACTGGAGGAACAGTATGGGCTATGGAGGTAGGGAAGGCAGAAATAGCATCCAAGATCCAGTCTCTGAGTTTGGTAACACGTGTGTAAACCCCAGGGCGCCTGGCTTCAGCACATCCAATACCCCAACTTACAATTCCTGCCAGAAAAAACCTGCCAGATGGTTCTTGGCAAACCAGAGGCCCACCAGAGTCACCCTGGAAGAGAAAGCAGATGGTGAGCTCTCCCTGGGGATGCACTGAGCTTGCCCTTACCACCCTCAGCATCCCTCTACCAGCCGGGGTCTCTCTGTCCCTTCATATTTGCTCCAGCCTAGTGATGAGTGGAGCATTTGGGTGCTGGCCTTTGGGTGTTCCTCCATGTGGGCACGCTGTCCTGCTATTACACAGCAGCCTTGTGCCCTTTATGCCAGAAGAAAAAAGGACACGATCTGTAAAATCTCAGATTAAGCATTTCTACTGCTTTAATAATTTGTTAAACCTCATAAAGGTTAATCCTAGCAGCCCGTACACAACCAGATGATGGGTGTTCATTGCCTGATACACAACCCAGGGAGATCACATTAATGTTTGCATCAGGTTTTCTTGATGTCAGAAGTGGTTCAGTTCTTGGTTATTGTGGGGCCCTGTGACTATCACTGATGGACATGTGGTGTCTGTGAAGCTGGTGATGCCTTCTGGGGATGAGATTGCTCTAGATCAGTAATTAATAACCAGATGGGTCACGTTCATCACCCAACTTTGAATCCTCAATTCTTGGCCCCTTCTCTGGTGTTTGTGCTGTATTGGTGCAGAAATACAAAGCACTACCACCAGAAAAGTGCAGATTTGTTTAGCTGGTTTCTGTTGGTTTCAACATTCCTGCCAAACCACAGAGACAGACCTGGAAATCACAGTCCTCCTCTGGCATCCCAGTTCTCCTCTCTCTATACTATCAAAGGCAGGCCTGTCTCCAGCTCGCCACTTGCAGTTCCAGGATGGAAAAAACTCAAAAACCACTCTGGTGTTCACCAAAAACTGTTATGTGTATGTTTTAGTTTCCACTGCTGCCCTTTGCCCATCTGGATTTTTATCTGCAGACCTGTGTGGAATATTGGTAGGGCCAGCCCTGATGACAGCTTAGGAAGACGAGAAAAGTAGTTAATTAACTGAAAGAACCCCTTAAATAACAGTACCCTGCTCTAAGCAGTAAAGAATATATCCTCATTTTTGTATTCTGCAGTCACTGATCTGTGCTTGGATCCAAGGCAGGGCCTCAAACCTCAGTGGGAAACAGTGACCATAGTGTCAGTTCTGCTTCTTGTAGTGTCACTTGATGCCTACTGGGAGGGAGAAGCTTTATGCAGGCAGGTGTGCCATTTTCTCTGGGCAAAGCTTACCTGACAGGAGTCAACCTTCCCCTCCAGGTAGCCAGCACACATCATCCTGTCTGTGAGGACATGGCTGTAGAGACTGGAACATAGGTTCTGGTCTAGGAGCTCCACAGTTGCTTTCTGCAGGAACTCAGGTTTCACCACTGAATGAGAAAGACACAGTTGTGAGCTCAGTGCAGGAAGCCCTGCACAGGATCAGCAGCTCAGGGTACAGCCCACCTCAGCTGGCCAGAGCAAGGTCCAAGTTCCCTTCCCTGATGCCTTCTGCCCCACTCACACCCCACCACGTCTCCTCTGCTGCCTGCCATGCTTTGCTTACAGAAATCCTCCTTGAGGTAGCCCCAGCCAGAGATAAGGCACTTCTTGCTGGTAGGGAAGTGATGGCCAGCATCTGGCAGGCACACGGGCTGGATGTACTTAGTGAAGGTGACAGGCCTCTTCAGCTCCAGCACAGCCACATCATAGTCAGCTGTGTCAGCATTGTAAGAGGGGTGTGGGATGATCTGTGAAATGTCCATTTTCACTGCACTGCCATCAGAGCCTCTGAGGGAGGTGGTCCCTGTGTAAGCTGCCCACATGGCTGGGTCCTGAAACCTAGAGGAGAGACAGTGGGAGCCATGTGAACCTGCAGCCACAACATTGTCCTGCAAACCCAACCTGCCTACTGCCCATCCTGCCATCCACTCCAGGAGTGATGGAAACTCCTCGTTCTCCCCGTGGTGGGGCAGAGAGGTGCAGTGGGAGCTTGAGCAGATACAGCAGCTTTTGGAACAGGGATGGAGGGTGGAAAGTGGTGTGACTGAAACTTACTCAGTAAAGCAGTGAGCAGCAGACACCAGCCACTTCTCTGTGAGGATGGCAGCGCCACAAAAGTGCTCATTGTTCTCTCGAAGGCTGACTTGCCATGGGAACTCCCCTCTGGATGCCTCTGAGCCTCCAACTATCCTGCTGGCAGTCTGCATGGCAGGGCGACTCCCACAGTCTGAAAGGGAGGAGAAACTCAGTGCCTTAGGATCCTGCCACTGCACCCCAGCAACACGCTCTTGGGGACAAGTGTGAAAAGCTGCTTCAGCTTTGTGTGTGCTGTTGGCATATGCTCAAGCAGCAGGGTGGTACTTGGCATGTCACAGAGTAGCCTTTAACCTGCAGGCTTGGGAAGAGCACTGCAAAGCACTGGGCCATCACAGCATCCTCCCTGAAACTCTTCTAGAGCAAGAGCAAGACACTGTAGAGCAGCATCCTGACTAGTTTGATGAGCTTAGCTGGTGCCTTGTGAGCTTCCAGCAGCTCATGGGCATGTGGCTCTTGTCCATTGTGCCAGCCCACCAGTAAGGTGGACCTTGTCACAACCCATCACAGTTGATGGGACCAAGGTGTTTCCAGGCACAGTGTCTCTCATCCCAATGCAGCCATTTACTATTGCCTTGAAAAGTCATGGCATGTCCTTGGCTGTCTTCAGTGCCTGAGAGCCACTGGTGTCCCACCTGTCAAGGTCTGCCAACAGTGGTTCTGGCTCGGTTCTATGTCCAGAAGACCTGCTGTGGGAGATCCAGCACAGCCCCTTCCATCAGAGGCATCAGCACAGCCTGTTTGACTGTCACATTCAGGGCTTTCTTTTCACATACTGGATGTTGGAGCAAGCCTGTGACCCAAGCGCAGCTCCCTGGGGACAGCAAGGCTTGAGTCACTCATGTCTTCTGCAGTCCATACAGCAACTCTCCCCAGGGGCAACTACCACTGTATCCTTGTCCTTCTGCTCCCTGGCTGCCCCAGAGTCCCGGCAGGATGGCGCTGGGAGCAGAGCTGCAGCTTGTTTGGAGCTTGCAAGCCCCTGGACCACCAGGCTATGAACAAGATAGGGCCCAAGCCTGTATCTGTATCCAGGCTGCTGGTAAGGAAGAGGAGGCTGCAGAGTGCAGGTGATTCTTCCTGCTGCCTGGCTCTTACCTGATTTCAGTCCAGGTCGGTGGGAAGAAACCTTGTTGGGACCTGGGACAAAGAGGAAGGAATCAGGATCAGCAAGGGCAGAGCAGCCCAGCCCCAGGTCCTGGAGCTGTGTTCCTGGGCTGGGGCTGCCACGGCCTTTGCTGCATCTTCCTTTTCTGCCTGGTGATCTCTGCACTCACGTGTGGCCAGCGTGAGGGATGGCCCAGGTCCCTGCTGGGGCAGGGGAGGCACAGCTCCCTTCTGCCCTGCAGGCTTTGGGGTGACCCTACATGCAGACATTCCTAAAAGCTGTGGAAGTGAGCTGTCTCTCGGGAGCAGACTGGGGCTGAAGCTACACAAAGCTGTTTGCCTAAAGCCAAAGGGACTCTCAGCACCTTCCATTTGGGCAGCAGAAGGCTCTCAGAGATCCAGGGATCCTGCCCATTCTGGCAGAAGGTGCTGAGGGAGCTGCAGAGGAGCCCACACTTTCTTGTTTCCCAGGCTCCTGGATTTTTTTTAATTGGCTGGACCTGGAGTCCTACAGTCACATGCAACCCCACAGTCACAGAAGGAAAGGTGAATTTCTTGTCAGGTGGTTTCAGAGAATAATTCAACTATAAGATATAGCAACCTGAGCTGTAGTTATTGCTCTGAGGTCTGCCTAAGGGCTGCTGTGCATAGGTAGGTACAGACAACCCAGCTGTTAACCTCCTGGAACTTCATTCCCTGTCCCTCAGTCTGATTTCAGGTGCTTCAAGAAAAGCCAAAGCAGTTGCAATTTATGCTTTAGGTTCTGTCCTTGCTGTGGGTTCCTCAATCTGCTCTTGCAGTGCAGAGCAGCTGGACAGCATTAGTGTTGGAGGGATATCTGGGGACTCCACTAATGTCTCTTAAGCTGACAAGATCTAGGCTGGTTTCTGCTGCTGTCTGGTGAAGCTGGAGCAGCTGGGAGCCAGGCAGATCATTTTATCAGTTTGCTGGGTGCCTGCCAGCACCCCAATTTCTAACACTGCTGCTGGGCACGAAGCCTTGACTGGCCATTCAGAGCTAAAACCCTGCAGCAGTTTGGCTGAGTAATGGTGGCTTAGCTCTGTGCCCCTGGGTGCCAGCAGCCCCAGCACAGGGCACCCTGCTCTGCCTGCCCATACCTGTGAGAGAGGCTGAGGAGATGGTCCCATAGGCAGCCAGGGAGAAACCCTGCTTGTGCAGGGCAGCTGCCAGCCCATGCCTGAAAGCTTCCTCTTCCAAGGTAGAGCTCAGGGGTTGGGAATCCTGGGGGGTGAAGAGGAGGCGGAAATGGACGATCACACTGGAGTTTCCATTCCTACTGGAAGACAGAGAATTAAGGGCGACCTTGGCTTCATGGTCAGTACAAGGGTCAGGCTCCTGTGCTATTTGTCTACAGGGAAATCAAAGGAAATAAATCTTATTCTTAATATTTTGATTCTTAATAATTTAAGGTTTCTCTCAAGATGTACTCTGGGTTGACGTGGTCATTTGAATTTTTTTTTCCTTTGGCCCAAAGCTGTGGTTGAACAAAATTGTTTTCCTCTGCCTTTCTGACTGCATTTTGAAATTAAAAAACCCAGAATATTGTTGCAATCCCAGATGAAAATCCAGCCTTGACCAAAAACCAGTTTCTCTTTGTATTAGCTTTGAAAAAGAGCACAGCTATGAGATCACCTTCTTGGTGAGGCTTGTCAGAATTCTCTGAAACATGAGTTGTAGGGTCTGCAGAGATAGCTGCCTACACTCACCTGTAGCCCAGGATGGTGCAACCAGTACAACTCCAGTTCAGCTGGGAGTCCTGGAGACTGGACAGAAACTGCAAAGCAAAGGGTGATGGTCACACACTTACTGGGCCCCAAGGAGATGGGAATAGATGATGCCTGGGATTTTGCTGGAATGTGGAGATGCTGACGCATGGTTTCTTGATCTGTAAGCAGAAGCACCCATGTCCAGCTCATATGTAAACTTTTTCCCACTCTGGCTTTTAGGGCATGAGGTAGTACCTCTCTTTTTTATGTAAGGAATAGGCCTGAACACACATTTCCCACTCCATGAATGTCTCTCAGGGCTTTGAGAGGGCCTCTCAAAGTGTAGTTCAGCCCCACAGTGTACTCTGCTGATGTTTAGCAAGTCCTAGTTTTCATCCTGCCCTTGGCATAGAGATTCTGCTGGTGCTACCGCCGCAGTATTTCACAAGTGTTTTTCCAGAAGGCCCAGATCAACTCACCAGCCTCTCAAGAGCAGGTGTCAGCACCCTGTAGTAGTCCGAGTTCTCTGTCTGTAAGCTGCTATTGAAGGTGATTCCTTGCAGCTCCACTGTGTGCTCAAAGCTGGCCTCTCCCGTGGAATGGCAGGCTGCCAGAAAGGGAAGGTGTCTGTCAGAGGCAGCTTTTCTCACAGCTTTGTAATATGAATATCATCGTGTCCTTCAAACCCCCTGTTTTTAGCAGCTTGACTGTCCCTGAGCATCCCAGCTGCCTCGGGGGTGCCCCATAACTGGACTGGGATATCCTGTGCATGTGCAGTAATAGCATTTTGTTTGAACTGCTTGAACTTGAAAACAGTAGATTTTTGTCAAGCCTGTGACAGAAAATCATGAACAGATGGGTACAGCGTGGCAACCTGAGATTGGCCCTATCCTTGCAGGAACAGACTCGGGAAGGTTCTGCTGGGTACTGAAGCCACCTCAGAAGCTGTGACTGTACAGGTGGCATGTGTCAGTCATGTCATCCTGGGGTCCTCATTGGGGTGCTGGCCTGAGGTGGCCATGGGACAGCAGAAGCAGTAGGAGAGAGGTGGAAGAGGGAGGGAGATGGTGACCATGCTCTGGAGTGGGACAGTAAAACAGGCAGTGCTCAGTGGCTGCAAGTAGTCGTGATAGGAAATGGCAGAGGCAGCAAGGTACAGTGACATGAAATTTCAAAGTCACAGAGAGAGATTACAGGATAGAATCATAGAATCATATGAATTGTTTAGGTTAGAAAAGACCTCTGAGATCATTGAGTCCAGTCATTTCACCAGCACTGCCAAGGCCACCATTAACCCACGTCCCCTAATGCCACATCTACATGTTTCTTAAATCGCTTAAATTGCAGGGATGGGGATTCCACCACTGCTCTGGGCAACCTGTGCCAGGTCTGGACAGCCCATTCAGTGAACAAATTTTCTCTATGTCTAATCTTAAACTCCCCTGGGCCACCTTGAGGCCTTTTCCTATTTTCTGTCCTTGCTCCCTGGGAGCAGAGCCCAAACCCCACCTGGCTGCACCCTCCTGTCAGGGAGTTGTGCAGAGCCAGAAGGTTCCTCTTGAGCCTCCTTTTCTCCAGACTGAGCCCCTCAAGCTCCCTCAGTTGCTCCTGGTGCTCCAGCCCCTTCCCCAGCTCTGTTCCCCTCTCTGGACATGCTCCAGCCCCTCAATGTCATTCTTGTCATGAGATGTTTTAAAACTGAACCCTGGATTTGAGGTGGGGCCTTACCAGTGCCCAGCACAGAGGGACAGTCACTGCCCTGATCCTGATGGCCACACTGTTGCTTCAGCAGATCAACATCCCGCCCAGCTTGGGTCATCTGTGAACTGACTGAGGGTGCCCTCCATCCCCACTGACACTCGTCACCTCCACATATCCAGCTGGATGTGACTCCATTCACTCCCACCCTCTGGGCCTGGTCATCCTGCTCGTTTTTACCCATTAAAGAGCATACCCATCCAAGCCATAAGCAGCCAGCTTCTCCAAGAAAATGTTTATGGGAAATGGTGTCAAAGGCTTTACTGAAGTTGAGGTAGACCAGATTCAGACGCTTTCCCTCATGTACTAGGTAGGTCATCTTGTCATAGAAGGATGTTAGATTGGTCAAGCAGGAAAGGAACAGAGCATATGTATCATGAGACACTGAAGATAAAGTGCTCCAAAGTCACATATTGAGAAACCGAGCTGACTACAGCCCTTGTAGTTTCTGTGCATTGTGCAGAAAGGTGTCTGTGTTTTGACTTCAGTAGGAGGATTTTGAGGATTTTTGCTATTAGCAGTGCAGACCACTTTTCTTTTGGAGCTGATAAACTGAAAGAATGCACCTGGCTGCACACTCACCCAGCAGGATCCCCAGGCAGAGGGCTGTTGCACTGCCTGCCACGGCAGCAGCAGCGGTTACCTTCCAGCAGCAGGCCCCCAGTCTCCTCCTCTGGGTGCCTTGCCCTGGCTTTATCTGGTCCATGCTTTCTGAGCAGCTCTACAGATGGGCTCTGTGATTAAAAAGAAGAGGAGGAAAATGACAAGACTGGGACGAAATCTGTCACGCCAGCTAAGGTTACCCCAGGAGCATCATTGTCTACTCCTGCTGGACCATTCCGACCTGGCTATGGAAGTCTTTGCATTAGGCTGCTTATATCCCCAAGGTGCATTTATATGGATTAAAACACTCTAAGTAATAAACTTCACCCTGTAGTTGTTCATGAGGCAGATTCCAGGGTGAGGTTTCATATAGCCCAATGCTATTCCACATTTTTTGCAGGAATTCTGGAGGAATTATAAAATCACAGTGGGTGATTCCCACTGCCCCCCTTAACAGCATTTAGCTGAGAGCTCCCAATGCCTAGTAATGCAGAGCAATTAATATGTCTTTTGCTTACAGCTTTGCTGCTACCCTGCTGAGCAGATTCTCCTTCCCTGTGGCCAGCATTAGCACTGGTGCTTCCAGTATTTTGCCCCAGGTGGTCCTGCACCAGAAGCAAAGCCCCTTCATGTCACCTTTTCTGCCTCCACGTTTTCCTTTGCTTTACTGGTTTCAGAATGTCAGTGTTTTTCATGCTCTGAAGATGCTCAGATGGGATATGTTGCTCCAAGTGTGAATTCAAAAATGGCAAAAATAGAAAGAGTATCTCTCTTGGGCTTTCTTTTTTTTTTCCTCTGCAGTCTTGCTAGTACAAGCCAGACTATATTTGGCCTTTATTTGCACATCATCAACAATTGGGTATTACTAGGAATGAAAACAGCCTGTAATATACACAGTTATTACATCATTCAGACAGGTTAGTATCAGCAACAAGTCTGACAAGACAAGGAGGGACACTGATTTCTTGTGGTCCTAAAATGCATTAAATTACTGCATTAATATTTCTCCCTCATAGGCATGAAGAAGACGTACAATGCTGCTGTTCAAACTGGAAGGTTGAAGATGTCTCAGACAATTTGTGTGGTCAGAGTGAAAATCCACAGAAGTCCACTCCTCTTGGCCAAGGCTCCAGAGCTCCTCAGCTGCAGAGTGAGTTTTTTGAGGACTCAACCTCTAACTATTGGGAAACTCAGATTTACAGGAGACACCAGAAAAGCCTTGGCAAGGCATAATCACCTCTCAAGCTTACTCTGTCTTGATATAGACAGAGTTAAGAGTACCCACACAGCTCTTCCCTCCTCAGGTCCTGAGTCTGCCCTGCTCAGGGACATCTCACGGGGTCACTCCCTATCCTCTCTGTGCTGGGAGAGGTTAGGCTGCCACGGCAGCGATTCCCTGCTGCTGTAAATCAGACTGGGACTTCAGTGAAGCTGCAGAGGAACAGCCTTTTCTAATGTAAATGTATCCAGCAATGAAAGGAAGAGGGGAGGAAAGGGACACAGGGAGAAGCAGCTCCCTGTTTCAGAAGAGCTTTTCAGTGTTTTCCAAGAGGCGTCAGCAGCTCTTTAAAGAGAAGCTTCTAGATAAGAGATTTTAGAAGGTCACTTCTTTGTGAGGCAGCAGACAGAGAGAAAGGGGAGAGAGAGGGAGAGTCTGTCCAAGATGCCTCTTTTTTTCTAACAGACATCCAAATATTCTTTTTTAGCTGTAACTGAGCCTGGCACAGATCGGCACTGTGGCCCCCGGGTTCTGCTAACAATATCTCTGTTTGACAATTCAGCTCTGGCTAAGGGAAGACAAGTAGGGAACCTTTTTTCCAGTGGTCCTTGTGGCCTGAATACATACAGATGAGGAATCTCTCCTTCCCTCCTTCGGTAGGTTTTGGAGTCACTGTCCCTCTTGCTGTGTGCTGAATGTGGACACTCAGAAATCTAGTTCAGGTGTGCTGACCAGTGCAACAGTGGACTTCAATGGACCTCAATAGTAGGACAGATGCATCTGAGGGAAAAAATAAAAATTGTAGGCAAAAGTGGCTCTGGCTTTTTTTTTTTTTTTTTTTTTTTGACAATACAATCTTAGTTGCATGTAAAAGTCATACTACAAAAAAAGGTACTTGGAACCCTAGAAAAAAGTTTGCATTAGTGATTGCAGAGGGATTTTAACTGGAAAATAGACTATTTAGAGAAACTTTCTACTTCCCAAAACAATCAAAACTTGTCTTACTTGTCTTTGCTCTCCCTTTTAGCATAAGGAAAGTTTATTTTCTTTTGCTGTCAGTGGTGTGAGTTAAAAAAGAATTAAAAGGACATGTAAATGGAAAGCCCATTTTGCAATAGCAAAATAGAGATTGCAATTTTTTTTTTTTTTCTGAAAGATAATTAGGATCATCTATAAATGCATAGTGGAGATCTGTGGCAAGAAGCTATACACAGTGAAAAATATTGTGACATAAAATCAGAGTAGTGCAAAGTAGATTTTGTTAGTGGGGCAGAAATTGGGAGAGTATTAACAGTCATGAGTTTCCAAAAGGAATACTGAGAAGTAAAACCACATTTATGGGTTTTTTTGCCAGCTTATAAATTGTGAGTGGTTATAAAATATTATGCCCTTGTAAGCAGGGTGTGGGGAACTCTGACCTAAGAGAGTTCCCGCAGCAGTGGGGTGTCTTTTCACTGTTACATTTAGCAGAGAAGGCATGTCTGATGTGCAACACAGTCAGCAAGAGCTGTCCTGCAGACTGTCACCATCTCTGGTTGTCCATGAGGATCTGCCACAGTGCTGGAAGTTGGCCACCACCCCTGCTCTGCTGCTGCTTGGCAGCCCAGGGCTTGTTTTCTCCACAGAAGTCTGAATTTTTCTCTAGAGAAGCCTTGAGTCACTCCATAGGATTTCCTTGGAAGATGGCTTTTATTTCTCAGCTGGTTCAAGTAAGGGAAATTGTAAAATATAAAACGATATGGTAAAAATATTCCTTTACCCAATTAGCTAAATAGTCACTAACACCCACTCTTCTTGTCAAAGAGGAAAAGTAGCACGTGTCTGTGTGAGTGTGTGCGTGACTCTGTGTGTGACTATGAGTGTGAGTGTGTGACTGTGTGTGTGACTATGAGTGTGAGTGTGTGACTGTGTGTGACTATGAGTGTGAGTGTGTGACTGTGTGAGAGAGTACATGAGTGTGTGAGAGAGAGTGTGTTTGAGTGTCTGTGTGTGAAAGTGTGTGTGTGACACTGTGTGTGTGTGTGACCTCATGTGTATGGGTGCATGATCTCGTGTGTGTATGTGCATGCACACGTGTGTGTGAAAACATGCATGTGCATGCTGGGGGACAATCCCCTGCAGGAGCAGCAGAGGGACAAGGCAGGGCCCCAGGAGAGGCCCCCTGGTTGTTGGCCTGTGCCTGGCCATAGCCCCAGCCTCACTGGGGCAGGTGCCTCTCCAGCTCAGGTGATCCCACACACACCTGCAGGGCTGGCCCAGTCTCCAGCACAAATTGTGCAGGTTCTTGTTTCCAGGTAGAAACTGTCTTCTTGCAAAATGCCACAGCTTCTGACTCTAAAGCACAGTGGTGACCTCCCAGTGCTGCCCAGCACAAGGGCTGGTTTTCTTCATTCACTTCCACATACCCTGGCCTTCCTTCTTCCACTGCTTGGTACTTCTCTTCTGTCACCCCACCATGTCTTTGCCTTCATGTTTTCACCTCCTGAAGCCTTTTCTTCTGCCTTCCTAGCCTTCTGCAGTCTCTCTCCCATCTGAACAGGAATGTTTACACTCCTGTCTTGCACTGCACTGTCCCAAGCTTCCTCCTGCTCTTCTCCAGCTTCTCCCATTCCCAGTCTGCCAGCCCCTACCAGCAGCCCTCGACCACAGGGACGCAAGCTGAGGTGCCCTGCTCTGAACTGTTTGCCAGAGAAAAGAAAGACAGGAGAGAAATAGTGGTACCCGTGTTTTCAAAAGTCAACTTCATTTACAGATAACTAATGCAAGGAAACCCTGATGTCCCCCAAGGGACAATGCAAGAAAACCACTGCCCCATCCCCACACAACCTCCCTGATGGTGAGTCTAGGCTGCTCTGGGGTCTTTGTGCTGCATTTCTGTATTCTAGCATGCTTGGTTTCTCCCACACTGTGATGATAAAGGGCAGCCAATATGCTGCAACCATTTGAATAACCAAGTGTTAATGGAATATTTGCTTCATCCCATAATGGGCTCTTAGCACAGCAATATGGTGTGCTGAGCCTTCAGACACAGGGGTTGTAAAACTGTCTCATTGTGACCTGTAAATCCTCACCCAGACAGAGCCTTTGCAAAATGATGGCACAAGTATGAAAAACATGCCACTTGCTCAAGGCACAAGCTCAGCAGCAGATCTGACTGCAGCCTCAGCAAGTCTGTGGCCAAAGGCAAGGAAAGGACTAGTGATTTTATCACCAAGATAAGACTTGTGGCACTTCAGAGGGGGAATACAGCAGAAGCAGGATAGTTCTCCAGAAGGAGGTACCCCAAAATCAGAAAGCAGACTCCAATATGCCTCATTTGGTAGGTTCACCATCCAAAATCACAGCTGCCAAAACAATAAACCTTTGGTGACATATATATGACACCAAACCTGAGCCTGAGCAGGAGAGAAGACGCTCATTTGCTGTGAGATGAGAAGCACGACCACAGGAGATAAGAGATGTGGTTGTGCAAACAGATCTGCTGGCAGAGCAAGGCGATGGGAACAGCCAACCTCAAATATCTCTGTTAAAATGGGGTCAAGCCTAGCGATTTTATCCTTACAGCTGAGAATTTAGTTGTATTGAAATGAAGCTCAGAACTTGTGTCAGCAGGTACTGAGAATGGTAGAATACTTTTGTAGGGGAGTGGATTTCTAGCCAGTGGTATCTCTTGGGTGGTGTTGCAGTGTGAGGTCATGTCAGTCTGGAGATGGCAAGAATTGTGTGCCACTCCCTCCTTATGGCTTACTCTCTCCCTGAGTGGGGGTCCAGAGAAGGGAGTGCTGGAATTTATCCAAACACTCTTGCTTCCTGGTGAGCCCATATATTTCCCTTTAAACCTTCTGATGAGATGACCTTATGTCATAAAAAAAAAGCCTATACAGTGACAGCAGCAGCTGGTCAAACAGATAAGAGATGGGTTATGATGAACAGAGCTCTCAGCATCAAAGGCAAATCTTCCCATGACCAGCAGACACAGGCTTGGCTACATGGCCTTTTGTTTTGTGTGACATGAGCTTCACCTACCACAACACTGGTTCACTGGACCAGCCAACATGGCATTTCTCTAATCCTTTTGCTTTAAGCCATCTCCAGTTTCTGTAATGGATGTATAGAGCATAACCATGTCCCCATCTCTCTGCAGGATAACATTTAGAAGCAGTTGTGCTACATTTAAAAGGCTAAACCCTATTTTCAAACAGAAAGAAACTTTTGTCACTTCAGAAAATGCAGATTGAGCTGAGGACACCTCTCATTATTAAGGTGAATGAAAAGCCCTGACACTGCAAGCTCCCAGATCATGCAAGTGAGCAAAGCCCCTGCCACTCAGAACACTGAGAATCCTGAGTCCCAGTTCACCTGCAGCACTCGTGGAGATGCATCTGGTTCAGCTGTAGTCCTGCCTCCGGCAAGCCAAATGACACTGTGCTGGCCTTGTTTATTGTCCCTCTTATGTCTCTCAACTTACAAGTAAGAAGATCCTCTCCCTGCCTGCCAGCTCAGCAGTCTCAGCTGGGGCATGACAGACAAGCTGAGCTCCCCAGTGCTCGTATTGTCACAGGTAACAAAGGCTCTAACATCACTTCCACCTTGGAGAGACTCAACCCTGAGCTCTCTCTCTGCTAACAAAGTACTGGGCAGATTTGTACCTGCAATTACTTCTCAAACTTGTAGCCGTGGGTTATACAATAAAATAAAGGCAGCCTTGCTCCCCTTACCCCCCCCAACTGTGCTGGCTTGAAAACTCAGTACAGATAGTAAATACTGAATACACATAGGGAGTATCCAGTAAGCCAGGAAATCCATGTTTGTCTGTTACTTTCCACAATAGAAGCACTATATAATTTGATACTTTTCAGCTCATGAATGGCCAAGAAAAACTCACATGCTTAACTCATGTTATTTCCTCCACTGACATTCAGTCACCTCCCTTGAACACTATCTGGCCAAGTGCAGAGGATGTGGGAGAAATCTTGGTTCCAATGAAGCTGATGGACACACTGGGACCAGAGGCTCTTGGAGGAACAGGGGCTAAAGCAGAGGTCTTAATTTTGCAAATAATCATGTTTTATTCTTTCTTACCAGCTTACATACATTAGAAGCAATGTGTAAATTATATTTTTACCTAGCTGTTTTTTTCAGCTGTTATTACAGATTGTCAGGTAGGCATTAGTGTTCATAGATATGAAACCCCCAAGCTACCCTGAAATCAGTTACCTGCAATGCATGCTCCCTCAAAGGAAGAATTCTCACAGGGAAACCAGCAAGTGATGAACGATATCAGTCAAGCAGTGCACTCTCAGCACCTGAGTCAATGAGAGTGAAACTCTCCGTGTATCGATAGGGAACAGTGCCACGTGCTGACCTCCAGCGCCAAAGCTGTGTGACCATGCCCAGCTCTGGGCAGCGCTCCTGCCTGGGGAGGCCACCCCGGGCAGAGGCCGCAGGACGCGGGCACACAGCGGCTCCTCCAGCCCCGCACTGGGCAGTGCTGCCCGGCTGGACCTCGCTCACACAGAACTCCCTTCGCACACCTCGCCCACTGGGACCTCCCTTAAGCCGGATCAGGGGCTGTGCCCGAGCTCTTTGCAGGGTAGCCTCAGGGCTGGATGACAGGTGGGTGTGAAACAGCGTGAGGCTCAAGCCCTTCCCTTTAACCATGAGAATAAAGAACCATCCAGCTACAGAAACATTTTTTTAAGCTCAAATGATGGTGCTTTTATAGGCCCATAGAGGTTGTTTATAAGAGTTTCTCCCATGCCTAGGTCGAAGCTGGTCGCTGCCACGGCTGTTTCACTCTTGTATTTCCTACGCTGATAACACTGTTTTTTTCAGCTTTTAGGTCTGCATTACTGTCAAAGTTGCACTTTTTGTTTCCCGTTAAGTACCCTGAGTTTTCTTTCTAGAATATTTCCTAATTTGTTATAGCTTTCAAATAATATAAACCATTCTCTGCATTTGGTTTCCAAAGTGTTTAAGTAACTAAGATATTTCTCTTAACCAGTTCTTTCAGAGATCTAGAAGTCACTGAATCATGTTAGAGTTACATACAATCGAAAAGCACTAAAAGCAATCCAGCATTACATAAGGAAAACTACTTATCCATAAGCGACTAAAAGGAAGCACAGAAGTTTTTCCATCTTTCAATCTTTTTTTTCCCACTTTCAATAAAAGGTTAATTGAGCTGTTTTCCCCACAGGCATTAAATTCAGAAACAGGCTGTTTGCTCAGAGCTAGCTGAGCACGAGGGATTTCCCCAAGCATGGGAGAAGATTCAGCGTGGAGAAGCAATTTCAAACTCCAGCTTGACTGAAAATCTACGGCTGCAGGCAGCAAACCTGTCTGAGCCTGATGGAGAAGCAATGAGGAAGAACAGAAGGAGGAGGTGAAGAAGGAGGAGGAGGTGAAAAAAAGAGCAGCAGCAGGAGGAGGAGGAGGAGGAGGAGGGCTGCCCGGCAGGAGGGATCGCGCTGGGCGGTGGGACCGCGGGGCGAGGAGCACCCAGCAGTGGGTGCAGCCGTCGGGACAAGGTGCAGGTTTTTCTCTTCCCTTCCGAGCCAAGAAAGCCCGGCACCTTGAAGGAAGTAAAAAGGGCTCCTAAGAAGGAGCAGGGACTCACCTTCTTTGCTTTTCCCGTTGCCGCCAGGTGCCTTCCCCGGCAGCAGACCCGCCCGGGCTTGCGGGGCGCCGCCGGGGGCGGTGGGAGGCACTGGGGGAGTTCGCGGCGGAGCTTAAAGGCACAGGCTGAGCGACAGGAACGGCTCAGCCTGAAGAGCTGGTTTGCTGCTTTCACTGAACTTTGAAATTAAGCAATTTCCACCCCCAGCTCCCCCTCCCCCCGCGTGCTCCCCAGCTGCCTGCGTTGGAAGCTGGATCAGTGATGCCCGAGCTCCTGCCTCTCCCCAGTCACGAGACGTTCCTGCAGTTCCCTGTACAACTCCCATCCTCCCCAGCAGCAGCACCTAAAGGAAAAGAGCTGCCTGAAGTGGGGTGGTGCATACCTGCAGCACTGCACCACTGAATTTCCCCCCATCGGCAGCTCCCACACTGGGGATGATCTCTTAACCATGCACACAGAAACCATAAAGGGAGCGGTATTCCCAAAAAAACCCCTACTAATTTCCTCGGTCAGACGTCCATAGCCCTTCCAGTTCATACTGTATTTACCATCCTTATCATCCTATTTATCATCATTTATGTGCTAGAACAGCCTAACTGCTGCACAGGAACGGGCAGGGATTATCCAACATCACACACAGGCACAGCAGAGGCCAAAACTGGACAGAGTTCCTTGTGCTGAAGTTTATTAAGGCCCACAAGTGACCCTTCTGCCATCTTGAAAAGGCAAAAAATAGATGAAAAGCTGAGAACTTGTTTTGCTTTAGTCTGAGTTTTGGACTGCACAAGTCATCTCTCATCCAATTGCCACTTCTGTCCCAGAGTATCTTCAGTAATAACAGCAAACCCGAAAATTATAAAATTATCATAGAGATTTCTCTGAAGTTGATTTTGGTTAGAGTGTATCCTTTCATTCCTAACATCTGCTGTCCCACGGATCACTCCAGACTGAGCAGCAACGAGCAAAATCTGTTTTAGGTTTCCTGCTGAGCATCAATAATGAAGATTTGGCTGGTTACAGAATTACAGACTGGGCTGTACTGAAAGGGACCCAGAAGGATCGCATCCAGCTCTTAAGTGAATGGCCCAAATGAGGATCAAACCCATAACCTTGGTCTTATTAGCACCAAGCCAATAACCAGAAAAAAGCTGCAATCTCTGAATCTGAACATGTTTGGCTATGAGCCTGTGAACACCACAAGCAGTTCTTGCCCTTTCAGACAGACTGTACATCCCTGTGAAAGAGCTGAGTGAGGGAGTGATATCCTTCTAATGTTCATCAGATAAAGAGGATCTGCACGTTTCTTTGTGTGAATGGAGATGAAAAACTGTGCAATCAAAGCCCAAAAGTAACAAGGGGAGGAGGACTGCAATAGGACAGCAGTAAAAGAAGAAACCAACAAAATCTATCAGTGGTTAAATGTAATATATGATAGAGATAATTCATGACTTGTAACTGTATAAAAATCATTATGATCCAACCGTGCCTCTGACCCCCATGGCCAGAAGCAGGGCTTTCCTCTCTATTCAAAAGATTTCCCGGACTCGCCCAGATAAAATCATGACTATTAACGAATGAATGAGTCCTTCCCGGGCAATCATCGACCATTTCCCAGGAATGTCCAGAACACTCACAGAATGGCACCTGGAAGAGATTACATCGAGGAACGGGTGACATCCTGGCTACAGCTGAAAAGAAGACCATTTAGAGGAGCCCAGACAGCCATCCAAACCTATGGACTGACTTTTGTATGGGACTGAATCTGTACAGTCCCCGATATACATATGTAGGAACTTACAGAAATCTGACATCATTTCTGCTCCAGGCAGAACAAACTGTATATAAGCTGGCTACCTGGAGCAGTTGGTGTGACACTCTGGGGAGACGCTGACACTACGTCGGTCTGTCCCAAGTTCACCCAGCGTCAAAGTCCGGGGTTGACACTGTCTTGGCTGTGTTGGTTTTATAATATTCTAATTTTGGTTGTCGATCTAATAAATTTATAAATTTTTTTTTATAAATTTGGCTGCCGATTTGATCATTTACAATATTAAATAACTAAGAAATTAGGAGCAGCTATTTCTGCACTCCTGCTGAAGGACCTGGGAGCAAACACATCAAAGTTAAGTGAGAAGTCACTGTGGATGTGATCTCTGGCAACCAAACTAAACAGGGACGGTTGGGACCACTCTTGTCTCTTATGTTTGTTGCACACATAGTCACAGTGTGCAGATAGAATGAATACTGCGCTAAGGCAATACGATACTCAAAATTTAATAGAACAATCAGGAAAACATTGTGTTGCTCTAGAAGGATTTAGACGTCTTTAATAGTATTTAGCTAGTTTGCTACATTTCATGTTAGAATGCTGGAAAATGCTGTGCATAGAATATGGAATTATTTCTATGGTCAAGAAAATTTCTAGCTGCAAAAAGACAGTAAGGAGAAATTTACATGAAAGGATTTCAAAGACCATTCACTAATTCTGCTTCCCAGGAATACTTTTCTAAGGGCATGGAAAAAATGAACATGAGGTTAAATGGTGGTGTTCTTTCCCTGCGGTACAACAACTAAGAAATAGAATGGGGACAGAAACCAGCCTATGAAAACAGTTTAGAAATGAAGAGCTTTTTATCATGAGAACCCCATTCTAACACATCAAGACATATGTCACACAGCACCACCCCCAAAAGACATTTTAAGTGCAGATTTCCTTTTTTCATTTTCTTTTTCTGCACTGGGTAGAGACATTTCTCATTCTTGAAGGGGAAAAAGTATTGGTTGATTTAATTAAATTTTAAATCTTGATTTCAGAGTGAAAAACCAATCAAGATAAAAGAGAACATAGGAATTTTAAATTATACTCATACATAACTTTATGAGAGACATTTGAGAAAATTTTTTGTCTTCATAAAATTAAATTCTGCAATTTTCATTTTAATAAATAGACAAAACTAATGGTTATGTGGTTTTCTTCTGCTAGAGTTTCCCTATCTCTTTTTTCCCCCTATGGAAATATCACAGAAATATTGAGTGACTTACTAACTTATTAATGAAAGTTGTTTGAATTTTGATGGAATCGTTTTGAGACCATTGAGCAACTCCGTAATCGGCACAGAATTGTGCCCTTTCTCTATCCCCATCCAGGGGGTACAAAGACACAGAATAAATACACTCTTCATTTGGCCTTCTGAAGGTCATTTGGAATTAATTAATTTCAATTTTTAACTTGAAATAGCTCACCTGGAGCACTACACCTACCTGTTCGGTCCTCAGCATCAGGGAGGACACATATCTGTTGGAGCAAATCCAGAGGAGATGCTACAAGGGCTTGAGCCCCTCTGCTCTGGAGCCATGCTGGGAGAGATGGGGGTGCTCATCTGGACAAGAGGAGGCTCCAGGGAGAGCTCAGAGCCCCTTGCAGGGCCTGAAGGGGCTCCAGGAGAGCTGGAGAGGGACTGGGGACAAGGCATGGAGGGACAGGAATGGCTTCCACTGCCAGAGGGCAGGGCTGGATGGGATCTTGGGAATGAGGAATTGTTCCCTGGGAGAGTGGGCAGGCCCTGGCCCAGGGTGCCCAAAGCAGCTGTGGCTGCCCCTGGATCCCTGGCAGTGCCTAAGGCCAGGCTGGACACGGCTGGGAGCAGCCTGGGATAGTGAAATGTGTTCTCCCTATGGCAGTGGCTGGAATAAGATGGGCTTTAAGGTCCCTCCCAACCCAGACAATTATGGGATTCTGTGTATAGGATTAATGCCTTCATCACTATACATTAGGTGTTGTGTGCAATAAACAGAGGCAGGAGATATTCCTCCTATTAATACCTTTGTTAAAATGAGCAGCTCAAAATGGGGGTTTTGGCAGATCCGCAGAGTTCTGCCACCACTCGCAGCAGCGACTCAGACGAGAAGGGTTTGCAGCTTTGTCCACTAGAAGCACAGCCAGGAATCCTGCCCTCACAAGGGCAGTGCAGATATACCCAGAGGTCCAATTTGGGTTGTCAGTCCAGGGGGTCCTGGGTCCGACTGGCATCGTTTTCTTTGGGGCGAGGAGTGACCGAGGTTTTCAAGCATCTCTGCCGGCTTCGGACCTCGGCCCTGCTGTCCAGACACCACCCTGACCTCTCAATTCTGCTTTGGCTAGTCTCTTTTGGGGTATTTTCCAGGATTTGGTGAAGGTCCCGTCCCAATGCAATCTGGGTTTTGAGATAAATTTGCATGTCTCCTGAGATGCAAATTCCCCTCTCCCCCCACCGTCCCGAGGCGGGGGGGTTGTCATCCTCCTGGCAGCAGGCTAGGGTGGTACTGAAAAAAAAAATTCTCCACAATCGAGAGTTAAACGGCAATACAGGTGATTACAACATTTCACTTACAAAGAACTCTTGGCCAGCGATCAATTCCCAGCTCAACTCAAAACTCTGCAGCTCCTTCTCTTAAAAAAACAGGTAACTTTTTTTGTTCATAACATTGTGGATATATTTTATTTTTAGAGCTTTAAAGAGCTCCTGACTGTGGCTGATGACACTGTAATAATGTAAGAGAGTATAGCAGACAGGGCAAAAGAAACCTCCTCAAGTCCAACAAGACTGAAAGATTCTTCCTCTGGAATCCCTATGGCACAGAGTCCATGAAGCTCCTTAATGTTCTCTGTCTATTTTAGTGCAACCCCATGCTGCCAAGCAGACTGATCTAGGAAGGGGCAGCAAGCCAACTATTGCTGCTCAGGCAGTGTTTCCTTGCAGTCCTGCACATAAAAGAGAACTTTCCCTGCCCCACACAGAGGAAAACAGGAAAGATTTGAATGGCTTGGCTAGATGTGCATTGCAGAGGTTGCAGACATACCTGACTATAACATAACCTCTTCAGGAGCATCTGCTGGGAAGAGGGTGACTCCTAGGAGCCACTGGGGACATAGAGCACACTCTTCTGAAAGCTGCATCTCTTTCCAAGGAACTCTTCTAATGGAGACCATTATGCAGATGTGATCTAGAGAGTCAAATATATCTGAGAAACTGTGAATATGGAAATTGTACTTAAACAGTAAAACCAGAGACCACAATACTGTATATGGCTCGTTAAAGTTCACACAAGAAGAAAAACAGGACAGATTTAGTCAAGTCCTAGGGTCCCCAGGTGGTCCAAGAACTCCCCAATTAATCACCTGCGCAAGTGAGGAAACGAGCTGATTTGAAATTCGTAATTGACTGAATAGATTCTCAAAATGTATTTCAGCAGTTTGCACAGGAGCTCTCCAGGTGGGAATTTCAGTGTGCCTGGAAACCGAACTTCAGGCAACCCCTGTGCATAGGGCAATCCCTGTACTTAACTGAGCCATCATTCTGGGCACAGAATGTGGAGAATTCAGCCCCTCCTTCCTGAGGTGCCTGAGGGGGTTTTGCTGCAAAACTCAGCAAGGTGTATAGAGATAAGATGCCTGTGAATACTCCACACAAACTGTCCCTGCAGACGCTGAAATGGTCACGTAGGACAGATCTTTAGCAAATGCACAGTCAGGAGGGGCTTTGAATGTCAAGATCTTCATTAGTGATGGATCTGCACTTGTGTCACTGTGGGGGGGACTGTGAGCTCAACCACAAGTGTTCAGCATAGCAGCAGTTCAGTCAACAGCTCCTTTTGGAATGGTGCCATTCCCCATTAAAGCATTACTTTGTGTCAAGACCTATAATAAGGGTTTTTGCAAAAAAACCCCAAATCAAATATCCCCCTGGGAAAAAAAAAAAAGGAAAAAAAAAAAGGAGGAGGAAAAAAAATTAAAAAATAAAAACAAGCAACAACTGCTCCCCAAACCAACCCAAACCCACAAAACCTGAAATAACAAATGCTCTGTCCTTGTCTATTCAACAGATACAGGAATAACCAAGTACAAGAATATAAAGGTCACACAATTTTGCAGATGTACATCTAAATCTAGAACACCAGGCACTGTTTCAGATAATATCTGCTGAGGTTTTACAATACTTTAGGATGAGCTTTGTGACCAGATTGAATCTGAGTATTTACTACCCCCTATTTAAAATGAACCCAGTCTTTCTTGTTTTGAACACTCCTTTTCTGAATGGAAGCAGCTGTCTCTTGGTTCCCAGTGACAGTCCAGATAGAAAGGCTGACTTGCTGCAGCTGGTTTTTTTAGTGGATTGGATTTTTTGTGTGTGCGTGTAGTTTTCTTTCTGTTTGCTTGTTTGGTTTTGTTGTTGCTTTTTAGAGTCAGATATCACAAGACATTTCTCAATTTCCCTCTTCTCAGTTGTATTGTGTATTTAAAAGTGAAATGCAGGACATACTAAGCAGAAACACAGAGTGGAATTGTACCTGCTGGCAGTTTGTACCATTCCTGGATACACCCGCGGCTTGCCTTGGAATTCAGTAGATATTCAGCAGTTTTTTAGAAAAAGGGACTATTAGTAAACACCTCTCTTCCCAAGCAACAGCACTTCAACAGGGAACAGAGTAGTCAAAACAAACCCAATTTATCGGTAGAAGTGATCACACGACTTTAAATGGCTGGGCAGGCCCTGGCACAGGGTGCCCAGAGCAGCTGTGGCTGCCCCTGGATCCCCCGAAGTGCCCAAGGCCAGGCTGGACAGGGCTTGGAGCAGCCTGGGACAGTGGGGTGGGATGGGATGGGATGATGATGGGATGGGCTTTAAGGTCCTTCCAAGCCAAACTATTCTGGAATTCTGTCAGGGTTACAAAAGCCAGGGAAAGAGATTACTTGTGTGGACCATGTGGGGATGTCTAACACTGTTTCTGGTATTGAGCAAGTTTTAAGAATTTTGCATGGAATCCAGCTCATGGTGGGAGATGCACACAGAGAATTTTAAATTCCAGCTCACATTTTATCACTTCCCAGAACAAACAAACAAACAAAAAAAGTGTTTCATACTTAAGGGTGATATAAAATAGCAAAACTCAGTTCAAAAACTAAGTAACTTTATTTGACACTTTTAGAAATTTTTTACAGCTTTAAACGAAAACAGACTCAAGGAAATTCCAGTGCTTTTTAAAAGCAAAACAGAAAAAAAAAACAAACTTAAACTCCTGCAATTTGGCTAGCTGACCAGTCAATTTCAAGTTTGCTTTCTTTCATTGTATCTATATATGCCTGAAATAGGCTTCCTTATTCCATAGAAAATTCACTCTGCAGAAACCCTTGGGATATTTCTCATCTGTTTGTCTTAAGATTCTGCCATCCCCGTTAATTTTGAAATAGGTTATTTCCCATGTTACATCACAGAAGGAAAGTCAATCTACATCTGGTCACTGGAAATCCTATGTATTACAATGTATCTACATATAAAAAATATATATATAATGATGTGCTGTGCAATTGGATAGAAGGCTGTAATTCAGCCAGAGGGAGGGCTGGTATCAAAACCATAAAGATCCACACAGACATAGGGTGGGAAAAGGCCACCCAGACTGAAGTGAAAATCAGATGCATCTACTGTGGTAAGACCTACAGCTTTGGAAAAACAGAAAAGTTTGCCAAAAATGTTTTTTCCTACTTAGGAACAAACTTGCTTTTTCCCTTGGTTTTCGCAATGGCTCTCTCCTAGTGTCAGCACAGGAAGGGATCCATGAGGTGACACAGTCTGTACTTCGTACTACTTGCAAACAAGAACAGCAGAAAAAAATATCTTGGTACCATAGATAGAAGATACTTGTATCATAGACAAAAGTCACAGAATTATTGATTTATCTATCCCTGCAGATATCATGCAATATGCACAATTTTGCAAGTCATCAAGTAGTAGCCTGAGTGAGGGGAGAGGGACGCTCTTCCCATGGGGAATCAACAACCCCACAATCAGCTACAGCTGTGGGACTGGTCCATGTGGTGTATGCCATTGACAGACTGACTGACAAGGTAAAGGAGATACATGAGAGGAACCAGGGACTCAGGGAATGACATTCATTGTATCAGCATCATTGACTACATCCTTACAGAGAACTAAAGTCCTCATTCTTTATGTCCCATCTGCACTTCATTTCCATAGCTTGTTGGTTTGAAATTTTTTTGCAGGAAAAATACTCCGAGTAAGTTTTCATACCAGTCTCCCACACTGGCCAACTTCCTCAGCCGTTCTTTTTATGGAGGGAGGGGGTGTTTTTTAATGTCGGGTTTTCTCTATTTTTTTTTTTTTTTTTTTTTTTAATTATTAAGGGGCCAAGCTGCGTAGAAGATCTTATAACAGCAAAAAACATGTAACACATTGGATCAAGAGAAAATCTTTCCTTCAGTACCTGAATGAGCTTAAAGTTTATTCTTCATGCATGCATATGTAAACAGATGCATTTGCAAGTGCTAAAATTAACAATCTTTTAGGTTGCACTCTTCATATACTATCCTACATACTACTGTTTGAACACCATTACAAAGTCCTTCCACAAAAACACCAGACATTTAAGACTGATAACATTATCTCCAAGAATCAACTTCCTCTCTAGAAGCAGCTACTGTCAAGCATCCGAATGGGTCTTAGCTTTTAAATCGTCTTTATACTGCTTGAAATTTTTGCTTCCAGCCTCCCACCAATCCATACCTAAAGTATTTCTGATTCAGTTTTAGTAAAATAACACTAGAAGGGGTCACAGGGGGCTCATGGCTTGCTGGAAGTCTATCAGACCCCAGTTTCTCCAGCCTTGAAAGAACATGGTCAGCAATGAACATAGCATCCATGGGCAGGGCTCTAAATTCAGATTTTTCTTAGGTTTTGCTTTCCTGCATTGCTAGGCTGAAAGTAGCAGAGCTCATAGTTCCTATCAGCGGTTTTAGGATCGAGGTTTTGTGTGTTCAGCCCCGGGAGGAATGCAGCATGTGGTCTAGGCTCCAGGCTGAGAAGAATGGTTAATTCCATTTCATGCCTTTCCCACATGAGGCATCACAGGAGTGATCTGTGACACAGAGATTCCTTGTTGCTCTCCCACAACCAGTGCTGGCTATGGGACTCTCTGTGAGAGTTTGACAGTCAAAAGGTTGCTGGAGGAGACAAGTGGCAAAGTATGAGCTGAACACAAATTGGTGACATGCTCACCCCAGCACAGGCAGAGCACAGCACTAATTGGCCATCAGAGCAGTGAGCCTGTTTCCCACACAGGCTTGCTGCCAGCTTAGGGTCTCCTGTAACATCTCTGATAAACATTTTCTGTAGTCTCCACTACTGATTATGAAAAAAGTAGATTATGATCCAAACTAAATTAAATTGTGCCACTATGGGTTGTTTTTTACTTTTTCAAACTAAACCTGAACCACTATTTTGAAATTTTTGTTCAATATAAATCAGAACAACTTCAGTCAGAGCAGAACAATAAATTTCTCTTCTGGTTCCTTGCTGGGGAATGCATGTGAAGGACTGTGCTCCTCCTCAAGCACCAGCTCCCCACCATCCCAGTGCTCAATGCTTGGATCCACAGTGGAGACGTGGCAGGTTTATGGCAATTTCTTGACTACAGACATAGGTTTCAGAAGCAAAGAGTTATTTCTATCCATTCCAACCCCACTGGCTCAAGGAAGAAGTTAGTGTATTGAAAACATCAGATAGGACTCTTGTGTGCAGCCCCACCCCAGGATCAGGTTCTGGGAACCCTCGCTGGCCTCACTGTACAAGAGGGTGTTGCTGCTCGTGCCAAGTGCCACATTCTCAGGGCTGGAGATCTTTCAGCAGCACTTGACTATGAGGTGTTGGCTGTCTGCTACTGCAGGGCTCCTACCAGCCCAAGCCACCAATTTTTTAGGAGTTGTGATAGAGTCTTAGAATCATAAAATGGTTTGGGTTGGAAGGGACCTTTGAGATCATCTCATTCCAGCCCCTGCCATGGGCAGGGATGCCATCCACTAGATTCAGGTTGCTCAGGGCTACTTCCAACTAAGCTTTGAACTTCCAGAGATGGGGCATAAGCTGGTGATGAGCTGGTTTACTTTGAAACCATATTTTCAGCTGACCAATATTTACATGAAACACTCAAAGTCAGTTCACAACATACAATGCATGTCTGTCAGCAGGAAGCAGTTCTTAAACAAAAAAAATCTAGCTAGCAGATCATCTCAGAATTTTTCAGAGACAAGCACCTGGATGAAGTTTGCCATCTGGAGCTAAACTTGCATGCTGACATGCAGAAAAATATCATGAGAAAACTGGATAAAACTGTAATGCCACCTTCACCTAAGGAAGGTAGCTCCAAATAATTGCAGCAGCCTGTGCACCTGTAACCCCTGGCTGCTGGACTCACCAACAGCTTCTGGCAAACAGAACCAAGCCTGAGCCCCTGCATCACATGAAGTTAAGTCCTCTGCTAGTTCCTGAAATTATAGATTATTGTGTACAGTACACTAGTTCCCAATTCAAGAAAATCCAATTTAAACACACTATTCATCACCTATCACTAATCTACAGATGGCAAAATGCCACTTTACTCCACATAATCTGAATATTTAACTGCAAAACTGGAAAAGATGGAACCCTCACAGAAGAGCATATAATTGATAAATAGAGATGATAGAGAGGATCAGTGAAAAGAAAGTTCTTTTATGCCACTGGCCAAAGGAAGCTTCTGGTACCACACAAAGCTGTCTTGTTCTGAAAATGTTCCAGGCTGCCAGAAGCAATTCAACAAATTAAACATAGACAAAAAAGACTAAAATTGATGTGGTTTCTTTTCAGAAGAGTTATCACTTTTAAGTAGCAGAAAATGCAGTCTTTGTCTCACAAGAGCTGAACTGTCCATCACAGTTGGTACAGAACATCCTGACAGCATTCATGAATATAAAGTGAGTACTCTGGGATGAAGTTCATGCTATAACTTCATTAAAACCAGGAATCCTGACCCTCAGACTAAATCTGGACAGGGAGGACAGGGCTTGTTGGCTGGCCCCAACTGCCAGTGGCATGAAATTACTCTGCTTGGTGTGGTTCAGTTCTCTCCTGGCAGAACCAAAGGAGGTCATGCACTGGGCACTGCCCTGTCCTGCTGAGCCCCTCACCTGTCAGCCAGCAATAAAATTTCCTTATTAAGTCTATTAATTCTAATGTCATCCCTACTTGACAAACTGTTTTCCCAGTTTGCAGCAGCCTTTTCAGATTTTTGGATATTTATCATGCCCTTACATCTTCTCTTTGGAGAAAACTCTTCCACTGCCTTTCTTGTTCAGTGTCTCCTCATGCTTTCTGAGTCACCTTCAGTTTTTTCTTATCTTCCCTTTCTCCACCCTACCCAGCACCACTGGCAAAAACCTAAACTGAACAGCTGTTAGTGCAGCTCTGTTCTTCATGTCTTGCCCTAGCTAGGAAACCACATGCAAGATTAAAATAACTTAAGATTAATTGTTCCTTGTTGATGTTTTCTGAACCGCTGAAAATAGCTCCTGTCCTCATTTGCCTGAAGACACAGCCCTACATTCTTTTTAAAATATCAGAGATTATACTTGTCATGGCAAAAGCACCATCTCTGCAGGCTTTGGATGTGTATTTGTATCTACTGCTATGTCTGTATTTCACATTTGCATCAATGTGCTATGTGCCAAATGTTGATAATCATTAGTTGTATACACAGCTGCTTGTCCAGCATACTCAGCCTCCATTTACACTACAAATAACACACCAAATGATGAAAGCATGTACAAAATACTCTGGTTTGTTCATGGACAATCAATGAAGCTGCTGTTAAAAAGAAGTATCATGGGCTTTACATCCTATACAGCCTGTGTAGTGCAACAAACCAGAAACACACACAGCCATGAGGCTAAAGACAAGAACAAAAGCACTGGATCTTGCACTAAAACAGCACATGCGAGCTTTGACTTCAAGGCAACACTGTTCTCAAACATCCAATACTGGCTTTTTTAAAGAGCTGCAAGTAAATTCACAGCATCTCCCCGAGGCAGCTAAATTCATTAATGACTGCAGCATTCATTAATGTCAGCACCAGTTTCCAGCATACTCAGAAGTCAACAGGCACTAAAATGGTAGCCATGATCTGTTCCCAGCTGGAACAATGCAGCAGGAAGGCAAAAATCAAAGCTGAAACACAGAGATGTGCATGGCTGAAAAATAGCGTCAAGACATTCTTAACAACAGTCATACTGAGGGGTACTGTAAGGAAAGAGCATCATCCTCTGAAGGAAAAGCTTGACCAATTATCCAAGACCATGGAAAATGTTCAAGAAATATGGAAACAAACAGTTTTCTAAATGAAGTTTTCTATGAAGCATGCTAATAAATCTTTTGGAAAATAAGCTGTGCAGATTTTCTGTCGTCTGCCATCTGTCCAAGTTTAGAGAAAAAGTTTAATATTTTTGCAAGTGTAATTCTTACACATGTGGATGCACTTTTATTTTAGTGACACTGGTAAACATAGAATATATTTTCAAATCTAATCTTTTGTGTTTCTTTTTTATATATTTCATTTAAAATGCTCTTCATTTCTGACAAGAAAAATAAAATCCGCAAAATTCAAAGAGGGCTTGGGATACTTTTATCATCCTCAGTAAAGTCTTTCATATTCCATTCTACCTTCAGCTGCATTTCGGCAATCCTTCAGCAGGGAACAGACCAAAACAAACACCTCATTATTGTGATCTAAAGAGTCAGATTTTCTCAAATGGGTTTTTGTTTTAGTGGCGTGGATTGTTATTGGGGTTTTTGTGTTTGTTTGTGTTTTTCTTTTTTTTTTTTTTTTTTTTTTTTTGACTAAAAGAAGTGCTTCCCCAGAACACATACAAGCTTTCAGGAACTGAACTCTTATTGTATTTCTGGACAGATAAGGCTTAGTATGTGAAAGACATAAACAAGAAGCCTATCAACATTATTTTAAACATTAATATTACTTTAATTACTTTAAATATTAAAACTCAAGTTTGGTGTGGAATGTGTATTGGAAATCATCAAAAAAAATCAGAGTCAGTCACATTGAACTGATAGGCATATCTTCCTATACAACATTAAGTCTTAAATTAAGCTGATCAGGGAAGTTTTTTAAAGATAAAAAAATACAGCCTTGTTGTTTGATGGAAGGGATTGATCTGCCCAGGATCAGGGTCCGAACAGTCACAGCCAAACTGGAGCACCAGGGTCACCTGATTTGTAAAGTACTGAGATAGTCAAAGCCTGTAAATTGTTACCACTTCACAAGCTTTAACTGGAGGTACTGCACTGAGAAGCAATTGGGGTTTTTTTCCTGAATTCTTTGTTATTTGGGGGAGAAAAAATTTACACTTAAAAATAGATGGAAATTCCCCAAAACCTGAGGTGAAGCAGAATGTCCAGAACTGTGAAATGCCCAGTTCAGTGTGACCAGTTCTTCTGTTTTAACTGAGCTATGAACAATCTGAAATAAACTGTTTCCTAACCACATAGGAGAACAAATGTGAAAGAACACTTGCAAGTAAATGACAATACCTAATGCTTCATCATCAGAAAGCTACTCCAAACAACACTCTAACAGATGATCAAGGCAAAAACCAATAGAACTTTGAGTCAGTCTCCAACTTACCTTGCTATTTGTCAAGTTCGTTATTTAAACACAAGATTGCTTTCTTAATTTAATAACAATACTTACACAAAGACTTAAGGCATAATCCAGCTAATTGAAGTTTTCGGTAAAATGTTTCTGTTGCTTTTTATTAGTAATAACTGGTTCAGGTTACTGCTGGCCTAAGTAAGGGTCCATTAAAGAGAAGACTGAAAAGCAGATTGCTTTAGTACTATCTTCCATTAGGGCAATTTGAAAATTAAACGTCGTGTTGACCATTGGACCCAGGGAGCCTTCCAAAAATCTTCATAAATCATCCTATCAGACAAGGCTCAAGGCTTTCAGCAGAAGCTGGTAAAACTCTGAAGCCAGAGAGTGGTTTTAGAGAAAGCTGCTCACATTCTAGAGAAAGAATGTTACCACTGCCCATAAAAGCTTTCATCCAAAAAGCACAAGGCAAAATTTTGGAAGATCTAGCCAAAAAGGCAATGGCTGATATTTAACTGACATTCTTGAAAAGAGAGCCCTTCAACTCCAATTCAACATGCCAAGTGGAGACTCTCAATTTAACAGCAATGCCTCTGATTGCATCACTGCAACAATACTTTTGTAAATTACATTTTGGGCTCCCAAATACTCGAGAGTATTTCTTCCATGCAATCTGGAATCATATCCAAGGATCCTATAATACTTCAATTTTCTATTTCAGTTTTTGTGTGAAGTGCTTGAGGCTTTCTGGAATTGCAACACAAGTGCAGAACAGACTCCTCTGATGAAGCCAAATGTACTTAGATGGAACAAGTAATACACAAATCCCATCATCTTTCTATGTACAAAAGCTGATGCATAAAAGACTAAATCATGTTATAGAGGAAAACAAACAATTTCAGGAATATGAAGTAAGACCAGCTGCACTCCAAAATTTTTAAATTCACAAATTCCTTCACAATGTAGCAAGAAAGACAAAATAAAAAGTGAGCTCCCAGGTTCATTCCAGAACCTGACAGACTATGCTTTGGCTATTCTTGGGACAAAGACAAAACATGACTTAGGCAGTCAGTAAGTAACTGAGCAGCAAGTAGCTTTTAAATCACAACTGTCTCTAGCACTATATGTGCTCCACTGGGAATGAAATATCAGACTATTTTCTTCAGAATCAGAAACCACAATTATATTCCTTGAATGAAGAACAAATAGAAGCTCAAAGCCCCAAACATAAGAACATTTGCGCTTTAACATTTTTCCCAATGAAAATACTGCCTGTTAAGCTTAGTACAGTGCTACTACCTATTTTTTTTTCACCTATTTGGCTTATATTTTATTTCTAAACATTCCTAATATGCATTTGCTTCCAGGCATTATTCTGTGACCAACCCTGTTTATTATCAGAGCCCTTGGAGTTCACATGAATGCCTAGAAAGCTTCCCCGAGCTCTACTCACCCTGCCTTTTAAACTAGACTAGCAGCTCAGGTTCCTAGAAGTAAAAACAGAGACAAAAATTTAAGAGATGCATTTAATGCATCATGGTAGCATAAAGCCTTTAGGAGTAATGGTAATTTAACCATTCTCTGCATTTCCTGAATGTCAGTTGATAATAATGCATTCCCTTATATCAATGGCTTTGACAAGTCAGGAGAAGTAAAGTATATGGTGACAACAGGGAAAGTGCCCAAAAAAAAAAAAAAAAAAAAAAAAAAAAAAAGACCATATTTCTCTCAAGTAAGCTTTGTGAGCATTGTAGCAGACTTGTTCAATGCTTTTCCTCCATGTTAACCTACATCATGGTGAAGCAGTGAAACAGCCATACAAGCACGAGTACTGAGTAAATAAAGACTCTTGATGCCATCCTGCCCTAATGCAAAGGGAACAAATGGTCAAAGGCATTCACTAACAGCGATCATTGAAACCCACACATCAGAACTCCTGGAGAGCACCATATTTCAGAAAGGTGTTTTAAGTATATAGCTGTACCAAAGCTGGAGACAGAACATTCCTTGTTGGATTTGATGATCAGACTCCTAGTGAGGTTCCTCAATGAAAGCAAACCCTACTAAACCAGTCCTAAATACATACTGGTTTTATGTACGTTTGTGAGGGAAAGTAAGGAGTTCTTATCACATTACTTATTCCAACTTGTTTTGTTCTGCATTTAGGCATTTGCTTTCAAGGTCATCCTTATTCTGAGCAGTTGGTTCCTCACTGTGGGCCACAGAGATTTCTGACTGGTTTGTCTTTGTGCTGGTATCAGCCAGCTCCTCTTCAGCTGAGGCGGAGCCATGCAGCTCCTTCACGTGGAGGGTGGGGTTGGTCATTTGCTCTGTGTCTTGTTGAGAGGCTGGCACACTGCTGTCTTTGGGAAGATGAGGGCAGTTGACAGGAGCTATCACCACAGGAGGCTGAGGTAGGTCTTTCTGTAAATGGAAGATCACAGTCAAAATTATGGAAAACAAGAACTACTGTGTCCACTTATCCAAGGTAATGGTCATACAAGAGGAAGATTAAAGGTCCATCAACGCTGTTTTCATTCTCCAGCAGTGGACAGATGCATACAGTTATCCTTTCTTTGTGTTTTATAGGACACCAGGGGAATTTTTCCTCCCAGAAGAGTGTTTGCTTTCTGAGTGATTGCTCCTCACCAGTTTCAGATGTGCTCTGCTGATAAGGCAGCAACAGGCACTTGGTCCTTGGCCACTGTCCAGTTCTGCCCACCTTTACTATATAAGAACTGGCAACTTTTGCATAACATTTCAGATGATCTCTAACAATTAAATTTAATTTCTCTAGTGGAAGCTTGTGAAAATTATCACAAATAGCTGAATAATAAAATAAAACTCACTGAGGGAACCTCCAGCTTCATAGACCTGGCCTTCTAGTAAGTATTCAAAAACTAAAATAATGCATGATAGGAATAATTCCTTTTTGAATCAAGTTAATTTCACTTGCAGCACAGTGAAACAAAGGGATAATTTACAATACTGAACTACATTTTCACCTTCATAAACAATATACTATGAAAAAATATGAAGAAAGTATTTTAAGGGTACATTTTATATAGTACTAAACCCCCCATTTTATATAACATTGTAACCCAAAATCTTTGTGTTTGTGTGATAATACTGCAATATTTTACTCAACTTTAATTCTAGTTAGGTTTTTATAATATTAGCATTTCCTGAAGACACTCATATCAAACTGGTATTCACCGCAAAGCCGCTGCCCGTCCAGAACATGGCAAGCTCCCTTCTCCAAAGGGCCACCACCAAGCTGGTGAGGAGAGTGCAGGGCACCAGGTAGAGGAGAGCAGGCTGGCCCATCTGCATCAGTGCCAAGGCAACAAAGGTCACAAGAAGGCCTATGCCATATGCTGAAAGAAAACAAACCCAGCAAAACACAGTTATTCGGATATAGCTTTGCTCAAGCACAACTAAATAACTGGCTAAAGGAGCATTCTCACTGGAATTTTTTTCAAGCAATATGTACAACATCTCCAGAAGTTTTTCAGGCCTCTTTAGCATTATTTACACCATGTAAACATGGAATACTACAGTTTTTCTATTGATAACATGTGAAAGTAGTGTGACTGGCCTAGTCTGTACTGTATAATTAAATAATTACCTTAACCAAAATAAATATATGAAATATTGTGCATTATATTATATTTATGAACTCAGCAGATACAGACAAATATTTTGACCATTATAATGTGCTTCTTGTTTGAGTTGGCTTTAGCTGTTTCTTCCTATCCTGCCACACAGCTAAAAAAAAAGCCAGCCTGCTCTAGCTTGTATGTTTTTATTACTTTCTATTTAATTTGTGCATAAATGTGGCAAAATTTATTTAGAAGAACAGAAGTAGCTTGGATCTCATAATGTAATTATTTTCAATTACATTTTCAAGACAATGAAGTTAATCCAACTTTTTCTTCAGATCCAGATTCCAGATTTTTCTTCAGAAGGTCAAGAAAGACATTGAGGGGCTGTCCAGAGAAGAGAACAGAACTGGGGAAGGGTCTAAGAGAAGCAGCTGAGGGAGCTGGGAAAGGAGCTCAGCCTGGAGAAAAGGAGGCTCAGGGGAGACCTCCTCACTCTCCGGAACTCCCTGACAGGAGGGTGCAGCCAGGTGGGCTCCCAGGAAACAAGGGACAGGAGGAGAGGAAATGGCCTCAAGTTCTGCCAGGGCAGGTTTAGATTGGATATTAGGCAGAGCTTCCTCCCCAGAAAGGTTTTCCAGTTCTGGTACAGCTGCCCAGAGCAGTGATGGAGTACCTGTCTCTACAGGGATTTAAAAGACCTATGGATTTGGCATCTGGGGATATGGTTAGAGGTGGGCTTGGCAGTCCTGGGGGACTGGCTGGACTTGATGATCTCAGAGGGCTGTGATCAGAATAATCAATAACTCTTTACAGCCCTTGAAAATGCTTTTTGGGCAGGGGCATATTCTGTTATTATTGAGAGTTCCTTATATATAATTAAAATATTTCTTATAATGATTTAACTCCATTGCCTCACACCTTATGTGCACACCTGTAGGAAGAGCCTCTCTGTCCTCTCTGCAGTCTCCCATTAGGCAGCTGTGGGAAGCAACAGAATCTCCTCTTTGCCTTCTCTTCTTTTTACAACCCTGTGCTCCAGTCTTCATCCATCCTGACAGTCTCCACTGGATTTACTCCTGCATGTCAATGTCTGTCTGGCACCAGGGATCCTGGTTAACTCAGTCTTAAGTGACAAATTAGGAGGAATAATCACTCCTCTCATAACTGCTGACTACATCTTGTTAACTCAGCCCTGTATGTGGCTCATTCTCAGTGCTGCAATAGCATACTGCTGACTCTTTATCAATATAACATTTTCTGATTTCTGCAAACATATTTTTAAATTACCCGATAAGACAACAATTTTGTTTTACTATATATGAGACAATGATTTGGAATATCAATAAAAGCATCTCTCTATCCCTGCTAGAAGTGTCCACAAACTAGATACTTTTTCAAAAGAATTTCTAAAGAAGTTGTTAATGACCATTTCTCATGAAATTCATTGCAAGCATTAGAAGTCTTTGCTAGCAGAATTACATTGTAAGAAAGACAACGGGAATCAGTCAGATCCTATTCATCAGTAGTATTTATGTTCATGGCACATAACTCCATGGATTTTACAAACTGAAGAAGAAAACTTATCTAGAGGTGTTATAGTCATCATAATAAAATTCCCTAAATCATAGGTTATGGATTTTAAGAATACACAAGAAATTAAGAACAAAGGATGATATACCTGAACCTGAATTCTCATGCACAATAAACTCAAAGATTCATGAATCAAGAAACCATGATGAGTAGCTGAGCACATGTAAAAATAGTGTAATTACAAGGGGTAGACTGAGACCCTTGGCAGCCATGGTAACAAGAGCTCTCCTTACGTAAGGCAGGCAAAACAGCTCAGAAAAGCAACATCAGCTAGCTTAGTGATGGAAGATCTAGACTTGAAAGCACTTTGCTAAATGTTTCTGTTTAATAATAAAAGGAGGAACAGGATAAAACCCCCAAACTATGCCATGCAAGACTGATGACATGCTTTTAGAGGGAGCCACTCCTGTAGGTCTTGTGTTCAGGTGGCACTGTGGTACATACCTATTGTGCAGGCTACAAAATAGACTCTGGATGACTGCACCTGAATATCAAACCTATGGCAATACGCTACCAGTAGGCCTAGGAAAAGAAAGAACAGTTACAATATGCTTTCAACCTAGTCACACACTTCATGATAAAAATAAAACCATCAAACCAACTAGGACCTCGCAAGAATTTTTTTTCCCAAAAAACTTCCTTGGCACCCTGTGTTTAAGCACCACAACAACACATCCAGCAGGCTGCACAATTTACAAACCAGTTATCTGACAGTACAAGCCCCATGTATTGGAAGCACTCCAAAAGTAAAATACACAGCTACAAACATGCAGATCATAGATAAAAATGTCATCTCATCCCCACTAAACATTTGCAAAAATACAGTGTTCACAACAAGAGCAAGAGTAAGTTCAGGCCTTTGAGCTGGTACTGAAGACAGTAGAATTTTATGGTTAATGACTGTGCCTGCTTCAGTTTGGGGGAAGGAGGGGAGACTAATGGGCATGACTGAGTTCATATTTCCCAAAATTCAAGAAAGTAAACAAATTATTTTGCAGAAGAAATCTGAAAGCCAAAAGGTGCATAATTTTTTAATCTGCAGTGATGCCAGGGATAGTTCTACATACTATCTAAAATCAAATTTGAGAGAAGGTGTGGCAGAAATACTGGCTATAGTGTGACTAACAGTTAGGAAGTTTTGAGTGGTCAGGCATCTGTACTTAATCCATGTGCAAATGGACAAATGATTTCCTCTATCACCACACTATCAAAGATGCTTTATAGTATAGAATCAGTTGCTAAATCTACTCTTGCAATTTCTCTACGTTTCTTGACATCACTGCATGTGAAAGTGAACCACAAGATTAATGTGCATTTTTCTTGTTGAAAAGGTGAATAGTGCACAAAAAAACCCTATACTTGAAAATTTATCAGGTTTATAGTAGTCAAATAAAACCTACCACTTGAAGCAGGAGTACAAGAAGAATAAACTAATACAACAATGCAACATGTAAAATTCTTAACATGCTAAACAATACCTGGAACTAAAATGTCTCCAAATCCTAGGAGAGAAAAAGGCCTGTCACATAGAGCCAATGGTGAGGAATTCAGTCGGGGAACCTTCAGGACCATTGGAAGCTTGGAATGAGAGAGACAGATGTCTGATGAAAAGCACAGTGACACTACCTACCAGAACTTGTTCCTGTTGCACTCAAAGTGCAAGTTTCAAATACATCAAATGGATCTTTTTATACATTCATTACATACAATATTACTGACAACTAACAATGCATTTAAGATGGGAGCGATGAAATACTTTTGAAATACTAGGTTAACTTCAAAGTTTTCACGTACAATTGGGTATCAACTCTGCTTTAGCTGCAGGTATGTACAAAATTTAGGTAATCTGATACATGCGTAGGAAATAATAATTTATACAGTTCATTCACCTGGGTGCAATAAAAGTCTCAAAAGACCAAGACTTGAATAATTTTAAAAAGTCATTTTTCAAATCACTTTAAAGACTCTTCCCTACCCCTGTGTTCCTATTTATTACATAAATTGCAACCTGAGGCACAGTATGCCACGGTCCATTGCAAACCTGTATTTTCTTTATTACAGTACATTAAAGAAACTTACTTGTTTCTTTTCTTATATTAGTGCCAAAATAATTTTATATACTTATACTTTCATAACTGTTTTATACAATTCATTCTGTGCAGAAAGTTGAATCCAAAGGGGTACTAAAGGGGTACAGGAGAGAAGAACAAAAGAAGTCAAAGAAATTAGTATAGGTTCTATGAATTGATCCACATCCTGCAAACAACTATTTTCTTTGCTATTTTCCCACAAGACACTATTACATTCATTGCTGAAACAGATCAAATTAATCCTTAAATTAACATAACCAGGTTTCCCTACTGATTAGTTTTTTTGTTTTGTTCACTATATCTCAGTATCTCCTACATCTCACATACTTTCCTCCCTGAGTCAGCCACATCTTGTAAGGTGTTCATGCAATTGGCTGCTGTCCAACGGTGAAAACCCACTGAACACTAACTTCTGTTTTCTTCTGTCTCCAATTTGTGTTTCTCTCCTTCACCTACAGCCTCAGCTTTTCATAAAACAAATGTCAAAAGAGGAAAGGAGGGGAAAGAGACTGATTATATGTTTTATCTCTTTTGGAAGAGATGCTCATGCTTAGCTAGCAACAAGTTAATATTTACTGATGTGGTCATGTTTGGGTGAAGCTGAGCTAACCAGCTTTCTTATATTGAAACCCTGTCAAAAAAAGATAAAGGAAAACCAAAGCTGGTTTGATGAACCACTACAAGTCTGCTTTGCCCCTCCACAATAAACATTCAGGAGTACTTATTGCCATATTAAGTTCTTTTCAGACTGTCATCTTCATTTCATCTTTATGGTCTTGAATTTTAGAGAAGTTAAAAGTGTAATAGTTGAAAGCTAGTGCCAGATTTTCAGACAACATGTAGTACCTTTTCATGAGTGGCAGAATCAGAAGGGCCTGCAGCCACCTCCACCATTATACTCTCCCCAGTCTACGAAAAAAATGGGAAAATTGTAAATCAGCACTTCACTCAGCAGCTCTGGGATCATTTAGGAACACACGGAGAAACAAGTCATTACACTTTGCTCTGTGGGCAGCAGGCAAAAACCTTACTTACCTTTGTTAGAAAAGGTGTGATAAATACAAAGAATACATCATACACAAAAAGAACCAGGAGGAGTAAGGTACAACCCTGAAGGAAGAGACCAGATATTTGGTATTTACACACAATGCATTAGCAAACAACAAAGAATTAATAATTAGAAGGCTATTAAAAGAAAAAGCTTGCAAAGACTAAAACAAGTCAGTAATGTATTTTTCTTAATTCCTAAATATTTTAGATAAAGCAATAGGATCTTGCATGCACCATATAAAATAAAGTAATTCTTAAACACAAAATTACATGTTATTGCCCAAAATTCTTTATCGTGTAAAATCTGAAAATGGTGCCACTTCAGTTTCCTGGGAAATATAAAGCAGCTCTGCATTGGAAGATGCCAGGCATGGCTTGAAACACTGTATACCATTTACTGTCAGTCTATACAAACTTATAGGTGAAGATAATTTGAAACAAAAGTTTGACAAGCTGCTTAAGGGGCAAATAAATGACTAATACTGATTTTTGTCTTAGGATACTGACTAAGGTCAGAAGATTTGAAAAAAACCCACTAGACTGATACATTAGTTGTATGTCAATTTGAAAAACAAAATCAAAACAATCAAAACAGAACAAACACACCCCTCCCAAAAAAATACTCAAATACCAAATAGATAAATAAAGAGGTGGTGTGTGATTTACTAGTCAACACTCCACAGAATCTACAGAACAATCACATGCCACTTCTGGGTCTTCATTATACTCATTGCATCCCTTTTTTCCACGCTGACATATGAATGGAATTGCATTTCCAAGGCAATTTACTCCATTATAAGCGACTCCTCTGTTCAAACACATACATGCAAACTTCTCTTTAACTTTCTTCTGAAAGTCTATAACTTCTCTTTAACTTTCATACCTTAAATGTAGGCAGGCGAATTGTTTTCAACATGTAAAGACAGAAAGCAATTCCTAAAGCATCTTGCAGAACCCAGGCCCACCTTAAAAAGAGAAAAGTAACATTTTTGCAGGAAACAGCAGGAAAAACAGACCAAGCCTTGTCCTCACTAAGGGACAAGGGACAAAGAAAAAACACTTTTATTCAAAGTACTTGCTTGAAATTGACATTGTTGTCAGCATGAGTTGGCAAATGGGAAGCTGTTTTTCATCAACCTGATAGCCTTCCACAAAGAAGTCCCTGGGAGATGAGGGAAGACCTGTGTGATAGTGTCTATCTAGACTTCAGTAAGGCTTTACACTGACAATCTTCCATAAAATCCTCACAGAGAAACTGAGGAAGTACTAGCTGAATGAGCAGTGAGGTGGACTGAAAACCACCTGAATGAGGTCAGTGGATAACAAAATGGGAAGTGCTGGGGTCCCTTGTCCTGTGTATAGGTGTGCACCCTTGTGTGCTGAGGCAAATTTATAGCTGGGCCTGCTTTTCAATTGTGTTTTGCAAGTTGAGTATAGAAGTGCTCTTTGCTTTACTCTCAACTGCTAGGGTTAAAGAGAAGTAGGATCTGAGATAAACAACACTAAGGTTTCCCTAAAATTGCTATGGTCTAGGCACAATGAGAGATGGTGCTGTTGGATCAATACATGTGTACTTGCTGATGGAGCTCTTGCAGGAAACACTCAGGCCCACTTCAGCCCTGATGCAGAAAATGGATTTCCTAGTCCTCAGTATTTTGGAACATTTCTATAGTACTGCTGTACTCCTCCTAAGTCTGACACTTATCTCTTTAAAGGTCTTTCAGAGTTGATGATTCCTGGATTTGACTTGTCATTGAATGGTCCACACAGAACACAGATCCCACAAAAGCACTGACATGCATTCAAAGCACAAGTCAGACATCTTTGATATCATCATCAGAAACACAGCCAGCATTTCAGTTCCAATACTGAACCCCTAGTAGATGAACCAAGAAGATGAACACAACCTGTATACATGGGAAAACTGGAATATCTGGGAGTGAGGTAAGAGGTAAAAAATCCCAAACAAAAACAAAAACACAACACTCTGTAAAAGATCCACCTCTAATAAAAGTGGTAAGAACCTGCAACAAATAGGTACTACAGCAACACTGAGTGTAGAGAATTACTGACTTGTACAAGAAAGCTGAGAGAAACTAAAGATCTGACAATCTCACCAGTTTTTATTCTCATGAAGAAATAAGTTAGACAACTTGTGTCCAACTTTCCATATCACTTCTGAAAAGCTGTCTTAAGTCACAGAGATCAGAGTACTGACTGAGACTCAGAGAAATTCAAGCTTAACAAAAGACAGTTTTCTGTAATTTAAATGAACAAGAAAAAGATGAAGTACATAAGGAACAACTAAGAATTTCTGCATGTCTCTATTTTTTTTCCTGTCATTCCTAATTTCTGGATACATGTAGACTTCTGTGGATGTCAGTTATTTATACTATAAAGTGTGTTACAATTTTTAACACAGAAAAATTTTTAGCACAGATCACTTACTGATCTTCATTTCTGAAGATTCCCCAGACTACGCTGACAGAGATACAAAATACTGCCAAGAGCAACATCCGGACCTGGGGACGCTTGTGAAAATATGGCAAGTTGTTGTCTGGGATTCTGAAAAACAATCACACCAAAGCTATGTCTATGTATATAGCCTCTTCCTTTATCAACACTTTGAAGCATGAAGCTGCCTTTTAAACCCCACACCTACCCAACAGTATAAAAATCTAAGTTTCCCTATTAAAATTTTGAAAGTTGCCACATACCTACACTTTCCCAAGGGTAATCTTCTTACAAAGGGAGACAGACAGCTGTAAAGACCAATCGAGGCAGCCAGGCAGAATATTCCTATTATAACATAGACTGAGGGGAAAAAAGTATTAAGTCCAAGTAGGATAAGGCAAGAAATGCTTTTTGCATATCCTGGCTGAATAAAGAACAGACAGTCAATAAGACTAAATGAGAAATAAGGCTTGCATTTCAACAGTGAAGTTTAAATCCAGAGATTTCAAATGATTGATTAGATTTGTGCTCTTTAAGTATCTAATTCTAGCTCCTTTTACTCAGGTGTACTTTATGTAATACCTACTTAAACAAATGAAAACCTCTATCCTAATCTTCTTAAAGTAAGTCATAGGCCTCAAAGGCAACCTATGGTGAAGCATTTATCTTCTCTTTATGAGTACACAGGAGCATTATAAGGGATTATTAAAGTCACTAAGTAGCAAAATGAATCAATACAGATGGGATGCATGTTTCACTACTTCCCCAAAAATATGAAAAAGCATTAGGCTCTCATGTTTTGTCAATCTGGTAAGTGATCAGTAGAAAATTATACTCTTTACAAAGATAAAAAAATGATCCTTGTCTTGACTTCAAATTGAACAATAATGGAGAGAAAGAATAGGTCTGAGAACACCTTTAACAAAAATAAAAGGTGGAATGTATCTACTTAATAGTCTTTAACGTTTGAAAGAACCGTTATGATCAACCTCACAAAAAGAAGGATTAGAAATCTACTCAGTAAGTTTTCTCACAGTATTTTAAATCATATTGGGATGAAGACACATGACAGAAGAGAGATGTTTTCATTATTATTATTATTTTCACAATAAAGTGTACATTGAACGATGTCAGCCTCGTGATTATGAAGATGTATCAATACAAATACAACCTTAAGAGTACCTAAGTGGTCATAGAAGAAATAAAGGAGGACGAGCATTGAGCAGCACATCACTACAAACACACATATCATTATGGGAGTCACATCCACTGTTTCATCATCATGTTTCTCTGCCCCATCATCACGCTTGTGCTTCATGTATCTCCTGAAAGAGTAACATGGCTACCATCAGTTCATTCCTTCTGCAACAAAATACACAAGGATGCTGAATCTTCAGCAAAAAACCACAAGGGGTTGAAACAACATCAATGCCTGCTTTGATTCCCACTCAAGTCAGTGGGACACCGTATTTTCCATGGAGGTATGAGCATCAGCTGTAACACAAATGCATAAACCAGTAACTGCTATGTTAGCTTATCTAGAGAACTATTTCATTTGCTAAAAACTCAACCAAATCTTGAAAACTACCACAGAATAATTTGTCAACTTCAAAAGAAATCCTTGAATCAGGTTGTGTATACAAAATAAATGTTAGAAATTAGTGTGGCACAATGACCACCTTCTCCCAGTCCCACTTGCTGGCAAAAAGTAACCATAAAACTTCATTTAAAAATTGGTAACAAACATAGCATATATTAGCCATCCAATCAATTTGGTTTGCCCTACACCAGTAAAAGCAAATTTTATTATTTTTTTACAAAGCATTTATGTGGTGAATTCTTGCAAAAGGGAAGCCTATTACTTAATAATTTTCTTTCTGAGCTTTTAAAGTTTTTGGTCTTTTAACATGGCAAAATCCTAAAAAAAAATCTACATGCAATTGATACTCTAATGATTTCCTACAGTGACCAAACCAATGGAAGGCTCAGGGCCTTTTAAACATCACATCAGCATTTTCCCTAGAGTCTCCTAACCTCACTAGCAGAGCTGTCAGGTGATGCTTACATAAATACCACCTTTTTTTTGTTCTGTGAAAAATACAGGAAAACTGGTATACTGCATTTAGTTACTCACTTTTTCACATCTCTGCTTCCTGCCCAGTAGCCTCCAATTGCAACAGTCCCCACGGCCATGACAAAGATAATCACCATGTTGTAGTCCAGCACAGGTTCATTTGGTGCATACATTGCTCCTTTCACGGAGCTGCCAAAACTCTGTGGAGGTAAATACAAGTTAGGAGGGACATCCAAAAATCCACCTCAGCAAAAGTTCACTTACTTAATTTTCACTAAGCAACCTCAGAATCAGGCTTTATTATAAACACGTAAGAGCCATCTATTGGCTCTTCTATTAGTGATATTTATTTCCAGCACCAGGCTGTATTTTGATTTTATTCTAACGATGAGAAATAACCTCCCAAGAGATTTTTTTTTCCCAAAACACAATAATGCAATCTTCATGAATACACTCTCTACATATTCAAAGCTCTTAAGGTGGACTTAATACTGTTGAGCAGTGATTAATTTACATGAGATAATATAAATGAGAGCTTTTAGTATCAAGTTTACCTTGCCAATATCTAACATATCAGTATAGCTAAGCAGAGCCACAGGTATATCAATCTCTTCATACTGGCTCCTATTACCTCCAGGAGGAACCTGAAAGACAGTTCAGATCAGGTAAGAATATGTTTATTTCTGCAAATACTTCTACTGGTTCAAAAGGGTTAAAGTTGCAAATTCTGGTCTGGCTAATTTGAAAAATACTCTAGAAGGGAACTTAATGACAGCAAGCACTCAAAAGTCAAGATATATGCCTGCTCCAAGTAAAACAGAAGTAATATAAGACTGTAACAGCAAAATGAAGCAACCAAATTTCAAGCTTTTTTTTTTGCACATTAGGGTCACAGGTTTATGACTGATGTGCGCCTCTAGTTTTGACCAGGACTCGAACCTACTAATTTTATTTCCAAAACTACTAATTTTACAAAATACAAGCTGTGTATCTAAAGCACTAGATTCAGTGTGGTAGTATGATGGAGTCACAAACCAACCTCATCCTTTGACTCCAGTTTCATTTGGAACAAGTGTAATCCTGAGCCCTTAACCCGAATTTCACATGAGCTCTGTGCCGACTCTTCCTACTGAAATGAGGGCTCTTGTTTAATTCATTCTTCCATCAGATGTATGGTTTCCACACGTAACTATGCAACACATGTACGTGCAGGAACACGTGCATTATTTACTTTAAAGAGGAACATCAAATACCAGTAATGTGCACCAAAGACAAGACAATATCTAGCATCAGAGGAGTACCAGCAGCCTAGGAAGATAAAAAGCAACTTACCAGTCTCTCTCTACTAACAATCAGCAGCCCACGGGCCCCATTTATCTGAGCAAGCCTCACTTTCTCATAGAAGGTGCAATTTCCTCGCATCACCATGGGGATTTGATTATTAAATCCCCCATGAGGTACATCAGAAGGAGAACACAAAACAGATGCTGTCTGATCCTGCAGTTGCAGGAGTGACTGAAAAAAAGAAATTAGTTAAATGCATATATATAACATAAAATAATAAAAGAAGTCAAGTGCAGAAGCCAGAGTTTCTAAAGAGTAATTTAAAACCTTCCAGTACTGGAGTGGTAGACTATTCTCAGAGCAAAATGAAAGCTGAAACAATGCAACCTTCTCTATTAAGTAGGAACCTGCCTTGTTTCACCTTATTGTACAGAATTCTGCTGGTAATAAAATTTGGGATATGACCTTCACTTGCATTTATTTTCTTCAGCATCGTTGCTGTTCTGATGCACACAGCCAGGATGTAGGAGGAGTACAGGAAGGTTTTATCTTTGCCGGGGTAGCAGAATGGAAGGGTGGGATGATGGAGAGTATGAACAGTTAAAAACCAAGACACAGGCTGGGGAAAAGTACAGAAGCGTATGGAATAAACTTCCATCTTGAAACCTACTGTATCCAGTGACCTGAGATTTTGCATCCCAAGTACTTGAATACTGGATTCTAAGCTATTTCTTTCACCACTTGTGATCCAGAGACATTATAAGCCTGTCTCAATTCCTTAATTTTGCCCTTCCTCAGACCCAAAGGCATCTAATCTGATGTGTTTCAACAAGAACATCCCAAAGACACTTCAAGGTTTTAGAAATAACACTGGCATGAATTGTTCCTTGCAAAATCTAAACAACAACCAGCATCTTTGCCCAGTTCTATTTGCAAGTTACCAGAAACTGCAATTATCTACCAAACAACCAAGCTGTGCTAAGAGAAGCAGGTCTCATCCCTTGCTGAGGTGAGCTATCAGATTTAAGAAGAGTCAAGGTAAGTTTTAACCTGAAAAAATGCAACAGTTTGTATTAGAAATCCACAGGTACGCAACATAAAACACCTGTGTAGTGGACTCTACAATTTTAGGAGGGAAAGGGAAGTGTCAGGTTGTCAGGAGCTTCCATCTTATTCAGAAAACTGCTGTCTCCAGCCTGACCTCTGGAGGCAGTAAAATGCTCTAACCCACACTTCCTGGCCATGCAAGTTTCAGAGCACTGAGCACAACACAAATGCAGAGTGAGCTCAGAGAGGTGCACTGCATGGCCTCATTTAATGAACTGTCCTGCTGGGAGTACTGAAGGAGGAGGAGCAAGAATGTGAAAGAAGGGAAAAGCAGGAAAGAACCAAGGAAGGAGACAGGGACAGGCAAGGGATATAGCATACACTACCCAAGCCTGTGCAAGCTATTCTGGACTGTATTGGCTCCTGCAGAGCTACTGAGATAACTCTAGTGAAGTTTTAGGAGACTGATTGAAACAAGGTGTCTAGAGTACAGTCCCCAACTCTCACAAGTACCACAGTCAGTCATGTATGTGCTGATTCACATTACACAGTCAGGGCAAATGCAAGAGTTTATCAGCTGAGTCTATACAAGGCAAAGACAACAACTGATGTATCTAGGGACTAATCTACAGGTGCAATAAACCCACCAGATGTAACTGCGACTTGCCCATACACTGGTAAGGAACTCTGATAATTCTGTGGGGCTCTTCAAAGTGCATTTGCTGATTTCATCATTCAGTGCCAGTAACTTTGTCTCACAGAAAAGAGTGAAGAATTTACTCTATTTTTAGCTCATACAGCTTTGAATAATGCAGCAAAAGCTTGACACAGTTTATGACTACCTAATCTTACACTTGACACTGAGAAAGCACTAAAGGCCACAGTTCACTGTATAAGAAAAGCCATGTGGTATCTTCTTGTACCATGCTGACTATAAAAACTCCTTTGCAAGCCCAGGGATGTGCCATTTTAATTTTGCCGATTACACCAATGAAAAGGAGTATTTTTGTTTTGAACAGCAATAGTCATTATCTCTGCACAATAAAATATCTCTGGAAATGAACATTGCCATCCTAGCACTGCCTAGTGATCTTAGGAGATAAAATACTTTCTAGGCAGAACAAACAAAGCAGTTGCTTCAAATTCTACTAATCCAACTAAGAAATCAGAAGTTTCCTTGTAACAAAGACATTTTTTGTCATCAGTTAGCTAGGTACTTACAGCTTTACCCAAATCATGTGGCAAATGGGCCCACTGCGAGTTGAAGAGAATACAGTAGTCTTTTCCTTTGCTGCTCCCCTTCTCTGAAAGGACATGTACCATCCCATACTCACAGTACACCTGAAAATGTAACAAAAATTTCACAAGAATTTTAGGTTACATAAAATATCAGAAGTGAAGGGAGTAACTTGCTGTTGATTGGCCTGCTTTGTATTTTTAAAGAAAAACAAGAGTCTAAAAAGTTTCCATATCTGTGCAGTGAGTACAGTGGAATTGGTTATTATTTCCATCATGCTTCAAAGAAAGACCTTAGATACATTAGGTAGATTCCCTCCTACACAGCAATTAGACAAAGAATCAAATGAAACAATATCGGATGAGTTTAAAGAAAAAAGACCGAACCAAACAAACCAAAAAGCCAACCTCAAACAACACTGGTGCACATATCTATATAACCAGAGCAAGTGCAGGACAAATGAAGAAGAGATATGAGACTTGGAGTACTCTGTTCAGCTCTGGGGCGCCCAACAGCAGGAGGACGTGGAGCTGCTGGAGCCAGGCCAGAGGAGGCCACGGAGATGCTGCCAGGGCTGGAGCCCCTCTGCTCTGGAGCCAGGCTGGGAGAGCTGGGGGTTCTCACCTGGACAAGAGAAGGCTCCAGGGAGAGCTCAGAGCCCCTGGCAGGGCCTGAAGGGGCTCCAGGAGAGCTGGAGAGAGACTGGGGACAAGGCCTGGAGGGACAGGACCCAGGGAATGGCTCCCACTGCCAGAGGGCAGGGCTGGATGGGATCTTGGGCAGTTCCCTAGGAGGGTGGTGAGACTCAGGCACAGGGTGCCCAGAGCAGTGGGTTGCCCTGTCTCTGGAAGCATTCAAGGCCAGGCTGGATGCAGCTTTGAACAGCCTGGTCTAGCCCATCCCATGGCAGGGGCCTGGAACTAGATGATCTCTAAGGTCCCTTCCCAGTCAAACAATTTCATGATTTTGTGAATAAGATACCAACTCCTGAAAGTATAGCCCAAAATAATGATCAATTCTAGATTTGTATCACTCCAAAACTCAGCCTTGGACACCTTTGCTGAAGATGTGGCAAGACCCCAAAACAGCAGCAGCAGCTCTTTTTCTGTCCTAGGTAGCACATGAAGACTCTCAAGTCTACCTACTTCATTTACTTATCACTACTTCCATGACCAGTTGTCACTGTTGTCAAAACTCCAACAAGATCTGCAACAATGTAAGTAGTGAGATTACATATCTAATGTTTATAATAAAAAGCCTGTCCTGGGTCTGGTTGGGATGGAGTTAGTTTTCTTTATAGCAGCTGATGGTGCATTGTTTTAGTTTTGTGCCCAAAACAATGCTGGTAACAAACTAATGTTTTAGCTATTGCTGAACAATGTGCAGAGTGTCAAGAAGGCCTTCTTTGTTTCTCACCCTGTTCACCCGAGCCCAAGAGGTTTGGAAGGGGTCACAACCAGGCAGATGATTCAACAAAGATATATTCCACACCCGTAGCATATCACAATCATTTTTATAAGGAGGTTAGCTATCTTTGCATCATGTACATGTTAGAATTCTCCTGAAGAACTCATGGAAACTGAGATAACAGAACCCAGATCTTGTAGTAACATGGAGAAAGAGAACAAGAACTACAGCAAAAAATAAAAATAGTAACATGCAGCAAATCTACCAGTTTTAGACGTCTCAGTTGTAATACACAGTATATAACTTGCTTGTTCAGTGAACTGCTCACACTACATCTAACTGCAAGATGTGCTGATTTTGGCACAAATATTTTCAGCTTCCCATCCCTGAAAAAAAAAAAAACAAAAACCAAAAACAAAACAACAAAAAAAAAACCCAAAAAAACCAAAAAAACCAAAAAAACAACAAAAAAAAACAACAAAAACCACAGCAAACACAGTAATTTCCTTGTTTCAGATTTTACCAGGCCATTTCCCAGCAAAACTGGAAGATCTGGGGGCTCACAAGTAGGTACCAGCAAACACTTCCTTAACACCGACGTTTTCACAAATCTTATTCTTCATGATGAGGTCTGTTTTAAACATCTACTCTTATCCTTCCCTTCCCTGTGTATAGTGACAATTTTGTGAGTACTAGGTATATTACTCAATTTCCATCCAAAAAGCTGAACCTAAATCACCTACAAGAGTACATTTATATACACACACACATACATATGTATATACATAACCTGCAAAATAAAATACTTTTGTGGAGTTGATGCAGTTGTCTGTTTGTACCCCAAGTCCTAGTAGATGTTTACCCAGGGAATCAGGAAGTAGGAAGACAAAATAACAGTGGAAATAAGTACAACTCCCCTATCACTAGTGGTGGTTTCCTTTAATTAGTGTTGGCTTCATTCTCGTATTAACTGAGTCGAAATAATTGTAAATCCTCCCTGATTTTGGAAATGGTTGAAGAAACACAAAGTATATAATGAGGTCTGTTTGTAGTGTTCTAAGGATGCTGAAATAATCCTCCTGGCCATTTCTAAGTGGCAAACAGGTTCCTTGCAATGCTTCTCTCTCTGACAAGAGGCTCCTGTTCTTGCTTGAACAAGAAGGCATCAGAGCATCATCACTTTAACAATCAGCCATCAACTTCTACAGGGCACTTGCTCCGAAGAGCAGCAACACAGAGATTGCAGGCTCTGTCTTGGGAGGACTGTCAGGCACCATTTCCACTCATTGAAAAAGAGTAAATCAAGAAGTCTTTCCTTTATACAAAATACTGAACATCAGCTCCTCAATGTGAAGTTTGCTTATAGACATTCTGTGGCCATCTGGTCAGGTTTGAACATCAACACATTAAGAATTCAATTTCAGATTAAGATCTGACCAGCTGCTGCAAAAAGATTTTAATGCTTCACATAAAAATACATTAAGATACAAATGTAGTGCTCAGAAAGCAGGACAAAACCTAACTTTTAAAATGAAATTCAATTATACAAACCCAGATCAATGCTTGTTTTGGAAGGAGACTCTTGCTGATCTTCAGTTGCTGCTTTAGAGCCTCACAGTGGTCTTACAGAGCAATTTCAATGTTCAAGTAAGTGCTGTCTGGTAACAGATTACAAAAGGATGATGCTGGGAGCAAATCATATCTGTATTTTAGCTTCATACAAGCTACTAGAAAGTCAGGAAAAAGCTGACCACATATTAAATGCAGCAGTCTCAAAACACTATTTCAGCCCACTGATTTGGAAATCCAGTCCTTAGGAATACAAAACACTGTTAATGTGACTGGATTCTTCCTCTTATTTTTGTGTTCCCAGTGCATTTGTTTCCTATTGTAATGGGAAGTTTCTCCATTTTATTGAGGACATTCACTAATCCTTGCTAGCACTTAGCACAGGGAAGTTGCAAAAAACCCCAAATCCATCAACCAATCAAAATCCCCTCAAACTAAACAAACAAGCCCCCTCCCCTCACAACCATCTTATCTTTCTACCATCCCCCTTTGTGTCATACTCCTCTCTCATACCCACACATCCAACTCCTTCCTTTCCATTCTTCCTTCTCTTTTTCTCTTGACCAGCACTCAAGCAAAACCTAAGTAATTGACTGTAGATATGTTTAACTGGTCTATTGCTCTGCTTTAGCTTTCCCCAAGGAAATCACTTTGTGCCTATCAGAACTGATGAAACTTTGCTCAGGAGAGAAATATAACATCATATTCCTAACCATCGCTGCTACTAATTAGAACATTGTGACAGACTAATTTGTCAACATCTAGTTTAACATTCCTAACCTAAACACACCAATGATATAATTATGCAGTTACACTCTTACAAATACACCTAACACATCTGTTTCTTCATGTAGCAGCCGAGGAACAAGATGCTAAAGATGACTGGAGTCAGCAAAATTGTTGAATCTTAACGTGCTTGTTCAAAAATCCATTAAAAGAATCCATCACATTTATTTCTCCCTCTTTATTTCAAATCCTACTACACAGAAATCACCATGCATCCCTAGGAGACACTCAGGGTAAAAAGATGTTTTTTGGAAAACTTTTGAGAATCACAGAATGGTTTAGGTTGGAAGGGACCTTTAAAGGTCACCTTGTCCAAACCCCTGGCAACAGGCTGGGAAATCATCAAGTAGACCAAACCCTGTTCAACCTGGCCTTGAACACTTTCAGGGATGGGGCACCCACCTCCACTCTGGACACAGCGAGGAGTTGTGTGTTTTCCTAGTGTTTTACACTGTGCCAGTTTTTACCACCTGCATTGTAAAATCACTCTTTAACACACAGAGTGTGCCTAGAGGCAATGATGGCATTCTGATGCAAGATGTCAGCAAAGCAGTAAAGAAACGTCATTGTAAAAATATACAGGAGGTAGAGATTTTTATATTTAGCTCTTTTGCATATAAATGGTCTTTGTTAACATATGCAGCAACTTTTTCCCTTTTTTATAACATGAGTGTTAACTAAGTCCTTTAGAACCAATGACATTTGTCCTGAAGTGTGCTGATACAGGATTAGCACGCTAATCACACCGATTAGCTCAGTGCAGATTAAAGCCTTGAGCACAGCACAAGTTTCCAAGGTATCTGAAGAGCAAGAGAGACACTACTGTACATATATTGTGAGGAAACAAGAACTCCAACTCCCTGCTGCAGTGGACTTGGATATCTCAAGTATCCAACCACAGCACCCAAACAACAGAAACAAATAATTTAGAAAAATAATCTGTACTTATTATCTTGAACTTGATTTTGAAGAGTAACAAACAACATAGATGCAAATACAGTCACACACAAAAGACAAGAACAAAAGAATGTTCCCTGCTTATTGTACGTGGTCTAACTGGGCTTAGATAAACAAACAAAACATGGAGTATCATAGTTTTGAATATTACATGTACAATTCTCTCCAAAATCTTCAGGCAGTTTTGTAGGGGCTCTCCTGTAACTGAACAGTTTTATACATATGGGAAACAATCAAGCTGTACAGTTAAAAGTTTTATATCTATGAAATATATAGCACACATCTTTAAAATGAGAGTAAGTATAGGGTGTGTTGCTACATTTCTATGGAGATAAGCATTACTGGAACCAGGAATAATTCCTAAAAGTCACCCGGGAGGCAGTTATACACAATTTTGCTTTCTGAGCTATTTAATTGATGTTCTTCAAAGAAATATTAAAGGAGTAAAAGGTTCCTAATGTGAAATGCTCAAAACATTTTAAAAGCTATGTGGATTTGTGTGCCAAAAGACAAATGAAAGTCAAGCGTAAGAGGAATTAAAGGCAATATGAGCAGGACTAAAAGCAGAAGAGGGAACACGAGTTTTAGAAACTCTGTGGAGAACATAATCTGTGGGTAATGTGGATTAACAGACATTTTTACAAAGCTATTATCACTTAGAAGCAAAGCATAGTTCTCAAGTTTGTTCTTATCCACTTTCATGCATCCAGGTTTGTTTTTATTCATGTCAGTAGGTATGAGACAACAAAAGTTCAAGCAGTGCTGCTGATGCACTGGCATAGTGGCAACATTTATGATGATTCCTTATTCCTAGAAACCACTTCATATCCTAGATTAACCCAGGAGAAAATATCATCTCCTGTACAGATCCTATACAATGAGCCTACAACACCAAAGGCTCTTTTCCAAGTGTTTGGATATCAAGTCCAGGCTTTTTCAAACACAGAAAAACAACAGCTGCTGTGACAATAAGGTATATTATAATACTTCCATCTTATTGATCTTGTGGCTTAAAAAGCACACAACAGTGTATAATTAACACAAAAGGAAGTGTTTTCTATAAAGCTGCAAAACTGGAAAGGGTTTTCGCACAACAGAAATGTAAAATCTGAGGGCAGAATTTAACAGACAGATGAGCTAATCTAATGTTTGTGGTAATAGAAGGGCATACTTGTTAGCTCTAAATCTCATCAGGGCCTTCCACAGATCAATGCATAAAAGAGAAGAATGCTCCCCAGTTTATTTGCTGCTCAAGCTTTTTTAGGTGAATTAATGTAGCTCAGAGGCAAGCACTGGACTTGCAAGTTAAATAACAGAAGAAGGCAGAGAGGAAGAACTCAGCTCACCAGTATTTCAAGAAACTTCAGTGTGAGTGACTGAGCCAATCCAACATCTGTCTTGTTTGTTCCTCCCTGCCTCCGGCCCCACACTCATCTGGATGTCCTATACGTCTTTTCTGCTTACAGTAGTTCTATTAACTGACCTAGCCACTCATATCTCAGAGAGATTTCACAGACACTGGGAGCTGTGTTCCTTGAAGAAGGAATGAATGAGCTCTCCTTCTCTTAGAGTAGGTACCATATCTGAGTTCCCAGGAGCTGGAGTCATTCTTTCCCATGAACTGCACTGATCCATCTGGAGACCAGCAACAGCAGGCAGCAAAGCTGCATACAAATAAAACACTCCTTCAACAAACACTGTACAGTGCAGAGAGCTACGTATTCATAATGCAATAATTCCAGGAGACTAAATTGTCAGCCACCACCATAATGCAGAATTTCAGGCACACTTTACAGTTCTTTGGACCCACATCATAGACTGCCCTAATTTAAAATACAAAGCCATCACCTCAATTCAACATATTTTGCTGAAAGCTGCTATAGTGAAGGCCAGCTAGATCCAAGACACTTGCTGCAGATCATGTTGCTATGTTTGTCACTAGTCAAAGGCTCACATATCTGCTGTTACAGGAAACTGAGGGGTAACAATGCCTGGAAAGAATGGGAATTTAAATTAAATATGAGAACTCAAATACCAAAGCAAGATCTAAGTGCAGATTGTACTTGGATCTATAAGATCATAGCACTCTTAAAGTGTTCCCAGATAAGGAACCAGGTTTGGAAGAGCCATGCTTCAGTAGCCAAGCTGATCCTTCTCCCTAAATCAGAAGACAGATGTGGACACTACCTCCTCTTGCCCCAGGGAAAACAAATAAACAAAACATATTTATTATCCTGTTTCAAGGAGGGAGACAAAGGTATATGCTCACTAAGGCAAGAGTAAGGCACTGAGAATGGGTACAGCTGGCACACAGCAAACCCACACAGCAGCTCCTGACAACAGCTGTCAGCTCTGTCCCCTGGAATAATTCCAGCCATCAGTCACAGGGCTACCAAACCAGGACAAGTGCAGCAAAGCACTCTTCTCTGCCTCACACTAAGGAGGATGTGCTACTCAAGGCACCCCAACAAGTGCAAGTACAAGAGATACAGAAGTTATACACAATATAAGGTATTCAAGCAAATTTTTAGAACACCAGCTTGGCTAACAGAAACATATAGGCAACACACAGTACATCCACTTTTCACCGCAGCAGCAGGACTGTTTCAGCACCTTGGCCAGTCCGCCCAAGGTTATTCAAGTACATTAACACTTCCACTGCACAAATACACCAAATTTTACAGACAGGAATGTGCTGCAATGCATGGAGCTGAACGTAAGACCTCCAAGTACCCACTGGTGGACTATCTACCCACTGTCCTTCTGCACTGCCATATGCTCACCTTCCCCAAAATGATGGATCAAACTGACTCCATGCCAGTCTTTAAATCATTCTTGTTAATTCATTAATTAAGTTAAACTTGTTAATTAAATCTTATTAATTTGTTAGGCCTACACTGGCACTACCAGTCCCTGCGAAGTATGTCCAGTAGAGATGACAAAATGCATGGGGCATGCAAGAGCATAATGAACACATAATAAAGATAATGGATGAAAAAAGGGAATGATACAGAAACAAAGAAGAAAGCTGACAACCAGACTACTCTGTAACTAAAGATTATTGGCAAGGAAACAGTAAGGAGACAGAGAAGAAGGAAAAACTTGAGTTCCATGTTACGATGTTACACCAATAATATGCAAGAAGCCATAAAACACTCCAAATGACCTAACAAACAGTCAAGAAGTTTAAATGACACATTAAATGACATTTCAAAATTTTCAGAACACAAAACACCGAACTTAAAAGGCAAAAGCTATATACCATGCAATGCAATTGCTCGAAATCCACTCTCTCCTGTATCAGGATTACACGCCTAGTTCGTCACATCCTTAGAAATGTATCCCACAAAATAATTAATATTTTACTAATGACAGTACAAGACTCAAGACAGACTACAGAGTCAGGGTCAGCAGAAATCTCTTCTGCTGAACGCTTCCCCACAGGGAGTTTGTCAGTCAGGACAAAGCCAGAGCCGTCACTGCGGGGATCTGGCCCGGGGGCTCGGCTGCTCTCCCCTCCCTGGGGCTGCCTGGCGAGGATGCTGGGCTGGGCCCACGGGGGGCCCGAAGTTTTAGGAATTACGAGGAAAACGCTAGTTACTACACAAAGAATCAAAAAGTCTCAAACAACCCCAGACCCATAGATACATCAATACTGCCAAATCGCGGAGGACAGGGCCTGCAGCCTCATGCGCTCCACTGCCTTCCTGCGGCCACGGCTCGGCCCCGGCCCGCTGCGGGGCAGCTGCAGCATCTCCGAGCGCCCACGGGAGGCGGCTCCAGGCTCGGACGCGCCGCACAGCCCGCCCGGGCCCGGCTGCGCCCGGGGCCGCTCCCCGCCCTCAGCCGGGCTGCCCGCGCGTGGCTCGGGGAGCCCACGGCCCGGCACAGCCACTGACCTGCGGCAGCAGATACAGGAGCAGCCAGAGGCGGAGCGGGGCCGGCCGCGCCGCCATGCCGAGCCTGCCGCGCCGCCGCCGCTTTGTTCCGACCTGGGCCGGGCCGGACCCTTCAGCACCGGGCACCCAGAGCCCGCCCCGGACGTCCCGCCCCGGAACCCCGAGCCGCCAACCGGCTCCGCCGGGGCATTACGTCACTTCTGGCGGTGCCGAATGAAATGGCGAGTGGTGGCGGCGGCGGCGGCGCAGGGAAGATGGCGGTGAGGAAAGGGGTAGCGCCCGCGGTGTGTCCCCGTCCCCGTCCCCGTCCCCGTCCCCGTCCCCGTCCCCGTCCCCGTCCCGCCACTGTGGGATCCCGCAGCAGCGTTCTGGGTCTGTGTCTCCGCGGATGGCGCGCTTTAACTGGGCCGTCTGTGCTCTGCCGTAGGATAAGGAGAAGAAGAAGAAGGAGAGCATCTTGGACCTCTCCAAGTACATCGACAAGACCATCCGGGTGAAGTTCCAGGGCGGGCGGGAAGGTGAGCCCGGCGCGTGGCTGCAGCGCGAGGCTCTTCGGCCTCTCGGCGTTTTCCTTCAGCCGATGCCTGTCAGCTCTGCCCTCCTTCTCACACTGCTTTCCCATCAAGGGAAGCGGAGGAGTAGCAGGTCCTTTTACTTATGAGTGATTGCAGTTACTGGTGCGAAGCTTCTCTCCTTTAAGTATTCCATTGATGTCCCGGGAGCACTTTTATGGCTCATTTGTGCAGCTCTTCTTTTATTAGTTGTTTTGAACAGCCTTATTTTGGCTGGGGTTGTTGGGTTTTTTTTCTTTTTGCATAGCAAGGATGCACTTAAAGGAACAAAGAAACATTTATGGATGTAACAATTAATACAACTGTCGTACCTTTCATCTCTTGACATGGTAAGCATGCCGGGAGTTCGTGGTTCCATATATGCCACGGGGCCTTTGCATCCCCGTCCCTTCTGAGCTGGGCAGGTACATCCCAGTGCAGTTGGTGCCACCCGCAGGCACTTGTTTGTCTGAGTTTACCATGTGCTGCATTTTCAAACTCTACTGAAACCTTGTGCTTATAAGGGTTTGAAGTTATTTGTACTCCTTACTAAGAAGTGTATTTGTCAAACTGGGAAGTCGCTCTGTGTAATTTTGTGATATATTTAGTGACTAGTCTTGTGGAATCACGTTCTCCATTAGGACAAAGTGCTGGTCTATCGGCAGTGCTTATGTTAAAGACATGATGTGCCAGGAGGGCACCTGGAAGATGAGGTTTCTGAGGAAAGAACTTAAAATATGGTCTTGCTTCATTTTTAACCATATCCTTTCATTAAGGATATTTATTTTGTTTTGGAGTTGTCGTTCTTTTTTTGTGTGTGTGACTTGTACTGATTTGTTACACAGTATTCTTAAAATGCCCTTGAAATTGTCTGAAAGTAAAAATGTTAGTGTCTTGAAGAACATTTGGAAGAATTGATTGAAAAGTCTGTAAGCTTTAATTGGTGCAATGCAGACCAGCTTTTGTGTACTGGCCATTGATAGACACTGTTTAATATCTCTGGCCTCATTTGTTTGGACTTGCCTGAAGGAGGGAACAGGGCTGGAGGACTGAATCTACCTTTCATGAAGTCTTATGTTGCTGTATACCTTGCTTTGGTCCTAATCATTGTTTTCTGTGTGGTCTTCAATAGCAAGTGGTGTCTTGAAAGGATTTGACCCTCTTCTGAACCTTGTGCTGGATGGTACCATTGAGTATATGCGCGGTAAGTCATGTGCAATCTTTGGAAAGCTTCTGCTCCCTGAGTGGTTTTCTTGACAGAAATCTTAAAGCTCTGTAAGTGAATAAGCAGAAACTGTAGATTACCATCACCCAAACTGCAGCATGCTTACGATAACTATCTTGTAAAGAAAGACATAAGGTGACATAAGGTCTATGGGACCTGATAACATGCTCCTGAGGGAATTGGCTGTTACAGTTCCCAAGCTACTTTAAAACATTTAAGAAGTGATGGCAGTCAGATAATGGGAAAGAGGGGAACATTGAAGCCATTTTTCAAAAGGGTAGAAAGGAGCCTGGGAACTGCTGTCCTGTCAGCCTGACCTCTTGTGCCTATGACGATCATGGTAAAGATCCTCCTTTGAGCTCTGCTAAGACATTTGGAGGACAGGGAGGTGATTTTAGACATCCACCATGGCTTTACCAAGGGAAAAATCCTTTCTGAAAGACCCAGTGGCCTTTGACACAATCCCCCACTGTCACAGCAGTGGGCCCCGGGCTGGGTAATAATTAACATTACCTCCATGATTCACAGAAGGCTGATCAATATCTTTATTATATCTATATTTTTATATATATATGTATCATTATAAAAGAAACCCATTGCTTTTATAGACTGTTACGATACATCTGGACCTAATTGGTCCTCCAATCCAAACACAATCCCCATTGGCTAATTAAGAAATCACCCTTTGGTAAACAAATCTCCATAACACATTCCACATGTTCACAATAACAGGTGCAGCAGGCCAAGATAAAAGTTTTTTCTCATTCTTTTCTCTGATCTTCTCATAGCCTTTTCCCAGAAAGGCCTGGGAAAGTTGTCTGTTGCTCTCTGTGATCTGAGAGCTGCTGCCACACTCCACAACATCCTTTTCCCTAAATTGAAGAGAAATGGATTTGATGGGTGGACTGTTTGGTGAATGTGGAATTGGTTGGGTGGTCGTGTGCAAAGGGTAGTAGTCAATGGCTTCATGTCCTCGTGAACATCAGTGACGGGGGTCGTCCCTCAGGGATCTCTGTGGGGACCAGTACTGTTTAGTGTCTGTCATGACATAGGCAGTGGGATCAAGTTCACCCTCAGTCTGCAGGTGACACACCTGAAGGATGGGGTCATTTAAGGGGACCTGGATAAATTTTTGAAGAGGGCCCACAGGAACCTCATGAGGTTCAGCAAGACCCAGGCTGGGGGATGAATAGATTGAGAGCAGCCCTGCTGAGAGGGACGTGGACTTGCTGGTGGATGAGAGGCTGGACAATATGTGCTTGCAGCTCACAAAGCCAGCTGTATCCTGGGCTGCATCCCTACCAGGGATGGGGGATTCATCCCCAGCGCGGGGATTCTGCTCCTCTGCCTGCTCAGGTGAGACCCCGCATGCAGAGCTGCCACCAACCCTGGGGAATAACAGTAGGAGGATGTGGAGCTGCTGGAGCCAGGCCAGAGGAGGCCACAGAGATGCTCCAAGGGCTGGAGCCCCTCTTCTCTGGAGCCAGGCTGGTAGAGCTGGGGTCCTCACCTGAAGAAGAGAGATCTTTGAGGAGATGGTATTGTGGTCTTAAAGTTTTAAAGGGACATAAAAGGAAATGCCAGGGGGTGAATGCTTCAGCAGGCCCTATTGTGGCAGGGCAAGAGGTAATGGGTTTAAACCAAAGGAGGGTTGATGTAGATATAACAAAAGATGTAGATATAAGGAAGAGGGTTTTTTTATAATGAGTGTGATAAAAACACTGGGACAAGTTGCTCAGAGAGGTGATAGGTGCCCCATCCTTGGGAGCATTCAAAGATGGGACTCAGAGCAACTGGGTCTAGTTAAAGATGTCCCTGCTTGTTACAGGGGGGCTGTACTAGATCTTTAAAGGTGATTCTGCAGCAGAAGTTAGGTTAAGCACATTCCCTGTGATAGAACATCCCTGGTAGTCCTTGCTTGAGCTCCTCTATAGTTATCTCATTGGCTGTCCTTGTCCTCTAAAGCTTGAATAAAGCAGTGTCTTCTTCTCTCTGATACAAAACCTATCATTTGATGAGACAGTGTTTTTGAAGAGCATTCTCCTACCTGTTTAAAAGGGAACACCTGAAGCTTTGAATTTCATCTTTAAAAGAGAGTTTTAAAATGTGTTGTTCATTTCTGTTGAATACAGAGATACCTCTATATGGAAGATAGAAGTGGTTGGTTTGTAAGTGTTTGTCTGTCCCGATCCAGCCCTGTTTGGCCTGGTCTGAAAATGGACTGGTGCTCTCTTCCCTAGTGCATTGAGAAGTCAGGGTCATTTTCTGATTTGCATTAATCTCCAGGTGTTTTTCTATAATGACATTTGAAGTGGGATCAATGTATATTATTAGTTAGAGGCCTATGAATTCTTTAATAAATGTGTTCTACTTTTTGTTGCATACAAAGCAAGTTTCATTGCTGCTTATTGTTGGTAAGGTCTTGAAAACATCAGATGTCACTGCTGCATCATCTGCATGGTCCATGTGTTCAATAAAACAAAGCAGTTATGCCAGGAAAGAACATGCCTGTCTGTGCCTTTTGAAGTTGATAGAATTTGGTTTCTTTTTCTTATTTTCCTGTTCTAACCATGGATCTTTGCTTTTTAGATCCGGATGATCAATTTAAATTAACAGAAGACACACGTCAGCTGGGACTTGTGGTTTGCAGAGGGACTTCTGTGGTTCTGATTTGTCCACAGGATGGAATGGAAGCTATTCCAAACCCTTTTATTCAGCAGCAGGATGGCTAATGCTTTCTTTGGATTGTCTCTGAAAACTTCAGGGGTGCAAGTCATTGGAGAAAACTATCAGTGTGTGAGAAGCTTCCTGTTTTGGGGGGGAAGTTTGAATGCATATTTGTTAGTGTGAAAGAAGTCAACTTTTATTTTTGTGGCTTTCATAAATGATGAGAGGATGGGGAATGTAAGAAGCATGTTCTTGTTTTTCTCCCACCCCCAAATAAGTGTGTAACTATGTTGTTTAGAGCTGACAAAAGAGAACATATTGTCATGAATTGTCTGAGACCTTCTTGATCTTGTGAGTTTTGAAACAACCCCATAAAATTAGTTATGAATGCCCTGAATATTGGTTATATTCTTTCCATTTTTAAATACATTAAAATGCCTTTAATCCAAATTAAAAGCCTAAATACAGTAGAACATGTTTTTCTTCCTCTTAGATGTCAGTACTCAGCTGGCGAAGCATTATGTTGTAGTCTTCTGCTGTTGAGTTCAGTCTCTTTTGTGCAGGAAAATTACTTCTTGTATAGTGTCATCACCTTTACAAGGGATGTAGCCAAAAAGGTGTTTTTCAGCACTTGTTCCAGAAGTGGTGGTCTGTGATCTGTGTATCAGCAGGCTCACCCGTTTCTACAGAGGACTGGTCTAACTTGTGGGTTAATTCTTGGTTGAGTGACCTAAACCTTATGGAGGTAGCTATTTGTTACTTGCAATTTTAGGGGGAGAATATTTAATATCCTAACATTTGTTCAATTGTAGGCAGTGTCTGGAAGTACTGCGTATTTTTATATTGTACCTATCCACTGTTTTGCCAGTTATAACTTGATTTGTAAGCAAACATTTTTATTTCTTTTATACTGCAGAAAATGCAAGATTTGAGGAGTTCTGAGTGAATAAAGACAAATTGATCTGTTTCTAAATGTCTGGTTTTTAGTCTGTAAAAGTGCACTACAGCTGACATTACAGTTCTCCAGCCATAAATCTAAATTAAATTAGTTCAGGAGGTGCATAAACACTGCAGGTTCAGGAGGGACCAGAGCAGGAGCTGTATTTCAAACAGGGGATTGATGGAAAAGGCATCTTGTCCCTCTTCTGAAGCATTTTAAAGACTACTTGGTTGAGGTTTGTGCCTGGAGCCTGTAACCTGCTTCTGTCACCTGCTCTTGCCTTTATAGAGGACCCTTTATGAGGAGGCTGTAGCAGAGTGAATTGTTTTGCTGGCAGCAGCAGTTTTGTTCCTGAAGGGTGTCAAGAACACATGGCAAATACAGGTTGTATTGGTTATTTTGGCCATAGCGCTTTTCTCCCACACATAGCCTTTCATGGGTCAGCTCCAAAATGAATGGGAACTTAAGAGTAAATTTCATTTTAGTGAATCTGACTTCCAGAAAGCTCTGAAACTAGGGACCAGGTGTTGTATGTATAATGTATTGCCTGTGTGTTCTTGGGTGCATCTGGATTTTAATCTGGGGGCTCACAGAGTTGTCTATAAACTTGTGCTCCTCACAACCTAGTTTTTTTCTAATGCTACAAAACTTGGTTGTGAAACTGCACAATTCAAAAGAGAATCCTCATTTAGAGTGCGAGGAGTAGAATTTGCTTGCCATCAGCCTGAGAAGAGTCTTGAACTCTCCTTTTAGGTGGGAGAAAGTGCAGCGCATTATTGGCATCACACCAGCAATCTATTTTTGCACTCTTAAGTATAGTATCAGAAACAGACCTGCTGGGGCTCTCTGGGGTGGATTCTGGGCTCTCAGTGCTGGGAAATCTGCCTGAAGCTGTGGGTCAAGGATGTGGGGGCATGTTCCCAACATTTCCTGCTCAGGTGATTGGTGGCTTGGTCTTTGTTGAGAGCTGCATGGCTCTCCTTTTCTGTAGCACAGACTTTGAAGTTATACCTTCAAAGTCTTGGGAGTCAAGTACCTGAAAAGAAGAATATGAAAATAATAGGGGACAGACATTTAAGCAGGGCCTGTTGTGATAGGACAGGGGTTTAAGCTAAAAGAAGGGTGATCCAGACTAGAAATGGGGAAGAAAGTTTTTATGATGGCATGGTAAGACACTGGCACAGCTTCTGTTTGCTGAGCTCTGCCAAGAACTGGGAGTGAGTCTTGCTTATATGGGCTCTTTTGGTGAGGGACTCTACTTCAAGGTTCCTATGCAAGTCTCTTCACCCAATAGCTTTGGAAAAATTCACTGTGACATTAGCTGTTGCTTGTCCCACATCTGTGTTTATTTAGTGCTTTCAGATTAAGGATGACTGAACATGTGAAGCCATCTTGGTTTGAATGGGGGCTCACTCCTTCCTCTTCTCTTACTAAAGTGTAAGTTAGATATGTAATAAAAACTGTAATCACTTTGGTATTTGGTTGAACTTGAACTAACGAAAGATGAGGTAATGGTTGCTTTTTTCCAAATGGGTTCAATGTTTTCTACAACTTCTTTATATTTACTCAGTGCTTAGGAATCTTTTGGTTGTTTCTCCTGTTTTTTCTTTTTAGCCCAGGCTCTTTGCTTGGCTAATGGCTCCCCTTATTTGTTCTCTGGCCTTACCAGGTAAAAGTGGATGCCAGTCAAATCTGTAATTTTTAGGTTATACAGCTGTTCTGCTAATGCTGTTTAGAAAGCAGCAGAACAAAGCAGGAGAGTAGAAAACATCCTATTTTTAGGACAAGATTGGTTTATCTCATACTTATCCTAGCTAGGGGGATAGTGTTTCCAGAGATGGAAAGGGCTACATAAGACTAAGTTAATTTTAACTGCCTGGCAGTCTACAAGCATGGAGCCTGCACAAGAGCCACAGGAGCTGGGACCTCAGACAGAAATGATTGCAGACACAATTCTTGAGGTGGGAGAGAGACTCTTCCAGGTCAGCCGTAGGGTGCTTTCAGTACACAGTCGATATTTTGAAGCCATGTTTTTTGGAGGAGCAAGGGAGAGCTCTGAACAGCACATAGTGATCAAAGGCATCGATGCAGTGCCATTTCATGCACTACTTGAATTCACTCGCACAGCCAAAGTTCTCATAGGTCAAGAAAATGTGACCAGCTTACTGGAAGCAGCTGATTTTTTTCAGTTTGACAGGGTGAAACTGTTGTGTCAGAAATTTCTGGAGAGAGAACTGCATGTTTCAAATTGCCTGGGCTTGATGACCTACTCACAGCATTTTGCCTTTACAGAGTTATATGTGTCTGCTATGAATGTGGCTCTCACTCACTGGGGGGATTTGATATGCCAGGAAGAATTTAAGGCATTACCCAAGGAAATGCTGGTGCAGCTCTTGAAGAGTGATGACCTCTTCATTTCAAGAGAGGATGTGGTTTTTGACAGTATTATGATTTGGATAATGGAGGACCCAGCAACAAGAGAGGAGGAATTTCTGGATTTGGTGGGCGAAGTCAGGGTCACGTTTCTGAGTTTGTCCTTCCTTGATATCTTGGTGAAACGCAGCAAGTGTGCTGGAGAGACAGATATCTTTTCCAGACTAATAAAGAAGTTAGACAGCTGTCCCCCACCCAGCTGGCAAAATCCGAAACTGTGTCCTTATGCTGGCCGGACCTATGACACCTTATATGTCCTGGGAGGAAAGCATGACAAGGAACAGCAAGAATTATTTCTCTTTCAACCTAAAACTGGGACCTGGCAGGCTTGTTCTCCACTGCAGCGCAAGAACCTCACCCAGTATTCAGTGGCAGCAGTAGGTAACTTACAGAGAAGGAAGACTGAACAGATGTAAACAGAAGTTGAGACTGAGTCCCAAATGCAGGGAGTCCAAATGTTGCTGTTAAACTGTTGTGCTCAGCATTGCTAAAACCTCTATCATATTGGTGTTCATATTTGTTCAAAGAATGTTTTTTTCTTCCTTAGTCCTGGGAGAATGCTAGACAACACTTTTCTCCTATAGCAGAAACTATGCAGTCTACCAAGCTCCTTACCTTGGCTTTATCTGGAATTAGTCTAAGGACTTGGCTTTAAGCAGTGTATTTTTTGGCCTTCTCTTTTGTAGGGATTTAGACATATGACAGGCGACTTCTGATTTATAGTTGCCATTACATTAAACTTATCCATAGATGTTGGGAAATCTTCATGCTTGGAGACTTTCAAGCCAGCTCAATACTATGGCTTCCTGTATTACTGTTGGTAATAGTCCCATTTCTGGTAGGAGTTTGGAATTGAGATCTCTGAGGTTCTATCCAACCTGTGTTTCCATGATTCTGTTCAAAAATGGGAGCAGGCTTGGAAAGACTGGCTGCATTCCATAGGCCCTATGAATTAAATACTGCAAACTGACTGATAGAGCAGTGATTTTTCTCTCCTCATCTTGCACCTTATCAGTACAGCCCAGGGTGAAATGAGAACCCCAGGTATCAGGAACAATTTTTAGCCTTCGCATGACTAGTATTTTCTTTGCTGTGCTTCCAGGGAGCTTCCTTTTTGTGACAGGAGGATATTTCCGGGATGAATTTGTGTGGTACAGTGTGGATTGGGTGCTCATCTACAACTGCTTGGACAATTGCTGGCTGGAAGGGCCAGCCATGAAGAAGTCCCGCAATAGCCACTGTGCAGTAGGAGTAGGGCTCTACTTGTACGTTCTCGGAGGGAGCACAGATGAAGGGATAATCCCAGCAGTGGAGCGCATGGCTCTGATGGAGTCAGAGTGGGAAAGCATGAGCCCTATGGCTCAGCCCGTGGAGAGAGGTGATGCGGCCAGTGTGGGAACCAGGATCTATGTGGTCTGTGGCCTGGATGAGAACGGACATGTATATGATGGAGTGCAAAGGCTGAACACTGAGACAGACAGCTGGGATGTCATCTCGTTCTCCCCTCTTCCAAGGTAAGAAATAATATTCTGGGATCTGGCAGAAGATGAAGGATTCTAGTGGTCCCGCTCCAAGAAGAGGTTATAGTGTAGAAATCTGTAAGTCCTGTCCCTGCAACACTTCTGTGATTCTGTTTAAACAGGACCTCTGATCTGAGGACCAAGGTAAGCCTGGATATTTCAGGGTCCAAATATTTCTGTTGATTCTGATCAAGGGTTTCTTCTCTCTCAGGTATGACCTCTGCATCACATCCCTGAATGGGGCTCTGTACACTGTAGGAGGGGAAGCTTTTCGATTTGATGTGGAGACAGATGAATGGACCCAGGTGAATGAGGAATGCTTGACCCAGAAGTTCTTCATGGGTTGCAGCACCGTGAATGGACAAATTTATCTCCTTGGACAGAGGAAGGGAAACAGCACCCTCCCCATTGTAGTCCTCTTTGATCCCTACACTGATGTGTGCCAGGTCATAGACAACAAACTCCCTTGCCCCCTTCCTATTCATGGCTGCGTCTCTGTGCGAAGATTTGATACGCGGGCATAAGAGTGGAAGATCATGTGCTTTACAGCTGAAGGGAGTTAGATTGCATCAACTTTAGCCTGTGACATTTTAAAAATTTTGTTCCTTTGTAATTCCACCTTTTTTTTTCTACTTGACAAATGAACTTGAAGCAAAAGCCTGTGCAAACTTTGTCTACACAAAGGCTGCAGGTCATTATTGAAAATGGTGATTGGTATTGTTAGGGTATATAAACTCCTTAGGGTTGATGCTCAGTAAAGGGCTGTTCTGGCCTTTAACCTTCGTGTCTCTCTGTTCTTTGAACAGCTGGAAAATCACTGCCTCATTGTTAGAAATTATCATAGGACTTAAATAATCAAATGGGTGTCAAGGGAATCTTCAGCAGGATTATAAGCCCATTGTGCGGTAGACAGATCCTAAAAATCCCAAAAACCCAAACAGCAATTGCTGTCAAGCCATACTTAATATCAGTTCCATTTTAGCCTGAAATAAGCAAGTTTCACAGGGTAATTATGGCTAAAATTATCTTTAGTCGAGGCTGAAAAGCACCACAGAAGCACAGAGACTGTTCTGGATTTATGGATTCAGGTATGTGATGATGAACATTTGCACACTGAGTCCTAAGAATCTGGCTTCAGTTCCCTTAGCTGTCTTTGGGTTCACAGCTGCGAGACTCAGGATAAAAATGCCCATCCCAAATCACTAAAATGAGGTTGCAAGGAGCAGGGTCCTGCACATGGCTGTAATTAAAGACTATGTATGAAGAAGAGCATTTCCTGGGCAGAACTATGGCCTTAGGGCAGTAGGGATTGATCTCCAAGGGCACTTAGGCCTCCCAAGTGTGGAGAGGGAGAGAGTGACTGCCCCACTGGTGCAACAGAAGCAAGCTGGGAGGCTGCACTGCAAGCACTGTGCTGTCAGTCTGTTCTCTGATGTGACACAGGAAGAGAGCTCCTGAGCTGAATGGTTAACATCTCCAGAGAAGGGGAGAGGCCTTAAAACCTGAGAGGTGTTGGTGAAAAGCAACCCTGCCACTGTGACAGCTCTGTCAGGACAGCAGGACTGCAGACGTGGAGCCCTCTAGGTCTGGTTTGGCTTCCTCTCCTTGCTAGCTTCCCCCCAGAGCTGGGGGTCCCATGATGGAGCTGCAGCAGCCAAGGCTGGGCCTGTTCTCTGGGCTCAGAGGCCAGTTGTGCCCTGGAGACTGTATCATTCTTTTGAATTATGAGATTCTCATGTATCATTTGGGGCTTTAAAAGAAAGCCTCGTGCTTGAAGGGACAAGGGCGAACCCTTACACAGGGATCCCAATGAAAGGTCTTTCACCTCACCAAAGGGCAGCTAGTAGGGGTGAGGTGACATCCTGCTCAAGGCTGATGTTCCACAGAGGGAGGGTGGCTGCCTGCCTTCCATCATTGAAGCCTGCAGACTCAAATTCCAGAGTCCTTCAAGGGAAAACTGGTTCAACATTTGAGTTACATGATGTCAGGCTGCCAGCAAGGTTCAAAGATTTCCTACTGACATATGATCTGCTAGTATAAAAAGATTTCATGCAAAATTTACATAAACCAGACTCTTTTTTGGTGTAATTAATTTTTTATATTTACTTAAAATTTATTGTTATACTATAAATTCTGAAAATTAGAACTTATGCAAGAAATTACTAGGTGAAGCATCATCCAACTCCTAAACTATCCAGGTAAAATGATAGTGTTGTAATGCTCCGATTATCCAATTTTAAAAATGAAATCTCAACAAAATTATTACATCCATATAGAAAGCTTCCATTTATTACATATAATTTCTGGTGGAAAAAAGTGCATTTGGAAGAATTTAGTTCATTTCCATTTTGGGAGACTTTTCCCTGAGTGGACATTCAGTTAGCAAAATCTTTCTGACATTAGAGCTATTTTGAATAATTCATACAGTGAATACAGCTTGTATCATTTAACCCAGCCTTAGCTGCAGAAATGGTTTATCCCAGAGCCTGACCATTTTATACTTCCCAAGTGAAAACTTATTTGCCATTCAAACCAGTACCTTTCACATGCAAATCCATTCATGGGGTGGCTGGCAATGAATGCCACTGTCTTTTGAAACTGCAAATTGGTTAAATCTTTCCCAGTTTTAGTTTATTATCTCATTAACCTTTTGGGAAAGCTTTGAGATAATCACAGATAGGAGTCATAACTTCAGCAGCTTGTTCAACCTCTCTTCTCTTTATACACTGGGTCTGTGGCTGATATACCCTATTGTTCCTGGATGAATGACTATAGAGTAGTAGTAAAAGAATAATTCTAACAGAAGAATTATAGGAAACAACTTCTGAAGTGACTTAACTGCCTATAGATTTGATGAAATTCACCACCTAGGCCTCAGGCACACTGCAGTGAAGCCCTGTCCAGCCTCTCCCCCAACTCTTTTCAGCCTTCCTGCATTCCAAAGACTGCCTGGATCCTGGTGTTTTGCAGCCAGCCCTGTGTTATTCTTTGTTTTTTGCCAGATCCTCTCCTTGCTCTTGTCACTCTCTTTGGTGTCACTTCTGGCGTCTTGTCTTTTCTGAAGAAAAGAAGGTTTAAATTGTTTTTAAGAAGACTAGTCCTGTATTCATTCACAGCCCTTGGGGCTTAACCTGGCAGCTAAAATAAAAATAAGAGGTGTGATCATGTCGTTAAAGCCAGTGCTTCAACTGTCGCTACACTGGGAGATTGACTTAAGCTGACAGGTGTTAACACTATTATGGTTTCACCCAATTTTTCTCACCCTGGTAATGTGTCTTGTAATATGATTTCCTGACAATAAGTTTGTATTTATTCTACATATAGTTGTTCAGCATATTTTTCTATGCAATGTATTAGTGTTGAAGCTGTGAAAGCCAACACATGTCGCAGTGAGGAAGGCTCAGGACAGCTCAATATGCATCAGACATTTAAGCACAACAAGTAATAAGCTCATGCATATTCTGTAAGCTAAGCAGTCTATTGGCTATTCTTACTTCCTCATTCCTTACAACTTACATCTCCTTTTTCTCATGTCTCTCCCTCAGCTACAGCATCTTGTTGTCATAATACAGCTATACTCAAGGCCACAGCGTCCTCGCAGGTGCAGGACCTCAGATTAGCTGGGTCTGGTACTTTTCCAATTCTCAGCTATCCAGAGCATGTCTACGTGGCCTTTGTCATGTGACCATCATCTTTCCACAAACACAGATTTGTCCAGCAAACATATGCACTGGACTCCTTATTTTGCAATTGTCTACAATCGATGATGAGCGTGTCTGTCTTAGGTTACAATGTAGGATGTAATCAAAAGTATATATTCTATTACCATCTTCATAAACTGTTAAAAACAGGCAGTGTTCTTTATGTTTCATGACTCAGCCTGATACCCCCCTGGGATATCTTCTGCCAATGGGCCATTAAGACTCACTGCATGACTCATAAATTACATCATCTCACTGTGCAATGCTCCACCCATGGGGAGGAACCAAGCTATGGAGGGGCTTGACAGCTAGCCTGCAAGCAAAGCTGAGTTAATAGAAGAAATAACAATTGATGATTTTCAAGAGTGTCTATAGCAAAGAAGAAGACAAGGCCATTAGCATGGAAACAGATTAGAAAAGATACATGAAAATTTTTGTAAGCTAGACTATGTGCATAAGCAGATGTGTATACATATCTTATTAAATTTCTGTAAAAGTTTTACCAATTATATTGATGTTAATTGCTTTGCACCAATGTATATAATAAGTTATTGTGATGTAGTTAATGACTTAAGAGCACGCTTTGTTAAGAGTATATAAGCTAGAGAACACGCAAAATAAAAAACTTTTTTCTTCTTAGACCCTAATCACATATGTATGTCACGTCCAGTCTAACAGTAACATTTGGTGACCCCGATGTGATGGAACTGCCGGGCGAGGGGCAGTGAGGCCGGAGCCCAGCAAAGCTGAGAGCAGCGGGGTGCAGCTGCCAGTCCAGACCTAATTTTGACAACTGGAAAAAAAGTGAGCCGCTGGGAACAATAAGAAATAATTTAACAAGCGAATAACAGATTGCTTTATCTACGTGGAAAACTTTGTTAAAAAGGAGTTAAAACAACGAACTAAGCTCTGTGTAGTATTTTAAAATGGGCAAAGTCTCAAAATTTTAAGATTGATGTAACTACTGCTTTTTGTGTTAGACTTGGAAAGAAGTTAGAAAAACACTCTAAGAAGTAATTCAGAATGAAGATAAAGCAGCTACCGATTTATCTCCTACTTGGAAGTTACTTTATAACACCTTTGTCATGGTCTGAGCCTGGCGAAATGCCAGTGCTTCCATGAGAAAACCTCTTTTCCTGGTATCTGCTGTGAGATGTGATCAGAGACAGAGCAGAGCAGGCTCTAACTTATAATTGAAAGGAGAAAACTTTATTAACATAAAACTACAGGGAAAAAACACACAGAACACAGGATGAAAACCTTCCAAATTTCCTCCTCCTCCCCCCACCAAATTTCCTAATTCCGTTACCACCCTTTGGATAATCAATTCTCAGTTCTTTGAGAAGAGAGGAGTCCCTCTTGCACTACAGACTTCACCCAGGAAACAGTCGAAACTTCTCATGTTTCTCTGTCACGTGTGGCACCGCCTAGAGAACATTTTGCCATCGTGACCTCTTCCTTCCATGTCCAGTGCTCTCACCACTGCACATGGACCAGAGCTGCTTCTAGGGTTTTTTCCCTTTAAGGATGCTTTGTCCAGTTCCAAAAAAGAGCACAGTCCCTCTCCTTTTGGGACACCTGTCCCCCCCATGTTTCACCCCCTGGGGCTGAGGGGTCTCTCGAACAGAGATCATCTTCCTCTTCTTCTTCATCAAAGACGGAGGGCACCACCACCACCCTCCTCACCCATCGTCTCTGTTCACACACCTTCACATCACCGCACTCTCCTGGCTCTGAGCCCTTGCCTCCCCCTAGAATGCAGTCTCTGTGTCACAGGAACTCAAGGGTTCTGTCCATAGCTATCCAAGAAAAGTCCAGCCAAAAGCCACTCCATCATCTCCTCCCACCTAGAATTCTTCTCAACTTTTCTCAATCTCACCAACTCCAGGAGGAATCAGCATTTGCAAGGTTTCCATCGTCCCAAGAAGGGTTAAAAGTCCCAGGCTCTGCCGATTTGGTTCATGAACTCCCATGGCTGGCTGCCCTGCTGGGCACCCCCCCCCTTCTCCTTCATTCCAGCCGCGCTATCACAAGCACAGTCTGCTCCCTCTCTCTCCCTCCGGGGGGGGGGAATGGGGGATGGCTGCCCGAAGCCCTCGCAGTTCAATGCTCCTCCACCCTTCGGCCCAGGCCTGGCCTACCTCCCTCCGGCCACATGGCTCCCCTCCCCCCTGCCCAGCTAGGAGCTGGACAGGGGAGAGGTCTCCTCTGGTCCAGGACCGGAACTCAAAAGGAACTTCCAGTGGGAGTTCACAGCTTTTAACCCCCTGTGTTCTCAGAGGCGTATCCATGCCCTCAGTGGACAAACCAGGTGCCAATATTAAAATCTGGACACCGATTGGCGTGACCACACCATCCCAAAAAAAACCATTTCCCCTCAAACCACGACACCTTAAAAGAGTAAAAAGCAGAGCAAGATAAAAAAGACTTAGAAGAAGTAGAAAAAGAATCGGAAGAAGAACTCAAAGTTGCTGAAGAGCAGCAGAAGAAAGAAGCTCAGCCTGAGAGTTCTGCTGGAATTTTTTCTGCAGAGACTGTTGCTAAGTCTGTTGCTATGAGAAATGAACGAGTTGATAAGGCTTCCTCATATTTGTCTGCAAAAAGCTTTAAATCCACGTATCCCTCTCCCGTACAGCAACTAGCTGAACTTCATAGTAAATCTAACTCTGAGTCTTCAGCACAGCGTCTGGCTAAGATGACCTTAAAAAAGAAATAAATTGAACCATCCGTTCCTTTGCTTGCTCCTAATTCTGAACTGCACAAACACATGAAAGTATTAACCCTTTCTCCTCCTTTGTCTTCTGATTCTGATAGTGACAATGAAGAAATTACAGAGACTAAAAAGTCTGAATTAATGTATACTTCTATTTGCTGTAAAACTAGTAATAGAGATAAGCTTAGTAAAACTGGTAATAAAAATAAGCTAAGTGTTTCAAAAAATCTGCCTTCTGATAATGTTATTGTAACTGTTCATCGGTCTTTCTGCTGTTAAGAATATGTTAAAAAGAAAGCAGTTGAGACAAGAGACTGAGATTTAGTAGAAAAAATAAGCCCACCAAAGAGCTCAGAGGCTGTTGATATACATGTTGCTAATAGTAAAATGGCTTTTCCTGTGTTTAAAGCAGTTCCTAATTCAAGACAAAATGATAGTCACGAGGTTTTTGCATGGAAGGTTGTGCAGGATCTTCAGTCTAAAGTAGCTAAATTTAATATTAATTCTGCTGAAGTAATGCAATTAATTTGTATTACTAATACAGATTTGCTGTCTCCTTATGCTATTGTGCATTTAACTACAGTTTTGTTTCAACCAGTGCAGTATAAAGTATTCAAAAACAATTGGAAGCAATTAGCCAAGCAAACAGCTTTAAATAATATGCAACTACCTCAGCAGGACCCTCATCACGCTGTAAGAGTTGATATTTTGCTTAGTCAAGAGCCTTTTTCTAATCCAGATTTACAGGCACAGTGAGATCCCCTGGTTTTAACACAGGCTCAACAATTAAGTATAAGTGCTATAACTAAAACACTGGAAATGGCAGCTCCAAAACCAAGATATGTCACTATAAGACAAGGCTCTTAAAGAGCCTTTTCTGCAATTTGTAGAAAAAATTGCTGCAGCAATTGAAAAACAAATAGAAGAAGAAAATTTAAAAGAAATTTTATGTAAGCAATTAGCCAGAGAAAACGTGAACGAAGATTGCCAAAAAATTATTGAAGCGCTGCCAAGAAATCCCTCTGTCCCTGAGATGGTTACAGCATGTTCAAAAGTTGGCACAGATCAACATAAAATGACTGCATTAGCAGCAGCTCTAAGGCCTTCACCAAAATGCTTTTCTTGCAGGAAACAAAGTCATTTACAATCACAGTGTCCTAAAAATGTTGAACAGAAAGTGAAGTCTAAAATGAATCTTACTTGTAATAGATGTAGTAAAAATGGTCACTTTGCCAAACAATGTCAATCAAAATATCATGCAAATAGACAATTGTTACAAAGAAATGAGAAAAAGGACACGAAGAAGCATGTGTAGACACAAATTCTTCAGCAACCACAGGCCCTCCCAACACTGCAAAGATATCCATTTGTGAACAGTACTCAAAGGCAACAATTAGCTCAGCAAAGATTGATATACCCACCTCAAACACAGTAACTATTAATATTCATTATGTTGTTAAAGTACCTTTGCAAGCATGAAGACCTATTAGTAAAGGTCTCAGTGCTCTTTTAATTAGAAGACCTAGTGCTACTTTAATAGAGCTTAATGTTGAAGTAATTGATGCTGATTACACAAGACAAATTTGTGCTATGATTTCAACTAATTATCCACCAGTTACTATACCTAAAAAGACTTGTCTTGCTCAAATTGTTCCTCTTTTGAGTTGTGTTCCCAAAACAAAAAATCAGCTACTTTCCACTAGAAGCTTCAGATTTACTGAGACGCCTCAAGTTTGCTGGGCACAGCAAGTGACAGCTCAGCGACCTACACTGACGTGCACCTTGACTTCTGAGAATGCAAGACCTCGGCAAATAAAATTGAATAGCCTGCTCGATACGAGAGCTGATATTACGACTGTGTCTTTAACTCGTGGCCACCCCAGTGGCCAGTGCAAACAAGTGATACTGAAGTAGCTGAGCTAGAAAGCACCACAGTAAGTAAAATTTCACTTAACAATATTTTGATCACACATCCTGAAAGGCAGACAGCAACTGTAAGGCCATATATTACCTGTGCTCCTTTGAATCTATGAGGTCAAAATTACCTTAGTCAATGAAGAGTAAAAATTATCACAGATTTTTAACAAAGTTCACTTTGAACTGATTGCTGAAATTATTATTAAAGCTCTGAAACAATGTCTTGAATTATTAGGCTGAGATCCTGAAAAAAATTGTTTTGCCTGTCCAGAATTAGTATTTTGAGTGGTGTCTTGCCAACAATTATCAGTTGCAAGCAGCTATAGCTGCTTTCATGAAGCAAGTGTCTTATCATTTACCAAGTCACCCCTTGTTCAAATTTTTTCAAGAAGTACCTGTTAGTCAGAAACAATTGAGCATAGAAAGTCCTGTTGATGGACCAACTGTTTTTACAGATCGTTCTAGAAAAACAAGAAAAGCTGCAGTACTTGGAAAGTCAATAATGATTGGCAACATGTGATCAAATTTCTAACAAGATCACCTCAAATTGTTGAATTGCAAGCCACGACTACAGCTTTTCAATTGTTCCCTCAAGCTGTGAACATTGTCACAGATCCTGCTTATGTGGCAAATCTGACCAAAAAATTAAATAAAGTTGTTTTATCTGAAACTGATCATCGTCCTTTATTTGAGGTGTTGTTAGAATTGTAGAATACAATCCAAGAATGCACTGAACCATATTTTGTACTGCACATTCGCAGTCACACTTCTTTACCAGGATTTTTCACTGAAGGGAACGCTGTAGCTGATGCTCTTGTTGCCAATGCTGTTTAACAGTTCCTCTTTGTAGGCAACAAGCAATTTCTCTCATCAATTTTATCATCAAGGAGCTCAAGCTCTGCAGTTGCAATTTGGCCTTAGCAGCAATGATGCCTGCCCAATTGTTGCTGCATGCCCTGATTGTCAAGGGTCGCATGTTCCTGTATATTATGGAACAAATCCCAGAGGGTTGCAAGCTTTGCAACTCTGGCAGACAGACATTACTCGAATTGCTGATTTTAGGAGATTGAAACATGTACATGTGTCAATTGATATCTTTTCTCATGCTATTGTAGCAACTGCACATTCAAATGAAAGAGCTGTAGATGTTATTCATCGCTTTCAAAAAGCTTTCTCTATTTTAAGAGTGCCTCAACAAATGAGGACTGATAATAGATCTAGTTATGTTTTTCAGAAAACAAAGCATTTTTTTGCTGCTTGAAGTGTTGTACATGGTACAGGTATTCCTCATTCTTCCACTAGACAAGCTATTGTTGAACTTGCTCATAGCACATCGAAGCATTAGCTTCAAAAACAAAAAGGGGGAATGCAGGGAGAACCCCCCAGGCACTACTGAACAAAGCAGTTTATGTGCTGAATTTTTTATCCTACAGGGAGACAACTTTACCTCCTTTGTTTTCTCATTTTTCCTCTTAAATTTCAAAAAAATCCGAGTTGCAGAAGCCTGTCTGGGTGCAAGTGAGAGATCTGATTAGTGGTCAATGGAGTGGTCCTGTAGATTTATTAACCTGGGGCAAGGGATATGCTTGTGTCTCTACAGAAAATGGACCACGCTGGATACCTGCTCGTTGTATTAAGCCTTATCTGGAGCGCACCGGAGGGAACAGGATGGAAGATTCCACCGCAACCGGAGAAGATCGTGTGGGTGACACTGGCTGAGGCTACACATCAGGACACGCTGTGCCTGTCAGTTTCCAGTCCTGAGAATCCATTCTCTACGTGTCTTGTTGGTGTACCTCTTGATAACTGGCCTTGTCCCTCACAAGCTTTTAACTGTAAACCACTAAATCCGGTATACAATGTAAATTTCTGGGATAGTATCTATGTACACTTGCCTCAGGTTTCCATTGAGCCATAGGAGCTAGAATCGCTGGGATCTTTGCAAATGGATGCTTGTGTAATGTTTGGTTACAAAGGGAAAGACAGGACACCAGGGGGGTAGTCTCAGGATGTAAATGCAACTCTAGACATTTACAGAAATGCAAGCTTGTGGTGTAACTACACCTTACGTCATGTCTCACTTGCCTTTGATGTGTCCTTGCAGGTACCGAGAGGTGTGTTTATAATCTGTAGTAATCGTACTTAGGTTGGTATTCGGAAAAAGATAAGAAGTGGTCCCTACAGTTTAGAGCAGTTGACTCTATTGACACCCAACATAACAATGATGCATCAAAAATCAAGAAGCAAGTGATCGCTTCGACATAAATTTGCTTCTCAATGCTGAGATAAGGTAGCTTTTTAAAGACCTAGTTCTATTGCTTCTACATCAATTTTTGCACCTGGAGTAGCTTTAGCACATGTTCTATCTGCCTTAAATAAGCTTGGTTGTTGGCTTGCTAAGCAAAGCAATGACACATCTGTAGGTTTAAGTTACTGCTAGATGTAAACAGCATTACACATGCAACATTGCAAAACAGAGCAGCTATAGATTTCTTATTGTTATCTCATAGTCACGGATGCCAAAATTTTGAAGGTATGTGTTGCATGAATTTATCAAATCACAGTGAATCAATCTACAAAAGTATTGCAAACTTGAAAGAGAGTCAATAATTTATGAGTAGATAACAGATGAAGATAGCTGAACAGTTTTTTCAAGGGCTGAGGAATCACTAAGTTGCTAAAGACCTTGTTGAAGACTAGGTTGTTAATTTTGTGTTTGTCTATGTTTGTCACTCAAATACAAAAAGGGGGGAAGTATGGAGGGGCTTGACAGCTGGCCCGCAAGCAAAGCTGAGTTAACAGAAGAAACAACAATTGATGATTTTTGAGTGTATCCATAGCACAGAAGAAAACAAGGCCGTCAGCATGGAAACAGATTAGAAAAGATACATGAAAATTTTTGTAAGCTAGACTATGTGCATAAGCAGATGTGTATACATATCTTATTAAATTTCTGTAAAACTTTTGCCAATTATATTGACATTAATAGCTTTGCACCAATGTATATAATAAGTTATTGTGATGTAGTTAATGACTTAAGAGCACGCTTTGTTAAGAGTATATAAGCTAGAGAACACGCAAAATAAAAAACTTTTTTCTTCTTAGACCCTAATCACATATGTATGTCATGTCCAGTCTAACAGTAACACCAAGCATTTCTACCCGGATATAATGCGAGTTTGGAACACCATGAGGAGCCTTACCTACTGGTTTCCAAGAGGAGAAGAGCTACATAACCTCCCTGGACCTTCAGTAGAAGAGCAGACCTTTCTACAGGATCAGCACTTCAACAGAACCACATCTATCACTAAAAGAGGACTGCAGCCACTGTTTAATGGGACAGCCACCACCACCCTGACTAACACTGTGTCAGGCTGTATCCTGACTGTCAGTTTAAGTCAGTGTTTTCTACTGTTATAGGCAGTAAATGATAAAGCCAAATTAATAATAATAATATAGATTTTTTATTTTGCAACCGAGATACGGTCTCCAATAGCCATAATCAAAGGGACAGCGTCGAGCCCGGGATCAGCACTGTGTGAACCCTGATCCGACCTCTATCGCATCAGATCCCCACAGTTCAAGCATGCTGTCTCTGTAGGGTTGGTTTTGTACAGTTTTTCCCACCTGAGGCAGAGGTTCTCCTATTCTTTTTGTTGCTTTGCATATTCATGCAGTCTCCTTTCTCTGTGCAGGGCTGGACAAAGCAGTTTCTGGGAAGCGATGAATGCTGATGTTACTGATGTTGAGTTACAGGAACCTGGCATTTTGATGCACGTTCCTGATGACTCTGGCTATCTTGATTGTAGATACTTATTGAGTATTCATCACTCCAGTGGCCTATGTTTTTCGCTTTCTAATTAGGTCTTCTCCATTCGCTGCCATCTGGGGTTTTGCTATTTTGTGAGGCAATCCTTTTCCCTGAGTGTCTATGGTTTTAAACTTACAGATTTTCTCGCACAGGCACAGATTATTAACAACTTATTTCATGTATATTTTACGTAAGCACGAATTATTTCATAACATATATTACATCTACCTTTATTTTAATTTTCCTATTAAATTGTAGTTCTGACTTGAAAGCTCCCACAGGTTTGTTTTCAAACTAGTACGGTATCCTCCATAATTTCCTCAGAAAACCTGCTTTTTCTTGTAATTTAGCTTTGATGAAGGGGTAACTCAAGAAAGTTGAAGGCATAGCACCAGCATGGTGGGGTTTTTTGACCATAGGTCCTCAAAGCTTTCACAAATCTTCTCAGATGCTCCCTCAATGTCATCTCCCTCTGTTAGCAAGGCAGGCTAGGGAGCTGCCCTCTCTGATGACATTTGTCCCAGAGATCCCTATACAAACTCTAGCATGCACCAAGAGCCTGTGGAAGGCACCCAAAACTCAGAGATACAAATACACAGTGTGCTATCTACCAGGCTTACCTGGTTGTTCCTTCCTTACTCCTCTTTGGACATACCAACAGGTTGCAGTTCTCTGATCCTACATACTGAGAAACCATTAGGCAGTGAGGAGAAAGGTCTGTGGATGGCTCCCATGTCATAGAACATAGCTGCAAGTTAGAAGTGAGCTCCTGCTCTGATCTTTGTGAGATAAGGTATCCATACAACTCCCAACATAGCCTTAAGAAGCTGCTGGGCTGTTTGTGGGGCAATCTCATTTCTCTCCTTCCTTCCTGCAGGCAAGTAGGAGTCACCCCAAACCCCACATTCTCTCATGAGTGGTGGTGGCCCAAAGGAGACAAAGACTTTTCATACCTCACCCCAGAGGATGACATTGAAGATCATCTGGATGATCACATAGGACCAGAAAATGTGTAACAACTGCAGGATCACCAGGAAAGCATTTATGAGACAGCTTATGGGGAACAACCAAACTTTTGCAATGAAATAATAATATACACTGTGGAAAAGAGAGGGAGAGGCAAATCAAAAGACACAAGACTAAAGAAGGTTAAGTATGTTCAGACTTACAAGGATCAGGTGTCTTTCTGCAGAATGTCTTGGCTGAGGTGTTCCCAGGGCAGAGCTGAGCTGAACCAGGATGGCGCCACCAGGCTTCACGTTGTGCCCAGCTCTCACAAAGCAAGTCCCAGAGGACCTGCTGAAGCTCTGTATGAAAATCGCCAACAATGCAATAAGCTTTGCAGACAGGTCAGTTATCAGACACCTGCAATGCTCCCTTAGAAGAGACAGGAACTGGCAACATTTCTCCTGAAATAAATCTTAAGAGGAACAATGGGCAAAAGTGAAAGCATAAGGGGACCTCACTTAAATAAAAAGATAATGGCTTTTTAAAATGAAGTTAGGGAAGAGTTAAGGATGCAGATGATCAGCTGGGCATGGCATTATTTTTAGCAAAAGTCACAGAAAGTCACTGTTCTCAGTGATGAGAACAGAAAAGAGGACAGCACTGGTTTGGAAATGGAAAGCAGACAGGACAGAGAGCAGTTCAGCACAGGAGAGAAATGATGAGTTGCTAGTATGTGTCTTCCTCCACAAGTTACCTATGACATGAATATATTGTATGCCTGCAAACCTTGTTGGACACAGCATGCATTTGCTCTGCACTTGTCTTCCTTGACCTCTGCTGCTTGCTGTTGGTGCTGAGATGTGCTGATCTTAGTCTGATCCAGGACACCTGTTACCTTCTTTGTCCTTTTGTTATGGTACAGCAGGTTGGGATTCTGGGACTTCACACTTAGTAGTGGAGATAACTGAAGTTGTGCTTGTTCTCAGGAAAGTTGCCTCAAGCTTTTACTGCTTTTGTCTCTAAGGTAGACATATGACCACCAGAATGTGGGACTTGTCATGCAAAGTCAGCTTCATAGGCATCCAGACTAAATGGCAACATAACAAAAGTTCAACACTCAGCATCTTCAGTATACAGCAAGGGCAGGGACAAAGGACAGCAACAGAGACTTACCCCTTTGTGTGTGCATAGCATGTCCTATTTTTAAAATTCTTCTTGGTGTAACAAATGAAATGTTTGGTTTGAAAAAAACCAGACAGATTAGACTATAATGCTAGTGTTGTGGAATAAGTTTATGGGAAGTTAGTCACTATCAGCTTTTCCAGGCAACTTGGCAAAAGTAAATAAAATAGAACAACTTCAGCCCAGTTAAAGGATGGAAGGGCTGCCAGATATGTGTATGCAAAAGCGGTTCTCCAAGGCTGGTACCTGTGTGTGACTTCTGGAGGAATCATTGCAGATGCCCCTCCAGCATATGCTGAATCCCTTGTGATTTTCTTGTTTTATTTCAGATACGTGGTGGGTAACTTTAAATTTACTGTGCTGGTTTTTCTACACTAATTGTTTCTTAGTAGACCTTGAGCTTTAAGGCTTTTTTAGTCTGCTAAGAATTTCTTGAGAAATTCTAACCAGTATGGTTTGCACCTTCTCTCTGTCATAGGAACCAGTGTTTATAACATTAGGAGTGGGAAAAGAGGGGAAAAGGCTGTGGCTTTAGAATAATTAGTAGAATTAATTCACTAATATAGTTAAAACTCTATGGCTTTTTTTTTTTCTCTGTGGGTTCTTCTGTTCCAGTTGAATTAATTTTAGAACTTGGAGTGTTCTATTCTCTGCCTTTCCTCCCTCAGCATGGAGGGTCACCTCTCCAGAAACTCTAACAACGCATAACACCCACATGCAGAGGACAGCAAAATGTTATTCACATTAATGGGAAAATGACAAGCTGGGAGATGATGAAAACCACAGCAAAAACACTGAATACTGCTTCACAGACCCACTTCTATTTCAGGTAGTGGAGTATCTTGGCAAGCTGTAGAGAAAAAAATTTCTGCATGTCCCTTGTACCCGTGTTCTTCATCTAGGGGCTGAGGAATTTCCCACATCTTGCAAGGATGACCAGGCTTGTAGGGATGTGTCCTAGTCTCTTTGCATCCAATTACCTTTCCCCAAGAGCAGTAGAACAACTACTTCTTAAATGCTCTGTCACCAACTTACATGTGTCCCTCTCATGGGCACTGCATAGACATGTGTCATGTGTAGCGATGTGCACAGCTGCCAGTGCTGCCCACAGGCATGAGCACAAGCCTGCAACTGGGAGAGTGACTTTTTACACAGGCAACAGTTTTAAAGTAGGAGAGATTTAAATTAGATGTTAGGAAGAAATTTTATTTACTCAAAGGGTGGTGAGGGCCTGGCACAGGTTGGCCAGAGAAGCTGAGGTTGCCCCATCCTTGGGGTAGGTTGAATAGGTCTTGGAGAAATCTGATCTAGTGGAAAGTATCCCTGCCCATGGCAGGGGGTTGGAATGACCATTCTGTGATTCCATGATTTCCAGGTGAGGGTAACACCCCTCTAAAATATAATCAGAGGCATCATGGACCAGCATGACTATCATCCGAAACCGTATCATATTGGCACAGTAGGTGATAAAGATCAGAGTGACGGTGGTGATGCAGTGGACAATTGGTTCCCTCAAGTCCTGTCATGAGAAGAAAGATTGTCAGTCTTACCTTGCCCTGGCAGCATCTAATCCTGCACACTGCTGCCTCACTAGGATATGTCAAACATCTCCACAAATCATCAGTGCTCTCCACCACACTACAGCTCTCTGAGGTCCTGCACAATCTCAAGAAGAGAATTTTGTCCTTTATGCCCAGTTTATGGAAACCCAGATAAATACCCATGAGACATATGTAGGTGCAAACATGCTGGAAGTTGGATTTTTATAAGTTTTCATTAATTGATCTGCCCTTCCAAAATTGCTCTCTTAATACGCCATATTTTCTTCCAGATGCCTCCTCTGTGTATTGAAGGCCTTTTGTAATGGCAGTAGATTGCCCCTGGCCTGGGGCAAGCCCCATCCATGGGTTCTAATGGAGGAGCTCTTCAATTGCCTGTGCTTCTTCAGTTGACCGTGCTGCAAAAGTCACGCATACATTTACAAGACCCTCATCAGGGCAGGCCAGGTCCCTCCCATCAGGGGGACACAGCCCTCTGGTGCAGGTGGCACCGGAGAGCTGGGAAAGGCTGTGATGCCACGTTTACCCAGTGGCTGTCCCTTGACCAGCCCTGGGGCCCCCAGCACTTCCCCAGCCGAGCAGACAGGAAGGCCATGCCACACATGAGCAGGGCCCAGTGCAGGGTGCAGCAGTGGGGTCTGAGAGCTGAAGGGGTTCACATGCACGAGGGGCTTCACAGCAGCACTTGTGCCTTCTCCTCGCACCCCCAGGGAGCTGACAGTGGGGTGGGGGCAAAGGGGGCTGACTGAACCATCTGGTTGTGGCTGCACTGTGGTCAATCGCCTTCCTCTTCACATCAAAGGCCAGGGTGGCCATCAGTGAGCAGTAGGAGAGCTCCAGGAGGTAGAACCAGCCCAATATGGGTGGCAGAGGCTGTAAGACAAGTGACAGCCCTGCTTAGCCATGGGTTCAGGAGAGGCGAAGAGTCTTCCCCTTCATTCAACCCATGTTTGGGACAGCAGGTGTTAGTCATGCCTAAATTTTCCTGTTCCCTCTGACTGAACTGTTTGCTGATGGACTGACAAGTCCAAAGCCAGGACTAACCCTGGTTTGTCTGCAACGGGACTGAGAGCAGCTGGGGTGTCCCCTCTTCAGAGGTTCAGACACCTCATCTCTATCCCTGCTTTGAGGTGTCAGAAGTCCTGACCACCTTTTGTGGTCACAGACAGCCACTTCCAAACAGACTTGGGTGACAGAGAAAGTAAGAAGAGGTGCCTGCTCTAAGCAGAGCTCTCCATGGGCTGTCACGTGGGAGCGCATGTGAGGAGCTCATCAAGCAGGTGTCAAACTGTTTTCATAATGCATAATGTGAGGATGAAAGACCAGAGGGGTGTTGAAATAAGACAGGTAGATATAATGAGTTATAAGTATAAAGCTTTTTGTCATAAGTAGGTGCTGTCTCCATACTTGAAGGTTTTCAAAGCTAAACTGGAAAAGACCAAAGGTAACCTGGTCTGATCTCAGAGCTAAGTGCTGCAAGCAGGAGGTTGGACAAGAATCTTTGTTATCTCTCTTCCAATATGAATTATCTTTTGATTCCATGTATTTGCTGCTCACCTGTTGTGGAAATTTCAACCAGCACATGGTGTGGCCCCAAAACCAGGGTTTCTGTGCATAGAGAAGGCAGCAGTAAGAACCCAGCATCTTTTAATGACACCTAAAGACCATGGGAAGAGGTATTGCAAGAACTCAGTGTGCCCATGCTAGATCCAATCTAGCTCTGAGCTTTGGAGAAACTGGTTGGCAAAATGCATTTATCATTAATGAATGTACAAGATGTCACAGGGAGGGTCTTTGGAGCAGTGGTCAGCAGCCACAGTCAGGACAGGGTCTGCTCCTGTCTGAGATGCAGGAGCTGGGTGTGGGTATCTGTGGGGAGCATTTATACCAGGATCCAAGACAAGAACAGCAGAGTGACATCACTGACACCTAGTCAGCTCCACCCAGGGAAAAGGGAACTTGTGAATCAGGATTGGGGATGATTCTGCTCCATACCCCGAACTTGTCCTTCTCTGGCTTTGCACCCACAGTCATGACCGCACATCATCTTTAGATGGGCTCTTTAAAGTGGCCTAGGACCTTCAGCCTCATTTGCAATGAACAAAGAGCTTTTGAAAGGTGTCACTTCACAGCATGACCCTGCTCACATGCTTACATCATACAGAAGAGGCAGTCCAGAGAAGAATGAGGTGGAATAAAATGTAAGTCTCCAACTAAAACAGAAAACAAAGAATTAAGACCTCCTCCAGAGTTGAAATAGCTCCCCAGGCTGTTCCCAGGATGCCCACAGGGGAACCTGTGCTTGTTTGGACAGAGATTTGCAGAATCTCATCTCTGCTGGCACATGGAAGCATGTGCTATAAGGCTTCATGGTATCCACTGCCCAGCCAGGCTCTGCTGAGATCCATGCTTTGCCCAGATTCCTTGGGCATTCCATCAGGGCTAAAGAGGATGCAGTAAGGCTACCAAGATGACTCTCTCTGTCTCCTTTTGTTGTGTGGATGTTTGTAGATCACCTATCAAATGCTTATACACCCCCGACAATGGAAGGCACCCAGTTTTTCTCGGTGATGGCACAGGAATACTGGGGGATTTATTGCTTTCTTCAGAAATGCTGCAGTAGGAAGCACTGCACAAGCTTCCAGGTGAAGAATATATGTTTTTAAACATAATAACACGATTCAAGCACAGAATTATTTCATTTTCAGAGGGGGAAGAGGAGTAGATCTCATACCTGATGGGGGTCTTTATGTACATATAGCATTAAACCCCAAGCTGAGAACCAGAGGTAACTTGAATCTCTTGATCAAGACAGTTGCTGACTCCTCTCTCCACCATGACTCCATGTATTACTAAGATTTGCAGGAAGATTTAATATGAGAGAGCAAAGAACTTGGGAAAAGGAAAGTTGTCAAGATTTTGGCGCTTTCTTGTGTTGCTCAGTTTTAACCTCCCTCTTTCATGGCTTGAACTGCCTCCTAACTGCACTTCATGGATTCATTTTCTGCCCAACCATCCATGCTGACAATATCTTAAAATTTTAATTTTACATCAAGATCACCTTTGAAATTAAGTTTAACACATTTTACAGGCAGCTTTTGTGTTCAAAATGCCTCTGAGTGATTTTGAGATTTAAACCTGTTTCTCCATCAAGGCCAGTACACTCTCTTGAGGCAATTTTAACTTTTCAAAGGTAAAAATGGGAAGGGAGGGAGGGAGGGAGGGAGGGAGGGAGGGAGGGAGAGAGCTGGCAGTGCTGCAGCGTGGCTCTGTGTGCAGTAAGGGGACCTGGCCTCAGGGGACAGAGACTCTGCTCGCAGCCACAGCAGCTCCCTGGGAGTGTTTGGGGTAAGGACAGGACAGAGGGTATTGATGATGTGCTGACCTGTTGGAGGTCTCCATCACCAAAATCTAACCCAACTACCTGGCCTCACAGAACTTCTTCATCAGTCTGGGGTGGTCCTGGGCCCACCGGTGCCTGAACCAGGTCTCCACCTTTCTGACAGGCAGGTCACTTTGCTTGGCTAGTGCAACCAGCTTCTCCTCGAAAACAGAGCAGGGAGGAAGGACTGAGCCTTTTGGAGGCTGTCATTCCCTGTGAGGGAAGAGGAGCTCTGCTCCCAGGGCCTGCTTCTGCCTGTCTACCTTTGCCCAAAGTTCACCTTTCTTTGAAAAAAATTGTATCAACTCTGTTTTTTGCATTTGTGAACTCCCAGATTGTTTTGGCCATTTTAAAACTCCAATTCAGACACATCTAAATGCAGGTTCAGAAGGAAGCACAGCCTCTCCCTGGTTAAATTTTGCCACCTGTACACAATGGGATGTAATGTCTGGCTATAAAAGTCTAAATATTTTTTTTTCATCTCTGATACAATTTTGGATTATAATTATCAGCTACTGATGGAAAACCTGAAGATAAAAGAAGTTTCAACTTGTAAAGATAAAGAAACAGACACATGGTTTACTCCATAAGGTCAGTAAACCATTTAGCTGTTGAAGTGGCAGTCACAGGCTCGAAGGCATCAATTCCATCATTCTCATTTTCTGCATGAATTCCAAATAACATGACAAGAGTTAAGGTTTTTAAACTGTGATTAAAATTAATGTAAAGATGAGCTCATGAGCATTTTATAATTAATCTGACAAAGCTTCATCATGATTACAGTAAATTATTTTTTAAAATCCATGCATCAGTGTGAGTCATGATCCAGGCCCAGATACTGGTGGTGCACAAAGCTAAATCCAGCTGGAGACTGGTGACCATTGGTTTCCCCCAGGGCTCATTTTTGGGGCCAGTCACATTTAATATTTTCATCAGTAATCTGGACGAGGCGATCAAGGACACCCTCAGTCATTTCACAGGTGACACCAAGCTGGGTGGGGTGTTGATTGGCTGGAGGGCAGGAATGCTCTGCAGAGGCAATTTGACAGGCCGGATCAATGAGCCAAGGCCAATCAGGCAAAGGGCTGGGCCCTGCCCTTGGGTCACAAGAACCTCATGGGACAATCCAGGTTTGGGGTAGAGTGGCTGGAAAGCTGGCTGGTGGAGAAGGACCTGGTGGTCCTGGTCAACAGTGGCTGAACACGAGCCTAGGTGTGCCCAGGTAGCCAAGAGGCCCAATGGTGCCTGGCCTGTACCAGCCACAGTGTGGCCGCAGGACCAGGGCAGTGACTGGGCACTGCTGAGGCATTTCAAATCCTGGGTTCAGTTTTAGGCCCCTCAGGATAAGAAAGTCACTGAAGGGCTGGAGCACATTTAGAGAAGGGAACAGAGCTGGGGAAGGGTCTGGAGCACGAGGCTGATAAGGAACAGCTGGGGGGCCTCAGCCTGGAGAAAGGGAGGCTCAGAGGAGACCTTCTCACTCTCTACAACTCCCTTGCAGAAGTAGAACAAGATGAAATGATCTCTAGTTGTGCCAGGGGAGGTTTAGATTGGAAAAATTTCAAGCCCTGGCACAGGCTGCCCAGGACAGTGGTGGAGTCCAGATTCTTGAAGAGATTTAAAACGTGTAGATGTGGTACCTGAGGACACGCTGGTGGCCTTGGCAGCACTGGGAGAATGGTTGGACTTCATAATCTCAGACAGCTTTTCCAACTTAAATGATTCTGTGATTCTGAAGGACTTGGGGTTCTGCCAAAAATAAGCAGCCTTAATAGACTCTACCCAAAGGGGTGGTGGCTGCCTTCCTGCCAGAGCCAGCAGCTGTCACATCAGCTGCTGTGTTTGACATGCAGCAGGTCAGGGGTGCTGGGATTGCAGCCCTTGAACATGTTGGAAGCTGCTGCAATATCTGCTTGTACATCTCTTCCCTGGAAGGGTGGCTAACAGCAACTGCCTGGCTTGTGAGGCTGGTTTGCCTGGCCAGGGGAAAGAGAGAATGTGTTTCTTGCCTGGGCTTTTGGGACAATGGGACACAGGGACACTCACCTTCTTTGAGCTACTGCCCAGCAGAATGTAGAAGCCTTCCAGGGTGGCATTGGTCTGAACTTTGGGCCTTTGTGTGTCGCTCATCCCAATGCCCTGCCCAAGGGCAGAGTCAAGGCTCTGAAAGAGGAAGGAGCTCTGGCAGGAGAGGACCTGTGTGCCCACACTGGCAGCCAGGGTCAGCCAACAGGAAGATGCTGCCAGTGCCATAATCTGTGCTGGATGTAGAGCCCCAGCACCAGCAGAGTGCTCTCACACCTGACCCAGGGCACAGCCCGAGGCTCCCAGTGCTGCTCCAGCACACACTCAAGACTTGGAGCCTCTGCCAGTTCAATGCTCTTCACTCACAAACACAATGGCACCAAAGCAAAGATGGGGTGGAGACAACAGTAACGATGGCTAAATAAGCAATAATTTATTTTGCTGAGACAACAGGACACAGATCATGCCTCTGTGTTGGAGTGTATGCTGGCCCTCCTTACTGTGCTCCTGAGCAGGGCAAAGGATGTCACACAACCAGTCTGCAAGTGTCTGAGTGTCCCATGGGCTCTGTGTCTAGGGTACCTGACCACTGTCTGCAGCAGGAGCCAAGGACAACACGTGGGAATATGCTGGTTCCTGTAGGAAACCCCAGCAAAGCTCTAGTGGGAGGCATTGTGTCCTAAATCATGTTGCTTCTAGGAAGCTAGCCAGGTGCAACATGCCTTCCCTTCTTTGAGGGAAGATCTGATGACCCTGGAATTAACTCTGGCTCTTCCTACAGCCCTCATCTGCCACATCTTCTTACACGGCTGTGCACTGCAGGCAGGAGCCAGCACTCGGGGCAGATGGGTCAGTGCTCCCTGGCTCGTCCAGGAGACACCCTCTGTCCCAGCTTAGGGCAGGTTTGCTGACCACAGCCTTGATACTTCATGTCCTCCCCTTTCCCCCCCTGGAGTCCTGCTGTGCCTGGTGGGAAGCATGCTGGCTGTTCTGCCCACAGGGCACACAGCCCTGCTTTAACTGACCGGCTTCCAATTTTCCGAGTGTGAGGGCTGATCTGCACCTCCCCACGTGTCAGTCTTTGTTCCTGGAAAAGGGGCTCAAAGCCCTGTCTGAATCCATCTCATGGGATGAGCAACGTGGATCTGCCTCATTTCCACACACAAGTTCTGGGGAGATGCTAGGCAGCCCTCAGGCTCCCTGGGGGTGACATGCCTGCAGCTGGGACCCTGGAGTGTATCATCACCCCTGACAGAACTGGGGTCCTCTGGTGTCAGGAGGAGAAAATGAGGCAGAGCTGGGCAAAGAGCAGTGTGAGCAAAGAGGTCCCACGGCAGCTCTAGGAGCTCTGGGGTAGGGAGCTCACATAACACCTTCAGGAGCATCCTCTAGGATCAGGCTGAACCCCGGCTCAGCTAGGGGCTCCCAGCACTGACATACCCAGTAAATCCCTTATCTGTGCTGCAAGCTGCCTTATCTGTCTTGGACTGTCTCCAGAGGGACCCACCCACAGCTAAGGTATGACTGAGAGATGGACTTGTCTTTCCATACCTACAGGTACAGGAGGGAGGGAGGGCAGGGGAAAGAGCTGCCATACCATATAAATACCATATGGTATGAAAAGCAGAGAGATTCATTATTCCTGGGGACAATCCCATGTACATGTTTGTAGGGGTCAGGAGGCCAGCAAGGATTTTTCTGGAGAAGCCCTGCAAAACACTGGTGGCAATCAGCACAGAAGAAACCAGAGGTGCTGCACTCACCTTTCAAAGATGCATTGGACAAAGATCAATAACAGGCCACCAGGGATGCAGAGCAGGAGGTGCTGAGGCTGTGGGTACTGTATGTCTGCCAACTCCTTCAAGTCTTCCCAGATAGCTCCAGGTGGCAGCCAGTGTTCATGGTGCCAGAACCCCTCTGACACTCCCATTCTGGTCAAGACGGTGGGCACAGAAACCAGAGGCTGCCTGCAGCAAGCAGGTATTAAAAGTAAGGCACAAACTCACTGCTAAATCAGGACTCCCATCTCAACAGCTCATCACTCACTGTCCCAACCTCTTGCTCAATCCCATGAGTATGTCAGACTAGTTGAAATATCATCACTTGTTTTGACCTGCCTGTGAGCTTGGAGGTCGGGTAAGATGTCCTAGTACACAAGAGTAATTTAGAGGGTGTCCAGGAGGTGGCTGATTTCAATTTCACTCTGTTTCACAGATGACACCTACCTGGTGACACTATCAGCAGAGTCATCTCTCTTGCCCCCTCTTTCTATCAGGCTTTTCCTTCTCAGGCTGCAAAGCCCTCATCTCTTAATCAGCTCTGACACCCAGCAGAGTGTGTGGATGGAGGTCCCAGGGGAGGCTGTCTACATTCATGAAAATCTTCTGGCATCTTCAAGACCCCAGCAGTCCCAGTTTTGGTTCCTTCATCTTGGCCAGTGACATCCCATATCCTGTTTGCATTTTGAATCATCACGTACTGAGCACAAAGCTGAGGCACTGCTCCCCACGGTGGTTCTGGAGTGCTCTCACACAGACCAGTGCTTCAGGACACCCTCTCTGGTGCACCACCTTCCTCTGCATACTCTGCTCCATTGAGCTTCACCTATGTTCTGTCAGTCTCTCAGTGCTGTGAACTGCAGCACACAACCTGCAACACCATCATGAAGAACCTTCATTACCAGCTGATTTTGTTCTCTGCTTTTTCCTCCCCTTTTTTGGGGGCACCTGCACCAATACACAGCTGCAAACAATCAGTGTTGGTCTCTCATAATCAGCTCAGGTGGGTTTCCTCAGGCTGGTGAGGGACCTTTCTGAATGCCTTTGCAAAGCTGAGCAGGGTACAGGTTCTCTCCACTATATGCGCTCACCAATTCTTTGGGGTAACTCCAGCAGAGTGAGACAACTTCCCCACAGACACCCCCCCCCCCTCCCATGGGGACCCTTTCCTATTCATATCTGTTTCCAAAAATTCTAACACATATAATATTTTCTACTGCTCTGACCAGTTGACCAGTCTGTATGTCAGACTACAGAAGGCTGTAGTTTCTTAAATTCCCACCTGGAACCTTCTTAAATTTTTCTGATAACAAGATGATTTGAAACAAAGAACAGCATTCCACAGTTGGTAGTTGAACTCCTCTAAGAACAAATTTCCTCCTGCCAGTGGGTTTGAAGGTTTGCTGTTACTCAGGTAATCTGTCTGCCATATAACATTTTCTCCCCCGTTGGCTTGAAGTGGATCCTCTTGCAATATGTTCTCAGTGAGATGTCAGGTATTGGACCCTCTCTCCCTCAGCTGGGGAGCCACACAGGGCAGCTCACTGCATTTCTTGGCTCTAGCCTGACCTATCCCAGTGTTCCTGCTGTCTGTCACCATCATTTCTGAATCCAGCCATCTTGTCAATGTTTCATATTGCCTTTCAAGTTGTTTCTCAGGATATTTCTTGGCTTGCTTTATCACATGCTTACATTCATCTGACAAAGTTATAGGTCCCTTCCCTTGTTTAGACATGACTTCAGCTTTTTGAACAAGGCTTTGCCTTTATTTGCAGGCACTGTGTCTGCTGTACCTGTGAGAATGGGAAAAGCAATGTTGTTCCAAGTGCAGCCATCCAAGAAATGGTTCCCTTGGGCAAACATTTCCAAATGAAATAATGTGAAATAATGTGATAATGGAGATCTCTGAAATTTACTGTGTGCAGGAAGAAGGAAAAAACTGTGCCAAATTATTCTTAAAACAAGATCTAAAATGGCAACAGATGTCCCAATCTCCTGGAGTCAGCAGATTCGCATCAGCCATAATTTTGGGCTAGGGCAGCCTGGGGGCCACACTGTGCCAGCCTTGACTCATCCACCTCACAGCAGCCTGGAAGCATCTATATATGCTCTCTTTCTCAGGGCTCACCTGGAGCGGGATGCCTCATCTCCCACAGTCGCTCACTAACATTATGTGGGCATACACTGTGTGATGCACATCTCATCTGTGCATATGGGGGATAAAAGTATGTGGAAAAGAGAGTCAGGCCCTGCTTGGTCTAGTGCTGCATCTGGAGATAGAACTCTCCGTTAGAAAGTGAGTCCTATGAGGAGAAACTGAGGGAGCAGGGGGGGCTCAGCATGGAGAAAAGGAGGTTCAGGGTGATCTCACTCTACAACTCCCTAACAGGAGGGTGCAGCCAGGTGGGAGTTGGGCTCTGCTCCCAGGAAACAAGTGACAGGAACAGAGGAAATGAACTCAAGCCATGCCAGGAGAGGTATGGGTTGGACATTAAGAAGAATTTTTCCATGGAAGGGGTTGTTAAACATTGGAATGGGTTGCCCAGGGAGGTGGGGGAGTCTCCATCCCTGGAGGTAATTAAGAAGTGATTGGACTCTGCTCTGATTGACAAAGTGGTGACTGGTCACAGGTTGTACTTGATGATCTCAGAGGCCTTCCCCAATCTAATGAATTTGGTGGTTCCATGATATGCTCTGCTGGGTTTCTAAGCAGACAAGTGACAGACTTGCTGCAAGTTTTCTACAACAGCTGTTCTGTGGGGGGAACTGTGATGCCCCATGGGTGAAGACAGGAGGGGATGGATACACTAAAGTCTTAAACACTCACACTACTCAGAAGCTTCCCAGCCCTGGAGCAAACATAAAGAGAAAAGGTGGAGCAGTGCAGGGAGGGAGCTGAATGCTTCTTCAAGCCTTAGCAAGTTGATGGCAAGAAAACAAATTCATCAGCTGATCTGCCTCAATGACTCATCACTGTTATGCTCACTTAAAGGCAGCACTCAGTTATTCTTGCTCAAATCCAACAGCTCTCCTGTATTCTTGATGTATCTTTCATAAGAACCAGGTCTGCCTCCTAACAAGCTTATCTCAATCTTCAACAACACAACAAAGCCCTGAGGATCAAACCCAGCAGACATTAACATACACTGGCTCCACTGGGCATTATGCAGACTCTGGGTAGCATTCTGCTCCTAGAAGGAGAGGTGATGTGATTTTACAACAGGGATCTTCCCTAGCCTCCTAAAACCTCACAAAAAAAGAATAGATGGTAATTTCTCTCCTCCTACCCTTGCAAGCCAAAGCACCTCCCCAGTGTTGCCATCTTGGACTTGCCATTGTCCTGGCAGTACCAAGTAACCTGGCCTGCCCCTAAGTCTAGTGTAGGGGTGTTCCAAATTGTCCCTTGTTCCAGGGCCAAACACAGTCTTACTGAGTAGGAGACAAACCTGGCAGCTGCAGATCTTTACTGGCATGGCTCAGTGTGGCTGTGGGTCCTCTGCAGGGAGCATCTTCCCCTTGGCAATGGCACCCACATGGGTCTCCCTCATCACACATCCACCTGTAAGGTGGGGCCAGCCAGGTTTACCTCCTGGTGGTTAAAGAAGTAGAAAAGAGACCAGACAATCAACCTTTAAAAGTAATTTATAAAGAACATTTACATTCAGTAGTACAAAATGATGTAGCATTTCAATATCCCTCCTGAGCACAGCACCTGCAGAGAGGTGAGACCACACGCTCAGATCACAGGGTACACAACACGTGCTTCCAACTTTCAATTATCACAGAATTACAGAATATTATGTGTTGGAAGGGACCCACAAGGATCATCAAGTCCAACTCCTAAGTGTTGAGAAACAGCTGTCTGGATTTCCCAGCTCTTCCAATGGGATTTGTGGGGGTACTCCTCCAGCCTGGGCTTTGGAGCTTAGGGGCAGTAAGTAGGGACTGAGATCCATACCATAACAAAACTGGTCACTGGCACAAAGAGTACTTTCTTTGACAAGAGCATGTTTTATCTTATGCCTTTCCAAGAGCTTTCATTTCACTATACTCAGTTTTAATTTTCTAAGTGTATACAGGGCACCTGTTTTCTCAGAAGAGGTATCCCAGTGGTAAGATTTGTCACTTGTCAGCCATAATAATTACTAGCAATAGGCCAGGGCCTCCAGAGGCTGATCCAGGCTAAAGAGATTCCTATCAAACATTAGGTGGGTATAACTTGACACTGCCAGTGTTTATCCACCTTCTTATTTTTAAAGTATTTTTCAAGATTAACACATTTGACAACAATTTTGGTACAGTCTTAATACAAGTCAAACCACTTTGATCCCTTGCTATCTGTTTTGAGGCTACAAGCTATATTAAGCTTTTACTGAAGGAAGACAAAAAACTTCCTTCAAATATCCACTGGCTATAAACACTTGGGTTTATGGGAAGCAGGAATTAATCTACAATACTGAAATTGCACTCCAGTTTATCTACACAGTGAGCAAAACTTTCTACAGATGGTGGCCTGGGGTCGCTGGAGGCCAGGCCAGCGGCACAGGACAGCAGCTATCTTTCCTTGGCATGGCCATTGGCACGGTGGGCTCTGTTGTCCAGGGGCTCAGATCCATTCCTCTGGATGTAACCATTGCTTGCGACGTTGCTGAAACACGTGATCCCATTTTTCTCCTTTTCTCTAATTTTATCTCTTTCTTCATCCTTGTCACTTTCTTCTGTGTCACTTCTCATGTCCTTTTCCATCTACAAAGGCAGGTGAGTGAGAGGCCAGATAAACACAGCAGTTCCACAAGCAGCAGTGATGGCTGAGCCACAGGCTGACCATGCACCTGCTGCCTCAGCCACTCAGCACAGGATCCCTGCAGCTTTTACATTACCCTTGGGAGCAGATTCTCCCTGCCTTTTTGCTTTCAGTCTCACTGGAATCTCATCTGTGATCCTGATACACATTCCTGATACACATAATTCCTGAAATTAGGAATTACAGGCTGCGAAGTAGAGCAAAACCACAAATGCCCAGGACTGAAGACAACTGTGTAAGCCTGAGGAGATCCACATTGCTGCACTGGTCATCAGCATGAGGGAGAAGGATGGGGGAGGCCATTAATCAAGCTATTTTATACTTTCCAAAACGGACAAGGAGTAACTTTTGCCTGGGTGGTAACGTGGCCTGGGTGGCTGCAGGCTGACAACACTCAGGACAGGCTGGAAACATGCTTCCCAAAGGGTCAACACAAAGCCACTCCACTCTGACTGCATTCAGTTTTATGGTCAGGCTTTTCCTCTTGCTGTTTATTGACTGATAGATCTGTAATCTACTTCTGTAAATATTTAATTATCTGCCTTAAGAAGAAGGCAAAAAAGAAATAATGGGATAAAATGACAGCTTAGAAAAGAGCAGCTCAGCACTTCCTGGCTTCTCAGGTTGTCTCTACTCTGTCATATAGGATGCCAATATTGGGGACAAATTCACAGTGTCACACTCCTTGTTGGACAGAGGGAAAGCTGTAAACCCCTTCTGTGACCTCAGCTTTAGAAACTGCTCAGGGGAAAATCAGGTGCTGCCCAGAAATTTAATCTCCATTTATGGCTGCCCATTCTTCTTGAGATCTCCCAGATCATATTGAGATCTCTATTCCAGCTCATGCTCTTTCAAAAGATCACTACAACCAGATGCAGACAGGATTTGTAAAAATCTAAATTTGCACTGAATTCACTCTGCCTCCAAGGACAATATGGATGGGAGACAGTATCTTCTGTGAACAACCTGCACCTTGGATCACTCTGGAACTGACAGATCAGGAAATATACAGGAATCTGGACCTGCAGCATAAGGACAAATCGTAGTCAGTATTTCTAAATACATCCATTTATAGCCAGAGAAGGTGGCTGAGGCCTTAAATCTGGCAAGATTCCCAAAGGAACTATAAAGCTGCTCCCTCTATGAGGGAATGAAACTTGTATTTCAGGATCTAGGCTGAGTTCTAATTACTTGGGATTAGGAAACATCATGTGAGAAGGTGGTCAAGATTATCCTGTAGCCAGAGAGGAAAACCGTGGAGACCAGAAAGGCCCGCAAGAAGAACATGAACTGATTGCAGCAAAAATTTTGTGGCTCTCAAAGAGAGAATGTCCTGTATTCCTGCTGATATTGTTTTGGGCTACTAAATACTGTCATTGAAACAGATCTGTTTAGGACAATTCTTTTTGCTTTTTACTGCTCAGTACAGAAAGTTTTGAAATCTATTTTTATCTAAAATGGCATATCCATTTTAGATAAAATAGGAAAAATTCTGGATATGCTTCAGGATTTTCTTCCCAGATGGTTCTTTACTTTCTAATAAGACTATTTATTACCTCATCATTTTACAGTACAGTAACTTCAGCAGTAATTCAGCCCTAGGAAAAACTAGGAAAACAATAAAAGGCTGCCTTCAGTTGTATCTTCATTTCTGGCCCTGTTTCCTGATCTGCAAGTAATTTGCCCTGTGCTACCTTAAGGGAAGGCAGATAAAGAAAATGGGAACAATCAGGATAAAGAGGAGACTTTAATGATTGCTCTCAGTTCCTGTCAGACAGAATTCCTCAGCTGGATACCAGTAAAACAAATCATCCTGGGCTCTGAGGTCACTTCCCACAAGGCACTGACTGGTCACCTTTGGACTGCATCCTTGGCATGTGGCCAGTCATGGCTTTGATTTTGGGAACATGCTGAGCAGCACTTTGGTTTCAGCAAACACTACAGGCCAGAAGGAGTGGGATGTGGGATGCATTCCATTTCAGTTTATACAGCTGGAGCTCAGATACGCATCTCTGGTTTCTCTGTGCCTGCTGAGCAGCACTGCCAGGTGAAGTATGGAATGGATCATAATTTGGGCATGTCTGTTGCCCTCCACTGCTGGAAGAAGAGCCCAGGCAGCTGGTTTAGACAGAAATACCGACTGTGTGAAATCTACAGCATCGTAACACAATTCTGATCAAAAATCCTGTACAATAAGGGAAACACTTTTGCACTGACCTCACCAATTATGACAATTTCCTCTTCCTTGATTTCTTAGTCTTGCTACAAATGCAAATCACACTGCACAAAGTGTCGGTATTTTTACTCAGATATCAGGCATTGTTCACAGACATCTCTCCTGGAGTCCAATCCATATTTTTGTTGAATATAAGCATCAGAAGTAGACCCAATATTGTAGTGATTCATAAAAATTTTTTCAGTCAACTTTCCTTAATATAACTGAGTTTCCTTCTACCTCACTGTTGGAAATATGCATGTATAATTTCAATAGAATAAGGAATCCATGCCAGATGGACCCCTGTATTCTCAAGCAGTCTAGGTGGACCCTCCCACCCCATGTGATGTAAAGGATAGTACAAACTGATGCATACCGTGCCCTGGAGGATGAACTTGTAGACCATGTGAATAATTAGGCAGGACCAGAAGACATGGAGCAGCTGCAGAATTATCAGGAGAACATTCACAAAGTAGTATCCAAAGAAGGGTTGGAATATCTCCATGGAGTAATAGTAGGTGTTATAAAGCACTCTGCAAAACAGAGGGGATTGCAGTGGAGGGAAAGCATATTGTTAACAGGGCCACAATTAAGCCCCAGAAATTTGTAGTCACAGAGGAAGTTTCAGATCAGCCACTTCCCTCTTTACCTATCCCAGCTCTCAGTCTCCACCCAAAGTGCATGGGATGGAGCCACTGGCCCAGGGCTCCAGGACTGCTCTATGAACCCAAAGAGCAGCCTTGTTTACCCCAAGGCAGGTGCAACAGCCATGTGGCACCCATGTGCAAAGGGGAGGAACACATGCTCCAGGACAAAAAACAAAGGTTGCAACACCCAGATAATCATCCTGTCTCTCAGAAGGCAGCTGCTCCATGTCCCCTCACTGCAGCAGACTCACGTGTAGGGGTAAATGATCAGGCGGCTGATCAAGAAAACAGCTGAGAAGATCATAAAGAGGCTGTCACAAGTTTTTTTCCATTTCATGTAATTGAATATCTTAGTTGGCTGGAAGAAGAAAGAACAATTAAACAGCAGCCAAGACGGCATCTGCACACACTCCAGGGGGTTAATGAGACATGTATGACACAACCTGCATGCAGGTAACCACAGGTCTGCCCAGCTCTCAGCTGGGCACCCTTGGCTGGGTCAGCAGAGCAGCAGAAGGATCTGTGGAACACTCCAGTGCTTGGCCTATGTTAGATAGAAGGACATTCTGTGACTGAAGAGCACCATTGCTGATTAGGCTCTGCTTGGCTCACCTCTAGGAAGCAATCAGAAGCATCATGAATCACCATCACCAGTGTCCCAATGCGGATGTAGTTGGCACAGTATGAAAAACTGATCAGGAAGATGGTTGCAGCATGATGGACTATCTGCTCCTTGAAATCCTGATGAGAAGGGAAGCAGCAGAGAATAGAATACATAATATACCTCCTGCCCCAGTCCAAATGTGGTTCCTGCAGGTAGCAATGATATCTCTCTACCTAGTGACTAAGCCTCCCACTACAAAGTCTTACCCACATAATTATTTTATCAAATGCATTCTAGAAATGTAGGCAACCAAGAGACCCAGGAATGAAGAGCTTGTGGTGTAAACTGAGGATCTCACAACAAAGAACATTCTTTCCCTCCACCAACCATGGCCTCATGCTGCACCCTGTCTGTTGGGACACTGGCACCAGGAACACAAGCAGCTTTACTGGCAGAGAACCACCTCTTTTCCTGTCTCTATGATCAGTGCAGCCTAGAAGAGTTACAGAAGAGCAATTTTTATATTTGGATTTTAAGTTTGGATTGAGAACTCTGCAGTACTTTGCACCTTTCTATATCAGGGCTGGTGTTCTCCACTTCCCAGAGTAGAGAAAGCCAATGAGTGGTAATGAAAATTCCTGTGAATGAGCAAGGAGAGACTGCTACTACACACATGCTCTTAGAGATCACTCTCCTAAGTGTTCACTTTGTGTCCTCTTTGTACTTGATTGTCCGCTGAGACTGCCGCTCACCTTCCTCTTCACATCAAAGGGCAAGGTGAAGACCAGTGACCAGTAGAAGGAGAGCTCCAGCATGTAGTACCAAAACAGGGAGGGCTGGAGAGGCTGTGAGAGAGGGAGAGACAGGGAAACACATATCAGATACATTAGTGCAAGGCCTGCAAGTGAAAACCTTCCAAGGCAAAAGACAACTGTAATAGGTTGATGCTGACTGGAGGCTAGGCAGCCACCAAAGCCACTCTGTCACTCCCCTGCACAGGTGGACAGAGGAGAAAAAAAATAACAAAGGGTTCATGAGTTAAGGACCAGTACAGATTGCTCATCAAACATAGTCATGGGCAAAACAGACTCTAATTAGAGATATGAATTAAGTTAATTGTTAATAAAATCAGAGCATGATCATGAGAAGTGAAATAAACCGTTAGAAACACCTTTCCCCCTGCCCCTCCCTCCTTCCCAGCTTTACCTCATACCCCAGTGACGCAAGGAGATGGGAATGGGGGTTATGATCAGTTCATCACCCATGGCTTCTCCTGCTGCTCAGGGAGAGGAATGGTTCCCCTGCTGCACTGTGGGGTCCCTCCCATGGGAAAAAGTTCTGCATTAACTTCTCCAGTGTGAGTCCATCCCATAGGCAGCAGCTCTCTGCGAACTGGCACAACATAAGTTCATCCCATGGAAAACAATCCTTCCCAAACTGCTGCGGCGTGGGTCACTCTTCCATGGGGTGCAGTCCCTCAAGGACAGGCTGCTCCAGCATGGGAGCAGGTCTCCTCTCTCCATGGGTCTCCCATGGGGCCACAGCCTCCTCTCAGGTACCCCCCTACTCTGGTGTGGGCTCCTCTTCCATGGACTCTGGGTGGATCTCTGCATCCCCCATGGATCCCCAAGGGCTGCAGGGGCACATCTGCTTCACCTTGGTCCTCAGCACAGCCTGCAGAGGAGCCTCACCTCCTGCACCTGGAGCACCTCCTGCCCCTCCTTCTCCACTGACCTTGGTGTCTGCAGAGTTGTTCCTCTCCCATGTTCTTAGCCTGCTCTTCTCTGGCTGCAAATACAACTGTGCAAAAACTTTTTCTTTTTTTTTCTTTCTTTTTAAGTCTGCTATCACAGAGGTGTTACCACCATTTCTAACTGGCCCAGCCTTGGCCAGTGGCACATTCAACTTGGAGCCACCAGGGATTGGTTCTGCTGGATATGGAGGAAGATTCTGGCAACTTCTTACAGAAGCCACCTCTGTAGCCCCCTGCAACCAAAAACAGGCAGCAAAAACCCAATACTACAACCAAATCAACAAAGCTGACTCCTGCTGCTTCAGGGGGAAATAGTTCAACTGAACAACACACTCACTAAATGTCATTTGTGCCAAGATTAAATCAAACAGCAGGGGAAATTCAACTTTACCACACCATGTCAAACATTTAGGGAACTACCGTAAAGATCTTGAATATTTTTAGGATTTCTTCAGCATTATTCAGATTCCTGAGCAGAGAGTACAGAGTTTTAAAAACTACATAAACCAATTCATTATGGTGGAAAAGGAGTAGCTGAATAAATCATTCCCTTTTAAGGCTTGAAGATGCTTCAGATACTCTGTACTCTGTCACAAATTTTCCAGCTTAATCAAACTAATGGGGGGAAAATCCAACCCCAGCAGGAAATATAATTCACATTCTTTTGGGTAAATTATCTGGGCTTTTACAGCTGGAAACAGAAAGCTTAGACGCACTCAGCAAGATCTTGTTACTTAACAAGGAATTTTTGCTGTTGTTGCATTATATGACCTCCTTAAACCTGAATCTATTTGATAAATAATTACTATGATTAAAGGGGCTTTGCAACCATTTTCAAAGGAACATGAAATATTGTGCTCCCTAATACCAACTGGTTATTTATGGCCTTCATAAATTCTAGTTTGTTTTCCTTTGCAGCACCAGCAATTGGCCACAAGAAGAAGAACAGCTGGATGCCCTGGGGTTTCTAGGGAGGATATGAACATCTCCCTAGCTGGTATGTGCTGGTCACACTCCAGGTTATCCAAACAGGAGCTCTGGATCAGAAGCTATTTTTTCCCCCAAAGATCAGACTATTTGGGAGAACTGGTGTTTCTTTCCTCATTGTCTGTAGCACACAGCATGGTCTGTTTAGTAGAAATTGTAATTAATACATTTGTTGTTCCTGCTAATTCACAGGTTTGTCCTTGACTTGCTTTTTGCCAGTGGGACATGACCAACCCTGGTTTTGGTCTTTTCTGGTTGTTACAAATGTTGGAAAATGGGTGTGTTGGATTTACACGGAAAGGTTTTGGTAGAGGGGTTGGGGCAAGGGTGGCTTCTGTGGGATGCCAGAAGCTGCCCCCTGTCCAACAGACTCAGCTCCAGACACCTCCAAGTTGGATCTGCCACTGGTTCCATGAATGATAGTGGCAGTGGCTCGAGGACAATGTAGAAATGGAAAAAACTGCTGGGTAAGAGTGGTGTGGAGAGAGGAGTGAGAATATGAGATGCAGCTCTGTAGACCGTCAAGGAGGAAGAGGAGGAGGAGGAGGAGGAGGAGGAGGAGGAGGAGACTCCCCAGCAGGCCATGGTCATACAGGCTGTCATGGAGGTCCACGGGGAGCAGAAATCCACCTGCAGTCCCTGGAGGACCCCTGACTAAAGCAGGGGGATGTGGCCTAAGGAAGCTCTGAGCCTGTGGAGACCCTGTGCTGGGCCAGGCTCCTGGCAGCACCTGTGGACCTGTGCTGGAGCCATGACAGAGCAGTCCATTCCTAATGGACTGCCTGCTGTGGAAAGGACCTGCAGTAGAGAGGTTCATGGAGAGCTGTCTCCCACTGGAGAACCCTGCTACCAGATCAGGAGGAAGGAGCAGCAGAGACAAGGTGCAATGCACTGCCCACAACCCCCATTCCACATCTCAATGCACCCCTGCAGGGGAGGAGGTGGAGAATGTGGGGGTGAAGTTAAGCCCAGGAGGAAGGGAAGGGTGCAAGAAGGTGCTTTTAAGATCTGGGTTTATTTCTTATTAAACTACTCTTATTTCATCAACAGTAAATTAAAACAATTTTTCCCCAAGTCAAGCCTGTTTTACCTGAGATGGTAACCAGGGATGCTCTCTCCCTATCCTTATCTCAACCCATGAGCCTTTTGCTATATTTTCTCCCCCTTTTACATTTGAGGAAGGGAGAGAAAAATGGGCTTGGTGGTCACACTGTGGCCAGCCAGGGTCAGTCCAAAACAGTGTGCCATTATGGAGACTCCCATTGTTTTTGACAAGACACGTATCCCAAGTGTACAGAGCAGGAGACAGAGGGAGCCAAGTGATCCTTGCAGTCTTACATTCCTATTCAAGCCCCACTTCTTTGTATGGTTTAATTTTTACACAGAACTACAGATTTGCCCCTAAAGTTTTTGCCTTCGAGCAATACTGGATTGTTCAGAGACTCGTCCTCTAAGGCACTGCCTCACTCTTCAGTCATTAGTCCCGTTACATTTCCTGTGCCTCATGCTGTTAGAATTGGGCATTACTTTTCCCTTTATGGGTTTGCAACCTCCACATACAGTAAAGGGATCTTGTTCTAGCTTTGACTGTCAGACAAAACCCCTGGAACATAAGTCTTCATGTCCTCTTTGTTGTGACAAAGTGCTTTGCCAATTCATCTTCTCTTGCATTAGATGATACCAGGTACAATGATGTTCTCTCCAGATGAGTGTCTGACTTTGAATTCTTAGGTCTTCTGTGTCTGAATTTAATTCAGTGTCCTCTTTTTGTCACTATGATAATCTGATTTTCAAAAAATACAAACACAATACAAGACTGTCCCAGATTGCCAAGCAAAATTGTATTCTATTTGCCATCTGTATGGCAGTTGTCTTCTGTTCAGTTGGCAGTTTCTCTTATCTCTTCCACACCCAATCCTCCCTCCAGGGAGACATCTGCTGATAATGGGCTATTGAATGTCACTGCATGGCTGACAAGAGTTACAGCATCCCACTGGGAGATGTGAGACCAGAGGGAGGAGCCAGGCATTCCTAGCTGTACTCTTGAGATTCTGGAAACACCAACACAATTTCCCCACTGGATTTCCCAGAGGAACAGCAGCTGCCTCTTCCCCTGGATCTTCAGAGGCAGACTGCACCTTTCTCCAGGATCCCTGCTCCAACAGAACCACCCCTGGCACTGCAGGAGGGCTGCAGCCACAATTCCAATGGGACTGCTGCAAACACCCTGACCCACAGGGTGTCAGGTTGTGTTCTGACTCTGTCAGTGATGGTTTAGTTTACTGAATTGTTTATTTTATTTTTTTTTATTTTCTTCCCTAATAAAGAACTGTTATTCCTGCTCCCATATTTTTGCCTGTGAACCCCTTAATTTAAAATTTATAACAATTCGGAGGGAGGAGGTTTACATTTTCCATTTCAGGGGAGGTTCCTGCCTTCCTTAGCAGACACCTGGCTTTCCAAACCAAGACAAAGACTTATAACAGCAATTTTCCTTCTTGTGTGACTCACCTGTTGTGGATATCCGGTCCAGCACTCTCTATGGTCCCAAAGCCAAGGCTTCTGCAACAAAAATGCAACAGGTATGTGAGAGTATCTGAGGAGTACTTTACTTATCAGTTGTATAATTCCTTTAGTTTGTTACTACTATAGACTTTGTTGTGTTTTATTACAGGCAGAGCTGGTCTCGCTGTCTGGAATCCAATTGCCAAGAGATTTCCACTACAAGGACTTGCATATCTGCTTGTGACATTTCCAAATTGTGGCTATATGCCTGAAATCTCACACACACTATTTAACTGTTCCAAATAAAATAGCTCAGAGAAGACTTCTCACAACTTTTTGCCATATTCTACAAGCATGAGGTGGTGGTGATGTTTTGAGCATTTAAAAATAATCTTACAAGTATTTCATTAGGAATATCTGTGATTTAGACAATAATACTTAAATGTGGAGAGAAGGTTGAAAACTGGTATGTCAGCCATGTGGTTTTTCCTTTAACAGGAAAGGTTATACTGCAGTTTGTTAAGTAATGAACCTCTGAAAAGATCCTACTCTGTTCAATAGAAAATTGGTCGTTTTGAACTTGGCAGTTTTGAAACCTTCATAGAAACATGGCAACTAAAGTCCCCAAGAGTCCTCCCTGCATGGAGCATGCTCTGTCTGGAGCTGTGTCCAGACTGGGTCAGAGCTCACAGAACACAGCAATGGCTCACACCTATGAGGGTAATTTTCTTTAAGTTCTCCAGGTATCAGAGCTGAGGCAAGAAGGCAGCATTTCTTCTTCCCACTGAGCACTGCTGGTGTGTGGGTGATACAGAGGCAAAGCAGGGGGCAGTGGTTTTAGGTGCAGCAGTAATTTGGAACAGACACAGTCCCTGCTGACTGGGAGTGAGGTTGGGAATAGAATTTACAGTAAATACATGTGCAGAACCAGGAGAGATGTGTGATACAGAACCAGAAAGCACAAAGCAAAAACTATGAAACAACTATGGCATACTGTTTATCTAAGCTAGAAAGGAATTCCAGATCCCTGAATTTTATCATTCCTCTATTCTCAGCAAATATAGCTGATTTCTAGTGGCCTACTGGAAGATAACTTTCCTTTGTTACAGGCTGTTTTACTGACTTATGGGCAGAGGTTTTTGCTATCAGTCCAAAACTATTAATGCAGAATTTAAACATTTGCTTTTTTCCTAAAGAAAGAAGGGAGTTTCACAAAAACAAATGCATGTTTAAAAGCTACTCAGGTTACAAATTAAACCTGTGAAGGTCAGAAAATCTCACAGGTATATATGTCCTGTCATGTTAGTTCTTTGTCCTTCTTTTTAAAGTAGTCATTTTAATACAATTTAGGTAACAGAATAACATATTTGCTACAGGATCTAGAGGCGCTGTCTGTAGGACGGATGTCTCCCTTTTTTGTGAAAATTGTAAGATGTGTGTTGAATAAAGACATGGGTCACAAAAAGTGAAAATGGTATTTCAGCCATATAATAGACAGACAACATGCTGAAGAATACAATTTTGTCCGTTGTTGCCATAGGGCTCTTTACATGTCCAAGCAGACCATGCAGACCAAATTTCAATAGCTGGTCTCAAAGAATAGTTTTCTGTTTTGATGTACAGATCCACAGAACACTGCAGCTGGGGTTCAGATACCTTCACTCCTCAGCTAGTTCATCCTCTAATCCTCATACTTTTGAGTACCTTAAAATCTGACTTGAAAGTCTGTGTAAATTAAAAGTCCTTCTCATGTTGCAATGAGAGGTTACAAGGAGAGTTTGTGCCTGTTGCCTTGGGATGTGCACATTTTACATCACTTAACTCATCAAAGCGTACCAGAAGACTTTTGCAAATCTCACCTAGGGAACCAGACATAGCAAAAGAGTCAGGGGAACCTTGAAAATAGAGACAGCAGATGGCCAGTGCCCTGGTTCCAGCTCAGTGACCACAGGTCAGGAACAAGAGCACACCCATGGCTCCTGTGACCACTTCTGCCTGACGAGGCAGTAAAAATTGTATCAAGAGAACTATTTATCAAATTAGAGAAAAAGCTGAGGCATGAGCCTGAACCACATCCTGGGTAAGGAAAACAAAATTAGCAGATAAAATTATTAAATTGCAGTCCATGCTCCAAAGGAAGCCCAATTTATTTACCTTAAAGAGGTATTGGATACAACATACAAACAGGCCCTGCAGCTTCCAGCTTAGGTAAGTGTTCTATCTCCTATCCTGCAGAAATTTACATTAATACAATCCCAACTGCCTTCTGCTTTGCCAGAAGAAGAGGAAACATCTTGGTTCTGGGGTCCTTAAAATAGGCATGGTAGAGTATGTCTGCAGTCTCCAAAGTGTACTATGCAGGGGATACACACCAACCTGTATGGAAAACCTCTAGGAGAAGATCTGAAAAGTCATGTTTGACAACAAACTCTGCCATTCTTGCAGGCATTGGCTGGGTTGAACAGCAGGTGACTGCGTGTGTACTCACATCATACAGGACAGCGAGTCCAGTGAAGAAAGAAATGATGTAAAATGTAAATCTCCAGCTACAAACAAAAAAAAAAAAAAAAAAAAAAAGGGCATTAGAATCCCATTCATTAACCCCCGAGCTGCAAGTCTGTGTATCCTCACACTAATTAAAAGAATAACACAATTAAGGCAAAGACACATGATAGTATGTTCAAGGTTTGATCAAAACAGGACCAGCTCTTTGCATTTTACCAGCACATTTCACAGACTTTACAAAGAGCAATTCCTTTGCTGTAGAGATGGCAGAGGACACAAGAATCTTGCTGACTAAAATCCTGAGGAGAATAATCCCAAAGCTTCCCAGCAGTAGCAGATGCACTTGTAAAAGTGAAACAATGCCAATCTCTCTCTTAGGCCTTTGGAGATCCAGCTTGCTAAATTTGTTATCATGTATAGTAACTAATTACTATCATGTTTGGCCCAGTGAGGAGCCAGAAATGATTTGCCAACATTAAACCCACACAGAAGTACATACAAACTGTTTGCCCAGCTCAGTGGACAGAGGCAGGTCACCTGAATATTCGCACATGTAGTAAAGAATGGGGGGAATTTCAGCCCAACTGAATAAACAAGTTATTAATAAATGAACCACAGGAAATACGAAAAGGAGTAAAACTGTCTAAACTAGTCCCTTAATTTCCAAAAATCTCCATAACAATTCAGACATAACTGCATTTTGAGAGACTCCACCTGTCAATGAAAGCTCCAGGAATTCCAAGACAAAAATAAACTCTGTAAAGCTGCTATGTCACATCAGAGAGACGTTTCTGTCTACAGACTGCACATGGCGACAGAGGGAGGGGGAAGGACTCTATCCTCAGTGGGCTGAGGCAGAAAAGGATTTACTGTTTCCTACTTACTGTTACTATTTACTACAAGTCATCGGAGTGCAGGGAGACCTGATATTTCATCCAGATGGAAGCAGAATAAATATTGTTTATAAATAAACAACTCCTTATTCACTGTTTCTGTAAACATTTGTAACTATATGGAATATTATAAATAAATAATACACATCCTTTTCTTCTTTTTGAATTAGGGTTTTTAGGCAGGGGTTTCGAATTACAGGTAGAGTGTAAAATGGAGCACATGCTGATGAGCCCAAAGTTGATGCCTACCCAATGGGTATAGATACACACTTTTAGATAGATGAATAGTACTCTAGGTATTTAATGAATTATTTTGCTTATGTGGCTTTCCTGGGGGAACCCAATTCATTACACAAATAGCAGAGCAGCCCCTTGTAAAGGAAGCATTCCAACCAACCTGTGGAGAGCCCTGCTTTTCTGTGGAAAGCTGAGCCAGGACTGACATTCAGATCTGTCTGTCCTGAGATTTATTTTGTGCCTCCACATAACAAGGAGGATTTCCACACAGCTGTTTCCAAGGTAGGTTTTGCTCTTTGCTCACAAACTTCCACCCCCATGGAAGGATGCCGGTTTGTGACTTTCAGGATGCTGAAGACAAACAACAGCAGAATCCAATCCAGCCTGCTGACTGTAGCTTTTGAAAGCAACAGTGTGCAAAATAGTTGCAGAAAAGGTTGCAGCAGAAGGAATCTACGCAGAAAGGGAAACTGTGTGAAAGGCAACAGAAAGGATGCCTTCATAGTAGGTACTGAAGCAGCAGCAAAGCACTAAGACGTAAACAGCAGAGAGTTTTTCAGGTTCAAATGTGTGTCAAAGCAGGATGCCAGTGTGACAAAGTCAGGGAAAGTCAGAAACAAGGGCCCAGTAAGGAAAAAAGGTACAACAGTAAAAGGAGACTTGGGATTGCAAATAAGGGGAAAAAGCAAGAAATGTTTCCATAACAGAGAAGCAGCAGAGAGTAATAGTGGGTCAGGGAGACCCAAGATGCTCTCCGCATGGGGATGGAAGGCAGTCAGGGAGCTGGGATCTCTGCATAGGGATGGAGGACAGTCAGGGAGCTGGGATCTCTGCATAGGGATGGAGGGCAGTCAGGGAGCTGGGATCTCTCTGCAGGGATGGAGGGCAGGGGGAGGCAGTCTGTGGAGCTCAGGTCCCATGAAAACCTGAGTTCATGGCTTGTGCTCCTGCTCACCAGGCCTCGCTGAACTTCTTGGACAGGCTGGGCCGGTCCATGTTCCTCCGGTGTCGGAACCACTTCTCCACCTTTCTCACTGGCAAGTCACATTGCTTGGCTAAATTGAGCAGCTCACCCTGGAAAAGAGGTGAGGCAGCAGGCTCAGATCCAGATTCAAAGGTCAGACAGGGCAATATCCTATCTGACCCACCACAGAGCCCAGCTGGAGCCCCTGGCCAGCCTAAGTCTGTTTAGACTAAGGCATTTTTCTGAAAGCTGTCCATTCCTAGTGTAAAGATCTTGGATAGTAGAAAATCTTTCCATTCCCCTCTAATCAATTGATTATAAATACTAATATTGAAACTTCTCATTTTTTATGTTAACTTCCCCAGTTTCAAACTGGTCTTGTCTCCTCACATGAGTTTGTTGCCTAATCATTTCCCCACCCTGTCTTCAGCGACCAAATCGTTAAGATCTGTCAATCCAATAAAGATCACTGCAGCTTAAATCCTATTTTATGGTTCTGCACTGAATCTTGTCACACCTCTCAGCAATTCTGATGCAGTATCATGGTGGATGTCATGAGGAAAGGCAACATCATTTTCCTACGGGAAAATGATGTTGCGGTGTGTTTTCCTTGTGGCAAACCCATTAGGGGTAATTCTTCAATATATAACTCACAGAAATCCTGCAATTACCTTCCTTCTTGTCCTCAGGCTGTTAAGAGTTTGTCATGTTTTATATTCCTACTTGGAAGTGTCATCATGGATAACCTTATTTTTTAAGTAAAGCAATAGTTTTTCATGGAATGCATTTACCTGAATTGGTATCATGTGAGACTGGCCTACATACTTTGAGCATGCTGTACAAAAATAATTTGATTAGCAATTGTCAGATCTGCTGCTTTCAAATGTGCTGCTTTATAAGCCCTGTTCTGGAGGTGAAGACAAATGGAGATGCTTATTTACATTCTCCAACTGCTCCATCATGTGGAATTCTCCCAAGAAATGTCTGCCAAGAACTGCAAAATCTCATATTGTACTGGACAAGTAAAAGCTGCCTCTAAGCAGTGGTTTGAGAGCTCATGGGAGGGGAAGGGAGCCAGTAGACTGGCTGAGGTGTACCCAGTGAGTGGAGAGCCAGGCAGCACTTCCTGCTCCACCTCATACTGCTGTCTCATGGTGAGGATCTGCTCCAGTATCCCAGATCTGCTGGGAGAAAATCACCACTTCAGCACAACATGGGTGCAGGAAGAGCTGCGGGGAAAACCTGCTGGCAAAGCCAGGCCTTGAGTTTGATTTCTGCTGTAGAAATGTATAGATCTATACTGAGAAATGTTTGGTTTTTGGATAAAGAAAGGCAAGAGGAAGGTCAACCACACTGACGTGTTCCTCAGAACACTCCTTCCCACTGCTGCAGAGATGGGCTGGCTGCACTACCCAGATCAATGCCTGCATTTTAATTTTAGCCTCTTTTCCTTTATTTCTAACCTGGTACTGCATGTCCTGGGGCTCCTCATGCCCCACTGCAGCAAAACCATGCTGCAACAGCCTTGGTGAAGCAATGTGTTTGAAGCAGAATTGTTCCTTGGGATTGGAACCCATGGTGAGCACCCTACTCACCCATCTTCTATAAGAGTTCACAGCTATTGCTTTGAGGCCAAGAGAAAGCCTACAAAAACACGCTGAAAAAAAAATCAGATTGCTTTCCCTACCACAGAGTTCACACTCAGGGGCTTCCCTGACCAGGTTAAATTCTAATATTGCCTGACAATTTTTCATAATCCTGCTAGTGGTTTTTCCCATCAGCAGCAGACATTATAACTCTGGGTTATCTTGCCAATTTCTTGAAGAACACTTTTCTTATCCCTCAGGAGAAAACTACCCACCAAGATCAAACAAGCCACATTGGCTGAGTTGCAAGGACTAGCAATGTGGAAGCTCAAGGCAGCTGATTTTTTTCAGGATTTGCCAGTGTATGAAAAGAAGCCATCACAGAATGTCTGGGGTGGGAAGGGACCATGGAAATCATCTCGTCCATCTGCTCAAATGGAGCTGCCTAGAGCCAGCTGTCAAGGACCATGTCCAGAGAGCTTTGAGTTTTCCCAAGGATATAAATTCCCAACCTCTCCCTGGGCACCCTCACAGTAAGAAGGTGTCACTGATGTTCAGGCAGAGCCCCCTGTGCTGCAGCTTGTGCTGTGTACGGGGTGAGCAGCGACAGGAGCTATCACTACTCCTTTGGGAGCAGAACCAGGAGGACCCTCCTGGCAGGCTGCTCTCAGGTAACCAGTGCTACAGGGTTTCCTTTCTTGAGCTTCCAGATATGAATGGCATTGATAAACTTCAGGATTCCAAATGGGACTTTCTTTGGCTAAAGACACTAAATCTACAGGAAAGCAAAGAAAGAAGGGACTCACGTCTTTAGGGTTCTTGCGGCGTGTACTATAGAACGTTTCCAGCACGGGGTTGGGCTGAACTTTTGGTCTCTGCTTGTCCCTCACACCCAGTTTGGGACAGAGGGGCAGGGCTATGGCTCTGCAAAAGAAAACATAAAGGGTCAGCCAAAAACAGAACAGTGATTTCTGACTTTGCAGCACTGTTAAAACATGATGCAGTACACAACAGCTGCTTCCCACATGTGCATCTAAATATGAGTATCATGTTGAGCAGGTAAAATCACAAACTAACAGTAGAAACTGTTGGATTTGCACCCTACCACTCTGAGCTCTGTGCTGTGATATTCAAAATTACATGAGGTTGGCAAATGCAATATCCTCCTTTGTCAGCTTCTGAATCACCAGTAACGTACCTCTGGTGTCCTTGCAGCTGGATGGGGAGTAGGTGATACACGGGTGATAAGGCCTAAATGTTGTTCTCTGCTTGGTCTAGAACACAGAACATACGTGGCATTCACCTGAACTAAGGCCTTGGCTCGGGATCAAGAGGGACGCTCTGCCAGAGGTGTATTATTAATGCAGAAGAAATATCCTGCTGAAACAGGAAGCCATTTGGTCTTTCCTGGAATTACTTATCCCCATGTTTCCTAATATAAATCAAACACAGCTGCAAAATAAGGACATGGCAACTAGAAACCTTGTCACAAGGAATGGATGTTTGTACTAGCTGTGCATCTTCAGTCTTTCACAGTGAAATAAAGAAAAAAAGCAACCAAAATAACCCTGCATAAATAGAAAAAAGTTATCCAAGGAAAACTGTTCAGAGAATTCCTGTGCTCAACAACTCAATTCCTCTACCACCAACACTCTACCTCAGCAGTAGGAAACATCCTCATCAAAGGTGAAGTGAGATCCAGCATAAATACAGCACAAAGAGGAAACCTGCCAAAATTTTTTTTTAAAATAGCCAAATAATCTGAATTTCACTTTAATTTCTCGAGAATTATCTGTTCTAATTAATTGCTCCCTTTTACACACTGCCACTAGGGAAGGGTCTCTGTGTTACTGCAAATTGGTGCTGAAGCTGGTTTGAGCTGCCAGCACCAAGCAGAGGCAGTGAGTGCTGAGCCCACACCTGCTCTGCCTGGTCACTCCTGATGTCCAGGCAAGCCCTCTGATCCATTCTCCCTAATGATCTGGACACAGAAGAAGATTTTTTTTTTTTCACTTTGGTTAAAAAAAGCTGCAAAAGCTATTTCACTGTTCAGTGCTTAAAGATGTTCTACTTCAAAACAGTATGGGATATATTTATGGCTGTGATTATCTGGTGTGGTTACCCGTGGTTTCTGCTAGTCATAGAGTTTATATTCCATATGCATCTCTTTAGGGACTGTTTCAGGTCCAGAGTCCCCCAGATGGGTCTTTTAGAAGTTTTCTTTTCAATAACTCATTTCTTAAATTTAATTAACAAGTATTAAAAAAAAATTATAAAAAGAGCCCCTACCTAAGGAATGCTGTAACTTCTGTCAAACCACAGGATGGGCACACATTTTGCTCACTCTTATAACAGTTCTCACTTTTCTTTTGCACAGCCAACCCACCTGCCTGTGTATCAATTGTTCTTTGTCATTATCTCTGTGAAGTTCCTTCGGCATCACTGCCTATAGGAACATTCAAAGATGTACCAAACCAACAAAAATTACATGTTTCTACCATGAAAGAAGGGCCAGGCCTAAGTTTGCTTACTGGCAACAAGACACATAGCGATCACAAAAACATGGGGAAGCATTGACCAGTTTCAGTGAAATTTAGCAGCACTCTGGCACTGCTGCTGGGTGGAAAAGGAATATAGCCATCACTGAGAATTCTGGGGTTTGGCTCTGACTGCTCTTAAATGTTTTAAGTGCATCAAATGACTTTTTTCTATATGAAGTAATTGGTTTAATAAGAGTGATACTGGACCAGCAGGTCCTGTGCTAAGAACAATAACACAGTATTTCAGTATACTATCCATAACTCCACTGAAGTTGGGAAAACATCTACCTCAAGCTCTGCACTAGATCTTGGTTATTATATTAAACAGTGAGCCTGATCTTTCTCTTTCAAAAAACAGGCATGAATAAAAGCACCTCTGAAGAGGAAGATGTAATCAATTCTATTCTTGAAAACAACCTTATTGCCACTTCTTATCAGGCCATATTGGGAACTGAAGTGTATGACATTTTCCAGATACATTAAACAAAGAGAATGTCAGGTGTCAATGCAGCTTGCCAACAAATTTATTTTACTGAAAAGTGTCCTGAAAAATGTCTTAATTTTGTTTAACCCCTGACTTCTCTATATTTCCTGATGATTTCTTATGGTCATGGCATAAAATCTCACTGTAACAGAAACTTGCAGTGGATGAAGACAGGGTGTAACCAGTTACAATTACTTTGTTGTTGAGGTTCTGAGTTTGCCCATGATTTATGGAACCAATCCTACTTTTATGAACATCATTGGGAAAACAAGGCCTGAAATTCCTCCGAAGGGACATTTGCACATGTTGGCTGTATGCTCTGACTCAGTTCTCAGTTAAGTTCTGTTCCAAACACAGCCCTAAAAGGATGATGCTTGTACTGATTTCAACATCACAGATATGTCATCTCAGTGGCAGGGACAGCCTCACCATGGCACTTTATCAGCTCTCTGCAAGACAAAAGGGTAAATCTGAGGACTAAACTGTGCCCCTCTCAGAGTCAGGCACAGTCAGGGAGATGATTCTCATCACCAGCTACTCCACCATCAGTGAGCACACCTTACTCCATGTTTTATGTGGCAGAGGTCTCACCAAGGCACTTTATTCAAATGACAGAACAAGCTGCCCTGTGCAAAACCTCCTGAAGTTGAAACTAAGTGGATTTATCATGAATGGGCTTAAACTGCTACTCTCCCACCTTTCGAAAGTGGGCTACACACCTTCTGCAGAGGCTTTCAGAGTTAGTGTGAGGTGAAAGAAATAATTTAATTTGGGGTTGGATTTTTTAAAAATATTATTTATAAGGGTGCCACTTGCAAAAACCTTCAAGTACTAAGTAATGCAGAACCAGTGACAGCAGCAATCTGAACTTCTGCTCTTTGAACTGCACAGTCTCTTTTGGCCTCCTGCTTTCCTTTGGCAGAGGGCTATTGCTGTGCTCCTGGCGCAGTCTCTGCCTTCTCCTGCTTGCAGGAGAATGTTTCCCGCCAGTTAAACTGACTGCTCTGTTTGATACAAGGCCTGGATTCACTACAGTGCTGCTGTCCAAACTGAGTCGGGTCCATTTTTAGTTAAATGCTGCAATGTGTCCCTCATCCTTGCACCAAGCCCTGCCTGTAAGACCTTAACAGGAAACCGTTTCCAGATCCTTCCTGATTACTGATCAACAACAAAAGTCTCTATGCAAAAAAATCTTTAGAAAGATAAATTTCTAAATAAAATACTCAGAATTGGTGTCCTTTCCTCCTTCTGGTTTTGAGTTCAAGTATCTGTTCCTGGCTGATCAAGAGTGTCCATTTCTTTAAATGTACAACATATGGCTCACATCCTGGCACCACCCTCCCATAAAGAGACCTAGCATTTCTAATTAAATTCCTCTTCTAGTGAAATCTGGGAGCTGTGTGGATTTAAATTCACTGACAATTCCTTTCAATTGCCCAACACCCAAAAATCCCTGGACAAGTCCAAAATCAGACGAATCAAAAACTGTATGTAAAGTCTGGTTTTCAAAGGCTTTACTATTTCTCAAAGGACTTTAGTTGCCACATTTTCCAACCATGCAGGCAAGAAACACTTTGCAATATTCCTTCAATATCATAGCTTTCTCAGAACTTGATTTTTACAGAAATGGTCTTAAACATTACATAACTAGAAGAGAAGCAAACATCCTTGCAGGACTATGTCCAGGGAAAAGTTCTGCTAGGTAAAATCAAGCTCCAAGTTATGGTTGCAGGACACATCTCCTACTCACAAGCGTAATCTGGAAACATTAAAGGAACAGGGGAGGTCCCCAAGTTCTAGGTCCTCTCTTTTCTTAGGACATCATTAACTGCTTCCCCCAGTTCCTGCCTCAGTACTGTGGCATAGCTCAGCACTGCAGCAGAAATGGGCTTTCTACTCTCCCGCACTGAATCCACCTTTCCCCACCTTCCTCAGCACAAACCAGCTCACAAGGGAGTTGCTTCACAACCTGGGAGCTGTTTCTTCTCCCCCAGGGCTGCACCCACAAACTCCTCAGCTCTCCCAGGCCACACCCAGACACCGCAGGTCCTCTTCCCACAGACACCACCTCATCCCCAGCATCGCTGCCTCTTGGAAGGATGTTGCTGCCTCAGTTTTCCCCAGTTCAGCCAGCTAGTGCAAAGGAGAGGAAAATCCATCCTTTTCCAAGCTTAATGCCTAAAAAAAGGATGAAATAATGGGTCCCAGCACAGTGGCTGATGCGGCCAATGAGGACACACTGCAGAAAATCCTCCAGACATTCCCTGCCTCTTATTATTTACCTGGAGTTCTGACAGTTAAATCACATGAATCACATTATAAAATGTCTGAAATCCCAAAGCAGACACCACCAGGAACTATCTAGAGAGAGAAAAACTTGGCAGCCAATGCAGAGTTGCAAGTAATAGCTGGTGGTGGCTGAAAGTAGAATAAATTGCCACAGGGCAAGCTACAGCCACCAAACCCAAATCTGTCTCTCGTTACAGCCACTCATTTCAATCTGCAGACTAGGTGTCCAAAGATATACAGTCAGGGATATTCACATAGAAAATGAGAAATAAACACACATTTCCTTCTGCAGTTCTCAAACTTGGTGTAAATTATTTTAAGCAGGGCCAGTGGCACTGTTTAAAGATATAGATAAGGCAATGGAGAAACTGAGGGCTGGATACACACCTCACCTTCCCAGGGTAAGCTTTCTTCTCCAGGATGAACTGGATGTGAAACAGTAATGATTCAGAATGAGAAAAAGTCATGTTGAAATAAATTACTGCAGAGTTATGACAAACAAGAATACAGCTCAGAACACCGGCTTGTAATTTGCATAGGTAAAATAGTGCTATGATTATAGGTTTCCTGGACCTGTAAAATGGGCTTGTGATGTTATCTTTTTCAAGGGTGTGACATTCAGCTTTTATTTAATGAAGTTTGCGAATCAAAACAGCTTTAAAATTAATGAGTAGGACCAGGCCTGTGGAAACACTCCCAGCTGAGGCAGCGCTTGGATGGGAAAGAAAAAAACTTTTTACTTGGCCATCGGCATCTAAAAGCAGATGAAAAAGATATTTAGATTGACTGGGAGTGGTGTGGCAGGAGGTAGGCAAATAAAGGGACAGAGTCACAGAAGCACAGAATCAGAGATGCTGAAAGGGGCCTCTGGAGATCATCCAGCCCAGTTCTGCTGCTACAGCAGCTGCCTGGGCTATGTCCAGCTCGGTGTCATGTATCTCTGCCCATGCAGACTCCTTCCCCCTCTGGGAAAACTCTTCCAATGTTTGATCACCGTCACAGTAAGAAGGGAGTTTTTGTACGTGCAGATAGAGCATCATGCATTTCTGTTTGTGCCCATTGCTTCATGTCCTGTCATGAGCCACCACAGGGAAGAGTTTGGCTCCTCCTTCTTTCTGGCTGTGTCCTGCATTGGGGAGCCAGAAGTTGGCCAATGGGCCCATTTCCAGCTCCACACCAGAAGCACATCTGTGTCACCCATCAGCAGGGCCCACCCGAAGGAGTAGGAATCCAGCCAGGTCTCTACACCAGCAGGGAAGAAATGTGAGTCACTTGTGTTTTAATGGCTACCTCTACCTCGAGCACCTTGGTTTCCACATGAATAGAGGTAATCCCAGATGCCCCGTCCCCAGGAAAGTGCAGGACAAAAACCATGGAATTTATGGAATGCACACTGAACATATTGTTTACAAAGAGGAGATTTTAATTCCAATCTTGTATCATCCTAAAATGAATTTTTTAGTAATTATTCACACATTTAGTTTTACTAAAATACCCCAACTTACAGCCAGTATTTTTAGATAAAAACATTCTTATAGGAGAGCTCTGAATCATTTCTACTTCTATAGGTTTTTCTAAGCTACCCTTGTGTCACAGAGAATCTGCAGAAAAAACAACCTTCTAGTCTACAGAATAGTCCATTTCCATTTTGTTGTGCACCCACTTTTCAAAAAAGAATGATAAAATGTTTTTTAAATTGTCATTTTTCCCTCTTTCTAAACTTAAAACCAACAAAGATTTCAAATTATTACCTCCTCAGAGAGCTACTAAGAATACTGAGTTTTGAATATACTGAAAAATACTTTAAAGTGTATTCAAAATCATGAAGGGGACTTGCTCTGCAGTCTTAACAACAGGTAATGCTGTAGTAAATCTCAGTTTTCCACCAGCAAATCATGTGTCACCAACCACATTAACTACTGACCAAACTGCAAAAAGCAATGGTACCAGTTCAGGACTTTAATGATTAAACTCAGAGTTAGTGACACCTGCAGGATTTCTTGCTATACTTTTGTCATAATGCCCAAATTTTCTGTCCTGAAGTGTAATGTGAAAAACATTCAAACGGTTCTGGCCAGAAAGACCCTTGAGTCAGAGTAACTTCTTGTGCCAGCACTGGAGGATGACATCACAGAGTTTGCAAAAAGCAGCCCCAAAAGCAGATCTGGTAGCAGAATGAGAGGAGCAGAAATCATGGCAGCCAGGCACTGAGGGGTCTGTAGCAGCTACAAATGCCTGTCCCTGGCAGAGGAGAGCAGTGGCACTTGCCAGCTCATGTGGGGGTCAGTACCACACACACCCCTGTGCCAGGCAGGGCTGATGCTGAGGCACAGGGCTCAGCCCAATCTGATGCATCTTGTTCAGGTTTGTCTATCAGGTGCAATACTCCAGATCCCCATCACCCAAGATAAAGGAGACTTGACATGATTTCTGCCACACTCAACCCAGAAACAGAAAGTAACATGCCATTCACACAAAACAGCAAAACACACACATAAACCTCACCTACACTGATCTGTTTAATGTGTACAAAATCACAATGCTTGCAAATAGACCCTAAGGATAGGGTTTGTGCTCTACGTTCAACACACTCCCTCAGCCAGTACACAGGGCTGAAAGGAAGGATCTGAAAAATGTCAGCCGACTTTGTGACATGGAGTCTCTGTGGACCTCTTCAGTCATGCATTGGCACAGACGATACAGCCAGCTTTTGGACCCAAGGTGCTCCCACTGCACCTAAGAAACCGCAAACAGCATTAAATAACTTACCTTTCAAAGGCACATCGAATGACTACCAAGATTAAAGCAAACGGGATACTGAGCAGGAGATCACGAGGCTGAGGGTAATGAGTGTCTTCAGATTCTTGCATGTCCTCCCAGGTGATTCCTGGGGGCAGCCAGAACTCGTGCTGCCACAGCCACTCATACAGAGAGCGAGCCATCCTGGAAGGAGGAGAGAACAGAGTCAAGTGAGCTCTGCACAAAGAAAACCTGTCAGCACAAGCCAAGGAAGGATTACACCCTTGCTGAGGTGGCATCTGGCTGTGGGACTACAGCACTGCCCAAAGAACTGATAACCTGTTCACAGATCCTTATCGTGTGCTTGAGAAATGCTGACTCCTGGCACTGAACCAAAACAGAGTAAAATAGAGAAAAGTGCCTCAGAATTCAACCGAGTATTAGTGCCAAACTTCTCAAGTTCACAGATTCCTCTCTACAGCTTGGTATTGTGGGGATGCAACAAGTCTGCTCTACTTTTTATGCACAAATCCTTATTTTTCAGGAAATGCCACCTTAGAAAACTAAGGAAAAAGCATACAATTTGAGTGTCTGGCCCAAGTATTATAAAGCTTCTCTTCAAGCACAGTCCAAGGCCTGGCCTATTTTCTGCAAAACTGCCTATCAAACCAAAAATTAATCAGCCATTTTATTTTGAAGATTTCTTTAATTCTGATGCAATTTCTCAGTTAAACTCATTCTACAGTTTTGGTATCTGAGGGATATTTTCTGAATCACAGCCATGGAGTCATAGAATGGGTTGGGTTAGATAGGACCTTGAATCTGACTCCACCCCCTGCCATGGCAGGGACACCTTCCACTGTCCCAGGCTGCTCCCAGCCCTGTCCAGCCTGGCCTTGGACACTGCCAGGGATCCAGGGGCAGCCACAGCTGCTCTGGGCACCCTGTGCCAGGGCCTCACTACTCTCATGGGGAAGAATTTCTTCCTAATATCCCATGTAAATCTACTGTCTCTCAGTTTGAAGGCATTCCTCCATGTCCCGTCCCTCCAAGCCCTTGTAAAAAGTATCTCTCCATCTTTCTTGTAGGCTCCCTTCAGGCACTGGAAGAAAATCTGACATCTTTTCTTGATTTGGACTTTACTATTCCCCTCAATGTTTCTTTTGATCTGACTACAACAGGGAAGAACAGGATGCTATTTCTTCAGATTTGACTCATTTCTCCTGGCACATGCATATCCAATTTGGTTTGAGGATAAAACTGATTAAAAATATATGTGTAATTGATAGTAAGTGGATGCAAACTTTCTAATCACTTATAGAAAAATATATAGAATATATATATATATGTGTATATATATATATATATATATATATCAGAAAAACATTTCCCTTTTTCCCCAAAGAAAAAGGGAAACCATCTTATGAAAAATGCATTCTTCTCCTCCACTGTGCACTGCCTGATTTCAGCTTTTCATAGTAAAACCCACAGCATAAAAATCCTCCTAAAAATCAAGAACCTGACATACTGAAGAACTGCAACCAAAAGAAGTGGAAGTATGGCTTCGCTAACACTGAAAAGAACATCCAGGTTTTTACTAGAGTTCAGTTTGACAATAACCAACAGTATTTTCTTTCTTGTGTAGCTCCTGGGCCTCCGGAAACTTCCAGGCTGCTCTCCATTCCTTCTTTTAGCTCTTCTTCCAGACAATGCCTGGATGAAAACCACTGGTACATCTCCACTAAATGGAGATAAACAGGGTTTATAGATTCTTTAAATCCTGTTTTAAGAGCCTGACAAGCAGGATGCAACAGTTTTTGAATTGCCTGCCAAATCTCGAGTCTCTACAGCTCTCAGGGGCCTAGAGTATAACCTACCTGTCCCCACCAAGGCCGTTTGGAGGTGGGAACACTTGCTACCAACCACTAATCCTCAGCAGGGCTGTAGGATCCTTTAGGACAGTTCCCTTCCTTCACCTTTAGTGCTCCAGCAAAACCACCTGAAGCCAGGACCGTGGAGGCTGGTGACGGCTCACTGGTGACAGAGCTGGCTGAAGCACACAAACACACCTGCCAGAAAAAGCTTTTCAGACTATTCAGGAACCATGCTACTCACCCCTACAGCTCCACTTGGGTGACACAGCCCTGTGCCCATGGGAGAGGGTGGCTGTGCTGAATCCCCAAGCCTCAGTGAACCATTTTTTCAGGATGTCCCCAAACTTTCTATAGACTGTGTGAACCCAGGTTTCTCCATAAAAGTCTTCATTTTTAGAGAAGAATGTGTTTGTACAGAAGCAAATTGCATGTGGGCTTAGCCTACGATGAATTCAACATCCTGTCACCATGAAGCATGGTGACACCACACCAAAACAACTTGTGCACTTTAGACAGTACTGGATACTAGCCTGAAGAGCCAGATAACCAAAGTGAGGCGCCTGAATTGCAAAGAACTTTACAGGCATTGGACATACCAACCCCAAAATGTTGGTAAATTTTCTCAGCTGTTAAAAATCTCAGCTCTAGGGAAAAGCATTAGGAATACCTAGGAGAACTCCAGAGAGAAATTGCACTTCCTCCTTGGCTCAGCTCTTCAAAAAACATTTCTTCAATAGATTTTCCCACTGTGCAGACAGAAGGCATGCTGGGGAAAGCTGCCATCACAGCCAGCTTTGTAGCTACACGATCCCACATTCTCCCTCCAGAGCTGTATATGTCTGGCAACAACACAAAACCACACCTGGTAGAGAACTACCCTGAGCAGCTGAACTCCCCTGGAGACTCTCTGTGAGAGAATACAAAATAGATGTCCAATTTGCTTAGGGGGTATATATAGATTCAGTGTGCCAAGGAAGCAAATTGCCAGTACCTAATTGACTCTCATGTGCAAAACACAGATAGGCAGGATCACCCTCATGGAATATTTCTTCATCTTTGCAGCAGTCTTTAAACATTGCAGAAAATACAGAACAAAAAATACAAAAAGCCAAAAATACAGAACAGGGTACTACATGAAGCAACACATTTATCTTTTGCAATTTATACAGGTCAAGTTCTCAAGTCATGGCTGCTGGAAAGCTGAAGACAATGGTGTGTCCAAAAGGCCCTTTCAGCACCCACAGAAAAGTGCAAGCAGGCCCATTTCTTTCTCAGAAGTTCTTTACACCTCACACAGCATCTATCCTGCACTGTAGCTTTGTAAAGTGCAGAACCAAGCCCTTCAGCTCTGAACACAGGTCTAACAGAGACGAACAGCCCCTTACAAAGAGCTCAGCAAGAGCAGAGATTACAAACAATAGTGGGAAACACTGGACAGATCAACATAAGGACTTCACAAACAGCCAACAAAATAGTAAATGCTGAAAGAACAGCTTTGGGTTGGTTGTAGAAAGGTACATGTAAGAATGAAATCAAAACCAGAGAAGTATCACAGCTACACCATGGAGTAAGGGAGGACAAGGTTTCAGCACTTCCCGAGCCCATAGTGCACCAATAGGAGACAAGTGGACTTCACTGAGCTCCTTTGAGGTGACACAGCCAGAAGGTCTTGAAGCAACTGGAATCTGCTGCCCAGTGGCCTCCTCCACTGTATTTACTTTGTTGAATCTTGCCTTTGCTGGTGTTGCTTGTTTTTTTGGTTTTTGTGAACAGAGTGGTTTCATTTGAATCCTCAGCATTGCAAAGGTCTCTGCTGTTGGGCTTGATGAGCTGCTCCAAGGAGAGCAGGAATTGCTGCATCTGCAACGCCTGCAGCAGAGCAGCACAGCAGGGCTCCCCATCCTGAGCCCCAGAACACCACTGCACTTAACCCTGCAGGGCCAGGTTTATGTTTGGTTTTGCTTTTAAAGCAGAACTGTTTGAGAAGAATCAGGACATCCAGCTAAAGAGGTTACTGCTCATCTCACAGGTAAAATAGCTAAGCAGGTTTACCCAGGCAATGTTAACTGTTGCTTACATCTTCAAAGAGTTACTCTCTTGCTTCACTTACAGACTCCATTCCCAAGCAAAACATTAATATATAGGTACACAAATATTCATGTAAATTTGTATGTGTGACTATAGCAGATAAGGGTGGAGACGAAACAGAGAGAAACAGCTTACACATCTTGGAAAGAACTGGCTCCAGAGGCCTTTGGGTGCTCAATTACAGTAGACATGGGCCATTGTCTGCAGGTGGATTATACAGGTTTGTGGGTGAACCATGCCAAAGGTACAAACATCCCTGCAGTGGCTCTGGGCCAAGCCATTTAGGTCAGCCAAGTCATATTAGTTTAAGTGCAGCACCACGTTAATGGCCTGGCTGCCAGAGCAGCACAGGGATTCCTGCAGCAGCCTTCCTGGTAGGGCCAGTTTTCCCAGGATGCAACCATCCCCTGCAGCACAGCACTGCCACAGGGGAAATCACTACTTAATGGGGAAGCACACCACCACAAGGATGCAGTTATGCTGCTTCTCGAGTCAGGTTGCTTTATTTTTCCATGGGGTTAAGGCTAAAGAAAACCAAAAAAGCCTCTTCAATCTTGATATGCTGGAGACCAAAATGGAGGAGCTTGTCCTATCTTCCCAAGAAATTGGGATCGAGAAACGAAGTCCTCCATATAGTTCTAAAGGTTCCTGTTATTTCAAACTGGAATTTGGAGCCATTGTGTTCCTGCCCTACTCTGGTCCATATTGCCTAAATTTGAGTTTCCACTGCCTATTACGCATTTGAACTTTTAAAATTATTTTACTAAGAAATCAATTAGCCAAGAACTCCATGTGTAAATTCTCTCCTGATAGCTTTTCTAGGCAGTTTCTTGTTTGATACTTCCCATAATCCTGTCTTCTACTAAAACTACTTGTTAGAGCTACCCAAGAGAAGCTACTAGATTAGATATGAAAATTACTCTATCTCTTTTAGGCAGAAATAAATAATTTTACCAAATAAAGCTTTGACTAACATAGCACAGACTATTTTTTGAACACCCATATTATATTTAATATCTTAATCTCCATCTCCAAGGATTTTTCTTTTTTTAAACATTCACACTAATGATCACAATACTGGTATTATAGTATTACAGCTCTAGGATAATTTTTGCTTTTTTTTTTCTTTTTGGTAAAATCTTTTATACCTTTCTTCTAATATATATCAAGACTTGGTAAAATTTATAGATTAAAAAAATCACTAAAGATTTGGTAAAATCTATGGATAAAAAAATCTTTGCTCCAAAATTCTTAATTACACATAGCATTATTTTCATTATTTTCTCAGCATACTGAGATGGAGATTAGTTAGTTAGAGTCACTTGCCTGTAGAGAATACATTAAGCTTTTCAAATTTCACTTCAGTTTTGATATTTTCATTTCCATTTTCTCATCTCTGTTAGCCATCCTGGAGTCATACCTGCTTTCAGATATCGCCTTACTCAAAACAACACTTCCCCTGCCCAAGATCCCTTTCTTAACTATGTTTCTCTTGGTTCTTCACCATTTTAAGGCTTTTCTTATAATGAAAATTTAACCATGAATGAACAGTGTCCAAGGGATTCAACTGAAATTTATCAATTAAGAAAAATGCCTAAGAAGGTCCTCCCATGGTAATGAAAAAAATATTTAAACTTTGCCATATAGTTCCAGTCCATGAACTCCTTAGTGAGATTAGCTCTCCTAGCATGCTTCCTCACGCTGTCAAAGTAACATTCCTAGAGAACCCATCACCCTCTACACCTCCATTTCTTTGAACTTCTTTTGCAGATTTTTTTACAAGTCTGCTTGCTCTCGCCATAACTGATGCAGAATCTCCAATCACATGTACAGGCTTTGTTATTAATCTCTTTTTACCTGCAGATAATTCTGTTTTATTTCTCTAGTTCCCCAGCCTTCTTATCTCTTTCTCTTGTGACTCTACACACCCTTTCCCCTAAAATTACAGCTTCTGGCAGAACCTCCATTTGGTTTTGAATGAAATAAAATGTTTCAACTCTGACCAGGAGCAAGAGAAATGAAACCACAACCTCCTCACCTTTGTAATCACCAACACTATGTTCTCCAGGCTCACCCTCTTCACCCAGACTCTGTTCTCCATATCCTCTTTTTTGGAAGATAACAGAAAATTTGAAATTATTTGTGCAGCCTTGTTTCTCTACCAATATCCAGTTACCCTCAACTTCCTAGCTTTTGGATGTTCTCCTCACTTAGATCTATCAGCTGACATTTTCTACCAAATTATTTTATGTCTGCTGTTTACACAAGAATAAATTCATTTTCCAAGTCACATGCTACTCTGTTCAAAGGCCAAAATTTCCATCTTTTGGGAGAGCTCTGTTGCAGAAAAACCCTAAAATGCCCAATTAAACATTTGAATCTGCAAATAAAAGTTCCACAATAGATAAACTTGCTTACCTAGATCTACAGAGAACATCTTCCTCACCCAGCATAAATTACATACTAACCTCCCATACCTCATGCTCCACTTGCCAGCTCCTTCCCTGCTGGGCTGCTCTGCCTGTGAGTGCCTGGCTCTGAGCAGACTGCAGGTAGGACCCACAGCACAGCAGAGTTTCAGCTGATGTCACTCACCACGTCAGAATGCAAATCAGACAGCTCTTCTCATTCAGTCATCCCTCACTGAGGGGAATGAGTACAACTTCCTGGTTTTGCATAGTGAAAAACAAGCATTAGTTTATGCAGCTAAAAACAAGGCCAGAAAAGGCCCCAAATACCTCTGGCTTCACCATGTCTTTGGTCAATAGGTGGTCAGAGCAGTGTGCCCAAATTTTTCTTAGCCTCTCTCTTGCAACCAATGTGCTTTCAGAAGCTGCTCTGGGTACTCTTCACATGCCTCACTCCAGCTGAGCTTCAGCTTTCCTACCTGCATCCTTCTTTCCACAGGCAACATTTCTATATTGCTCTTGGCCATTCATACCTGTCCCACCTTCCTGATGCTTCCTGCTTGTGTTTGAGCTCAAACAACAACTCCATGCTCATGCTCCTTTGCCTCCTACCATGTTTGTTTGTCTTCTTGCGTGTTGTGATAGACTACACGTGCTTGGATCTGGCTGTCCTGGAAGTTCAGCACCTTTACCTGCCAAGAGAGTCTCCCATGAACTTCTGCCAAGTAGATCCCTGAAGAACCACAAATCTCCTTTTCTGAAACTTAAGAAAAACCCAAGAAGGTAGATTCAAATTTTGAAATACCACAGCTGTTTCTGCCATATTTTTCCTCCAAGAACCTGGAGATACTTCCCTACTAATGCTGCAAAAAACCTGGGCTGAACAGCAGCATTCATCAAACTAGTCTGAAAAACAAAGTGCTGTATTGAATTACCAGGGTAAAAGCAAGAGACAAAAGCTGGAGACCTTTGCTGTTTGGCTGGTACCTAGTTCATGGCAGAATTATTAAATGAAGTAACATTCCTGTTACATGCTAACATGAAGTTACGCCTTCCAAGGGCAGAGTGAGGTAGTAAACCTTGTTGTCCTGACACTTGGGAACAATGTTCTGCTACTGAGCATTAACTGTACAAACAAACAAAAAACAAAACAAACAAACAAAATCGGCGAAAAACCCCAGGAGACTGCTTGCTGATTGTTTGGCCACATCCCTGTGCAGAAAGCTACAGACCATATTATGGCTTAGTAAGAAAATCAGACACCACTGGTGTCCAAGTAAAGCAACTGAGGCACTCAAAGCACCAGCTACAACATCTCCACAAAACACACAGTCCCAGACCTATGTGTGTTTCTCAAGAGAGCAAATGTAAAATATAAGAAGGAGGTACCTATAAACCCCAAATGAGCTACTTATCAATTTCTTTGCATTTTTTCCTTCATTCTTTCTCCTGACATTTACTATTTCCTCCAGTCTCACTGTAGAAACAGCCATCACCGTCTGACATCACTTGATACAATTGAGAAAGAAAATCAAGTTATTAGCCTCAGGCCACAATGAGCTAAGAAGTCAGGTTGGAAGATCACTCAAAGAATCAAGAGGGAGATTACTTCTCCTAGAACTGCTCACCTGTTCTTTCTCTAAATTTATCAGTATCAAAGAAAGAGTTAGGCAATCTTAATGAGATCATGTCCTTCAATCTGAATTAAGAGACAGTAAAAACTGCCAAAAAGCCTCTAAACAGAAATGCTATTTATCCACAAAGATTGTACCAACAAGCAGTTCATACACCAGCTGAAGCCTTTTGATAGATTTTGGAAGAGAAAGGCACAAAAAGGAATTACACTGTGAGAATACACACCGAATAAGGCTCAAGACTTTGAGCCTGGGCAGCAATAACTTTGTGAGAAACTCTTCCAAAGGCAAGTTCTGGCCTTATGACTCAGTTTATGTGCATGGATGTTCAGATGCTGGAGGAGCAAAAAATACTTGTCCAGATAATTCATGACAATACATACCCCTGACACTGTTTCTACTACCAACTGCAATCACTCAACTGATTATCAATAACCCTGTTACTCAACAAACATATACCAGGCCTCAAAAAGTTTAATTCTAACTTAAAAATTGAGAATAACAAAAAAGCAGGTAGTAGGTTCAAGCTTCCAAGCCATACTCAAGTCACATTAAAATACCAACACAGCTCTCAATAAAGCCCCTTTCTTACGAGCTCATATGACAGTGCAATGCTTCTCCAATGCATTACCTGACCCTCCAGCCCTTTTGAAGCATAAACATTCCTAAATAATTGTACTGTTGTGGTTTGATGGCCCTCTCCTCACCTATCCTCTAAGAATCACCCTTGGCAAGCCCTTCTAGTCCCTTCCAGGACAGCTCCTCCTCTCCTGTCCTTTTGCCTTCAGCCACATCCCAGGTTCCATAGTCTGTGCAGCCCTCAGCAGCTCTTCATCCATAATTTCACCTACAATTCCTACTTCCCGCAGCCCAAAGTATCATCATTGCTCCTAATTCATACAGTCAAGCCCTACAGTGAATCAAGCACTCTTATCCCTTTTTCTCCTCCAGCCAGGCCATTTCCCCAGTCAAATTTTCTAATTCATCACACCCGCACCTCTGAGCATCCCCCTCAGCGCTGAACTCCTGAACAGCCAATGCTGGATCAAAACAAGAGAACCTGCTGTGTTAAACAAGGAGGCCTAAGGGACTGATCTGTGCAACCTCTGCCACAGACCTCGCAGAGATCAAACAGCAAAGTGGAACTGGATCATCTTTAATGCCAACATAGACTAGAAAAGTGGCTACCTATCACTTGGAATTAATCTGTTGCATGAAGAGGGAGACATCCTGTGTTAGAATGCAGTACACCTACACACACAGTGAATGATTTTTCACACAACCCTCGCTCTCCTCCCTCATGCAGGAAACACACAGGCTTTAATTACTTTCTATGAGTTGGCTTTAAATTTCAGTATCAACAGTTCCATCAGTTTACCATGTATTTGTTCCTGCAAACTCCCCAGCCTGTTCCAAAGCTTTGGGGAAAAAAAAAATTAATCACGCTAAACTTAAGATTCTTTTAATTATACTCCTACCTGTAAAACTAGTACATGCTTTCATGATTTTTCATTTCAAAACACAAAACTTAAAACCTTATCTGAGAACATCTACATTCCCCACATTACTGCAAAAGCAAAATATGTCAAAACATTGAGATAGCAACTGATAGAAAGAGTTCCCTTTCTCCAAGATTAAAAGCATTGAGAGTCACTTTTCACAAGCATTACTGCTTAATGAGTAATGCAATCTATCACATGATGATGTTCATTGAAAAACAAATGTGAATATGAATTATTCTTCATTAGCACAAATAACTTAAAAGCTCTGTGATAGGAGCAGCCTATAAAGCAGAATGTAAAACTCCAGTTGTTTCCATAGGCATTGGGCTCTTTTCTTTGCTGGAAGGTGCCTAACATAAAGAGAACCTGCCTCCAATGGAGCTTTACCTATTATATAAACAAATCACTATAGGACAGTGTATTCCTTGTCAAGATTTGAAGGCTGCAACCACACTGTGCTATTTATCCAGCAATTCTGGCATTACAGGATAGCTTAATTACATGTGCAGTGGGACCCTTCCAATGAGTGATCTCACAGGACACAGACAGAGATCATTGGGATTGCTCAGCTCTGAGGGTCCTCTTGGTCTTCTGAGGAACACGGTCACTCCTCAAGCTGGACTCCTCCTCCTGCTCTGCTGAGGAACCCCGTGTTTGCTGAAGGATCTGAGAGAGAACTCTGACACCCCATTCATTCCTCCCAATTCCTCTGCAGAACAGACACTGATTTGCCTCACTGCAGCTGGCTGTTCTGCCCTGCCCCAGCCGACACCGTCGTGGCTGCAGCGGCTGCAGAGGGTGAAGAGCCCGGCCCCGAGCACACGGTGCCAACCCCGGGCAGCTGCATCCCCCAGCACAGCAGCAGCAGCACCTCCGGCTGCATCCCCCAGCACAGCAGCAGCAGCACCTCCGGCTGCATCCCCCAGCACAGCAGCAGCAGCACCTCCGGCTGCATCCCCCAGCACAGCAGCAGCACCTCCGGCTGCCGGGCACAGCCCTGACTCACGCTGCCTGAGCTCAGGGTTTACTTTTAAAATACTGATACAGACGGTCACTTTCTCCTTGCTTCAATTCACCATAAGTAACTTTACAAGAAAAGTCACACAGAAGTGATTATTTGAGGAATTCTGCTTTCACGCTTTTAATTCAATATCCTCTCTAAACAGAAAAATTCCTCTGATCTTTTCTTTGAAAACATTAAACACAAACTCTGACAATTCATCTTTCAAACCCTGCACAAAGATCTTTCAAATATGTATGAAGACAGACAGATGAACAACAGAGAAGCTGTTGTCCTAAAAGCTCTTACAGTACCTCAGGAATAAAAATAACACTGCTCATTACAAACAAAATAATGTGAACACAGCCTGTAGTTTACCTCTTTCACAATTTATTTTTCCTTATCTGTTTTGATTCAAAGCCTTGGCATTGGTTGGGTTGGAAGGCATGTGCCATAACCTGTGACTACCAGTGCAGCAACCTCAAAAAGAAAAGTATTTGAAGAATTTCTTTATTTTTGGAACTGACTTTTAAAACAAAGACACTATTTCTGATCAAAACCAGTTTCAGTAAAAGGTAAATCAGTCTCAAAGTTTATGGAATTACTGCAGTCCTCTCTGAATGTATTTCCTATTTTTCCAAATAAAACTCCTGGATTAATTAAAACTAAAGCATATTGGAAAAGGAGTGAGGAACATGCACTGGGTTCTTGACATTGCTGTTTAATTCTGGACAAACCTGCTGAGGCATACTCATCAGTAAAGATGAAAACACTGTAAAAACAACCCCCAACAGAACAGCCTTAAGTGGACTTTCAAAACTGGGAAAATGTTGACTTTTTTTTCCTTTTTGCTTAAGAAGAACCTGCTATAGAATGCCAGTAGAATTAAATATGAAACCTTCAATACAGATATACTAAAGGGGAACACATGCATATAGCAGAGACCTACAATAAAATGCAAACCTTTATTTGAATGAGGAGGGTGGCTAAGGGCACAGAACAGGCTTGCAGACACCTAGTTAAGGTGAAAAGCACCCCACAGCTTGGGAACTTGAGACCAGGAGCACTGAGTCACACCACAAGCAGGCCCAAGGACAGGAGCTCTGCCAAGACCTGTGGTGGCTAGGATGCATCCAGTGGAGAACAAGACTTTGCATCCTCAGCCCTTCATAGCAGCTTCACAGCAGGCCCAGCCTGGGCTGGCAGCAGCTCCTGGAACTCAACTAGAACCAGAACCTGCACTGCGCATTCCAGGGCTGTCCACACTGCTGGGCAGGGGGCAGTGCCCAGCTCCTGGTGGAGCTTCCCCCATAGCTCCTCTCAGATGCACTCCAGGTCCAGGGCCTCCATGAGCTCCAGCTTTTATAACAGAACCTGCAGTGTGTGGCACTGCAATGAAACGGTGCTGGAAATGTGTAAACTCTACACCTGCAGATGTTAAATTACTCAATTAATATTAACTAGAACAAGGATAATTAATTTTACTAGCAAGAAATAATTACAAGATTTTGGCTTCCTAAAGAGCAAACTATTTTTAAGTAAGCCTTTTGACTTCTGCTTTTCCTTTACATGAAAGTGTGACTTTTCTCCTACAGGGAAGAAACCTGAACACACACTAGAAATACTAGCAGGATATAAGACACAGAACACAACAAACAATTCTGACTCCAGAAATCTCATTACACTTTTGTTCTTATCAACAGGCTCTAAATTCACAGCTAAAGTGGAGTCAGTTCAAAACTGCATGCCCCTCAGTTCAACTGCACCCCCACTGGATTTTAGTGTGGACTTGTTACGTCATAGTAATGTCTGGATATATCCAATGAGTCTAAATTTATTAAACAAATGTGATTTTTCAGAAAATGCTGTGATATAATGACTCAGAATTTCACAGAACAAGTACATGTTACTTACACCCTACAGTACAGAAAATCATGATGGACTATTTGTTCTGACTTGTGCATGTCAGTTCTTTCATGTTCTATAATCTCCTTTCTTCTAAGTTTGTTTTCACCTGAACAAAGCCTAAGACTGGAGTACCACAGTGGGAAAAGAAACAGATGTGCTTCCTTTAAGATTATATCAGTGGGTGGAGAGATCCTCTACACTCCTTAAAATGAAACTGCTGCTCTTTCCAGCATGAAGATCCCCCTGCTGAGAGAGGCTCTTTACAACTGAGAGCCAGTGTAAACCAGCAGAGCCATCAAAGACTAGACCCCGGCCTCCACCCATTCCTGGCCAGCTCTCTCACATCACTGCCACCACCCCGCCATGCTCAGCACAGCAATCTGTGAGGCTTCACAGAGAACCAGCTTGAGAGAAAGATTTGGGTTTAAACCAAACTTTTTTTGTTTTTACTTGGGAGTGATTTTACCCCATGCCAGTTCCTCAGTGCATTTCACCTCCTGGCTTCAAAATCATTTGTGCAGGCTCAATGCAAGGTGTAAGGGGAAATGACAAGTGGCCCGGACCTGGCAAAGGCGGCACCTCTCTCTACAGAAACACAGCTCAAGCTAATGAAACTGTACCTCTGCTGAGCTCCAAATGCCCATCTGATACATCATATCTGGAAATATCTGGATTCATATAATCAAGTCCTTACTGACCTTTGTGCAAAGGAACCTAAAAAAACCCAAAAAGCCAAACAAAACCCAACAACAACAATAACAATAACCAAACAAAACCAAACCAAACAAACAAAACTAACCAACCAAACAAAAAAGCAACCAAAAAAAAAACCAAACCAGAAAATTAAGCCTAAATATGTGATAGATGCATCCCCAAACAATTTCTGGGTGTATTTACACAACTGAGGACCCTCTGCATCATAGCACACCAAACACCATGCCTGTATTTTTCTCCTCTTTCTCTCAGGAGTGAGTAACAAGCTTAAAGAACTATCCCCTACTCCTCTTAGACCTGAAAAAGTAGTGTACAATAACATTTTAGCTGCATTTTACCCTCTTGCAGAGAAATTTGCTATGAATTAGGAACCAAAGATTCCCTGAGGGATCTTTCATTTACAACCCCTGCTTCCAAAATCTGGACAAATCATCATGACCTTAGGTGGCAACCCAGCTGCTACAGCTCAGCTGTGAGGTCCCTCAGCCTGCTACAAGCACTGGTCACAAACCCAACTCGTGTACTAGCTCTCTGCACAGTGCTCTCCAAAAAGAGAACTCCCATGGACTTCTACCTTGGAACTGCCTCAGAAGAAAAGGAGACCAAGCTCAGGTGCACACCAGATGGCTGGAGCCTTGTCATCTGTAGCTGTATTGACTAAACACTCCTTTACCACAATCACTTTTCACAAGCAGAATTAGCAGCTTTGCAGTTTGACTTTTGTGTATTGAGCTCACATAAGCCACTTCCTAGAATAATGCTAAAATAAGTGATCTACAAAGGCTTTCACTTCCTTCCCTGCCCTGTAAAGTATTGTTCTCTGCCATAAACATGTCAGAAAAGAAAAATGTGGATAACTCTGTGAGCCTGAAAGCAATTTCCCCCCAAGAGCTCAGCAGGGAAGGCTCTAGGGTATTATAAAGGCTAGAGCTAAAATAGAAAATAAAAATTTAGAAAAACGGTATAAATTTTCTTGTTATGTATCTGAAAGAACAGAAAGCAATTGGACTTTTCTAACACCTTTTGCTTCTTGAGCCTTCTTGGGCTCATGAATAGGATCACGGATTCTCATTAGCTGCCTGTCAGAAAAAAATATGAATTGCAGGAATGCCTGATTTATTGATTTTTGTGTTTATTGGGCACTGCCAGGTTTATAAAAGAGTGGCTCTTGTCAAGATATTGACTTTCCAGAGCTCATGCTCTCCTTGGGATCAGACATCATTTAAGTTCTGCATTCAAAAGGACATCAGAAACTGTAAGTGGTGTTAAAAAAACCAATGAAAATGCGCTCCATCAATCTGGTGACCTCAGGAAGTGAAGAAAAAAGCTCCATCACGAGGAGAAGCTTTAAAAAGAAGCCTCTATTTCGACAGAAAGGCATATACCAGGAAACTGAACTTTGAAGCCTGTGAGGATGCCTGCACAAGTACACAACCATGGGCCTTTGGAGTTCAGACAGGTTGGTGTCCCCAAACTGACTTTGGAAGCAAGAGCAGATAGCTGAGACATCCTCAAGCACCACTTGTCTCTCATTTGGCAATGCAGGGCTTCCCAGACACTGTCCAACAACATGGGAAAAGGACACCAACTCAGACGAGTTTTTTATTTTGATTAGAGCTGAAATCCTTAAGCCCAACATGAAAGATTGGCAGCATGAATCTAATCTTTGCCACATGTGAACAGAGGAGCCAAGTCTCTCTGTCACTGGTGTGACAGACAGCAAAAATAAACCCATTTCTGTGGATTATGGTAGACTATAACAAAAGAAAAGGACAACAGTAATTTTTCATTGCAGGTGTTTACCCTCCTTCCTGTCTGGAAGCAGTTGTTAGTCTGTGAAGTCTCTACTCTGCTTTATCTCCTTAACATAACTCCGACATTAGATGGGAATTAGATTAAGAAAATTAATAGTATAAGCAAATTCCAACAGATTTTTAACATCTAATAAGCCCCAGCAGCTTTGATTCTCAGTAAAAAGCTCTTTTGGCTGCACTTTTCCATTTTGGCAGTTTCTTTGCTGCTCTGAACACAAGCATCTCACAGTCTTATCTTTCAGTGTACAGCCTCCAAGTTAAAAAAAGCTTTGCCTTTTTTTTTTTTTTTTTTTTTTACAGAAATACAGAAAAAATTCCTCTGGATTTTCAAGCTCATGGCTATCTTGATAAACCTGAGCTTGTAGATTCATCAATCACCAGCCAAGTCTCACACCTCACCCCAGTTCTCACTGTTGGCTGAAGGAGAGGTAGGTTCCTTCTAAGCACAAACTTCACCATATGTGTCCTCTCACGCACCTTCCATCTGACTTTGACAAAACTTATTTCACAAAACTCCATATTACACTTTCAAAAGGAATTACCTTTAAATGAAGATAAACTGATATAGATAAAGATGCATTTTCCAATCTGGTGAGCTAAAATTCAGCTGTCAGACTGCAAATTAATACCAGTCTGCTCCAGAAACACTCACCTCATGCCCTGACACCTGACTCTACTCTTATCGCATTGCCATTACCTCCTAAAACCTACCAGCTGGTCTGGTTTTAAACGATTCCAGAAGTGGAATTTGCTGTCAAGTATCTGATTTGAGGTTTTCGGCAACTCCAGTCTAAAATTAGGGTTGCTTGGTTTGCTTGGTAGGTTTTTTTGTCGTTATCCGACTTGAATTTTGATCATTACAAAAATCTTTCTAAAAACAATTCAAATCACAAACGAAGTATCTCAGCCTCCGGCCCAGCTTTGCTGTCCTTTTCTCTGGGAACAGTTTTCATTGCTAGCAAGAAAATCTTCCCTCAATTCCACCGTTTTTCATGCCACAGGGTAAAAGCGACACTCCGGTGCACGCCGCGGGCTGAGCGGAGCCCGCGCCCCGCGCCCCCGCTCACGGCCCCGCGGCTCCCCCGGGCCCTCGCCCGCTGCTCTCCGCCCGCTCACCTCCGGCCTCCCGCGCCGGCCGGCGCCGGCCCGGGCTCCGCCGCGCCCCGCGAGCGGGCCCCTGCGCGCCCGGGCGGAGCCGCCGCCGGCGGGCCCCGCTCCGCTCCGCTCCCGGCGCTGCCCCGCTCCGCTCCCGGCGCTGCCCCGCTCCGCTCCCGGCGCTGCCCCGCCCGTCCGGCCCCGGCTCAGAACGGCCTCGCGGGGAAATCTCGGCCTGGGGACCCGGCGTTCCTTCAGCGAAATTGCAGCTGCACTTCACACGGAAAACAGTGGTTAAAGTAATACATAGTATTTCAATCGAAGCAGGGAGAAAAGTGCTCCTTCTGTGGACCACGGCTTTGGAATCAGTGCAGTACAGCTGTGTAGATTTTAAGGCCGGAAAAAAACACCCTTGAGATGATCTATTCTGTCCCGTGTTACGCAGGCCAAAAAAAATTCCACTCCGTCATTCTTGCTCTCAAGCCTTGGGAGCACAGATCCTGTTTGCTGTTCCTGTGCTATAATGCATTCTTGGAGCACTTAAGGCTGTTCCCTCGTCTCACTGAAATGCTGTCCATCAGCTCTTTCTTGCCAGACTTTTCTAAAGCTGTAGTCAGCATGGTTATGATGAGCATGGTTATAAATACCTTTGCAGACAGAAATGTGAACAATTTTAAAACAAACACAGCAACTTGCTGATCGTTTTCTCACTTACCCATTCGAGTCCACCTGCTCCATTCCCACTAGGCAATGCGCAGTCCAGCTGCTGGCAAAGGGATGGCTTGTAAACAGTCTCTGTTACAGTAGCCAGGTTGCCACAGCATATCAGACAGCATAGTTGCACAAAGTACTGGGGCCCTGAAGTTACAATCCTGTCAGGAAACTCTGGCCATCTCAGAGCCCCAGGGGACATGTGTACACCTACAAGCAGGTGGTCATCCAGTATCTCCTTGTGTGGCATCACTGAAACCATCTTACAACAGTGCTTGATCTGCAATGACTATGTTTATAAAGCCAGTTTTTCTGGGGCTGATCTGAAGCCCACTGACGAAAACTCCACTGACTTCCAAAGGATTGGGATTGGGCTTTCCACGAGCCAAAGTCTGCTTGTTTCAGTGTGTGCAATAGGTGGAACAAAACCATCTAAGACCCCTGGAGCAAAGGAAGGTGCTCAAGTGTTGTTTGCCTTTTATTTCCCTTGCGTTCACTTTGACTCCTTTAGTTACAGAGGTGTGACGCAAGTCCTCCCACTCAGGAGGACCCATCTGTGTCTTCACCAGAGGGTGCCCAGCACACAGAGCCACAGCAGCACAAACCTCCACACAACAAAGCAGCTCAGAGCAGAGCCTTGGTCAGAAGTGCTAACCCTGCATGCCTCAGCAGTCCATAATCCTAAATCATGGTGAGTCTAGAATTCCAAGTGCTGAATACTGCTACTCAATCCCTCTGCAGAGTGCTGCCTTCAAGCCATGAAGGACCAATTTTTTTGGGATCTATACCTTGAGACATCCAAAGGGGTCTGAAGGACAAACATAGGCACACAGTCTCTTACCTATCAGGTTTGTTCAGTACTTCATGAAATGATTAGGATATGAGATACTTAAAAATCACTTATCATTTCAGAATATAGACTGCTGGACCCCTGCTGGGTTAGTATTTATATGACAATATATTTATGAGTATAAACAGGTTTATAAAAATGTAATAATTTATCCAGCAGATGCCCACTGTGAACAGGATGATAATGTGTTCAGAGGTCAAACAAGTCCTCTAGTTAGAGTCCACAAGAATGTTACCCTCTGAAACCCTGTTCAGTGAGTCCAAATGAAGCTCTGAGCAAGTCTGATGGCCATTTTGTCTGTGAGCTCTGGGATGTGATGCTGGGCACTGGAAAAGCAGAAGGGTAGCCTTTGCCAATGGGAACAGCACCCTCGAGTGGGAAAATGAAGTTCCTCCCAGTCAGCAGGACCTGAGGTAAGCAAAATTAGTTCAGGCTGGAGAAGGCTCTAAGGAGACCTCAGAGCCCCTTTTACTCCCTTAAGGGGCTCCAAGGGAGCTTGGGAGGGACTTTGGCCAAGGGCCTGGAGGGGCAGGACAAGGGGGAATGGCTTCCCACTTCCAGAGGGCAGGCTTAGATGGGATACTGGGAAAAAATGCTTCCCTGTGAGGATGGTGAGGCCTGGCACACTTTGCCCAGGAAAGCTGTGGCTGTCCCTGGAAGTGTTCAAGACCAGGCTGGATGGGACTTGGAGCAACATGGGATAGTGGAAGGTGTCCCTGCCCATGGCAGGGGTGGGAATGAGATAGATTTACAGGTCCTTTCCAACCCAAGCCATTCTGTAATTCTAGGAAACTCCAAATGCAATTGAGCACTGGTACCCCCAGAGCTGGATGTGCCCAGGTCTGGCAATGGTGAGTGAATGCTTTGCCTGCTGTGGCACATGATCTGGGCAGAGCTGCTGGCCATTGCAGCCTTACTGGTCCATCTGCCCATCAACAAATCTCACCTTCTGTGGATTCTTGCATTTAAGTCACTCTTGAGTTGTGAGTCTCATAACACTTCGTCCTACCGTCTTATTCTTGCACCTCGCCATCCTAATGAGGATTCCAAAGCCATTATAACTCAAGACCAGGATACAGCATTTTCATGGGATTAGTTCATCTACTCTCAAAATAGATCCTGTTTATGAAGAAAGGGGGAGGCTTGTCTTCAGGAGATACTGCAGTTCCTCAGGTCTTGAGAGAGGATATGAGACAGTGTCTAACTGGAACTGCACAGGTAGTTCATGGAAGAATGTGAAATTATTTACACCTGAAATTTAATAAGATGGTGTTGCTAACAGGACTATCCTTTTGAACATGCCTTTCTATTATCACTTTATGGCTTTTTTGTCAGAGCAGGGTAAGCTGGGAGTTTTGAAGGAATCACTAGCTGACAAACTCAGAAATTGACTTTCCTGTAGATCATGGTGAGGCACATGTTTATGTCAGGCAATGAGGGTGTCAGGGGGTAGATACTATGGCTGACACATCACCGATGCTTCTCAAGAGGAGCCCAACCATGATTACCTGCACCAAACCTCCTCTCTAGAAATGCTCATGTTCTGAATCAGTGACATTACTCATGCCAACACTCCTAACACTAACAGTCTGAGGAGTCTTAAAGTCTTCATGTCATCAGCTAAGCCAGGTCATTAAAATAAATCCCCACTGTCTTCACAGAAAGCAGGTATCTCTGTTCCAAGTCTGCTGTTGATTCCTTCTGTAGAGGCTATGAATTCCAGCTCCACCTGGGTGCCTCCACATCTACTTGCTCATGGCACCAGACGTGGCACCATTCTGTCACTGGCTGTGGCCAATGGGGTATTGGGTTTTACATGACTTAAGCAGAAGGAGTCTAGCAATTAAAAAAACTGTTCAGCAGTAATGGAATGGAATATTTGAGCCAGTGGTACAGAGACTGGATCTGTGAATGCCATCGAAGCCTGCACACTTCAGCAGCAAGAGCTTAGTTTTACTCACAGGACGTTTATAAATTACATACTCTCCTAGAGAGTGTCCTCAGAGTGCTTTGAACAGGTCTCTGCCATCATAGTTACCCTGAAATGCAGGGTAACCTGGCTGGTAGGATTTAAAGAACATTCTTGATTAGGAAAATTTGAAAATCTTCTAGATCTCTTTCCATTTACCCATGGTTATTCCTGTAAAAGCAATGTCTTCTATGAATTTTCTGGAATATCTGCTCCTCTTTGAGGGTCAACATCATCTCAAGACATTCCTTTACTGCTGATCATACTATTGCCTAGGAAGTTAACATGCAGCTTCCTGTTAACACCATTGTATTGATATTTTGGTGTATGTACTTTCCTTTTTCCCACTTAGATAATCCTGAATTCTGTGCCTTTTAGTTTCTTCATTTGTTCAAGCCTGATGCAGAATTTTTTGTTTGGGCTTAATTGGGTCCCTCTTATCTGTCTCTCAGCAGCTGTTTGCTGCCTGAACTTTGCCCTAAATCCTGCAGTGACAGGTGATGCCCATTGACACAGCTCCACTTACTCTCTTTCCCGCTGGCACCCCCACCCCAATATTCTGACACTGGTGTCTGCTCTTACTGTGTCATTTGGTTTCTGAGCCCTGAAGTTTAGGGTCAGAGAGGGACTTCAGATTCTCTGTGCAGAGACAGCACATCCCACACCCCACACCTATCACTGCTTATTGCAGTTCACTTACCCACTCCTGCTGCTGGCAGCTGCTGCACTGTCTTACTTCCACATTTTTCCTGCCATGTATCAGCCTGAATTGGTTGTCCTTGGATATCCTTGCAACCTTGGGTGTGCAGAGAAGATGGTTTATTGCCTGGTGCCAAAATTCAATATCTTGAGAGAAAGGTACAACTTTGTTAGTGAAGTAGAAAGAGGAGAGATGCAGACACCATGGACACTCTCAGATATCGTGTGAGCCCCTCCCCCAGCCCTGTGGGGAGGCACATGGGAGCAGCTTTGTTCCTATTTTAGGTACAGACCTAAGTATCCAAGAGCCATTTGTACTCTCTGTGCAGCCTGGCAGGATTTGGGTTACAAGCCTCAAAGACCTGCTATTGAGTGTGCTGCTCCAGGGGATTACAGGCAGGAAAGCTGTCCCACAATCTCTGTCCTTCTTGAAAGGCTTTCTAAAGCATCAGACCTGCAGTTAATATTAGACACTGCAACTTCAGCAAGCAATCCAGTGCCCTTTCAGTAGTGCTTGGCTCTGCCCATACCTGCTGTGATTTCATCCTGTAGCACCATTTTCAGGGTGAATGTCAGGACCTCAGGACTCACGTCGCTGGACACTTAAGGGTTCCTTGCTGATATTTTTGTTGAAGAGGGTGAAGTGTCCCAGGCAAGCCTGCTGGAGTGTCAGAACATCCTCCCCTTCCCTTGCACAGCCAGCGCAGCAAAACTCAGGATCATATACTGAATAGCTGATTTTATTAGAAACAAAACTGACTTCATTTCCATTCATTTGCCTGTAAACTTCATTCACAAGTTCTCTGACACTCACAGAAGTACTGAGATGAATGCGTGCAAATGGTGTTACTTGAGGTAATAACACGAACAGAACACTGGCTGCTGAGTCCTCATCACATCTCTCAGCTCTTCAGGAGTTGGTGGCCATGTGCTGCATATTGCATACACCTTTCGTAGCCACCCCGAGGCTCTTGCTCCAGAGAGTGCCAGGGCTTCACCAAGCCTTGCAATAGCACAGGTGGGACCCTGCAGCCCTGCAGCCAGCCCTAGGAACTAAACAGACTAGAATATTTCAGTTGGAGGATATAATGCAGCTCTGGGGTTTTCAGGGTCTCCCCAACTCCAGCTGCCGTGGGTGTCCCAGACAGCAAAGTCCAGTTAAGCACCACCTGTCCGGGCCCCTCAGGCAGGCTCAAAGCCACTGGCAATCTTAGCAAGCTCAGCTGTTAAGGGAGATCAGCTCTTTGGTGATTTTCAGCTCTTTAGTGATTTCAGCTCTTTGCTTGTGAAGTGCCTTGGCAGATGCAGGGAGAGAGAGGAGAAGGCTGTGTGAGGTTCCACAGATGTGTCTTTTATTGGCAGCTTCTGCAAAGGGTGACAGTGACAGCTCTTCTGCCAAACTGGGCAGAAATAGGGGTTTATATAGAGTATAGGGATTTTGGGAAACAGTCCAATAGTAAGGGTCGAGGCAAAAATAACCTGTGGTCTTACAGAGAGATAACAAGGGTCTGAGGGCAGAAGAGGGGTTTCTTAGGTCCAGTCATCATTATTAGGCATTTCTTATCTTAGGCTGCTGACCGCCAGAGAGGCCTAGTAGGCCCTGTGCCTGCTACAGGAGGAGACCTACAACAGCCATCTCATCCACCTGCCTGAGCCCTTCAGGGTTGACCAAAAGCTAAAGCTTGTTCTTAAGGCCATTGTCCCAATGCCTCTTCAACACTGACAAGCTGGGGGCATTGACTGCCTCTCAGGGAAGCCCATTCCAGGGTCTGACCACCCTCCTCATAAGGAAATGCTCCCTCATGTCCAGTCTGAACCTTCCCTGTAACGGCTTTGAACCGTTTCCAGGAGTGCTGTCCCTGGATCCCAGGGCAAAGGGCTCAGCACTTCCCTCCCCAAATCCCCTCTTCGGGAAGCTGCAGAGAGCAACAGTGTCATCCCTCTGCCTCCAAAGGAGACAAGACCAGAGCCCTCAACTGCTCCTCAAGGGCATGCCATCCAGCCCAACCAGCTTGGTTCCCCTCCTCTGGACTCATTCGAGGACCTTCACATCCTTTTTAAATTGTGGGGCCCAATTTATGGGATTGCATTCCCATTCAATGGGGGGACAGAACAGAAATGCAGTTATTACAGCTATACTAAATTGTTTCAGGATTTGCTATGCCAACATTCATTTGCAGAGGCAAGAGGATGGTCTTAAAATGAACTGGTTACCAACTTGTTTTCAAATATAATTCAAAGCATAGGTTTCAGCTCATAAATCCTGAGTCATTTGCAATCCTTGCTGTTATAGACTGGGGGCACTCAAGAAAAGGGAATTTATCTCTGTTGTGGTTTGACAGTGGTTAAGACACCAGGCACCCATGAAAATCATAATGAAGGGCTCATGAGCTGAGATAAGGATTGGAATAAAACATTCTAAGGGCAAAACAGGCTCAAACTTAAAGGTATAAACTAAATTTAATATTAACAGAGCCAGAGGAGGATAATGAGGAGTAAAAGAAGCCTTTCAATTTGTCACTTGAGATCTTTCTACAATTTGCTTAGGAAGAGGACTCTTTTTCTTCTGCGATGCCATTGAGTCTTTCCTGTGGGAGACAGTTCTCAGTGCATGTGGTTCAGCATGGTTCTAATTTCACAAGTAGCAGTACTGCCCAACTTGCTATGAGTCCCTCCAACAGGCAAAAGAGTCTTCCCAAAACTGCATGTCATGGGTCACTACTCCATGGGATGTAGTCTTTTAAGGCTAGGCTGCTCTACTTTGGAAGCATGAGCCCTCTCTCTTTGTTCAGGTCTCCCACTAGACACAGCTTTTTTAGGATCCACCAGCTCCAGTGTGAGCACCATTTCTCATGGGTTGTGAGTAGATCTCTTCATCCCCTATGGACTTCATGCATTACCAGGAGACTGTTTCACCAGAGTCCTCACTACAGCTTGCAGAGAAATCTCAATTCCAACACTTGCAGCACTTCCTCCCCTTCTTTCCTTCCATCGAGCTTGGTGCCACCATGTTGTCTTTTTCCACGTCTTCACTTCTTCCTTTTTCTCTGACTAGGAGGAACAAACCTGCTGCTCATAAGTACCACTGCCAACAAATCCCACAAATTCAAAGATTCCTGCAGGATCCTGCAGCGCTGAGAAGTTGATCTCATCTGGGTTCCAAGTTGGGAATCACTGGTTGTGCTACTGCTGCCAGCAATGTGGCTCTGTTGCCATGGCACAGGCAGTGGTGGCTGCCATGGTGCTGGCACCATTCAATGTCTCTCCTCCTGCAGGGCACGGGGAAGAGGAAGCTGCCCATGGCACAGCTGGCTGGGAGTGGCCTGGCGGGCAAGGCTCGCTGCAAGCTGTGCCAAAATGTGGTGGCTGTGGTGGTTGTATGGCCAGTGCTGGGATCACCCCTGGCAGCGGCGCCTCGCCACCCCTCTGAAAAAGCCACACGCCATTTTGATTTCCTTCTCAAATATGTCACCACAGACTGTTACCAACCTCTCTAATTGGGCCAGCCGCATGTCCATCTTCAGAGCCATCAGAGATTAGCTCTGTCAGACATGGTGAAGCTTCTAACAGCTTCTCAGAGAAGCTACTTTTGTGGCCCTTCTCCGATACTAAATCTAGGCTGTGCCAAATCAGCACAGTTTCTAGCCTCACTCTCACAGGCCTGTTGATGCCTGCTGATCTATCAGACCCATGTTTGGACATATGGAAGGATCTGTGTTGTGACACTGAGTGTGTCATGGCTAAATCCCAGCTGGCTACTAAATACCACACAGCTGCTCCTCACCCACCTCCGTCCTGCCCCTGGTGGGAAGAATCAGAAGGAAAAGGTAAAGCTCATGGGCTGAGAGAAGAACAGCTTAACAATTTTAAAAACCACAAAAGAACACCACCAATAATAATAAATCTAATACTAATAATTGTTGTGAAAAGGAGACAGATAAAATGCAAGAGGAACAAGTGAAGTGCAATACAATTGCTCACCATCCACTGACCATGCCCAGCCCATTCTTGAGCAGCAATCAGCCCCTCCTGGGCAGTTTCCCCCAGTTTACACACTGGGCAGGATGTTTTATGGTGTGGAATATCCCTCTGGCCAGTTTGGATCAGCTTTCCAGCTTTCCCAGCCATGCTCCCCTCAGCTTCTTGTACAGCTCCTCACTGGCAGAGCATGAGAGACTGAAAAGTACTTGATTTGGGGTGAGCACAACTGAGAAACAATGAAATCAGTGTGTGATCAACATTATTCTCTTCATGAATTAAAAAACCACAATGATGTACCAGCCATTGGGAATAAAATTAACTCTGGGAACCATTGTGCAGCTAGAAAATTGTAGCAGTGGGGAACAAAGTGACATGAACCCCCTTATACATCCAAAGGAGATCGCTTTATTGTAGAATCAGCCCCTTTTTATACTGTGAAAAATACCCATCACTTGTTTTAAAATTTTAAAAGTTTAACAGTAATAAAATGTTTCTAAAAATAGTAATACAAATTAGAGCAATGAGAATTTGGACAATCAGAGTTAGGACAATAAAGGACAATAAAAAAGCAAAGAATTACGAATGTTCATATGCTTTCCTCAAAAAATCATGTCTGCTAACAAAGGATTAACCCTTAAAAGCAAGAGCCTGTTGCATATTCATATATCTCATACATGATGCAAACATTCCTTTCAAACTAGGGATTTTTCTGTTTGTTGTTAACTTCTCCCTCATCTTCTTGTAAATCATGGTTTGGGTCCATGGAGTCTGAAAGGAGGTAGAAGAAGCTTGGTTCTTCCCAATAAGAAGGCAATAATTCTTCTCTTTGGGATTTTAGTGTCTTGTTGCTGTTATCTCTGTGCAAAGAATTTCTTGATTATCTTATCTATTCCTTGAGCTAGTTAGAAAAATATCTTACATGGCATAGTTTCTATTTTAATATTATGCTGTAGCCTAAAACTATATTTAACATGCTATTTAAAAGGATTAATACAGCATACCTTTCTGACATAACACATATAATATTCATTTTAATATTTGGAAAAGCCAATCATATAATACGCATTTTTCACATATACCTTTAATTTTAACCTGACATAACTGAAACCAAACTGAGACTTAACAGAACTTAACAGAAAGAAGGCACCCACTTAATGACGGTTGCCACTAGCTGGCTTGCTGCAGGGTTCGTTTGCCCCCAAGCACGCAGGCTAGCACGGGCCGGATAGCTCAGCCCTTTGGAGACTGAGTGTCCAGATACTCAAGCCGCTCTTAGCTGCAGGCTACCTTAGCAAGCTTAAGTGATATCAGCTCTTAGTGATCTCAGCTCTTTTTATGGTTTCAGCTCTTTTGCTTGCTAAGGCACCCTGGCAGGCCGTGGCTTCCCGGTCAAGCAGATGCAGAGAGATGAGAAGGCAGCCCTGGCGTTCCACAGCGATGGTTTATTGGGAGGTCTGTGAAGGGTTCCAGCGACGGCTCTTCTGGCCAGAATGGGCTAAAGTAGCCCCTTAAATAGGGCTAGAAAGGATCAGAAATTGTCCAATAGCAAGGGCTAGAGAAAAGTAACCTATGGGGTCACAGAAAGATAAGCTAAGGTCTGGAAGGCGGAAGAGAGGGGCTTCTGGCATTTCCTCTATCTAGGCCTCAGCCCTCCATGGGGCCCTAGCAAGGCCTGGGCCTGCTACACCCATTGGCTGACTCAGCTGCCATGCTGTTGTCCATGTGTCCTACCATCCAATCAGTTTCCTGCTCATATGCAGTCCATGTATTCCTTCAGCCAGTCAGCTTCCTGCTCATACACTGTCCATGTGTTCCTCCAGCCAATCACAATCTCACTTCCAACTGACTGACCCCTCACTCCCCACTGCCTCCCACCTGTCTGGCCTGCCACCTGTCTGGCCTGTCTGTGCCTTCCCACAGGGTCTGCTGGTGAGTGTAAGCCTTAACCACTCTAATAATTATTACCCCATATCCTACAGAAAACTGCGACATCATTGCCACCACAGAGACATGGTGGGATAACTCACATTACTGGAGTGCTGCAATGGGTGGATGCAGATTCCGAAGGACAGGCAAGGAAGTAACCAATTTGGGTAACCCTATGTGTGAGTGAGTGTTTTGACTGCCTTGAGCTTAATGACGCCAATGATAAGGTTAAATGCATAGGTTTATGGTTAAGGATTGGCGGAGGAACATTGACCATCTTAGACTGACCAACCAGGAGGAAGAGGCAGACAAAACATTCTGGAAAATGGAAGAATCCCCACAGTTACTGGTCCTTGTTCTTGTGTGCGACTTCAGCTTACCAGATGTCTGCTGGAAATACAACACAGTGGAGAGAAAAGAGTCTATGAGGTTCCTGGAGTGCCTGGAAGAGAACTGCCTGACACAGCTGGAAAGTGAGACAACCAGGGAAGCTGCCCTGCTGGACTTGCTGCTTGTGAGCAGAGAGGGCTCGGGGGGGGTGTGACAGCTGAGGCCATCTGGACACAGCGATGATGAAGTGACAGAGTTTTTGATATTGGAGAAATAAGGAAGGAGGACAGCAGAACTGCCACCCTGGACTTCTGGAGAGCAGACTTGGGTCTGTTTAGGAGACTGATTGAGAGGCCCTTGGGAAGCAGCCCTGAGGGGCAGAGGGGTCGAGGAAGGCTGGACACTTTTCAAGAAGGAACTATTCAAGGCAGAAGAACAGGCTGTCCCCATGTGCTGAAAGACAAGCTGGTGAGGAAGAGACTGTACTGTCTGAACAGAGAAATTTGGCTGGAACTCAGGGAGAAAAAGAGCATTTATCACTTCTAGAAAAAGGGGCAGGGAACTCAGGAGGACTATGAGGATGTTGGGAGGTTAGGCAGGGAGAAAGTTAGAAGGGGCAAAGCCCAGCTAGAAATTAATCTGTCCCATGCTGTGAGAGATAAATGGATAGTTTTCTGTGTTTCTATAGATACATCAGGAGGGCCAAAGAGACCCTCTTTCCCTTTGTATGATGAGAAAAAACTTCCACAAAGGATGAGGAAGAGGCTGAAGTACTTAATGCTTCCTCTGGACCTGAGTATGCTGGTCAAGAGCAACTGAACACAACTGGTGTGTGCCCATATGGCCAAGAAGGCCAATGGTATCTGGCCTGTATCAAAGATAGCACAGATGAAGTTATTTGCAACCCCCTTGATGGTATCGTTATCAGCTAAGTTTGCACAATTTTGTTGCAAATTTGATAATTTCATGCACTTGGGTCTGGTTTCTTCCAGCAGCAAACTCATTTGCACAGAAGAGGTCAGTTGGTCGAATTGTCTTGAGCATGTCTTGGAAGCAATGTCTTTGACACTATCTTATGTCAAATGCTGTACCCTTCTTTGGTGTGCAGAGGGGCCACAACAAACCATCTAAGACCCTTCCATTATGAGCTAAATGCCAGAACATTCCATCTCAGGCCATACTACCTCACCTGTCCATGAAGAGTTTGTGGCCAGAAGATGCCTAGAAGGCCACATTCTCCCACCACAGCCCACAGTTCACAGTGGGGAAGGGTGGCAGTGTCTGCAGCTGGGTCAGGGGTCTGCATCCCTCACAGAACCAGGAAACACAATCGTTGGTGGCCTTGGCACCAGCTTGGTGGTTGACACCATGACATGGTGTGTTGGGGGCTGGGGGCCTCATGCCTGCAGTCACCCTTTGTGCCGCTGGGGTCTGGAGCAAGCCCTGGGCAGCCTTGTGGAGAAGGAAGTGAGGACATGGGAGCTGGAAGCACTATGGGTTGAGTTGGAGGAAGAGTGGTCCTGGACCCAAGAGGAGCACTGCTGCTCCACTTCAACCCTGCAACTTATTCATGCCTGGCTGATGTTTTGCGAAGATAAACAAAACTCCAAAACTTTGTGAAAGTTGTAAAGCCGGTATGTTTATTAGAGCGCTGGACACATGTGGGAATCGTTCCCCTAAAATGACATGCGTACTTCTGAGAAATTCAGGTCCTTTTTTATCTCCCTCTCAAATACATATGCATGCAATTTCACAGTAGGTTCATACATATTCATTCCACTGATTTTGGTGACACTTGCTACTAATTCTTCAGAAAGAACTCCTGGGTCAGGTTGCTCTGCTCTGTCTGCCTCTCTCTTCTCCTCTTATCTCTTGTCCTTTGGCTGAAGCAGTCCTTCTAAGCACAGGCTCTTCAAGAGAACAGGCAGTCAGACTAAACAGCAAGCTACAGACAACTCAAAGATGTACATTTCACCTAAATCAAAATGGATTTCTACCCTGGAAAATTTCCATTCTGCCTCACTGATTGAATTGAATGGTCAGTACGAGAAGCTAAATTAAAGCAGTCGGCAGCTGTTTCAGGAATTGGAACAGCTGGAAAGAGAAAGATCCAGCTCTGTCACTTCCAGACTGCAGCCGGCTAACCTGGAAGCAGACAAGGAATCTATCCTCATGAAGGCTGTAAGAAAGCAACTGGCAGAGTTTTGAGCATTTGTAGCTTAATATAACTATGATCCTCTTGATGGACCCAATGAGTGGCCTGAACTAGAGCTTCCTCTCATTTCTGGACAATAGGTTCACATCTTTGGAGACACCGATGAAGATGGTTGGCATGTGGGAGAACTGCATGATGGCACAAGAGGATTTGTCCTGTCCAGTCTTGTTTAAGAAGTTGGAGTGATGGATATCCTGATGGCACCACATCTGATGGAGACCAACTGATGGTCTCTCCAGAGGCTAATGATTAGAGGATGCAGAGGATGTCCACTCTTCTTATATCTTCCTGTTAAATGTTTTCTTAATGATCTGTGTCATCTCCCTGTCCTGTGTATATGTGAGTGGAAAGGACAAGATGCATTCTGGGCAGGGGTACCAGAGTGCAGATGGTGGCAGTATTCAGGGAATCCATACACGTCTATGCTTGTGACTGTAGTGTCACATATGTACCTACATTAGTGACCTCCTCTCTCTGCCAGCCCAGGACAAGGCACCAGGCTGGCTTCCAGCAGCTCGGCAGATTACTGTACTGAACTACAGCAGCACCACAGAAGAGGTCGTTTTCTGGAGTGGATGGAAGTTGTGGCTAGCCTTGACATCCCTCAACACTCTGGGTCTATGGGTTGCATGGGGGAAACTGAATCCTGCTTCATCCCCAGGGCTTCTAGCTGGGGATGAGACGACTGCACTGCTTCAGCTGAGTCCCTACCCTGCACAGGATTCAGCCAACACCTCCTTGTCACTGCCAGTGTGTCCTTGTTTTGTTATGGGTCAAGGGTAGCAGAGACCAGAGGGAAATATTTAGACCTTTTGCAAACATCCATCTCTGGTAGGACAAACCTGCTTTCAGAATCAGTCTCTCTCCTCTCTTTAGATGATTGGTGATTATTTCAGTCAGCTAAAAGATTATTTATTGAGGGTGACTCCACTTTTTCCACATGTCTTCACTTCACTAGGAGCTGTCAGACCTGGAGCCCTGGGACATCGCCAGGGAGGCCAAAAGGGGCAGAGAATGTGGCACCTTGGGCTGGCAGGGTGTGAGTCTAGGTGTGTACCCACAGGTACCCAGGGTTGTCCTTCTGAGCAGGGTCTGTGTGCCAGGGCAGGAACTCTGCTGCCTGCCAGTGTCAGCGCTCAGCCAGCCCAGGGAGCTTCCCAGAGCACTTTGGGGAGAAGCTGGGGGTGGAAGGAACCGTGCTGGGAAGGGGAGAGTCCTGTTTCAGTTGAGAGGCTGTTTCATGGGCCAGGGCTGTTCACAGCTCCACATCATCCTCAGGATATTTCTGATGGCAGTTTTGAAGAAGAATATCAAAGCAGGGGTTGAATGAAAGAGAAGGAGTCTGCGCATTGTGTTTTCCCCTCTTGGTTCCCTGAGTCGGCAGACTGCATTTTGGAAAATGCACCAAGATCTCAACTCTCATTAGGACTTGGCTGCACTGCTCCTCAGGCCCTGCACATACCTCTGTCCCTGGGCAGTGTGCTGCTGCCAGGAGGTCTTTGCAGGGCAGTGCTGAGGACTCAGCAGGTTGGAAGGGGTCTGTGAACACTGACAGGGAGGAGTCACAGGAACCAGAAACAGCTCCTGGCAGAGACATCTCCAGGCAGGGAGGGAGAGGAAAGTGCCACCTGAAATGCCTTGGGAGAGGTGATTCAGACTCCTCCCTGCCATCCCCTGCAGTGCAGATGCCTTAGCCAGGGCAAGGTTACCTGACAGGAGAGACACCGTGATCAGGAAGGGGGTATTCTCAGGGTAAGCCTCACCTCCTACACTAATTTTTCTTTGCTTAAAGAATTGAAAGGCATTGAGCACTGGCACAGTGTAGCAGCATGGGGTTTAGATGTAGCAGCATGGTTATTGCTACCTATATTTATTTCCCAATAAGCATCTCCTGTGGAAAAGCCACTTGGGTAAGCATTCAGGCAAAACAGTCAAGTCCACACACACCATGCTCACCACGGCCAGCTCAGTGAAGTGAGGCAGAGGGGCCTTTTGTATGGTCAGTTCCAGCAAGGTTTATTTCAACATGTCAAACAGAAAACAGAGACTAAAGTCAGGACTGTAGCAGACACGGGACTAGCTATAGCCCCGTGGCGGATGAAGGCTTAGAGATAAGGAAATGCCAAGTCATAGAAACCAAACCAGAAGTCTTCACTCCGGTCCTCCAGGCCTGCTTATCTTTCTGTGACCCCATAGGCTATTTTCCCTAACCCTTACAATTGGTCAGTTTCCAAGCCCCCCTAACCCTATAAAAGGGGCTACCTTGGCCCATTCTGTTAGAAGAGCTGTTGTTGGAACCCCTTCATGGACCCTTCTAATAAACCACCGTGGAATAAGCCGAAGAAGCTGCCTTCTCCTCTCTCCAGTCTGCTCTTCTGAAAGCCATGATCAGCCAGAGCCCCTTAGCAAGCTAAGAGCTGAAACTATAAAGAGCTGAAAATCACTAAGAGCTGACAATCACTGAGCTTGCTAAGGTGGCCATGGCTGTGCGGCAGTTTGGGCTTGGGCACCCAGCCCCCGGAGGCCTGAGATATCCGGCCCTAATACTGCTTGCTTGGGGTGCCCTGACCTTACGGGGAATCAGCTATCCAGCTAAGGAGCAAGCCCCGTGGCTTTTTTTACAGTGCTCTGCACAAGGTTAAGTAGGGGAGAGCACAGGGGTGGTACAAAGGGCCGGGCAAAGGGCTTTGGCTTTCAGGGAAGATGGGGCTGGCCACCAGGGGTACCATAACCAATGAGGAAACGGGGAAAGGAGAAACCAGGGGAAGTTGGGACATATGGGGGAAGGAGCTGGGATGGATCAGTGTTAAGCAAGAGTCCATGAGGAGGTCCTTTCCATCCGCCCAGGTGGGGTAAACTCTATGGTAAGTCTCTCCAAGGCAATGCTCTGGGGATTTCCCTGAGGGGGGAAAGATTCAGAGGATTCAAGATCACAGGTTGCCGAGGACAGTGGTGAAGTCACCATCCCTGCAGAGATTTAAAAGATGTGTAGAAATGCCACTTGGAGATGTGGTTGGTGGTCTGGACAGTGCTGGGTTAACAGTTGGCCTTGTGGTGTTGGTGATCTTAAAGGTACTTCCTAATTTAAACAAGTCTTTGGTTCTAAGCCCTTGGTCTGTTCTCCCACCCACCAAAGTCACTGCTGTTAAGGCCATTGGTACAAGAATGAGGCACCTCAGCAGTATCTCCTCCTTTGATGAGGAGATACTCCCTTGTGCCCATATATCCCTGATCTGCCTCCACTGGCAGGACCATTGGGGTATTTCTCTATGTTTCCCTTCTTTGTCACCATCTCATCTGGGGTCTCCTGGTGCTGGAAGAAGTGAGACTGCAAAGAGGTGAACCACCCTTCATGGAACCCAGAACGTCCTTTATAAGACTCCTTTCTCCAGGCTGAGCCCCTCGAGATTCCTCAGCTGCTTCTCAGCAGACTTGTGCTCCAGACCCTTCCGCAGCTCTGGAATGCCCCAGCCCCTCAATGTCCTACTTGTCATGAGGGGCCCAAAACTGACTCCAGGATTTGAGGTGAGGCCTCAGCAGTGCCCAGCACAGGGGGACAGTCACTGTCTGAGTCCTGTTGGCCATGATAGCCAGTCCCTAATGCTTACCCACAAACTCTTACCTTGGTCTTCATCCATCCCTGGGCACAGCTTGATCCATTCTAGTTCTTCTCATGTAAAGAGCAGCTCCAGCCCCTCTCCTTGCTGACCCGTCTTTCTTAGTGTGTAGCCATCCACACCAGCATTCCAGTCATGCCAGCTATCCCACCACATCTCTGTAATGACAATGGGACCATGGCCCTGTAACCACACACAGCTCCTTAATCTTTCCCATTTGTTCCCTGTGCTGTGTGCTTGGTCTGCAGGCAGTCCAGGTTTAATGGAGCAGGCAGGCTTCCCAGGAGGGGTCCAAGAGGATAACAGCCATACATACCCCTGAGGAGGCTGGTCTTCTGCTCTCATCTTTGGAGGCCACAAAGGAACATTTGTCACTGGTTTGGGGGTCCTGGCTTATTCCTTGATGTGATGGTGGAAGTGCCCCCAAGTCCTTCAGTTTAAAGCCCATCTGTCCAAGGTGTCCAGCCTGCTGTCAGGTTCCCTGACCTCTTCTAGACATGTGGATCCCATCCTTCCCTAACAGGCTGTAGTCATTGAAGAATGTCCCATTATCATAAAAGTCAAACCCCCATGATGGCACCAGCCACAAAGCCAGAAATTGATTTGCATTACACATCTATTCCTGGCTATCCCCTTTCTTCTTATGGGTGAAATGAAGGACAAGATTACTTCGGCACCAATATTTTTCACTTGGACCCCCAAGGTTTTGTAATCTCTCTTGATTTTGCCCAGTTTCTGGCTTGTGTGTCATTTGTGCCACAAGGAAGAGTAGCAGTGGAGAGTGGTTCGTGCTCTTGAGAGGTTGTGACACCCTCTCAGCAATATCTCAGACCTCAGCTGCCAGAAGGTAGGTCACCTCACATGGCTGTCTGCTGAAGGCCTCACGGTCCCTTAACAGAGTCACCCACTGTGAGCACTCATAATTTCTTTTACAGTGTCCCCTCTGTGCTTCTGGTACAGTTTCTCCTTGCAGACGTTGCTTGTGGGTGTCTAGAGCTACTAAAGTGCTACTTCTGGGTCTGGTGTGGTGCTGGAGGGCGGAGACTGAAGTACAGCTCTGCTTCTGTGGGTCACCAGCTCTGAAGCACCTCCTTCTCAGTGCCTGCCAGAGGAACATGGTTCTGAAACCACCTGTCCACATCCATCTCAGGTCCTCTAATACTGCACAGCCTTTTAACTGTTTCCTGTTCGTGACATAACAAAACTGTGCACACCTTATGAAGGTATTTACCTTTTCTCCAGGAGAAAGGTCTGGGCACTTGTTGCAACTCACCACCTGTACTAAAGTCTCCTTCCTTACCAGTTGTATCTGGGTAAAGCCTTCCCTTGGGAAGGTCCATGCCTGCTGGACACCAGTTGGCTGGAGTATCTAGTGTGAAATCATGTCTGAGAAGGAACACACTGCTCTCCTCCCTTTGCAGCAAAATAATCTGGAGTTACCCATTTCACAGCTGTTGGAATGTTGGGGGACACAAGACAGATGATGGACTTTGGACGTGGTTAACATAAGAGATTTGATAGCAGGATGCCTCGGCAAAAGCAGACAGAACTTTGAAAATTAGACATAGATTGGATGAAGATTCAATCAAATGGGTTTACCAGAAAAAGAAAATCCCATTAAACTCTGCAAGCAAGAGGTGTTGTTATATGCATAAGTTTGTGTATGTGATTTTAACCTAATCACTGTACTACACATTACTAGTCTCCCTGAAATAGTATATAAGTGTTTGTATCCCACAATAAAATTGGATTCTGATCACTGAGTCTGTCTCCCTGTCTCTCTCATCGCCAACACACAGAGTGGGATCACCATGCCACAGGTGAATCCATTCCAGGGTTTGTGCTGCTGGCAGAGGTGGGGACAAGCACAGCCATGGACTCTATGTGACCCAAGAGACACAAGCTAGGTGCAAGTGAATTTACTTCATTTGTGAAGCTCACCAAATTTATATCCTTAGCCCAAAAGCTATTTTTAACTGCAAGCTTAAAACTAATCACAGTTCTACAATAAATCTGTCCTCTTGACATCTTCTATTATTCTTTCCAGAGTCATGCGTCAGTAGAGCAGAAAAACTGTTTTGTTTCAGATTTCTTCTTGTTCTGGTTGAAGTGGTTTCTTGTTCAGCTGGTGTATTTTGTTCAAACACATGATGTTGCTGCCACTGTTCTTTCTGTAACCCTTTCCTTACCCTAACAGACCTGCCCTGCTGACATGACTTCATTGGCTCCAGCAGGATGCAGTGAGCCATTTTCTCCTAAATGCCTGCAAATCCCACAGGCTGAAAGGAGCAGGAGGCATTGCTCAGAGACAATGATGCTGACACACATACAGACAAATGACACCAAAGTAATTTCATTGTGTACATTTCAAAAAAATCCTTGTTCCTGGAACATCTTTTCAGTAGAAGTTGTGTTCAACAAGGAGAGGTGACAACATGAGTTGCAACTGGAGAAATTCTGACCAAAGAGAAAGGGTTGGTTCAGACCCTTGAGAGAGATGCAGCATTGGACAGAGGTCCAGAGATATAACAAGATCTCTGCCCTGGGAAACCCTGCACAACTCAGCCAAACAAGGTCCAAAAACATCAAAGGCAATCCTCAGGTTAGCCCAGCTCAGAGCAGCTGGTTGCCACAGAAACCTCCACAGGTTCCTTCTAACCTCAATCCTTCTGTGGGTATGAACCACCAAGTTCTCCTAGAAAAGCCTTATCTAGTTCCCTCGCATTCATCACAGTCATATTTTGAGAGGTCCCAGGACCCAGATAGAACCAAAAGTGGATTTTTTTCTCTCAGACAATACCAGTGGAAATGTGAAGATGGAAATACCCTCACCAACACTGAAAAATGCCACCCATCCAGACAGATCCAGATCCGTGTGGAGGCACTGATTTCAGGAAGGAGAGTGCGATCAGGAGAGATGAGAGCTAGGAAGTACCCTGCCAACAGCCCCACTGCCCAGCTGCCTTTCTCTGGCTTAAATTCAAGCCGAATATCATTCTTCTTTTTCACATCTTCTGTAGAGACCTCCCCCTCCATGGCCCGTCCTCCTGCATCCATCACCTTCCCCTCCCAGTACTGTCTCCCTGAAGGTGAAGCCATCACAGCCTAGCATGCAGCAGCATAGGTTAAATCTCTGAGGGGTGTCCTGTTGTGTGTCACCTCATTTCACACTTTTGCCATCATCAGGCAGGACAAAGTTCCAGTGGGCTGTGTCTGGATCCAGAACCATGTTCACTGCAGGTGAGATGGAACCAACACATCAGGGCAGAGCTCATCCCAGGGGAGCTCTTGACTGGGGCTGCCTAAGGAAGAAGCTGGGTGGGAGAGGGAGATGGCGGACTGTGGCAGAGGAGGGTGCACGTCCTGGGTTGCAAGATGTGGGTGGATGTATGTATTCTCTTACCATCTGTTAGAGGTGAGGCAGTTATCTTCTGTTAATTGGGCAGTTTTTCTTTATCTCTTCCACAACCAATCTTCCCTCCAGGGAGATATCTGCTGTTAATGAACCATTGAGTCTCACTGATAAAATTACATTACCCCATTGTGAGATGCTCCACCCAGAGCAAGAAGCCAAGCATTCCTACCTGGATATAATCTGAGATTTGGAAGACCATAGTCAGCCTTTTCCCAATGGATTCCCTGAGGAAGACCAGGCCCATCTATACCATCACTGGATCTTCAGAGGAAAACTCCACCCTTCTACAGGATCACAGCTTCAACAGAACCACACCTGTCACTGCAGGAGGACTGCAGCCACCACACTTTCTGCGGATCTGCTATGATTGTTCTTAAAATTACAAAATCAATTCATTCAAATTAATTGCATTATATGTATCCAAACAATTTCCATCCCAAATGTCCCCCAGAAATGCAACCCATGAATTCTTCCATTTGAAGATTTCTCCAATTTATGGAAAATGGAAAGTAAAACTTACCTATTTTTTTCTGATGCTTTCCCATGAATAAAATAAAGAAATGCAAATAATTTTTAAAATCATCCCTTTTACCAAGCACTGTCTAACCTCCAGCAGGTTACAGTCACCCACATGGCAGAAGAGCTGCAGGGCCTCGATGTGCCTCAAAGCATGTGCTGCTGCAGTGCATTTTGGTATATGCTTAGTCCAGTTCACCATTGCATCTCCGCTCTGATATATTTCCAGCCGCAAATTAATCATTGTGTTGCATTAAGTAGTTTATTTATTATAAACTAGTTATTATTTTGCACTGGGTGATTGGAATTTTGCACTGAGTAGATTTTATATTGCACTGAGTGGTTTGTTTGTATGATATGGTTTGTTCCGTTCTCCCATCTCCTCCAAAGCCCTGTGGTGGTGGTCTTAGCCTTGGTCACTTCCTCCCCTCTCCCCTCCATCAGTTTTATCCCACTGGCTCTAGCCCCTCTCCTCTGCCCCCCTTCCCCCAGGTTTAAAATCTCCACCATGAGCTATTCTTGCTATTCCTTCTCCTGGACAGCTCCATCCAAGGCTCTCTTTCTTCCTGGACGCCATTACCTCCCCCCCGGACTCTCTTTCCCCAGAGGTGTTCCACAATAAATTTGTGGGATGTTCCACAATAAAGTTCGTCTGGAGAAGAAGAGTGTCTCTTGTCTTTTGCTTTTGTCCTTGTTGGTGAAGCTGGGGTCCAGATGTTATAGATGGATAATGAGATGATTGGCTCTTGCAACTAAAAGATATTGTGTGAACATCAAGAAAAGCTTTAGTGATGTATAGTTATGTTATTGTAGTTTAGATGTCCTCTGTTCTCCCCACAGTTCCCTTTCCCCCCTGTATTGTGACTATCAGACAGCTTGGGATGTCTAGGCCAGGTAAAAAGATGTGCACATGTGCCCCTTGTATGGGGCAGTTGGGAATGGCAAAGCTTGGTGCTTAGGGGGTGCAGCATGGCAACACCTGACCTGCAATCCAGTTACAAGAAAGCAGTTTCCACTGATAAATGGCAAAGAGCTGACTGACAGACTTTGGGAAGGGCCAGGGCTGGCTGATGCAACCCCCAAGGGTATAAAAGACTGAGCATCCATCTTGAAGATGAACTTGCGACGTGGTATGCATGAGGGGCAGTTCCCAGCGCTGCAGCTTTTTCCTTATGTAGTCCTTTGTTTCATTTTTCTTAAGGTTTAATAAACCTTTTTAAATTTTCAAAGTGAGCAGCTGGTCTCTCACACAGAACTAGCCAAAGTAGACCCCCACGAGGCTCTCAATCCAACCAATCATCCAGTGAAAAAGGAGCTTTCCTATGACACAAGGGAAAATAAAAAATACATTCAATATCTTTAGGTGTGAAATTGAGACACAAGGATTTCTTTCTCATACTAAACCTGTAGGACAGGATTTCACAGCAGGGGAGACTAAGGGCATGGGTTGGTTTTCCCTTTTTCATTTAGTTCCAGTTTATTTCAGCCAGGGGTCTGTAGAAACTCTGCCACACTGAAGGCTGTTCCTTTTCCCCCCAGCCTGCACTTCCCGATGGAAGTGATGGATTTAGGAGCACAGCTGCACAAACCCTGTCAAAATCGCAGCTGTTTGCATACGGAAATGGAAATGGAATGGAGATGGCCATGTGCTGAGCACACCCTGGGACGATGCCCCGGGGGCCTCTGCTGAGCGCAGCTCCCTGGGCACGGCCCCGGGGGCCCCTGGGCTCAGCTCACCTGATACCAATACTAAAGGGCTGAGCCCTGCTCCAGCCTGAGCAGGACATGCTGCAGAGACAGGAAAGTTCCTGGGTCACGCTTCTGCTCAGGATGATGCTGCTCTCCACTGCAGAGCTCGTTGTCATCCAGGGCAGTGTCTTTCCAGTGGGATGGGAGCTGCCACCCATGGAATCTTGCCACAGCACCAGAGGCTGTGAGTACCAGCTGGCTGAGCTGCAGGGCACCTGGATCCCCCTGGCCTCGTAGTGCTCCAATGTGATGTACAGCCACTGGCTGAGGGAACAGAGAGACCCCAGGTGGGCCTGTGGGGTGCTGGATACTGGGGGATTTGGTAGTTTGGCTGTTTCTCTTCCTGACAATGACAAACTTTGACACAGGCAAATCAAAGAGTTTTTTTCAGACAAGTGTCACCTGGAATCAGGACATTTCTTGCAATCTCATTTGCATAACATAGAGATTTGCTCTGGAGGCCAGTTCTGAAGGAAAATAATCCACAGGCCTGGATATTAAAACATAAATGCACAAACTACAACATTCTTTCTTTATTACCCAATGCCTTTTTTTTTTTTTTTTTTTACACCTTCTTATATTGAGAAAACAATAGCAAGAACACTTCTGAAGGATGAAGCATATCTCCTTACTTGGTGGGTAATTTCACCTCTCTGAGACAACCTTGGTATTTTCAAACATGGGACTTAAGAAAACCCGATTTCCAAAGCAGCCACCTCAAACTGCTTCTGAGCAGGAGGACAGGGAAAAAGCGCACTGTCTGCAAGCAAGTACATTAGAGGTACCAAGGACACGAACTACAGACCTGTCACCTTGAACTCTACCACAGCCTCGACGTAATCAAAGCCATGTTGAAGAAAACAGTGTAATTCCCTCTGTCAGAGGGTTGGACATGGAAAATTTTCAAGTGTGCTGCCCTGGGCAGGGCCATCCTTCAGCAGCTCAGTCTGCCCTCAGTATTGAAGCATCTGCTCCCCACATGGTCCTGTCCTGTCCCCCCTTGTAGCAATGCACAAAGGGTGAGAGCTGCTCCCAAAACCAGGTCACCTCTGTGTCCTGTGCGTGCTGCTCTGGGGAAAAGCTGCAGGGCAGCATGACATTCCTGTCCTTGGCCGGGTGATGGGGTTGGGGTGTCCCCTCACCTTGAGCAGAGCTTGGAGAAACACCCAGAGGAAGAAGAGAGAGCTGTGAGTTTGCTGTGGCACCTGAGCTCAGGCACAGCAGGTGTGTTCATGTGCTGCCAGGCCAGGTGTTGGGTGGGTTTATGATGATACATAAAGATACATCTGCTTTATGCCTAGAAATGTCTGTAGGATCTTTAACATGAACCAGGGGGCAGGGTCAGAATCTGGGAGACCCAGGCACAGGCTCTGTTCAATCTCTTTCTCTCTGGCATGATCAGCAGCTACAGGGACTGTTACTTCATTGCTTTTGCTGGATTAATTTTCACCAATTTAGGCAAGAAACTTCTGGGTGTGTTTTTTGTTTTTGTTTTGGAGTTTGTTTGTTCGTTTGTTTGTGTTTATTTTTGGTTTTTTCTTCCCCTGGCCTGGAGGCTTTTGACCAGCAAATCCTTTCTGAGACTTTTTGGTTTTTTTTTCCTTGAACTGTTTTGGTTCTTTTTTTCCTTTGGTCTGAGGAGCGGCCCTAGCCAGTCCAAACCCCAGAAAAGCCAGCAAAAGAAGGGACATTAAAGTCTACCAACTTCACCTGCCATGAGGAGAAGTCTCACGCCTGAAATCCAACAGGTTCTCAGGTCGCTTCACAAACTCTTTTCTCCCCCCTTTCCAGAGACAAATAAGGGCAGCCATCATCTTTACCTCTCAGCAAGGTGGGGAGGGGATGAGAGGTTCAAGTTGGTCTTTTTTCCCACGCTTTGTGGGTATCTTGCTTTGTTAATAAACAGTTTTACATTTTTTTTCATTTTCATCTCGTGATATCTATTTCTCTCATTAGCAGAAGTAAAAGAAGTTATTGAAGCCCTTTCCCTCTAGAGGCAACACTCATTCCAGGGTGTTTCCTCCTGAAATTTGTCTCCACAACTGAAATACCAGGTCATCGTTGTAAAATAAATGAAGCCACAGGGGCTAGCTTCTTAGCCGGATAGCTGGTCCCTCGTAGGGTAAGCGCCCCAGGGAAGCAGTCTCAAGGCCGGATACCTCAGCCCTCTGGAGGCTGGGGTGCCCTAGGCCAGACTGCGGCACAGCCGTGGCCCCTAGCAAGCTTAGTGATTGTCAGCTCTCAGTGAAAATCAGCTCTTTTATGATTTCAGCTCTTAGCTTGCTCATAGGGGCTGTGGCTGGCCGTGGCTTCTGGAAGGCAGACGAGGAGAGAGAGAGAAGGCGGACAAGGGTTTCACGATGGTTTATTCTGAGGGTCTCGTGAAGGGTCTTGAAGCTGCTCTTCTGAAGAAATGGGCCAAGACAGCCTCTTTTATAGGGTTAGGGAGGATTGAAAACTGAGCAATTGTAAGGGTTAGGGAAACTAGCCTATGGGGTCACAGAGAGATAAGCAGGCCTGGAGGACCAGAATGAGGACTTCTGGTTCAATTCCTATGACTCAGCAAATACCTATCTCTAAACATCCCTCCACGGAGCCGTAGCTGGCCCTGTGCCTGCTACAATCGTGATGGCAGCATCCCCATGCCAGGCACAAGAGGTACTGAGGGTAGCTGGGAGAGGGACTGTCCCAGATTGCAATGCAAAATGTATTCTATTTGCCACCTGTTAGACGTGTGGCAGTTATCTTCTGTTAATTGGGCAGTTGTTCTTTATCTCTTCCACACCCAATCCTCTCTCCAGGGAGACATCTGCTGATAACAGGCCATTGAATGTCACTGCATGGCTGATAAGAACTGCAGCATCCCATTGGGAGATGTGAGACCAGAGGGAGGAGCCAGGCATTCCTACCCGGATATAATCTGGAGATTCTGGAACACCAGCACGGCTCCTCCACTGGATTTCCCAGAGGAACAGCAGCTGCCTCTTCCCCTGGATCTTCAGAGGCAGACTGCACCTTTCTCCAGGATCCCTGCTCCAACAGAACCACCCCTGGCACTGCAGGAGGGCTGCAGCCACAATTCCAATGGGACTGCTGCAAACACCCTGACCCACAGGGTGTCAGGTTGTGTTCTGACTCTGTCAGTGATGGTTTAGTTTACTGCATTGTTTATTTTATCTTTTTATTTTCTTCCCTAATAAAGAACTGTTATTTCTGCTCCCATATCTTTGCCTGAGAGCCCCTTAATTTAAAACTTATAACAATTCGGAGGGAGGAGGTTTACATTTTCCATTTCAGGGGAGGTTCCTGCCTTCCTTAGCAGACACCTGTCTTTCCAAACTGAGACAGGGACCCTGCCCTGCAGCATGGGCAGTGGGCTGGGGCCAGGCCACCACCCCTTCCTCTGCTTCCCTGTCCTGCACTGCCAGAAGAGTTCTTCAAAGCCCTGGTTCTCAAGGGCACAAGTGGTGCCCATGCAGCTCAGGGCAGGCAGAAAGCAGGACAAGGAATGATGGAAGTGGCTGGAAGGATTCTGGAGGGTTGGCTGGAGCAAGTGACAACTTGGCTACAAGTAAAATTCAAATATCCTTATCTCTTCTCATCCTTTACAAACATCTATTAAAAAAGTATAAATGTCTCAGGTACTCTTGGCATCTTTGAAAATTTAAAAGAAAAATGCTTATAATAAACTGGCCATTCAGCTCACTGAGAAAGTGGTTCTGGTTGAAGGGAAACAAAAACAAATTAACATTTTTGACAAGATCACTTTTGAGTTAAGTGCTCTGTTGCATCCTTTGCCAGGGCTGCCTTTATGAAGATGCTTCAGGTCAGTGTCCTAGGGTGATATTAGGATGCTTGTATCCCCATTCGTGTGTGCTGTTTATGCTGGATATTATGTTCTGTGCCTTCAAGACTGGCTCTGAAGAGGGAAAGTTCTGTTTTGGCCTCTTATCAGCCACTCCCCCACAGCCGGCAGGACATACGGACAGTACAGTACATAGTGCTGCTTTTTGCTTTTTGCCCTGCTTTTCGCTCTGCTCTTGCTTCTGCTCTGTTTCTGCTTTGCTTCTGCTTGCTCTTGCTTTTTGCCTCTTCTCATTAGTTAATTTAGCTAAACAGTCCAAATTCGTTTCTGGACTGTTTCTCCTTTCCTGTTTGGATCTACCTGAACCTGCTCTAGACTGGGCCCTGGCAAACACCGAGAGTTTGCACCTTGTGGCTGCAGCAGCTGCCCCAGCACTGGAGGGACTGATAACAGAGTGACCACCCCAGGAGAGACTTTCTGAATTTGTCATCTTTTTTTCAGAGTGGTGACAGAGTGGTGTCATCTGGTATTGTTCATTTTGTGTGCTGGGGGTGCTGTGCCTGTTAAATAAACAGGTTTTTTCCATTTCTCTCCGAGGAATTCTTCCCAAACCGGTTGGGGGGAGGGGCCGTGTGGGTTTGCTTTCTGGAGAGGCCCCCCTTTGGGGATTCTCTCCCAGATTTGCCCTAAACCAGGACAGTCAGCAACATAAAAGAGCCCAGGCTAAATTCATTGTTGCTGGCTTTTTTCCTTTATTAATGTGGTTTTCCAAAGGTTCCAACACACTCTGGACACTGTGCAATAAACGGGAACAAGAAAACCAGGGAGGGACATGGCAGCAAATGATAATCAATTCTTCAGCATCATCTAATCCTCACCCAGGTTCAGTGAGGTTATTCCAATGCCTGTGCTGCCATGGCCGGAGAGATGCACCAAGATCCAGAGGGATGCTGGTGCTCCCAGAAGTGGAGAAGGTTTATGGAAAGGGCCTGACCTTGCTCTGAGCTCTGCTGTTCACAGGGACCTGCTGCCCTGGCAGCCAGGAAGATACTCAGGCTGGAAGCTGTGCCACAGAAATCAGCAGGATCCCAGAGGATTCTTACCTAGTGCTGCTCATGAACCTGGAAAACTGTAAATGACAAAAGCCAGCAGAGAGTAGAGGAGCTGGGTACAGGAGCACCACCTGGAGATGAGGAAGGAGAGGGAAAGGGCAAAAGGAAGGAAAACCAAGGGAAGACAGAAAAAAAAGAAAGGCAGAATTCACTTTTAAAGGGATTCATTGCTGAATCCATCTCCTTTTTGTAAAGCCTAATGAAGAACCTCAGATGCCAAAGGCTGAAATTGATTTTCCATCTTCAGCCTGATGTTGGTTAGTGTTTTATACACAAAGTACGAGACTGGTATAAAAGGTTGTGGGTATTTCCCAGGGGAAAGCAAAAGACAGCCTGTTCTGCCTTTTTTGGTTCAGTATTAAGAGACAAACAGATGCAGAATGAGAAGAAGTCCTGACCAAATCAGGACTCATTCCATGCACCTCAAAGAGAGCAGGAAGCGGCCTTGGACCAATGAAAAAATACCCAAAACACTAATCCAAGGGCTAGCCAGGACAGGATCTGACCCTGCTCTGCTCTCCCACCCCCGCTTTTTGTTCACTCACTTGGTTTCACTTTGCTAACAAGAGGTGGAAACCACGGGCAGTTCTGACAGATGCCAGAGGGTCCTTTCCAACTGCAGATTCCCAAAAAATGCCATGTAGCTGGAGACCCTGAGCTCTCTCCTGCACTCTGAGCTGGAGGAGGAGCTGCTCGGCCATCACCCAGCAGCTCAGAGAGGTCCCCTAGTCCCAGCTAAATCTTTCCCTGCCTGAAAAGGAAACAAAAATGTCACCCTGTCCCAGCTTGCTACCCATTTCCTCATGCGCTACCTCTGGTCCTCAAATTTAAAGTTGCTGAGTGATTTGGAGGATTTTGGTAATGCTTTTGCTCTGGATATGCCCTTCTGGCAGCATGCACAGACACACCCCTGCTGCAGGGACTCTCCAGAGCTGCATGTGGCAGCCTCCTCCCACAGCACTCCTGGACTGGCAGCAATTTGCACAACCCTGGCATGAGCACAGAGGCAGTGGCAAGGAGGGAGGTGATGGAGCTGGAATTCACACCCAAAGGCAGTGCCAGGGTGGCAGCAAAACCCAGCAGTAGCTTAAAAATTGCTTGAAAGCAATTCCCAGCTGAAAGGGGAAGCCATCAAGGATGATTCCTTTGGGGAAATCTGCTGCCCTGAGAGAGGCAAAGGCAGTGCCAGTGGAGCTCAGGCCAGCTAGGTGCAACACCATCCCAGCCCAGCCAGGCATGGGGCACCTGCTGGGGCAAAGGGACCTGATCAGCGACCTGGCCAAAAGGGGTGGCTAGGAAAAGAGGGAAGAAAAAAATAAAGAATACAGAGACACAGACCTGGACGACTGTGCTGGTTTGAAAGACAGGTGTCTGCCAAGGAAGGTGGGAAACTCCCTTGGAAAGGCCAAATTATTATAATTTGGATTATTATTCCAATATTATTATATTGGAATCAAGGGGCTTTCAGGCAAAGAAATAGGAAAAGGAAAAAGAAATACAGTTCTTTACCAGTGTGTGTGTATATATATATATATATATATATATATATATATGTATGTATATGTATATATGTATATATATGTGTATATGTGTGTGTGTGTATAACAAGGCAAACAAACAACCACAGCAGCAGCAACAACAGAACCACAAATCCAGTCCCAGCCCCAAGCACAGCCTCAGTCCCAGACCAAAGAAGAGACCCAGTCCCAGCCCCACAGACCCAATCCCAGCCCCACAGATCCAATCCCCACCCCAAGCACAGTCCCAGCCCCAAGCCCAACCCCAGTCCCAGCCCCAAGTACAACCCCAGTCCCCACCCAAATCACAGACCCAGTCCAAAGTACAGCCCCAAGCACAGCCCCAGTCCCAGATCCAGCCCCAGCCCCAAGTTCCAGCCTCTCTCGGCACTTTCCCCTTTGGTGCAGTTCCGGGCACAGCCGGCAGGGGCGCCGGTGGCTCCCGGCCGGGCGGGGCAGGTGCGATGATTCCCCCGCGGCTGCAGGGGGCGCTGTGGTGCCAGCTCGGCCGCCTCCCCACATGGCAGTGGCGGGCGGGCTGGATGGCGGAAGGGGGCTGCAGCAGGAACCTCGGAGTGGTGGCTGGAACCACAGGGCCGAGCAGACTCCGGAGTAGCAAACAAAATGTAACAGAAACTCCGCAGCTGTAGCAGGAGCCCGCGGTGTCCCGGCAGGCAGGGGTGCTGAGTTACAGGGCAGTGAAAGACCCGGAGCAGTGGCAGAGAAGCGGTGGGGCTGGGCAGGGGCCGCTCGGCTCCCAAGCACCGCAGGGAGAGGCTCCCTCGGAGCGGGAGGGGATTCGGGGATCCCAGGGTTTCCCCTGAGGCACTGAGTTGATGATGAGGGATCTTTTTCAGGTGAGGCAGGCGTTAATAAAGTCCCATTGACACAGCCACTCTCATGAGCAGAGTTTTGCTCACGGTAGGAGAAGGCAGGAGACCCATCCCGCAGAGCTGGGGAATTCTCCCTGCAGTGAGCGCAGCCTGTCTTCCCTGTGATGTTCAGAGCAAGAGTGAGCTACAGCCCCTCCTGCCAGCCCAGATCTCCCGTTATCTCTGTCCTTCCCAAGAGAATGCCCCTCAGCTGCCATAGTGCAGCCAGCTCCACTCATCCCCCTTCTCCTAGGCCATATCTTTCTCTTTAAGTATCGGTCCCTATTGTCTCTTAGCAACAAATGGGAGAAAATTCCCAGAGAGGAAGAAACAAAAGGAAAAGTCCTAAACCCCAACAACAACAAATGATAGCAAAGAAAGTGTAATAATCGAACTTTATAATTTAACAATGGGATCACAATTCCAGGGAAACCCAGCCTGCATAGGTGTGCAAAGCTGGGGATCAAAGCTGAGCATCCCAGACAACTCCAGGTGCCAAGGGAAGGATGTGAGCACTAAAGCCGTGTGGAGTGAAAGGACTTGGGGAGAACAAGGTGTCAGACATGCCAAAAGAGTGCAAGAGGAACTGGTCATGCGTAAAGTGGAACCAGTCAGTGAGCTTGGCCAAGGCAGCCAAGCTCCAGGCAGGGTTCAGGCAGGCAGAGGTTTCACCTGGGTGTCTGCAAAGCCACCTGGCAGCAGCTGCCCTTGCATCCTGCTTTTTCTATGCTCAGCTGGTGCCTTCCAAAGTTATGTGACAAAGCAGAGTGGAATGCCCTGCGTTCCCTGTGACTGGGAATAAGGCCATCATCCCTTGACACAGGAAGAGCTGCCTGGAGAACAGACAGGTGGGATGCAAAGCCCAGCACATGTTGTTCCCCATTTACCAGATGAGCAATCAAGATGGCGCATGCCCTGCACACATCGCCACCACGAACCCATGCAGCAGGACAGAACTGGGCAAACAGCCAGGGCAGGAGCCAGACCTCCCCTTTTCCCAGAATGCAGCCTGGACACCCAGAGCATGGCCACTGCTCTGCAGCTGGTGTCCCCAGGTGCCATCCCAAGGGGCTGGAGGTGCCTGTGGGGCCATGGCCCAAGAGGGCTCTGAGCATCCTGCACAGGGAGATACAGACTCCTCCAGCACTCAAGGGCTCTTATCACCCACCTGCAGCTGGGCTGAGGGGAGATGCAGCAGACCCTGTGATGTAAACAGGACTGGGCACTGCAGAAACAGGAGGAATTGCCAAATTCAAGTGTTGGATGAGGTCCCACATGGGTTGGCAGCTTCAGGGCATGGGAGGTCATTGCCCAGAGGATGGGAGAGGGAAGCTTGGTGGGGTGGTACCCAGACAGACTCCCAGGTCTGCTCTCCAGGCCATCCAGCCCCTCTGGACTGTGCTCTGCTCACTCATGCTGGAAGTGCTGGGCAAGCTCAGTCCAGCCATGAGCGGATAAGGGGATCAGAGGAGGGGGAAGCAGACTGAAGACCTTTCAACCCATCTCAAACCTGCTTTCCTGGAGCCCACCTGCAGGCTGAGCAGGTAAGTACTGGCTGTGTAAAAAGCGCTGAATGCTGTGACCTTTCCGTTAGTCCTTCTCTGCTTTATCATCTTCAGGCAGTGCTCGAGTCTTGTAATTCCCACTTTCAGCAGTGAATCCTGTCTCCCCTCCTGCTGATTGACTGTGGATATGCTGGCATCCAGGATGGAGACAGTGGAAAGTGAGATCCTGATTGATGAGGTGAAGGAGATGAGTGGAAGAGGTGAGTTTCCGGAAGGGAGCAGGAGGGGGAACTGTCCTCTATTGAGGACAAAGTGCATCCTGCTTCTGCTGTGGGACAGCTATTGAAGGTCAAAGCATTGGGGCTTGTCACCAGACTGGGCTTTCTGTGGGTTGGGACTTGGTGGCTGCAACCCTTCCAGCTGAACTCTTGGTGCTCACCTGTAGACCCAGCTCCAGTACCAAAGGCTCCTGAGCTGACATCCTTGGCCCCCTCCACTGTTCATAGAAAGAGATGTGAATCGGGGGCCATGGGTTATGGGTCTTGGGATAACCTCTGCTGTGGTCAGCACTGGTTTGTGCCCTTACCTGCCTGTTCTCTCGCAGCACCAGAGACACCCAGGCTCAGGTCCAGGTGGCTGCAGTGCAGGTGTGCACCCATCCACTCAGGTGCCACCTCCTCCTCCAGGAGGTCCCCTTGTCCAGGATGTGTGCAGGCCCCTGGGGTGGGGACTGGGATGGGGCAGCAGGGAGCCAGGGACAGTCCAGCTAGGGGGGTTTTCCCACTGCAGGGAAAAGGAACTCACCCTGTCCCTTCTCTTGCTGGGGTGGATGCAGCCCCAGGGGTGCCTGTTCTGAGCAGCTTTTCTTCCTCTGTCTCCAGCTGACGTGACTCTGGACCCAGACACCGCCAACCCCTTCCTCATTCTGGCCAGTGACCAGCGAGGGGTGGGACGGGGGCACCAGTGGACCTTGCTGCCCAACAACCCCGAGCGGTTTGACACGGAGCCGTGTGTGCTGGGCAGCCAGGGCTTTGCTGTGGGGAGACACTGCTGGGAGGTGGAGGTGGCTGAGGCAGGGGACTGGTGGGCAGTGGGAGTGGCCCAGGAGTCTGTCAGGAGGAAGGGGGTTCTCAGTTTTACGCCCCAGGAGGGGATCTGGGCCGTGGGGCAGTGGTTTGGGCAGTACCATGCTTTCAGTGATCCTGACTGGACCCCACTGCACCTTACCTGCCTCCCCAGGGCCATCCAAGTCTGCCTGGACTTCACAGAGAAGCAGGTGACTTTTGCTGATGCTGAGAGCGAAGCCCTAATCTTTGCTTTCCGCCTGGCCTCGTGTGCTGGGGAGAGGCTGCGCCCGTGGCTCTGGGTGGGGATGGACTCATGGCTCAAGCTGTGCCCCTGACAGGGAGGGAACATGAGGGGCAGGGGAGAGACTGGAAAGGCGAACGCCATCACCTTGGGTCTTGGTGCTGGGAACTGGAAGGGTCCTGCATCCTGCTGGCTTCTCCTCATGCGGATCCTCTGGGCACCAAGGAGAGGACTGGCAGGTCATAGAGGTGGATGCCACAACAGAGCCTCCTTTATCCCCCCATCCCTCGGCTGGGACAGCAGGGACAACAGGGAGCACAGAGACTGGGTGCAGGGAGGAGCTTGGTGCCCGGTGGTCCCATGGCAGGGAGCATCACTGAGTGCCAGGGCACTGCAGAGCTGCTCTGTACAAGGCCACACCTCCCCCAAGGGTGCTGGCATAGTGCCTCTGGCTTTTTTAAGTTAAAAAACCCCAAACATAGCTGAATATTCATGATAACACTTATCTTCCCCACACATCCAGAGCCTGTCCTTGCACATCAGTGCACCAAGCACATTTCTTGCAGCAGAGCACTGGTAGCAGTGCAGGGGCAGCCCAGGAAGGAAAGCACAATGCTGAGCTGTGTCTGAAACCCACAGGAGAGGCAGGAATCCACAAGAATGGCCACAGATCTGCCATTCTCAAGGTCCCACCTCACAGGATCCTGCTAAATCCTGTCCTTAGGAGAGGAGAAGGTGGATGTAGGTGAAGGGGGACACTGCCTGGGTCCAGCCTAGATTTCATCTCTGAAGACTTTTATGGTTGGGCCTTGTTTACTGCCACTTCAGTTGTCATCGTTGTGGTGGCATCTGGGCACAGGCAACAATATTGGTCTCCCTGCTCTACTCCAGGAGCTGCAGAGTTGCAGCACTGGATCAAGCCCAGGTATCTGCCCCCAGAGCTCTGCCTTAAGCCTCTTCCACTGTGGTAGCATCAAGACTGGGGAAACCCAGGGTTCTCTGCTCCCAGTGAGGCACTTCCTAGTCTCCATGAGCAGGAGCCTCTGAGACTGTCCTAGTTTTGCTTGGGATAGAGTTAATTTTCCTCTCAGTGGCCGGCACAGTGCTGGGTTTGCGATTTAGGGTGAGAATAATATTGACAGCAACAACCAGACCATCAGTCACGTGGTGTTTACCCCACCTTTTCAGTGTCTTATGCTCTGCCAGCAAGGAGTTGCACAAGAAGCTGGGGGGAGAGCACAGCCAGGATAGCTGACCCAAAACTGGCCAGGGAGATATTCCACACCATAAAACATTTTGCCCACTGTGTAAACTGCTGCTGGTGAGGGGCTGATGGCTGCTGGGAGGCAGGCTGGGCACAGATCAGTGGGTGCTGAGCACCTATACTGGGCATCTCTTTTTCCACTTGGGTTTTATTTTTTTTTTCATTACAATTATTATTATCATTAATATTATTACATATTACTTTATCTCAATTATTAAACTGTTTTTACCTCAAATCAAAAGGTCTTTTTCCCCCATCCCCCTTGGAGGGTGGTGTGTGACTGTGTGGTGTGTAGTTGTCAGCTCGGGTTACACCATGATGGAGGTTCACAGCAGAAGGTTGGTGTATGGAGATGGCAGATTGTTAGTTCTGTATTTTTGTCCTTTATCATGCAAAACATCCCAAAAGAGTTGTGCTGTGCATTTAGGGGCACCTACCTCAATCAAGAAGAAGAAATTCCTTTCTGAAAGCCAGCTAAGTCCCTCAGACTGGAAAAAAGTTGGGTTTTTCAACAGATTGGTGTCTGGGAACTTCTTCACTGGAATTTTGTGGTTTGCAGGGAGTAAATATTTTGCTCTGGTTTCCTTTTTGATGTGCCCCCCAAAAATTAAATTTTAAAAAATTAGCTCTCTGGGAGCTGAGTTACATAACTGCAGTATTTGTATGAGAAATACACAATTTCATGTAGAATTGTACCACAAAGACTCAGGGGAGCTTAAATTCAGCTCTCACGTGTTAGAGGTCTCTACATGTGTGAGCCACAATGGGTAGGAGGGGTAAGGAACACTGGGGTCCTTGAGCAAGGCTGGACCCACATGGGCTCTGAGTGGTTTTGGGGAGACAAGCGGGGCCGGGAGGTTTGTGCCATAGCCACCGTGGGCACAGCCAGTACATCACAGCAGTGACCTGCTGCCTCCTCAACCCTGCCTGGACACAGAGGCCACAGGGCAACTCCCAAAGCCCTTGGTCACAGCAGGGTGGGATCAGACCCCTGGGACCCTCCTGCTGCCAGGGAAAAAGGCTGCAGCAGTGGACAGTGGGAGCACCTCAACAAACATGCTCTTCTCAGCATTGGTCTATCAGACATGCTCCAAACAAAGCCTGCCTGGATTTGGCACATCAGCCAAGCAACTGTGACTGAACGCCCTTCCCATGAAACTGTTTCCTTTTTCCCAGTGAGCCCTTTCTGTGTGACTTCTGCTCCTTTTGCACTGTTCTTGCTGTCTCAGATGCCACTTTGTCTTCTCCCCACCCTGCCAGATTGTGGTGTGTCATCACAGGTTTATTTTAAAGGACTGGCTGAGCCAACCACAGCACTCTCTTTTTTTAAACCTTTTTTTTCTTTTAGTATAAACAAGCCCAGAAAACCCTTGATTTGAGAGCTTGGCCAAGAAACTCATCCAAGGTCTTGCCCAAGGCTAAAGCCTTGTCCAGAACCTCAGAAATGCATCCAACATTGGTGTTGCAGTGCTTTGAGTGGCACTTTAAATGGGCAGCTTCACAATTTCCAACCCCCTGCTGCAAGTGTGGTGTGACCAGATTTTCAACACGGACCCAGGGCCAGGGGCCAAGGCTGCAGGGGATGCTGGGTCTCCTCATTGCTCGACAGAACAGGGAACAATGGCTGCCCAAGTCTCTGCCCTGGGGTTCCATGCCCTGCAGCCCCTGCCATGGTGCTGGCCCTGAATGGCTCTCAGAGCCAGCTGGTAGCAAGCACAGAGAGCAAGGCTCCTGCCCTGCAGCTTGCTGCCAGCAGCTCTTGCACACTTGGGCACAGTTCAGACACAGCTCAGACACAGTCGGACACACCTTGGACACAGCTATACACTGCCCACCATGACCTCACCAGGGCATGGGGCTGCATGGAGTGACCCTGATGCTGCATGATGCCCCCCCATAGAGGCTCCCTGTGAGCTGCCTGACCCAGGCCTGCCCACAGCCCTGGAGTGAGCGGCTGGGCTGCAGGGCCGTGGGCAGGCCTGGGTCAGGCAGCTCACAGGGAGCCTCTATGGGGGGGCATCATGCAGCATCAGGGTCACTCCATGCAGCCCCATACACACCCCTGGCCCAACCAGGGGCCAAAGGACTCTTGACTTGGCCCAAACATCATCGCCTTGGTTGGCCCACGCCAGGCAGGCTTCTGTACACTGACATAGAAACCGCCCAGAAATTAAAAAAGCCCTGGGTTTTGTCCAACTTTGAAATCTTCTGCTGGGGCCCTGGGGGCTAGCCAGGGCAGCTGCTGCAGGCAGGGGGTACCGGGGCACTCTCAGGGAGGAAGCCTGGGCTCTGCAGCCCTGGCCCTCTCCAATAACAACACAACAGCCCAAAGTTTGTCTCACTTTTATTTACATCATTGCACAGCCCATTTCCCCAGAATGCACTGGAACGTGGTGGGTCAGACACAGATTGCCCACATCCACGAGCTGAACATCTCTGGGAAGGAGGACAAGACTCAAAGAGTCACTACTGGGTCTTGTGGGGGCACATGCAACAACTCCAATTATTGGCAGTGACAACAAAGCCAAGGATGCTGAGTGCAGCCACGGCCACACACAGGACTAGGCCCCCACTGCCCCAGCCAAGGGCTTCTGTCTTTCACAGTTGCATATTTGGATTGATGGTGGGTTTCTTAACTGGAACACTGGCTCCATGAAGTCCTTACCCTGGGGACGTGCTACGGGAGAGAGCATCCCTCATCACCTGCCAGAACTCGGTGCCTTGTGGGGCCAAGCTCCTGGGAGGCAGCCAGGGCTGGGAAGGTTAAACCCCCCCCCCACCTTTTTCTTCACTGGTGATGTCCTGGTGACAAGGGGGTTGTTGGGAAGGGGCTGAAGAAAGGGGCACCCAGGACGAGGCACTGAGCAGTGGTGCAGAGCCTGCTGCCATGGAAGGGGTGTGAAGGGCGGGAGCACCTGCATGGGAATGGGATGGGACTGGACTAGGGACTGTGACTGGAGCTGGGCTGCAGCAGCCTCTCCACCAAGAGTACCAGAAGCAGAGTAATCCCTGCATGAGTGCATGACTGGGAAAAGGACAGACACCCACAGGTATGTGGAAGAAGAGAAGGGGCAGTTGGGGGGGTGGCCAAGAGAGGGGAGCAGAGATGGGCAGCCTGGCTGTAGCAGAGGACATTCACCCCACAGCCACACCAGCCCCTCACACTTGGAAGAGAGACCAGTTCAGAGCAGCCCTCAGGGCACAGAGAGGCTGCTGAAAGATGTGTCAGGGTATGCCCAAGCTGCACCTGGGAGAGGGGACAGAGGAGAGCAGACAGACACCAGGGCCAAGGGCTGGAGCAATCCTGTTGGGCAAGATGGCACACTGGTCCCTGCTGCTCAGGCCACCAGCAACTTCCAGCTCAGGCTGAGGGAACACACAAGGAAACACAGCCTGCTTTGCAGCTAGAGAGGAGGAAGAAGTGCACATGGTGTTTTGAATTCAGGAAATTACAGATGTCCATCTCACAGGGCACTGCACTGACCCACTTGCTTTCAGCAAAGGGGCAGAGGGACATAGTGCATGACCACCACCACCCACTGCAAGGACACAGGCCTCTAAGAGCCTGCCTCTTGCCTGCTCTCTACCCTCACCACCATGGAGCCAGAGCCCAGGCTCCAGCAAAGCAGCTGCACACACCTCTGGAGCACCTGGCAGGACAGCATCACTGCCAGCATCCTCACAGCCTGTGCCACTCAGAAGGCTCAAGAAAGCTCAGCACCAGGCACTGTCTGACACGGTGAGGTGGCAGAGGCAAGGACCAAAGCCAGACCAGGGGAACTCTTGGCAAAGGGGGCATTCTGAGACAGAGGGCTTTGAGAACTGCACGTGCTGGAAACACAGGTAAAAGGAGGAGGAGAAGGAGGAACACTGGCCCCACAGGACAAGGGACCCAGAGCCTGTTCTCTGGGACCAGCAAACTGGGGGGGTTTCACTAGAGGACACAACAGGCAGGCAGCAGTACAAGGGATGAACCCAATCCCAGAAGCTCCTCCGGAATGTGCAAATAAAGCGCAGAGACGGCCAAGAGCACCTGCGTCCTGCCAGCGCCACAGGGCAAGGCCTGTCCCCTAAGGTACGTGTGAAACTGATGCTACAGGAGGTCCAGCCTCAAGCTGGTAAAAGGACATCAGCAAACAGAGACTCCAGCTCCCACCTTCTGGGGTCAGGAAAGCTCCTTTCTCAATCTTTTCAAAGCAAAAGGCAATGGTGGGTTTAGCTAGTACGGAGCCATCTCTTCCCACCCTCGGATCCTCCATCTACCTTTGCCAGACAGACCAAGGGCTGAGTGCATCCAAGTTCTGGGGATAAACCAGGATCTCAAGGGAAGCATTTTGTGAGATCATGTCTGTGCCAGAAAAGATTCTCTTATTCTGAAACTGATTTTGAAATTCTCAAAATTACAGTATTTTACAATACAAAATGTCTCCATTCAGTATTATGTCATTTTACTCCTTCTGGGATTATAATAATTATTAAAAACACTCAACTTTCTAGAAAGGACAGAACACCACAAAAGAGACCAAAGAGTAATGGGAAGGCTGCTGTAGTATATCAAAACCAATTTGGTGCAAAGGAGAAGGGGACTTTCAAGAATGGTTGATGAAAAGTGTTCCTCATATGCTCATTTGGAGAAAAGGCATTGATTTAACCTCTGAATGAGATCAGATTGCCAGCTTCTATCCTGAAGCTTAGAACATCAACACAAAAGGTTTGAAACACAATATGCATGGCCATTAAAAAATATTATATATAGCTATATATATATAGAGAGAGAGAGAGAGGGAGATGTTTTCCATGTATGGTGTTTTGTTATAGGAAAGTGTCCCTGCAGACAGGCATTTTCTGCCATCAGGCTCCTTTGGGCCATTTCACCCGCAAATGTTGATTATGTGTCTCTTTGCCAAGGTCTAAAGCATGTGCTGACCACAGAGTCCCTTTGGGTGGGATGATTGTTTTCCAGAGCCCCCACAGCTGCCAGGGTCCCTGGGCCTGTGGGGATGCCTGACCCTCCACCCTGGCCGGCCGCGGGACGGCTCAGACTGTGGTCTCATCCGCGGCCTTCTTCATGAGCTTGGCGGAGAGGAGGGAGTGGGGCACGGGGTGAGGGCTCCGCGAGGCCGGGATCATCAGCCGGACTTTCTGGTTGGTCCTTCGCCACTCCGAGTACAGCTGGCAGTGGTAGCGGAACGAGACCTGGCGGGCGAGAACGCAGCGCTGTCACCAACCCTGGCCCTGGCCCCAGAGCATACGCAGGGACGGCCCAATGTCCGCACCCCTCTGCCTCTGGGGACTCCTTATCCTGAAGCAAGGGACACAGCATTGACCCTGGCATGGTTTGGGGCACTCCATGTCCCCAGCCTGACAAGCAATCAATTCCTTCAGAGCAGGATAGGGTTTGCTCAGCTGGGTTTGGGTCTGGGCCGGTGCAATGAGCTGCACCAGGGGATGAGCTGCAACTTGACGCTTCATCCAGCCCCAGGGCTGCAGCCAGCACCTTTGGTGAGCAAAACAAAGGTCTGAACCCAGCCAGCCTCCTCCCATCTCACAGAGCCCAGGGGACCTTCTTCGTCCTGCACAAAAACCTTCCCTCCTTTGTCCGCAACAACAGGACACCAGCTGGACTCATTTTTTCCTGACAACACCGTGGCCTGGGAGACTTGTCTACCCGGAGGTAGGCAGGGGAGGATGCAAAGGCTGGAGGGACCCAGAGCAGCCCAGCAGAGGCAGGAGCTGGCCCTGCAGTTTCAGAGCAGCCCTGCGAGGGGAGCTTTGAGCTTGGCTTACATACCGAATCAGCAACTGATCTAAACCTGGCCTTCTTACAGGAAGCATTTAAGTGGCAACTGGGACCTACCAGGAAGTGCATCTGACACAGAAAACTCAGTAAAACTGTTACTTCTGGATGGGTCTACGAGACATCTTATGAGAAATGAAGCTGTGCCACTGTGGCACTGAGGTAATTGAGCTTATTGATCTGTGCACACCCCTCCTTCCTCTTGCAGATGGATTGTGGCAATAAGACTGTTTGCTGACAAATTCATCTCCCAGTTTTCAGAGAATGGGGAGCTAATGATGGGAACCTCAAGGAGGCTCCTGCTCCTCACAAAGGAGCTGCAGCCTTGGCTACAGCCCTCTCACAACCCTCACACTGGCTATAGCCATGAACCCCCTTGCACATATTAGCCCCTTGGACTGCACAGCCCAGGGTTGAACGAGCCGAATATAAATAAAGGGGCTTCACCTAATGTCCTCCTCTGCTCAAGGAAATGTGAAACACAGCAGAATTAGAGCCATTTTAGTCAGGACTTGTTACTGCACAAACATTTTTCCATTTCCTCCAGGTTTCCATCTCCTCCCCACCAGCCCTGAGACAGAGAAGACGGAAACACTTCCTCTTAAGGTTTCCACTTTTAGCTTGGCTTCCTACGGAAACAAGCTTCATGCAGGAATATGCAGCATGGAAACTTTCCTCCATGGCTCCCATGCAAGGAGTGCCTCCAGCTTTGCCCCCGGGCACTCTTGCCCCCAGAGCAGGGACTGCTGCAGCACCAGCTCAGTGTCCAGCCCCAGGAGAAGGGGTTACTCTGAGAAACTGGAAAACGAGATTACAAGGAAATGGACTGGGGAATTTCTATTGCCCGCAGGACTCCCAGATTTTTGGGATCCCACTATTTCTCCTGCATCAAGTGCACTTCCATTCCCAAAATGATATTTCCCTGCAAAGAGCTGGAAAAGGGCACTGACAGGGCATGAGCACACAAAGGGCTTGCTTGGAATAGGAGAGCCAAAACCAAGATCCAAACTCAGAAGTCCACCCAGCAACACAAGACAAAAGAAGTGAATGGGAAATAGAGGGAAGTCTCTGGCCTAGCAGCCCCTAGAGAGAGCATCCCTGAGACCCTGGGGAGGGACCAGGCAGCCCCACTGAGCCTCCACTTGTGCAAACCTGCATTTGCTGTCCTGCTCTTCTCAGCTCCCTGCAAGATACAAGCTCCTCGCCCCCTAATTCAGCATGTCCAGAAATGCCAAACAAGGCATCTGCAGGAAGCTCTCTCCCAGCAGGGATCAGTTCAACACCCAGACTGGCTCAATGCAGGTTCCCAGCAACCCCTAGGGCCCCCCATGCAGCAGTCGGCCAGGGTACACTGGCTACCAAGCCTTGACTTGGGTCCGACCACACAACCCAGCATCAGAGAAGTCACAGATTTCCCCAGGGCCAGAGAGTTCCTTCCACACACCTTAAAAACACTGTGTAGGAGTTTGCTTAATTTGGCCAGAGACCCCCAAGGCCAGTCTGCACCACAGCTGGGCACGGCTGTCTGTTCTGAGCAGCAAAAGCATAGAGGGACATGGTGGTAAATTATTCAGGCGTCAAAAGTGTTCCATATTTTACTTCTCCCCTGCATTGCCCAGGTACCAAGTTTGTGCTTCTTCTTGAACCACAGATAGGCCACTCCCTGACCCAGCCCCAAGCCCTTCCCACCCAGCCTCAGCCCCAGCACCATCCCAGCTCCGGCACATCTGTGGCTGGTTGGGTTCTGACACTTGGGGAACACTGGGACAGTCTGGAAAGCAGAGGACCAGCAGGTGATTTTCCATTCTCAGCTTGCACATGAAGATAACTAAATGGACATTCAAGTGGAAGAGCCCAAGGTGTTCTCACACAGGGAGGCAGAAATAGCAGGTGGCACTGATGAGGTGTGAGCCAGTGCTCCCTGCTCCTGCTAGAGCAGGAGCAGGACCCTGGCAGCTGGCACTTACCAGTGTCCAGAGGACGTAGATGGTGAAAAGTGCTATAGTGAGTGCTATGAGTCCGATGGCCTCCAGGCGACTGTTGAACTGCAGGTGGTCCTGGGCCCCGCGCAGACACAGCCAGCCCGAGATGGCTGCCAGGGGAGTGATGAACAGGAAACAGACCATGTCACAGAACAGTGTCCTCTTCTCATTGCGGGGCCCGGGGTCCTTCAGCCACTGCGGGAAGGACAGAGAAGGGATCAGCCTGGGACAGGCACGGCGGTCGGGCAGAGCTGGGGAGCTCTGGCCTGCACTGTGCAGTCTGACTCACATCAACCTTCTCCTAAAGGGAACCAGAGAATGTCAAGTCTAGGTTTAACAACTAACAAGGGAAATGGAAGAAACAGTTAATGAACGTGTACAGAGAAAGGCAGTCATGAATACAGAAGCTTCTGGGCTCTCCTCTGGAGAGGAGGGAAGTCTCTGAGGAGCAGGCACTGCAGGATATCAGTTCAGTAAAGCTTGGCTTAATATGGATCTGACAGGTCTTGGACTAAACTTCAACAGAAACAGACCCAGGACTCTAACTGGTGAAGGGGCTGTGGCAAACAGGGGCACTGGGGTCTACAGCAAGGCCAAGCTACAAGAGCATCTGAACCAAATCTAGCCCTTGGGTTCCTGTGGGAGAATCACAGCATTTTAGAGTTCCACAGGCAATCTCCAAATGTTTCTTTCTTTTGGGAGTCCTGACTTGCTTCCAGTGTGGGTTCATTTTAGATACTTCAGCAACAGCAATTGTTCTGTTTTCCTGGAATTATGCTATTTTTAGCCTTTCCTTTCCTTTTTTAGAATAGCAAGAAGCTGTGGTTCCTACAGATACCAAATTGTTAGCACATCTTTATTGGGATCTCTGTGTGCCGGCCTGCAGATTCTTCCTTCTTCTCCTCACACAGATGACTGCCTCATTCAGGATTTTTTGAATTTTATTTTTAAATAAGACTTGGAGAATATTATTGAAAAGGCACAGGCAGAGCAGGGAAGAGACTATCAGGGTCTGGGCTGTCAGGCCAATCCTACTGTATGGTACCTGCTTTGGAACAGACAGCTTGGGAAGGGACTCATCTGGGAACTCTGCACACAAAGCTCCTTTCCTACTCAGAAACCACCCTTTAAGGAGCAATACAGAAGTGGTGGTGACAAGTAGGCATGAAATTATGAGACCTCGGCAGAGGTAACCTGAGGACATGGCTGGCCAGAGACACACAGGCCCAGAGGGAAACAAAGTAGGGGGCACAGAGGTGAGTGCAGATTTAATTGCAGCAGGGATGTTCAGTGAGACAGAGCAAAAGGACAAGAATGGGACTGGAAGCACAGACAACTTTTGTGGAAATGGGAAAGAGAAGGGGCAGCTGGAAAACCTGGGCATGGAATAGGGGGGTAGCTAGGCTGGTTAGAGCCACAGGAACAGCAGGGTCTGCAGCACCTGGGACAGGACACTGAGCTGGCCACGAGCAGAGGAGGGGATGCTGCAGTGACAGGAATGAGCCTGGCCTGGAATTCCAGCCGGGAGGACTCATAACCACAGCATTTTAGGCATGTGACCTGAATCATCTGAACACTTCAGTGGTAACAGTCAAGGAACTTTCATTGATTCTAAAGCCATTTGGAGCATGACTTGATGGGCAGACAGCCAGAAGAAAACCTCAAAGAATCACAGAATCACTAAGGTTGGAAAAGACTTCCAAGATCATCAAGTCCAACCATCAACCCAGAGCCACCTCCAAACCATGTCCTCAAGTCATCCACATATTTTTTGACTCTTTCAAGCGATGGTGGTTCCACCACTGTCCTGGCAGCCAGTTCCAATGCCTGACGACCCTTTCCATGAAGAAATTTTCCCAATATCCAACCTAAACCTCTTCTGGCACACCTTGAGGCTGTTTACTCTCATCCTGTTGCTTCTTCCCTGGGAGCAGAGCTCAACCCTCACCTGGCTAAATCTTCCTGCAAGGGAGAGATAACAGAAGGTCTTCCCCTGAGCCTCCTTTTCTCCAGGCTGAGCCCCCCCCAAGCTGCTCCTAGTACTCCAGACCCTTCCCCAGCTCTGTTGCCCTTCTCTGGACACACTCCAGTGCCTCAGTGTCTTTCTTGGACTAGGCAGCCACCCTGGGATTCAAGGTGGAGCCTCACCAGTGCCCAGCACAGGAAGATGGCCACAGCCCTGGTCCTGCTGGCCACACTGTAGCTGGTACTGGCCAGGTGCCACTGGCCTTCTTGGCCATCTGGTTCACATTCAGCCACCGCTGACCAACACTACCACGTCCTTCTCCACTGGGCAGCTTTCAGAGCAGGCAGAACTGTCATTTGGACAGGAGTGGGGGAAGGTCCCCCCTTGTATGGCTCTGCAGAGGAATCAGTGTGATAAGCTGTGTGGGGACAATAAACACCACACATGCAGTCTGAGCAGTCCTGGGAGGAAGTGAGGGTGGACAGCAACTCAGTGGCATAGGGAAGCTGCTCCCATACACAGTGCTCAAATCCAGCCTTGTGTCAGGCTCTCCCCAGTCCAGGGCCAGGAGAGGGCTGCCTGGTGACACAGCATTCAGGTGAGTGCCAAATCACCCTGTCTGGGCCAAGCTTCCTCTAGCAGCAAGCCCAGAGCACCCCATTCTCTGCAACAGGACATGTTGGAGTACTTCTGACCCTTGTACAGTAAGAAGCTCAGGCAGATAGGTATTTCACTGCATCTTAATTCTATTTATATTCCTTGTGACTTTTGAAACTCCTTCCTCCTTCCCAAGATGGGAAACAAACATATAAAGGCAGGAAGCAAATTAATTTCCTTTTGAAGCAGTTGATTTACTTTGCCAATATGCACTGACACAGTAACAAAATGGAAAACAATAAGCCACTCTAAGGGCACAGCATTTCTGGCACATCAACACATTGGTGCATACAGGACTTAAACTTAGCAAACAATCCATAGAGTGGTCAGGCAGAACAATTTTTGTAGGGAAAACTATCAAGTAAGTATGGGAAAGCAACAAAAGCACAACTTGGTCTTTTTCTAGCAGCTTCCACACTGCAATCATGTCTGAGACTGAAAAGAATGAGACAGAGGTGGCTGCTTGCTGCCATTTGGGCTATGAGCTGAGTCCCAGATCCTGCTTGAAACAACTTCTCTCTGCTTGTGTGACAGAATTCTGGGTACAAGCATATTTCTTTGTCCTCCAGCATGATCCTGAGGCTTTTCCAGATACTGGGATCAGCAGGGTTGTGGATGATGAGAAGCTGAGCTTTGGGTGCTGCAGTGCCCATGAAGCCTGGGTGAGCCCAAGGTGATGGGAGGCAGGAGGAAAGCAGGCAGCAAAAGGCACCAGGACATCATCAGCTCCTCTGGAAGCCAAGAGCAGAACTCAAAGCACATCAGAGCAGTCTCTCAGCCTGTCCTTCCCAGCTTCTGCTGCTCCATGTATCTCAAGGCTGGGCTGCATTCTGCCCCTTGGGATCAAGGGGAGTGGACAGAAGAGGGACTCTCCCAGCAGCACTCAGCACCTTGCAGTCTGTCTGGGGGCCTAAAAATGGGTGCTTTAAAAATTAGTTTTCATTGATCTTTACAGCTGACTCACCTTGTGTGGCTGAATGTGAGCTGTCAGCCTGTTTCATGAACACATCCCATGCAGCACTCAGTGCAGCACGGCACTGGAGGGACCAGCACATGATCACATCTCTCCCTGCCCTGCACAGGACCCCTTGCTCTGGTGGGCATGAGTCAGGACCAGTGTGACCTGCCAGCCTCACCACCTGACTGCCAGAGTTCCCCACGTGCTTCACAGCTACAGCACAATGGCAAGCCACAGCACCACACAAGCATTTGGCTGCATTACAAAACATCCCACATGCTTTCTGCCCACCAAACAGTTACCCTCTGGTTTCTCAGGTGCCTGCTGATTTTCCTTCCACTGCTGACCTGGTGCCTGGCTATAAAAGCCAGAAAAAAAATCACATTAACTTGATCACAGCAGCACTATTAGTCCTGTACCTGTACTGAGAAACATGTTGAATCAAAAAGTACAGCTTCAGATGAAGGACTCTCACATCCCTTCTCTGGGCCTGCACCAAAACCTTTTTGCAGGCCATCAAGCTCCATGGGCAGCCCCAGCAGAATGGTCCTGTCTCCTTCACCAAGGTGGGAAGGGAAGTTTTCTGACAGAGTACCCAGAATTCAGGAAGCCAAGACCCAGAAATGCCCCTAGCCCTGCAAGCAGAGCAGTTAAATGCTGCAAAAAGCTGCCCCTCCCCATTCTCCTTTCCCCAGCTACCTGCCAACAATGCTCCACAGACCTCCACAACCTACATTTCTCCTTGTACAGGCATGAAAGCTTTTCTTACACCTTCAGCTGCTGGGAAGCACAGGGCTCTGGGCTGACCCAAGAGATTCAGGAGCACTAGAAAGGGTGGACAGGAGAGGAACAGACACAAGCAGCGCTGCAGGTCACTGGGACACCTTCTTCCAGAGAGAGCAGCACGAGCTTCCATGGTTGGTGGCACCATGGCAAATGCCACACCACGACATGTTCCAGTACAAGATCACAGCATCTCAGAGAAAGCTCACTGGTCTTCTGGGTCAGCACAGCACAGACAGGTGAAGATGGTGGTGAAGGTGGACAGGTAAGGAAGAGTAGCGCTGGGTGAGTATCAAGAGTGCAAGGGTATTTCCTGTTTTGGCTCCAAATAGGCCATTGCTTTATGCAGAGCAGTGCCCAGGACTGCACACAGAAGTGCCAAGAGAATCTCATGTTGGACCTGTGACCAGCATCTCCAGACAGCAAACTCAAGTAAAGAGAGAAAGGAAAATATTAGAGGGGTGGGAACTCAACTGGAACCACAAAGGATTTGTTTTTCACTAGATCCAGGAGTGTAAAAGAGGTGTGCATTGAGCAAGGAGAGAGATGGGCTGGGGAAAGGCAGAGGAACATGGATCAGACAACAGTGCAATGAGTTCAGCAGAAGAGTTCAAGGAAAGCAAAGGGAAAAGTCTGTCTGCAAGGAAGATAAGGCTGGAGGAAGGGTGGGGCAGAGCTTATATCACAGCTCAATTCTCTGAACTGGAGGGGGGACAGTGAGTGCTGCACCAGGCGCTGAGCCCAGAGGCAAAACTTCTTTCTCTAATAACGTAAGCAGGAGTAACATCACAATTCCTGCCTGCCAACCTCCCTTTTCGTGTTCCAGGGACATCTCTGCAGCACCTCCCACAGCCACAGAGGTGCAGGAGACTCAGAGGATGAAGCAGAAGGACTGCATGTGACAGACCCATGGGAGGTGTCCCCTACTCTAGCGTAACCTGCAGTCAAGCAACTCCTCAGAGAATTTCAAACACGTTTTGTTGCATGTGACACTGTGTTTGAAAATTGTACTTTCAAGAGACCAAAAAATAATCCACTGACCTACATAAAATATCCAGTTTAAGTGAACCAAAAGTGTTAGCAGACATTGAAAAGTAATCATCTTTAATCAAAATTGCACCATAAACTCCAAGAAGAACAGCAGGAGCAAAAAACTGTCAGGCTCCTGTACAGCACAGCACTCTTGGAAGGAGGAGCTGTTTTGAGGAGGCAAAGGAGCACACCAGAATCACTAAAGCATCCCATTTATAAATAAAGTTGTTAAAACACACTGCTGGAAAACACCAGCAGAACTGAAACATGGAAGCAGAAATTTCTTGGGATTCTGTGATGAGATTTGCTTGCATAGACAGAAATAGGGAAACAAAAGGTGTGGCTGGACTGCTCCAACAGTGACTGGCTCACCAGAGAAATCTTTTTTGGAATTAGTGAGATGTCTTAAATGAGATCTGCCTTAGCAAAGGAATTAAATGCTTGCAGAAGGATTATTATCAAGTCCTGCATTATACTTGTTAGCTTTCACCATGAAGGTATGTTGACTTTCAACCTCCCAGTAATTTTAGCAATGCCAGAGTCTTTGGTCTCTGCACCAGCAGTTTGTGTCCTCTCAGAGCAGAGACCTGAAACTCCTGGCTCCTCTCCCTGGTATTTACATTATCTGTGAACAAAAGCACACCTTTCCTGTGGAGTATGGAGTGATCTTTGCTGGGACCCAGCAGCTGCTGCTCTGACACCTGCCTGACCTGCAAGCCCAGGACACTTCTGCAGAGACCCGGGCTGGCAGCACAGACCTGACCCGACTCCTCCCCATGCCAGGACTGGCTTCAGAAACCACAGCTGGCTCACAGCAGGGGCAGATGGCCCCCAACGGGAGTCTCTGGGCTGCCGAGGGGACAAAATTAACAATAACTTGAAGCTTTAACACTTTACAAGCAGTTAATGAACTGAAGAGAGAAATGAGAGGGTGGGTGCCACAACAAAACACACAAAACAAGGCAGCCATGGAGAGGAAATACTTTTGCTGGTAACCTGGGAAAGTAAAAATGGGCAGGAGTGGGGTCAGGTACACCAGTACAGACCAGCCCACACAGCCACGTCCCTCTGTGGGCAGTGGGCTGCATCCAGGGAGAAGGCCATGAGCTGTGCATAAGGGCTTGTGGCTGTAGAAATACAGCCACACTGTCACCCTTGGTAATGCTTTCTGGAAATACACAACACATCCAATACAGTCCCAAACACCTCCATCCACACAGCTCTGCCTGAAATCCCAAAGGACAAAGTATCTCCAGCAGGAAGACCACTTTATAGAGAAAATAGATTTGTGATGGATTTAGCCCCAGACCAAAGAGAAGAGTTTATGTGGAAGGGAAAACATTAAGGACAGAGGCAGGGGAGGCAATATTTTGACTCATACACAAGCTGCCTGGTTCTCCTACAGCCAGGAAGACGCAGACTCCTCCAGACAAGTTAACTCATCCTAACTTAGCCTTCTAAGGAGGCAGGAATTAATTGATCACAAGAGGTATTTCCTTCTCCATACACTACATATGACTTTAAAGAAAAGATCTGGCTGAGGCACATTTAAGGCATGAAGGGTTAGGACAAATAAACTCAATCATGCCTAGAGAATTGTATGACCACCCGTGGCCTGGGAGAAAGAGCTGTCTAGGCTGCAGCAATCCTTCAGGTCCAAAGGCCTGTGCTCCTCCTTCTACCATGCTCTGGACAGCAAAGGTACAGATACTCCCTGAAGAAGAATCCTGGGCAGTAACTGGGCATTTCCTGGGCATGATATTATGAGAAAAAAGAGGTAAGTACTTCCTCCAGGAAAACTGTGTCTGCTGCAACTTACACATCAAACACTTCATCTAAGTATCAAATGATGAAATCTTCCAGGGAACACAGAAAGTATTTTGACTTTTTTGACTATGCCAGCCATGCTGGCTACAGTGTCCTGGAGTCAGATCACTTTCCTGTAAACATATGGAGGTCCATTAAATTAACAATCATACAGGAAAACCATCCCTCTCTGAGGCTTGGCCATTTTGTTCTCTGCTGGGGACATGCTCCTCACTTAAGAACCCTGGTCCACAACTGTCTTGTTCTGGAGATCACTTCAGAGCTGAGCAGAAGCCTTTCTGTCCTATCACAGCACAGGCAACAGCGTCCTGCACCTCTGGCTACAAAACTCTCCACTCAGGGCTGCAGGTCAATTCTCCATCTCCACCTGCATGTTCAAAACATGCCCCCCAAAACATGCCCCCACTCAGCCCAGTGGTTTCCAAAAGCCAGACAGTTTCCAAAAGCCTTTCTTTTTTTTTTTTTTTTTTTTTTTTTTTTTTTTTTTTTTTTTTTTTTAGCTTTCAAGTAGCTTCTTAGTTAAAAAATAGCTCAACTAGGCTGAACTGCAGGAGATATTTCCCCCACACCCATGGGTGGTTCTGTGATTCCCAGAGCTGTGGTTCCCAGAGCTGGCTCTGGGCTCAGATGAGTTCCTCACTCTGGGCTCAGAGATCAGGCACACTGGCAGTCAACACTGTTACTGTTTTTACATTGAACAGACCACAACATAAATCAATGGCTGCTTAAAGAAAACAAAAACATAATTCTATTAACAAATTATCTTTAATCCATACTGGACAAAGTTGACACCTGTCCTCTGTAAGAGAGGCTGCAAAATTCAATTACTGTTTGTGAAGTGCTTGGATGTCACAGCAATAAGTACCCCAGAGAAACTTGTGAGAAAATGGATAGTTTGGTCTTGGTGAGCAGGGACACAGCAGGATTAACACAGCAGGATGAGCTAGTTAGCTAGTGAGCATCTTACATCCATGCACTCCTTCTGGAAGACACAGTCTGTGACCATGAAGACCACACTAACACAGACAGACAAGAGGCCTGAAGTAAAAACTAAGGCAATTCTGGTCATGGCATTTCCTGACTTCTAAGAAATCAGGAAGTTTACACAGAAGCATTTCAACTTGGCCATGTAGCTTCCCCCCAGTACTCACCAAAATGACTCCTGCAGCCCAAAATCAGCCTCAGGCCCTCTCCTTCTGAAGGATCTCAAAACCACATAACAAAGTCTGTTAATGAAGCTGATGGTCCCTTCCCAGAGATGAGATGACCAGTGACTGCTGCAGCCACTATGACCAGCTCTAAGTTTCCCCAGGCTGGAAAGGCAGGACATGGCAGAAGCAAGAGCTGCTTTCTCCTCAGAGGCCCAGCAGCAGCAGGTACCATGTTACCAAATTCCCTTGTGGCCAGGTGACAGCAAAAGAGAGCTAGAATGCTTGGATAGCCTTTCACACATGGGGCAGACCCTTCTGCCATGTAGCATGCCCCTGCATCATTCCTAGTTCTAGTCTCCATCCATTTATCCTCTCGTCTTAATTTCTATTTTGATTTCACAACATTACTTGGTGAGCAGTGGAATTTTTATCAGGGCTCCTCAACAGCACACTCACCACAAACATCACTTCCCCCAAAGTTTCAAAACACTCCCCACCCCTCCCCACAAACAACCAAGAGGCAGAGAACTTCCCAGATAAGGTGGCTGGGGGAACTGTGACATTTTTAAATGACTAAGCAGCCTCTTTCCCCAGCCCTCTTCTCAGAAACATATGAACAACTTGGAGATGACACTTCCCAAAAGTATTTGGTTTGCTATGGGGATGAGATTGCACCAGACTGCAGGCAGAGCATTAATGGGAAGTGCCAGCCAGCTGGCCAAGGTGTTATCAGCTCCTTCCAAAGGGCTCAGGACTAAGAGCAGAGCCTCTGCTACCAGCAGGAACTTCCCAAACTGGTCACACTTGGTCAGTTGACCTCTAAGCCCCAGCAAACGTCATGGGATGAAGCACACTCACTGTCACTGCCTCTGCCCAGCAGATTGCAGTGGTGCAGGAGCTCAGAGTGGCTGTAATAGCTCTCGAGGAAAATGAGAAACTGAACTCCAGGTCACTTCCCCAGGCTCCAGGCAAGGATCAGAGGGTTTATAGCATGGTGGAAGTAATACAACAGAACCAGGTGGTTTTCCAGCCAGGTGAGCCTTTCTTGCTCTAGCAGGAGCCACCCAGCCATGGTGTGCCAGGCACAGAGCATATGTGCTGATGAGCTAACGGCGCTGTGCAGGGCCCCAGCACATCTCAGTGCTGCAGCCACAGCACACTGCTGGTAACCCACCCTCTGCACTCCATCGCCTTGGAGTGCAGAGGGTGGGTGTGTTGCCAGCCCTGGAAGAGGGGCAAGAGGAGCCTGCTACCATTGGCTGTGTCAAACCAGGCTATATGCTGCTTTCCAAGCCTGGGAAAACCTTTCTGTCCCTGAGCTGCTGGCAAGGGAACTGCTCAGGGCTGTACCATGTTAGGCTCTGCTAGCTACCTGGTGACTTTTCATCACGTGCTTACCAGCCTCCAGGCTCAAAAGGCACTTCAGGCAAGCTGCTCCCCAGCAGACACCACAACAGAGTACATCATCTCCTTCACTGTGCTCACAGACAGTCCAAGTATACCAGAAGTAGTAAACCACTGGAATCCCAAAGCCTTTGCCAGCTGGCAGTAATGGCTCAAGAAGTCCATTCCTCTCTGAAAACACAGTGGCAGTTCTGTGAGTTCATTAAATGCTGCACACCCATCACCTCTCAGCACTCACAGTTTGATTGTTGATCGCCATACCCTTATAGGCTCTAGTCCAGAGGGGCTTTTCACAAATTTCAACAGGAACTAAAATTGATTGTCCTGAAATGCTCATTCACCCACATTGAAGTACAGACAAGACTTTTCTGTCCCACTCTCCCAGCAAGCTCCCCATGCCAGATGGAAGCACAGAGTTGGTGTCATAGGAAAAAACTCCTCCAATACACACTGGCCTTTAGCTTTCATTTGAGTATACAGTTTTCTAAGCCTGTGCTTGTTATGAGGTGCCACAGCATAGTGAAAGATGGCTGAATGCACTCCCAACGTGTTTGTTTCTGGCTAGGAATATTTTACCAGCTCTTAAGCCAAAACATCTGAGATCTGCACTCACAAGTTGGCCTGCATAAGCCCTAGCAAGATCACTACCCCTGGGTTTGCCTGCAGTGTGTTCTCAAAGCCAAGGTACAGCCCTTTCTAAATATTTTAAAGCAGTATTTTGCAATCTCTGAAACAACCATTTGAGAGATAGTGGCCAAAGCACTAATTTATATGTCTGAGCAGCTAGGAGAGAAGCAGTTAAGACCCCAACAGCAGTAACCACTGAGGTAATGCTCATACAATGTGCAAAACCATGTGCAAGATACATGGCTTGGGTTAGCACTGTAGGCTAAAGCCTCCTCCTGTCCAGGGCTGTCAAGTCCACAACAGTCAGTTGTAAGTTAAACAGTCATTAAAACTTAGAATCTACTTTGCAAACTGAAGCTTGAATGCTTCCCCAACTGGTGGACTCTGTTCCACTCCAAGGTTCACTAGGAGGAGATGGGAGTATGAGAAATAGAGCTGGGGACTCTAAAAAGGAGGAGGGGCCAAATATTGTTTCCAGAGAGAGGTGGGAAGAGAAAAGAAGCAACCACTGGAATTAGTGGGAATGGAAACAGAAATGTGGAAAGCAACTTAGAATTCCAGTTGTGACTCAGTTTTGACCTAACTGATGGGGGAAGGGGCAGGAGAGAGTGGACAAGAGCAGTCACCACTACAAATCCAAAATAACCCTGCCTCCACACACGCTCTGGTGCCAGGCAGCGACAAATCCCCGACAGCTGGCAGGTAACAGGAGTCTGTTGCTAAGAACCAGCTCCCAGAGCTACCACTGCTGATGGCTGCAGGAACCTGGGACTCCCAAAATTGTTACATGTAAATGCCCAGCTGCAGAGTGACACTTCTCTGTAGTTGCAGTTGAAGGAACCCCCGAGACAAACCAGCAGCACACTGACACAGTGTGCTGTGTTACTCAACTGCAGACATATTAAACCATCTTCTAAAACAAATTCTTAAGCCTTTTGTATTGTCCCTCACCGGTTTACTTATTCCTCTTTTGGGGATGTACACTTGAACCCTGAGGTCAGACAATGGCCTGGTCCGTGCTGCATTTGTTCCCAAAACAAAAAAACCCAACCCACCAGCCAGAGCCTGTGTTGTATGTTCCAGCTCTGGGAGGCTGATGGACTGATCCCCTGTGGTGAATACAGAGAGGAACATGAGGAGCTGAGCCCTGTCCTGTTTTCTCCGTCAACTGAGAGGAGCACAGAGCAGCAGGAAGGAGCAAAGCCTGAAGGAGCACGCATCAATATTAGTCATGGGAAGACAGGTCTTTTACAAACAGTATCAGCAATCACCACATCTCACTTTTCAGAAAAGAACATGACAAGGAAGGCACATGCAAGAGAGCTGCACTAATCTAACACTGATATAAGATTAAAACCAGGAGCAAAAAAAAAGAATACTTATGAGAGCTTCATAGTTCAGTCAGTCATGTTGTGACACCTGCAATTTGATGCTCAGGCATTAAAGCACAGCCAAAAAAGCACAGTGCTTGCCCCTGGCAGGTGGCATGTGGGCAGGTCACAGGTAGGAGCTGCCCCAAACACCACTACTGCGTGTTTGCAACTACATCACTTGGTCTGACAAGGGACTTCATCTGTCCAAATAAACTCTTCTTTGTGAGTACAAAAGTACTGCAAGGAAGAGGAGACACCAAGAACTACAAAAACAGTAGGGCAATCAGTCATTTTCTCTCAAATGATATGGCAATAAAAATGAAGCAGGAAGAAAATGGTACCTCTGTCAAGGGTCTTGGTCTTCTTTCTACAACAAATTCTGTGTGGCAGAGCTCACAGTAACTTGTGTTGGAGGAGGATAACCATTTTTCCAGGCAGCTCTTGTGCACGGTGCCCAGTGTTCCTGTGCAGTCACATGGAGAAAGAAGTCCCTCCCCATTTCCACCTTCATGACAGATTCGACAGATGGGACCATCACTAAAGAGGCAAAATGAGAGACAAACAGAATGAAATCACAGTCAGAGCAGGCAGAACAACACTGCCATAGGGTCTGGTCCCACCAAGCCCCAGAAAGGCACACAAACAGCAGGCAGTGTGTGGCACAGCATGCCAGGAGCCTGCTGCAGCAAGAGACCAGTCTCAGGGGATGATGGAAGTGCTCAGGACATTTTAGATCATTTAAAATCTGGAAGACCCATAACAACAAGAGAAGACGGCACATCAGCCTGGCCAGCTCAGCTGGCCCCAGAAGTGACTGCAACCCACGGTCCGCAGTCTTCAGCTCTGCCCACAGTGGGCAGGGGCTGATACCAGAGCCAACACCAAGCCTGAAGCACTCATGCAAATCCAGACGCCCAAAGCAAAGTCAAATGACCCACAGCAGTCACAGCACGTCCCAGCCACCTGCAGCTGCTCAAGAGGTTGGCATTTAGGTCACATTTACCAGATCACCCACCCACTCTCAGCCCACCTGGGCCCTGCAGCCTGGGCTGAGCAGGAACTGCAAAAGGAACAGCAATATTTCAAGAGACAGCTGAACTGACCCTGGAAGCTCACCTTGCCAAGATACAACATATTTCACAGCAGGCATGCACCCAGAGCAAGGTCTCCAGCATACAAACCCTCTGCCCATCACTGCACAGTAACTCTCCAGCACCCTGTGGGCACACCCTCCCCAGACAACAACTGCTCTGCAGCATTTGGCCCCTCAGTGGCTGCAGAAATGCTTTGGTGCTTCAGGAACAACACTTCCTTAGCCACGAGTTTCAGCTACAGAATCAACAGAACCTCACAGAACCAGAGATATCTACCAAAGCAACTAACAAATATTTTCAGAGACACTTGCAACCTTCCCTGCAGGAGGCCTGAGCTGCTCATCACACTGAAACCATCCATCGGTTCCCAAGATATTCCTCACACCTTCAGCTGGCACCACTGACTGAACAATTAGTGCTACACCTTTCACTAGACCAACTTGCTCAAGGCCCCAGCCAACCTGGCCTGGAACACTTACAGAGATGGGGCATCCCAGCTGGCATCCCAATGCACAGGTTTCTTAGAAGCCCTGTGGCACATATGCCAGCCCCACGATGAGGATGTTCTGGGCTCCCTGGGAAGCCCCAGATGGCTCTAGACACCAAAGTTCACTGTTCTCAGCAGTTCAGTTAATTTCTTCGGCATTCACCCATCATTGAGATAATTTAGGAGCAAAATGCTGGACAGCAGAGGCCCAGGGCAGGACTGCCTTCCCTGGACCATGGAAACCAGGCCCTCACGAGTATCACATTTCCCACCTTCCAAGCAGCCATTTCTTTCACACAGTTTTCCTCTTACATCCACAGCTGCCCAGATTTGGGGGTGCGAGAGGGGGTGAAAAAGGAACATCTTTGTTTCAAAGACCCTATTGTAGGTCCTCTTGAAATCCAGGTGAGCGGTATCACGTATCACCTTTTTCTAGACACTGCTGACAGAACAAAAAAAGCCACACTGAACCCATATCATAGTTCACACTCAACTGCTATTCTGACTTCAAACAACCCCACCTGACTACAGAAGTTTGTGGGATTTCAACACAACAGTCAAAGCAATCTTCAAAACCAGCAGCACCACCTCCATTAGTTTGCATAGAAAGCAACAGTGAGGCATGGAAGCACAGTTAAGGAAAAGGAGCACACTGGGGAAAAAGGTTGGTGGGACATAAGCGAAAGAGTCAGCAAGGAAGTGCATGTCAGCTCGCTAAAGAACAAGCAAGATTCCTCAGGAGATCTCTACCACAGGAGATCTCTACCACTTTCAATTCAGTATTTAGCTAGTTTCATCCCAGTCTGACTTTTATTCATATTTAGGGCTGCAAAGCAAATTACACCCAATGTACACCATCCCCTTCTCTCTGCCAAACATCACTGGTGAACCACTGACCCATGTTCTCTCCTCCTTTTTATATGCCTTTTATTGAGGGGACTTCTTCAGCCAAGACAATCCCTGCAAAAGGTGCAACAGGAGTCTGGGAAGGTGGTGGAAACTTCATCCTCCAAGATCCTGGAAACTACATCAGACAAAACTCTGAGCAGGCTTTCTCCAAAAGGAAGCTGGACCAGACATGCTATGGAATTCCCTTCCAATTAGAATTATTTGATGATTGTGTAACATTTATTGCCATAAAATGCTGTACCAGAACAGCATGCACACAGAGCCCCAGTGACACAAACAGACAATCCACTACAGCCTCCAGTGCTCTCATGCATCTGTCATTTCCTAAGAAAAGCATCTGTAAGATATTTTACCCGTTCTCTTCCTGCTTGCGAAGTTTCATCTTTCCAGAACATTACTATAACCTTGGCTACCCAAAATGAAAAAATTTGCTGACAGTGTGTGAAAAGAATTCTTATCAGACTTCATTTTCCTTCCTTCCTTTCCCCTGCCGGGTGGGGGCCTGCTCACACTCCCACATGATGCACACTCAGAAACACTTTTCCAGCAGGCTGAAGACACCATATTGGTAAGTCAACATTCCATTGTAGTCACACTGCTCTTGGCTTTGCTGTGCTGAGTGCTGCTGACAAGGAAGACACTGAAACCCACCACCACAAGAAACAAACTGGTGTCCGTGCAGAAACACAAGGAAATTATGGGTCAACCCATAATGATTCATTAAATATTAAACACTAAAAACATTAGGGGTTTTTAACCTGTTTCCAGGCAGTTTTCCCACACAATTATTACACCCCGACAAGTTCTAAAAGATTAAACAACTTCTCACCCTATCTACTGCCAGAGAGCAAGCCCAGTTACTTTCACATTTTTATTGACCTGCTCCAGGTTTGCTGGATGCAGCAATTATGTTTGCCTCTATTCTCATCCAGCTTCCCTGCATCCCTCCCCCATGTCGGCAGTCACTGCTTTCATAACACATAAATGTTTGACCAAACTCATTGAAACACGTAACAGCTGTTCAGACAGGATTTCTGAACACAAAATGTGACAGCTCTCAGTAGACGGGCTGAACAATACTTCCAAATGTCCTCTACTCTGGAAGCTGCTCAAAATAAATTACAAGAAGTCACATCAGGAGGAGTCTGAGCTAGTGAAACTGCCATGTGCCCCCTCTAGCAATAGCTGGATGCTGCAGTTCCTGCAACACAAACACCCTCCCCTCCCTGCGGCTGAAGATCAACACCACGCCTTTACTACACGGACGTTCCTGGAACGAGGGCTGTGCTCCCTTCCAGCCCTTCAGACGTCTCCATGAACAGCACAGTGCCCGGCACGCATGGCCCCACCTTCACCCCGCGAGGCCGAGGCTGTGCCCGTGCCTCGAGGGCTGCAGGAGCCGGCGCAGGGCTCTGGGAGCGGCCTGCCCGCGAGCACTCAGGCTCGCTATTAGCGCCCCGGCAAACTCCTTCACCAAACAAGACTTTGTTGTCTCCCTGTACCCGAGCCAGCGAGCCAGGGCAAGGGCCCAGCTGCAGATCCGAGCCCCGTCCCTGCAGCAGCCTCACCTCTGGGCGCCCAGCGCCTTGATCACTGTGGAGAGGAGCCGCCCGTCCTTGGCCGTGACCTGTGTGATGTACTGCGGGCGGCCCATGTCCGACTCCTCTACCGACTTGGAGAGGGCAGCACTTCCCGGACAGTCGCAGAGGGAGCCGGGGAGGTGGCAGCAGTCGCCTGTCGTCATGGCAGCTCTGGGCCCCTCTGTCCCGGGCCCAGCAGCTGGGAGACCTGCAGGAACAGCACCATAGTCAGAACCCAGAACCCTGGAATCCCCAACCTGTCACGATCCTCCAGCCCCACTTGCACTAGGAGCACCCCAGGGCCCCAACACACACACATTTTGTGAGTCTTCTGTCCCCTTTAATAGGCTTTGTGAGGCTGCCTCACCATAAAATTAAGGCTCCAAGCGTTCTACTTACATAACTTACCATCAGAATTGCAAATCTGCCTTTCCCATAGAGAATTCCTGGTAACCACCCTTTAACCTGATGAAGCCTTTCAAACTCAGTGTGCTGATATAGAGATGGGGAAGGCAACCAGAAGCCCCATGGGCCTGTGCTGTTCTGGCTAGAACCATCCTGAAAACTTACATTCATACTCTCCATAAATACAGCAAAGTTTCACCTGAACAGGGCATCTAAACCAGTTTATGTGGCTGGGTTTAGGAGGCCCTTCTCAGCTGCCTTCAGAAGCTTGCTGAGCACTTGAAAGACTGTCCAAGCCCAAAAGACTCTCCCATCCCATCTTTGATGTTTTTTCTCTTTATTTCATTAAAGAAATACACATGCTCCCATTTCTATATCCACTGTGGTACATCCCAACAGTGAATGTGTGGACATGGACATCCCAAAACCACCAAAAATCCTCCTTGGGAAAGGCAACAGGCCTGCCTGACTCCTTTCCCTTTCAACTGTTCAGACCAATCATGACTTTTACAAGAGCCACTTGCAAATAGCAAAGCACACCAGCACATTTTCAACATTCACCCAGCAAAGAGAAGACACAGAACAAACAGGAAATGCAAGAAATGGAGAGAAGGTGCAGAGAAAAGCCCAACAGGGCAAACCAGGAGCTGGCTCTGATGAGCCATATGTGGAAAGGAGAGTTCTCTGCCTTTGAGGTAAGGCAGCAGCTCACCCAAGCTGCCAGAAACAGCCATGTTCCTCCCTGGCAGGGGCTATCTCATCCTCAAAATCAGGTATGCTCTGAGATTTAGAAAAATCCTGGTTTTGCCAATCGCCTTTAACCTGGTCCCTGAGAGGCAGCTGTGCAGAAATAAAGAGCTGAGGTTACAGTGAGTCACACTGAATACAATCCAACAACATTGTACTGCTGGTAAAACCAAAATCCCTGTGTCTGTAAACAGGACTGCCTTATGTAAGGCATGCACAGTAATCCCTGTGCACCAGCACTGCTGGGATCAGAGCTGAAATGCTGCCTCATCCTGGTGGCTGGATTTCAAGATGAAATAAATCCATAAAAGAAGTTCAAATGAAAGCAATAAAAAGAAAAAAAAGGGGAGGAAATAAAACAACCACAACCCCAAATAAGATATATTAAAACAATTAGGTTTGTTACATTTTGGGGGAGTGGGGGGAATCAGCAATCTTTTCCTCCTGGAGGTAGGAGCAGGCAAACAAACCTTCACCATCCCATCCAAGGAAAGGTTTTTGTTTTGAGATCTCTGAGCACAACAGGAATCAAACATTCTCATGAAACTGCAGTTCTGTCAGGTTCAACTAAGCCAAAATCTAGCAAAAAAAAACTAAAGAAAATAAGGGCTTGTTCCTGGTTGGAGGCTTGGCCACACTATAGAGGAAAAAAGCCAAAAAGCTAGTACAAGAACAGGATCCTTGAAGCCCTGAAAACACTGATTTGGGTAAGCACAAGTGCTTTTTCATGTCTTGGAAATTAAGCAACTCACACAACCAAGGGCTTCATGTGTCAGGACAGCTTCCTTCATGTACGTGCGTTCAAGAGGGAGAGAGCCCTTCATTGGTGTCTCAGAACAAGATGCCAACTTTGGTAGCATTCCCTCACTTTACAGAACAGTTTCTAATTTCTAATAGAAAACTTTCTAATCTCTTTTTTCAAAGCTGCTCTTGGTAACTATCTGTAATCCTTCCTTTGCTTCTGAGCAGGAATAAGCTTGGGCTTGTGGGCAGGTCAATCCTCTTCAACATGAACTTGAATCTTTTCATCAACTTAAAAATTAACTTGATAGACTCAGCCTCTCTCTCCACCTGTGCAAAGAACACACAGAGTTAGAGCTACTTTTCTTATTTCTCCTCCTCAAAAAAAAGGCTACAAACTCTCCAACTGCAAGGAGCAAAAAGTAAGATGATAAATGCGATTGGAATTACTTAAGTCAGCTGTTCTGCAAGTTAAGGAGTTCTTTAAAATTAACAACCTCTTACTGAAACAAGGATGAGAAGATATATGCTTTTAATAAAAAGGTCAGTTCCGTTTGTTTGGCCAAAATGTTGTTTATTTTAAAGTTCAGAGGAAAAAGTCCATTCTGCATACTGGAATAAAACTGCCCTCACTGACTGTGTCTTGGGAGTATTTATACTGAGGCTCTTTGTGCTCCACATCTAACAGACACAGGCAGCCCCATGGCCTTGCCCCAGGACTCTGTTGGGGCTGGAAGGGAATAGACACCCTGCCGTTCTTCAGGAAATGCACAGGTTTCTGTTACGAGTTATTTGGTGTTTCCTTGTCAGGGTCCAGCCCAGGGTGGAACCTGAAGTCACTGCTTTAATATCTGACTCATGCCGTTCAGCAAATACAAAGGAAAAGCAGCAAGATTTTCATGGTTAGTAAAGAAGTAACGGAAATCCAAAAACAACATCTGCAGTGCACTCGGGTCCCAGTCCCATATCCAGTGGAACATGAACCATGGTGAACAGCCAAGTCAGTCCCTTTCCTGATCCCTGAAGGACCAGCTCATCAACACACAGCCTTCCTCTTACAATTGTCAACAGCTCATCCAACCCAAACCCAGTGTTCACAGAATCATTCAGGTTGGAAACAGCCTTTGAAATCATCTAGTCCAACTGCTCCCCCGCACTGCCAAGCCCACCACGAACCCATGTCCCCAAGTGCCACATTCACAGTTTTTAAATCCCTGCAGGGATGGTGACTCCACCACTGCCCTGGGCAGCCTGTGCCAGTGCCTGACCACCCATTCCATGAAGGAATTTTTTTAGCCTAAACCTCTCCAGTACAATTTGAGGTTGTTTCCTCTCTTCCTGTCACTCGTTTCCTGACTGACCCCCACCTGGCTGAACTATCCTTTCAGGGAGTTGTAGTGAGCAAGAAGGTCCCCCCTGAACTTCCTTTTCTGAACAGCCAGTTCCCTCAGTCGCTCATCATCAGATTTGTGTTCCAGCCCCTTCCCCAGCTCTGTTTACAGCAGAAACATCAAAATCTCAGTGTGAGAAACAAGACCCAAACAGCTGGCTTGAACCACACACTGTTTTTTTCTAAGCACCTGTGTTTTCTGAGCCCATTCCTTGGGGATACATTTCTTGCACACATTTTTTTAAAAAGTCTCAGAGACACTAGGTTTATTATCAACATCCCCTCTGCTGCCATAGTTAGACATTAGCAAATAAATGGGAAGGCTCTTCTCAAGAACAATTTGCATCCTCAGCTTCTGAGCAGATCCAGAACATAAAGGGCTGAGTTTGTAGATAATTACTCAAACTGAAAAAAACCCAAACTCTGTCTGTGGAAAGCTGTCTCGGAAGAGTGAATTCTGCACTAGAATTCCAAAACTCTTAACACGAGCGGCAAAATGAGCCAGTTCCTTGAAGAGCAGCTTGTGCTTTGTCACTGCCCCAAGGCAGAGACCAGGCTGCTGGTGCAGGATCCTGCTCCATGGCTTAAGTGAAACACGCTTGCAAGATACTCTCCCTTGTCAGTCCTCATGCACTGCAATGAGATATGTAATCCAGTCTGTATCATCCAAAGGGCAATGAGGTGGGCAAAACCCCCTCAAAAGACTGCAAAGATCAGGTTGCTCCAGTGCTCTCCATGCAGGAGATGCACCCAGCAGAAGTAAGCAGGAGTCAAGGAGCTAAAAGGTCCCCCAGCTCTGTTCTTCATATCTGGACTTTGAAGATGGACAAAACAGTTATTTCTCCCAAACAGGGAAACCACAGCACACCAGATGAACATCTGGATCAAAGCCACAAAGGGAAAAGCACAGTCAAGATGAGAATGACAACAGGAAAGGCTTCAGCCAAATTATGGCAGTAATGGGGACTGTCAGGTGCAGGTTGTGGCCTGTCCACTAATGAATATCCCAACCAGTCTAAAGCCTTGGAGCAATCCTGTGGCTTTGACAGGATCCAGTGCAAACTGGAACCAGAGCCAGCTGCCCCTGCTTTGGGTAGAGTGTACACACCAGCTCCTGAGCAGAATGGTTTCCCTGGGACATCTCCACCAAAGAACACCCAACATGTGAGGCTGCCAGCGGCTGGTCTGTTCCTCTCACTGAGCAACCCATTTCCCTGATTGCTGGAACTGAGACCTGGCCCCTCACCCGTGGTATCACAGAGATAACCAAGTCGTGCAGCCAACATAACCCACCCATCTGTACACAAGGACTTTTTTTTATTTTTAGCAGGTAACCCATTCACTGATGGCAAATCAGAGCTCTGACCCTTGCTCACTTTTAAGCCTGGGTGCAAAGCTTCCCAGCCTGCTTTCCAAAGCCCTTTCAGCCACTTTGGGCACACAGACACTGAGTTTTCTAATCCTTATCATCCTGCAAATGTCACCAGAAAACTGAAGGTTTTCAGTTGCTAAAGGGCATTTCCTAAGATCATTGCTTTCCTTTTCACCACTAAAACTGATTTCCCAAATACTGGGCCCTACAACCATCTGAACATCTCTCCCCACCTTGAGGGAGACTGTACAAAGAATTGCTTGCTGCACACATCTAAGCACCTGCTCTCACCTACCCCATCTCATACAGCTAATGCACATCTTCCCATGGCCCAGGTTCAGTCCCAGCTGTGCAGCACATCTTCCAGCACCAGTTCTGCCTACTGAGGCACCAGCCTCACCAGTGCGCCTGTAGCCTCTGTGCTCTGACTTAGTGGCAGAGTATCCCCTTCTCCAGATCTGGCCTCCACACCCTCACACCCAAGTGATCACACACCTAAGGCACTGCCACCAGAGATACACACAGATGGGATGAGTGGCCCGAAGTGCTCCCTGCTACTGTTAAAAGGTTGTATAAGTGGATTAATCTAAAGAAAAACAAAACCAAACAACAACAACAACAAAAAACAAACCAAAATAAAAAAATCCCAAACCATTTCCCCTCCCCCCCCCCCAAAGAACCGGTCCCACACTGGCTTTGTTTTCAGTTTTGTTTGTTTAAACATACTTTCTGCTGAAGGTTGAAAGCCACAGTATTATTTTGTTCTTTATTAAAAATACACTATTTTATACATCAACTGACTCCCCAAAGTTACCCGGTGGGTCTTCTATGTAACACCTTAAAAGCACCCAAAAAGCCAGCTCAGGATCTGCCCTCTACTGACCCATCAGCAACTCTTCCCATCACTCAGGGCCTGGGAAGAAATCTCATTAGTCCTGTGCTTAGAAGTCACCTGAATACAACAGTCCTAAAGTCAGGGTGCAAGGAGCCCTGTCCAGCGAAAAAACTGACATAGCATTTTATAGCATATGCCTCAGTAGTCAATAAAAGATCTGATGCTATCTGAAGCAACAGCTTCTAAAACATCTTAAAATTTGGTAAATAACACACGGGAAAGCATTTCACTCCCCAGGAGTTTCTCTATTTCTACCCCACCTGCAACATTTGGTTGGCAATTTCAACTAAAGGAGATGCTGTAAAAACTTCAGCCATAACTTACTCTTCAGAGGATGCCAGTGGAGCAATGCTGTGAGTCAGAGCCAGGGGACAGCCCTGACTCCGGTCTCAAAACAAATCCCAAAAAGCAAGGGAAAAAAATAAGTAAGGCACAACATTCTGAGAGCTTGAGAATCTTCTGATAAAACTTCACACCAGGAAACTCCTCCTATACCTCTAACAGCAAAAGCTTTGGGCTGACTCCAAAGGCTCACCTGCCTCATCCCTTGGGCAGAGTTTAAAAACAAATGTTCCAAGTCTAACCCTGTAACACTCAGGAGGAGGCCAGAAGCTTAGAGGACATAGCCTTTCTGGACTCCTGTGTTTGTCACATTTGTACATGACCACAGCTGCACTTGCCTGGGCTGCGTCTCCACTATTTCAAACACACAGCTCAGCAGCAGTCAGTGGTAACTCAAGGCTCCACTCACTGGCTCTTGCTGCTGGGGACAAGCAATCATAACTTCTCTATATCCAGAAACTATTTAGATATATTCTAGAAGCATTGCAGACACAGATGAAGAGATAGTCTTCCACTTCCATTTTTTCCAAGGAGACACATTGCCAGCATCTGAGTTCTATTCCTCAAGCAAAATACTGCAGCAAGCCTTGGTGATCAATAATTGCTGTTTTCCAAAGCCAACATCCACACATACCCCTCCTCTTCAAAACTTCAGTATATTGGATTAACATCTGCAGTAGTTTCACTTCATCTCCATGTCTTGAAGCAATGGAAAACTATTGGCTGGCAAAGATGAAGCTCCTGAGGCACAGCTCCTGTGGGTCTTGGCAGGGCTCCCAGCAGGTGAGAACCCCAACTTTTAAACAAGGCCAAAGGCATGGGTCTCATGTGGACACAGCAGAACTGCGACACAGCAGAGCTGCCTTCATTTCAGGGTACCCTGTCATGTTGTTCACCCACTGTTTTTCAAACAAGTTTTCCTCACTGCCTAATAAAGTTACTCAATATTCAAAAAGAAGCAAAAGGTTCAAGCTTAGATGTTGAGGAAAAAAAATCAGTATAAAAAGAAGAAGCCTAAAGGACGATTTTTTTCTTGCTGTGCTTGGAAACAATTAGGTGGTATGCTACAGCTGGAATGCCAAAATGAACAAAGTAATTTCAGCTCTTTTGAGACTTGCTATATGACACAAGACTGTATGAAAGGAAAGTTTACTGCACTTTAATTACCAACATCTGGAAAAATTAATTGCAACATTGGAAGAAAATTCTTTGCAGAGGGTATCGCCAATCAAAATTCAGTCATTTTAGTAACAAGTTTCATAAGGGAATAACCAAAAACCAGCTGGGGCATGAGGAACACCTGTGACTCCTTTGAGGAGTCAAAAAACATCAGCTTTTAAAGATCAACAGCAGCACAACTCACTACATAATGCAACTGCAGAGTCTCTGCACCCACCTCCCTCTGCATTTTATCACTCTTTCCAGGGAAAGAAAGATGCATTAGAAAGACTGGAAACTGAAACCATGAACCAGAGCAGAAAAAATGTATTCTCATGCCTACAAAACAATTCTTGCAGAATGCTGTCCATCACTGGGGACAACAGCCAGCCCACCAGACACAAGCACAGCCCCACCCTGCTGAAGGGACCTTAGCTGTGTGGCCTCTCACATCTCTCTGCACCCACATGCTTTACTAAACACCAGCAGCAGACACTTCTGCTTCCCAGCTCTACTGCTTCAGCAAGCTCCTCTTTAAGGAGCAGCCTCTGCAGCAAGGTCAAAGCTCAAGTAGCTCCCAAGTCCTGCACAGTCACCTGCCAGGCAGTTGCAGTTTGTTCAGAACAAATGGATTTTCCAGCTGTGTGTAATACCTCAGGAAACAGAATTTTAGTGTAGCAGTAACACATGCACCAGATCAAGAGTACAGTGCCCACACACCACAGAACAGGTCAGTCCCTCAAAGGGCAGGACTCAGGAGGATACAACACTTTATTTCAGGATTGGGAAGCCCAGGTCCGAAAAAACTTGCATTCTCCCCGGTGTTTTCCTTCTTGGTTTATAAAGCATCATTTACACTGCTGTACAAATAACAGCACTCTGCCTGGAGATGAACTAAGCTGGAACAAACCCCCAGCAAAGCCTGCCGCAGCCCTGCCTGCCCCAATGCTCAGAGCAGCATGGCCGATGTGCAACCACTGCACGAAGCTAGGCAGCACACTCAGCTCCCAGGAGACATTTGATCTGGAATTTAACTTCACTATTTATATTTTTCAACCTAGACGTATCACAAATCTCTTCAGAACGTTCAGCTTTCAAAGAGCTTTCCAGCAAAGGCACCACCACAGGCAGCCTGTGACTCATCACTCCGCTCTGGAGAGCTCCACAGCAGACACCTACTGAGAGCATCGCCATGGTCAGCCAGAGAGAAGGAGTCACAGATCCCAGGCAATGGCACCAGTGCCTCCCTTCTGCCCACTCCTTGCTGCTACAGATTCCCTCCTCAATCCTCAAGTGAAACTTCGTAATTGGTATTTGTGCTGCAAAACTCTCTCAGTTCAGTTTGCAATGTTTTGCTTAGGCTGCATTTCTAGTTCTGTCTCTGGACACAGGCCTTGTCTGATTTGTCTGCAGGGAAGTACAAGGAAAACTGGGAGGAAATAAATTGAAAACAGTCCAGAATTGAAGTTTACCTTTCCCCTCCCACCACTCTCAAATCTAACCCCAAAAAGCTTTCAGCTGAAACAGAACTAAAGCTCTCAAAGCTTCAAACAAAGAAATCCCTGTTCAAGCCAAGACTACATGAGCTTGGTGCATTCTCCTGTTTGCAGAAAAGTGCTTTAGAAGATAAGTTTGATTTGTTTGTACTTTTATTTCCTGAGCCAGTGCTGCTCCCTGTCCCTTGTTTCCTCTTCTTAGGAGCTGAGGAGAACGTTTCTTTCAGCTTTGATCACTAATTTTGTGACAACTGATTAAAATTGCAACAGCACTTACAGCACTTCTGTCCTTGAGGTTAACCACACACAATCATCTCAGGTTCTATCAGGAATTGAAAAGTTTAGTTAGAATTGCTACATAAAATCTAGAATAAAACTTACAGATGCCTATCTAATTGAAATAGGGGCAAATGACAGATTCCAAACTGTAACACTGTTCTAGAGAGCCTGGGGCAGGAAAGGTATTTGCAAGGCAAATGGATAGGAAGAGCTGCAGGACAGTACAGCTCCTGCTGGGCTGCTTCCTTCACTGGAGGATGCACAGGGTTCAGTCCCTGCCTCAGGACATGCCAGCAGTCCTTGCTTTCAGGATTTTGTCATTCTGCACTTTACCTTCAGTGCTTAGGGCTCTCACAGGCTGTAACTGCACAGCAGGAGAGGCACATTCCACCCCCAAGAAAGGTACACAAGACCCTGAGACACTCAGTAGTGACTTCCCTGCTTTCACCCAGCAAGATGAGCCACCAAAAGCTCTCCCAAACCAGCTGCAGTGGGGAACCCCATCTCCCAGCTGGGCTGCCTTGCTGCTGCAATGAGTTACAGCTCAGCTGGTCTGCTTACAACAAAGACAGCACAAAGACACAGGTTCCAGGGAACAGCTGCTACAGCTGGAGCTGGAGAGAGAACAAGACCAGGGCTGGAGAGGTGGAGATCCCGCTGTTTACGTGCATGACATGAACTGTGCTGATAAGCCTTAAATTTGATAAGCCACACTTGATAAGCCCCAGCACAGATTAACGTGTCACTTTACCACCCGAGAAAGCTGACGTACAGACTTCATGGAGACTCACTTGCCTACCCTGGCTCAGTGCTGCGCTCATTTCCTTCACAGGAAAGAGTCCCAGGGCTTAGTTTACCTCATGGCTTGTGTGCCCAGGTGTTACTCACTGAGACGTGCCCAGAGTGCTTCCAAGAGGACAAGAGTCAGTATCTGAGACCACTTCTCTATTGTGGGAAAGGCTGGAGTTAAGAGTAGGCAGAAGTATAAGTTAACCAGAGTAAATTAGACTGGGAGAGAGACGAGACACACCAGCTCAAACTTCAGTCTAAAAGAGAAAAAAAAACTAGTTTGGAAAGAGAAACTCTGAAATCTCCAAATATCCAAAGCAAAGTCAAAGACAAGCAGAGAAAAAAATAAACTCATCATGTAGTTTATAGTTCACAATGCTGGATTCCTCCCTTCATTTTCTAAGAAAAGCTTCTGTGTTCTTAGTGTGAAAAACAAGGATATTTTAAACCATAGTGAAACAAGTCCCCAAATGCCCATTTTGCTTTGTGCCTCTACCTGCAGAAGTACTACGAAATCCAATCCTGAGGACTTGCAACGGTCCCTCAGACTCACAGAGTCTCAGAACCCATACCCAGGCTCAGCTTGCCATGGATGCATTTTCACTTGATTTTGGTCATGCTGTTTCAAGAAAACAGTGCTTACTTCCTTCCAGGGAAACATGGTGTGCTACACTTGCTCGATGCAGGCCCAGCATCAATCAGCTAGAAGAGGAAAGGCCCTCTGCCAGCATCCATGAAGGCAAGAACTGTGTGGGAAGCTGCTCACAGCCAGGACACTGTAGCTCTGCTCATCTGCATGGGCCTCTTGGCGTCCAGCACAGCATGACCTCACCTCACAGCCTCTGTGCAATCCACAGCAAAAAAGAGCAAACACATTCAAAACAAGGAACATTAGTTACGATGCCATTTTCTGTTTCCACTTAGGCAGTGGTGCTGATCAGCTAACCACACACAGACACCCCCAGCCATATAGCTGGTATGGAGTGACCATGAACTACACATGAGGTTTGCACTTGGCCATTCCCTGTGCCACCTGCTCTGCTCTTGGCAGTTTAGACCTCCCTACTGATGCAGGCTGCCTGCAACGCTCCCCAGTGTGCGCTTGGGGGGAATTAGACCTTCTGTCCACAACTGGAATTATTATATTCACTGTCACAGAGCATGTGACAAAGGGATTTTAGAGTCCCAGCTCCCTTCCCTTTGAGCCTCTGTTTCTGATAGGTGACACACCATCACAGCTTCAAACATACCTGAAAAATCAGGGCACTTCCAGCCTCCAAGCACTCCCCTGCATAATCCTTTGGAGATGCAAAAAAGTGTTCAAACACTTTAGCTTTGGAAAGCCAAGACTAACGTCCAGCTGTTCAAAGGATTATACTGTGCACATGTGAGTGGCAGCCAAGCAGGGTTTTATGTCCCCACGAGCAGGACCAGCCACAGCCAATGCAGCTGGCTGACCACAGTGACATCACAGGCATTCTCAACAAGAACCTGGAAAAAGGTCAAGAAAGTGCTAGAAACTGCATCAGAAGGGAAAGACAGAGATAAATGCTTGTTGGAAAGAGAGCCGAGCAAGAGAATGAGACTGCCAAGGAAAATGAAGGGCTGGTAATAGAGAGGGTTAAGAGAGAGACAGAAACAGTCCCTTAGGAATGAGCAAATAAAGGATACAAGGTGGGATGATAATCACATCTCCACTGACAGATCTTCATCACACACATCAGGGCAGGGACAGAACACTGAATACAAACAAACAGAATAAAAAGCCCAAGCTGCTTTGGATAACCCTGACACTTCCAGCTCACCATCATCATCCCCAGCATGCAACACCTCACCTGCCTGCCTGCAAAATTTGAACTCTGCACAGCTCCCTCCAACAGGACAACAGCCTAAACTCTCCTTGGTCCAGCAGCGCCATGCAGATGTATCACCCCACGCCTTGGTGGCTCCATTTCTGAGGGCACCATTTCTGAGGGCACTACATGCAAGCAACTGCACACTCCAGAAGCCTCCAAGACCACTGCACGGCACTTTGGTTTGTAATCCTGGTCCCCCCACCAGATCTAGACACAAGAGCAAGTGTTTGAGACTGCAACAAAAACACCTCCCATGTCACAATCACCTTCCTGTACAAGAGTCACAGGCTTGTCCCTTGGATAAATCCCACAAACCAGCAGTTCTGGCCTGTCACAGTCGGCTCAAAAAACCTGAGTTTAAATTAGACAGAAAGTTAAAGATTGTCAGTTTATGAAAAGTCCATCACAAACCCTAGGCCTACACCACGGAGGAAAACAGCTGCTGCTCCAGCACAGGACTGCAGCAACTTCTTCAGCTGTGCTGTGACACCGAGCTCAGTCTATTGGGAAGTCTCTGCACACGAGGCAGCGTGTCTTTGTGCTCGGGAGGCAAAACAGGCACCAGAACGCTCCCAAACACGTGGAAAAAAAGAAAAGGTACGGGAGCCCAGAGGCAAAAGAAACTTTTCCTAATCACTGCTTATGCCCAGGGAAGAAGAATCTAAAGAACAAACACTGCTTTTCAAACCTCGGGCACTTCTGTCCCCGGTGATGTTTGTACGAGACAGCCCCGGCGCTCCCGGGGGACAGTGGCAGCCCAGCCCAGCCCGGCCCAGGCCCGCCCAGCCCGGCCCGGCCCGGCCCGGCCGGGAAGGGCCGCGGCTCAGGCGCGGGGGCCCCGCACAGCGAACACGGCGCACTCCGTACCGGCGGCAGCGTCTCGCACGGGGCCCGTGCGGGCAGCGGGGGCAGCGGCAGTCACTCCGGGGGAGAGGCCCCGAGACTTGCAGCGCGGCTCCGGCTCCCAAGCACGAGCGGCGCCGCACACCGGGGCCACCGGGAGGGCTGTCAGGGCTCCCGAGCCCGCCCGCCTCGGCCCGGCCTGGCCGGGACGCCGCTCCCGCTGCCGCAGCCCCGCGCCGGAGCGCTGCCCGGGCCGGTGGGCGCGGCGCGGGGCGTGGGGCCGGCCCGGCCGCCCCCCCGTCCGGTACCTGCGCTCCCAGCGCCCGCGGCCCCTCAGCGCGGCGCGCGCCGCCCCAGCGCCGGCTGCGGCGGCCGCCGGGCCCCGCCCCCGAGCGCCCGCCCTCCAATCCCCGCCCGTACCGCGCTAACGCAGCTCCCGAGCGCCCAATGGACTGCGGGTAACCCGCCGGCGTCGCAACGCGACCCCGCTAGCAACACCCGGCGGCCAATAGCGACCCTGCGGGCAAGCCCCGCCCTCCCTCAGCCCCGCCCTGACACCTGGACCCCGCCCTTCCCCTCTTGCTCCGCCCCGAGCCCAGGGCCCGACCCCGCGCTGCCTCCGCCCCCAGCGCCGGGAGGGGTCGGCCCAGCGCCGGCCCCACGGCGGGACAGAGGGACACGGGGACCGTGGGACACCGCGCAACGCGGCACCCTGCGGCAGTGCAAAAGCCCCGGGGGCAGCGGCAGGGGCACGCATCCCCGCCCCATCCCGCGCTCTGGCTCGGGAGCGCCCCCAGCTTCTTCTACAGTTGTTCTGGAACAGAACTTTACGTAGACGGTATGATTTGGCAATCTTTATATCCACATCATAACCATGCACAAAAATCGAGTGGTGTGTTTATTTACAAAGTGAATTGCACTTAACACAGGAACCAGGAATAAAAGTAAATGAAAGGAACCTCTCTTCTGGGTTGCATAAAGGCCCACTACTAATTATAGCCTACAAAGCCCAATAGTCAACACTACCATGCAGTATCTGACCAGTGTAAAATAGGAATTGCTGTTATTTTTTGAAACAGTACTGGAGTACTCATTCCATGGAAACATTCCATAAATCACCAGCTTCATTTAAGAGTCTGCAAGTAAAGAGAATCTACCCCTCAGCCCCCACTTACTGTGCTTTACTTGAAGGACAGTTAGTCTTAACCTCCAGTTGTCTGATTTTCCTTAGCTGAAATTCAAGCCCCTACCTCTAACACTGTTCTAGTTTTTTACAGAGGAAAAAAATCTTCCCTAGGTGACTGAGCCACTTCACTGGGATCTTCTTTTCTTCTATGGAGTCCAGAACCTCTAAGCAAATTCTCCCTTCTGCTTGGAAGGGAAGTGATCACCAAGCCTCAGCAAGACTCAACCAGAAACAGATCCCACCCCCACCTTCTGAAGCAATACAGAACACAGGGAATCAAAGCACCAGGAGCAAAAATACCTCCTGTACAATTTTCCAGGTCAGTTTGAATCAGTTACTTTTGTTAAGTAACTGATTCAAATCAAGGCTCAGGCCAACCCATACCACACCCAGCCAAGAGCTCTGTGTTCACACAAGAGGTCAGCAGGGAGTCACAGAACAGCACCCAAATGGGGGCAGCTCTGGCCCCACAAAGATGGCCTCCACAGCCCACACTGAAATATTTTTAACAAAGTAGCAAGCAGTCACCCATGAACTGGATTTTTACATTTATACAAGTATGGAGCTTTAAAACTTTCCAGGAACCAAACCTCCTTGTACTGTGCAGGCTCCAGTGAAGATCCCAGACTAACTCCCCTGTCTGTAAGCACTGACTTTGCAGGAAAAGATCTTTGCTGGATTGATCTGATCTACCCAAGGAATTTATTTTACCAATTTGCTGTTTGTGTGCTCAGGACCAAGTCACTTTTATGTATGCATTTTGGCCTTCACCCTCCCCATCAGTAAGAGGAGAGGCATCACGACAGACTCCTGCCTAATTCTGCATTAAAAGAGCTGTTCTAGACAGCAGCAGGAGCCGCTGATGGTTGTGTTATGACACAAGTGGCAGTACTAGGGGCTTTGTAGTGTTTTCAATAGTTAAAGGAAAGTCATCCTCAACATCCAAGTAAAGCAAGCAAAGCACACATTCCTTCTTTTCACAGGCAGCTTTCCTGTTATCAGGAATTTTACAAAAGCCAAACTTAGCCCTCAAATCCCTTGGGGTAGATGGAAGAGAGCTGTAACCTTTTTTTTCCTGACAGTAATACTGAGAGACACACAGACAGCAAAACTGTGGGATGAAGCAGTCAAGTTGAGGTTACAGGTAGTCTGTAATTTCCACATCAGGAAAGCATGCTTAAGGAGTCTGGGCTACTGCAGAGCTTCTCTGAATGTCAGACAGCTCTTCAGCATTTCCAGCTTCCTCAGGATTCCTCCAAGTCTTCCCCTCAGTAATTCCAGGACAGTAGTGGGCTGGGTTGTGGATGCAGTTTCTAAGGAGCACACAATGTTTCAACAGGACACCAGGAACCCCAGATGACAAGCCCTTTCCACAGTCTGTGCACAGGAAGATGGCCTAACCTGGCAGAACTGATCCAATGTCCTTTTTCTATGGTCGCAAACAGCCATGTACTTAGTCTGGGCAGGAGCACCTCACACCCACCCAGAAGGGCTGTGGCTCTGCCTGGAGAGCAGCACAGCAGCCTGGAGAAGAGCCTTGTCTCATAGTGAGGGACCACAGCAGATGAAAACCCCCACCCCATTCCCAGTGCTCTCAGGAGCTACAGGGGTGCACATGTGCACACACCAACTGCCCCTGTGTGCCCCAGCAAAGGGCAGGAGGCCCCTCTCTGTCACACAACACAACAGAATGGTCCAAGGTCCACCAGTGCTGAGGGGGCTTTGGATAATGGACTTGTTCAAGAGCTCTTCAATACCCATAAATTTAACTGCACTTAAGCCCTAGACACTGACCATTCACTGGGACTCTGCAACAAAGTTTAAAGCCTTCCACAAAGCCAAAGAGTACAGAAAATAGAGAAGAGACAAGCAAGTGACTGAACTGTTTCTTGGCTTCTTACATCAAGCCAGACTGATTCTAGAAACTTCATGTTAAGAGCAGGACTTGCAGACTAAGCATGTTAATACATCACCCTAAACTAATAAGTCTTCTTAACAGTACAATTCCTCCTCATGCTATCCAGCTGATTTCTTTATATAAAAAGTTTGTTCAAAAATTAAGGAGCCCAGCTCCACTAGTGTCCAGTTGTTCTCAAATGAAATATTTTCAGTATTTCAGAATTTTCCACTCTCTCATTGCCAGCTGTCTGAACACTGACTGCACTTCATGTTCTGGTCTTGGACCACCAAAAAGGAGATATCCCAGTTCCCACCTTCTCTGAACAGAATGCTAGTGAAGCAAATACTAAGTGTTGAAAGTGCTTTCTGAACTGGAACACCCTTAGGACAGAGCCCTGTGATGCCTACCAAGGAATTCACTCTCATTCAATGGGATCAGGCTGCAAGCATGCACCCTTGAACCTTGAATGGAACTTCTAAACAAAGCTGAAGAGTGAAAGTGCCAGGCACCACGTGCATCCTGTGCTGTGAGCTGGAGCCCTCTCAGTGCATACAGTACAAAATTAAAGGCATTGGTCTGGAAATCTTATAAAAGAAAAGCCATCAGAAGTAACTGCCCTTAATTTTATTACGTAACCAGACAGAACAGCTGAGACTGGAATGTCAGATTTTCTCTTCAAGCACAATTCACAGTTTCATATTTGCTTTGTATCAGTAAAGAAAAAAATCAACTCACTAATATGCAGCTGGGATTCATCCAGTGAGGTACAGGCTCAGAATAGAGAGCAAAAACTCACTGCAAATGGCACCACAAGCCTTCAGGGAGTAGCAGGTGGTTTCCAGCTCTTCCTTTAGATCATTTCACCCAGTATTTGCCATCAGAACATTCAGTGGATACCGGAGGGGATACAAGTGTGCAAGAGCTAGTGAGTGATGAAAAGCCATCAGAGATTTGCACAAGCAAGCAAGAGACTGACTATACAAAGTTGTGGTAACATTCTTCCCATTCAGCACAACAAAGAATTAGAGTAGTTAGCCCTGCTGATGACAAACCTGTTACATCAGTGAAGTACAATCATTTAAGAATTACAGTCTGCAGTTCAGTAAAACGGTAAAGAAAACAACAGATTAGTAATTATTATGTGAAATCCTAATATCCATTTTAGTAGAGGTCAATAGTGAAAGATCATGAAGAGAAAGTTCCAGATACTATGCATCTGCAGAAGTTTTACAAAATGTATAAAGTATTGTGTTTCTCTACAACAACCAAAACCCTTACAAGTGCAGGTATATATGCGACATGAAAATATTGCCTCACTCACTCAGACAGGGGCAGGAGAGATCTAGAGAAAAAGCAGCATGCAAAGAAACCCCTGGAACTAGCGCAGATCCTGCTTTCAGACACTGACCTATAGTACAAAAAGAAGCCTACTTGTACAGGCTGCAAAAGGTTTCTGAAATCAATATGCTGGCACTTACTGTACAATAATGTTAACTGATTAACATAAGCCATGAATAAATATTATGCCACTTCATAAAGCTGGCACACGCATTCATGATGGCAGAGAAAGCAATGCAGACATATTTCATTGTTCCCAAATAAAACAAGAATAGAGAAAGATTTCCCAAGCAGGAAACAGTTAACTACACAGCCAGACTAACTGTATTAGGGGTAATTACAGAATAAGTAATGTTATTTTCAACAGCTTTCTTATGTGTGTGCAGCCACTAAAATCCTCACTGTGAGACTTCATCAGGACAGAAAACAGAGCATTTGGCAGGATAGCTAGTTTAATTTCTCCCCCACGTTTACAGAAACACAAGAAAAAGAGATATCTGGCTATGGGAGGAAAAAACCTTGTCATCTAAATATAGTTTTTTCTTCAACTGGTAGAGTTAAGTCCCATTGTTCCCCTCCCAGAAAATAACAACAACAAAACCAAACTGAAAAAAAACCTAGCAAAACCAAACATGCCTATTTGATAAGAGTGTTTCATGGGATAATATCCAGCAGCAGATTTTTCCAACACAAACATGTCTATCAGATCAGTGACTACATTTCAAGCCCAGAAGTCACCACATGGAAGGGGTTTCAGAGACAGGAGGATGTTAGCCCTACAATTAAAGCTCTAATATGAGAGGGAAGATTTGGGAATGGAATAAAGGAGGGAGGAGGGAGTCACTGAATCACAGGAGATAGGAAGTGCACACAAGTTTCTAAATGAAGCACAGACAAAGTGGAGGGCACAAGAGTCATCTAGAGAAGGTCACAGGTTCTGACAGCACTGGAGTTTGTTGGATTTCTGTCCGTCAGTGGTTGGCGGGACACTGATATCAACGACGTTGTTGCCAGGAGACTCATCGTGTGCAGACCGGTCAGCGATTTGTTTCTGCGACACGATGCGGTAGATTTCTGCAAGGAGAGCACATGGTAAGAACATGCCAGAAACCAAGAAGGAGAAGATTTTAACTTGAGGGCTCTGAAAGGGAATCTAGGCTAATCAGATGTGGCGTGTAACATATGGCTGGCATATCGGTTCTGGAATGAACATATCAGCTCTGCCTGGAAAAATTAAGACAAGAGTCCTCACTGCCTTCTGCAATAGCACTTCCTATTCTGTTCTTTTTCAATGACTCCATGAAAATGGGGATTATTAAAAGGGTTTTTAAATGGGAAAGGAGCAAGAATGCTCATTTCTAAAACAGGGAATCATCGCCTTTGTGATTAAAAAAAAAAGTGGGCAGCATACTCTAGAAACACCAATCACCAGGATGCCGGGAAACCTTCACAGCAGCAACAAGTTACCCCATGGCCACCTCCACTCCCAGCAACCTGCTACCACCAAGTAACAGCAATGCTCCTCTCTGCAACACATCAGTTTTCCTAACTATGACAGTAAAAGCTGCATGGGTCCATAAAGCCCCAGACTTCTCCAAATGAATTTATTTGACTCAAACTAACTTAATGCTTGAAAGCACATCGATCCACAAAGCTGTAACCACTGAAGACAGACTGCCAACTTAAAAGCTTTCACAAACATACTGTTTCAACTGCATACTTAGAAGAAGTCTTGTAAGTGGAAAAGTTTTTAAGTTATGTTATTTCACTGACTATAAGCCCTTGTTCCAACTTCCCTCCATTGTGAAACAGGAAAAGGGCAAGTACTTCCCTGGAAGTCTGTGGTAAATATTATGGTCGCATTCATACAGCCACAACCCCAAAACAGCAACATCCAAAGCCTTTAGTAAGGAATAAAAATCACAGAGGACTGCGCAGGGCTTGTTTACAGGGATTTTTGGTTAGGTTTCTTTGGTGGTTTTATGGGTTAGGTTTTTTCTGGGGGGGGGGCGTTGGGGTTGGTGTTGGTTTTTGTTTTTTGGACATATTTTTTTGCACATATTTATGTTGTTTAAAATGGAAACCTTTAACTCAAGGCCAATCTTGTTGCCACTGGCTACCTACAGATCTTTGCTAAAGGGGGGAGGAGAGTTGTTCAGATGCTGTCACACCTTTTTTTTTTCTCCTCAGTACTGTATTTGAATTTCAGCTGTTTAGAGTGGATGCCAAGCATCCTTTGCTTTGGGGTAGCATCTCTTTGGGGTGTTTTGTTTTTTTTCTTCCAGTCGTTAGTGATTCCTCAAAGAAGTGGCCGGTAAGGAAATTCCTGTCCTGCTGTTCCCACTCTCTTCCCTCCACCAAATCCCCTGTGGTGGTTCCCAACTCACTACTCTACACAGCACATTTTCCTAGGTTCCTTCTCTCTTAGAAGGATGATTCCCCCCCAGGTATAATCACTTTAGGAACAGCCTTTTCAGGACTTCTCAGTCTTATTATCCATGTGCCTATGCTATATGACCAGACCATCTCAACACTTTTGGGAGCCCAGGGTGCTGTGAGACAGAGGGGTTTGAGTTCAGTTTGCCTGGGCCTGACCTCAGCTTGAGTTGTTACAGCACTGTGGCTCTCCTAGAGTGGCCTCAGGCCAGCACCTCTAACCAGGGTCAGTCTCAGGACAACACTGCAAGGGAAGACAGGATGGATGGTGATCATTGAACTACACTCAGAACACTAAAATAAAAAATACTGTCTCAAAGTGCCAGGGAAGTTGCCTCAAATCCAGCCAAATGTCCCAGATCGGCCACAAATCTCGGCCACAGTGCGAGACCAGCCCAGCTCCAGCTCTGGGCAGTCAGCTCTGCCCCACACTCCAGAAGCTTCACTAGTGGCTCTCTAATAACACAGATCTGCTGGGCACCAAATACAACCCATTCCTCATCTGTCAGGCTTTTACCTATACAGGCAGCTTGGCTACCCTTTATTTCCTCTTCTTGGGCACCTTGGAGTCAGAGTTGGGGTTGCTCAGTCTAGAGAAGAAAAGGCTCCAGGGAGACCTTAATGCAGACTACCAACATCCACATTCCCCCCAGAGAGCTGAAGAGGGACTTTGGACAAGGGCCTGGAGGTACAGAACAAGAGGGAATGGCTTCCTACTGCCAGAGGGCAGGGTTAGATGGGATAGTGAGAAGAAATTCTTGGCTGTGAGGGTGGTGAGGCCCTGGCACAGGTTGCCCAGAGCAGCTGTGGCTGCCCCTGGATCCCTGGGAAGTATCCAAGGCCAGTGGACAAGGCTTGGAGCAGCCTGGGATAGTGGGAGGTGTCCCTGCCCATGGCTCACTGTCAACTTGATATCCTTCAGAATTCCAAGGTCCTTCTCTGCAGAAGATGCTGTTGGTGTGGCGCAGTCACCACCTTTGCTATCAGCTGAGAATAAGAGTTCAGTAGTCTGAAAATGGTACCAGCCTGCTTTGGTACAAGAGAAGATACTGCAACATATAACTTCCAGCATGGCTGTAGCTTCACTGCTGAGATTTTGTGCAGGCACAAAAGTACAGTTACTAGTCCCTTTACAACAGTGCTATTGCATTAGCTTGAACTTATGGAACATCAGGAGATAGAAACCTCCAGGAGATAGAAACCCTCACCTGGGACAGAAAGGGGTGTATGGGGTGGGAGGCAGAACGCAAAGGTGAGATTAGAAAGCTTGAAAACTAACCATTGTTCCCACCACTCATTTCCAAAACATTCCAGAAAACTACAAAATGTGCCCATTAAGAAGATCCACCACCTCAGCTGCTCCTCAGAATCCATAACAAACCATACCTGTAAGGATGTTCTTAAAGGCTTCTTCTACATTTGTAGAGTCCAGAGCAGATGTTTCAATAAAAGATAAGTTATTTTTTTCTGTAATAAATAAGAAGTGGTTCAGTTAAAAATTTTAGTAACACTTTATTTCACATTTACTTTGAGTTTTTTTAACTTTTATTTTACGCCAAACCAGCCAGGACACAGTAATTTTTTTCTTTTCCTTGTTGCACAAGGAACACCTTGGTGCTGGAGTTCATTTCCTTTGCCCAAAGTGCAAGAACATTTTCCCCACTGCAGCCCTTGCTCAGTCAAGCAACATAAAATACCAATCTCTTCTGGCTACAGATCACATCCAGAGGTACCTTGAGCAAGATCCCCAGCAAAAGCACATATCAGCTGCTACAGAGACACAATTCTCCTCTGCAACCAAGAAGATGAACAGACCTATACTTTCCTAATCAGACCTCACTTCCAAATAACAGTAACCCCCTGAAACAGTCTATTTTCTTCTTTCCTTTTATAATGCAATTTTTTTTATTAAAAAAGAAAGTGATTACCACTCAAATATCATACCTAGAATAGTTCTGTATCACCTGCCCAGGAACAGGCAAATTTCAGTAACGGAGCTTAAACAGAAACAATTAGACCATCACTAGCAATTTAAAACAGCCTTAGGATTAAAACAGCCTTAGTCCAGGGTTAAAAAGTAAGAAGCCGAACAAAGTGACCAAAGTAATAGACTATCTGGGCCACCCACCAACTTGTTTTCCTTCTTTTACATAAATGTCACTTCTCCTCCATCTGAAAATTTAAAGCGGCTTTGTTACCCTCAGGGTACTTGCTTACCAGCAAACTTCAGAAAGTGTGTATAAGCAAGCCTTGGTAGTATTTCTAGAGATATTTTAGAAGTTGTACGTTTACATTCCACCTCCAAGCTTGACAGCCACACAAAAGCTGAATGTCCCCAGGCCTTTCAGGACAAAAGAATATCTGACCAGTGCTCTGCCAGGTAAGGAAGAGAGAAGGAATGCAGTGGCAGCATCTTACATAACTCACTTGACTTCTCCCAACAAATGATAATTCTCAAACCTGGTGATCACTGCATTTAAGTGAGACTAGATGACACTACTACATGAATCAGTGCTCTAGAGCAGCAACCACCCCATCTAAAAGAAGGTTCAGCATTCATTTGTAGCTGTCCACATTGATATCTACTCAGCAGAAGCAGGTCTCTAGGAAGGAAGGATGGACATTTTATATTGAGATTTTTTTTTTTGTGTGATGTTTTCTCTTCTAAATATTGCTGTTTCTAGCCTTGTTAGAGGAAGTGTTTTTCTTCAGCTATCAGGCAGCTCAAGGACAGTGTTTCAAAAACATGTACTACCACTAGATTTAAAAAACAAGAGAAAACTGCAAACTAAAAATGGCAAAGAAAATTCTCCAAAAAAACCAAACCAGCCACACATGCTAGTTAATAAGTCAAAATATTTCAATATAAAAAAAACAAAAAACAATAAAACGCCTTCAATGTCTTTTTTAGGGTTCAAACTAAAACTTGAGGTGGGAGTTGAGCCCTGGGCAAAACAGTGTGACCACAGCAGGCACCATCCCCTGGCCCCCGCCCAAACCTGCGAAGGCCCTGGCCTCGTCGGTGGGCACAGCCCGGAGGTGGCGCAGGTCGCTCTTGTTGCCCACGAGCATGATCACAATGTTGTTGTCGGCATGGTCTCGCAGCTCCTTCAGCCAGCGCTCCACGTTCTCGTAGGTGAGGTGTTTGGCAATGTCATAGACGAGCAGAGCCCCAACAGCACCACGGTAATATCTGAAAGCATGAGGCACAGCCCTTCAACGAGAGCTCTGTCCCAGCCACACCAGCAAACAGGCCATCTAGCTCTTCTTTAACGCCCTCCCTTCGGAAAAAGTTGTGCTGATGCAGATACTGTTGTTGGAGTGGTTTTGAAGCCTAAGATCAAGTTCCAAATGCAGCGGTTTTTTCTAATAGCATTTCTAAAAAAATCCAGTGTGTGTACCAAAATGCTGGAGAGCCTCCAGAAACCAGGACTGAAAATGTCCTGTCTGCTCCAGCTGTGTATAGGAAAACTCAGCATTGCAGAATTGGTACAGCTGGGAGGTTTCTGACAACCTAACTTTATACTAGGAAAACAGCCCTTAATAAAATGTCAGTATTTGTTCCTGATCCTTCAAATATCTCCTGTCCCTCCTACAAATTAAAGAGGGGACTCTGGACTATATTGTCACTATCTACCAACCTCTAATCCAGGAACAGGTTTTGCCTCCTCAGCGCAGGTTTGGGCCCATTTCAACAAAAGCCAAGGGCTCAGCTCAGCACAAGCCAATCTGTATCAGCAATCCTATAACATTCATATCTCTCTTCCACACAATCCTACCATTTCTCCTCAGTTCTGCTAGCACCTGTCTGACATGTTGTTGAACTGAGTCAGGGCACCAAGTCAGCAGAAATCATTCTCTTTTCTCTGATGTTTGGCATTCTGCTGGCCGAGCAGGTTGAACTGGCTGAGTGATGTGTCGAGCAGCAGTTAGTGCCAGCACAAAGGAGAGGCAGGATCACAGGACTGCAGCTGCACTAGCTCCCAGCAGCAAAATTTGTTGTTGTTGACCCAGACTAGACTAGCAGCCTTTACAGCAAGAGCAAGGGTCACAAAAAAAATTCTGAAAATCACACTAACAGTTCCAGAAAATAGGCAATTTGAAATTGTCTCTTACATCAGCTTCTGCATCCCTTTCCCTATAGACTGCTCCCTTTGGGCTTCAGGGCCTCCTGGTTTTCTCCCATTTTGACAAAATTCCCCTTACCTTAAGTTTAATGGCTCAATCTGTGCATGACTCGAACATGTTTTTACCTTTAAAAACTGATGCACATCTGTAACATAACAAAAAATCAACTCACTGATCAGAAAATTCTCTGGAGAACCAGGCCTGACCAAAGGATTTGTTTTTTGTCCTCTGCAGGTTACTTTTGCCAGCACAGAAACAGGTACACCTCAAACCACTCTGTGGAGTAACAAGGTGCCATAGGTGAAAAAACTTCTCACCTCCAGGGATTGTGCCTAAAGTTGCACAGCCAGCATTATCATTGTTGCCTTCCTACTTCCTGGCTATTCAATGTCTGGGCTCATGGACCTAGGGCTGTGACTAATTCAAAGTCATTGCGATTTCAAGGGACTTTGTGGCTGCAGGTTTTCCTAAAAATACCTTCAATCTCAAGACTGAGGAGGCAGTTGAGACCAGAAGCCATGGATGTTACAGTAAGCCACCATACCTAGACCAAAACTTGATACTAACAGTACCCAGCTTCCATCTAAAATGACACTCACTCCACATAATGAATGCAGCACATTCAGCACCGACAAAAAACTAAATCCCAAAACTCAAACAGAATTTCCCAGAGTTTTGATTTAAGCTGTCATTTGTTTCTGTAACAGTAACATAAGAATCTAAAAAGTACTTTCATTGTATTAATCAAGAGAACACAAAAGTATTTGCTATCTTATGACTTGGATCCACACTGAAGTCTGTCACAATGACTTTGTCATGTGTGCCAAATATGTTTCACTCTCTACCCATACACTTATCTGCAGCATCTCCCGCTAGAATTCTGTTGAGCAAAGACAGAGTACTCACGCTGAGGTAATGGCGCGGTATCGCTCCTGGCCTGCAGTATCCCAGATCTGGGCTTTTATCGTCTTCCCATCCACCTGGATGCTCCTGGTGGCAAATTCCACCCCAATGGTGCTCTTACTTTCCAGATTGAACTCATTGCGTGTGAAACGTGACAGAAGATTACTTTTCCCAACTCCAGAGTCTCCAATCAACACAACTGAAAGGAGAGACATCATTTTCACAATTAATTTCTCATACCAGCACTGACTCCACACTGCAATGTGGCCTGGCAGGCAGCATCCACCAGAAATACAGTCAGATGACACAGGAGAGACAAGAGACAACACCGCAGTCTTTACTATGCACACCTTGCTTATCCAGCCCCAGAAGAGCCCCAGGCTGTTTTGTGGTGAGTAGCTGCCTGGTCCTCAGAGGTGAAATTGAGAAATTGCTACAGCGACTCCAAAGTCAAACAGTGCTTTGGAAGCCCCAACCACTGCAGCAGGCAGAGGTAAGACATGCCCCTCACACACTCAACCTTTGGCACAGGAAGGCTGCAACCCACATTTTAAGAACTACAGACAAGAACATGGCAACAGGCCACCTGTCTGTCCAACAGAAGCCTTTTAACAATGTAAGTGTACTCTATTTTTATTAAAAAACAGAAAACATGGTAAGTAAACAATTATTTGCAGTCCCTTTTGGAGTCATATAGGGTGTTTTATTTCAATAATTTAATTAATATGTTCACCACAAAAAGGGGAAAACAGAAGACATTTGGTACTACAAAAAAGATACAAAGCAAAGCAAAACTTCATCAAGCAAAACAAGTTGTAGTTGACTGTATGAGAAGTAAGAGATGAGCTAGAAACCTCTGCCTCCACACAGGGTGTTGCCATGATAACAGAAAAATGTAAGTGCAGAGAGATCTTCAGCACACAAAACCCAGCTTTTCTGAAAGGAATTGTGAAAACAAAGGCACATCTTGTGGCAGGAGGTTCCCTCTATTTTTTTGCTTATAGATGAGAGCAAGAAACAACTGAGAGAAATACAGCTGAAACAGTGGAGCCAAGATCCTTTCCTCTCACAAACACTCTTATCACATACCCTTTGGAATTCAAGTGTCCTGGCTCAAGCAAAAGGAAGAAAGGCAGCTAGCCTCTGTGAGCTTCTTTAACCTTGGGAATATTTCCTGCTCCAGTTCTAAGTACAGATTTGCTGATCGTCCTCATTCATATGGTCTGATTTTCCTACAGAAAAGCAGACACAGGCAAAAAACATTCCCAATTTCCCCCCATCAAGTACAGAAAAACCTTTTCGTTGCACACTTCCAGAATGAGCTCACCAGTGTTTTCCCGGGGCCAAGGATCATACTTGTCTTTTAGTGGTGCTACAGCTTTTCTTTGGTCAGGCCATTGAGGATGGAGCTCTGGCAGTACCCTGCTCCAGCTCGCTGCCATCCCAGCCCTGGAGCACATTCCTAGGCTGGTGAGGTACCCCGGCTCTCTGCTGTGACAGCTCCCGAGCTGCACAAAGGCATTGTTGAAATGCTGGAGAGCGCCTGTGCAGCTCATCTGCCTGAGAGCACAGACAGACAATTGTGCTGGCACAGCTGAACAGGCAAAACACAACACAGGCAGGAACAGGCAGCCAGCACATCGTGGCAAGGCACCACAACTCCCCACCTGGGAGAACTTAAACCAGCTCCTCACAGTGCTCTGCCTTCCCTGGCAAACAGCCTAAACCACTTTTTAGGGTATGAGAACAGGTAGGTAAAAAAGATTTTATTCCAAGTTCTAACTCTAGGATTTTGTCAGCTTTATTTCCCAGACAAACAGTTTTTCATCACTAATTCCATGGGACCTTCCAAGAACAGGCAGAGATCACCCATTTTGCACAGGGATCTGCTGGCTGGAATAGGCTTTATCCTACAGCAAAGCCCTGGCCATAACCAAAAGTAAAAATATCCACCACACAAGCTAGACCAGATTGGAAGACCCCTGAGGCTTCCAACTGTTTCTGAAGGCAGATATCTTCCCATTATTTTGCAGCTGGATAAAGCACAGCCTTTCCATGTTCTAGCCATCTCCCAGGCTCTGGCATTTTAAAAGTATCAATTTGGGGCATAAGCCACGCAAATGGCTCTCAGGTCATTAACTCCATCTGTCACTGGAAGAAAATTCCGGGGGTCCTGCGCTCTTTTGGCTGGTTATTCACAGCCTCCCCTCACAATGCTGCCCCACATTCCAGCAGAGCTTCTAGGAGAGCATTTTTCAGAAGTTAAAGGAAGGCAACCAGATCCCAATTCAATAAAGAGCATTCCTAGAGTTTCCATGTGCTTCTTATTAATACCCAATCTTGAGCACTAAAAGGGCATTTTCACTTTCAGGAGAAAGATATCAAGACTGGGGGCCCCAGGTGCAGAGAGAAGCCACAAACTTATTTTCTACAGGAGTTGGGCAAGAAGATACCTTCAGCATTCTGGACTAAGTGATTAGATCTTGGGAAAGTTTCTAAATTTGCTAACAGGCCACCACACAGTATTGCCTGTTCAAATTCAGAAGTCATGACAGAGAAGGAAAGAAAGTTCCAAATGACAGCTGAAGAGTCTGAATACTCTCTACACACATCGCACCAGAACCGAGGAACTCGCTCTCGAAATGCCCCTAAGGGCCACACTGGTGATGAAAAGATGCACTGGTTTGATCCTGGAAGCAACATGAATCAATAACCAGCACCAGCCACCTTCAGATGGCTCTAAGCACACAGACAAGCCTCGCATAGTGCCCTGTTTATATCCTGAATCCTGCTCCTTCAGTATTTCCTGAATCTCTCTCTCCTCCAGCACCCCCTGCCACTGTGTGGGTTATGCATCACCACCACAGTACCCCTCCATCAACTCAGTCACCACCTTCACTCTGCTTCCTGTGTCTACAACATCCAGAACTACAGCACAATCCCACTCCATACACCTGCCCTGTATATTGAGATCCTTGTACAAAACAAGCCGAAGTCAGAATGAAAATTCCAATGCCATATATCACTGGTAAGAAAGGGAAAATAAACAGATCGAGTTTATGAGAGAATTGTAAATACACTCATTTATTAATCTGGGAAAAAGAATATATACTTTTGAGTGGTTAAGAAGATTAAGACTCCCTCTAGCAGAGACCATCTAATGAGAGTTTGTGATAAATCTGAACTACATAAGGTTGCCAGATATTGGTGACTAATAGGAAAGACATTTGTTTTTAATAACCACAGCCTTAGCTACGCAGAGACTAATCAGAGCAGTCTAAATTCCCACAAAAGTAAAATAAAGCTCTTTTGCCCTATGGCTGGTTTTTCCTGCTTTTTCATGAGCCAGCACACATCTGTACAACCTCAGATTTAATTTTTAAAATAAACACTGATAATAGCTAATCTTCTTGAGAGCAAAATTAATGTGCAGATCACATTTAATAGGTACAAGGCTTCCAACATTTTTAACGACTCTTCGAAGATCACAAATTCAATTCCAAATCAATGCACTCAAAACACATCCTGAAAAGTCCCTGCTTTTTCACCATCCCTGCTACAAAACTAGCTAGGAATAGAGGCCAGAACTGCTGGCTTCACTTGGGTCACATCACTGAGCACAGCCACAAGCTCTTCGCAGCCTCACTACCCCACGCAGCCCTGCACACACAGTTTGGCTCCTTCCCCCAAAGGCTGGTTTACACACTTTGTTAAAGAGTAATATTTTGTTGTGATCAATAAAATAAGCAGTTCTGTTGGGTTGCACACAGAAAAAGAGAGAAATTGGGAACAAAGAAGCACTAGTTCAGCAGAGCAGATCTGACTATAATCACTCACAATCCTAGACTGCTTCCAAACCTTAAGTTAGTCATTGCCTGCCACATGCTGTCCTTTGGAAATAGGTGGCAAGGGAAACAGTCAAGCTTTAAATTTAATAAAAATAAACCTTCCCAGACTAAGATCCTTCTACATCATTATTTCTACCTCTGACTACTTACTACACAGACTGACAGAACAGAGTTCAACAGTCATCTGAGTAGCTAAGAAGGGGCTAAACCACAAAACAACCAAAGTCCTGGATATCATTATGGCAACTGTCCTTGAGGTTTAATTCCACTACTGAAGGAGGCAAAAAGAAAAGGAAAGAGTTGGTCCCACAGCAGAGCCCTCAACCCACTTGGTCCCATTTATATTATTTTTTGTCTAGTCCCAAAAAGCCTCAGAAGTAGGAAAAGATAAATAATCAAATTTACAAAGAAAACCCTTCTCTATCTACCTTTTTTTTTTTTTAAGAAATCCACAAATGACCCCTCCCAACAGATGCACAGAAAAGGACAATTGTCTCACCCATTTTTTATTAAGCACTACAACGTGTGCCAGCATCACCACAGCACAGATCTTGATCAAATGACTTTAGATTGAGTCTCATTCCAAAATAACACTAAAAATGCATTTCAAAGCAAGTATTTTTAAAACATGAATGCATTCTTCCTAGCTGATTGACTATTCAGAGAAAGAAAAAAAATAAGTACAATTTTTAGGATTTCAAGTTCCTGGCTATTAAAACACCTGGGAAACAGACTTCAGAAGGAAAGTACTTTAGTCTCAGACAGTTTAGTATATTTTTACAGGCTGGTTGTCTGCTTTACAGGAAGAGAAGAAATAAGGGCTTTTTTTCCCCCATTGTCTTCAAGATTCAACCCACTATAAAACAAATAAAGCAATGAGGCAAATACACTTATAAAATATTTCCCACAGATGAGTAACTCTTCTTTTCTTTGCTCCACAAGTTCAGCATCACTGCTGCCCTTGTGAGCAACAAGGCATCGAACGCCTGGGAAATTGTCACAGCAGCAAGTGACCCCCAGAACCCTCACAGACCGCACAGATAGCACTGCCCTTCTCAAGAGTGAATTCTTGGGATGGAAATCAGGTTTCAGCCACCCTACCAACAGTAGATCTAGTGCAAAAACAGGCTGTGAAACCAAAGATGAGGGTGCTACACCCACCTGCACTGCTCCTCGGGCCTCACAGGCAGAGCTGTGGGATGCTCCAGGAAACTGGTCAGCTTGTGCCTCTGGACAGGCAGGAGGCCGGCCTGGGGAAACACCCCACGGGACAGAAACCCCAAAGACATCCCACAGGATGACATCCTCCGGCTGCCCCCAGAGCCAGCGCAGGAGGAGCAGCACCGAGCCCTCACAACAGCCCTGGACAACCCGACATGCCAGAGGAAGAGGCAGGGCAGGCGCGGCAAACACCCATCAGCACAACCAGTTAACACCCCTACGGTCCCAGGCTCCCAGTACCGGCGCTCAGCGGGGACCTGCGAAGGAGCCTCCACCGAAGCTTACGGTTTTGCAGCTCCGACTCGACTCCGGGCGATCTCCAGACAACCACAGGCACCGCCGGGCACAGATCCGGCCCGGGCCCGCCCGCTCCCCGCCGTGGCTCCGGTCGCCCCCGGGGTTCGCAGCCCAGCTGCTGGCGCACAGCCCACGCCGACCGGGACGGGACGGAGCGGGCAGGCCCTTGCGGTTCTCCCGCCGCTGCCCCGGCTCCAGACCAGGCCGGGGGCCCACAAGGCCGCCCCGCGTACCAAGGCCGCGGCGGACGCCCCGGGCCCGCGCGGCCCGCTGGTCCCAGCCGAGACCGGCGCGGTGCGGCGGCCGTGGCCCTGTTGAGCACGTACCTTTGAACAGATAGTCGTACTCGTCGTCACGGGTGCCCATGGCGATGGCGGCGCCGACCCTCTGCCTGCCCGGCACCGACCGCGGCCCAGCCGGGGAGGGGCGCTCCCGCAGAGCCCAATCGGCGCCCGCCAGAAACCGCAGGAGGCGGGCGGTACACCAGACCCATCAACGACAGCCAATAAATGACGGGGACTCCTCTGACTGGCGGAGAACACTGCCCAATCGAGGAGAGGCAGCTGGGGAGGGGCGGTGCTTGGGTGCCGAGCTGGGACCCAGAGAGACGGGGCGGGGCCGGGTGGAGGGGCGGGCTTTGTGTGAGGGCCGGGGCGGGTCTCTGGGGCGCGGAGTAGGGGCAGTTTGCTCGCGGCGGGGGCTACCGGGTGGCGGGCGGCCCTCAAGGGGATGGGGACCCTCCCGGTTTGAGCGAGATCGCTGGGAGAGAGGTTTCGCCCCGTTTGAGAGTGACCCCCAATCGCTGGGGCGTGGTGTCAGCTCTGGGAGGGGTGGAGAACCGGCTCGGCCCGGGGGTCAGCGCAGCAGCGGAGCCGGGGAACACGGCGGGGGAGGCCTTCAGCAGCGCCCCAGGACGCGCGGCTGCCGCCCAGAGTCCCCGCCCGAGCTCCCTTCCTTCCCCTTCGGGCTGCTCCGTGCCCCGCTCAGTGCTCCCGCTGAAAGGCTGTTCTGGCAAATACATGCCCTCACGGGGACACAATTGCTCAAGGAAAACATTTCCCCTTCTTTTTCCTGGCACGGCTCTAGGCAGTTTCCCGAGCTGAGTAGTGACGAAAGCCAGAGGCTGTGGCCACTCGGGCAGTGACGGCGGGACGCCCTTTGCCTCGGCTTTGCGGGCTCCAAGTGGGCCATTCTTCACCTTCCCGAAGGCAGAGTTGCAGCAGCTCATCCTGGGAACGCTGTCCAGGCTGCAGGACCAGCCTCACGGAGCCACTCGGGAGCCGAAGGGTGTCCTGCTGCCCTGGTGCCCCCTCCTCGTGACCCCATACAACCTATGCACACTTGTGTCCCATCACTGGACTGACACCTTGGTTGTTGTTGGACAAACCCTGGCAGGTAAACTGCCGGCTCCCTCCCCGCCTCTGTGATGTGCAGGGAAGTGGCTCTGCTCATCACACATTTCTTACTGTGCTGTGCTCCTCACGACAGGGCTGCCCTACTTCCCTGGAGGAGTGTTTATCCAGCTAAAGGATTTGTGCGTCTGCAGTATCACAGAGGGGCAGCAGCAACTGAGACAATGGTGAGGAAAAAGCTCTGGCTTTGGACTTATTTTTGCTGGCTTTGGGTGATGCTCAAAGTGGGAGCAATGTCAGGGTGGGGACAGATTCAGACCCTCCAGGCTCTGTGGCTCTGAGCTGCTCTCAGCTTCCCCCAGACGTGTGAACACCTTGGACAGGCAGGACCATGGTATTCAGGGGGTCCCATTTCCAAAAATAAGTGCTAATAAATTAGTGGGGGCAGATGAAGAGGCAGAAGCTTTTGACAGACAGCTTGGCTGGGTGACACCCAGGCTGTTAATGACCCAGGCTCTGAGAATGGGTGAGAACCAACATGCTGCAAGCACGCTGTAATCCCACTGCCAAGGTATCTAGGTATCCCTGTTGCATATCAGGCAACTGAAGCAGCAGGGAAGGAAAGCCAAAATTTCACGGAACCTGTAGTCTAGGAAAGATGCAGCTCCAGCCTAGCCATGGTTTGGACCACTTGTTCCTCTGTCACAGGGAGCAGTTGCTGAAGGAGTGGGGAGGGAATCTCTTCTTAGGGGTTTTGGTGCTCACGTGCAGCACGGAGCATCAGTCTTTTAATCCTTCTGATGCCAAAGGGAGTTTTAACACCAGGATCTACAGGAAGGTGTTACTACTTTCTCCTGTTGATGCTGTTCCTGTTTCTGCAGGACCCCAGTTAAAATACCTCAGTGAGTGATGACTAGAGCACATCCAGGGGTGCTAAGCATCCAATGATCAACACTTAAATAGCCTCAGGAAGAACAAAGCTGGAACCTGTTGGATGTAGAATCACTTAGGAGGGCTGTTATCCCATGCTGAGTTTCTCACTGCTGATAATGCTGCAACCAGGGAGTGTCTATGTGACAGGAGGGAGAGGAGGGTGACTCCTTGCTGGTCTGCAGAGGAGGCCTTTACTTCCCTGATTTGCTCTGCACAGTAGAAGTAAAACATTTTCATTATTACAAGTAACTTTTTTAGTTCTAAAATGAACACTTGTGGAGGAAGGCCTAAAAAACCACCAAAGCTAATTTTTTATCAGTTTGGATGGAAATCACTTTTTTCTTTTCTTCTTCTAATGCCTGGGAGTTCTTGCCATAAGTTCTAAAGAGCAATACATAATGGTGGTACCATTGTGAGTGCCATTCAGCTCCAAAATCCCCCACTACAGGGTTTTAACATGGGCTGCAGGGAGTGGAGATGATGACTTGGTGTTAGATGAGGGATGCTGTCTTGGGGCTGGGTAGGGTCAAGCATGAGCCAGTAGTCTCCACGTTCTTCACACCCTGGAGTCCTCCCAGCTCGTGGTATGTTTTGCATTGGAGAATCAGTGTCATGTCACCAAAACTAGATGTGTGTCACTGATGGGGTAATGAAATTCCAGAACCTTCCATGTGTCCTCAAATTGGCCACAGGCCATAAAGCTTTCAGGGCAGTGGCCTGAGGTCCCACCTGGGTCAGCAAACTGGTAAGGAAATTCCCCTGCCAGACCATTCAGATCCTGCTCTGGGGGTCCCACTGGCACCACCCCAGACTGGCACTGCTGGGATCACAGCCCCTTTGCAGCAGAGGCTCCAGTGACCCCACAGCCCCCATGTGAGTCCCTGTACACCCCACAGTCCCCCAGTCAGACCAGCTTCTCTCACCAGCTCGGCCCCAGGTTTCCCCCAGCACAGTCCCAGGCTCCAGTTCCTTTGTGGTGCACTGACACAGAGCAGCTCGAGCTGGTACCCTGGGGGGAAACCCCGGACAAAGCCCTCCGGGCTGTGCCCATCCTGATGCTGATGTTTAGCCTGGCTCCTGTTCCTGGCTCCTGCAGAGTCCCAGAGCCCTCCTGTGACTCCTTAGGGCCCCAAGCCCTTGGTCAGGCAAAGGGTCAGTGCCAGATCCCAGCCCCTTGCCAGGGACTGGCCATTCCCCGCACTCTGAGCACAACCTGCAGCTTGCTGTAGCTCCCTGAGCTGGGCACTGGATCATTCCACAACAGCCCTCCCTTTGTTTTAGTGGAGCACACCTAATATATTGAAAGGAAAAAGAAAAAAACTTTCAGGACATTTGAGTACTGCCCTTATATACAATACTATCACAAGTCAAAAACATAACAAAATTAAGACCAACAGGGTGAAGTGCAACATAGACTCCTGTACACAAATACTTAATGAAATCACAAAGGATTCTCAGAAGTCAGTTATTTATCAACCCGTGGATCACAGATTCACAGAATCATTAAGGTTGAAAAAGATCTCTGAGACCACCAAGTCCAACCTATGATTGAGCACCACCTTGTTGACTAGACCAGAGCACTGAGCACCACATCTAGTCTTTTCTTAAACACCTTCAGGAGCAGTGACTCCAACACCTCCAACACTGGGCAGCCCATTCCAGTGTCTAATCACCTTTTCTGTGAAGAAATTCTTCCTAATGTCCAACATAAACTTCTCCTAGTGCAGCTTGAGACTGTCCTCTTGTCCTGTTGCTGGCTGCCAGGTAGAAAAGCCCAACTCCCACCTGGTTCTACCCTCTTGTCAGGAAGTTGTGAAGAGTGACAAGGTCCCCTCTGAGCCTCCTTTTCTCCAGCCTGAGTGCCCCCAGCCCCCTCAGCTGCTCCTTATCAGACACTTGCTCCAGATCCTTCACCAGCTTTGTTGCTCTTCTCTGGACTCAGCACCAAAATGTCCTTCCTGAATTGAGAGGCCCAGAATTGCACACAGAACTCAAAGTGCTGCCTCACCAGTATTAAGTTCAGAAGAAGAATCACCTCCCTGGTCCTGCTGGCCACACCTTGGCTGGTACAGGCCAGGTGCTGTTGAGCTTCTTGACCTGAACACTCCTGGGCTCATGTTCAGCCGCTGTTGACCAGCACCCCCAGGCCCTTCTCTGCTGGGATCTTTCCAGCCACTCTACTCCAAACCTGCATTGCTGCAGGGGGTTATTGTGGCCAAAGTGTAGGAGTTGGGAATTTGTCTTTTTGAGCCTCATGCTGTTGGTCTTGGCCCATCAATCCAGCCTGTGCACATCCCTCTGCAAGGTCTTCCTACCCTCCAGCAGATCAACACTCCCACCCATCTTGGTGTCATCCGTGAATTTACTCAGGGTGGGCTCAATCCCCTTATTCATATCATCAGTAAATATACTGAACAGGACTGGGCTTAGCACTGATCACTGGTCACTACAAGTGAAAATAATTGAACAGATCATCTGCTGGTTGTTTGATGTGAGAAGAGTGTATCCAATTTTTCTTACCTATAACTTTAACAGCAAAATAGGAACACAGTAAAACAGCACATGACCCCTCCTATCAAGGTCCTAATTTCTATTTTCTAGAGAATACCTTATTTAAAATTCCATCTCCAGGCTGTATATCATGTACGTGTATTTCAGGGGATTGAGTTGATAACACTGAGCATACTTTTGTTCTTTGAACCCTTTCTGAATCTATATGACACATTGGGTCAATCTCCATCCAATAAGCTGGCCATAGCTGGGATATAAGATCCTGGCATAGCTAAGTGCCTTCCAAGGAGAATTTCTGTTCGTGTCAGCCCTATGGCTTATCACAGAGTATTCTGAGTATTCCACAGAGCCAAATTTAAGGCTTTTGGACATTTCAGATTAGTGTACATGCATATTTTCACTATCTTTTCTTTTAATGTTCTGTTAATTCTCCTACTTCTCCTTAAGACTGTGAGTGATGTGGTATATGTAATTTCCTCTCTCTCCCTAAAAACTTGAACAGCTGATGGATTATATTTGCTGTAAAATGAGCACCTCAGTCTGTTTCAAAAAGCTCTGAAACCCTGAGTATCAGATATAACTTCCTTTAGCCAGGTATTTTCTACTCCTCCCATGTCAGCCCTTCATGTTGGAAGGGCTTCTGCCCAGCCTGGCAGCTGATCTACCATCACCAGAAAACTCCTGTCTCCAGCTAGAGGTGAAGTGTCCATAGTATCTTTGCAGCCACTGAAAAGGGAAGCAGGCCCATGGTAACACTCCTGCTTCTGAGCTTGGTCTGTTACATGAGAGCTTTGGGCAAGCTGCACAGCTATTAGTAAATTATTTTGCAGCAGCCTAAATTCCTGGAGCTGCCCACGCTTTTTGTCCCTCTGTGGGCTTTACCCTGAAATCATCTGACCACAGTTGCTAAACATTTCTCTAGCAGACCAGTTTTTCTCCAGCTGACCATATTCCATCATCATTTTCAGTTGCCTCCCACTTTTCCCATCTTTCCTTCTGCTGAGCCATCCTTCTCATTGATAGATAGTTTGAAATTCTGTCAATTTGGGCCTTTCACTCTCAACATCTATTAGACAGAGTCACAGTGCCCCATCATCCCAGAGGCTGCCTAGCTGTGCCTTCACAACTGCATCAGCTAGGGCATTGCATCTGCCAACCCCTGTAATGCCTCTAGCATGGGCTGGACAAGGCACTCCAGCAGTTCCTGCAGGGCATTGTAGAGCTTCTAGCAAACTGTGTATTTCTTCTCCATTGGATACTCTGCTGATGTGCAAAATCCCTGCTCTTTCCATAACATTCCTGCTGCATGACAAATACCAAAAGCATAGCAAATATTAAATGTATAGCTGTTAATTCAGTTCCCAGATGTGCAGCACAAGGCTGCTCCCTGTGTGCTCCTACTTGCTAGGAGTGGTTCAGCTTTTGTTACCTGTCCCTGGCATCCCCACAGGTGGTCTACCCAGATGATCACTGTCCTTGCAAGTAGCAAGATGAGCCCAGCACTAGATCTTAGTTATGTGAAGGAACATCAGTTAATGGAAATCTTCATCCCTTACTTAGACTGGAGATGTGCTTCCCCACTGTCAGGTAGAGGCATTTGGCTCACTGGATTCAAGGTGTTGCATCTTTTTAAGAGTATCTGTTGTTAGGAGGATTTGTTGTGATAGAGCTGGTGTTGGATACTGTTTCAACAGTATCTCCACCTCTTGTGGGACATGGAGTGTTGCAGGATATCCCAGGGTGAGGGGGTGGCTTTTCTCTAATGTTGCTGCTGCTGCCACCACCAATTTATGACAGGCTGGTGCTCCCCCTGCAACTGGATCCAGATGAACTGAGGAATGTGTGACCAGTCTGGTGGGGTCCCACCTCCTATGTTACTACTCTAGTGGCCATTTCTTTATGCCCATGTGCACACGCACGCACGCACACACACTCACACACACACACACACACACACACACACACATATGTATATATACATTTTTTTCAGTAGCAAAAGTCTTTTCCTTTTTACTGAAGGGGAAATACAAAGCCTTAAGCAATGGAACCAGTTTCCTGCTCAGGCAGGACTTTTTGCCCACTGTCCTGGAAGAAAATGAAAGTTTTCCCAAGTTAATAGAAATAGTATTAGTGTCAGAAGGTTTTCTGCTACTTTGCACATGCCACTAGTCCCAGCGATAGGTGATGCCCTCCCTTCATGAATAGAACACAGCAGATCTTCAAGAACAGCTACAACAGTTCTCCTTACTCTGAGGGAAGTCTTCAAATATTACTTGTATGTTTATCATCCCTTCACCTAATATAAACGTACATGGAGAAAAATGTGCTTTTATAAATGTTCTTTTAGCAATATACAAAAATAGCAACGTTGTAAGTAAATGCATGTTAACAGAGAATCTCATATACATACAAAAAAAAAGTGGTGTGTGAGCTGATACACACCTGGAGAACATGTTCCACGGTATTTCTAGTTTACAATCCATTCAAATAGTTACAACTAAAAATGAATTTACAAAAATTTTAAGTTTTCCAGGAAAACTGACACAAGCAGCACACATTTGGAAGCTGAGGTGCCTCTGGATGCGGATCTACCCGAATCTCCCTTTTTGAGGAGGCTCTGTGAGCACAGTGACCCCCGAGGGAGCAGCTCCCTCTGCCGATGTTTGTGCCCCAGAGACACGGCTCTCCTGGGAGCTGGAGCTTTCCAGGAGCCCACTTTTTTCTTTTTTTCAATCGACTCTTAGATTAAAATGTCTTGAAGGAATCACCAAACCGAAATACTGTTTCTAGCACACGATTTTTACTAGGTTCCCACTGTGTCTTTTAAAATGTTTCAACCACTCTCCCTCAGCCTTTTTCCTCCGAGCCCAGCTCAGCCCAGCGCGCCGAGTGCCCACAGCCCCGCAGGGCCGCGGCCGGGCAGGGCTGCGGACACAGCGCCGGCCCCACCGTGCTGCTGCCGCTCCCGGCGCTGCCCGGAGCTCCCGCGGGCACCGCTCCCGGCACAGCCGGGGATTTGTTCTGCACAGCCTCGGCCAAGGGCGGCTTCTTGTCCGTGCTTCTTGTCCCACCTTTTCAAGCACTAAGAGGGACTTGAACCACCTTTTTACACTCTAAAAAGAATATATTTTACCAATCCCCGCAGGAGTGTCACCAAATCTGAACAAAATGATGCCCCAACAGAGAGGCCCAGGTCCACCCTTAGCATTTATATTGAATGTGCTCAGGGAGTTTGAACAGCCATTCTCAGGCTCCTCCCTGCTCCAAAGATGCAGGTGAACTCACCTGGTAGCACCATTTGGGAGCTTGGAGAAGGAAGACTCCAAAGGTAGTGGCCTGTGGGTCCCACCTGGATCTACAAACTATTAAGGAAACTTTCCTTTCTGACTGGTCTAATGCCCCTCTGGGCATCCCACTGAGCCACCTGCACTGCCTGAGCTCTTCAATAGCCAGCTAGCCCCAAATATATTGTTAAACTCTGCTGGGGTCCACACCCTGAAGAGCTGTCAGGTCTATGCCATCTGCTTCTTTTTCAAACATGATAAAAACTTGCTCAGAATGATCACCTGAGATGCTGAAGCTTGTCCTGAGAGCCTCAACCCCTGCAGTATCCCAGAGACACAGCCACCTGCTTGGTATGTTTGAGCCAGGCCCACCCTCTTAGTGGGATCTGACCCCCTGGGAGTCTGTGAGCACCTTCAAGGAGCTACCCCAGAACACTCTGCTTGGAAGATGTCCCTGGTAAAGGTACAGGTGCAAAGATCTGCTGGGCATATCCACAAGAAATCCAATTTGTGCTCAGTGCTGCTGAGCTTCAGCAGAAGAGCTGAAGCTACTGGGAGGACTGGGAGACTCCTGGCACCCCTGTGTCTGCTAGGTACCCTGAGGCATTGGGAACCAGGGGATGACTTTGAAAGTGTGACCCTTGCTAGTGCTGGTGAGGCTGAGTGCTGGGCTGGGGGTGCCTGGAGAGTGTTGGTAGGTGGGGAACTTTTCTCTTGCTTTCAGTTTGCTGTTCCTTGGCTGTGTGGCAGGTTTCCAGTCTCAGTGGGGATTTGCCAATTTTCCTTTTTTGGTTTTGTACCCCTGCTGTGGTGCTACGCTGCACCCCTGCTATGGTGGTGGGGGGCTCAGGTGATGCCTCTGGCTTACTCACTCCAACACCTTGGTGCCATGGATGCAGGGGTTCAGCCTGCCCTTCTAAGCTGGTGCAGCTCTGTGTGCACACAAACATCTTCCCTTTTTGCCAAAGAACGATTTGGTTTCCACTGAAGAATGGAAAAGAGCTTGAGGCTCTACTGTCATCTCTCTCGATGGCTGTTGTTACTGTTCAGAGGGAGCTCCGTGCAGCAGGCTGAGCCTATCCTCACTTTTTGGGGCCACAAACACAGCTGGATTGAGATGTTGGTGCCTGATGCAAAATTTCATCTTGATCTAATGATGCTCTGTGAGAATCCCGGGTCAATCTGCTATTACTGGCGGCTCCAAGCTCAGCACTGAGGGGCAGGCACGCCAGCTCAGCGCCATCCATTGGAGCACAGCCCCAGCCTATCCCACAGTACTGCTGGCCCCAAAAACCCCATCCCACCACGTGCAGGCCTTGCAGCCTTTGGTCTTACACCATCCCCACCTTCAGAAGCAACCCTTACACCAGCCCTCACTGCAGTTTTGCTAGGGGGTCGTGAAGTGCCAGGTGGCACACCAGCTTCTATTTGATGCATAAATCCCACCTCAGTCTCATCACTTTAGCATCCAGACTAAAATATGCACTCCAGTATCTGCTGCTGCACTCAAGGACTAAGCAGGTTTTGAATTAAGCAAAGAGAATATTAAAAATGCATTTCTGAATGCAGGAGTGAGCACAAAGCTGGGCATAATGGGCTGTTTGCACAGTTGTGCTTGGAGCTATCATTAACCCTGTGATTTCCCCCAGGGAAGCAGGACAGATGTGGGAGCTGGGGCCACATTTGGGTACATTAGGTATTTATAGAGCTGCTCAGGGGGCTAGACCAGTCTCATCTCTTCTTCCTGCAACAAGCAGTTTTTCCTCGTCCTTCTTGTATAGCAAGAAAGCACCTATGATTTTCTCCAGCTCTAGTATATTGAAGCTGGAGAAAAAAATATAGATGGAATTGGGAGCACTGCTGGAATTCACCCCCATCATCCTAAAGATCCCTGCTCCATCCCCAGCTCATTTCATGCCTACATCTATAATCACCCCCACTGAAGTTAGCATAAATGCTTTTGGAGATGACTACACAGATGTGTTATGAGGAGCTAAAAGGCTGCTATTTAATGGGGCTTGCCCTGATCAGCTGACTTTGTTGGGCATGGATTATCCAGACCTCAGCCTCTGCTCATTTTCAAAGAGTTGGCACAGGCTTCTCCAGCCACCTCCAAGGAACATCCCCTTCCTTCAAAGCTCTGACATCAGGGAATAAGAAAACCCAACACATCAGCACTTAAAAAGTTGCTGCCCCACAGTCTAATTTCCAGGAAGAAAAGAAATTTAGGAGCCCATAAACTTCAAGCAGATTAAAACCTGCTGCTGGGCCCTATACCAGCAATTTATCTCAGAGCTTCATAAGGCTACAGCTGAACATGGAGGCCAGAAGGGGGCAGAGCGCTCAGATCACAATTCCAATAAAGTTTTCAAATGCAGAGTCATCAAAATGCTCCCATACAACTGCCACAGGTAAACCATTAGGAAAATAATCCAGGCAGGACACTTAAAGGCTTGTTTTTATTAAAAGACATCTTCAGAAAAGATATTTCAGTACAAAAAAAGTTTAAAATACACAAACTACACTTGCTTTCCTTTCCAGCATCAACATTTATAAATTACACCACATTGTTATTAACACTGCATTTAAATATCAAAACAAATTGAAACAGAGAATTCATCAACAAGTCCAACATCCTACAAACAACTATGTACAGTATGTAGCAGCTAGGAGCTCTAGCACAGTAGTCAATATGACTTCAATAGGGCAGGATGCTTGGGAAGCCCCAAGACTGCAGCTTGGCCTGTAAGTTTTCAGGGATCTGTTTTGGCCACCTCTCCCCAGACACCCACCCCCAAATGCAGAGGTGATGCCATACACCGGATGAAGTGTGGCTCTTGCAGAGAAACCCTGCTGTCCCCTGGCTTTGTAGTACTGGGACACACATGCAGGACAGGTCCAGTCACTCTGCAAAGTGTGAGGTGTCTGGTGGAAGAAGGCAGCCCCTCCGTCTGGGGGGCTGACAGTAACAGCAAGGCTGGTCCCACCCAGGGACAGTCACTGCTCTGGATCTGTGCTGTCCCACTCCTTGTCCTACCCACCCCCCAGCAGCACTGGCAAGCAGCAGGCAGAGCTCCCCAGGACCTGGCCCCTCAGGCAACCAGCCGCAGGATCTTACCCAACAACCTTAGAGCTGGAAGCAGTTTTCCCAGCTCCCAGCAAATTCCAGCACAGGCAGAAATACCAAAGGGAAGGCAAGTGAGCCTGAGGTCCCCCCTTCTGCACAGGTCACCCTCAGCCTTCCCATCAAGCCCTGTACCTCAGGGGGCAGGGGCTGCACAGATGGACCTGCCTGAGGCTCACTGCCCCCAACCCCTGCACAGGAAGGAGGCTCCAGGGGCTCTCACAGGAGGGTACCTGGGACATCATTTGGGAACAACAGTGAAAGACAGGACATAGCAAGACTCCATACCCAGTGCTGTGGTCCAGAGCAGTGAGACACTTCCCATGCCCCGCCTGCCCCAGGCCTAGCTCATCAACACAGTACAGAAATGTTAAGACAGGATAGAAAGCACCAGACAATTTGAACTTCCTACAGCAGCACATGGCAGGTCAGAAAACCCTTGTGCATGCTCTGGAGGTGGATCTCCCTCCTGGTGCTCCTCTTCAGGTTTGGGAGCTCCCATCCAGGGGGGTTCTGGCGATGGGGAGCTGTTTTACTTTTAGTGAGGAGCAGTGCTGTGCCTCTAAAGGGCTTCTAACCAAGGAAGGGGAGGTTGTTTTCTGTAAACACCAAGTGACGGAGCTCAGGTCCATGCTCCACAGAAAAAGTCTCAAGTAAGAACTTTAGGGCTCTGCTTCCAGTGCTGCAGGTTGGATTTTCATGATGGTTGACTTCAGGGGGTAGTACCTGCCCTTCCATGTCTTCCAGAAGATGCCCTGCTTGCGCTCATGCCTCTGCCGCGGGATGGAGCGGAAGTACTTCCCATTGAGGTTGGCATGGCCACAGGTGCTGAACCACCAGCCACCTACAAGGGCAATGAAGGGACAATTTTAACTCATAGAAATTCTACACAGAAAAACCTAGGTTCAATGCAGCTGATGCCCCTATTTCCTCCATTTTTCCAGTGCCTCAGGATCTTAAAAGACCACCTCATGTACAGCCATGGAGTCCCGTGCACTGGGGAACATCTCATAGATCTGACATGACTTCAGGCTGCATCTGCAAATCCAGGCTGCTGCTCCTTGTGTGCAAGACCCCCTCCCAACTCTTCAGCAGCCAGGGCGAGGGGGGCCTCTGCTCTGTTTGAAAAGGTTCCATGCAAAGTGGCAGACAGCAAAGCTTGTTATGAGGACAGATGCTTGGGCCAAGACCTGAATCATGAACCCTCCCTCAGCTTCAGCTTCCCTCTTGGTTCCCTGCACAGTTCTTCCCAAAGAAGCAGCTGTCCCAGGGAAGTAGGGGACAAGACCAGCTCAGCAGCAAAGGGGTCTAGTGCCACAGGGTCTGGGTCCCACTGGACCACCACCAGACAGTGGAGGGCTGAAAGGGAAGTGCACATACTGGGATAGAAGACCTCAGACTGACCTGAGAGGTGTTTGGCACAGTTTGTGTCAGCTTTAAGGTCATGGTCACGATCCCGAGTGGAGAAGGGCAGCTGCCTGAATTCCCCAATGGCATTTTCCAGCTCTCCAGACAGAGGCCCCAGCAGGTTGAGTGTGTAGGCTGTGCTCTCACCACCAAGACTGAAGACAAACTGAACCACCTGGGAATTCCCCTCCCAGTCTTCCAGCTCAATCAGGAGATTGTACTTTCCCTCTTGGACAAGGTGATGTATCTTCTCCAGGCCCAGCCAGAAGTCACCTGAAATAAGATTCATGACTTTGGCTGCAGGGACACAAACATGCCATGAAAAGCAGAGATGCAAGCAAGCTCCAGAGACAAACAGGGACAATCTAGGATGCTGCAGCGTTTGAATCACTGTCTGGCACCTGCAGGACACACCAGGAAGATCAAGGACCCTTGCTCTGCAAGCACTGTCCCACCCGCCCCTTCAGCCCACATCTGTGCTGTAGCACAGAGAGCTCCAGAGGCCAGCAAGGGGAAGATCTTTTGGTAAGCTTCCCTTATCCCACAGTGAGAACATAGACACCATCATCCACCTACCACGAAGGTCTCCAAAGCCATTCTTGTAGGCATCCCACAGCTGGTCAAAGTCCACAGAGCCATCCATGCGCCTCTGGATCACTGTCCAACCACCCTCTGTGGGAAGGGAAAACACGGTCACTTGGGGTTACCATTGACCAGCCCACCCTGCCAAGTGCTCAGGACGGTGCACGGCTTTACCTGTGGTCATGTCACAGTAGACTTTGAAGGGCTGAGATCCTGTGGGCTGTACCTGGAAAATGCCACTGCTCTGCTGCCCAGCCAGGAAAAGCTGGTGGCAACCCTCTGGGAGCTCTGCAGGGGAAGGAAACAGCAGCTGAGGAGATGGCCACAAGCCCCACTTCCTCAGCAGGTTGCTCCTACCACAGCCCCAGCACTTGCAGCCCTGGCCACGAGCCCAGCCAGCCACGCACAGCAGCAGCTGCAGCTCTGGACACGTGCTGGGGACAACAGCCCCTGACTTCAGCATCTTTAAACACTGTGACCCCACACTTTTCCTTTTATTTAAACAGAGCTCCTTGGGCTTTCATCCAAGGCAGAAGCCAGGCTTTGGGCCAGGTTGGAGTGACCTCAGCTGGAGAGAAGGGCTCCCCATCGAGGAGGGACAGAGCAGTTCCCAGGTCCCTCTACACCCACAGACAGGAGTGGCCCATTTGGGGTGGGGCAATGCCCCAGTCAAGTATCCCCATCCCACACGAGGCTGAAGCAGAGTCAAGGGGCCTCAGAGGCAGAGAGAAAGACAAAGTCCTGACATCAGGAAGGTGGCTGAGCATCCAGCACACGACCTCTTTCTCCCAGCAACTGTGGTGGCCCCAGACAGACATCCTGCTGGGCAACCTGCCACCAGCAGGCACAGTGCCAGGCTGGGGTGACCCTTTTTCCAAGATACACTGACTGAGGCAAGGGGGGGGGGGGGGTGGACTCTGGGAGCCCCAGCTCATTGCAGGAGTGGATTGCCCCAGGTGAAGCTACACCCTGCTTCATCCCCCTCATCCCCAGGGGCTCCCACTGCTCCTTCTGCCTCGCAGGGACTTTGCCCAGAGCTGCCAGCAAAGCACCATTTCAACAGCTGTGATAAAAGTCCAACCAAGAACCACCACCCCCAGCACTTGGGAGAGATGAGGCAGAGGGAACCTGTTACAACATCCGAGTCAAAAGGCCACAGGAAGATGTGTAGAGACTTCAGCCCCAGGCTGCTGCACAGTCAAGGGGCTCTTTGTCAGCAGGGACAGGTGCCCCAGTCACCCCCAGACAAAGGGGCCCTGTTCTCCCCAGGCCAGGGTGGATGGATTGTAGCTTTGACTACCCTGGCTCACAGCTGCTGCCAGCATGACCCTGAGACAGACAAGAAACCTCAAGACAAGCCCTGGGCTGTGCTGGGGTGCTGGCCGTGGGGTCCCTCGCAGTAGCTGCCCCAGGGTCAGGGCTGACACCATGATCCAGAGCAGCAGCAAGAAGGGCTTCCTCCAACAGCCAGGGGCTCCCTGGGGGCAGATGGAGGGGGGGAAAAAAGGGCCTTTGAGCTGCCAGGACTAAAAGCAGCCCTTGCAGAGCATCATCCCATCCTCACTGGGTGCTGGGGAGTCTTGATGCTGCCCTGGGGTGAAGAGTAAAGCCCCAACTGCAGGAAAGGTCGGGGGGACCCAGGGGACAGAAATATGACACCTGCCATCACCTTTCACCCATTTACAACATATTCCTCTCTTTGCCTTCCTCTCCCCCCACAAAATTTCCCCTCCTTGGCAGGGGTAGCCCCTCTCGCACAGCCAGCACAGCTGGTGGTCACATCCCTAACACCCCCAGGGCAATGCCAGGGCAGGACTGGTGCCACCATCAATGCACCACAGGACAAGCTGTGCCCCAGCCCTACCCTGAACCCATGACACAGGGAATGAGGGCATTGTGCATCAAGGATCAAAACCACGCAGAGCCCCCCAGCAATGCAGGGGCTGAGTGCATCCTGAATATCCCCACCTTCTGGGCAGGGAAGGGCAAGGGCAGGGAAGCAAACCAGGCTCATAGGAAGGAACACCACAGCCAGAGGCCCCTGCTTACATTGCCACATCAAGGAGGTGCTGGGCTTGCCAAGCTCCTCACCTCCTCTCCCTCATTTCCTCACTGCATCTCCCAGCATCAGTGGGATGGTGCCAGGCAGATGTTTAGTGGTCCCAGCATGCACAAGTCAACTCCATCCCTGCCTGTTTCTCATTTCTGGGCTCTGGCTGCACTCAATCCCTGTTCCCCTGGTGCCACAGGGACTCTTCAGCAGCTGAACGAGATGTAGCTGCTTGAACAGCCTCTGCTCTAGGTTTTTGTTTGAGGGACATGCTCGTTAGTTCCAGTTCACGCTGCACATCCAAACGGCACCAGCAGAACAAGCCCTCCTGACTGCTCCCGTGTTTCCTTCTCCCTCCCTCTTTACTTAGCCAAGCAACACAACAAGGCTGGATCTGCCTTAGGCTCTGTGTTCACCCAACAGGATTTCCAGCCACAACACAGGGGAGGTCACTAACCTGGTATAAACACCCATCCTCAGGGATAGCAGGGCATGCCTAGAGCTGCCTGCATTGCCTCCCCCTCTCCCACTCCAACCCAGCCCCATTATTTTGGAGTCTCAGCGCCACAGGGAGAGCGAGCGTGAGCAGGGCTCTACCTTTCCCCTACTCGGCTGGCTGCCAGCAAGCACAGGCTCTGCCCAAAGACGTGATCCTCTTTCTGCAAGCTATTAAACCTCTCACTCTCCAGGCAGCTTTGAGCCTTCAACTTTCACATGCTTGGCCCCACGCCAGTTCTGCCCTGAAAAAACTTGTGTTCACTGGATGCAAATAAAAGGGTCTTTCTGCAAGGGCTGCTGGTGGAGTTCATCGCTGCTCCCCAGGGCTATGCCGGCACCGGGCTCTGCCTGACAGGAGCCACCAGCATAGCCTCCCCAGCACTGCCTGGCTCTGAAAGCAGGCACGAGTCTCCCCGGGCAGAGGGCACAGGGCCAGCCTGTGTGCTTTAAGATTTGCCAGAAAACTCCCTTGACTTGATAATGAAAGGAAACCAATTTGTTTTCTGTCAGTGATACCAACATCAGGGATTAGGCAAGGAAAGGGGAAGCTCACAGCTGGTGGGACAGAATTGGCATGTCCAGGGTCTTTCCATCAGGGACAGAGCAGCTCTGGAAGGTGCTGAGCTCATCCATGGGGGCTGTAGCTCTTGCTGCCTTCCACTATGCATTACAAACATTTCTGTAGCCAGCATCAGCCAGAACATCCTACATCTGCATCAGCAAGTAGCAAAGGTCCCAGCCCACCTCCCAGCATAACCCAAGAGTGGAATCAAGGGTTATACTAGATAACCCCTAAAGGTCCCTTCCCACCCAAACTATTCTATGACACACACTACTGCAGGCAAGTCACAAAGCCAAGCTTGGAAGAAAGCAGGAGAGAGAAGTTCTGAGAGAGTTTTCTGTCGCAGAAGTGCTGCTCTGAGTAAGGCTGACCCTACATAGCCCCACTGAACTGCATCCTGGAAGAGTTTGAAGCCTCACATTCCACCTCTCTTCTTGTCCATGTGGACAAGCCTTTTGTTCTGCCCAACCCACTTTCAGACACACCAGTGACACCTCCAGGCCCCAGAGATAAGTTATCATGTGTTTTCCCATAACCATCCCTGCTAGGCCAGGCCCTGAGCAGGAATTCCCCATGCCTCCTCATCCTGCCTGGTTTCTGTTTTGCTCCAGCTGAAGATCCCTACACAGCAGCAGAGGCAGCATGGTGATCTGGCTGACACAGCATGACAGCAGCTGCTCCTGGCCAGCAAACCCTGCAGGGACATCAGGTCCTGTCTGGAGGAAGGCTGCAGGACATGGCACAGCTGAGAACACCTACTCTGCTGCCCTTGGCTCTGCAGGAGCCCCTCCAGTCCTGCTGCCAGGACAGAAGATGCTCCAGGCAGAGCCAGGAGCTGCAGATGGCAGCATCCACTCACCTGCTCCAATGGACATTTCCCAGGGCTGTGAGCATCCACTGCAACTCAGCACTTTCAGCCAAGGATAGTATGAGCTGAGACACTTGTGTTTCATGCATGAGCTCTGAATATGAGCCAAGGGAAAGAGATACAAAAGCACACAGCTCTGCTCTCAGGCCAGGCCTCCCTAAACCCTACCCTCCTCCCACAGACAGCAAAGACACTTCACCTGCCTGGTGAAGTGTGAGCAGGTGAACAAGAGTTAACTCAAAAAAGCTGAGACCCTCCTCTCCTCACCCCACACCTGCCAGTCCTTTTTGACAAATACCTGGTCTCGGGCTTTGTCTGCTTCCCACTGCATGCCTAACACCAGGCAGCAAAAAGCCTCTTTAATCCTTAAATTCCTGCTGGACTAACACTGGCCCAGAAGACAAGGATTCTGCCTGTGCTCCAGATCCCCTCACTCTGGCCATACTCCCAAGCTTCAGCTTTTCAGGCAAATCTCACATCCTGGCTCAGGACAAATGAGCCTTTGGTTTCCAAAAGGTCACACCTGCTACAGGTTTGCTCTGGCATGGACAAGCAGGGCAGCACAAGCAGATACTCACTCTGTGTCTGCACGAGCTCCCCACTGCCATTCTGACTCTGGTTGGTGAGGTTGAGGCTCTTCTTCAGGTTTATCTTCCACTTTGGAGGCTGTGTTTTGTTGTGGTGTAGGGGAATTAGTAGATTGACCTAAAAAAAATATGCATAAGTCAGAACGGTTTTATCTCAGCTTGTTTCCCATTCCATTACTCAGGAGAGCAGGTCAGCCACACACCAGCCACTCCCTGTGACCAGAGCTGTGGCTGAACTTGCCTAGAAACCTCAAGGAACAGGAGATACCCAGTCCTGGCAAAGCCAGAAGCAATTGTGGTCTTTCACATTCATGCTAGCTAGTTTATTCTGCAGATGAATGCAAAGGCAGAGCCCAGGTAGGCAGTTCCCACCCACCAGTTCCTGCTATTGCTCCATGCAAACTCTCTGGAAGCATGCAGGCTGCTACCCTCACGTACTGATGATACCCTGCAACATGGGGACCAGAGCCGTGGCCCCTTTGGAGTCCCCAAAACCAGGGAGCACCAGCAAAGCCACCAGAGCTGGCACAGCAGGGGTGTCACACCAGGGTAGCCATAGCATGTAGGGCCAGACTGGGGTCTGCAGCTCAGGACAGGGGCTCACCTTGCTCTGCAGGCTTTTAATCTGCAGGTTCTGCTTGTCCAGCTTGTACTGCTGCTGTTTGATTTTCTGCAGAAGCTCCTCGATTCGCAGGTTCTGAGCATCCATCAGGGACTGCGGGGGAAAAGCCAGGTGAGCCCCAAAGCTCCGGGAAGCTCTGGCTACGCGAGACTCCCGGGAGGGCGCTCCCGGTGCCCCCAGATCCCTCTGCTCTCCTGACGCTGATCCCCGCCCGCTGCTCCCGATGTCCCGGGACAGTGGCATCTTTCCCGCAGTCGTTCCCGGTATTCCCTAGCGGGTCTGGGGTGTGTCCCCCCACCAGCGTTCCTCGCGTTGGTGCCGGTGGCAGGGGCCCGTCGAGTCCTCTCTACCCGGCTCCACCTCCGCGGCTCCGGTGCCCCCGGTGCTCACCTGCAGCGCCCCCAGGTCCCGAGCGCTCTGGTTCCCAGCCGGCCGCGCCTGCAGCGCCAGACGGACCCGGCCCTCCAGCCGCTCCAGCCGGCCCTGGATCGCGTCCTTGTCAGCCGCCACCTCCTCCAGCCGCTGCCGCAGCGCCTCGGAGAGGTTGAGCAGCTGCCGGCCGCGGCCCTCCAGCTCCCGCACGCTGCCCCGCAGCCGCTCGCCGCGCTCCTGCGCCTCCCGCGCCTGCCGCAGCAGCCGCCCCAGGGAGCTGTTGTGGGCGCTCAGCCGCCCGCCCAGCTCCCGCAGCTGTCCCTTGGTGCGCTCCACGTGCTCCTTCAGGCCGTGCCCCAGCTGCAGCAGCCCGTGGGCCAGCACGTTCACCTCGTCCCAGGAGGCGAACTGCGCCCGCCGCTCCCGCCCTGCTCCCGCCGCCGCCCGCCGCTCGGCCCCGGCTCCCGGTGCGGACGCGGGGGCCGCAGCCAGCCCCGCCGCGCACAGCAGCAGTGCTGCACCGCCGAGCTGCATCGTACCCGCCCCGCTCCGCTACCCGTGCCACTGCCGCCGCCCTGCTTTTATGCCCCTGTGGCGGGGAGGGCCCCGCACCGGCCCCTCCCCGCCCACCCGGCCCCGCCGCTTTGTTCGCCCTCCCCGTCGGCCGTGGCTCAGGCCCCATATCCGCCTCCCCCTCCCGGTCTTGTCCGCTCTCACCCGGGGCAGCCTCGGTCCCTGTTGCTGAGCCCTGCCTGCACCACTCCTCATCTCTGTTCCCATCCTTATCTCCGTCTCTATTCCTGTCCTTGTCCTCATCTCCATCCCTGTCCCCATTCCCCTCCTCATGCCATCCCCATTCCCATTTCAGTCCCCATTCCAATCTACTTTCCTGTCCCCAGGGGTCCCCATCCCCGTTCCAGTCCCTACCCTATGCCTATCCCCTTTCCTATCCCTGTTCCCATGCCCATCCCCGTTCCCATCCCTGCTGACTGTCCTGCCCCTCATCCTGCCCTGGGGACCCTGATCTGCACCAAGCCCTGATGCCTGGTCCTCCACTCCCGTGGATGCACTCGTGTCACCTTCCGAGACACGCTGGCCCCGGGCGGGAGGACCCTGTGGCACAGAGCTCTGCTGAGGGGCCCTGTGGCACAGGTGGGTGCTGCCAGCCCTGGGGAGGGGGCATGCTTAGGGTCAGCTCCTCTGTATGCCTGAGGGAACCAGAATGTTCACTCCTCTTAACGTTCCTGGTCTCCAAGAGCAACAAGGATGAATAGATCCATCTCTCGCTACCCTCCCCCCACAGGTTTCAATCACCCCCAGTGAAAAATGCGCATCTTTTTTATTTGTCAGTGTCTTGGACCCTGGTTTCTGGTTCTTCCTTCTTGTTCTGCCTTTTTCTACTGGCTTAAAGGGATTTTCAATTCTCTGCGTTTTCTCTCCGTGAAGGAATTCACACACCGCGATGGAGCTGCTGTCGGCTCTGCTCGGATTGGAGCAGATGGAGCCCTTCTGCTCCCTCCCCACGGGGCGCTTCCTCCTGCTGCCCCAGCGCTCCATCCCTGCTCTGCAGCACGCAGCCTCGAGCGGGGAACTGCCTCTCCTCCCACTCTGGATTTTGGAGCCAAATCCCTGCTTCCCACCGTTCCCGGGCCTGGCCAACGTGAGACCCCTTGGCCCGGGACAGCAGCCCCCTGGTTCTCGGCCCGAGCTCCTCCACTCAAGTCCTCAGCACTTCTGCCTCTGTCCCAGCACTGCTGCTCAGAGCACTGAGCTCAGGCATGGCCCCGGGAAAAGGCTTTTCATCTTGTCCGAAAATGCCTGGCAGGAGGACTTCTCTTTCCAGGAGTCCCCACGCCGTCTCCAAGTATTTCCCAGGCTGATCCTGTCTGGAGAGTGAGTGAGAGCCCTCAGAGAATGCACTCAGCAGCAACAGCTCAGGGTGGAGTCACAGAGGTTAAAGAGGAATTTTGGAAATTCCAGCAGGCACACACTCCAGAGAGTCCCAAGCCCCCTCCCCACTGTTTTCACATTTCAGGAAGAATTTTTGAAGTGAGGAAAGAGGGGACTAAACCCCAGGTATGAAACACTGCAGGAGAAAAAGAAACAATAAAAATGTAAACTTCTTCTTTCAAGTCTTTGTGCTTCCGGGGTGTCCTTCTGTGCTCTCCCTGACACTATTGCTGGACAGGAGCTGGGGACATAGAGGTGGTAGTGATGGGAAGGGGGTTCCATTGTTCCCCTCCAACAGCCTTCTCTGCTGGGCCTGGGGTCCCTGCAAGGCTCTTTGGGGTGCCTCTGGCTGGCCTGGGCCCCCTTGCTCTCAGGTCATGGCCCCCCTGCCAAGGACAGATCTGCCACCATACCCACCACCCCTGAGTGCTCTTGGGGCTGCCAAAAATTCCCAGATGGAATCTGAAAAATGAAAATTCTCCTTTTCAGCTTGTATTGCTGGTTTTTGGCATCCCAGGAGGGAGCAAGCTGGCAGGAGTCATGCCTGTGGAGTCCAGGGCTGGAGCCCCTGGCACCCCAAGAGCTCTCTGGACTGGAAAACACCAACCCTTGAGTCACTGGGACAAACAGGGAAGCACAATTTAATGTGTTGGCTGTTGCTGTGGGTTAACGACGTCAGGCAAAATGAATCCTGTGTGAGCTCTGCTCCTTCCCACCATTACCCAACATTGCAGCTTGTCCTGGGAAACCACGGGGTTACTCTGAGTGCTGCAGCAGACATGTTACCACTTGTTCTTTTCTGCAGTGGCAGCAGAGAGGGAACATGAGAAGCCAAGGCCTGTTGAGAAGCCTCATGATTTATGTGTTTTCCTTTGGCTTTGTTTTCCTATTGCAACTTCTCAAATTTGCCCTTAGAAATACACATTTTTAAGGTACACAGTGCAAAGCCCTCAGAGGCCATGAGCTGCCTCAGGCTAGGAATGACCACAGGCTGATGGGAAAGTGCTCTCCACAGAGCCAGGTGCTCTTGAGTTTAAATGGAGCTTAAAACGGCCTGGCCAGCAGAGTGTGAGCTCCTGGGGCATTTCTCCATGCCCTGCTCTGTCCTCTGTGGGAAAGGGCTGTGGTCAAAATCTCTGTAGGGTCCCAACTGCCCAGCCTGGCTTGGGGCCAGGGATGGATTAAGGTTTGGTCCCAGGGGGAGAAGGAATCTGTCCCCTGTCCTCAGGAGAGACCCCATGAGGACACTGCCCCAGCCCAGTGCCTTGGGACTCAGAGCAGCACAGGGACCAGCAGGGCACAACAATGGCTCTCAGGGCTCTCTGTGGGTGTCTGGGGTCAGCCCTTGGGCAGGGAGCAGCAGACTCCAGAGGAGGTTGTTTTCTGTGGAGGTTCTCTCAGGAACCAAGGGATGCTCTCAACCCCATCCTCCAATCCCTGTCCTTATTCCTATCACTATATCCATCCCTATCCCTTCTTTCATGCAGTCCCACCAGCTCAGACACCCAGGAAAGGCAGTATCGCCAGCACACTCTACAAGTAGCTCCTTCAAACAGCTCCCACACACATGGTGCCCCCCCCATCCCCATCCCCGTCCCATGCACGTCAGGCTGGGAGCGGGTGGGCTGGGGGCAGTGTCTTTGTTCCCTGCCTTTCTCCACCCCACTCCTTCCCAGGCTGACCTGGCAGGTCACTGTGTGAAAGTTCAGCCCAGTCTGAGCTCACACAAATTCCTGCAGCTGCTCAGCCCCAAATCTCATCACCAGGAGGGATGGCTGGATGATTTACAGGAAGGTTGCTCACAGCGTTGCTTTGTTGTTAGAAATTGCAGACGTAAGGGAGACTCCAGAGAGAGGGAGTAGGATGTGTGAAATATATCATCACAGCTTCAAGGATAAATTTAGGTTTTCCAGAGGAACATAATTCTGATTCAGCAGAGGATGGGAAAAATCCAGCACGGATTTCCTACTGCCCCCCCTCTGGGCACAGCAGCACGTCTCACCCAGACAGGCACTGGCAGCATTCCCAGGCAGAGGGGTTACCCCATCTCCCTCAGTCTCAGCTCATACCTGGTCCTGAAGGATTCATCCATCTCTGCCCCAGTCTGGCCCAGCTTGCTAAACCCCCACCCCTGAGGTCACCTATTCCTCCTCTTCCCAAGCAAGTTTGCTGGCTCAAGCTTTGTCCCTCCCCACTGTGGAGAAGGACCAGGTGGCTCCTGCCACCTGCCCAGGCTGGTTGTACCCCAACCCTCACTGCTCCCGAGGGGACAGCAGGGTGGCACAGCCTGCCATAGCATAGCCTCATCCTTTCCCAGGGCTGGGAACACCCCCTCACCCTGTCAGAGGACACCCAAAACTTCTGCTCTTGGCTGCTTCTTGAGCAGAGGTGAATTTCCAAGCACAGTCAGTCAGAAAGATGGAAAATTGGCCACAGCCATCCCCCCAGTGAGAAGCAGCTCCATAGGGAGCTCAGCCATGTCCTGGGCTCCAGCCCCACCCTGTCCCCCCAGGCTTTCCCTGCCAGCACAGGGCAGCCCTGGGTAAACCACTGGCAGCCCAAGTGAGGCAAGATGCTGTTACCCAGGTTGCCGAATCTTCAGAGGTCTCCAGAGGATGGGTGAGGATTGCAGCCACACTGGGGTTCCTCTCACCTGGGGAAGGTCCTCGGGCCTGTTAGCCCAGGCAGGGAGACCCATTTTCATGTTTGAAAAGCTGATATAAAAGGCCAGCTGTGTTCTCATTCCAAGCAGTCTCCTTATTTTCCTGGCGAGCCTGGATGAATGTTATGCAAGACTTCACTCCCCTTTATTCTTCCTGCCATCCTGGGCTCTGTGGGGAGCACTGGGGTTACTGTGCAGAAGGTCACACATGCCAGAAGGCAGAAAACCAGAGGGCTTGGGGTAATGTGGGAGGCTTTGCAGCCAGAGAAATCTGACCCTTATTTTTTACAGTCATCTCTTGGTTTAACCAACATGCGTTTCACATAAGGGGCTCTGGCTGGCTGAGCTTGCAGCTGAGGGCTCGGGGAGCTCCAGGTTCCTGGGGATGAAGCTGCCCCAGGTTCCTGGGCATGAAGCTGCCCCTTGGCATACTCAATCTGCTCACAGGCCCATGTGGGAAGGGCTGGACCACAGGGACTGGGACAGGGCTCTGCTCTCTTTGTGTGACAATGGTGGCTTCTATTTTATCAGCAGCCTTTGGCCAGTGACAGAAAATTAATTGGGTAGAGCCTTTGGTGGGCATGAGGATGACAGGGGATTTCTCCAATATTGTCGGAACATCCTTTCATTTCATTCATAGTTTCTGAAAGGAGATGCCCAGAGCCACTGGAAGAAGAGAGTTGCGGTGGCAAGTACAAGCAAAGCCCACAGTTTATCCACAGCCCTGTTGTCACTCCTGGCCGCACATCTCCTCCTCTGCGATGGGGGCAGAAGCAGCTCTGGCACTGCTTGGCATTTATCAGGCAGCATCTGCTGGTGGCCATGACCCCTCTGTGCTCTGGCACAGCCCCTCACAGGCTGCGTCTCCTGACGCAACACAAAAGGCTTTTTTTGGCTGCGCTGTGTGAAAACCCGCCAGGTCACTTCTGCTGCCCAGGAAAGGCTTTAGCTGTCCCAGCACATTCAGGATGGGTGTCCACAAGAACCCCTGGGGATGTGCCCTCCTGTCCAACGCTGTGCTGGGATGGGTAAGAGTTTTGTGGCCTCCTCACCCACAGCCAGCAGCAGCCACATCCACAAGGGCTCTGCTAGATCTCTGCCTGCCCCCATGGGGCCACAGCTGCTTTTCCTGCTGGGAAGAGACTTGCAGGAAAGTGCAGCAGAGCTTTATACAGGAGAAGGGCAGGGGACACATGCAGCAGCAATGAGAGAAGCATGCAAATTTTGAGGTACCATCCTGAACACCCCAGCTGGGGATCAAACCTCTTCCCACTCGTGTCCCTGCTTGGTTTGTGACAGTGACAAGGTGGTGCTAGGGTTCATCGTCTGGCTCTGGTGGCCAAAGCTCAGGGAGAGGCAGGGCCGTGCCTGCAGGGACCGGCGATGTCTCCCCACCCCCGCCAGCTGCATCCAGCTGCGTGCTCAGCTCCCTAACAGCGTCTGGGAACAGCAGCCTCGGGCTGCGGCTGGGAAGTCGGGATATTTCCTGCTGTAAAAGTAAAGGGAAGGGTCTGCAGGGTGGGGACCAAAAAAAGTGATGAAAATGAGGCTTGTCTGTTGCATGCATTTTCCAAACGGAAATATATCTTAATCTTTAGTCAAGATTTTCCTGCATTTTCATGCTCAGATTCTGGATTTTTCTAGGTATTTAAACCCCATCTCACAGCACATAGCCGAATTAGGAGGAGAAAAAAACCTGTGAAAACCTGTGAAAACCTGAAACCAGATGAAAATGCCCCAAAGCATCAAGAACCCCATCAGCCCCTTTCCCATGCCCCCTCCCTGGTGAAACACCGACAGTGTCTGGGGTAGCTCCAGATCCCCAGCAGGGCTGGGAGAGAAGAGCCGGCCCCTTTCCAGCCCTAGCTCTTTCCCTGCTCTGACAGGGACTTTGGCTGATTCTTGGTTTCCTCAGCTGACTGTTTTGCTGCCCACGGGGTGGATCTGAGCTCTCCCCAGAACAGCAGCACTGTCCCTGCTGCAGGGTTTGGCTTCCCAAGAGGGGCTGCACGGCACCCAGTACTCACAGGTAATACCCCCGAGGCATCCCACAGCAAGAATCCATCAGCCAGCACTGAGATACATCCCCTGGGGCATCCTACACCCAGAACCTACCACCCCAGCACACAGCTCCCACAAACACTTGCCTGGGGCACCCCACACTTGGAACCCAGTACCAGCACTCACAAGTACCACTGCAGGGGCATCCTACCCCCAGCTTTCCTCATCCTCAGGTCAGAGAGGAGCATGTGCCATGCAGTGGTTCTGCTGGGACAGGGCAGGGCAGCATCCTTTTCGTTTGAGTTTCTTAAAAAAACCAAGGCTGTGTGGTTTCTAACTGACAGGTGTTTCCATTGCCAGGATTTTGCTTGGCACTGTAAGAACACAGGTCTAAGTCTGTGCCTGAGCTTTGAGCTTGGATGCTGCTGTCGAACCACCTCACTCAGCCAGAGCTGAGCATGTGCCCTTGGGAGGTTTGATATCTGGTGATCAGATATCAAACCTCCATGCAAGGAAATTCAAATTTCTAGAGAAAAATGTCCTGGTTGACAATGTTATAAATGATCAAATCGGCAGCCAAATTTATAATAAAATTTAACAAAGATTTATTAGATCATTAACAAAAATAGAATTTTGAAAAACCCACAGCCAAGGCAGCATCAACCCCGGGTGTCGGCGCTGGGTGAACTGAGATCCGACTGACAAAGTGTCAGCGTCTCCCCAGTGGTTCACCCCTACTGCTTCATGCAGCTAGCTTATATACAGTTTATTCTGCCTGAGGCAGAAATGACCCAATGTTCCTTTGTGTCCCTTCACATGTAGAACTGGGGCCATACATGTGCAGAAATATACAAAAGTCAGTCCAGGTGTCTGGATGGTTGTCTGGACTCTTCAGAAGAGCCTGCATTCACATGTAGCAGAGGGTGCTTGAGTATGGTAGATGCAATCTTCCCAGGTGCAGGTCCTGGTGAGTGGCTTGGACATTCCAGGGAAGTCAGCAATCATGGCCCAGGAAGGTTTCATTCATATGTTAACAGACTTGATATTATCTTAACATTGTCAGGAACTAATTGAATAGAAATAAGACTGCTCCCAGCCAGGGTGGTCAAAGACATAACTTGGATTTTACAATATTTTATAGCATGAATTATCTCTACCATATACTACAACAAGAAGGCAGGTACACATTCAGGGGGCCTGGAAATTGTTTCCCCATTGCAAAGTGCAGAGAAAAGGCAAATTCTCTGTCCAAGTAAACCCTCCCATCATAAAAAAGGAGTCCAAAATGCAGAGTTTCCTGTCAATCAGAGTGGCTGAGGCTGCCATGATGATAAACTGGCAGTGATCACCTGAGAGCATGGAGCATCCTGGCTCCTCCGTTACAGCTGGAAAGTGGGATTTGTGTTGTAGAGTGGCACTTTTAACAGTGGTTTTGTGGTTCCCTTTTGCTAAATGGACATTTCCAAACCCACCAGATCAGTACCTTTGATTGGGCAGAAACTCTCTTGGGAGAAACCCTCTAGGGAGAGAAAGGTCAGGGTGCAGAGGGCTTGTCCCAGCCTCCCCAGTGCCCTTGCCCATGAGGTGTGAGAGGGCCCGGGCAAGTCCCCCTGGATGCCTTTCCATGCATTTCTGACTTTCATCAAGAGTCCTCCTGGACCAACCAGAGAAAGCCCACCAGCAGTTTCTGGTACATGTTCCTTCTCCAGGTGTGAGGCTACCCAGCAACATCCTGTCACCAGCCTCTCCCAGGACCCTGCAGAAAATGTGGCTATCAACAGGAAAGCGCTACAGCAGCAAGGTTGAACCTTATGGCTCAGGGCTGCCTTCAGCACCCTCGAGATGGGGCAGTTTGTGGGTTGTGCCAGCAGATGTGGCATCACCAGCAGCAGGCTCAGCCCTTACACCTGTTCCCCCACCTCTGCTGGAGTTGGGCTAGAGGAGTCCCAGCCTCACCTGGGTGCAGATCCCAGGTGCTCCCAGCCACTGGTGACACACAGCAGCCTTGCAGGGCTGGGAGCTGCTGCCACTTGCTGCTCTCCACCTTGGGTCTCACAGGGGTGCTGATGACTTTCTGGGGAAAAGCCTCAGCACAGCCTCAGGGCTTTGGTGAAACCCAGCTGTGCAGCCAGTCCAGGCAGTGCTCGTTTGCACAACCACATCCTGTCAATGTTTGCATCTCCCACCAGAGCTCCTTGGGATGATTTTATGGGACATCAGCAGGACCAGGTAGGAGGGACACTGTCCTCCTGGCTTCTTCCCCAGGATGGTTTCTTCCTCTCTCCCAAACCTTTCTAACCCTCTAAGCTGGTGTGAGGGATGGAACTCTGCCTGGCTCTGCATCTTCTTTATCCTTGGACTTCAGGACATTTAGCAAAAATAGCTGTCAGAAAGGGGAAAGTGACCTTTGCCATTTGAATAACTGTTTGCTGTGTCAGCACAGGCACAGAGTGGGGATTTTGTGCAAAGTTCCAGCAGCTCGGAGCCAGGGCCAAGACATTTTTGCCTCTCTGTTTGGCAGCCGTGAATAACACCAGGAATGTGGCCTCATAATCCCTGCTCAGGGAGACACTTGGGAGAGGAGGTGAGGTGCCTTCCAGGGAATGTGAGTGCTGACTGTAGGATTCCCTATGTGTCTCCATGCCAGAAACGCTCTCCTGACTTGTTGACCCACCATGGAATGGGAAGGGAAAGGCTGCAGCAATGGGAGAGGATAGAATGGGATGGAAGGAATGTAAGGGGTATGCTTCAGGGGTGGGATGGGAAAACTAAGGCTGCAGGTATGGGATGGGAAAGGCTGCAGGAATGGGAATGGGCTTAGGAATGACACAGGTTGTTTGGGATTTAGTACCAAACCCTCACCTCATGATAGTCTTTTGAACATAGAAAACCAAAAGCTGAAAACCTGTCCCACTGCCTTCTTGGTTCAGTCAAAGGGCTCAATCTCCTCTGCCATGGGGGCACCCAATGGGTCTCCTGGGAAGCTGAGAGCCCATCTGGGGGCCCAGAGAGCCAGGGACAAGGCAGCTGAGCTGGATCCCTGGGTCGGGGGCCCTGAGTACCCTCAGAGTGCTGCAGCTGAGGGCTCCAGACCAGAGAGCTGAGTGTTGCCCGCGAGTGACCGGGCCCACACCTGCCCCTGTGGCCTTTCTGCCTGGCTTGGAAACCCAGCCCAGAGAGTGAAATTAGAAGCAATTAAACATTAAGCTTGGCTCAGGCTCAAATCAAACTTTGTACCAATTTTAGCTGCTTGTTGCTCTGGAGACAGCATGCACTGGAGTTCAAGTGACACAACGCAGAGGGGATTTCTGCTCGCATGGGGCTCTGGGCCAGAAATAGACATGAGGGCTGCCAGTGGCTGGAGCAGAACAAGCTGAGGTTGGAACCAAAGCACAGAGAGGGCAGGACCTGCAGCACCTGACGTCTCATTTGAAAATTTGCATTATTCTGCTTTTAGATTCATTCTTGCTCAATTAACTCTTATCCTCTTCCAGAGGCAAAAAGGAGCTTTAGAGCCAAGGAGAGAAACAACGCATTGATTAAATCTTCCAGCAAAGACCCTCCTGACCCTCCAGTGAAGGAGGGATGCCCAGGGTCCCCACAGAGCCTCTGATGCAGTGCAGGGGCAGGCTGGGGGCTGGTGTGGTGGGCTGGGTTTGATGGCCAGGCTGTCACTCTGGCAGTGCCTGGAGAGCTTCCACAGCCACCTTGGCCACCTCGAGCACTGACTGATAGGCAGCACAGCTTGGCCCAAAGCAAACAAGGCTGAGGTCAGGAGCAAGGACAGCGGATGGCAGCACTGCTCAGCGGTGGCACCACCCACCAGCCGCCCCTGACAGGGTGATCCAGGGGCCATGGGCCCCTTGGCAGCACGAGTGGGTGCCAGCTGGCAGCAGCCCTGCAGCAAACCCATTGCCACCTTTACTGTGCATGGAAAAGAAGGAAACCATCCCTCTAAAGGCATTTCCCAGCTGTGGGGTGTAGGTAGGATGAGACTAGGTGATGTCACAAGGGCTCTCTCACTGTCCTGCAAACTGTCCCCAGCTGATCTCAGGGTAACACAGTCCTGGCAGCCTCAGAGAGACCCTGTCCCAGTGCCATGCTGTGGCACTAAACCCTGCTGGGGTGACCAGCAAGTGACCAAGTGAGCCACCAGGCCATCTGTCACCTGAGGGATACCACAGCCAAAAAGAAATTAAGCCCCACTACAGCAGCACTTTAATGCAGAGAAGTGGGAGATGTCAGGTTCTGCAAAGCCCATGAACAGTGACACTGTACTCTCTGATTTCACTTGGAAGGGACTTGGAGAAGGCAAGATGCCATCATGAAGGGCAGTGATCTAAGAGCCAGGGACAGCTGATGGGCTTGGGGCAGATGGCCCAGCTGGGGCACAGCTGCTCACCCCAAACCACACCTTTGAGTGCTCTGTGTGGAGATGGGCACGAGCAGCCACATGGGACTGAGCCGCGTCCTTGCTCATGGCACCAACTGGGTCACCCTGCTGTGCACTGAGTGCCTCGGGTCTCAGACATGGCTCCAGCACTTCAGACGGCTGCTGGAGAGGCAACTGCCAGCCCTCATTTATGTTACCCTGACAATATTTCCCATAACTGACTGAACAAATCATGCAGGGCTGTAAGATCTCCCTAATTAACAGAGTTATTATTAGCAATGTCAGGACAGGTTTGAAAAAGGCAAGTTCAGAGTCCCTGTGCCTGAGAGCAAATCCCACATGACAGTGGTGACCTCTCTGTCACTTGGGAGTTCTGACTGCATCTGGGCAGTGGGAGCAAGGACATCCCTGGTGCCAGATGGGTTGGATGGACTGCACAGGCACTGGGCCAGGCATGGGAGCTTTGCACAGGATGAGTGGGGTCGTGTTGTTGCCAGTCTCTCCTCATGAGCCAAGAAACTGCTCTTGGCTCATACCCAGGCAAATCCCAAGGGAATTGGGACTTTCATTACTCAGGACAAGATTCCTGGTGATGCAGGCAGCTGGGTGTGGAGGGGGAGTAAGGTGAGAGGGTTCTGCTGGGTGCAGAGAAGTGTGCTGCCCATCCTGCAGTGCTGCCTCTTCCCCAGATCCCAGATTGCCCCGGCTCCTGCCTGGGAGCTGGTGGCTCCAGGGGCTCTTTGCCATATGTAGGGCAGCCCCAGGGTGCCTCCAGCAGCTTGTTCACTGCCAGAGCTCCTGCTGCTCCTGCTCCCCATGGACTGCTTGGAGAGGCGCCTAATTCATCCTTTCAGAGCAGAGATAAAATGGATTAAGGCCTGCTGAACGGTTGCCAAAAGAATTGCCATTAGGCCCTGGAGGGCTTAATCTCCAGGAGACTAAAAGCAGACAGGCTGCACCCACAGCTAGTCCTGTCTGCCAGGGAATAAACACCCAGTGCAGGATTTCAGGGAAACCTTTGAGGGCTGAAACATATCCCAAAGGGTACATGCTGTCTGGAGTGCCCAAGGCTGGGTGCTGGATCCCACACTTCCCCCAGCTCCCAGGGGAAGTCTGGAAGCTGAGTGAAATGCACAGGACTGTGTTGGCCATTGGGGTCTCGGACACCTCTGTGCCTTGACTCTTCCTTTCCATGAGCTTGTCGCCAAGGCTCCTCCATCCTGGCAGTGTTATCTCCTGCAGATTAGCTCCCCAAAGCTGTCCTTGCCCATGTGCTTCTCAGCTGACTCACTTTTGTTATTTCCTGTCCCTATCTCTGATTTCTTTTGCTGTCCTCACACTACCATTCCCCAAGGTCCAGCTCCTCTCCAGGTATCCCTGACCTCACTGCTGACATGTTTCCCAGCCTCCAGGCTGATTTCAGGGTATAATAATGTCCCTTTCCATGGAGCCAGAGCATGGAGGGAGCAGAGCTCCCTCTCTCTTCCCCGTGGTGACAGACAACCTGAATTTGCCCCCTCGCAGCCTGCCTGGGACACATCCACAGTCCTGTGTGGTCAGCGTTGTGCCCAGCGTGACCATCACAGCTTGGGTAAGGCAGTGCCACTCTGGTGTCTCATCCTTGCCTGTGAGGAAGTGGTGAGACTGGCCAGGGGTTTTGAACCTCTTTGGAAAGCCAGACCAAGCAGGCCAGTGTTTGCATTGCAGTCAAATCTTGGTGGTAAGGACACTGTGCCAGGTGCCAACTACCACAAGGGATCTGACCCCACTGGCTTTACACCACAACCAGCACATCTCAGGGCCAGAGACAGGGAGAATGGGCCCCATCCACCACACCCTGTAGAGATCTCTGCCTATCTGGCCATCCCATAATGAGGGATCTTGAGTTCATTTTTCTGCCAGACCCTGGAAAGATGCAAGGCACTGGCAGCGTGCCAGGGCAGTGCTTGTGACTGCAGCTTTGGGGCTCATCACACCCCTGCCCTAAAAAGCACTGACATCCCCAATGCCATTGTCTCTGCACTGATGTTGACAGAAGAGGTCTCACAGGCATCCCTCTCCCACCAGCCTTGTGTGGGTAAGTCCAACTGCATTAAAGCACAGCCCCTAAAACCTTCAGTCCCAGCCCTGAGCCCTTCCCTCCAGTGCCTCAGGGTTCCCCTAACGCCCAGCTCCTTTCATACAGGTTAGAAACCCTCCAACTTCACTGCTGTCCCTCCTGCTCTCCCGCTGCCATCCTCAGCCTTTCCTTGCCTGTCCCCTCCCCTTGCAGTCCCTCAGGATGGCACCTGCCTCTCGCCATGGAGCAGATGGAGGCCGGGCACTGTTCTTCCCTCTCCACTGGCATGATGCAACCTGTGCTGGTGGCGGTGACACGCTGTCCCAGGCAAACAAACACAGCTCGGGCCGCAGTGCCATTGCAACACCTGCACAGCCAGGGACAGCCCCGCCATGTCTGCCAGAGCTGGGGCTGGCAGCGGCAGCTCCTCTGGAGCAAACACTGTCCCTGTTCCCCCCAGGGATAATCTTTGACTGGGCTGTGGCTGCCAAGACCAAGGAAGGACACAAGCGACCTGCAAACTGAGCAGTCTCCATTCCTGACAGCGGGATGAGCTCAGCTGGGGCTCTGTGCTGTCCCTGCATCCTTGCCTGTCTCTGCACCTGCTCTGCCCTGTCTCTCCTCTGCCCCCACAGCACAGCAGGGCTGCTGGGGACATGGTGGCCCTCAGCTGATCCCCTAGGGGCCAAAGGTGCTGCCCCTAAACTCCCTGTGGGCACAGCAGGCACGGGAGAAGGGCCTGAGGCCAACATGAAGCCATGGGATCCATGTAGCCCCGGGCACTGGGACTCTCACAAGTCACAGGATGAGCCGAGGCACCAGCACGGTTCAGAGCAGGAGCCGAGGGCACTGGCTGTCCCCAAGGGGACACAGGGACTGCCACAGCTGGAGGCACCTCCGTGGAGCCCAGAGGGAGCCGGCAGTGGCACGGCAGGGGTGAGCAGTGATGGGCAGAAGTAGGTGAGGGTTGAGCCATCCTGGGGACACTGAGCCTTCCCCGTGCTCCCTTGATGTAATATTTGTGGGAGCAGTGTGTTCCAGCAGTGCCATAAACACAGAGAAGAAATAAACTTGTCTTTATCTGCCTGTGGAGCCTTGGGACCATCTAAATTAGGAAACAAAGGAAGAAACAACAACTCCAAAGGGCTTTTTGCTAGCTGAGCTGAAAATAGAGCAGAAGCTGGGAGGGGGAAGTTCAGCCCAAACAGGGGCATGTGGGAGCTGGGAAAACTCAGCTGGCCCCGGTGCCACCCCCACCCTGGCCCAGAGCCAGTCTCTGCCTGGGAACACACACTCAGGCCACTGTCCCTGGGCACAGGGGGTGATGGTGGCCCCAGCATCGCTGCTGCAAAGGATGCTCAGCCAGGCTGCAGGGCTCCAGCACGGAAATGGTGGTGCTGTCTGTATGACAACACACTGCCTGAACCTGTGCCCTGCCTTTTGGGCAACCTGCCTGGAGCTGTATCTCCTCTCCTGGACCCCTGACAGTCCCTTCCTGTCCTGAGCCCCCAGCAGGGGAGTGCCGTTGCTGCAGGAGCCACACTTGTGTTACAGTCCCTTTTGTAAGTCGCTGACCTCACCCTAGCTTTGCTCAGTGCTGTCCTCACATGGGCAGTAGCTGATCCCCAATGCTCTGAACCTTGGCCCAGCACTTGGTATCTCCTGGGCATGGATAGTGTCAGCTCATTGAAAATTAACTATTCTGGGTCATCTTCCTCACAGAAGACAATGACATTGCAAAAAATGAGGGTCTCACACAGGGATGATTGTGAAGACAGGTTTGCATTCAGATTTACCCAGCCCCTCAGCCGGCTATTACTCCTCTTCTTAATCCCTATGGTCCCCAAACTGTAAAGTTTTATGGTACTGTCATCAACCATCACCAGCCTATTCCACCCATTACCAACCCCTCACCATCTGTTGCCACCCATCCCATATCCATCCCCACTCATGCCCACCCATTCCCACCAACACATCACCACCCACCACTAACCCACTGCCACCCCTCACCAAGGAGTCACCACCCCACACTAACCCATCACCAGCCAGCACCATCCCCCAAACTATCACTGGCCCATGCCCAGCCATTGCCAATCAGTGCCACCCACCCTCACTGGGCAACAGACACAGCCCCTGTGGTGACGGCAAGGTGTGGCCTGGTCCTGCATGGCACTGCATGGGAGGCTGTGGGGACAGTGCCAGTGCCTGTCTGTGAAGGTGAAGCACTGATGGCAGTGAACTGTGGGATCAGCTTTGCCAGCCCTCAGGGCTTTATGGGCTCTCAGATCACAGCTCGTGCTATGAAAAGCATAAATTATTAATTGCAGCTAAGAAGAGAAAGGCTGTGAGCTGCCGCCTGCTCAGAGCTGCTGCTCATCTCTGGGCTCTGCCCGTTTAAAGCAGGTCTTACATTTATATTTCATGAGCGTGTCCCTCAGCAGCAGTTTTACAGTGAAAGGAAGGAGCAATGCATGCTCTGCACAGAGCCCAGCAGCCTCCTCCATCCCAGCCAGAGCCTCGTACTGCTGCACAGGAAACCCCTCCCCAGGCACTGAATCCTGCTTTCTCAGAAAATTTAGGACAAACCGTTAGGGCTTGTCCTGTGCTTTGGAGGCAGGCGTGCCACAGGCAGGTTGGCACAAGCCATCTCTGTTGAGGTGGGTGCTGAGAGCACACAGAAAGCTCAGCTCCATGGAGGTTGTCTCAGCCTAGAAGGCTTGTCTGGTCCTGAGCCCCAGCTGCTGGCCCGTCAGAGCAAATTCACATCACACCTCATTAAAAATTTGGGGCTTAGTCCAGGCACCCACCTCAGACATATGCAGTGGAGGGGGGTGAACCTACACAGCCCCAGCACTTGGGGGACATCCTGCAAAGACCTGTAGTGCAAAAACACTTTCTTGGCTCAGAGCTTTGGGCACCTGCCAGGTCCTGGACTGACCTGGAACCTTTGTCTGCTTGCTGCCAGGTGGTTTGGGGTCTTGGGATGGTGACCTGGGTACCTGCATTGGACAAGTTGGCTTTGTGCCCCACGCAGCTTCAAGCAGGAGTGTTCCTCCCTCAGCACCCCTGGACTGGCCATCTCCCATGGGCGGTTGTCAGCTCAGGTTCAGCTCTTCCATCACCTGCTCTGAGGAGCCTGTCTGCTTGTTTGTTCTTGCCTGAACCCATTAATTAACCTGAATTAAAGCATCATTTGAGCTGACAGTGCTGGGCTTCCTTGCAGCAAGGATGTTCATTACGATTACCACCTGGGCAAGGAAATTACAGGAAAATTCCTGCACTGCCAAGGTCTGGGAATGATCCACCAGCAGGACCCACAAACCTGGGATGGGGTTGGGATAATGGCAAAAAGCCTATTCCCATGCAGCTTGCTGGAAACAGGAGCAGATGGAAAACCCCTTGAGCCCCTGGGAGCAAGGGGCTGTGCCAGGGGGATTTAACCTCCATCCAGACTAGGGATGATGGGGAAAAAACTGTCTGTGATGCAGTAGCTGCTGCTCATGGGGTTTGGGTGGAACCCACCGAAAATCTCCTTCCTTGGAAGAGATACAGCCCTGGGATGGGCTGCAGAGCCACAGGCTATCTCCATCCCTGCCTGGGGTTTCCAAACCTGTTTGCACAATGCTTTGGCCATCCTGACCTGGTGCTGGGGCTGGTGCTGTCCCTGTCTGACCAGCAGGGACATCCCATGGCCACTGGGCTCATGGGGCTGTGATGGACCCTTCCCTCTCTCTGAACCCACTGTCTCCTGCCCAAGATGTGTTTTTTCTTAAAGGTGAGTGGAAATATAGAGAAATCCTTGTGGCGGGAGAGAGGAGCATGGCCAGGTCAAGGAGCATTGCTTTGAGCCTTTTGCCCCTGTTAGTAACCAAATGGCGGAGGGTCCAGCATTATGCAGGGGTCCTGCAGCTCCATCCTCCTCCAAGCAAGAATCCCTGAGGGGTCCCACACCTGGAGCAGTGTGGGGGGTGCCAGTGGCAGTCCCTGTGCCCTGTGTCAGGGATTTCCATTGGAGGTGGAAGGAGTGAAAGCTGAGGCATGAGCAGAATCCAGCCTGTGTGCCCCAGGACTTTGAGCCTGCCGTGGGTGCTCCTGTCCCCACAGCTGTGCAGCACCTTCCTGTGGCTGCGGGCAGCTGGAACGCTGCTGCTGAAGGGCAGGAAATGCCAGGGAAAGGCCAGCTGAGCCAGATTTTAAAACTAAATTACATCTTGACTTTTTCACCAGCCTTAGCACAAAATGTGGTCCCTGTCAGTGAGACTCAGAGGGTTTGGATATGTTCATCTTTGCACTTTTCCATGACTCTCTGTAGCCCCTTTCCAATACCTTGGGTATCAGATGCAGTTTCTGTGCTGTACATTCTCACTTGTCCAACTAATAATCAATTTAACTGCCATATGCACTGCTCATTGAGAAAGAAACAGCTTCTTGCTAAAGGTGTGAAAGTAAGTCATGTGTAAAATTAGCTTAGCCCTCAGATGTGAATTGACTCCAAAGCAATGGAACCTGCCCAAGCTCCCAGGAGCTGAACCATTTTCAAATCAGCTACTGTTTTGTAGAAGAGGGGAAGTATTTTCCCAAAATAAGGGAGGCGGGTTCTGGGGACTCAGTAATGGCTAGATGGCAGAGGGAAGAGCAGTCACCAGGATGACTCTGAGCTGTGTTCCCAGGCTTTGAAACAGCCAGCCAGGAAGAAAATGTCCCAACAGCCAGAGAGAGCTGAGGGCAGCTGTGCCCAAAAAGTGCCCAGCCGTGGGGGGCCTGGGGCTGCGGGTGACCCCAGCCAGCTCCTGGGCTCCTGATCCTACATACTACAGATTGTGTTTCTTTTTGTTTTGAAGAAAAATGAATTTCTGGGGTGGGATTTGCCCCCACTCCAGGGATTTGGACATTAATTTGTGATGGGGATTAAGAGTTCAAATCCCTTAAGCAGCTTTTACAGTCCCATCCCTCATTCCCCTCGCTGCCAAGACCCCCGGGCAGCCCCACTCAGGCATGGACAGTGTCTGTGAAACCCCCACGTCAGCAGGGCCCTGGGCACAGTGGCATTGGCATCACACCATCAAGGACCCCCTTGCCCTGCAGGAGACAGTGACATGGCTGTACCCAGCCCCTGCAGGGAAGGCTCCAAGCAGCCTGGGTGGAGGTTTCAAGGCCAGCTTCATCCCGACTCTGGATACAGAGCATCTGCTGGGGCTGTGGCAGGGCAGCATGAAGGACTTTCACCATCCAAGACTGACATGAGCTTTGGTAAAGGCTCTGACTCCCCCATAAACATATCCAGTTCAGCTGTGCCCATGGAGTCTCCCTTCCCAAAACCACAGGGCTCAGCCTCTGCTCCAGTGTAGGAGGCCTGCTGGGCATTGGGGTTTAAGGCTGCGCCCCCCAACATCAGACACTCCTCAGGGCTGAGGAGCAAGTACCATATTTCCAACTGAAAGACTCTTCTATAAATAGACTGACACCATTTCTCTGCTTAATTGCCATGGACTTTAAGACTATTTTCACAATATTTCAGTTTTGCATGTTGATTTCCTTATGACATGCCCCTGGGAATATCTGTCAGAGCTCACTGGAAAGCAAGGGACAGCTTCAAGAGCCCAACATCCAGGACAATAAACCCAAGGAGAAGGGTTGTCCTCCTGGTTTGAATGGCGGGAAAGAATGTGGGTGTGCTGTTTCCAGCCAAAGACTGCTGTCAGCACAAGGGATGCTACAGCAGGGTACAGAAACCTGCGGGAGGCAGCTGCCAGGGCTCCCTGTCTGGGAGCCCTGGCAGCTGGGCTCTGACAGGACCCTCAGCCCCAGGGCTTGGCCTCGGCAGGGGGTTAAGGGAGAGCATGGCCCCAGGTGTGGGGTGCTGGATCCCTGGGATCTTCACCCCTGCCTGGGAAAAGAGCTCCACACCACAGACGTGTGGGGACTCCTTCCTGGATTCCTCCACAAGGTCCTGTCTCCAGGTGGGGGGGGAAGACTGCGAATTTGGGGGTGTCCACCTTGGCCATGCCCTGGTGATGTGGCAGTTCAAGCACAGTGCAAGGGTGCAGTGCCCTCTGTCCCTTGGTGTGACACTCCTTGAGCCACTGGCATCACCCCTTCCCTTACTGAGGGCACAGAGGCGGGGAGGATCCTTGCCTACCCTCAGGGCACCCTTGGGCCCTGGGGATTCCTCTTTCCAAGGGCTTTGGGACACGGGGTGAGGCAGGGGCAGCCCTGAGGCTGCTGCCAGGCACAGCATGGCGTCTGCACTGGGTCACAATGGGAGGAGGGTGCCCAGGTGCCTGGGAACCCCATCAACATCTGAGCCCCATTAGTGCCCATCTCCATGGGGATGCTGCTCGGTCATGCCGTGGGCAGTCACAGGGATTGGGGAAAACCAGGGCTGTCTTCATGCCACAGCCCTTCTCCTCTCTGGTATCACTAATCTCACTGCCCACTCCCAGGGTTGTGGCTGCTTTGCTCTCTCCTCCTCCTTCTCTACACATTTCCAGTCACTCCCAGCAGGGATCCCCCTTTAGCCCAGAGTTTGCTGCTGGTCCCTGAAAAATACTGCAAGACGTTGGCAGCTTGGTGCTTCTCACATGTCCTTGTGTCATCCTGAGCCAGCGGCTCCCACTGCCCCAGCCTCTCCACCTCTGACAGCATTCCATCCCTCTCCCTGAAGGAGGTCACTGCTGCCCTGAACAACCCACAGCCCCCCAAGAAGCAAAGCTTGGCTTGGGAAGGGAGAAGGGAGCGCTGACCCCCCCCTCCCCCCCAGCAGGCTGCTGCATCCCCACCCCCCTGCCAGCCGGGCTGCAGGCTCTGCCTGCTGAGCCTCTGCTGCAGAAACTCCCTGGGGCTCTGGGATGGCAGCAGCCACTGAATAAACTGTCAGGTCTTTCACACGAACTGGGGCGGCCAGTGGCCAGCAGGCTGGTGTGGAGCAGAGCCTGGTGAGTGGGGAGGGAATGTGCACCCACTGGGGAGATTTTCTGAGCCAGTGGCCACTGTGAAATGTGCCAAACTTCACATTAACACAGTGATAGATGTCTGCAGGCACATCAAACCAACAAAACCCCTCCTTGGCCCACTGAGAAGCAAAGGCAGCTGATTTGGATTTCCTCTGAAATAATGCAACTCCAGACAAGGACACATTTGAAAAACAAGCAGTTCCCAAGGGCTTTTATCAAAAAACCAAGGAATCATTAAGGTTGGAAAAGACCTGTAAGATCATTGAATCCAACCATTAACTCAAGCCTGTGAGGTTCACCACTAAGCCATGTCCCCAAATGCCACGTTGAGATTTAGGGCCAAAGATAGCACAGTTAAAACCATGCCCAGCCACCAGCCATCTGGAAAACAGCTCTCACTTTTGTCACACCCAGCGTGTGTCAATGCACTGTAAGGTGGGAACAGCTGTGGTACACTCCAATCTGACCCAGGGTCGTGAGGAGGAGATGGTCAGCACAGAGAAAAGTAGCAACTGCAGCATCCATGGGTGCAGCATCCCATGGCAGTGCTGGGAATGGAATCCCTCAGAAGCCAAACCCTGGGCTCACCAGTGAGGTAGCAGCCAAGCAAGCCAGGCACATTAGGCTCTTCCAGCTAAGAAATGTTCCAGATGTTCGTATCTCTCTGCTTTGTGTTGTGCTCTGCCAAACCTCCCTCCCTGAGGAATGCATAGGGAGGAGAAATGCAGGTGAGAGCAGCTCTTTGTGGTTTGCATAAGCTTCTACCCCTCTGTCTGGACAGGAAATCAGAGAATTTTGGGAGTTAGGTCAGTGGTGCCCAGGGAAACTCTGAGTTTCATTAGGGGCAGTGAAAATCCACAAAGCTGTCCTCAGCTGGCGTGGCAGCAAGGGCCTGTGCTCAAGGAGGCCTTCATGAGCTTCCCACAACTTTCCAGGGAGCATCCCCAGCTCCTGCCCCAAGCTCCAGCAAAGAGTCAGCATCCTTCACCCTCCTTCCTTCTGCTGTTTGCTGATGAATCGCTCCTGGATCCTTAGGACACTTCCACGAGTCCCACACAGAGGGCTGGAGTTTCTGCAGCACTTCCCCACTGCTAAGGAGAATCCACATCAGAAAGCTCATTTTTGGGTCAGTTCCTTTGGTCTTGGGAGAGACTCTTCCCTTGGGGCTGTCAGAAAGGGGTTATCCACTGGGGCAGGGCTGAAGACCCCTCTTCCCACTTGGGATGGCACAAGCAGCTCACACACAGGGATGCACTAAGGGTGTTTAACACACCTGGTTATTGGCAATACATTACTGGAAAATCCAAGGTGGACAATGCTAAAATGAAGTGTCATTTCCCATGGAACATTCCTGACTGTCCAGGACTCACAGCCGCCTATGGAGGACCTGGATTTTCAGGGTGCATGGAGGAACAGTACTCCCCACACAGTGCAGGCAGCTCTAGCCAACAGGAGAGCAGGGTGCTGCTGAGGGTTTTGAAAGCATAAGGCATCAGAGCAACCACCAACACCCAGGATCAGCACCCCACAGCCAGGAAGCACCAACAACAAATGCTCATCCCTGGTACCAGGATTTAGGATTAATACCCAGTGCCAGCCCTCACTACAAGCCCCAGCACCCAATGCTGACTCCCAGCACAAAAGTGCTGATGTTCAACACCATCCACAGAACAAAGACCCTGTACCAGCACCCGTGCATGAGGCACTGGTGTCCCAAATTTTTGTCCAATTAAAGCAGTTTAGGGTTTGACCCATTCATGCACAGACTCTAAGTTTCTCATCCCTGACAAAGGAGAAGGAATTAATTAAATCCATGAGGAAGGGAAAGGTGCTGGGGGTGGGCAGGAGCCCCCAGTTGCCTGGGGCTGGGCAGGGCTAAGGCATCTCCAGCACGTGGCACAAAGAGCCGCAAGAGCTGCTCCCTCCAGCAGGCTGAGCACATCCTCCCACGCCTGCGCCGGCTGCTCGGGGGTCTCCGGAGGAGCCGAGCTCACGCACAACCCTTCTTCCAGGCACTCGTGCTGCTGCCTTCAGAGCTTTATGAATATTGTAGCAAGGCCATTCCTTTCATCTCTGCTTCTTTCCAGGGAGCCCCAAACCTTCTGCACATTCATTTCCACCTCACTTTTCCTCTTAATTATTTAAACTTGCCTTCCCAAAAGTGGAGCCCTTCCATTATCACTCCTTCCTCTGAATCGCACGTGGAATTCGGGGACTTGCAAATCCACTCAACATCTTCACATTTGTGCAGAGCAGGTTTCCTTAGGCTCCCCCCTACCCGCTCCCTTCCAGCCTGGCCCCAGGCCACATTCACAGAGGCCTCAGCCAAGGAAACCTCAGAGCCAAGGCAGAGCATAGCAGCTTTTTACTGGGGTCCCGAATGCTGAGGATCTTCCCCACATGCCTGTGATAATTTCCATGGCTCTTCTTGGTGGTTCTCCCCCAGAGCTGCAAGCAGGTCCAATGTCCCTGCACTGCAGCTGTGCTGATATGGCTCATGCTAGAAAAGTGCCTCGGTGCTCCATGCCCCACCTCAGCAAAGCTGAAAGCACCTGAGAGACTTCCCTGCAGGGTAGAGTCCCTCCCTGGCCTCTAATGAGACATTCTCAGTTAATTGCTTTTAACATAGGAACGCCAAGCCCAGCTCTCCAAATACCTAAAGTTAAAACCTGGTGGCCCAAACACTGTTGGAGAAATGCAGTTTCAATAAAATAGATGCACATTAACACCTTCTCTGTCTACTTTTGAGAGGTGGCAGCGGCATTTGAGCACCACCACCACACTTCTCTTCCTGCTAGGCCAGCTCCCAGCTCCCCATGCTGCTGGGATCCTGCCACAGCTGAAGAGGGAGGGTCTGGTGGAGCTCTGGGGCTGCTGGCAGAACACAGGAGCCAGGGAAAGGGGTGACTCAGCTTTGACACATCTCGATCTCCCGTCATGCCTGAACCTGCTGGGTGCTCAACAGCCAGGGCTTTGTGCCCGCAGCAGCTCTGCCCATGCTGTGCTGTGCTTGGGTGGGAGCAGTGTGACCAGGACATTTGGTGGAGCAAGAGACCCTGGCCACTGCTCTTTTCCCCCATCCTGCTATTGAAGTGCCATCCTAACCCTTGCCTCATACCCTAAAGGTCTCTTGGTTTGGCTCATCTTCCCTGAGGCCACTGTGGGAGGACTGGGGTTTTCTCATCCCACTGAAGGGGACAAGAGTGGTGAGGAGGTGCAGTGTGGCCCTCATGGACACCTGGTCACCTCCATCAGCCATGCACTATTCCTGTTACTATTATTTGTTTATGCATCCGTTGGTACCCAGCTGCAAACTAGAAATGGGGTGGGGGCTCCAAGGGGACACTGCCAGACCCCCAGCCTACAGCACCACCAGCAGCATCAGCTGAGCTGGGGGTCCCCACTCTGAGCAGCTCCCAGCTTCATAACCCTCCAAAATACTCAAACAGAGGTGCATGCAGCTCCTCTGAGGCTGTGTCAGCAATGTCCTGGGTGGGAATTCTCACTGTGGCATCACTGACTGATGACCCTGTGGCAGCAGCTCTGTGGAGGCCCATCCCTTCCCAGCCACCCTGGCCTGTTGGTGGCTGGTCCCCAGCAGTGGGACCCTCACTCGTTGTGGCCAGGCCAGCACTCGCCTCCCTGTACCACTCCCTGAATTAATTATCAGCCTCACTCTGTGCTCAACTTCTCACTTAAAGAGATTTTTACACATTAAAAATTCACAGCACTAAATGATTAATGGCTGAGGCCCCCTGCACCCCGAGGAAGAGCTCAGGCTGCTCCAGCTTCACTTTCCACCAGGACTCCAGCATGTCCTTTTCCCAGCCTTCCCCAATGCTGCACTGGGCGTCATCTTGGGGGAAAAACCAGCATGGCAGTGACCCCCAAAAAAGGCACCATTAGCTCTCTAGAGCTGTTGGTGGAGTGCTGAAGGTGTTTTAGGTGTTGGACCATCTCCGGGGCCCTGGGATGTGCCTGTTGTGGCCAACACTAGTGGGAATAGGATGCTCTACTCCTTTGTGGGGTCTTGGGAGGGTCTCAGGGGAGCTGTTTGCCAGCCTGAGCAGCACAGAGGAGGGCTGCAGGCTTGAGTGAGAGCTGCAATGGAGGCCTTCTGTTCTCTCCTCCCATCACACCATCTCTCATCCCAAGACATGGCAGGTGATTGGGAGCAGCCATTGAGGGGCTGCATAGGTCAGCAGGGACAGGAGGAAGAAAAACCTTTGTGCTGACCTGGGCCATGTGGGCTCTTGTCTGTCCTGTCACTGTCCCTAGCGGTAACAAGCTCTTCCCCTACCTCCCCAGAACCTTGCTGCTTCCTACCTCCAGCTGATGCCCACACCTCAGGGGCACCTGCTCTGACACCCTCCAGCATGCACCCCCAGCACCGACCTCCTAAACTCATTCCATAAATGCATCCCCAGCACCCACCACTCAAACACAAGTCCCAAACCCACGCCCTAAACCCCTAAACTAATCCCTAAATCCACCCCCAGCCCCTAAACCCACCCCCACCCCCTAAAACCATCTCTAAACCTATCCCCTAAACCCATCCCTAAACTCAGCCCCTAAACCCATCCCTAAACCCATCCCTAAACCCATCCCCTAAACCCAACCCCTAAACCCATCCCTAAACCCATCCCTAAACCCATCCTCTAAACTCATCCCCTAAACTCATCCCTAAACTCATCCCTAAACCCATCCCTAAATTCAGCCCCTAAACCCATCCCTAAACCCATCCCTAAACCCATCCCTAAACCCATCCCTAAACCCATCCCCTAAACCCATCCCCTAAACCCATCCCTAAACCCATCCCTAAACCCATCCTCTAAACTCATCCCCTAAACCCATCCCTAAACTCATCCCTAAACCCATCCCCTAAACCCATCCCTAAACTCAGTCCCTAAAGCCATCCCCTAAACCCATCCCTAAACCCATCCTCTAAACTCATCCCCTAAACCCATCCCTAAACTCATCCCTAAATTCAGCCCCTAAACCCATCCCTAAACCCATCCCTAAACCCATCCCTAAACCCATCCCCTAAACCCATCCCTAAACCCATCCCCTAAACCCATCCCTAAACCCATCCCTAAACTCATCCCCTAAACCCATCCCTAAACCCATCCCTAAACTCATCCCCTAAACCCATCCCTATACTCAGTCCCTAAACCCATCCCTAAACCCATCCGTAAACCCATCCCTATACTCAGTCCCTAAACCCATCCCTAAACCCATCCGTAAACCCATCCCTATACTCAGTCCCTAAACCCATCCCTAAACTCAGCCCCTAAACCCATCCCTATACTCAGTCCCTAAACCCATCCCTAAACCCATCCCCTAAACCCATCCCTAAACCCATCCCTAAACTCAGCCCCTAAACCCATCCCTAAACTCAGTCCCTAAACCCATCCCTAAACCCATCCCTAAACTCAGTCCCTAAAACCATCCCTAAACTCAGCCCCTAAACCCATCCCTAAACCCATCCCCTAAACCCATCCCCTAAACCCATCCCTAAACCCATCCCTAAACCCATCCTCTAAACTCATCCCCTAAACCCATCCCTAAACTCAGTCCCTAAAACCATCCCTAAACTCAGTCCCTAAACCCATCCCTAAACTCAGCCCCTAAACCCATCCCTAAACTCAGTCCCTAAACCCATCCCTAAACCCATCCCCTAAACCCAGCCCCTAAACCCATCCCTAAATTCAGCCCCTAAACCCATCCCTAAACCCATCCCTAAACCCATCCCCTAAACCCATCCCTAAACCCATCCCCTAAACCCATCCCTAAACCCATCCCTAAACTCATCCCCTAAACCCATCCCTATACTCAGTCCCTAAACCCATACCTAAACCCATCCCTAAACTCATCCCTAAACCCATCCCCTAAACCCAGCCCCTAAACCCATCCCTAAACCCAGCCCCTAAACCCATCCCTAAACTCAGCCCCTAAACCCATCCCTAAACTCAGTCCCTAAACCCATCCCTAAACCCATCCCTAAACTCAGCCCCTAAACCCATCCCTAAACTCAGCCCCTAAACCCATCCCTAAACTCAGTCCCTAAACCCATCCCTAAACTCAGCCCCTAAACCCATCTCTAAACCCATCCCTAAACTCAGCCCCTAAACCCATCCCTAAACTCATCCCTAAACCCATCCCTAAACTCAGTCCCTAAACCCATCCCTAAACCCATCCCTAAACCCACCCCTAAACCCATCCCTAAACCCATCCCTAAACTCAGTCCCTAAACCCATCCCTAAACTCATCCCTAAACCCATCCCCTAAACCCACCCCTAAACCCATCCCTAAATTCAGCCCCTAAACCCATCCCTAAACCCATCCCTAAACCCATCCCCTAAACCCATCCCTAAACCCATCCCCTAAACCCATCCCTAAACCCATCCCTAAACTCATCCCCTAAACCCATCCCTATACTCAGTCCCTAAACCCATACCTAAACCCATCCCTAAACTCATCCCTAAACCCATCCCCTAAACCCAGCCCCTAAACCCATCCCTAAACCCAGCCCCTAAACCCATCCCTAAACTCAGTCCCTAAACCCATCCCTAAACCCATCCCTAAACTCAGCCCCTAAACCCATCCCTAAACTCAGCCCCTAAACCCATCCCTAAACTCAGTCCCTAAACCCATCCCTAAACTCAGCCCCTAAACCCATCTCTAAACCCATCCCTAAACTCAGCCCCTAAACCCATCCCTAAACTCATCCCTAAACCCATCCCTAAACTCAGTCCCTAAACCCATCCCTAAACCCATCCCTAAACCCACCCCTAAACCCATCCCTAAACCCATCCCTAAACTCAGTCCCTAAACCCATCCCTAAACTCATCCCTAAACCCATCCCCTAAACCCACCCCTAAACCCATCCCTAAACCCATCCCTAAACTCAGTCCCTAAACCAATCTCTCAACCCATCCCAGGCGCTCCCCGGTTCCCGGGGCGGGGAGCGCCCCCTGCCGGTCAGAGCAGAGAAGGCAGAAGGGGACGCGGGGCTGGGACCGAGCTGGGACGGGGCTGGAACGGGTCTGGGACTGGGCTGGATCCGAGCTGGTACTGGGCTGGGACCGGGCTGGATCCGAGCTGCGACTGGGATGGGACTGGGCTGGGACCGGGCTGGGACCGAGCTGGGGCTGGGATGGAACCGAGTTGGGCCTGGGCTGGGACGGAGCTGCGAAGAGGCTGGGACGGGGCTGGGGACCGGGCTGGGACGGAGCTTCGGGAGTGCAGCTCGGGGTCACGGCCACCCTGTCACCCCCTCATCCCATCGCTCTGTAGTCCCATCACCCTGCCAGTGCCTCACCTTGCCACCCCACCACTGCTGTTGTCAACCTGTCACCCCATCACGGCTGCTCCCGCAGGTAGATGTGACTTGCCCCCAAAGTTCCCCCGGAACCCAGCCTCAGAGGTTCACGCTGGGCAGACCCCAACGTGCTGCCCACCGCACCAGCGAGCCCGGCACCTCTTCCTGCTGTCCCCCCGCCCAAGCTGTGCCGTGGTGCCCGGCTCCCCACCCTAGCCACCACTGCCTCCACTCCCTTCTGCCCGGTGGGTCTTGGGGTCCTTTGGCCACCCTGCAGCATCACCCTCCTGCTCAGAGCTCGATGGGCTGCACCAGCCACTGCCCAGCTGCTCGGGCTTTGGCTCAGCACCTCCCGGAATCCTCATCTGTCTGCAGGGACACTTCCTTTTGCACTCCCCCCAAACCCTGCCCGACATCGACACCCAGGGCCTGTGTTGCACCTCTCAAACACACACTGAATCATAAACAATTATCCCCCATTTCAGGTGTCTGTCCTTCTCTCAGAGGAGACGTGTTTAGAGCCGGGGGCCAGAGCAGCACTTCTGCCACCCACAGTGCCCCAGACGTCCCCAGGTGCCAGGAGCGCTGCAGGTGCTCCCTGCCGTATGTCCAGTGCCCGGTGAACCGAATCATGCTGTTCCTCTTCTTCTCTTCCTCGAGGGAGAAGGCGCAGCTGACACACGCCTAGCTGTTCTCCATGGGGCTGTCCCTGTCCCCGCAGTGTAGGTGGGCTCAGAACAGGAAGTTCAGAGGTACCACCTACACTGTGCAGCATCTGCAAGAAAAACTCCTGTAAATCGAACACTTTCCAGCTTCTCTCTGCTCACTGGCGAAGAAGGAACTAGCTGGATGCTGGCACAGGGCCAGCCTGGACCCGCTGGGGCTCCTGGACAGAGTCTGCAAGAGGGAGCTCCTGGAAGGGGTGGCGACGGATCCACACTTGGGGAGTGCGTTCCTGTCCTGCAGATGGAGTAGAAAGTTCCCTGCAGAGATTTGAGAGCAGAAAGCAATGGCAGAAAGGCTGCCCGGAAGAGGATCCAGGCTCCGACCCGCCCCGGAGGCGGGCAGCGGGACAGCCGCTCTGCTTGGCCCCGCTCCACAGCTGCCAGCTCAAAGGGCCGATTGTCTGCCGGCGCCAGATGTGCCGCTTCGGGCGGCGGCACAGAGAGGCTTTTCTGCTCTTCTCAAAGACAGATCTGTGCCCTTCCCGTCGGGAAGGTCCCGCTGCGCCCTCCGGCCCTTGCCAGATCCCCGGCAGCCGGGAACCCGCGGGGCGCCGGCCGGAGAAGGGCGCTCTGTGTGCCGGGCACGAGTGGCCTTTCCCGGTTCCGCTGGAAATGTCAAAAGGGAGCCGGACGCCGTCAGCCCGAGGGCTCTGCGGCGGGGGGAGTGAAGCCGGGGCAGGGAGAGTGGAGACCTGAAAGCAGCTGGAAATAACTCCCCAGGGAAAAACTGAGTTTGGCTGTGTAGGGCAGAGAGGCATCTGCTGGGTAGGAAATTCCCTCTTTGTCCAAAGGACTCAGCTGGCAACTTTGCTGGGTGCTAGAGGGCAGAGAGCACAGAAGCAGAAGGGTTTTGGGGGCTGGTTTCTGCTCACGGTGTACAGCCAGCCCCATCCTGCTCTGCAGGGTGAAGGGTCGAGCTGGAAATCAGTGGGTGGAGCTGAGACCACATCACCCACCAGGCGATGGCGACATCCTTGTCCCCACGCGGGCCAGTGCCGATCACCAGGGGCTGGGGATGTCAGGGCTGCTGCCCCTGAGCATTTTGACAGGGCTGCAGCTGGGACCTCACCCTACTGCGGCACCGAAGTTAGAGGAATTCACAGGGGCAGGTGTCCCCCTTTCCAGGAGTCACCCCTTTTGGGGACAATCAGCTTGGGCACCTCTTTTCAAAACCCATTTTAGAGTCTGCTGGCTACAGGAGGACATGAGGGCCCAGAGCCCCTAAAAGAAAATGGCCATTTTGAAGGAGTGTAGTGTTTCAGCCAAGATTACAGATCTTCAAGGCAACCAAGGCTGCAATCCGCCGTGCACAGCGTAATCCCAGTACTGGAACGTCCCAGACGCGGGAACATCCCCGTGACGGGTGTCGCTGGCCGTTGGGGTGTGTTAGGGCCACCCACAGCAGGACTTGCCGCCGCCGGGGCAGCAGCCCCGGGCGGGGCCGGCGGGGCTGGCCCGTGGCCAAAGCAAACCCCAGCTGCAGAAAGCCGGAAAGCCCTCACGGCATTTCCCTCAGCACTGATAAGGCTGAGCTGCAATCGTACCCACAAAAAAAGCTGTCCCGGCCTTCCCCGGGCTAGCCAAGTGCCGTGCCAAGCACATCAAGGATTGCCCAAGATAAATGCCCACGCCTGCCGTGCCGCACAGGCACACAATCTCACATGCGGCCGGCTAGATCAGAGGGGACACAGGCTGGGGACAGGAGACAAGGGCACCCTGCACCTGGACTAGGGCTGGGCCTGCAGGGCTGTGCTGGGGACAAGAGGATCACGTACCTTGGTGGAAGGTAGCAGGAGGTGGCATGGAGCAAGAGGTCCCCAGGGAGAGGGTGTCATTGAGGGTGGTCTGTGTTTGGTGCAGGTGCATCAGCATAGCCCTAACCTGGGTTCAAGGAGGTCTCCAGGAGGTGATGGGTGCTGGAAAATGGCAAGGCAGGAGGCTTTTGGCAAGGAGTCTGTGGTTGTCCTGCTGTCAGGGTTTGGCTTCCCCCAGTGGCTTCAGCCTTCATGCAAGCCCCCTCTCTTGCCAGCTCAGCTGGGTCTGAGCACCATGTGTGCACCCACAGCTCCTTGGGGACCCTTCCCCAGATCCCACACTGCTGGGGAAGTGGCTCCAGCTCCACTCTTGGGCTGCTTGTTTTGCTGCAGCATCTCAGGGAGGAAGGATCTGAGCAGAGAGGTGATGGAGGAAGCAAGATTTCTGTTCACTCCCAAACCTGCAGGCAGAAAACAAGGACATCCTGCTGGGGTGGCTGGGCAGGGACGCTGTGCCTGTGGGGAAGGCAGTGTGCTGGGCTGGGACATTGCTGGCATTAACACCCTTTCCTACAGGGACTGGATCAGACAGAGCCTCATAGCTTTTGCCTCTGGTCTCACACCCTGCCCAGCCTGGCCAGCTCGTTCAGGAGGCCATGGAGGGGGCGGTGGAGCCAGGAGCCAAGCTCAGGCAGGCTTGGTGGAGCTGGAGCAAGCAGAGATGAACTCAGGCAGCCAGGAGATGGCTGGAACACATCTGATCATCTGTTTTCCAGGTGTGCCCAGAGCACGCACTGCTCCTCCCTGCCATGGGTCACCACTGGCCAGCCTGGACACCCAGGACTTCAGAGCCCACTGCCTCAGAAAGGACCAAGATGCTCCTGCTTCCCATGGGGGAGACCAGGGTGCCCAGGGGTCAGGATGCCACTACCCAGGGAACAAACGGAGTCATCCAGAGCTGCAGCAAGTGGAATGGCTCATGCTGCAGCACATGGGGCTGCAGCCCTTTCCCAGCAGCATTTCTCAGGGTCTCTCCACCCAGAAGCCATCTGAATGACACAGAATGACAGCCAATGCCTGCTTGTAGCCTGCCAAAAGCTTGGACAAGCTTTGTGTGTTTTCTCATGCACCAGCACCACCCAATTCCTGTGCTGTGTGCAGAGGGACAGAAATGCAGCCTGTTGTGTCAGTCTGCAGTCACCTCCAGCTCCTGGGGCTCTGTTCCCAGCACACTGTGGAGAAGCACCAGCTGTGCTGGTGTGAGTCACAACACATGCACACAGGTGCACCCACATTTCCTACTGCTCTGATGGGAAAAGAGGCATGATCACATTCACAGTCCCAGTAGGGACTGACAGAGAGAAAAGGATTTAGATTCACAAGGAAAGTAATTTTTTGAGACCTTCTTCTGAACCAAAAAAAGCTTTTCAGTAGATCTGATTCTATGAAAACTCATCAGTTCCTGGAGCTTTTTGTTCAGATGGACACTTCTACGAGGGTCAGGGCTGATTTCAATGGCCATTGTGAAGGAGCAGCTGTGCCAGACCCAAAAATGATGCCATGAAAGTCAGCAGAGCCCAGACAGCTGAATGACAACACTCTACCACCAGGAAACCACTGAGGGTTTTTTTTGGCAGAACTGCCCCTACAAGAGGAACAGAAGCCTGGCTAGCCCTCCCCACTCCTCCATGCAGGGTTACGGGAGAGACGCTGAATGCAAGAGCTTGGCCCCATTCTGTGGAAGACCCTGGTCCTTACCTGTAGCCTTCCCCAGACTCAGCATCTGTGCATCTTCTGCCCACACAGGCACAAGTTCTAACACCCACAGCCTCACAGCTACACTTTGGTTAATCCAGACCTTGGCACAGGTGTGGCTGCAGTCTCTGTCATTTGCCTCCAAGCCTGGGTTCAACTACACGTGCTGGGCAGTGCCAGCCTGGGCCAGCTGGTGCCACAGCCCCGGCAGGTCCTGGCTCGGCCTGGTGTGGGGTGAAGCCATCACACTTGGTGGCCAGCCAAGGCTGCAGAAGCACTTTGCTCCATGTGATCTGCTCTTGGATGCAGATGGGATTTACACGGGGTATGAACATCAACCAGCCTAGGTGAGTTCTCTGGCCATGGCCTCATATTTGAGTCCCACGTAGTTTCTGCAGAAAACAATGAATATTAGAAACAAGGGCTGTCCCTTGGGTTTGATTCTTCTCAGTGACCAGAACTTAAAGCCAGAGGAGTCTGATCCCTGCAGGGAACAATGCCATCCCTCTTGTTCAAAGGCTGCTGGTGAGTCTCAGCCTGGAAATATCTCTGAGCTCACACAGTTTTGTGATCCAGCACCACATTCAGGCAGCCCCAGGGCTGTATTTCTTTGGTGACGCTGGGTTGTTTGTAGTCTCCTCACTCTTCCACAGCTCAGCCCTCGTGCTGGGGTGGCAGCAGTCACGTGGGGGTCTGGCACCCACAGAGCTGCAGTGACATCACTTTCCCAAGCTCATGTTTCCTCAACTCCTCCTTTGCTGTTTTTTTCTCTTTGCAGGGAGGAAACTAGAATTGCTGCCTGGAGGTGGGTGACGTTTTTGTCAGATGTCGAAGAGCAGAAGTGAGGGACCTGGATGTGGGCCCGTCATGGAACTCTGAGCCGGGTTGCGGGGCATGAGCTCCACAGCCCAGCTGGGCACTGCTGGGACCTGGCTCATCACCCCAGACTTCACCTTTCCTGACCTGGACAGAGAAGGTAAAGCCACATTGTACAGGGGACCCAGGCAATTTCTTCTCCAAGCAGTCAGTGAATCGGCAAGAGCTGTGCTATTCCAGACCTGCTTTGGAGACTGATTGAGGGTGTGAAATCACCAAGTTCATTATTACCACAGGAGGCCAAGTATGCAAATGAATTGGAGAGGGACGAGGTCTGTCAGTGGAGGTAGATTCATTAGAGCTATTAAGGTACTTCCGTCAGGATGCAAGCCCTTTCCCAGGAAGTCCCCAAACTGCCTGCCAGCAGCTGGGAGGGACGTCGGGAAGCACATCGTGTTTCTCCTGCTCTTCCCGTGAGTAGTGTTACAGTAGTGCCAGATATGGAAAAATACCCGTGAAGTTCAGAGCCGAAAAGGAAAGAAAAAGAAGCTAAAATCTTTGCTGAGGGTTTCAGCGCTGAAAAGGTCTGCAGCAGTTAGTGAGGGCAAGCTCTAAGGTGGGGAATGGCCGGGGTCCTTACAGGATGGGGGGAGAGCCCAGAGCTCGCGGCTCAGCGAGCAGCACGGGAAGCAGGCGGGGAAGAAAGCTGGCAAGAAAAGGAGACAGACAGCCGCTGCTGGGACAGGGAGGGCTGCCAGGAAACCCAGCGGGGCCAGGCCCGGGGAGCCCAGCCAGACCCAGAGGCATATTTCTCCCGGCCCTGGGTGGGACGAGGGCAAGATGTGCGAGAGTGGCTGTGCTGGGGGAGCACGGTGGTGCAGGAGCTGGACCCCAGCCACCCGCCGGGCCCCAGCCAGCAGCGGGGTTGAGCTCAGGGCAGAGAGTACGCCAGCATCGGGGCGATATGAGCAGGGGATCCCCCTTTCTGTACGGTGACCATCCCCGATGTGGACAGGTTAGGGAGAATCCCATCCCCAGGGTGACTGCAGTAGGCGCAACCCATCCCCAGGGTAATCAGGACAGGGTACCTGGGGGTGACAAGGGTAGGGGACACCCCTCCTCCCAGGTGACAGGAACGGGGCACATCGCGCCCCGGGTGGCCACGGGGACAGCGATATCCCCTCCCCAGGCGGAGAGGGAGCTAGCGGGGATGCCTCGGGGCGAGCGGCCGGGGGCGGTACCTGTCCCGTCGGGCTCGGGGCCGCTTCCCGCCCGCCCCCGCCCCGCCCCGGCCGCTCCCGCTCCCGCCCGCCCTCGGCCCGGGGCTGCGGCGGGCAGCGCTGCCTGGCGCCGCGGAGCAGCCCGAGAGTCCCGGGCCCGGGGCTGTGTCCAGGCTGCAGCCCAGGAGCTCGGCGGCACGGTGAGGGACGGCGGGGACCGGGCGGGACGGGCCGGGCCGGGCGGGCCCGGCGGCGGCGGGGCGGGGGCTTGTCCCGGTGGCGGCCCCCGCAGGTCCCCGCACCCGCCGCTGCCCGTGGCCCCCGGACGGGCCGCGCCGGAGCCCCGCAGACGCGGCGGGACCACGGCGGGATGGGGCGGCCCCTGCATCCGCCGCCCCGGGGGCTCCGCCCGAGCGGCCCCGGCGGCGGGAGCGGGAGGGGAGCGGGGCCGGGGCCGGGCTGGAACTGTCCCTCTCCGGTGGCGGCGGCGGGGAGACCCAGAGGTCCCCTGGGCTGGGGACGGGCTGTCGCCCCGACGTGCCGGTGCCTGGAATGTGCTGCTGGCACCCCGGGGCGCTGGGCATCCCCCAGGGCTGCCGGGAACCCCTGAGGTTGGGAATGCGGGTGTACTCCCGGGGAACTGCAGGGCTGGGGGTTCTGGGGACTCCCTAGGGTCCTCGGGACCTCTTCAGACTGGGTGTGCTGTGGGTTCCCCGGGGGGTGGGACATGGCACCCCGGGCTGCTGCAGGCCCCTCTGGGGTACCGAAGGGCACAGCAGTGCTCGGGGCTCGAGGAAGGGAAAGGGCTTGATGTTCTTTGGTGAAGCTGTAGGGAGCCTATAGTGCTGTAGGTGTGAGGGGGTTGATAGAGCTGATCCCCACGTGGGTAAGTTTGTGTGTGGACTCTACACCTCTTGTGTGTGAGCTCAGGGAGGTCCCTGAGGGGCTGGAGTGGGTGCAGAGCCTGGGCGGCCCCTTTGGCCTCCCAGCCAACCGGGCCATCGATGACGACAACTCCAGAAATAACAGTCCAACCCTGAAATTAGACTGTTGAGATGATCATTTCCCTTTCTCTCCCTGGGTCAGCATTGTGCACCCACCCACCTGGATCCAGCTCCTCCAGGAGCAGCTCCAGCGTAGACAGCTGGCTGTGGTTGCCTGGGCAAATAAGCACAGGCTGTCCCATGCAGCCCCTGCAGCAGGGGACAGGGAAACGAAGGTGTCGTGAGCCCTGGATACCTACTGCTGCACCCAGCTACAGTGCTGGCAGGTAACACTGCAGGTGACAAGCATGTGTGACAGCTCACTGTGTGAGGAGCCCGAATCCTGGCAGGCTGCTGGCAGCGGAGGAAGCTGTGTGCTTGCTCAGTGGTTTCCCTTTAACTTTGGAACAGCCTCAGTTCCAAGCTTCAGGGCTTATCGCCTGCTCAGCTACAAGGGAAGCATGCCTGGTTGAGATAAATCAAGTTGTGCTGGCCAGGGCTGCTCTGGACTCTGTTCTTCTCACATTCCTCATGACCTCAGTATTTTGGCTCAGGAGGAGAGCCAGGGAGAACCCTCTCTGTGTCCAGCCCTGGCCCTGCCAGTGGAGCAGCTCGAGCTGTGCTGCAGCAGGTGGCTGAACCGGGCTGAGGGCTGCTACAGCTGTGGCCCTGGGGAGGAAAAGGGCCCAAAGGTCTCAAGCTTTAGGAACAGCTCTCCCAGACCTCTCCTCTGCTAGTCCAGGAGCTTGGGAACCCCAAGGGGAAGTTGCACCATAAGGCCAGGGGTCACAAGGTGCTGCCTGCAGCTGGGACTGAGGCATGAGGCCCGGGTGGTACCTGGGCTGTGCCAAGGTGCCCAGCCTCCCTCATCCCTGACATGACTTCTGATTGTAATCGAGCAGAGCAGCTCCAGTTTTGGCCCCATGTTTCCCATGCTGGCATTGGTACAACAGCATGAGGGGAAAATACAGGTGTGAGCCCAGGGCAAAACATAGCCCAGCCTCTACGGGGGTGGTTGGGTGCCTGTGCATCTTCCTCCTCTCCCCCTCACTGCCAAGCCTCTCTACCAGTCCTTTGCTTGTACCATCCTGCTTTTCTGTTGAAACACCAGTGCTAGAAACAGCACTCCTTGCTTCAAAAGACAGCTGGGATCATGTAAGGGCTCCCCACAGGGGTCCATGTGCCCAGGCCCTTTAGCAACGGGCACCAGTGCCCAAGGGAGCAGCTGAAGCTGCTGAAAATCAGCCTTTGGCACCAAAGTGGCTGGTATAATTGGCCCCAGCCAAGACTTCAGCCCAGGTGGAGGGCGGCTGCCTGTATGATGCCATGGTGGTGCCAGCCAGGTCCAGCTGGTGCTCACAGTGGCTGGGCCATGGGTGCGGGGACTCAACCTGCTGCACATCTGCTCCCCCTTGTCCAATCTAGCCCCACACCTCTTCCCCAGCCCAGGGACAGTTTGCACAGCCTGAGGAGCCTGGGTGGTTTTCGCTTCTTGCAGGAGGGTTTGAACATCATGGGGTCCCTGGGGCCACTCGGATATTGTTGGTGGCTGGCAGGTCCCATCACCATTTTTGGAGCTGGCTGAAGACAGAAACTCGTGCCCTAGTCCAGCCCATCCTATCAGACCAAAAGAAATGGGGTCTGGAAGCAGTGGGAGGATGTCTCCCACAGTCGGGATGCAGCTGCAGACATTGGCTGAAGGGGCCATAGGAGGTGGCAGGTGACAAGCAGCCTGTCCTCAGCTCAGTGGAGGGGACACCAGTGCAGTGCTGGTGCAAAGGGCACCTTTGCTGCTGGAGTGGCGTGGGAGGTCTCCAGGCCTTGGCAGAGGAGGTTTTTCCTGTCCCCAGGCAGGACAATACCCAGGCTGGGCAGCGGAAGGGAGCTGCCGGCCACTTCCCCCCGAGGAAATGCTCCTGCTGGCTCTGGCTCCTGTTGCTCTCTCTTCCTCTTTGATTTACAACGTGTGTGGAGCCCAGCGGGAAGTTTGTCCTGGCCCCAGCACTGTTTAATTACCTGCAGCAAGGGCCATGCAGAGGAGGAAGCCCAACTCTTCCCAGGATGGGAGGGACTAGAGGAGGTGGGGGATGTGTGAACTCTCTGGGGCATGAAGCCAGCAGCTTGGGAATGGTGGATGCCAGCATGGAGCCGGGATGTTACCAGGGAGGTGGAATGGGTGCCTGCTCCAGGGTGGGATGATTCCAAGGGAGGTGGAATTTGGGATGTGCATTGGCTGTGGGTGGGTTGGCAGAGGAGTGGGAGAGCCCCAGAATCTGTCCTGGTGGCTAGTGGGAAGTGTTTTATCTCTGCCCAGTTGAACTCGGTGCCCAGCCCGAGCCTGGCCTGGTGCTGCCTCAGCTGCTCTGCTCCACGGGGTCAAGGGGACTGAGGGCTGGTGGCTGCAGCATTGACACGAGGGGCAGACGTGGGTGTTTCTGTGCAGCCAGGGCCAGATCCTGCATCGTTCCCTGTGCAGCTCTGAGCCTCAGCTTCCCTGAGGGCTGTGCCCAAGCCACCATTCCTCTGTGGCATTTCTCCTCCCCTGATTTCTTCTGAAAATAGTCCAGTGCCAAATGCTTTGCCCACCAACAGCTGCTCAGCCCCATGGGCACAGCCATCAGAACTCTGGTGCCATGCACAGCAGCAATGGGTGCTGCCAAGGTGCTGTTGTCCCATCGTGCTCCTGCCAGGAGCATTTCGCAGCTGGGCCCCAGCATCCAGATGCTGCAGCAAGTCCTACCTCAGTGCTCACAGCTGGTCGCACCTCCAGCCATGAGCTCACTTCTGGACCACAGCTGTATCCTCTTGGCCCTCCTCCAGTGTGTCCATGCCTGGCTCCTGGGAAAACCAGGCTCCCATTTCATTCCCCTTTGCCTTATCCCACATTATGGACAGTGGAAAGCAGTCAGGTCCCTCCTGGGGGTCATTGGCCCCTCAGGACACTCCTGAGGCCTTGTGGGGCACTCTGGGTGGCAAGAATAGGCATCACACCCAGCACTGACAGGTGCTGGCTGCTCCCTGCAGTCACGTGCCTTTGTCAAAGCATCGTTTCCCTTTATCCAAAGCAAACTTCGCACTGAGTATTGCACCTATACAGGTTTCAGCCTCTTTTTTTTCCTGGCCTGCTCCCACTGTATGGCCAAGCTGCAGCTCGTGACCCTTGGAGCTGGCAGCATGGCCATCCCAGCTGAGCTGTGGAGCATTCCTTAAATGTGCAAACAATCCTGGCACCATGGGCAGCACTGCGGTCGCCCAGCCACCAGCTCCAGCATTAGCCCTGGGCTGGGGGAGACCAGGGGACCTGACAAATGGCAGGGGGCAGCCACAGGGCTCTCCCTGGGTGGGGGTCAGGGCTGTGTGGCTGCCTGGGGCTTGCCAGCCCTGCGGTCACAGGGTTTGGCTGGACGTGGTCTCGTTGCAGGTTGATGGTCTTCTGGTCAGCAGCATTCTGGGAAGATGGCTCAGCCAGCACCCCTGAACCAGAACCTCCCAGGTAAAGAGACCAGGGTTGTCAGCAGGTAGTGACAGCAGAAGGAGTGCAAGGGGGGTGGCAGGGCTGAGCTGTCCCATCCCATCCCATCCCATCCCATCCCATCCCATCCCATCCCATCCCATCCCATCCCATCCCATCCCATCCCATCCCATCCCATCCCATCCCATCCCAGTGGAGTTCCTCACTCCAGCACCAGCCCTGACATGGACTGTGTGCCCTGTGATTACACTACAGCACTGAGGATGCTAGAGAGAGACACATTGCACATCATGGAGGAGATGGGCCTGCAGGCTGTAAATTCCAGTATAACCCAGTTAGAAAAGCCATCCTGTCTCCACTAACCATTCCTTCTCCTCTTGCAGATCTTGGGGGCCCGTTCTTGTATCGGGACCAGGACGATGGAGAGAAGAGCTCGTATTCTGTGGAAACCCCTTATGGCTTCCTGCTGGACCTTGATTTCCTGAAATATGTTGATGATATTGAAAGTGGCCAAACACTCAAGAAAGTGCCACTGCCTCGCAGGGTGAAAGGGTCCCGTCCACTGCCCAGCATGCTGCGCAGCCCCAGCAGCCACACCAGCGCCTGGACCTCCACTGAGTCCCTCACCTCCACGGCCAGCGAGGAGGGCAGGACTGCGCTGCTGCTGTCCTCACATGGCCGAGCACCCCTGGAGCCTGCGAGCAAGTCAACCTCCCACCCCATCTTGCCACCGCCGGTGCGGCTGCTCCCACCTCCCACCCGCAAGTGTCTTGTGCCAAACCCACGGGTGGAGAAGACCTTGCTGGAGACAAGCAGGAGGCTGGAGCAGGAGCAGGGCCGTTTGCAGGATATTGGTGGTCCCTCCCACGTTGACCTGCCGGGTGCCCTGGGCCAGCCACCCCACTGGGTGCCAGTGGGTGCCGAGGGCCAGGCAGGCTGGGGCCGGGTGAGCCCTGGCAGCTCGGGGCGCAGCACTCCAGCTGCAGGGCTCGGCACGGCCCCGCTGCAGCACGTGCGGGAGCAGATGGCTGCAGCCCTGCGGCAGCTCCGGGACCTGGAGGAGCAGGTGAAAACCATCCCACTCCTGGAGATGCAGATCTGCGAGTTGAAGAGGGAGAAGGCAAAGTTGCTGGAGAAGCTGTCGGCAGAGCCTGGCGAGGCATTGTATCACCCCTCTGGCTCTGAGGCAGGGGCAGAGGGTGAGGAGGGGGCCCATACAGGGCCAGAGAGCGAAGCAGAGCCAGTGAAGGGACGAACAAGTAAAATTGCAGAGCTGAGGAAGCTGACAGAGAAGCTGGCTGTGCCGGAGCGGAACATCAGGGCTTGGCCAGGCAAGAGGGTGGCTGAGAGGCCGTGCCGCTCTGTGGCAGTGGGTGAAGATCAGGCCATGACAGATGCCGTCTTCTACTACCGGTCGCAGCAGGAGAGTGGGGATGCGCCAGACAGCGGCACGCGGCGATGCAGGGATGTGGCCGTCTGGGTGATCGAGTCCTCGCTGGGGCTGGCCACTGAGGCAGAGCGGGAGCTGGAGCTGCTGCAGCAGACGGTAGGGCACCAGAAGGAGGTAATCACCCTGATGGAGGGGCACCTGCAGGAGGCCACGCGGGAGCTGGAGGAGCTGCGGCTGGAGGTATGCGCCCGCCGGCCCCGCGAGCAGGTGGACAAGGAGGTAATGGCCATGCCACAGGTGGCCGAGGCACTGGTGGAGGCTGTGGTAGTGACACAGAGCCGGGCAGCTGGCGACCCCCCAAAGACAGCAGAGGCAGGTGTGGAGTGCTGCCCCTCAACGTCCTGTGTTGCCGTGGACTGCCGCCCTGACGGGCGGGACGTGGCAGTTGGACCCGATTCAGCTGCCAGCTGTGATGATAAGGGCAGCCAGACAGATGTGAGCAGCGTTGTCCTGGCAGGAGAGGAGAAGGAGTCCGGTGCGGGTGAGATGATGGAGCCTGGCCTGGGTGATGGCCTGAGCAGCCTCTCAGCGCCAGGTGCAGGAGCAACGGCGGAGATGTGCCCAGCCAGCCAAGGCCCTGGGCCAGCTGTACTGGAGACAACACACAGTAACTGGGGCCCAGCCCCAGCACAGGACAGTGGAGCTGCCCCAAGCCCTACAGCCAGTGAGTGTCACCAGGGATGATGCCAGGATCTGGGTTGGAATGTTCCTGCAGGAAGGGAGAGGATGCCCTTGTTGGGGACAATGCCTGCAGGGCCAATGCTACCCATGCTCCAGCAGTTGCCCATGTCCCTTCCATGCCCGCCCGGGGGTCTAGTGGGTTTGGGGTGCTTGGCTAGCTCCAGAAGAGACTGTTTCCACAAGCATGTAGTGACAGGACAAGGGGGAGTGGTTTCAAAATGACAGTAGGTTTAGATTAGACATTAGGAAAAATTCCTTACTGTGAAGTGGTGATGCCCTGGCACAGGATACTTAGAGAAGTTGTGGATGTCCCATCCCTGGAAGTGTTTAAGGCCAGGTTGGATGGTGCTCTGAGCAGCCTGGTCTAATGGAAGGTGTTCCTGACTATGGCAGTGGAGTTGAAATGAGATGATCTTTAAGGTCTCCTCTAACCCAGACCATTCCATGATTCTAAAATTCTGTGATTCTCACTCACTGGCCCTTGGCATCCATTTCTTTCCCTGTAGGAGCCCTGAAGTCCATCATGAAGAAGCGGGATGGTCCTCCCCGGAGCAAGACAGAGGGCAGCAAGAAGAGCCTGCAGTTTGTGGGCGTGCTGAACGGAGAGTACGTGAGCCAATCCTGGTCCCCTGCATCCCTGTCCTGGGCTAGGGCCCGTGGCAGGGCCTGAAGGGGGCCAGACTGGTGCTGTGTTGCCACTGAGCATCCTCCCTCTGTGCAGGTATGAGAGCACATCCAGTGAGGAGGATGAAGAAGGCAACAGCTCCTCTGAGAAGGCTTCGGCCGACAGCTCCAACAGTTCAGAGCAGGGAGACACCGAAACCTCAGAAGAGGAGGCCGGGGAAGGCACGTGCGAGCCCAGACTGGAGTGCAAGGGGACTGATATGACCCTGCTGGAGCCCCCTGAGGTGAAGGAAAAGTAAGTGCCAGTGGAAAAGGCTCCCTGCTCCCTGGCCAGCTGGGAGCCATGGCACTGGCCCTGCAGGTCGGGGCATCTGCCCCAATTTCAGTGATGCCAGTGGGAAAAACCCATTCAGCTGTAGAGACCATTCATCAGGAACAATCCTTCCAGTTTCTTGGGTCTGCTAAGGAAAGGATGAGAGGCCCCAAATGCTTCTTTGCTGCAGAAGATAGTTTAGAGTGGGACAAAAAAACCAACAGCCTTCAATAGCATTTTTCAACAAAAGGAAAAAATGTGGCCTAAGAATGGGCGAATCATGCCCAAGCACACCCATATAAGGCTCTGTTCTATGGCAGTTTGCAGAGGCTGAAGCAGCCAGGGTGCATCCACTGGGCTGGAGGTTGCACTCTGGGGACCTTGTGGAGAGTTACAGGCACTGTGGAGCTCACAGGTTTGGTGGGGTGATGCAGCCCCACACCAGGGACATCCTCACGCTCTCCACAGGTTCGAGCTGAGCCCCAGGATGAGGGAGGCCTGCCTCATTGTCAAGACCCACCTGGGCCACCCGGGTGCTGCCAAGAGCAAAGAGGTGGTGAGTGGCGTGCTGGGGTGGGATGGCTTGCCCAGCCCTTGCCAGCATCCCCCAGAGCTGGCCAGCTGGCTCCATTCAGAGAGCAGCCAGCAAAGCCTTAGCACCTTCTCCCAAAATACAGCCCTTTGCTCCAGGTTTTGTCCAGAAACCCCAAAACCCATGTGGACTCAGCTCAGGCCATGCCCAGCATGGGTTTGAGCAGTTCAGGGTCCTGCCTTCACCCAACCCTTCTGGAGCAGGGATTCTGCTCCCTGCCACCTGGGCTGGCAGCAGGGGGTGGGTGCCAGGGTGCGAGGGCATGCAGAGGCTTAGGGGGAGCTCAGCCCCTCTCTGCCCCCAGCTCGCCAGCAGCAGCCTGGTCCTTCAGGAGTGGTTCCGTCTGTCCAGCCAAAAGTTGTCCATCCCTGACATGGTTGCCAACCACCTCCTGGCCTTTGCCGAAGTCTCACCAGCTCTTCTGGCCCACGTGGTGAACCTGGCAGACGGGAATGGCAACACAGCCCTGCACTACAGTGTCTCCCACTCCAACTTCCACATCGTGTGGCTGCTGCTGGATACGGGTCAGTGCCCCCCAGCCCCAGAAACATCCCCTGTCCACCATCCCACTGTACCCCAGGGCATGTCCTGATCCTGTCAGCATGGGGGAAAAGCATTGGCAGCAGAGAGCGAGGAGAACTCCCCTGGTCTGTGTCTGTTCATAGCTGTGGGGGTCAGAAGTCACCGCAGCCCGTTTGGGAGCCCAGATTTTATGGGGGAGACCCATCAGCAGTTCTGTGCCTGTGGGAAGATTCACAGCACCCTGGGCAGGACTGTGAGGGGGAGCCAGGCACGTGGCTTGCTCCATGTCTCTCAACAGCCCTGCAGCATCTTGAGCCCCCTCTGCCCACTCCCTCAGGGATATGTAATGTGGACCACCAGAACAAAGCTGGGTACACCGCTCTGATGCTGGCAGCACTGGCAGCTGTTGAGCAGGAGGAGGACATGAATGTGGTCAGGAGGCTTTTCAGCATGGGCAATGTCAACGCCAAGGCCAGCCAGGTTGGTGCAGTCTGAGGGCCACTACATCTGGACCCTCCCACCCCCAGGCAGACGCCAGAGCCACGCTCAGCTCTTCTGAGGGCAGGACAATGGCTCCAAAACCTGGAGGTGTCAGTGCATGGGGAGGGCATTACCTTAGGAGCTCCTCCTGCCTGGCAGCAGGGCTGTCCCAGCAGTGGTCCTGTGGTGTGGGGACGAGTGGGTAGCACAGGGGGGTGGGGGTGGCCTGGCAGTGTCCCTTCCTTGCAGGCTGGCCAGACGGCGCTGATGTTGGCTGTCAGCCACGGCCGGCAGGAGATGGTGGAAGCCCTGCTCGCCTGCGGGGCTGACGTGAACCTGCAGGACGAGGAGGGCTCCACCGCACTAATGTGTGCCTGCGAGCATGGCCGCCTGGAGACCGTGAAGCTGCTGCTGGCTCAGCCCACCTGCAACATCTCCATCGTGGACAGTGTAAGGTTCTGCCATTGGGCCTGGGCAGCCCATGCTATGTCCTGTCCCCAAGGCCCTTTCTGCATGCTCTCCCTTACTTTCTAGGATGGTAACAATGCTGTTGCCATCGCGCTGGAGGCTGGTCACAGTGACATCGCTGCGCTCCTCTACGCCCACCTCAACAGCATGAAGGCACAGGTACCCGTGAGTACCACACTGCTCCCCACGGGAGGCAAAAGGGCTGAGACACAGACGAGTGTCTCCAGGAAGAGGCTGCAGGAGCAAGAGCAGAGCATTTCAGGTGCCATGTGCTCAGAACAGCCCTGCTGGCCCTGACCAGGAGTCACTGGAGGGGTCTCAGGTGACTACTCTCTTTGCAGCAGGGGACTTCACCGACAGCCACAAAGAGCCCTGGGAGTCCAAAGAAACCAAATTAGAGTGACCTTGGGATCCAGCCAGGGGCCATCATCAGCACTGGGCTGTGATTCACATCCCCTCATCTGCCACCTCTCTTGTGCCAAACCGCTCTCTGCAGCTTTAGTCCCGTCACAAGCACCATCCCTAGCCTCCCTCACCCGTCTCCTCCACTGGATGCAGCCCACACGTGGCCACCTCACCACCAAGTGACCGGAGCCAAGTGACGTCAGGGTGGGACATGGAGGGAGCAGAAGCCACCCCATCCCCTCTGCTCCCTGCCACTACCACTGGAGCTGTGCCACCTGTGAGCCCTCAGCAAGGAGAACAACAGAGAACCAACCCAGAAGAAACACCGCCTGGTTTGTGCTCTCTGGCAGCTCTGAGAAGGCAGTAGTGACAGTGACATGGAGCCGGGCAAGTGACAGATCCTGGCCTCAGCAGGAGGGCAAGTGACAGATCCTGGCCTCAGCAGGGACACTGCTCTGCAGGTACACCCTGTACAGCAATGGGAGAGGGAATGCTGCCTTGGACAGAGCTGGAAGTATTTCCAGACTCAAATACTTGCCCTTCTTTTCTGGCATTTCCTTTCCTGGCTGAAATCTGATTTTTTTCCTCTTTTCAAGCACGTGCATACAAAGCAGAAAAATTATATTGCTTGGCCAAGGGATGAAGTTCAACATGAAATCACTTGGGACTTGATTTGCTCAATGGGAGCAAAACCTCTGAGCAGTTGAGTTGCAGCCAAGTGACGAAAGGGGCTGAGGATGCATTTGGGGACTAAATCTGCCTATCTTATAACCCACAAGGGGAACAGGTCCTTCTCCCAAGGGAAGAGAGACCAATTACCTCCTAAACATTTCCCTAATTAGCCAATCCCACAGACTGTGCAGACAGCCAGAGCCTACAGCAAAGTCCCTCTCTGCCCACTTTTCATCCCAAAAGGGAGAGCAGCTGAAGACACCACCAGGAAAAACACATGGGCCAGAAGAGCTCAGAGCACACACGTGGAAGCTGTAAAGGGGAACATGTATGTTAGAGAATGCGTCTGTGCAAGTGTGTGAGCACCGTGTGGGGTGGGAACAGGGTAAGGACAATGACCAGAAGAAAGGTTTTGCATGACAATGCAGCTCTGCTCTGAGCCCTTCACAAAGGCATTGTTGTGGCCCACATCCCTGCTCCTTGGCCCAGCCTACCCACTTCTGCCCCTGCTTGACCTGCTCTGAGCTGGGGAGCCCCACAGCCCTCTGCAGAAATTTGCTGTCAGCTTTGCACTGGAGTTAATATATAGCGCTTGCTGCCACTCCCTAATACACTACTCTGTTTACTGGTATTTTAATACTGATGTTTATTTTTAAGATATAAATAAAATTTAAAGTTATTTTGAAATATTACAGTGATATCTGCAGTCTCCTGCCTTCTTGTCTGGCTCACAACAAACCCTGCAAGAGCTGCAGCAGAGGCACAGCCCCTGACCTGAACAGGTGACCCCACGTTCCAAGTCATTTACTGCAAGTTTATGTACTGGCTACATCCCTGTCTGGCTTTCTTCCTGCCGAAGTGTCCCAGGCAGCTGCAGCAGTGTGTTTGCCCATTTCTTTCTGCAGCCCTGCACCACCCCTGGTTCTCCGTGGTGCTGATATTACTGCATCCTTAAAGGGCAATCACCAGACCAAGTGTGAAGATGCAAATTGCCTCCCTCCTCAGGTGAAACAGGGACCAGGCTGACCCCACAGGGATATTCCAGAAGCTCTCTAAGCCACTCTGGCCCACTCACCCAGCACTGAGGGCTGTCAAGGGCCAGAGCAAACACTCTTGGGTCACTGATGAAGCTGAAGTGGGAGAATGAACAGCAGCCACAGAACTGAACTATGAGAGGACTTCTGGCACCCCCCAGTTCCGAGTTCTGCTGCATCATACGAGCCAGGGAGCAGAGCCTTGTGCTAATTCTCTGAAACTGAAACCCTCAAAGAATCACAAACTACATCAAGCAACAGCACAAACACAAGAGCTTTCTCCATGGCACAAACTCCTCACGTCATGTTGCCCATGAGCTGCCCAGGGCACAAATAAAACTGCCCAGGGCAGCAGGGACAAATCCCACAAACAGTCTAACATCAGCCCTACAACAATCCTCAGTGCCTGCTTCAGTTCAACATAATGCATATCTGTCCCAGCAGTGCTCTGCTCTTCTTTAGAATACCCAAATCCTCAGTCACACATGCCACTGAACTGCCTCAGTCAAGCTCAGGACTCTGGAGACAAAAACCACTCCCATCAGAGACCATACATGATAGGCTGCAGCTCTGACTGCCCAAACACACCACAAACCTGGACCACTCTATAAGCAGATAAAAAAGGACAATCCTTAAAAACCTGCCCTTGAGTTGTAAGGCTCATTCTAAACTTTTCAGCCCTACTTTTGATTTATGTAATATCCTAAAACCCATCCTGCTATCTGATTTTGTGGTGGAAGGGAAAGCCAAAGAAAGTGAGATGGAGTAGTCAACAGGGGTGACAAGCACTTGCTCTCTGTGGGTGACTGCGAGGAAGACAAGTAGGTATTATTTATGACAGCATTCACTGAGCAGTTTACTGAGAAAAGACAGACAGAAGCAGCAGGCTGTTGCTGTGAAAGCTGGTACCAAGCTTGACTTTTAACTTGTGATTTAATTCCACTGAGGTCCAGTAAGTTTCCAATGCCACTTCATCACATAAAGAAAACGGTTTACCAGGAAAATCAGGATTAAGGCTACTGTAATTAAAACAGAATTATTTTTGTTGTGGCAGGTCAATAAAGATGCAGTAACAGCGATACTACAATGGAGACACTATGTGTAACCCCAGTAACAAGAACGGCATGTTGCTACTGAACCCGAGGAAAGCGGCAGGTACTCAGGTGTGAGACAAACCAGAGTTGTCGGGTGGCGCTTGATGAATGAAACCCGGGCAAGGGGCTACTGGAAAAACCTTTTATTGCAGTGATCCGGCCGTCACGCTCCTCCCCACGCTCGCCCCAAGGCCGAACGAGCTGCGCCAGGCTCCATCCCCGACGGACGATCGGCAGCAGGGGGGCCGGGTCCAGCTCAGCGCAGCCGCCGGGCCTCGCGCTCCGACTCCAGCAGGGTGAGAACGTCGCCTTCACGCACCGGCCCCTTCACGTTGCGGATGATGGAGCGGCTCGTGTCGTCCATGAACTCCACACGCACCTGCGGGGCGGGCCCGCGTCAGCCTGGCCCGGCCCGGCCCGCGGCACCGCGCCCTCCCGGCCCCACCCGCTCACCTGAGTGCACTGCCCCTGAGAGCCGGTCCGGCCCAGCACCTTAGTGACCTGCGGGGGACAGAGTGGACAGTCAGCGCGGCGTCGCGACCCAGCGCGACCCCCTTCCCCCCGGCCCCGCACCCACCCTGGCCAGCTTGATAGGCTGCACGCGGCTCGTGTCCATGGCGGCTCCAGGGCGCTGAAAGGGGCGGCGAAACCCCGCGTCCCCTTATATATCTCCAAGTCTCGCGAGACCCAGTGTTCCGCGCGCGCACTCCCGGCGCCCCCCTCGCTCCTGCCCTTCACCGCGGCCAAGATGGCGACGGCAACTCGTCTGATCCAGCGGCTCCGCAACTTCCTGGCGGGGGTAAGAACAACCCTGGGCTCGGGGCTCCTCTGCCCCGCGGGACGCTGCGCTGCGCCTCCGGCTCTGCGGAGCCTCCGGCGCAGGGCGGCAGCTCCGCCTGAGCTGCTCCGGCCTTGCCTTGCAGCGGGATCTCCAGGCGAAGCTGCAGCTGCGCTACGAGGAGATCGCTAAGAGGTGCCGGGGCCGGGCCGGGCGGCAGGCGGGGCGCTGAGCCGCCCCCACCTCGGCCCCGCCGCTGACGCTCGGGTCGTTCTTTGCCTAGGACCCAGCCGCCTCCGCGGCTCCCGGTGGGCCCCAGCCACAAGCTCGCCGATAACTATTACTGCAGCCGGGACGGGCGCCGGGAGTCGCTGCCGCCCGTGGTGGTGGCGGCGGCGCAGAGAATCCTGCCCGCGGGCGCACAGTCCCGCAGGTAGGTCTGACGCGGGCGGAGCTGCGCCGCTGCTGCAGTGAAGCGGAGTCAGCCTTGTTCCTGATTTGTACCAGGAACACGAGAACGCTCCCAGCGGCAGTGGGAAGTTACCCAGATTGGTAGAAGAATGTGGAACTGATTATTTGAGTCTATATTTCCTTGCAAATAAGTGAGGCGGGAGGAAGTTGACTCTGCTTTGACAATACCCCACCTAGATCATCTGTGTCCAGCTCCGGAGTCTCCAAGAAGGGACCCGTTGCAACGAGTCCAAAGGAAACCACAAAGATACTCCGAGGGCTGGAGCCCCTCTGCTCTGGAGCCAGGCTGGGAGAGCAGAGCCCCTTGCAGGGCCTGAAGGGGCTCCAGGAGAGCTGGAGAGGGACTGGGGACAAGGCCTGGAGGGACAGGACCCAGGGAATGGCTTCCACTGCCAGAGGGCAGGGCTGGATGGGATATTGAGAATGAGGAATTGTTCCCTGAGGGGGTGGGCAGGCCCTGGCACAGGGTGCCCAGAGCAGCTGGGGCTGCCCCTGAATCCCTGGAAGTGTTCAAGGTTGGATGGAACTTGGAGCCACTTGGGATGGTGGAAGGTGTCCCTACCCAGGGTAGGGGCTAGGACGAGATGGGCTTTAAAGTCCCACTCAATCCAAACCATTCTGGGATTCTGATTAACAAACACCTCCAGCACTACTTTGCAGCTTGGACTTCTGATGAAATTCAAGTGTGATTTCTAGAGTGTTGCTAAAGCCTCTTCTCTCTTCCTTTCTCTACCCCAGTTCAGACCCTGCAGTGACAACAACAGGGAAGAAACCAGTGACACCCGGACCACCACTGAGGAAGTGGGAAATTTCCAGGGACGAGCCCTACTTGTGAGCAGGGAGCGAGCTGAGGCTGCTTGATGGGCACAGGTGGTTCCAGAGCAGCTCTGATGGGGAGGCTGTGCTAGATGTGGCTCCATGCTGCTGGAAGGTGCTGATGTCTGATTAATAAATGTATATAAAGCTGTGATTACTACCCCCCATTCTGTGTATTTTATTTGCTTTATTCAAGTTACTGCTGTTTAATACCAGTGTATTTGGTTGTTTGGAATAGTGACACAGGACAGGGGCATTTGTAACTGTAGTCAGTCAAGGAAGAGCAGAGCTGAGTAAAGCACAGCCTCACTCGCAGGGCTTCCCCCGGGTCCAGGTTCTGCGAGGAAAGTTCAGCAGCGTGGGGTAGTGGCCCCCCACCGCCAGTGCCGCTGTCCTGCCGTAACCGCACCCTGCTCGGTCCGGCAGGTCACTGCCGACCGCGGTGCTGAGGGATTTCCAGGGAGATGCGGGAGGGCCCGGCTGTTCCTGGAGCTGGGAAGGAGCTCGGCCGGCGCTGGCTGCAGAGCGGGCTAGCACGGGCCCGGCGCGGGGTCGGTCATTCCGGTGCTGCGGGAGGGCCGCTGGGCATGGGCGGCCCCTCCCCATCACGTGATCACGCCCCGAGGCCCCGCCCCGAAGGGCATGAGGGGGTGGGAGGGGCTTCCTCAAGGGCGCGCGCCCGCGCCCCGCCCTCGCGAGCACCCCATTGGTGGAAGTCGGGTTTGAGCGCACGCGCTTTTCCTGCACATTGCGTTTGTAGCGGCGCTGCGACCCCATCGAGCCCCTCCGGTGCGGCCCCGCGGCATGGCTGGGCCGCGACTGCTGCCGCCAGCGTTCCCGGTGCTGCTGCCGCTGCTGCTGGCACTGCCGGTGCTGCCTCTCCCTGCAGGCAACGGTGAGCTGGGGGAGCGGCCGGGCGGGCGGTGCCCATTGGTTCCCCGCGCACGCCCTTCGCTCTCATTGGTTGGAGCCCTCGTGTGCCCCGCGCGCGGGGTCCCCTCGTTGCGGGGCGTGGGGGGGGCTCTCCCCGCTGGGCCCCCCGCCTCCCCTCACGCTCTCGTTCCCCGCAGCCACCCCGTCCCGCTGCCGCCCGGACCAGTTCCAGTGCGCGCCTGGCGCCCTCTGCTTCCCCCAGGACTGGCGCTGCGACGGCCACCCCGACTGTGAGGACGGCGAGGACGAGTGGAGCTGCGGGACTGCGAACGCGGCGGAGCCGAGTCCCGGCGGCCTCGCGGTGACCCCGCCGAGGAGCTCGGCGGTGCCGCCCACCGGCAGCGCAGGTACGGGGCCCCGGGGTGCGGGTGGTGGCGGCAAGCCGGACCGAAGCCTTTGTTGCCCGCCGTCTCTGGCCGATCCGGGTAGCTGCGGTCACCTTGGGTCACTGTGAGTAGAGGAAGCGCTGTGGGGGACGCGATCCTTCAGCTTCCTTTGGAACAGCAATGACGCCCCTCAGGGCTCCCTCGGGAAAGGCCTCTGAAGTACATCCTTCCTTCTTCCAGAACATGTAATTCCCAGCAGCTGCTTCGAGAAGGCGCTGAAATCTCTCCACCTCCGAGCTCCTCTGATCTCTGGGGAATGGGCAGGCTGAAGGGAAGAGGATGAGGGGGAAATCTGGGCCATCAGGGCTGGCCAGGAGCTGCAGACACAGTGTCTGGGCTTGTGTCCGGCTGTGTCTGCACCCCAGTACTGTCGATACCAGAGCCATGGAGCATCCTTTGTCAGACCCATTGGCTGTCTGGGGTGCTTAGGAAGGCACTTCTGGCTTCCCTCACCCAGGGGTTTCCGAGGGTGTGGAGAGGAGGGGGATTACTGCAGGTGCGAGAGACTGGGTTTGGGTTTGATGTCTGCACCTGTTCAATTGGCAGGTGAGGTGAAGGGCTGCATTTTGGTTGTACCTGTGGCTGCTTGGTGCCACGAGAACAGGCTGCGATGCTGCAGTTCCAGCTCCAGATGGAAATTTCCCACCTTTCCCTGCTATGCATTTCCAGTAGAACATTTTTCCTCTAGAAGGGAAAGATAAGGTTTTGCTTAAATTGAAAAAAGCCTTTTGGTGCTCTTGAGGTGAGCTGGGAACTCAGCCAGGTGTAGATTGAAGACTGCTTTGAGTGCTGACCATAAAGTGAGTTGGAAGCCTCATGGACTTGTTTCTCTTTCCTCACAGAGCCTTCAGCTGCACCTGAGGCATCTGTGCCATCAAGGAGTCAAGGTTACACATGGACCTTGATTGTTGCAGGTATGTGAGACTCAAGAGTGCTGCACATGGTCTTGGACCTACCTACCTTGGGCTATAAATTGAGTATCCTGATGGGATCAATTCCAGACCTCTATCAGGAGCTGCTTTTCCTGCACTGGGAGGACTAAGGGAGGCCTGACACCACAGCTTAACTATTGTTCTGCCTTGGGTGTGTTGTGTCCTTGGAAAGGCCATTCCATACAATCTGGCACTAGCTTACCTCCTCTCTGTCTGTCCCTTGCCCTCAAGGGACACTGCTCATCTCTGCTTGTTGGCTCATGGTGTTGAGCATCAATGCCCTGTCCCAAGACCAGAGCAGTGAGTGGGTTTCTGCTTGTGCACTCTCCTCTCTAGGGCTCCTGATTATCCTGGTAGTGGCAAGTTCTGTTGCTGTGTGGGGTCTGTCCAAAGCAAAATGCAGATCTGACACCTCCAGTCTTGAAAAAGCCTCCAGGGAACAGCTGATGCCTGGCAAGGGCCAGAAAGGCTCCTTGCCCTGAAAGGGTAAGTGTTTTGCATCCCATGTGCTCCAAGTGCCTGAGGGAGAAATTCATTCTTGCCTTGTGTTTCTGGCTTCTAGAGATTTCCCCTGCAGGCAACGGTGAGCTGGGGGAGCGGCTCCTGATGCTTGCCAACCCAGGGGCATGGGGTTTTGGTCTGCAGCAGAACTCTCCCCTTTCCTCCCTGCTGCCAAGAACATGGAGCAGTTCTGCTGAGATACTGATCTTCTGGTGTGGGACTTTTTCCTCCACTTTGCATAAATTGAAGTCAAACTAGGTTTCTTCCCAAAGGACTGTCAATAACCATGTGTTTTTCTGGCTTTGTAACAGGGATCCTTATCCCAAGGTGATAAGGTGAGACTAGCCTGGTCTGTCTCCTGCTCACCATAGAGCCTGACTGAATTGGACATCAGCTCTCAAATCTGGGTTGTTACACTGGAATACGAAGAGGACGCTCCCTTTGTAAATGGGTCTTAGATTGTAGGACTGCCTTGCCTCCAGAAATAGCACAGGACCTTCCTTGGCACTGTTACATCAGCCCTCCCAAAGGTGGGAGAAGTGCCTTCATTGTTCTGCATGACAGTCGTTCCTGCTGATGTCCACCACTGTGGCCTTGTACTCCATGTTTTTCTCCTTGAAATGCCAGGTGCTGTTCAACTATCTCCTTCCACTTCCAGCCAAGAGCCTTTTTTCATCTGTCCCATTCTTCCCCCTGGATTTTGTCAGGGAACGGGAGCTTTCTCGCCTATTTCCAAAGGCACTCACTGGCTGCACAGGTCAAATACTCCATGTTTGCACTACTGTTTGATGCTGCTCAGTCCCATGCACGAGAGGCTTTTACTGACAGTGCCACTGTGAGGGTGACAGTTGCTCTGGCTTTGCTGTGCAGTCACCTGAGCCCGTGTGGGGCAAGGAGCTCCTCAGCCCTGGGCCAGCAGCTCCTTTCACACTCCCTTCCACAACATCTCCATTCTTGGCAGACCTGCTCTGCCCACCCCAATGCTGAATGCTGCACGGGGCTCCTCTTAACACTCTTAATGGCATCTTCCTTAAAACTGTTCTGACATTAGTGGTGTCCCTCGAGGGTCCACAATGGGAGCAGTGCTATTCTGTGTTTTCATCAGTGTGTAGAGTGAGATCAGGTGGACTCTCAGCCAGTCTGAGGATGAGACCAGGCTGAGGAGTGCAGCTGCGGAGGGGGATGTCATCCAGAGGGACCTTCAGGCCCACAGGAACCTCATGAACTTTGATAAGGTCCTGCACTTTTGTTAGGGCAAACCCTGGAGAAGAGATGGCTCCAGGGAGCCCTGTTGTGTCTTGTCCATGTCTAAAGAGGGATTGTAAGAAAGAGGGAGAGGGGCTTTTCACCAAGACCTGTAAAGACAAGGGGCAACAGGTACAAACTAACAGAGGGTGGGCTTAGGTAGGACATGAAGGAGGGTTTTATGGTGAGGCCCTGGCTCAGGTTGACAAGAGCAGCAGCCACTGCCTCATCCCTGGCACCAAGCTGGACAGGGCTCTGAGCATCTTGGTCTAGTGGAGGTGTCCCTGGAAATAAGTCATGTATTTGGCCAGGGCTCCACGTGCCACACAGAGAGTGTCTGACCCAAGGACTGAGTGCTATGTACTCTCAGAACTGACTGTGCAGGGGCAGATTAGTGCCCAGTGCCTCTGGTTCAGCGATGGCCACGTGCACCTTGCACAAGTGATCACTAAGTGCGCCAAGCTGCTGCCTTGGCTGCTGACCTGTGTGCCTTGAAGGTGGGAACTTGGCTTGCCAAGCAGACACCAGTCATCAGCCTTGGAGTAGGAGTCTTCCACTCCTGGATAGCTTGTGAGTGCTGCCATACCCCACGGGAGTAACTTCTATATGTGGTATGGAGTCCTGAGTTATTCCAGGGCTGCTATTTTTAGTACCAAGGAGTCATTTGCAAGGGCACACACAACCTTTTGTTTCCTTAGGGACTGACAGAGATAGCTGTGGTGACTGACACAGGAGAATAAAGAATGTGAAATTAACAAGTTCTGGAGGTTTTTTTTTTCCTGAATATGTGCATTTGCATGGATTCTGTATTTGGGAGGCCAGGGGCTGCATGACCTTTGGATTGTCACATCCTGGGAAAGAGGACTTGAGGTGGGTGGGCTGGCATGGGGTGCTGTGGGGAAGCCAGTGCTGCTGTGCGTGCCAGGGACAGATGTGACTCCAGCACACACCAGCTGTAGCAGAGAAAATGAAATATGGGAACAAAGCAAACAGAGAGGGTGGGGACAGGAAGAACAGATGCCGCAGTAGCACCTCTGCTGCTACTGCTGAACCATGGACAAGTGGGGAGCTCAGCCAAAAACAAGGTGGAAAAAAATGCCTGAACTTGTCCCTTCTTTACCAGAGCAGAACACAAAGTGGGGAGCACTACGGGGCAGGAGCGGTTCCAGGAGTCCTGGCAGGACAGGGCTGAGCTGGGGCCAGTTGAAGCACTGGTGCTGGCAGGGCCATGTGGCCGAGGTCAGCTGTCGCCAGCTGGTCCCAGATCGTGCTCTGAGCTGCAGCTGCCGAGCCAAGCCCGGCTGTTCTATGGTACAAGGCGGAATGCTTCCTCCCTGCGATGGGGAGTGAGGCCCTGGGGCAAACTCACAAGACATTGCAGGTTTTGCTTTCAGCTCCCTGAGCTGAGTGCTTCAGGGTTGAAAGAAACACATTTTATGGATTTTGTGCCAGAACTCGGGCCTGTGTTTCTGACAGCAATTTCCCTTCCTCTATCTGGTGCTGGAATTGTTTTTGTTGTTCTAATCCCCAGGCTCAGAGACTTCAATTGTAGTGGAGCCTGAGCCGTTTTTTAGGCCAGGAGCATCTTTGTGCTCCATGTCTCTGTATTTAATTAGACCAGTTCATGGAGATCAATGTGATGTTTTACATGTTGAAGTAGGATCATGTTCCAGGATAAGACCTCAAAGATCAGCCTGTTTAATTTTGGTTCCTCTTTTACTTGCAAATCCAAAGGATTATTTCCTCCTTTTCAGTTCCAATATTTCAGAGGAACTTCTACTGTCTACTTGCATTTCCAGTGTCCTGTTCTGTCCCTACCTGGGTGAGTTGTGGGGCTGAAGGCTAATGTGACAGCACAGGGCAGGGGCATAGGGGCAGCTTGTCCCTCAGGGGATCTTCTTGGACACTGTGGAGGTGGAGGTGGTGCCTTCACCTCATTCCGTCTAAATCTGCACTATGGGACTCAAGGGGTGAGCTGAGAGGTCATGACCATCTCCCTTGCCTGGCTGTGACAGCTGACAGCCAGGGCAGCTACATTAGCCTTTAACAAAGGGCTGGTGCCAAGAGCAGCATCTGGTGTGGGGATACAAAGCCAGTACAAATCCTGCGTGTCTGCACCTTCCTGTCCCATCGGCAGAGGGTAAATTGAGGCAAGTTTGTGCTGTATCCAGTTTGCTGTCATGAATGTCCTTCCAGGAATCATCATCCAGCAAATGCAAACAGCTAATAAGAACAAAATAAGGGAAAAGAGAAGTGCAAAGCTAGAAATAGTTCCTTACATAAAGGACTAGTGCCTCAATCTCATTAGCGTCTTAAGGAGCGGGCACTTGGCTGCTTCCGACTGCTACGATGCAAACCCCAATCTGATCAGCAATCGGCTTTGGGACCCTGGCAGGTGCCACGTGACACTGGGACACATCTGTGTCCCTCGGGCAGCCACTCCACTGCCCCAAGCTTGCAGCACTCATCCCAGTCATCATGTGGCCAGTGGGAGCGTTCCCATGAAGCCAGAGCTGCTGTCCTGTGGCTGGTAACAGGAGTCACCACTTTGGGAGGCTGGGCACCATGAGGCAGCAGCAGGGCAGGCGCGCGAGTCTCTCGGCCAGCCTGAAGATAGGGGATCACCGGGGCCGCTGCCGGACCCCGGAGGAAGAGGAATCTTACATTCCATTTGCACAGGATAGCCTGGTAAGGCAATGGAACTCCATGCAGAATGTGGCAGATGGTAACCAGGAGAAGAGCCAGACTCCCATCCAAAGGAACAAGTATCTGCTCAACATTAATGTGGGTGGCAAATTGTTCCAGATAGCTTACAAGGTACTCGCCCAGTATCCCATCACCCGGCTTGGGAAGCTGGCACTCTATACCGACCCTGTGAAGAAGCTGCAGCTCTGTGATGATTACCTGGTGCAGAAGAATGAGTACTTCTTTGATAGAGATCCTTCCATTTTCCACTACATCTTCCACTTCTACCGCAGTGGGGTCCTGTGGGTGATGGATGAGATGTGCCCCAGTAACTTTGTGGAGGAAATTGAGTACTGGGGAATCCATTTGAAATACTCCCAACGCTGCTGCCGGATCCTGTTAGAGGAAAAGCGAGATGAACTCAGTGAGTACCTGAAAATAGAGAAGGAACTGGAGGCAGAACTAGAGCCCCTGGAGTCAGGGACGCAGTTTGATGGCAAGTTTCTGGGTCAGTTTCGGAAGATGGTTTGGAACCTCATTGAGAACCCGTACTCTTCCGTCCCAGCCAAGATCATCGCTGTCATGTCGAGCTTCTTTGTGCTTATCTCCATTGTGGGCATGACACTGAGCACAGTGGAGGAGATGAAAAACAAGACAGGGAAAATGTGGATGGAGCAGATGGAGATGATCTGTGCCATCTTCTTCACCTCTGAATACCTCATGCGGCTCATATCCTCCTCCAGCTTCAAGAACTTTCTGCGGGCAGCGTTTAATGCTATAGATCTGGTGGCCATCCTGCCCTTCTACATCCAGATCCTCTTTGAAAATCTGGATGATGGAGACATGCAATACCATGAGGAGCTGCACAAGGTGGAGAATATGAGCAAGCTGGGCAAAGTCCTCAAGCTCATCAAGCTCATGAGGATCTTCCGCATCCTCAAGCTAGCACGTCACTCCACTGGCCTCCGGGCCTTCAGCTTCACCATGCGCCAGTGCTACCAGCAGGTTTGCTGCCTCCTCCTCTTCATTGCCATGGGGGTCTTCACCTTCTCTGCTCTCATACACTCGGTGGAACATGATGTCCCTGGCACTGACTTCACCAGTATCCCCTGCGCGTGGTGGTGGGCAGCGGTAAGGTGTGAGCAGCTTCTTGCAGAGGAGGGTGGGGGAGGCTCTGTGGGTAGGCGCTGCCCCCATGCTCAGGGGATTCACCACTGCTGCTGGGCAGGAGGCAGGAAGGGCCCAGCCTTCCCACCAGCTCAGTAATGGCAGAAGTGCCCTGCGTGCTCTGAGAAAAGGAGTCAGAGGTTTGGACTGAGCCCAGAGGCTCAGAAGCTGGTGCTGGGGTGGGATGGTGGGACAGAGGTGGTGGCTTGGGAACCTCCAGGCCTGAGTTGAACAAGTGGGATGTGACTCAGCTTTATCTGTCATGGGACCCAAGTGTTGAGTGGATGCAGCCTGTGAGTATGGGCACAGCCACCCTGGACAGCCTAAGGGCCTGGGCAGCATTGCAGCCCTGCTGAACTCGATGGGCACAAGAGCTTGTGGGTCTGAGATGGGGAAACTATAGCCACACTGTGCCTATGGCTGCATGTGGCACCCACAGTCACACTGTGCCTCGGCCCCTGTCATGAGAGTGGACACAGACTGGGATGTGCTGCCCATTCACCGCCATGCTTGTGGCAGGAGCCGGCAGCTCCACAGAGCTGAGCACTGTAATAAACCTGGCATTACCTCCAAGATGGGGAGCAGCTAAAGCACTTGAGAGTCACAGGCTATGAGGACATATTGATTTACAGATTAAATGATCCCACAGATCACTTCTGCTCTTATAATCCCCTTTAGCCACTGAAGGCTATTTGCTTCAAATTCATCCTTCCTCGAGGAAGGGCAAAATCACTCAGCAACATCAGCAAGTTCAAGCATTTCAACATCCCAGGCTGAGCCTTTCCCTGGGAGCACAGCTCCCTGCCAAGCTCACAACTCTCTGGCCTCAGATCTCACCCTAGCTCTGCTCCCCATTTACTAAACATAGTTCATTCCCAGGCAATGCTTCTGTTTCCCCTGGAGGGAGGCTCCAGGAAGCTTTGTTTGTCTGGGGCCAGGCAGCTCACAGCCAGGAAGCTCTGGAGCCACGGCTCTGAGGGGGAAGGAAGCTCCTGCAGATGCTGACTGCTGGGGAAGGCTCAGCTCAAGGGTGTCCAGTTGCCTTTGAAGAGACACACACAAAAGCAGTGAGGGAGCAGAGTGTGGCCTCTATCTAATCTATGTTTCATGGGCTCAGACAGCCCTTTCCTTCATCTCTCCAGGCCTGGACAGTGGAGCCCTGGCCATGCAGGTTCTGGAGGGTTCAGCTCAGCTGGCTGCCATCAGGGTCAGGGTCTGGCACTGGTCACAGGGGACAGGCAGCTCCACAGAGGGGCAGGAGGCAGTGAGTTCCAGCACCAGCCGGTGGGGTCTGCTGGGCTTGTTCCCGTGGGATTTTATCCTTTTCTGTCCCTGCACAGGTCAGCCTCTCCACTGTGGGCTACGGAGACACTGTGCCTGACACAATACTTGGCAGGATGGTGGCATTTGTCTGCATCTCCTTCGGCATCATCCTCAATGGAATGCCCATCTCCATCCTCTACAACAAATTTTCTGACTACTATGCCAAGCTGAAGGCCCATGAGATGAGCCAGTCTCTTCAGCTTTCCAGGAGGATCCAACTGAAGGAGCGAGTCCTGCGGAAGTTCTCAGAGTGCTGGAGAGCTGACCCCCGCTATTACCGCTGACCACAGGCTCCCCATCCCCCAGACATCCTCCCTGGCCATCCTCCCTGTAGGTCCTGTCCCCCAGGGAGGCTTCTTTCCTGGCCATCCTCCCTGTAGGTCCTGTCCCCCAGGGAGGCTCCGAGCTATGGGCAGAGTCACAACAGCGCTGGGGCTCTGCTGCTGCACAGGGGCTGCTCCCAGCTGGGACCTCTCTCACTGCTGCTGCTGGACAATGGTGTCCCACAGGGCAGTCAGTCAGGGTGTATGGCCAGGGCAGGATGTTTGTCTGCCCTGGGCTGAGGCAGGGGGCACCCTGACATCACAGGGAGTGAGGATGGGACTCAACCGTCACCTGTGTGAGCCAGGTAGCCCAGGGTGACTCGTGCAGGTGCTGCTCTGCTCCCCACTGAGTGGGACACACACAGGCTCCCCCTGCCCAGGGCCCTGTGACTCCCTCCCAGCCAAGCAGCCCAGGCCTAGTCCAGTGTGGGGATTTGGGTGAAGGCCCAGAGGAAAGGCTTACAGCCATGCATCCTTCCAGCCAAATCTGCTCTTCTTCCCACTGCCCTAGACTTTGGGTCCTGACTTGGGGTGCTGCTGTGATGGGACCCAGAGGCACTATGGGCATACAGAGCTTGTAGCCAGAGCATCCCCAGGAACAGGATTTAGTAAACCAGGCCCAAACTTTCGCTGTCATGGATTCTTGTCCAGCCACTGTGTGTGATTTAGTAAACTGATCATCATTTGGGGTGAGGAGGGGACATCTCCCCAGGACTCACAAGTCCATCAGTGCAAGGACAGGGCTCTCAGGGATGCAGATGAGCCTGTCTATACATTAGTTATGGAATGAGGTGCCGGGGTGCATTGGAACTGGAGCTGGGATGTGCATATGATCAGGACACACCAGTTGGCTCTGCCCTGCATTCACATCATGGGAGGCAGTGGGGAACATGTCTGGGGGGCACAGGGCAAGGATTTGCCCTCCAGTGTGGGACCATGTCCAGTGAAAGGGCCTCCTGAAGGAATATACCTTTCCCTTGCGTGAGATGGAGAGAGGGACCTCAGGTTGCAGGGAGGTTTGGCATGGGGAAGGGCCAAGATCTGCTGGTGCTGCTTCCAGGTGAGCAGGGGGAAGAAACTGGTGCCAGCCAGGCCAGGGTACAATTCACTCACTAGTGAACTGCAGATGCAGAGGTGCCAGGGGACTCCTGGTGTCAGCCTGGGACTGTGGCTAAGCTGCTGATGTTGGAAACTTGGAAAGAGACTTGGAGGAGCTGAGTGCTCTGGCAGGGACAGGCACACTCCTACAGAGAGCTGGACTGCAGGGGACAAGGGGGCTGTGCCACCAGGTGTGAGGGGACCCCTGCGCTGACCACCAACACCTATACCCACTCCCCGGTAACCCACATTGACACCCACCCTCAGTACACCTCCCCAGTGCTGACCTGACCCCACAGCCTTGGGCAGCTCTGGTTTCCACCCCATTTCTCTTCCATGAGGAACAATCTCTCTGGGCACAGCAGTTTCTTCTGACCATCTTCCCCCAGAGCTCTCCTGACCCACTGTCCTGGTTTCAGCTACAATAGAGTTCATTTTCCTCCCAGTGTCTGGTACAATGCTGTATTTTAGATTTAGGGTGAGAATATTCCTGATCTCTCAGCAGCCAATTGCTGCTAGGAGACAGGCTGGGCACAGATCAGTGGCTGCTGAGCAACTGGGTCTTGGGCATCATTTGTCTGTCTTGGAGTTTATGACTCCGTCCTTTTGGTGTTTCCCTTTTCATTGCAAATATTATTAAATATTACCATATTTTATTTTATTTCCATTATTGAACTTTCCATATACCAACCCACACATTTTTCCTTTTCTTTTGATTCTCCTCCCCATCCCACCAGGGTGGAGAGGGAGGCCAGTGGCTGCATGGTGCTTAGTTGCCATCTGGGGTTAAACCTCAACAACCACCACTCACCCACCCCAACAGCATCATCTCCAGGCACCTCTATAGACACCCCTATCCCACCCCAGACCCTGTCACCACATTCCCCCAAGCACCCCTATTGCCTGCTCATCTCCCTGCACCCCCAGTTGCAGGCTGATGGGTCCTGAGATCATTCAGCTTTCAAGAAATAGGGCACACCCACCCCGTCCCCTTGCCCCTGGAGACTGTGCTGCAGCTGGATCTTCATCCCTCCATGTGCACCCCCTTCCCTGTGCCTGTGAGATGTCTGCTTACCCTGCTCCTGGCAGCAGTTCAGAGTTCACAGGCAGCCTTTGGAGAACAGCACTTTTAAATAGTTGCTCTGAATTAATTTTACAAGTCACAGCAATGCAGGAATGTACAGACATTTACAGGACGTTGTACAGGCTGTTTCTGTCATATATTAGTGCTCTTGCTATATACATATAGTACAGTCTGCAGGAGCCTCTGCATGGGCAGAGACACCCATGCCCTGCACAGGGCACCCCAAAATGGAGCTGCAGCCCTGGGGCTGCTGGTTCACATGGGCTCCATCGGGTTGGCTTAATCAGAGCTTGGCCCTGAGCCTTCCTTGGCTGGCCCTGTCAGGGGGTGACACCATCCTGGGCAGACCCAACACCCCCTTGCTTTTCTCGTCCCAGTATCTTTTAGAAGGTTTGTGGGACAGAGACTCCACTGATGCTCTGGAGGGAGTAGGTCCAGCCCCACTGCAGCCCCTGCAGGTGTTTCCAGCCCCTGCTTCTCCCTCCTCAGTGGCAGCCGCAGCTCCCGGCCACCATGTCATCGTACTGCTTGAGGACCACATTCTCATCATCATCGAAGTAGAGGAGGTTGATGGAGAAGAGCTTGTCGGGCACACAGCAGGGGCTGCTGACACCCTCGCTCAGCTTTAGGGCGTTAATGATGGACTGCACTGTGGCGTGGTTCGTCGGCCGCATGTTCTCGCCCAGAGGGAAGGGGCAGGAGCCTTTGCAGTGGAAGGCGTTGTACCCCCGTGGTGAGATGATCCAGCCAGACCAGCCAATCTCCTCAAAGTCCACGGACAACGGATGCCTCTGGCAGGGCCGGAGCCGGTCCAGCGAGCGTGTGCTGCGTGACCTGCCCAGCTTGGGCACCAGCATCTTGGCAGGGAGATCGGGGGCCTGAGGCTTTAAATCTGCCAGAAAGGAACATCCGATGTCATTGGCCACTGCATGAGCCTGGGTGGAGGGAGAAAATACTGCAGCCCCCCCAGCCACCCCTCCCCACAGGTTTTTTCTGCAACCCTCTGGTCATAGGCTGTCACCCACCCAGACAGAGCCACCAGGAGGTGACAGCCTCAGTCTCACGGCCAAACTCAAATCCAACTTCACGTCTGCAAGCAGGCAACGCCCCTGAGCAGGCTACACCAGAAAGGAGAGATCCTCTCCCACCAGCCAGGGAAGGAGGTTTGGATTTGAGGAGCCCACATGCGGGGAGCAGCTCCTGAGAAAGGGATGTTGGCACCAAGGGAGTTGTGCCAGGTGTGTGGGACCCACCTGGGAAACCAGCTGTGGGCAGCGATGCTCCGCGGCGCCCATCATCTGTGAAAAGGACCAACATGGGCTTCTTGCTCTCGTGGTGGCTGCGGCCATATGCAAACTGCAGTGGTGGGGGGTCAAGTGGGCTCCCATCCAGGCCCTGGACTGTCACCAGCAAACCCTGATTGCTGCTTTCATCTTTGGTCCAGTCGCGAACCTGGGAAACCAAACCAGTGTCACCATGGACCGGGACAGGCACTGCACCGCTGTCCGCACAGGCTGGTCCCAGGCCAGCAGCAGGACATGGTGAACCAGTACCCCTTGAGGCCACACTCTGTGTGCCATGGGAAGGGGTTGCTCCGTGGCTGCAGCACAGGGGACACTGTGGCAGGAGCCAGCACCAGCACACCCTGCGGAGCAGTGGAGACAAATTCAGGGAAGGAGATGAAGCAGCCCCGGGGCTCTTGGCAGGACTATTTCCTCCCCCTCCCAGAGGATGTATTCCCCCCATGTCACTGTAGAGACTGCAGGCAGAAAAGTACACTGGAGCCTGAAAGGTGAAAACAGAGGAAAAGTGACTCACAGCTGGTGTGATGGCAAAGACCTCCCAGCCCGAGGTTTGCAGTGAGACAAGCCGTGCTGCCAGCAGCTTCTTCCCTCCAGGGGTGTCTGGCTTGTCTTTCTCCAGCACCTGGTACACACTGACCTGGGGAAGGCAAAAGGTAGTCACCCCGGTGTATTCTGTCCGAGGGGTTGACCCTGGACAGAGGTGTGGGGGGAGATGGGGAGTTGTCAGCATGGATTTGTAACAACCTTGGTGTGCCTTTGCTGATGTTTGCACAAGCCAGAAGGATATTTAAGAACCTGCCACAGTTAAATCATCATGATTCTCTGTGAAACATTTGTTCATGTGATCCTAGAGCCAGGCTGTGTTCCCACTGCAGGCAAATGACCTCAGTGTGCCAGTGGCACCCCTGGGCACAGGCTGGGGGACAGCTCCATCCCCGTCCCCATCCCCATCTTATCCCCGTCCCAGTCCCCATCCGTCTCCTCACCTGGCAGAAGTGGTGCCTTTTGGGCCCCTCTGTGACCCTCGGCCAGAGGCGGAAGAGGTGCAGCTCTGCCGTCAGGATCTTCTCGTTCTTGGCCACGCTGGAGAGGACGAACAAGAACCGCATCTCCTCGCTGTGAGCTGGAGAGAATGATGCGCTGAGGAGAGCAAAACCAGGGGCGGCACCGGCACCGGCCACGTTCAGCCCCTCCCCACAGACGCATCCCAGCACCACGGGGACGACCCCCTCCCTTACTTTTTTCCAGGAAGCTGCGGACGGTGTTGCCCTCCAGGATGTCAGGGTTCTTGGTGACACCATCCGCATTGGCGACAGTGTTGAATAGATCCACCATGTACTGGGGCGGCTGCTTGAAGTGAGTTGGGGGGGCCGGCGGGTCTTCCATGCCAAAGACTTCCAGGAGTTTTTTCAGCGCCTCAGCCCGCCGGCTCGCCACGCTGGCTGGGCTCGGGCACGCCGTCTTGGCCAGGGCCAGCAGCAGCAGGACAGTCCGCAGCATGGCTCTGCCCTCGCTGTCCCTGCACAACTCCCCCGGCTTCCCCAGTGCTGCATTTATAACTCATTGGAAAGATGGACTGGAGTGAAATATGCACAGGAGCAATCAGGAGGGTAAAGAGAGCTAATTGCCATGCTAACAAGGTGAGAAGCCCTGCTCCCGGGCCTCCTGCATCAATTAGCCCCAGTACACAAGCGGGAGGCAGGACGGCTCACCAGGCACTCCCAGGGCTGGCAGGGGAAACGGGGGTCTGGGGCCACCAGCCCCTTGCCAGGGCCTTGGCGGGGCTGCATTTGCTCTCCGTAGGAGACTAACTGGATTTTAATGATGGCACTAATGGGACAAATCGGAGGACCTTTGTGTGGAGGAATGCAGCCCATCAAGATGAGCACCCCCTGCCCGGCCTGATCCTGCCCTTCTCACAGCCGGGCTGAGAGCGAGGATCGTGGCGGGGGCTCAGTGTCACCTTGGTGTCCCCACACCATGTCCCTGTCAGTGTGCAGGGTGGGGTGCCCGGGTCCCCTCTCTCGGTGGGGCAGCCCAGGCTGTGTGTCCTGCCAGGGAGCCGAGGCCACGGGGCAGAGCAGATTCCAGCCGAGGACCCGGCGGTGCTATGTCTCGGGCTGGGGGGTCACACCGCAGCAGCAGCAGCAGCACTCTAAGCCAGCTGCATTTTTTTTTTTTTTTTTTTTTTTTTTTTTTTTTTTTTAAGGCTATTGGCTTCCGGGGAATTAAAAGACATTTGCTGCTAATTCCTGAATATTTGAACTTTACTAAATATCCGGGTAGTGGGATAAAAGCGAATTCTTTAGGTCTTATTCCCCAATCACACAGAGAAACTAAGCTGGTGCAGGTGGACATGACACACTGAACAGCTGCCACGGGAATGAACGGAAAAATTAGCATTAATTAACTAATTCATCAACCGACTGAAGCCCTGCTAGGACCACCTGATGGGAGACAAGGTGAAGGCTAATGTCCAGCGGTGCCCACAGTTTATTCCAGCCCAGAGGGCTGTTAATTATGCAGAACAGGTACGGCGGCACCGACTGGCTGGAGTTAATGGTGAAACTATCTATATCCCCGAGATCCTTTCCCTCCTCTTCCTAGCTCACCAGCAGCATGTCCCACAGGATATCTGGGGGTGCCTGCGGAGGAGACAGCTCTGCCCCGACATGCTCAGCTCCTGGTTCCCTCTCCTGTCTCCGGCTCCACAGTTTGCAACCAGGAGCAGCCAACTCGTGCACCCTCAGCCAGTGCCAGACAGCTGCATCCTCCTGGGATGCTGGATGCGGAGGGGCCGTGGACCTGCACAGCAGAGCCCCAAGGACCTGCAAATTGCCCACGATGTTTATTTTACAAACTGCAAAACATTTTGTGGAGGGTTCATTTCTACCCGCTGGTTAAAGTAGCTTTTATTCAAAAAAATAGCCTTCTCTCATTTACATATCCTACAGACAGTCTGGCGGCTTCTCCAGGAGCCCCACCCGCAGCTTCCAGCCCCGCTCTCCCCGGCACTCCCGGATGGCAGCGACGGTGCGGACTTGATCCCAGCGGCTCCGGAACCTCAGCCTGTCAGAGCCGTGAGTGGCACAGCGTCTCGGGGCTGCTCGTGCCCAGACCAGGCATTCCTCTCCGTCTTTTCTCTCCCTGCAGTTAGAGAAAAACCAGTACAGCCCCAGTGCAGCTTCAGTGCAGCTCCAGTACAGCCCCAGTATATCTCCAGTACAGCCCCAATGCATCCCCAGTACAGCCTCAGTATAGCCCCAATATATCCCCAGTGCACCCCCAGTACAGCCCCAGTACACCACCGGCCCCTCACGTCCTAGACTTTCTGTTCACACTCAGGAGAAGGGCAGATGCTCTGGAGTAGGATGGGGGAGAAGGGAGGCAGCTTTTTTCCTACAGCATCTATTCCTTACTCCTAGAGTAACTCCACTGTCACCTCCCCCTGGCTGAGCAGAGCAGCTCTTTCTTCCTGCATGGTTTGATTTGCTTCCCTTTGCATGCAAAGGATCCCAGAAAGGTTTGGGTTGGAAGGGACCTCAAAACCCTTAAAGCCCATCTCATCCCAGATCCTGCCATGGCAGGGACACCTTCCACCATCGCAGGCTGCTCCAAGCCCTGTCCAGCCTGGCCTTGGGCACTGCCAGGGATCCAGGGGCAGCCCCTGGGCACCCTGTGCCAGGGCCTGCCCACCCTCCCAGCCAACAATTCCTCATTCCCAATATCCCATCCAGCCCTGCCCTTTGGCAGTGGAATGCCATTTCCTGTGTCCTGTCCCTCCATGCCTTGTCCCCAGTCCCTCTCCAGCTCTCCTGGAGCCCCTTCAGGCCCTGCCAGGGGCTCTGAGCTCTGCCTGGAGCCTTCTCTTGTCCAGGTGAGCACCCCCAGCTCTCCCAGCCTGGCTCCAGAGCAGAGGGGCTCCAGCCCTGGCAGCATCTCCATGGCCTCCAACTTGTCCATATCCTTCCTGTGCTGGGGATACATATTTTTATGTCTAAAATCAACACATAGTTCTGCCCCTTCAGCCTGAAACACCTGCCTGGACCCACCCTGCCCCAGCAACCCCCTGCTCTTCCTGCCCCACAGCTTTGCCAGCAGGTGAGGGACACGAGTGGCACATTCCAGGCTGCAGAAGCCACTGTCAGGATCTGTGTCTGCTGTCCTGGGACACCACAGGCTCTGCAGCCACCTGCCCAATTCAGCCCCATCGCAGCAGGTCCAGGTCTCCCCACGGCACAGCACAGAGTGGTGGGTGAGCTGGGGTGCTCCCCAAACCCTGCTCCGTGTTCCCCCACCTGGGAGCCGCAGATGCTTTGGGTGAGAGGACCGGGGGCAGCTCCCACCTGGCCCAGGGTGCGGATGTGCAGGAGGAGAGCGGATGGAGCCCGGCAGCTGTGCTTACCTAAGCAAGCAGGGATCCCCCGAGGAGCAGCTGCCCAAGCATCGTCCCACATCGATTTCCTGCATAGATTTGCAAAACAAAAGCACAAAAATCCTCTGCAGCACCTCAGCAGGGACACCTCAGGACCCTCCACCCCCCCCCCTCCACCCTCAGGCTCTGCATTCATCCCCAAAGAAGGGCAGCAGCAAGGCACAGCTGGCAAGAAGTATTTTGGGGACATAGCAGTGGTTTTTGAGTCAGAAACCCCTGTGCACAAAGGTGTACTCAACTAGGCAGTCGAGTCTCTGTTAAACTGAAGACATACCTAACAACTAAATATTTTTAAAAATAAATATCATTGTTCCTTAATTACTTTTTTAAAGAAATCCTCCCTCCAAGGAAAGAGCCATTTGTTCCTTTATGGCCCTGATACATGCACGAATTAGTGGCAGCAAAATACATTCTATAGCACAAGAGAATACAAATGTGAGGTTTTTACCACTCTAGTTTGATGCTAGTGTGAAACTGCCGATGTTAGAGCATCTACCTAGCAGCTCAAACCCCGCATGAGGGCCCAGCTGAGCCCACCAGAGAGGAACCAAACTCACCTTGCACCGTTCCTCCCTGTGTCCTGCAGAGCGCTGGACAATTTCATAGTACTCCACCTGAGAGACACAATAGCATTTTTCCTTCATTTCCCAGTTCTCCAGGGTCTGAACCATCTCCCCACATGGGTTTTTAACCAGAGCAGTGCTGAATTTTGTGGGCACACAGAAAAGTCCATCTGCAAGGAAACAAGATGGAAAATGAACCTGGAGCTGCACCTGAGTTTCCTGCAGCAGCAGCACAGAGCACCCAGCTTTAGGCATCCAGCAGCCACTGGGTGCCAAAAGGCCGTTCTTGGGTGTCAGGGTCCCAGCTGGGAGTTTGGGGCTCATTCTTTCACCAGCTCAGTCCTCAGTGGTAGGTTTTGTTCCTCCATGCCAGTTTCAGACCATGAGGAAAGGGAGGTTATTGTGGGTGCAAGTTGTGGCTGCTGTCCCTGATCCTGTGAAAGCCCCAGCTGTGGGAAGTGAGCACATGTTATCTCTGAGAAAAACTGTATTTGAACATTAATATTGATGGCAACACTTTTTTCAGAGCCACGCTCTCACACCAAGGATAAGGGAATGTGAATTAGCATTAACTCATTCAGCATTTCCCTCCGGATTTGCCAGGGACTGTGCCCTGAATAGGCTTCTCAGATGCTGGAGCCAGTGTTAGGGGCTCTCCTGGAGGTACTTTCCCCAGGCATCTCCACAGGTGTGCTCTGAATGGGCTCCCCACAGGAGAACCAGGTGTGGCATCTGCCTCTGTGGGGTGGGGATAGGGGAAGGGAAGGGGAAGGGGAAGGGAATGCCCCAGTTCTAGAGTGTGGGATAAAGGAAGGCTGGTACCAGAGGGTTAGAGGGGGGAGGTGGACAATGACCCCAGCTCTGGGGGTGCAGAACAAAATCCTTCTTTGCCTTTACTTTCCCTATTCCAGCTTTAACTCGATGAAAAATTCCCAGGGCACAAAACAGTTCTGGATTTGACATTCCCGGTTTGACTGCAGACAGCTGGGGGAGGAGGGTGGGGGCAGGGGCTCTGGGTGGACAAACCAACAGCCACATCCCTGCTGCTGTGTCACCACCGCACCAGGACATGCCACCGTGGCAGGGTGGCCCAGGCAGGGCCAGCAACTGGAGAGAAGGGACAAGGGTCCTCCAGCTGCAACTTCATCTCCTTAGAAGGGCAGAGACACAGGTTGTCCTGGGTGGCTCAGTCTTGAGCTGATGTTCTGTGCAGAAAGAAACAACATTGTTTCTGTGCTAAATATCCTGGCTTTTCTCCCTTCACAAAATAAATTAGGGTTAAAAATCTGCATTCCGTGAGCTAGAGGAGGGGGAGAAGGATGGCCGAGCTGACGGCCAAGTGAGTTTGGGCTCTGTCTAGGATCTGGTCCTGCCCTGCCCCAGCCCTTGGGTGTACATCTTTTGGGGTTTATTTGGTTCCTGGCTTTGAACGGGTTTTTGAGTGTTTCCTGCCCCCTCACAACTATTTCAGCAGCTGCTGGAGGAGATTTCTTTGTTCCAGGACGGAGCTGTTTCCAGGGGAAGGAAAAGCGATTTCTGAAAGCAAGTATCTCTGGGATGCCTTAAGGGTGGGACACAAAATGACAACAGATTTCTGGACGTCAGTGATTCTGGGTGAGATTTTAACATCCTCCTCCAGCCCCGTCCCCCCGCCCTGTTCCCCCTCACCTCCCTGCCCCGTTCCTCTGATGATTCCAAATTTTTACCATGACACTGAAAGTATCAGCCCGACTTTATGCAGGAAGATGCAGAAGGAAAGTGCAGAGACCTGCCCTAGGGCAGAGGCAAAGCTGGCGGTGAGTCCACATTTCCCAGCCCTGGGCTATTACTGTGACTGAGATTCTCCCTCCCCACTCCATTAATTCCCCTCCCCGGGGCAACAGAATTGTCCAGCACCTTCCACTAACACGTCTGGGAAGTAAATGCTGATTCTCCCAGCTCTGGAAGAAAGCACTTCACGCTGCCTAATTGCCTTTTCCACTTGCAGCTGGATAACCAGCGGCTGCAGCAGCTGTGCCGCCCTCCTGCCATGCCTCAGGAGGGGACACGGCCTCAGGCAGAGCCCTCGGGGCTCCGCCGCCCACTCCCGGCCCCTCCAGCTCCCGGAACCGTGGAATGAATTCCCGGGCCCTGCGCTGCTCTCTGGGCTCAGCTCAGCACTGCCGCGGTCTCTGTCCCTCTCTAGTGGCGGTGCCACAGCCCTGCCGCAGCAGCTGCCGGGAACTTTGAACGGATTGGCTTTTAGAAATGACAAAAAAATTACATCAGCGAATTCCAGGACAATGGAACTTGTCAAACAGTTGTGGTAAATCATTTCAACACAACTTTCAATTCTGATAAAATCAGTTCATCTCCACTGATGTGTCTTGGGTTATTTTATGAGTGAACTCATGAGACAGCTCACCAGTTCACAATGAATGAGTTCAGCTTTGTCCCAGTGAGAGGTTTTGACCCATCTGGAATGATTTCGTTTGGAGTTTCCATTTCCAAGTGATTTTTGAACCAGCAGTGTAGTTCACTGGTACTAAAAAGGCATTTTGGAGTGTCAGTATGGAAATTGAATTTTCCAGTGCTCTATTTCCAGCAGAGCTTTTATCATCAGGTTGGTTTCTTGCTTTGATTTGGAGGGTTGGAGCAACCCCGAGGTCTCTCCCAGCCTGGGTCACTCTGATTCCATGCTCTCTGGCTTGAGGACATTTCCCTATATATGAGGTGCCTGTATCCCCATACTCACCCATGCACACAGCAGAGAATTATCCCTGTGCATGCAGACCTGTGTGGTAAAGGCCCAGCAACAGGAAACTCAACCCCAAAACACAACCCCAATACTCCCAAAGGCAGAGGCTCTGCTCAGCAAACTGGGTGCCCTGAGCTTGGACATTTGTGCTGGTCACACAAGAGGGCTTGCTCCCATATTCCCAGAGGAAGGGAGGGAGCAAGGGAGGAAGAGGAGCTCTCCCTGCACTGTAGGTTGGGTCAGAGCATTTCCCCACATTAATTGTGACCTCCCAAGGAGACTCTTGAAAGGTTTTCAGGGCCAGGAGCCCAAGCCATCCCTCAGGGCAGGTGCTGCAGTGGCAGACCTCCACCACCCCCACCTCCCTCAGGCCTCCAGGGAGCAGGAGCCACCCCAGGTGCAGCTGGCCGGCTCACAGCACCCCTGGGGCAGGAAAGTAGGGCAGGGGACACACCCACCTCAAAACACTGCTTGCATATCCTCTATGACAAGTTGACCCACGTGGTTGACCCAGGAAAGCCAATTGATGTAATCTTTTTGAATTTCAGTAAAGTTTTTGATAGTCTCTCCCAGGATCCTTCTGGACAAACTGTCCATCCCAGAGCCGGATAAACACATCATGGGATGAGTGAGCAATGGGCTCATGGGTCAGGCACAAAGGGTGACAGTGACTGGGGTGACATCAGGCTGGCACAAGTCACCAGTGAAGTTCTGCAGGGCTCCATCCTCGGCCCTGTGCTCTTCAGCAGCTTCATAAAAGTCTTGGATGCAGGACTGGAAGGGACACTGAGCACATTCACATTTGATGCAAAACTGGGAGGAGCTGCTGACTCCCTCAAAGGCAGGGAGACACTGCAGAGAGACCTCAGGAAATCAGAGGGCTGGATCATCACCAACCACATGCAGTTCAACAAGGGAAAATGCCAGACCCTGCAACTGGGACGGGGCAGCCCTGGATGCAGGGACAGACTGGCAATGAGAGGCTGGAGAGCAGCGCTGTGGAAAGGGCCCTGGGGGTCCTGGTCAGTGGCAAGTTGGATCTGAGTCACTGCTGTGTCCTGGCAGCCCAAAGGGCCACTCTGTCCTGGGGGGCACCAGGCCCAGGGAGGGATTGTCCCACTCTGCTCTGCCCTGGGGCAGCCTCACCTCCAGTGCTGGGGGCACTTTGGGCACCACAAGATCAGAAGGATCCAAAGCTGTTGGAGAATGTCTGAAGGAGAGCAACAAAGACGGTGGAGGACTTGAGGAGGAGCCATTTGAGGAGCAGCTGAGGGCACTTGGTCTGTTCAGCCTGCAGGAGACTGAAGAGAGACCTCGTTGTAGTTATACCTTCCTTGTGAGGGGAAGAGGAGGGGCAGACACTGATCTCTCCTCTTTGGTGACAGTGACAGGACCCGAGGGAACGGGCTGAAGTCATGCTGGGGAGGTTGGGGCTGGGTATTAGAAAAAGGTTCTTCCTCCAGACGGTGGTCAGGCACTGCAACAGGGAATGGTCACAGCACCAAACCTGACAGAGCTTCAGGAGCACTTGGACAATGTTCTGGGCACATGATGTGACTCTTGGGGATGGCTCTGTGCTGGGCAGGGAGTCAGACTTGATGATCTTTGTGGGTCCCTTCCAACTCAGCATATTCTGTGATCCTGTGATTATATTTTCATCATTATTTAATCTTCTAATGTTGGTGTCTACGAAGCTGACAAGCTTGTAACAGCTGTCACTGCTTGTAACAGCTCTTAATTTGGATAATTTTATCATTCCTACTGTACACAAGAAGCTGGTATTTGGCAAACACTAAAGGTTAAATTTATACAAGTGCTGCTCTCATGCACTGAAAAATCCTAAGAAACCTCAGAGAGTAAAGCTGTTGTGTCCTTACAGCCACTGCAAAAGGGAACAGGGCCCATAGACTGCTCCTGAAGGCCACAGACTTTTTTCTGATGAACAAATGGAGCTACTTTCTACTTCATCTGCTTTCTCTACTTTTACAGGGCAGCTTGTTGTCTACCTACTGATAGCACTTACAACATCAATCCTGGGAAGCAAAAGCCTGCAGTTGCCCTGAATTTATGCAGCAATAAACAGGGAATTCAAACACAGGATCAACCATGGTGCAGCTCAGGTTCAGGGAACTGAGCTCCTTTGTGCAAAGGAACAGACCCAGGGGTCAGGCTACTCATCAATTCCTGTGCTACAAAAGATGCTTAAGTGTTGGATTATCTGGGCAACAGGTCCCCAGCACATTTCTGTCTTTAATCCCCCAAGGGAAAAGTCACTTGGAAAACTTCAACATGAAAAAAAACCAGTCAAGGGATGGCAGGATGTGAGTGTGGAAGCATCAAGAATCTTGGTTTCTGGAGGGTGAAGGGGAACTCAGAGGAGCTGTGGCTGTCCCATCCCTGGCAGCGTTCAAAGCCAGGCTGGACAGGGCTTGGAGCAACCTGGGATAGTGGAAGGTGTCCCTGCCTTTGACAGGGGTGGAACAAGATGAGCTTTAAGTTCCCTTCCAATCCAAACAACTCCATGATTCTGTGAACTCACCGTGCCCAACACAGAGGAAATAGCTCTGCCTCCTGCAGCAGCCGCTCTCTGCAAACAGATTCCCATGCTCCTCCACTCTACTGACAGCTCCTGCAAATGCAGTCACAAACCACCGAGCCCAGCATTACCCCAGGTACAATTCCCCACTTTTCTGCCTGAGCTGGGATGACGCACTGAGTGCCCAGCACAGCTCCAGCTGCTCCCTATCCTGCGCTAAATGGCTCCAGCACAATGAAGAGATTTTGTTACAGATGGACTGACACATCTGACCCTGGCTGGGTGGGCTGGACACCCTGTTTCGTTACTCCAGGAAAACACTCTGGCACTGTTTCTCTCACTGTTTATCTGCTCTCTTTATTTCTACCTTACTGCAGACCTGGGTGAAAGGAGTCCCCTCCCACAGCACAAAGGAGCTCATGGTCACTAAAACTCCCAAACTCCTGCACAGCAACTTCTTCTGACATAAACCCCACACTGCCTGCCAAGTGCAGACACTCCTCCGTGCTGTTCACTGTGGAAAGCACACACCAACCACGGCAGCATCATATGTGAGCAGAGTCCACCACAGCCCCACACCACACCTCCCAGCAAGAGGCCAAATCAGTGCCAAGCCCAAGAAAGGAAAAGGAACTTACAGGCAAAGATGGGAGCCTGCCAGAGCCCTGCGAAGAAGACCCCAGCTTGTGGGTCCTGCAATGCTGCACCCTGGGAAGCACAGGAAAGTCTCCAGACCCTCTGACACTTATACCTGCCCTCCCTGGCAGCTGAGAAGGTGAACAGCTCCAAGCCACACAGGCTCACATATCCTGGCAAATGTTCCAGCTGTGATCTGAACAAACACCTCAGCCCTGGGAAATGAGCATCTCACCCACATGATCAGGATTATGCTCCCAGCATGATCAGGCTTGGATCAGGCTCTTAGCAAACTTCTAAGTGTTTCTTGAGAGCCACTGGATTTGCTAACAGCCTGGGAAAGCTCCCTTGAGGGGTTCTTGTTCTTATCACCACTTCCAAACTTAAATAAGTTTGTGGTGACTAGGAGCCACTCTCAAATACCCTCATTTGAAAGAACATGGATCCTTCATCCTCCTTCATCCCATTCAATGGTTTTATCTGGGGACAGCCCACACCAAGTGGAGTCAGAGCTGGCACTTGGACAACATTGGGAACACAGCAGGACATGTCACAGCAGTGATGACAGCATGTTCCCCACAGCCACACAGTTCTGCTGTTAACTCCAGGTAGGAAAGCTCTAGTTAAAGTGGAAAAGCTCCAGTGACCAGAGTCCTGGCAGCAGCAGAGGCAGCACTGGTGCTCGTGTGCTGCCAGGGCCTCTCAGACAGGGCTGGTGGCAGCAGCGTTCCTGAACAACGATGGACTCAGCTCCTCACCAAGAACTCAGCGTCTCTGCACCAACTCCTCCGGGGCACAGGGCAGGGAACAGATCCAGGTAAAATAATGAAGCCACAGGGGCTAACTTCTTAGCCGGATAGCTGGTCCCCGTAGGGTTAAAGCGCCCCAGGCAAGTAGTCTCAAGGCTAAATACCTCAGCCCTTCGGGAGCTGAGTGTCTAGCCCAGACTACCACACAGCCGTGGCCTTTTAGCTAGCTTAGTGATTGTCAGCTTTTAGTGATATCAGCTCTTTTATGGTTTCAGCTCTTAGCTTGCTAGTGGCTTTGGCTGGCCGTGGCTTCTGAAGGCAGACGAAGAGAGAGGAGAAGGCTGGGTTCAGAGTGTTCCACGATGGTTTATTCTGAGGGTTTTGTAAAGGGTCCGAATGCAGCTCTTCCAACAAAATGGGCCCAGACAGCCCCTTTTATAGGATTAGGGGGGATTGGAAACTGACCAATAGTAAGGGTCAGGGAAACTAGCCTATGGGGTCACAGAGAGATAAGCAGGCCTGGAGGACCAGAGTGAGGACTCCTGGTTCAATTCCTATGACTCAGCAAATACCTATCTCTAAACATCCCTCCACGGAGCCATAACCGGCCCTGTGTCTGCTACAGATCCAGGTCCCAGGGAAAATGTTTTGCCAGATTCAGGAGTGAGAGCACACAAGAGAACAAAGATGGCAGCGTGGACACTCTCCTGGCATTCAAAATGAGGTTTGGGGGGTTGGGTTGGGGTTTTTTCCTACAATTACTTACAAGTGCAACAGTCACAGGCACTTAGAGAAGCTGCACTGCCCTCAGGCCAAGCCGAGCTCCCCTGGAGCTCATCCCCAGCTCCTAGAGGACAGCTGGGTTTCTCTGGAATAGATGCCTTGAGAAAACAATTATCAAAACCAAAATGCTAGAGAAGGCACCCTATCAAAACTACACTATTTCCCACCATGCTACAGGAACCCCAGCCCAGAGCAGGAATCAGCATAGCTGCTCAACAGCAACAACAACAACAACTTAATTGTGTTAAGAGACAAACATATTAACAAAATCCATATTTCCATAAAAAAAATTTCTTGTGCCTGGGCACCTGAGCCAAGGCACTCGCTGTTCACAGCTCCGTGGTGCTGCAGAGTATCCAGAGAGGCTGGGACTGCTACTGGGAGTAACTGCTGTGTAACCTGGCCAGAGCAGAGAGCTGCACGGCAACCACATGGGAAGGGACATACAAAATAGTTATGAAAAAATATGCATTTTAAATAAAGAACTTACAACAACTTCAACTTTATACAAAATATCATGGTTGCCATGTCTCAATTTCAGTGTCTCAATTCTAGGAATTATTTTTGAACTCTCAGCATCCCGTTTCCCATCTCACACCACCTCTGCAGTCTCTCCAGAGAGCTCTGTCTCTGTCCAGCTCAGTCCAAAGTACCTGAAAATGAAAAAAACACATTTTAGCCACACGAATCAGAAGTACAGTTCTGTGAACAAATAAATCTCATTTACAAACTGGCAAAAGAAAATGCAGTAACTTTAAAGTTTAAGCAAATCACACATTGAGTAAAACCAAATCTAGCAAAAAACCCCACAACTACTGCACGTGCCTCAGGGTCCAGCTGAGCCATTCCAGTGCCCAGAGGGGGACTGCAAGCCACACAAGGAATTACTGAGAATGTGGAAACAGAGAGCTTTGCAAATGATTCAGTTCTTTCTCTCCTAAGTAGGGTATTACACAAAATACTGAAATCAAGTAGAAACTCACCTTCCAAAAAAGCAAATTCATCAATAGCTTCAATGGCATTATCTGAAAAGCAAATTGAGAACAATTAAAATAGATATATCAACTCCATATTTGCATCTGTTTCAAACTGCAGCATTTGAAACTACATCAGAGCACAGTGACCACTTTCAAAGAGATTTGTTTTGCAGATGGTGTGTGAAATTATTAGTGTAGCCTTTGATAGAAGTTCTTCTCTCCCATCTTCAGGGAAAGAAAGAATAAATCTGTAATTACTTCAGCACCTCCAGACAGGTGGAAAAATCCCCCACCGGAGCAACCCTTTGCTAAGAACAGCACAGAACGTGCTCCCATACCCAGGTCTTTTCTTTGCAGGGTTTTCCTTTTTCCTTGCTGGGCATACACGTAAGCATCTTTGGCTATGGTTTCAACAAACAGCTCCTGCAAGACAAAACAGGACAGGTTCACACGGGAGAGGAGAGAGAGAATATCCTGAGGAAAAAGAAAGGTCCCGATAAGGCTTCAGGATTAGATCAGAATCTTCATCCTAACATTACCCATTCCTAGTAAACAGGTCTGAAAATACCTAAGGAAATGGCTGGACAGTGATGCACAGGACAAGCAGTGAGGGAGAAAGCTGGGAATGTGGATTCCTCGAAACCAACATTCTCTGGGCGACCCATTCCACACCAGGGGCTCCCAGGGCACCTTCTGAAGGGGGACAGGTGTCCTGTGCTCAGGACCTATGTCCTATGATTCAGGAGATGAATCATGAAATCCTTCAGATGGAAAAATACCTCTACAATCATTGTGTTCAACCATCAGCCCAGCACCACTTCCACATTCACCCCCATCCCATGTCCCCCGGTGCTACATTTTTTGAACCGTTCCAGGGATGGTGATTGCCCCGGGGAGCCTGTGCCAGAGCTTGACAACTCTCCCCATGGAGGAATTTTCCCAATATCTTAAACCTTCCCCGGCACAGCCTAAAACCATTTCCTCTTGTCCTGTGCCTTCTTGCTTGGGGGAAGCGATCGACCCCCTCCCGGCTGTCCCCTTCTGTCAGGAGTTGTGCAGAGCCAGAAGGGCCCCCCTGAGCCTCCTTTTCTCCAGGCTGAGCCCCTTTCCAGCTCCCTCAGCTGCTCCTGGAACTCCAGACCCTTCGCCAGCTCGGGCCGGCCGCAACCGCCCCGCGGGTCCGTGAGAGAAGGAAAAACCTCCTGGGCAAGACCGAGCAGCATCCACGCAGCGATCCGGGCCCAGGACCCGCGGGGACCGCCCCTCACCGTGGCCCGCGCCAGCACGAACACGGCCTCCTGGCTGGCCAGGGTGACGTCCGGGTCCGCCTTCACCAGCGCCTTCACCCGCGCCAGCGGCAGCCGGGCCAGGCGGGCCGGACAGGGGCCCTGCGGCCCCGTACCCGCCGCCTCCTCCCCGGGCGCCGCCGCCTCCGCGGGCCCCGGCCCCGGCACGACCGCCGCCGCTGCCATCCCGCCCGAGCGCTGCGCCTGCGCGGGCCCGCGGGGCCGGGCCGAGCTCGGCGGGGCCTCGCTGCATCCTCGGCCGGGCCCCGCAGCGCTCACGGCCCCGAGCACGGCCCCTCCTCCTCCCCCTCAGGCCAGCGCCAATCACGGCGGCTCATCTTCCCCTCCATTCCGTCCCCAAACACGGCCCCTCATCCTCCCCTTCACCATGTCGCTTAATTCAGCCCCCCACAGCCCCATCCCGGTCCTCCCCACAGATGGCCCTCAGTGCCTCCCTGCCACCCCCGGTCCCCCAGCACGGCTCTCGGGCCTCCCTCTCCGCACAGACAGGGACGGGCCCTCCCCGTTGCACCGGCAGGAGCAGCGGGGTAGGTGGTGGGTGGCCGTCACTGCTGTCTGCCCGTCCTGTGCCCCAGTCAACTCCCCGTGGGGCCCCTGTGGGACCTTCCTGCACCCCCTCTCCATCCCATCTCCAGCTAGTGGGATCAAGCCCTCCAATGCCCCCCAGGGCACCCACCACCCTCCACAGGACCCCAGGACCACCTCCCTTGGCCAACAGGTGTCTGCCCCAGCCTTCCCCATGTCCTCAAACTCTGTCTTGTCCTTAAACCATCTGCAGGCAGGAGCCGCCTCGGGCATTGCTGATGGGACACTGTCCCAAAGGGGACAGTGCAGGGACGCACAGATCCTGGAGCAGGGACACCAGCACCAACCAGCAGGCCAGAGCACCCCTGCCAGGGTGTCAGACCGTTCCTGCCTCAGAGGCAGTGGCACCAGGACAGTTAGACACTGTGATGGCCCAACACAGCACCCTGCAGTGCACAACTTCCCCTTGCTTCCCAGAGGAAATAGGCTTTTCAGCAGAGCTCATGTCCCGCATGAAGAGCCTAATTCCAGGAAGCCACAGGCCCTCACCCAGCTTTTCTGTGCTCCCACAGAACTCAGCCGTGCACCCTCTGCACCTCCCCGCCCCACAAGTCCTGTGCAGCTTTGAGACCTGACCTGCAGAGGAATCCTGGGCCACCATCAGACAAGAACATTGCCCACCCTCCTGCCCCCATCCACTTGCATCCCACAGTCAGTTCCCAAAACTGGGACTCTCGTCTTACGGCCAGCAGGACTTGGTGGGCTGCAAGCGTCAAACAGCAGCAGAGCCAAACTAGCAGTGTACCAAGAGCTGCTCCTCCTCCTCTTTCTCCTCCTTCTTGTGCAGTCTCACCAGGTCTCATCAGGCAAAAGCAACTTCCTGGCATTGCACACAGCTCTTCACCAGCTGTTAGGAAAGATCTGCTGGTTTTAAGGGAGGGTGCCTCAGACAGGCTTGATCAGAATGCTTCAGGTGGTCTTCAGGAAGGAAAAGAGCACACAGGAAAGCATCCACTGATGGAAGATGGTGAGTAACAACCAGACCTGGGCTATGGTGGACACGGGGATGGGACACTGGGAGCCATACGTCCTGGTTGGAAGGGTTTTGGGGATGTCCTTGTGAGGGGCTGGATCTGGCCAACAACCTCACTCCTCCTGAAAGGCAAAGTCCTTCTGTACATCTGAGCTGGATGGAACTTCAAAGGTCTCTGACCAGTTTCTGGGCTCAGAGGAAGGTTTGCTGGGTGAACTTAGGCTGAATATAAACATGTGGGAAAGGAGGAGACCACACTTCCACTGAGTCCAGGAGAGCCCCCACCAGCACAAAATGGATTGGAAAACCTGGAACTGATCACAGTGATGGCAGTGCTGTACATCCAAGGGCTCCAAGCAAGTCCGAGCTCATGGAACAGGCCCAAAAATGATCATTAAAAACCACCAAATCATTCAGGTGTCAAAAATCTAACTCCATGTTTGGAATCTGGAAAACACTGCTTGTTTCACTAATTTGAGTGAAAGCCCCAGTGCTGGTATACAGGAAATAGCACATTCATGCTGCTTCAGCACTGCTATACCAAGTGCTGCATTTGAGGGTTTACCAGGAAAACTGGGGTGTTTGCCTGGGGAACTTGCACTTTTGTAAATCTGTATATATACATTTGATCAGTTAGTTCTAAAAATATTGCATCAGCTTCTCTCCATATCAGCCTTTCCCTTTTGTGAAAATAAAAATTATGCAATCACAAACCCAAACTAAAATCCCAGAAGGATAAAAACTCCAAAATCAAAGCATACAGCTCCAGTGAAGCAGCCAGCTCCGGTGCAAAAGGACACTGTGGTCTGGGGACAGGGGCATGGGAGAAAGATGGGGAGGGTAAGGTCATCCCTCCCCTCTCACAAAGTCCATCTGAGAAGATTAGGAAAAATGTAGCCCCATCCCATACCTTTGTGCCATACCTCCAACCTGGCAGTCTTTTTGCAAGAGCTGTTCACAGCCTCCTCCTGGCAGCATTTCTCTGGAGGCTCGAGAGAAAGGTGAATTTTGGTCACTGAGGAAGCAAAAGGCAGCTCTGTGCCAGAGCAGTTGTGTCCTGGTTCGTGTGAGCACAGTGTGAACCACACAGGAAAGACACATGTCAGAAAAGTAGGGCAGTCTGCTGCCTCAGCCTTTTTTTTTCTGCACGAAGGCTTTGGTGGGATGAGTCTCAGCAGTGCCATCCCCACTTTTCCTCCAGGGAGGAATCCAGTGGCCCTGTGCAGTCTCCCCCACCAACTCATCATGGAAAACAAGACCAGGGCAAGGCAGGTTGCTCCCATCTGATCCCTGGGAATCTCTGGATCTCAGATTCTGCACTCAGGAGATTTGCTACTACCACCCAGTCCTGTGGTATTGTTACCATTGGGAGGGGAAGGGTTAACAGTACCTTTTTGGTGGAGCCAGAGTGTCAGATTACAAGTGGGTTTTGCAGGGTCCCTCGGGGTCTAAGCCAAAGTTTGAGGGGTGTTCCCCATCTCGTGACTCACCAAAGGACCACTGGACACACTCCTGTGAGTGTGCAGCAAAGCTTTTTGTGTTCAGCCTCAGCTGCGAATCCGGCGGATCCATCCACGTCCTGGTTCTTCAGCCAATATCGAGGTCACCACTTGTAGTATTGTAGGGTACCCCTGAGGTGAGGAATGATTGGCACCTGACCCCATTGATTCAGAATGCTGAACAATTGCTTTATTAAAACTATATTATATTGCATTATCCTATACTATAACAAAGAGATAATATACTATAATGAATACTAAAGAAAAACTCGTGACTGTCTGTAGAGAGGACACAGCTTTGAGTGATTGGCCAAGGAAATATAACAATCCTCAGCAGAATCAATTGACAAATCCCTTCAGGCAAACAATCTTCCTAACACATTCCACATGTGTAAAAACAACAGGAGCAGCAAGTTGAGATAAGAATTGTTTTCTCTTCTCTCTGTGCTTCTCCAGGAAAAAAATCATGAGAGAGAGAATTATCTCTCTCTGTTCAGTGAATGTGAGTGCCAGACAGTCCCTCTGATTTGATGGTCCTTGGTAGTGGACAGAGGGTGGATCAGACCAAAAGACTCCATGAAAGGTGTCATGGATGCCCTCATGGTTGGGTAACCTGGTCCCAGTTTGGTGCAGTCCCATGTTTACTCAGATATATTCGGTACTTTTTTGAGCAAATACCTCATTTTGTGGAGAAGACTTAGTGTGAGACCATGTTGAAGGAATATCACATTCCCCAGGGGGAATTTTGACTCATTTTCCTCCATGGTGTTTCAACTGGAACTGTTTTTCTTAATGGTTGCAGATGCCTCTGGAGGGGAGAGATGCTGTGTTGAGGCACCTTCGGGCAAAGTTCCAACAGAAGAGGAAAGAACCTCCCAAAGTGGGTGGCTGGCCAGAGACTCACCCTGCAGCCTCTCAAGGACCAGAGCAAGGACAGACCTCTGCCATGGCCTCCAAGGGTGATCTTCCTCAGGAGGCCCCCTGGAGCAGGAGGAACTGCAGCAGGGCCTCTCCATCTCACAGTACAGATCAGAGCTTGGGACAACATTCACCTCATTCTGCCTGCGAGACCCCGGCACAAGTGGTGTGTCGGAAGAAGGGGATGGCTCCAGGTGCCAACTTCCACTCAAAGTTGGTGCCTGCAAAGCCAGGAGGAGATGTGTTGAACAAGAAGATGGAAGCCAGCTCTGATCCTCCCCACAGGAAGCCAGCCCAGCAGACACGGCCACCTGCCAAAGACAAGGGGGCTCCAGTGGTTCTTGCCAAAGGCGCGGCTGCTGCAGCCCCCCTGCTCGCTGTGGGAAGCCCCCAAAGGATGGAGCACCCAGCTGTGCCCCGGAGGAAGCCTTTGCCACATGTCAGAGCACTGGGAGTGAAGCCAGGCAAGCCCCGGCGCCCTCCTGATGTGGATTTGGCAAAGTTCAGAGCAGCTGCATATCCTGGGACATCCATCTGTCCTGCCGCAGAACCACCAAGGAGTGATCAGCTGGGTATGGCCAGACACAGGAAAGTCCCTCAGGAAAGGGCACTGCTCATTCAGGAAGGAAAATCTCCCCGGTTAGAGCTGTAGCTCTTGGGAGATGGAAATACTGGGAGGGCTTATGGAGAGGTGGGGGTTTTTATTACCAAAGGGGCTTTTATAGGCAATAGCATGAGGATGAGAATTAGAGAGGAGAAGGACAGGTGAAGAAACGAAGTGTCCTGTCCCTGGCTGGGCACAAGTTTCCATCTCTGGAGTCTTTGTAGGAAGTAAGGTTGGAGTAAGTAACCTGAGAGATATTGTCAAATTGGAGTGAGCCCAAGATGGCTGGGGACTGGAGCACATGGAGAAAGAAGGGCTGAGACCCAGGCTTGTTTAGCTGGGAGGAGAGGGAAGAACAGGAGATCTCACTGCCCACAGCTACCTAACAGGGAGAAAGTGGGGCCAGACTCTTCCCAGAGGTGCCCAGGGGCAGGCCTAGGGTGATGGGCATGAGCAGTAGGGGAGGTGCCAGTCAGACACTGCCCCACCACGCTCCATAGTGGCCTTCCAGAGCCAGGCTGCTGTGGTGGCTTCTCACAGTTGCTGTTCTGCTAATCCACACTACAGGTGATGAAAGCTGTTTCAAATACTATTTCTTGCTCGGTTTCTCTAATCATGAGAGTAGACTTCCTTTCCTTAAGAGAACTGAAAAATCAAGCTGGTATATGTTATAATTAAAAGGTGGTATCAGGGCTGGCTATACTGTTGTGCTGGGCGATTCTCACATGACTGGCTACAAATATTTATTTGTCTCATGGGTCCTGAGGCAAGCTAGTATTTATTTGTCACATGGGTCCTGAAGCAACATCTCGAATCACACTTTGCCTTGATTTGATACTTTTTGTTAATTTTTAGGGAAATCTCATGATTTTTAGGGCCGAGTATCTGATTGTATATTACTTGGTACTGTAAACCAGCAGAGATTTGATGTTCTGCTCAGGTCTTTCTGTCCATTTTTGGTTGGTCTAGTTGACTAGGCTGGAGACAGGGCTTGTGATACAAATAAAGGCTTGTTAGCAGGGGTGCGGTCATGCTGGCAATCTTAAAAGGGGCAACAGTATGTTCTGACTGATGATGCTCCTAAACATGTGGAGATATCCAGGACTTGCCCTGACTCTGGTACCTATTTGAAATTTAGGGGTTTTCCATATTCATTATACCTGTTTTGGCCTCTTCCCCTCTCCTTCCATCATTTGTCCAGGAAGAAAGTAACATTAGAAATATACAAATGGGAAAATATGTATTCACAGTCCTCAGTGAGGAACCTGATGAGCTGTGCACTGGTGCGCTGGAAGAAAACCCCTGGGTGGGCTATGGAGTAAAAACCTCCTTGCTCTATCAAGATGTGTAGTCAGTTTTATCTCCCCACCTCCTCCTGCACTAAATCCAGCCCAGAATGGCTCTGACCTCAGGGTGGCTGATAGAGCTCAGGACAAAATATGAAATAATCCCTCCCTGCTCCCTCCTGTTCTGTTGTTTGTCACAGGTCACCTGCAACCAGGCTGTGCTGCATCTGTGCCTGCAAGGTTCCCACTGCAGGGTGCTCCGAGTGGCACGGGGTAAGGACTGAGGCAGCACTGCTGTTCCAGGCTGTGCCAACCCACTGGGAAGGGCACAAGATGTGACAGCAAGGGGATGTTTGGGTGTTCCTGCCTGCTGCTGGAGCCCAGGGTGTGGAAGCAGCTCCCACAGTGTGAAGTATGGCCATCCCTTGGGGCTGTGTTACTTCACTGTGGCCATTGCACCTGGCTGTCCATCCACATCCAGCTGTGTGAGGAGCTGCTAGCACAGGGCACGGAGCTGCTGTCCAGCTCTGGCCCAGAGCCAGGACCAGTCCATGGACAGCCCACCCTCCTACTGGCAGCCCTGATTCTGCCCTGCAGCAGCACCTCCTAACCGTGCTCTGCCTTGCTGCAGGGATGAAGATGAGATATACGATGATGTTGAGCCTGTTGAGCCAGCCAGGAGAAGCCCAGGCCTTCGGCTGCCATTTTTGTCCCAGCTGCCAGTGTGTCCCTGCCCCAGAGGAGGTGAGTACAGGAGGGGCTTGGATGCTGTTTGGGGTGAGACCTGCAGCTCCAAGAGCCACGAGGCCCCAGTGAGCCGTGGGCAGCGGCAGGGTCAGTGCTAAGCCTGCTGCTCCCCCACACAGGAGGGCAGTGGGTTCCTCTTGTAAATGGGCACAGGAAACCCTGATCCCCCCACACTCGGGGGCAAACTCAAGATTTGGTCCCAGGAGGAGAGAGCTCTTGCTGCTCTTTGTATCCTGTTTTGGCAAGTGTTTACACCTCACAACAGCCTCATGGCAGCACCTCTCCCGGGGTTTGATTTTACAGGTGGAAATGCTGTCCGAGCCTCTAACAGGGTTACCTTGCTGGCTGCTACACAGAGGTAATGGGGCTTTTTTATTCTTTCTAAGGGTCCTAAAATGGCCAGGGCTCCTTGCTGCTCTGACAAAGCTGCTGCTTTAATGGTCTCTGCTGGGCTTGCAATAGGAAGGTCTGTGGTGAAGAGCACAAGCTGTAGGCTGTACACCTTGCCCCGAGAGCCTCCACAGCCCCAGGTCTGGTGCAGGGAAATGCAATGGGGAGCAGCCAGCAGGGAGAAGGGGGTGGGAGGGAGCAGAGCATGGGGTGGGGGTCATCTGAACTTTCCCATGGCTTTCAATGGCTGCAGAGAATCCCAGGTCTCCCAGAAGATGAAGACCATGACACTCAAGGCATGCAAGAAGGAAGAGAAGATGGACAGGTGGTTTCAGAAGAAATTCAAGGTGAGCAGCAGCGAGTGATCACTTTTCCCTTTGAGCTTTTTCTCCCCTTCTGGGAAGGGTGCAGTGCAATGGCAGAAAGGAGCTGTGCTCCTCAGGGACCAGTGACACCCAGATCATGCCCTGCCTTGTTTCCCCAGGTCACACCTGCCCCACTGCCCCAGATCAGACCATTTGGCCAGAGAGAAATCTGTTCTTTTTCAAGGAGGGAGAGCGGTCAGACCTACCTGACTCAACTCCCCATGGGCAGTGTTTGTGTTCTGCTCTTTGCGTTTCAGTTCGAAGGCAGCATCAATGTCCTGACTCAGATGATGGTCGACCCTGCAGCGACAGAGAAGAGGAGTGGAGCGAAGAACCTGCCACTGAGACCGGGAGAAATTCTTGATGTCATTCAGTTTACAAATCAGGAGCAAATCCTCTGCCGGAACAGCCAGAGGAGGTGTAAGTCTGGAGGGGGATGGGGCTTGCCCACAGCGGGGAGCACAACATAGTTTTAGGAAGAAGCTTCTTCGTGCAAACATCCCCTGACAGACCTCCTGACAGATCTTTTCCACCAGTTAGATCTGACAGGTATCCTGCTACCCTGAGAAGGTTCCCACTTTTCTCTGTACAAATGTCCTGCCCTTCCTTCCACTCAGCAGCAGGATTTCTGTGTGAGCTGGGCTTGTCCTTTCCCTATGCTAAAAGCTTTTGCAGTCCTCGAAGCCTCCAGGTGGAATGGGCTGGAGATCGCTCAGGCAGAGGGGAAGGGTTCAGGCTCTTCCCTGTCAGCTGCCATTCAGCCTGGCAGGCTCCTTCCTGACACTGCCCAAAGCAGGTTCCTCCTAAGGGTCCAGCTGGGCTGCCCAGAGCTGGATTCCTCCTTGTCCCAGCTCTTTCTGGGAACGTGAGGTGTTGCTAAGCCCTGGGCAGGGGCAGGTGCTGGGATGATTCCTGCTCAGGCCCTGGCTCCCAGCACAACCTGACATGTTTTTCTTCACTCTGTTGCAGACGGCTACGTGCCCCGGGCCATGATGCTGCCTCTGTGAGTACCCTTTCCCAGCCCCTTCAAGTCCACTCCATGAGCTACAACAACCGCTTCATGAGTGGTCAGTACCAAACTAGTCCTGGCTGACAACTCAAAACTACCGAGCTCAGGCTGTGACCTAACAGATTCCCCTGGGGTGGAATCTGCCATTTCTGGTGTCAGGAGAGATTCTGTCACTGGGACACTGGAAGCACTCCCCAGGCTGTGGTGCCTCATGTGGGACCTAACCAGACACTGCTCAGAGGCTGCTCCTGGGACAGGATGAGGGTGCAGCCCCTCTGCAGAGCCAGGTCTGTGTTTTCTGGCAGCCTGGGATGAGGCCACCATCCTGAGAAGGGCCAGAGTCATCTTAACCCCACTCCAGATGGTCCCAGCCATGCAGGGAGAGCACAGCACTGGGAGGGGGAAACGGAGCTGCAGGTGGACACCAGAGTCCACAGGTCAGGAGGAGCTGGGACAGACACAGCAGCAGGAGCTGGCCCTTGCCTCAGGGTTGGGAGGTGGTGGAACATGGGACACCACACTGCCCACAGTACCCCATCTTTGTCCTTGCAGGGACACTGACATCTATGATGACATTGAGATTTATGGTAGGTGCACAGAACTGCTGCCATACCCCTTCACTGGCCACAGCTACCACCACACCAAGCACCAGGATTCCCCTCCTCCTGACCCTTTGCTGTTTTGCTGCCTTCCCTCTCTCTCTTCCCTCTGTGTAATTTCTCTTCCTCTCCCTGAGATATCCTTTACTTACTCACAGTTCCCTAAAAGTCTTCATGTTCCTCTGTTCCAAATTATTTGGACTTCTCTGCACCCTGTTCTCAGCTTGCTCCCTCCACTTGCTGCCAGCCCCAGGGCCCCTTCAATGTCCTTTGAGGTGTCCCTCAGATCCCCCAGACAATTCAGACTTCCCTTTCCCAAGCAGTTGCTCTCTCCTTACATGCAAACTCCATCCCTGGCTGGCAGTTGGCTCTGAAGATGGAGCTGAATAGAGACAAGTGTATTTCAGTTCTGCTCACAAGCACGCACTTTACCTAATTCTGGCAGGCTGAGCCAACCACGCTGAGGCCAAAGGCACAAGACAGCACCACAGAGACCTCCCCAAGGGCTGAAACACGAACAGCACCAGACACCAGGCTCCTTTTGTGAAGGAGCTCTGCTTCCTCTGAGACAGACTGCAAAACCACCATGTTCCTGCCAGAACAGAACAGTAGCATGGCTGCTCAGCATGTGGGGCTGCACAGATCCTGCCCCATGGGCCAGGGGGCCCCAGAGCCTCAAGTCACACCGTCACTGCAGCTCTCTTTTGTCTGTGTAAAATATAACAATGGCTCAAAAGGGTTTTATGGCCCTTGTTTTTTGGGGGGATGGGGTAGGGAGAGAGGGGTAAAATCAGGCCCATAAAGGTTTTAATATTTTCCCATTCCCAGAGCATCTTCAGCCTGGGATCCACCTACCCTTTTGTTCTGCACCACACTCTGGCCCCAGTGGCACTTGTGGCCTGAACCAGAGGCAAACTGGAGAGAGAAATACTCTAAAATATCACATTATGGATGAATTATGGAACAGGAGCTCCAGCAGCATCTCATGGCCATGGGGCAGCTTCCCTGGAGAGCTGGCAGGAGGTTAGATCTGTTGGGGCAGATATTTTTGTGGGAATGTTCCAAATCACCTGTTGATGTCTTGGGCTGTGTCTGCAGATGCCATGGGAAGTTTTCTCATTCACTGAGAAAGCTTTCCCTATGCCAACCCTCCCCTCATGAAGCCCTCACAGATGGGGGCAGGATTGGGGTGCACTCACAGCCAGTGGGGAGCACAAATCTAGTGCAGGACCCAGATCTGGTGGCAGGATCCACCTTTTGGTGGATCATTTTGGATCAGGAACAGTGAGAAGTTCTGGGGCTGAATCCCTGCTCTCAGTCTGCACACTGGCCCCCATCCCAGGGGCTGGAGGGTTAAACTGGGAGGGTTCAGCACCTCACGGCAGGATGCCAAGCCCAGATTAACCAGTTGAAGACGTCACTTTCCATTATGGGAAAGGCTCCCAAATATCCCTGAAGCTTTTGGTTCTGGGGATTAACCAGCAGCACACTCAGCTCCTGGCACAGAGCAGGGGTCCATTGGCGCTGCAGGGCCCGTGGCCATGAGCGGGGCTGGGAGCTGCTCCCAGGGGCAGCACTTGGGCGGCTGAGGGCGACCATGTGGGAGTGGGTCAGAAGAGCTGTGCTGCACTCGCTGTCCACGGCCCTCCTGCGCCTCTGGAAGTGGCTTCGGGCTTTCTGGTACAAAAATGGCCTCTTGACTCTCTCCATGCTGTCGGTTGTCACCGGATGCCTCCTGGGGTTCCTGCTGCGGGCACTGGAGCTGACAGACCTGGTGAGCCTGGCTGGGATGCTGATGGGAGTGAGGGGGATGGAGTGGGGCAGGGGGCAAGCCCTGGTGCCAGGAAGGGTCCCACATGGGCACAGCCCCAAAAGCAAGGGCACCTGCCCAAGAAAACCACCTCAAGGCAGGTTTCTGCCCATGGCTTTTTTCTCTTTTCTTTTTTCCAAGAAGGTGCCAACAAATGGCCAAGCTATAGGATAAATCCTGCCTCCCTCCAATGAGAGTGGGGAGCTCTGGGTTGGACCCCATGGGGCTGCACAAACTCGAGGTGGGATGAGGATGGGAAAGGGGGGAATGTTTACTCAGATGCTCAGTAAACAGGCTCCCCCCAACACCACCAGCAGCGTTGGGATCTGAGGGATGGGGTTTGAGGGATGGGATCCAAGGGATGGGGTCCTCCCATTACTCTCCTCAGCTGTGTGCAATCAAAGCACATTTCCATGCTCTGGAGAGGACCCAGCAAATAAATAGAGGGCTGGTGGGGAGCCTGGAAGGCTTTGAGGAGTCACCTTACTTTGAGGAGCCTTGGAGACAAATGCATTGGAGAAAACACAGGAGAAAGGCACCATTGGCTCGGCCCCTTCCAGAAGCATTGAGCACGAAATGGCCGAGCTGAGAGCTCTGCTCTGGGGCAGCTGGGCCACAGCTCAGCCCTGATCCTGGGCCAGGCTGCTGAGCCCAGGAGGGGGAATGCTGCTCCGGGAGAGCTCGGCTGATGCTGGAACATCCCTGTGTTGCCCACTAGGATTTAGCAAAGTCTTGTCATTTCAATTAGGCCCTTCAGCATCAGTGTAGCAGGGATGATCTCGTTACTTAATTGAAGCTGGGTGTAATCTCCCTGCTTCCCAGTGCACACACCCGTGAGCTCAGCAGCCACCCATACTGGGTGTGAGGCTGGCAGAGTCTTGGGACTCCCTCATCCTGCCATGCTTATCCATCAAGTTTATCCATCCTCTGCTCCAGCCCATCCTGCCCTGCTGCCACAGCTCTGCTGTTGGCCTAGCAGCCACTAGAGACTGTCCCCAGTGAAAACTTTTGTCACAAAATCTGGAGGAGAGCTGGAGAGGTGGCCAGTCTCTGCTTTCCTCCCTGCAATGGGAAAGTGTCACAAAGCTGAGAGACCCCGTGGCAAAGAGATGCTGTTCATTTCTGGCATTACCCCTTGCACTCATCTGGGCCCATCACAGCTCTGCTCTGCCTGAGCTCCCTGGGGACATCAGCCATGTCCAGGTCACACACTGGGACAGTGCAGGGACAGCACAGGGGAGCAACTGAACAGCTGCCTTGGCACCCCTCAAAGTCCCAGTGTGAGGTGGTGGCTACTTTGTAGTAACCAAAAGTACCTGAGGCCAACTCATATCCCTCCCTGACACCTCTACAGTGGCACAGTGAAATAGGGGAATCAGGGATGGATGGATGGATGGATGGATGGATGGATGGATGGATGGATGGATGGATGGATGGACAGGGGATGGATGAATGAAGGGATGGAGGGATGCGTGGATGGAGGGATGGATGGTGGGTTGAGATAGGGATAGAGGGAAGGAGGGATGCTGGCCAGGCTGCTGGTCCCAAAGACCCCTCACTCTCCCCTTGGTCATGGCTGTGGGACCCAGACTTTGGGAGATCTGCAGTCCTTCCCCATGTCCATGTGAGGGGTGTAGGGGATGGAGAGATTCCATGGCACCAAAGTTGTCCCATGGATGGGCCAGACACCGGGGCTCTCCCTGAGCTCGTCTTTGCCACCTGCAGCCATGAGATAAATCCCACCTTTTGTTGCTGCCAACAATTTTGGGACACTTTTGCCCCAAATCAGATGCAGCCAAGCCTCTGCTCCCTGATAATGAGTGCAATGACTTTTGGGAGGAGCCAGTGGTGGGGCCATGTGGACCATTCCCTAGAAGGCTACAGAATCAAGAACAGTTTTGGGAGGGGACCACCCCCTACATGCTCCTTCCTTGTTTATAGCCAGATTTGCCATGTGGCCAGTATTCCCCATCCCTGAGCCAACTCCCAGTAAGGGACAGCAGAGAAATGGCCTCATGGAGTGCCTCAAGGAGGGGCTGCCAGTTCACAACCAAGCTCAGAGCTGGGTCTGGTTGGGAAAAAGGCAAATTGATCAAGTTTGAGCCCATAATAATTTACCTGACATGTGCTCTGCTCTATGTGCAGGAGAAGCAGTACTTTTCCTTTCCTGGAGAGCTCCTCATGAGGATGCTGAAGATGCTGATCCTGCCCTTGATCACCTCTAGGTAAGACATCATCCTCTGCTCTAAAGCACCACCTTTCCATCCCGTTGGAAAGATCACCCTGCCACCCCCCAGTGAGGAGATTACCCAAAAACTGCATGGGTTGAGATTAATCCTGGCTCCAAGCAGCTGGCAGTCAAGCAGATAGCTTGGTGTCCATCAAACCCCATGATTTCCCAGCAGCAGTCTGGGACAAATCCTCACCTGGATTTGGTAGGCACTTGCACCCATCTCAGATACCTGCACGGGCTGGGGTGTTTCCCTTCTTTTGGGCAGCTGGTGATGCCAGGACCATCCGTGGGCAGTTGTGATGGGCTGTTTAACCTCAAAGCAGGTTCTCTTAGAGGGATTTGAGAAAGTTCAGGTGAAAAATCATAAGTATTCCTCAGTGCTGTGTCTGTCTTTGCAAATTCCCATTTTATTGGCCCATACAGACCTAGAAATAAGGAACAGAGCCAGCACTCCTACTGGGGTCTAAGCAAGGTCTTGAAAATCTTTTATGGATTAACATACTGCAAACAATATGTAGGCGTGTGCTCATCAGACACACACAAATGATCAAGTCCTTGTTTCCTCGAGGATGTGTCTTTTCTCTATTGTTTGTCAGAGTTTGCTTGTTATCCTATTTGCCTCTGGTTCATTTCTGTGAACAGAGTGGTCTCTATCCTGGCCACACTTGACGTGTTCAGTACCAGCCCTTGTAGAGATGTCTGTACCCCACATCCCTCCCTGAGGTGCCTGAGGGTTTCCCTTTGCTCTCAGCCCTCTCTGCAGCTGAGTTGCTGAGCGATCTCTGATCACTCTCCTGTCTGTGGGTGCAAGGTCTGCAGAGGCCTCCTAGGAGTTCTCTTTCATGTTGGATTGAACCAGGGATTTTTTTATAATGACTGAATGATGCTGAAGTGGTGTCTTCCCTCCATCCACACACCATCCCAGAGGGGACTGAATGTGCTCTGGGGGTGGAGCTCTGGAGATCCCCAAGCCCCCAAGCTGGAAAGCACAATCTATGCCAGGGATGCTTTTCTGGACTCCCTTGAGTTTCCAAGGCCCTTCTCCTGCTGGATGTGTGGCTGCTGAATGGGATCCATGAGCTGACCACCACCTCAGCCACCCTGTGTGTCCCCAGGGTTGGCACTGACCCTTGCAGCCTTTCCTTATGTCCTGCCTCAGGGTCAGGGCTTGGCTGGGTTCTGCAGGGGCTCAGTGAAGGTCTGTGCATGGGGGGCACACTGCAACCCCCAAACACTCACATTTTATGGAATCCTGGAATATCCTGAGCTGGAAGGGACCCTCAGGGATCATTGATCCCAGCCCCTGTCCCTGCACAGCCACCCCAACACCCCCACCCTGAGCAGCCCTGACAGCGCTGTCCAAACGCTCCTGGAGCTCTGGGACCATTCCCTGGGGAGCCTGGGCAGTGCCCAGCACCCTCACAGGGAAGAACCTTGCCCTGAGCTCCATGCCAAGCCCTGGCCCAGCTCCAGCCCTTCCTGGCCTCCTGTCCCTGTCCCCAAGCTCAGCCCCTGGCCCTGTGCCTCCCCTGGGGAGGAGCTGCAGCCCCCCAGGAGCCTCCCCTCAGTCTCCTGTGCTCCAGCTGAAGGAGCCAAGTGCCCTCAGCTGCTCCTCAGCCCCTTCCCCAGCTCCGTGTCCCTCCTTTGGGCACTCTCCACCAGCTTTGGATCCTTCTGATCTTGTGGTGCCCAAAGTGCCCCCAGCACTGGAGGTGAGGCTGCCCCAGGGCAGAGCAGAGTTGGACAGTCCCTCCCTGGGCCTGGTGGCCCCCAGGACAGGGTGGCCCTTTGGGCTGCCAGGACACAGCAGTGACTCAGATCCAACTTGGGACTGACCAGGACCCCCAGGGTCCTTCCCACGGCACTGCTCTTCAGCCTCTCATTGCCAGTCTCTTCCTTCACCCAGGGCTGCCCCATCCCTGGGCAGGATCCAACACTTGCCCTGTTAAACATCACAGGGCTGGGGATTTCCCAATCCTCACATTTGTCAGGGTCTCTCTGTGTGGCCTCTCTGCCCTTGAGAATGTCAGCAGTTCCTCCCAAGTGAGTGGCCTCAGTAAACCCAATCCTGCACCCAGCTTGTCACCACCACCATCACTGCTCTCCCTGCTGGGGCAGCCTGTAATGCCCTCTCTATTTTTAGCCCAGTTTTGCTGAGAAGTAGCTTATGGGTTACTTCTTAGGAAAGCTTATGTGTGTATGAAATCTGAACCTGCAGGTCTCTCCTGCGGGCATGGGGTCCATCTCCAGCAGGATTTTATGAATCTTGCTGGTACCTTCTTTTGCTCCTCACAATGACACACAGCAGTGGCACGAGGCAATGGAGATACAAGATAACAATATCTCATGAAAAAAGAAGCAACATCAGTAATTCAACATAAAAATAAGAACAGCTAAGAACATAAACTTCTTAACCCTCACAGAAAACAGAGCCAGACCTTGAGTAGGGGCCTGGAGGTGTCTCCTGCCCTTCACAGCTCAGCTTGGGTTGTCACAAGCTCATCCTGGGTGAGATCCTGTGGGTGCTGGCACAGGAAAGTGCAAGAGCTCAGTGATGCCCTTAGGCTTTGGTTTAAAAAACCTACAGAAACCCCTCCCACCTTGGAGATTTTGCCCATCAGGTGCATCTTGTGCAGTTTGGGGAGCAGACAGTGACCACTCTGTTCTGTGCTGCAGCCTCATGTCTGGGCTGGCCACCATGGACTCCAAGGCCTGCGGGAAGATGGGGGTGATCACCATCACCTACTACCTTTGGACAACCTTCATGGCAGTGACCGTGGGGATTATCCTCGTGGTCAGCATCCATCCTGGTGCAGCTGCCCAGAAGGACAACTACTCTGTGGGGAAAGTGGTGCTCAGCTCCGCCGATGCGTTACTGGATTTAATCAGGTGTGTCACAGGAATTCAGGAGAGCCAAGGTTGTGATAACAAAATCTTCCCAGAAGGTTGTGAGTTCCCAGAAGATGCTAAGATCTCAAGTGGAACAGGAGAACCACTGGCCAGGTTGTGGTACTTCCAAGCCCAGCAACACGGGGTTCATTTCCCCCACCCATGCCCCTCTGGCCACTCTGTCACTGCCACTGCTTTCCCAAAGCCATCAGCAAAGAGATGCTCTGCAGCAGAGATCAGAGAGAGTCATGTTCCCAGCAAGGTCTGGATTCTCCTCTGCAGCCCCAGCTGGGACATGCCAAGCCCAGAGCTGGGTTAAGGCAGTGGATGGGGTTACCTGCAGAGAGGGTTGCAGCAAATATCCAGGGGCTGGGGGAGAATCTCCATTTCTGGGGTTACTGGATCAACTGGACCAAGCTCTGAGCAGGGGGATGCAGATGGCAGATGTCCATCCCGGGCTCAGGCTCTCCACCAAACCCATTTACTCATGGTTCTCAGTCCTGCTTTGCATTCACCTTCCAGCCTTTCTTTGCTCTCAGCTTACACAGCTGTTATAAGCTGTTGTTGGCTTTCATGTCCTCTCATCTGGACACTGTGCCCACCAGAAGTGCTTCCCAGGATGCTCCCTGTGCTCTCATAACACACTTTAGCCCTGTGTCATTGGTCTCTTACAGAAACATGTTTCCTTCTAACCTGGTTGAAGCTTCATTTCAGCAGGTGAGTTCCCCTGACCCCTCTGCATGCTCAGCTCCACACGGGGCTGCCTCTTTGCCCACCCACAGCCTGAACAGCAGCCCCTTCCCTTCCCTGAACTTCCCCTTCCCTTCCTCTGCATCCCCTCACACTCACCCAGGGCACCTGAAGGTAGGAGGGTGCCAGGGGGGCACAGGGACCCCCGTGCCTGCCCTCTGCTTGCGAGGCTCTCCAAGGAAGCAGCACACATCCCTCAGATCCTGCTCCTGTGCAGGGGCAGCCATGGGGTGGGCAGCAGGCAGGTAAGGGGACACAAAGAAGGGACGCCTGAGAGAAGGTAGAGTGGTCAAAAGGGACAGCCGGAGTGGCCAGGTAGGCTGGAGGGACAGGGAAAACAAACTCTTGGCATTGGGAAAGCATCAGTAAAGCTCCCAGGAGGAGGGAAGGAGGGACAGAGGGAGCCCAGCGCTGTGATGGCATCCTGCAGGGACCCGGGTCACCAACACCACGAGTCTGCTCTGCAGCCCCAGCTGAGGATGGTCTGAAGCCAACAGCCACAGCTCCCCCTGCCTGACTCTCACTCCTTGTTTCCACCAGCCTTTCACTGCCCAGAAAGCAAACCTTTAACCTCCAGGAGCACCCAGCCTAGGGCTGGCTTGGCCTCCTGAGAGGTGTTGAGAGCAGGAGCTCATGCCAGCAGCACACTAACCTCCCTCCTTTGCTTCTCTTCCAGTACCGAACTGTTCTTGTGCCAGTGGTGAAGTCTCCCGGTTTTCCAAAGATCCCAGGAAAACCTGTCAATTTTATTTACTTTGCACCTGATGACAAAAACCCTGAAATCCATCGGCCTGTGTTCCTTGAGCTGACACCATCACCTGAGATGACCTACAGGACCCTGGCTGGGACCAGCAATGAGATGAATGTCCTGGGCATTGTCATCTTCTCAGCAACCATAGGTACCAGCTCCTCCCCGGGCCAGGGCAGCCCAGGGTGCCACTGCTGCATCACCACGCTTTACAGAGCAAAAGATGTGGGACAAGGTTCTGTTAGCCTCAACTGCCCCAGTCCCTGGGAACTGGGCCCAGCACAGAGCTCATACCAAGGCCCCTCCCTGCCAGCGGCACCTGTGCTGGAGCTCACTAAAGCTGTAGGCACGGGGAAGGAGGGTTTTACCCCATACTTCCCTCACAACCCACGTGCGGGTCCTGAGAGTTTTCAAACCATTACATAAGCTGGGGATTCCTTTCAATGAAGTCTGAAGTGAGGTGTAAGTTTGCAAAGGCTGCCTGGGACACAACTCACCACAAAGCCCCAAACCTTTCATGCTGAGTGTTCAGCCCCTGAGCAGGCAGGATATCACAGTAGGGTCAGATTTGGTGCTGTTACGAGGATTCCCAACAGGACTTTCTGAAGGATATAGGGCAGCATTCTGCATTGAACAGCTTGCAGTCCTGTATGGAAAAAGTGCTTGGCAGCAATTTTGGGAAGGAAGAAGGAGCAGGGGTTGTGGAGAGACACGTGCAAGTGAGGAGATTTAAAGGGGAGAAAGTCATTGAAAGGAGGAACTTGAAGCTGCCTCCAAGTGTAAGAGGACAACAGGTGCAAGGCTGAGGGAGAAAGGGAGGAAGGAGAGATCAGAAAGGAAAAAAAGTAGGAGGCAGAGATGAGCATGGTGGCAGGATTATGTGTAGATTAAGAGGTGAGGGCAAGGAGCTTGAACTTTGTGTATAAGGAACCAAAAAGCCAATTAGAGGATTTGAGGAGTGGAGGCAGCACAGCCAGCACAGCACCGGAGTGCGCTGGACTGCAGTCAGCCTCGGGGAGCAGCCAGCTCCAAATGTGAGACCTCAGAGGAAGTGGCCACAGTGAAACTGGGCAGAGCCAGAGCCACTGACAGATCCCTACAGCCAGGTGTCTCTAGCAATCTCCTGTCCCAGCAACCAACAGCCTCTGCACACCTTGGACAAGCAGGAAAGCTGCTGAGCTCCTCCCGACAGGACACGTGCCCCCTCCAGCCCTGCCAAACCTGCAAGGAGAAGCTGCTTTTCTCTTCTAAGATGACACTCCACAACCCCTCCAGCGTGGGAGTGGGATCAGCCAGAGTTAGGAGGCAGTGGGAGATCACCTGAGCCAGCCCCAGCCACCACCTGCACTTCCCATGTTTTGCCCAGGATTAGAGCTCTACAAAGCTACAGTCCGGCACAGCATCACCTGCACCAGGCACAGGAAGCTTGATAAAGGGCACGCATACACCCACAGGGGGCTTTCCTTATGAGGAGAGGCTGAACTGAGTTTGCCTGGCAGAAAACAGGAGAGGGATAGGCAGGGCACCACAGCCCCATGCCTTGGGAAACAGGGATCACCTCCATGCAGCACGGTGGGGGCAGGTGGAAGCTGGTTGAGCTCTCAGCAAAGTGTATTTGTGTCCAGCACCAAAACTAGGCAGCTTATGGGGCTGAGACCAAGGCATCCATGCAGCACCCACCAGGTACCCAGAGTGCCTTTGCTATGAGGGGTGACCCCACACAGCTACCCCAGCTCTGACAGTTCTTCACTGGCATCGAGGGCCTCTCTGTTGCTTTTGAAACCCATGAGAGGGCAGAGCTTTCAAGATCCTTATCTGTCTGTTTACTTGGGCCATGTTTCCCAAATCAGCTCCGTAGGACTTGAAGAGAAATTACTTTCTTTCAAAGCAGCTGTTGTAGCTACCAAATACTGGATGAATGTCCACAGAGCTGAGATTTAAACATGCCAAGCCTTGTCTCATTTCTGGGAAATGTGACCCCACCTCATCTTTCTTCTGAGCAAGGCAAGAGATCCAACCACCAACCAAGGGCCTCTTGGAGTCCTCAACCCTGAAGACTGAAGAGGGATAAGCAGGACAAGATCCTGTCTATATTCTTCTTTTCCAAGATAAAACAGACACCTGCACAGTGCTTCAAAATTAATTTTAGCCAACACAGGAAGAAGGACTTGCACCAAGCTGGAAACAAGATGGGCAAATGCTCAAAGGTTTCTTTTACCTTTGCTCGATGGGTTCCTGGAAAGCCTCCCAGGCAGTGAAAGCAATGGGATTTAGCACTGGGAGACAGGACAGCACCATATCCTTTCCAACCATTCAAACCATAGCCTGTATTTCTGCCCTAGTATTCCTTCAACAGAAAATTAGGCTGGATTAGGTTAATGCAACAACATCAAAGGAAAAAAAAACAGATTTAGGAGAGAAGGCTTAATGCCTGTATCTAAGCAACTCACTCAGATCCTTCCTGACATCACACTCTACAGACACATGTATTGTCACCACCATGGCAGAGCCTATGAGCCACCAACAATGAACAGCCCAGGCCATGAGGGAACTGGGCACGGGGCCTGAGCACTGCTCAGACCCTGTGGCAGCTGGGGCCCCTTTCACTCCACAGCTGGGCAGGAATGCAGCACAGCATCACATCCTCAGCTACAGAGAGCCCTACCATACCTTATCCTTAAAAGAATTCAATTTTTATTTTCAAAGGTCATTATTCTTGTATTACTAAATAGCAATCCAGATATCCACCTAATCCAGCTAATCCACAGTTTATCCACCCTAGGAAATCACTCTTCCAGCACTGAGCAGCAGTGAAGTTTATCTGTTTTCTGTGCAAGGAAGAGTCCCAATCCTGGATTTGGGTCTGGTGGGGCTTTGTGAGAAAAGGCCAGATCCTTGTGTTTGCTTGGAACAGAGAACGGCTCTGACTCATAAGAGCACACAGCAACCAGTACTAATTCAGGTTTTGCCTGGTGACCCCCATTCTGTGGCCCCTCGAGACACTTGACGCTTGTGAGGTGCTGCTCCGTGGTGCTCCCAAGTAAAATAACCTGCTGTGCTTGCTTGCAGGACTTCTCCTGGGGAAAATGGGTGAGCGAGGAGCCCCGCTGGTTAACGTGTGCCAGTGTCTGAATGAAGCAGTTATGAAAATTGTCTCGATGGCCGTTTGGTAAATCTGGTTTTGATTCATTGACTGATTTCTTTTCTTTCCTTCTATCTAATGGCAGTGCCAGTCACACGTCTGCAAGTGTCTGTTGTGAGCACTGAATTTGTTTTGATACAGTTGTACTGCACAGTACCAAACACTGCCATGTCTATCTGCAGTGCTACAGTGATTGCTGCATCCTCTTAATTTTTTATGCTTCTTCTTTGCAGGTACTTCCCCTTTGGCATTGTATTTCTCATAGCTGGAAAGATCTTGGAGATGGAAGATCCATCGGTTATTGGACAGAAGCTGGGACTGTATGTCATTACAGTAGTGTCAGGGCTTGCCTTGCATGGAGTCATCCTCTTACCTCTGCTTTTTGTGCTTATCACCAAGAAAAACCCCTTTGCTTTCATTCAGGGGATACTGCAAGCCTTGCTGATCGCCTTAGCTACATCCTCCAGGTAGGAAAACACGGCTGGAACATGTGGATACTGCAGAGCGGGGCTGTGGTTTAGCCAGGGAGACATGGCTGTGTCTGGCCAGGTGAGCGCTGGGGGGACAGATGTAACTCAAAAGAAAATTATGCTCCAGCACTGCTTGAAATGGGAATGCTCCTGCTTTTAGGATGCTTGGCCCTGCCCTGGTCAGCCAACCTGGGCAGCTCCTGGTGCTGCTCCACTCACCCTCTCCCAGGGTTTTCCCAGGGCAAACCAGCAATGTTTTTGTGTGTGTGTGCACACTTCATTAGATTCCTGCAGTTTTCTTTCCATTAATTCAAACCAGGACTGTTGTAGGTGCTTTATAAACTGCATGGGGTAATGATCCTGGAGTTTAACTGAAAACACCAAGAGCTCTTCTGAACACTTTACTGACAATCTAAAATCAATTACAGTGTTCAAGTTCATCCACAGAAAAATCTTGCCTACTTTGAGAAGATTTTAATCATTTTAGATTATATTTACCTATTCTATTTTCATTGAAATACATTCCTTATAACAATGAAAAAAAACTTCACACTATCAATTAGCATCCTTTCCAGGAGACACAAATTCAAACATTTTCCTGGAGCACATTTGACCAGGCACAGGGTTTTTCTGGCCTCTCTGCTGCTTCTCCACATAATCCCAATAAAACCACCTGGATTGTGCCTCTCTTCCCCAATGCCCACTGCTGCAACTGTTGCTTCTGCAACTCTTAATAATCTGGTCTCATCCTGAACCTGGGTCTCCATCTCTGTCTCCATCAGGCTTTTCCTCCCTCTGCTCTGCAGCCAGCTAAGGGAGGGAGAACTGTCACAGAGATAACATCCTGTCCAGTGTCCCAGCCTCACGTCTGTGGGCTGAGGCCATTGCTCTGCATCCAGAGCCCTTCCCAAATGCAGTCCCCGCCTCCCAGAGTCTGTTGCAATCCCATGGACTTCTTTTCTGTGGTTCCCTTTCTTCAACCTGTTCTTCTTCTTCCATTCCTCACCCCAGTTCCTGTGGGACAGTTGTCATCTTCATGCTAGACAGAAACAAGAGAGAGAGGTCAGGGTTGCAGAAGCTGAGGCAGGCATCCCTCATGGAGGAGACAGGTGAGGACTACAGGGACCTGGACTGGACCCCAGCCCAGCCAGTGCTGGTACACAGTGTCTCACGCTCCAGGAGGTGCTGCAGGATTAACGTGGGCACCAGGGATGGTCAAGAGAGTGGCAGCCATGGGACACAGGTGGTTAAAGTGGTGCCTTCAGCCACTGAAATGACATTCTGACATTTTCTCTCTCAGCTTGCAGCTCACTTTGCTGATAATGTCTATTCCCCAGGTGGTGAGAGCTGAAGAGACTTTCATTGCTACAGCAATTTGTGCAACACTGTGGCATCCACCCCCAGGAGGGCTGGTATTTCTGTCCCATCAACCTGACTCCAACTCATAAAGCTCAATACGAACCGCAATTACTGCTCATTTCTTGTCCTCCAGCTCAGCCACCCTGCCCATCACCCTCAAGTGTCTCCTGGAGAACAACGGCATTGACAGACGTGTGGCGCGCTTCGTGCTCCCCGTGGGGGCCACCATCAACATGGATGGCACCGCGCTCTACGAGGCCGTCGCTGCCATCTTCATCGCCCAGGTCAATGAGTATGAACTGGATCTAGGACAAATTATAACTATCAGGTACAAGATTCTCTGCAGCAGACAGACTGTTTCTCTCTCTTCTTATTTATGGATATTAGGATGACCTCTTACATTTTTTCTGTTTGCAGAGATCTTGTTAATGCACAGTGACCTTTGCTGGGAAGCTGAGCAGCAGGAGGTGGCGGGGAGCAGCATGTCCCAGTCCCTGTGCTGTGTGCCAGGGAAAGCTGGGCTGGCTCTGTGCCCCTGAATCTGCTGCAAGTCAGGGACTTTGCCCGTAGGGAAAAGCCTGGCTGCACAGACATGTGGCTGGAGCAAGTCAGCACTGCAGGGCTGAGCACAGAAGGATTTGTGCAGGTGTCATATACTCCCTTTCAGGAACGGGATATTCTCATTTTATAAGCAGGGAAAAAAAGCATGTAACTAAATAATAATTGAGTACATTTGAAAATATTTAGTAATTTTAATGAGGAAATCCCTACCCTGAAGGCAGGGGGGAGCACAGAGCCAGGGTACCCACTGCCAGCCCGTTGTGTGCAGGGGAATTAGTGATAGCACCTGGGAGCAGGAAGGTGGAGGAAGTCAGATCCAATCCAGTCCTTCCACACAGCAATAACTTACTCCGCTATGTAAACACGCTAGTTTGAGTTGCACAGCCACCTTCTCTTTGCAGCATCACAGCCTCAGCAGCCAGCATTGGGGCCGCTGGGATCCCACAGTCCGGGCTCGTCACCATGGTCATTGTCCTCACCTCCGTGGGGCTGCCCACCGAGGACATCACCCTCATCATCGCCGTCGACTGGGCTCTGTAAGTGCTCTCCAGGCCACTGCTGTGGGCAGTGCCCCGTGTCAGTTCATGGTGCTGTATCTTCATCTTGATGGATGAAACCAGACTGCTCTCAAGACAGAAAATGATGCTAGATTATTCCTGTCACAGACAAATAAACTCATAGCTTGTAAAATGCGCCATTCCAAAGTACTCAGATAAAAACAAAGTGAGTCACTAGGTGAGAAACCACAGAGCAGATGCTGAGTTAGGGAAGTGACATGCCCGTGGCTGGTTTGTACTTTCCAGCCCCCCAGGGAAAAGAGGGAACAGTGCCAAGAATCAAGGCTGCTTTTCTCTTTCCCTCCCCCTTTTCTCTTTCCCCCAACAAAGGAAGGTTAACACACCAACAGTTCAACCTTTCAGCATCACAGGGTACCCAGCACCACTGGCACCTTCTACTAATGTGAGAAGTGCCTGGGTAGACGAGAGGACCAGCAGCTAGATCTACAGGATTTCTCTTCGAGAGGCATCTCAAGGAGTTTTATGACTTGCTGAGGCAGCTCTCCCTGCACTTAGCACAACAGTGCCTGTCCCTGTTTCGGAGGTGGCACTGGCAGGTCCCTGCACTGCTCACACAGGCAGGGTCAGACAGATGCTGCCCCAGCACGGGACTCACATAGGGACCATCTTCTCTCTGCATCTCCAAAAACCAACACAGCACTTGGCAACACTGGTGGGAGGGACATTCAGGATGGGGGCTGATGTGTCCCAAAGCCATCAACAGCCCAGGCACACTGGCTGTGGCCACCCCCTGCATCCTGGCACTGTCTCTCCACAGGGACCGACTGCGGACGATGACCAACGTGCTCGGGGACGCCCTGGCTGCTGGCATCATAGCTCATGTCTGCCAGAAGGACTTTGCCCCAAAGCCCTCCCCGGTACGTGCAGCATGGTGGGAGGGCAGGGTCTCATGGGACATGGCAGGACAGGCACAAGGCACCTGCTCAGTCCGGAAATTAAAACTCTGCTCTTTGCTTTTTTGCAGCAAAACCCAGTGAGCAACACAGACAAGGTTCCTTCTGCAGAGACCTCACACCTGCATCCCAAAGACAAGAGGATTGAAATGACTGAAGAAACCCTGTTGGATCAGACAGGAGTTCACTATAACATCTGCCAGGTGTAGATAACAGCATTCCTGCTCCCAGATATGGCATCTTGGTGCTAAACACTGACATTGTGAGTGTCGCATGCGGATACTCTGAAGGATAAAGGCCTTACTTGGCACAAAAAGTGGGAAAATCCTCTTACCCTTTGAAGGCCGTGGAATTCTCAGCAGGCACCCAAAGAGCATGGCTCTGCCACTGGGGCAGGGAGCCAGCTCCTCCCTGCACCTGAGGACACAGCTGAGAGCTTGCTGCCCTGTCTTAAATGGCTGGGTTTGAAGGATTTATAACTCACATTTTTCAAGCTCTCCTATTTTTGAAAGCTAAGGAGGTGAGCAGGTGTCAATAGACTGGATTTGGTGAGAATACAATAGGGAAATAGGGATGGAACATAACACTGAACCCTCTGGCCAGCAGCTCTTCCCTGGAGGCCAGGCTGTGCTCCAGAAGCTTTTGTTTTCCTTATTATAGAGATTATTTTTTTTAATCAATGCATTTTATTTTACTACTGGGTTCTGATATAAAAAACTAAGATTAAGTGAATTTTTGTCTAGAGCTCAAAATCCAAGTTGGACATAACTAGATTTCCCAGCTGTCAGGTTACAGACAGGATGTCTGAGCTGTTGCACTCTCAGGGTCAGTGGGATCCACTGGCTGGAAGGAAGAAAGGCCCAGCTGTACACCTGTTTCTACAGCTGTTTTATTACAGAGAACTAATTAACCAGGCCCAATTGCAACTGTGTTGATTTTCCCAGCTAAGGATCTGTCCCCAAGATCAAATTCCAATTACAGCCTTAAAATCCAGGCTTCCCAGGGCAGCCTTCTACACAAAAGCCTTTTATACCAACAATTCATGTCAGTGAATTAATCTCTCTCTCAAAATATCAACTCATCCCTTTTCTCCTTCTTGATCTTTCCTGACATAGAATTGGGAATCATAACACAGCTCAGACCCCCACTCACATAACTGAACTTTTCTCCAACTGTACATAAGGAAAACATTTTCTGTGCAGAATTCTTTCCAGATGAAGTCAGAGGTTGTAAAAGAATATTTAGAAGAAATATTCATTCCAGTTTTGCCAAATGAAAAGCAGAAACTATTAAATATCATAAACCAGCTTTTGCACAAAAATTGTCTTACTTTAACTTATGAAAGCCTTCAAATATTTAGAATCCTGGGCAACACAAGCTTGAGACACTGCTGCAAACTTTGGCCTTTTTCACCCTTTCTCCTTGGTGAGGTTAATTAATACCTTCTTAAACATTACAGCCCAACTGCTCTTCAAGGAGCAGTCGCATCATTCGCAAACCCAAAATAATCACATTTCAAATGAATCTGCAGCATCCCCAGATATCCCTCCCTCCTTCCCGTATCATTTATGATCACCTCGATGCATCACACACTGGTTCAGCAACACTGGGTCTGAAGGGCTTTGTGGTTGTTTCTCTATTAGCAGGAGTGAGCTCACCCACCCAAGCCCCCCTTGGAGATGCTGGTGAACACTGGGGAGGCTCCAGGCAGCCCCAGCTCTGGACAAAGACCCGAGCATCCTGTCCATCTGTGAGATACCCACACCCCACAGACACAGCTGGACAGACACCTCCAGTGCACCTGCTCCAACACAGTAATTAAAGCAGGCAAGATTTATGAGACCTGTCTGGTCAGTCACTGGTGCAAGGGAGCGCCCACATCCCTCACGGGATGAGTCCAGGCCAACCAGCACTGACACCAGCAGAGGCAGCAGAGATGAGCCCCACTTTCACATCCATTCTCCTCTCATTAGTGAGCTCTAGATATTACAGCACACAATTAACCCTACAACAAAAGGCAGGATGCAACATCCACAGCAAAGGTCCTTGAGTGAGTGCTGGGGCTGCAGGATGAGCCTCTGGGCAGTCACTCCCATCACTGGGCTCTGGCTGCTGCAGACCAGACCACCTCATCCCCTGCCCCAGAAACTGCAAGTCATACTAAAACAACTTAAACAGCACATCCTTGAGCTCACTGCAACAAAGAAAAAATTATTACTGAAAAAACTGAGTATTGTATCTCAGTAATAAATCTAGGGATGGGGAAGCCAATCCCACCCTGTACAACTCACCCCAGGAGCTGCAAGTCCTGGGGTGTATCAATCCCAGAATGCCTGGATTGGAAAGGAACTTAAAGCTCATCTCCCATGGGCAGGGACACCATCCACTAGACGAGGCTGCTCCAAGCCCTGTTGAAGCTGGCCTGGAAAGTGTTGGTAACATCTCTTACTATCTGGTGAGATTAACATTAGCAGAGATGCTTTGATTTTGGAAATCAGCAGAAAGGATTTTGGTACTAGTAAGGTAAAGTGTCATGCTGGAGTCCACATAGCCTTGTCCTTGTGACAAATACAGCAAGGGAGAACTTTAAGTCCAGCAGCCTCAAAACTGGGCTGTCCTCACTGTGCCCCTCTAACAGGATAAAACAAGAGGAAAAAATAATTCAGGTGCTTCTGAAAATCTCTTTGTGGTCTGGTATAGAGGGAAGGCATCATTATGGATGGGGAAAACCCAAAGGCAGCAACTTCAGCACTGCACATAGGCACAGGAGAGGCACCTGAACACCTTTATCAGGGTGGAAATTGCAGAAGAGTAAATGAAGCAGATTTATGGGATGGCCCAGCTGGTGAGGGGCCCACTGTCCCAGACTATGCCTTTGGGATGGCATCATCCCAACCCCACCCATGCTTTCAATAATCTGCTGCTGGGGAAACACTGACACCAGTGTTTATCTGGTGCTCAGGGGGGAATAGCAGCCTACCTGTGCCAGCCCTGAGAGCTGGTGGCACCCATGGAACCCCAGAATGCCAGCAGGGCTTTTGCAGAGAGCAACACAAACACATCAGGGGTGAGGAACAAGAGATTTCTAGAAGAGGAGAAAGTAGCAGAGTTTGGACAAAGTCCCTGGGCACCACCTGGAGGAGTTTTATTCTGTACCAATCGTATTCAGGAGACCAGGATGGGAGGGAGGTGAAGTTCCACATGTCCCACATCAGGAAACCTGAGGTGTCTTGCTTGGCAAACTGAAACCCATCTATACAGCCTCAAAAAAGGTAAAAACAAGGGAGCTGGGGAACTGTCCAGGCTCCCCAGGGAATGGTCCCGGCCCCAAGGCTGCCAGAGCTCCAGGAGCGTTTGGACAGCGCTCTCAGGGCTGCTCAGGGTGGGGGTGTTGGGGTGCCTGTGCAGGGACAGGGGCTGCACTGATGACCCCTGAGGGTCCCTTCCCACTCTGGATATTCTGTGGTTCCATAATTAAATTCTACTGACTGACACATTGCACCTTCAAAGTCTTATAAACTATCTTCCTGGGCACCTGTAAGAAGAAGAGGTGCCTCTCTCTGTTCTAGCACTGAAAATCTAAGTCTGTGTTGTTTCCATGCAATTAGGGAAGTACAGGCAGTGCAAGGCAAACACCCTACAGCACAGAAATCTGGTGTGCAGAAAGCACACAAGCTCAAATCTGTATTTCTTCCTTGGAAATCCTTGTTTTCCTTACAAACAAAAATCTCAGCTGCTATGGTAATATAGGTGATCCCTGGGTTATGGCTGCTGAGTATAATATTGTAATAAAGTTGGAGATCAACTGGGTGAAGGAATTTGGCTGTTATACAAGTGTTATTTTACTGGAAAAAAAACTGAAGGGAAAAAAAACATTGAAAGAAAGCTGCTTTGGTGAACTAAAATCCATGTGGATGGTATTTATGGGGTCTGTGGTTATTAAGCAAAAGGAAAAGTTGAAGCAGCCCTTGGCTTTGGGGCACTTCCCAGACAGAGGGACAGAAAACCCTCCTGTTGACCACATGAGCCTTGACTGGGGAATGACATTTCTGCAATGGTATTTGGGAGTCTGAGGATGTGACTGGCCATAAATATTAAGCTTAAGTGAATTTTCATTGAACAGAATGACTCAAGTGTATACTTTCTTCAAAAGACATTGGCTCCTACAAGCCCATGGATAAGTTACCTCGATCCTACAAACTGCTTCTTTTCTGTGCATCAGCTGTCTTCCAGAGAACAAATTATTTTTACATATCTGAATTTATAAAATGACAAGTTTTGATCAGAGACTTTTGCTTTTATATTATTTTCACACCTTTTTAGGATGTCTAAATGGAGTTGGAAGGGTACTTTCAGCAGAGCACTGCTGACATTCTTCCTTTGGATCACAATGCGCCTTGGTTTGTGTTTTACTAAAACTGAAAAAAAAACCAAAATAACTCAATGCTGTAGCACGTGGCAAAACAGATTCCAAGCAACAGATGTGAAAACCAGCCCAAAGCTCTCTTAATTTCAAATACTACCCACTTCAAAATTAGTCTGCAAGTTTTCTAGAATAATTTTGAAAAGTCTCTTCCACAAAATTTTTTGAAGGTAATTATTTAAATCTATTAAAACCCCATGTTCCTCTGTAAAACCAAAGCAAATATTTCCAAAGCAGCTCTGAATGACAGATATGGCTCAAGTAAGTTTTTTTTTGACAATCACAGCATAACCTCCACTAAATGCTCCTCTAAGGAGTGAGTGCCTCCCTGGGGATGTGTTTTCTGCCTCTCCTTTTCCAATTCACTGTATGCATTTCTTTCCTTGAGGAACTCCTAATTTTGTCTGACGTGATAATAAAACTTTCTAGAGGATCTGAATGAATTATTTCAGCTCCTCCTGCAGGCAGTTGCAGCTCAGTCCATCACCCAGGGTTCCACACACCACAGCCCAGGTCAGGGCAGAACACAGCGCTATGAGAGCACAGTAGAGGCACATCAGGGCCTGTGTTCATGGGACCATTTGCAAACTGTACAAGAGCTAACAGTTCAGATCTAGCTCATAAACTGCCATTCAATGTCCATATGCAGAGAATCTCATCCCACCCCCTGCCACAGGCAGGAACACCTTCCACTATCCCTGGCTGCTCCAAGCCCCCTCCAAGCTGGCCTTGGACACTTCCAGGGATCCAGGGGTAGCCACAGTTGCTCTGGTCACCCTGTGCCAGGGCCTCCCCACCTCACAGCCAAGAATTTCTTCCCACTATCCCATCTACCCCTGCCCTCTGGCAGTGGTAAGCCATTGTCCCTTGTCCTGGCACTCCAGGCCCTTGTCTCCAGTCCCTCTCTGGGTCTCTTGCAGGTTCCCTATAAGTTGTATCTGTACCTTTGCTGGGCCCTTAGGGCTTGTGTTTAGACCTCCCCCCCCGCTCCCCCCCAGTGGCCTGCAGATCCCACCAGCCCCCAGCCATGAACTGCACAGGGTGCTGAGGCGCCCCATGGACTCTTTACCTTGGGCCTCCACAAGCCTGGGCAATTCTGCAGCGTGTTCCACCTCACCATGTTGGATGTTCTCCAGATGCAAACTTCACAGGATTCAGTGTGGGGAGGAAGCTGTAACATCCCTCTGTAAGATGCTCCAAAATCCATGTCAGGAGTAGCCAAACTTTTGCAGGTGCAGAGGTCCTGGCACAGAGGTGTGCAATGTGCACTTACCTTTGTTTTCTGGAAGCTTCGTGTCTCATTTAAACTACACAGATGAAGTGCCCTGTAGCCAACAGTGAGAGCCAGGTACCTTTCTGAGCAGTACATCTCAGACTTTAGGAGAAGATGTCTTCAGAAGGCTCTTACTGATGGGTTTGGACTGGGTGCTAAGACTTTAATAGTTTGAGTCAGTAGTTGAATCCCACCCTAAATTACATGTCTGAGCAAGAGACCTATTTTTAGAATCCTGAGCCTTAAAACTCTAAAAGGCCATATTGTAGTTTTCACTCTGAGCCATGGACTTAGGCAAACCACAGCTCAACACAGACAGGAAAGAACAGTAAGGCTGAAACATTACACCCAACCCAAAACTTGCAGCTCCACTTAGCTGGCCATTTCACCTCAGAGATCTTCTATGCCCTGTCCTTCCTGGAAACACAACAAAATGGGTATTTTGCCATCCTCATCCTTCTTTCCCTTTCAATATTCCTGGAGTATTCAACCACCTGTAAGGCAGGATTTTAAACCAGATTCTGGTGCTAAAACATTGAGAAGAGCAGCATCATGACTCCAACTTCAGAACACTGTGTTGTCTCTAGACATCTCACTCCATTTCTCTGTTTTGCTTTCTCCGCCCCCCAGCAGTTACTTAGACAGGCTGCAGTCACTAGAGACAGACAAAGTACATGCTCTTTGCACTTACAGCCTGGCAGACATCTGCTGGTGGTGTCACAGCTCAATCCAGGCTAATTTCCTCACAATTCTCCTCCTAATGCCAACAAAATGCGAATCCTGACCTTTAACTGTTGGGTTTTACTGCTCATGTATCAAGCAATTTTTCCCCACAGGATGCAGCATCCATCCAGTTGCTATTCAGAGTTATGAGCTGCTCTTCCCAACTGTGCTTCCCTCTAATCTGAGCACCAACCTGCATTTCCTAGACATGAAGCCTTAAGTAGGAAATAAAACATTCATATGTATCCTTCCAGAGCAGCAATTACCCACTTGCTCACAACTAGTTACCAAAGCAGAACTCTGTTCTAATTCACCCTCTCACCTTTCCAACCAGGTGCAAACCGAACAAACAGGGAAGTGCTCAGGCTCTGGGTTCACTTATGGACCTGAATTCTTTCACCTTTTGAAGACACAGTCATAAAACCTGCCTTTCCCCTCATGATCCAGCAAAGGCAGGAGCCAAGGTAAGTCTCAGCAGTGACACAGCCAAGAAGCAGAGAACATGAACAACCTGGTGAGTCCCACTGCTCAGGGTGAACACCACGCATCCCCGCAACAGCTCTACTGGGGCATTAAATCCCCCAATATTGGCAGATATAGAACAACCAGAGACACAAGAACCCTGAAAATGGGCAGATATGAACAATCAGGACTCCTCTTCTGTTGGCCATCACACCCTCAAGCACTCAAACACAGCTGAAAAGAAAAAGCACCCACCAGCAACATCCACTGCTGCCAGCACCAACAGCCACATGACTTCACCTGCTCTGAACCACCCCTCAGCTAGATTTCCCCTGCAACCACCAGGAACACGCTGCTTTAACCCAGGATTGCAAAGATTGCTCTGAGGAGGATTTGATTCAGTGACAAGCCCCACAAGTCCCTGGCTGGCTCTGGACAGCAAACAGCCGCGTGCATCATCACCGCAGAGCCAGCACTGACTTCACCTGAGAAACGTGTTGAGCTGGTCAAAGTTGTCAACAGCAGGTTCTGGTGTGCACAATTCATTCTCATCACTGCATCATTAGCCTACACAACACACTCACTTCCCTCATCTCCCATCCCCATAAGGAAAACGACCAAATTGCTCAGCTGGTTCCCTGTCACAATAAGCAAGCCAAGATGGCTCAGTTCAGCACAAACACATATCACAAGGTTCGGGCCTCTCCATCTATTTCCTCATAAGCAAAAAGAGCCCACCAGCAGTGCCACATGCTCCACCTGGGAACGGGACATCCAAAAAGCTTCTCTACTTCAGCTTCTTTGGGAGAAAGAATTCACTATTTGCCCTTTCTGAGCCTCCCATGTCACCTGTGTCACCAACTCCTGAACAACAGATGCATTGAGATTTTGAACTTCTCATCAACAGCCTTCCACTGCATTTTCATAAATAAACAAGTGACAATATTGCCAGTAGACTGCCAGATCCTGTCCTGGAAGGATTTCCCAATCAAAGCATTTCCCAGCCAAAGGATACACACTGGTAGCACACACAGATGTAAATGAACTACCCCAGCAAGAAGCTCTTCTGGAGAGCTTCAGTCCTGTGTTACAAGTTGCTACAAAGCACATGACTGAGCCTACAAGACTCACATGGACTCTCCTACTCCCACAGGCCCTGAACAATTTGCATCCACTACTCCCTGTCACAGCTGTGTCCCACATCCCTGTTACCCATGTTGTAGCTCCTGGCTCCTGAACTTGTCTGTGCACTCTGCATCACACCCAACCCACGCTCCGGGCCAGAGCATTTACACTCCTTCTGCCTCTCCAAAACCTCTCCTCATACAGCAGAGTGAGAATGGGGAAGTCAGGGAAGAGCTACAGCATCTCTCCACAATTTCCAGCAGAGGATGCCATAGCACATATGTGATACTTCAATATAGGTAAATGCTGAAAATGCATCCCAAAGATCTGGGAAATATTTCACCAGCTGAAAACCTCCTGCTAACCCTTCCATGCTGCCTTCCTTCTTTAAAGCAACTCTCACCCTAAATTTCCTGTATTTGTAACTACCAAAGTTTATTTAGTGGTATGCAATACCATGTAAAATGCTTTACAAAAGTCCATGTAAATGGGAGTTACTGAATTTCAAAAATCTATTTACTTACTATTCTCAAAGTAACTTACTAAATTAATTCTTCTGTGACAAAATGAATTTGAACATTTTCATTTAGGTCTGTATCTTTAAATTTTGTTATTCAGAATATGAAGCATATGGCTTTAGACATTTTTTTGACCATGCCTTGGTGGGATGGAGCCTCCTCAGTTCAGAGCCCCTTGGAAGAAGTTGCCACAGCCTTCATTCCCTACTTCAGCACTTTGCAGGGATAAGTGTCCTGTCTAATGGTGAAGCACAGGGATCAGTTTAACAGGGGTGTACCAGCCCATGCTATACACCCCTAATACACATTTGTCTGTGATGTGTGATTTTCCACACGAGACACTGCCAGGAGGGACAAGTTACTGTACTTCCTGCCTGTTCAAGATCACATCTCTCCTGGTTTTAGCATGGCCAATACCTTGCAGGTCCTTGCCCTTCCACTGCCCCACCTTCTGTAACGAACATGCCACATTCTCCCTTTGGCTGAACATGGAGCTGCTTCCTTCCCCACTTTACAGCTTACAAATAGCTCATCTCCTTCCTGACCTTTTAGAAGGACTTTGGTTTCTCATCAGTCCTCCACTACTCCATTTACTGTGATTTTAATAGCTTGGATTGGATTTTTGCCAGTGCGGGTTTTTTGGCTTTTGCCAGGTACACGGACTGATGATTGCACCAACAGTTTTGAATAAGAAGTGACTCCAAGGACTGTCCTTCACATCCACAGTCCACACTCTAGTCTAACTGGCTTTTCAGAATAATTAATTCCTGATGTTTTCATGAGTCCCCAGCTGACCCCAAGCACAATCCAGTGCACTTTTTGATATAAGTGCCACATTACACAGCCTGATCCCAACCCTTTAATTGCCCCCTTAGCATTGCTGGAATGGGGACTATAGGGGAACCAGATCCAAGAGCTGATCCAGGTTTAAAGGAACCACTGGCAAGACTTATCTTTCCTTTAACTAAAGAAATGCCTACCAACAGTTTTATAGCACAAGTAAGATGACGGTGGAACGTTGGTTGGTATAAGATGCTGGACACTGGAGCAACACCAGCACCTAAAACATATCCAGAGCTCACCTCTGGAGCCCTAGTTACATCTTCAAAGACATTTGATGATACTTATGATTATGGGGGTTTTTTTAGACCTCAGTATCTAAAATCTTCTAATACAAAAACATTTATGAAGATGTACCATGTAACATTATTTTAATAACCTATTAAGCTTTCACACAGGATGAAAATGCACCCATTGCAAGGAATTCCTCCTCCATCTCCAATAAGGAACAGCAGATGGACAGTGCCCAGCTGACACCTCAGTCAGCAGCATATGCCCCACTGCCTCCCAGGTGTAGGACCAAATGCCAAAGTATTTCTGAGCAAAATCACGTTAAGACATCACACCTCTTTCCCTCCTTTTGTTTGTGCAGCAAATTAAGCAAACCTTCTGTCAGGACTTGATGCTGTTCACCATCCTCACTGAGCAAAGGGCTGACACAGTTCCTATCAATCAATTCCCTACCCCATGCTGACCTCAACGCTCCCAACAGGGATCCTTCCTGTCACGTTTCACAAATTACACCAGGCTGCCTTAATCTCACCAATTCAACAAGTCTGTCCTTTTCTTGTTTTATTCCTTCTTGGATACAAGCAGCTCTCATTATTCCCTCACCCAATCCCAGAATCGAAAATGACAAAGAAGCTGGACATCCAATTCCACGGAGTGGACATTAGAGATGTTCTTCTGTAACATCAAGATTTGTCATATGAAAATGGAAAGAATAAAATAAGGGCAAATATTCCATTGCAAACATTCATTCTTCAAGGCCCCAAGCAGTCCAACAGGACATGAGGCTCTCATGTGCCCAGCTGAGCACAGAGCACCAAGATCAGAACAGAAGCACAAAGCTTCTCAACCAGTTTCCATCGTACAGCTCTTGTTCTGCCTTTGAGCATCACTATGTTGAAGTAAGATAAAAGGCAAATCAGGGCAGCCAGAATGTTCCAGAAACTATTACAGTGTTAGAGGCACCACTGCCCAGGAATTAAAACACCTGGTGCAAGTCTTTATGAGCTACCTGAGTGACTAAACAAGGCACAGACATCACAATGAGTCAAACCTCAAACCTGAACTTTGTGTTGTTCAGAAAAGCAGCTCTGAACACACTGGAACAAAGCTTTGCCATGTTTTATCTAAAAAAGCATGAGCAGCCCCGATGACCCTCCAGGAATCCAGTGATGGGGGCAGAAGGGCCTGGCAATGCAGCCCAGGCTGTCGTGCCGTGTGCCGTGGCATGAGCAGTTCAGCCACTGCCATCTCTCTAGAACCACAGTCCTCCTTGCAGCTGAACTGTCTTCCTTCCTCCATTCCTGCAGTAAGAAAAGATTAAAACATTAAGACCCATGGAATATAGTAAAAACAGAAAGGGAGAAATACAGAGTAAAGGTAGCTTTAAACATAATCACTGATTTCTGAAGTCACTGACTCCCACAGAGTGACAACACTGTATCTCACAGGGAGAAGGGAATGAGAGGTGCTCCCTGAGCAGCAGTGATATGGTACAGTACAGGACCACTGCTGAAAAACACCGAGACACAACATACAGATAGGGCAGTTTTCCAGAGTTAGAAAAATGTGGATGTTAAATTCTCTCTAAGATGGGCATTAATTTTCTTAAACCTCCATAGCTTGCTCCTCACATCACAGTAGAGTTGTGACCAACGCCTTAGAAAGCCTCACACAATCTTGTATTTTCAAGGACATACATCTCTGCATTGTGCAGGATGTGGGACAGTGCAGATGTGCCATTCCACATGTGCTATATATAGCACCTATACAGCAGAGACAGTAACACACCACTGACAGCTATGTGTACCTACTGTAAATGAATAATTCCAGTCTACACATGTTTTATTACACAAAGGTATTACATGTGTGTGTACACACACATACAAATGTATATGCACTGTGTCTCTTGATAGATGAAAAGCAGAAGGAACAAGCTGGGACAGAAAGGTAAAGCAGGATGCATGGTCACAAAAGTGTTTAATCACAAATTCTGCAAGACTGGTTAGACCAAGACCAAACCCCTCTGTGCAAGGACTGAGAAGCACAAGATACTTACCACAGCTGTTCATGGGCTGCAAGACAGCCTTGGAGTCCTGCCAGTGCCTCCTCCCATGACAGCAGAGCTGGAGCCCATGGCAGGAAGCAGCTCAGCACTGCTCACACTGCCCCAACTCTGCTCCCAAGCCAAACCACTCCTGCTCTGCTCTCCTCTATGAGCTTTCTCTTGGGGCAGAATCTGTTCCAACACATTCAAACACTAGGTTTAAAAGGTTTGTTAAAATAGGTCTAACAGCTCCTCTGATCCCTACACTGAGAAAACAGGAAGCCTCAAACTTACTTTTATTAAACTCAGTTCTTTGTAAGCTCTAGTTTGAGCACAGGCTCCTTTGTAAGCATGGAGCTCCAGCCCTGCAGGGAGAAGTCAATTCATTCTGGACAGGTCAACCTTCAGAATGTTATAAACCACTCTTTAAATTCAAATAAAGTCTGTATTTTATCTGTGCCAAATTTGGTTTAAATTAATTTTGATGCAATGAAGAATTATTTGCTAATGAGATGTCAGTACAAGTTATGTTCTGACAAACTTCGGTTCAGAGTCCCATTTTGCTCATCACTGTTTCTATACATAAACACTTAAAAAAAAAAAAGACAAAAAAAGGAAGGGTGTCACAGTGCAAAGAGTGAAACATTGTGATTTATTCACCTTCATTCAGCTGCTCAAATAACACCCATGCATTAAACCACTCCCAAATGCTCCACTTCCTCTTCCTGCTGTCAGTACAGATGAAGCAGAGGACAGTTTAGGGAAAAGAAAGGCAGTTTCAAAAATCAGGATTCTAAAGAAGAGGTGGTATTTAGGGCCCCCCTGACACTGAGCTGGGGAAGCACAAGGGAAGGGGAATGAAGGAGGGGGAGAAGGCAGCCAGGCTTTCCTTAAATAGCTGCTCACTGCCACTGCCAGGACAGAATCCGGAGCACGTGTACTGTCAGCATGACCCAGGACACTTCTTACAGTCATAGTCTTCCCTTTTTTTTTTTAAGGATAGGAAATACAGAGAAAAAGGGTTCAGACATCCTTCTCTGACATATCAGTTTAACACATTTTTTTCTTCCCCCCCTCCTTCTTTCACTGTTCTGGAAATGAAGGAGGTGAAATTTGGAAGCAGGATACCGTAAGAGCAAAGCAAAGAAGGGGAACTGTCAAAAGCCAGGGAGTCTGCCAGGAATTCTGCAAAAACCAGAGTCCCTGTCTGGGTGTTAATGGGCCTACACAAACTTTTTTGGTTTGCTTTTAAAAAAAGAGCTATTTCTGAGGGGCTAGAACTTCACATGGCCATGTCTGTTATTAAGCTTTTTCGAATTTAATATATTTTTTCCCTCATGATTTTTCATAAAAGAAAAATATGGAAAATACCATAGTGGTCAAAATAAACATGAGCAAAGTGAACCACACGGGATGAACTCTGGTGGGAGCAAAAATTGAGAAGGTGTTCCAGCTCCACGCTAAGGAAAACCCAGGAAAGGTCTAAATCCTGATAAAGCACTCCTGAATACATCAGATGCTGCTACATTCAACAATCTACTGATAAAATGGTAGGAACAGAAACTCTCAATTCTGCTCTTTACCAATTTAGCTCAACAAATAATTCCATATGGTGAACAGTCCTGAACTGAGAAATTCCCATCACAGAAAATGTAACTGCAAATCTAAAAACTCCTGAGTTGGAAGAGATCCTGAGCTGAGGCAGAACTGCCACACATTCTGTGACATCATACATAAAACACTACCTATATCTCTTACTTTACATCACTTTTCTCAGTAAGTCTTTAAGAGAAAAATCAGAGGCAACGTGTCAAAGGTACAACTAGCCCAGCTCTCAGAGGGATTACATCTGTGACTAAAGGACAGGAGGCACCTGCTGAAACGCAGCAGAACAGCGTTCAGCTCACCAAAACTAAAAGTTTGTTTTGGTGAAGAAAGGACTAAGACTGGAAGTCAGTCTGTGCAGAGCCAGCAGGGTTATATGTGATCCTTCAGCCAAAAGGACTTGCTCTCCAAAGCATTTCTGGAAAACGCCCCTTACAGAACCTCCCTCAGGGTTTGACCTGGGGTGTCTGTCCTGCCCCAGCCTCACCCAAGGAACCAGGGAGCCTGACCTGCACTGATGGTCCCTTCTCACAGAATCACAGCTGTTAGGTTGGAAAAACCCTCTAAGGCAATCAAGCCTAACCACCAAGCTGGCAGCACCACCGTGCTCACCACTGACCCATGACCCCCATCCCACAGCCATGTGGTTCTGGAACACTTCCAGGGATGGGGACTCCCCACCTCCCTGGGCAGCCTGCGCCAGGGCTTGACAACCCTGGCACAACCTGCATAAAATCTTCATCCAATCTAAACCTCCAATGGGCCAACATTAGGTGTTTCCCCAGGAGCTCCCTGAAGAAGTTCCACACACATTTCTAAATAACAGTATAGCTGGGCTTTGGGTTTGGTTTAATCAGGAAGAAAAATGTAAGATAAAGACAACAACTTTTTCCCCCTGAAAAATAAAACCGAAACTGAGCCCCTTATTTTAATTCCATCTTTCTAACAAGGCCAAAAGTGACAAAATCTTTAGTAGAGAAACCTTGATTGGCCTATTCCTGAACACAGTTCAGATTCTTCTGAAAACATGTCAAATTCCAAACTGCACAATAATAATCCAATTCCTGCAGGGAAAAAAAGACAAAATATGAACAATTAAGTAAAAGCCTAATTCTATTTTGAAGTACATCACCCTTCAACAGGGTTCAAGTAAAAGCATCCCAAGTATGTTCCAAACAAGTGCTCAACAAAACCAGCCACGAACATGAGGCAAAAGTACAAAAACTCCTTTGCACTATTAACACAGATAATGTCATTGAAGTCTTAACACCAGTGTAAAATATCTATGAGTTGTTTCATTTAATTTTGAAAATCCATATAGAAAACAATGTTCATAACTCCATCCACAGGATTCTACAAAACTGCTGCTTCATCAACAAATCTTTGAACTGTTTCAATATGAAAACTCAATTTTTTCAAACTGCTCAAAAATCATTGCAGAGAATTTCCAAGCACTTGAATTGAAGCACAACCAAAGTATGAACTTGGTACATTTCTGCAGTTATTTCTAAAATAAGTTAATTTACATAAATCATCTCAAAATAACACAATGGGATTCAACTTCATTTTAGACATTTGGAAAGCAGTGTCATACTTTATTTAAAGTAAACCCATGTAAAAACAAAGTTTAAATGAAAATGGTACCTGAAAAATAAATTATTTGATATAAAACAAATCAATAACTTAAAAACACACTAAATATACAAAATGTATAACCATATACTGTACAGTATGGAAAGCAATTGATAAAACCTTCTGTCCCACAAACAGATTAATTTATAAACAAAAGATTACATAAGTTAAAGGAAAGGAAATCAATAAAAAGACTAGAAGTACAGTATTATTCAAATTACTCATCAAATAAAGGTTTATCCCAACTTATGTTTCAAATGTCTCAAGTCATTTTCTTCTCAATGACCAAGTGAAAAAGCTCATCCATACCACTAAAAACTTGCTCAAAAATGTTCAGAAATAAGGAACAACAGTAGGAGAACATTGAGATTCTAAAATGTGAACACAGAAGCAATTTTCCAAGGTTTCAGGTGGCAGTTCTACCATTACTGTTTTCAAATCATTAGCAACAAAAGACAATTTCAGTGCTGAAAACTCCACTCAACAGAAAAATATTTCTAAACCTTTTTTGCTGTTGGATCAAGTGTGATCTAGAAGGAATCTCCAGAGCTGAATGTCAAACCCACCCATGGGGTGGTGAGTTATGCTTTAGAGATCATAAAGACTTGGACTGGTTTTAAATCATGCAGGATGAGAAAATAACACTTTGAGTTTGGTTTTGTTTGACTACATGAGACTGCTACAAACAGCAAGCACTGAAATGACGCCGTACCTGATCAACCTACGAGCGGCCGCTCAGAAATGACCGGTGATTTTCAATCCACTGGTTGTCATGGAGGCACCACCTCTTCCAAGCGAGAGGGAGGGAACTGAGACCCTTTTTATGAACTCCACATTTTTTCATTTTTTATATTATAAGAAGAAACCCAGTAATAATAAATACAACAATCAGAGAAAATAACCACTGGCCTCTTGAGCTCTGGATTTATCCATTCTACTGTGCTGAGCAGCCAACCTTGAGAAGTGCAGAGCTACATTAGAGGAACTTGCCGAAGGCACAAAAAGACTCTCCTGCTTCCAAATAGAGATTAAAATACCTCAGGTGACAAACTCCTCTCTTGGGAAATAAAAACAAAATGAGAAAAAGACAAAACACAAGTGCAGCTCCTCTCAGAGAGCTCAAGGGATCAGTGTTTCTTTATGCTAAAGGTGGATTTGGTCCCTTCCCTCTAAAGCTATTTGTAGATGCCTAAATGTAGAAATGTAACAATAAGGTGCTTCATCGACAGAGTTATAAAGGACACATTTCTTCATTATGGAAATAAAAAAATAGGGTGACCTTCTGATAGAGGCAGTCTCCAGACAAACTGCTCCATGTTTATTTGATTGAACCAGGCTACCAGCAGCTCACAAGAGCTGTGTGCTAAAAACCTCCCACAAACTCTAACCTTCTGCAGGCAAAGCTATCAGAGGAGCTACTTTGAATAAACAGTTTATCATATGACCTGTATATTGATTTAGATAAGTAAACATGGGGACATTCTCCAAGTTTGTTTTTTTAAAGCATATATCCAAAAAGGAACTTAAGTTATTGCCATTTAAAATGCACTGGAAAAAAATCTCTCCTGAAATATTTGAAGAATTTCTACTTTATTGACCTTACCCAGAACATTAAAGCAACACAGACTTTTAACAAATGTTGAAGGACCTTAAGGACTATTCATTTTCCAAACTCAGCCTTAAAATAATGGATCACCTTTACAGTTAGTTCATCATTTTGGTTTTGACTGCTGGATATTCTTTCTATAAATGATACCAAGTGTTTTTAAAAACATTTTAAAAAGATTTTTAACTGCTTTGTATAAATAACATTACTGCAATGTTCAATTCCCCTATAAAAATAGGTGTCCTCTCCATGCAAACACCCTTTGGTCATCTGGACAAGGGCAAGTGACCACACACTGACCAAGCAGTGTTCACTGCGGTGACAATTTATCCTGCTCCAGTGACTTGTCTCTGGATTTTCCATGGTTTTCATACTCACATGATACAGATGTACAAAAAACATATCCAAGCAAATGGAAGAAAAAGCTGTGTGGCCACACACACCACTGTGGTGATCTGACTTCTTCCCTCACCCTAAGAGCTGGATCCTGAAGCCTTTCCCAGTCCCAGAGCTAGAACAGATGGAGGGGCTGGCAGAGGAAGGCTCCAGAGGCAACAGTAACTCCATTGGCCAATCTCTGACAGAAGAGTGGAGCAGCTCAGGTAAACCAAATTTTATGATAATGCAGCTTGAAGAATAAAATAAAATAAATCCAACACTTCAGTGCACAGACACCACCTAACAGAGAATCACTGAGAACTGAACACACTGAGCTGCTCCGGTTCTGCTCACATCTGGATTTCTGGTGTTGCCATCCCCTCACCTGAAAGATCTGCATGTGCCTTTGCCAGCTCACACCAAGCACATACAGAGATTCCTCTTCCATATTTATGTGGGATTTCCCTATCTGCTAATGGTTAATGGGAGGTTCACAGGTGATGAGGCTCATGGCCAGCGTTCTGCACAGGGTGAATTCCATTCATGTGGACATCTGGAAAGCAAATGCAGTGACTCCCCTCAGCATCTATACATGAGACCCTGAGACAGCAGCATGAACAACTGTGTTTTCAGCAGAAATTACACCTGGTCCTTCAGAACCTACACCAGGGGCTGTCCCTGACTCTTAACCTACTCTAAAGGGCCCCAAAACACTCCCATCTCAGCTGTTCCTGTAGCACATCTCACAGTACAGACCAAAAAATTCAGTCTCCAGAATCTGACTATCACATCCTAGTCCAGCAATGAAGACTTTCCAGAACTCTCTACCTCAATGAGACCACTGAATCTCATGAGCAATGTGAGACCTCTGCTTTGACACAGCCTTTGGTTCTACAAAGATCCTGTAAGTGCTTACTAATAGAAGCATCACCTGACAGAAACACCTGGCTTCCATCAAATGGATGGATGAAAAAGCAGAGCACTCCTACAAAATTAAGAGGCCAAAAACTCTCTTGAAACAGGTCTATTCTAGTGAGAGCTTCAAAGCAGTGTGAAGAGGAAACCACTTGCTCCTACCTTTTGGGCAGAAAAACTCCTGGTAGATGTCTTGTTAGAATTTAATTTCCACCCCCAGAAGCTTCCTTTTGGTCTTTACTAGTTGGATGCCCAAAGCATTTCGGTTTAGGACCAAAAGCATCAAGAATACATACACAATTTTTTCTGGACTTCAGCTATTTATGCTAAGATTTTATTGACTGTTAGAATAGCACAGATCATACACTACTTCTGGTATTAGCTCTGGATATTAGCAGGAGTTTTTCCCCTTTTTCTGACTCAAGCAGCAGTGCTTGGCTCATACCAATTGCCTGAAAATTATTATCAGAGCAACTATCAAAGAAAGCTGGAATCAGACCTTTCCTAAAAGAGATTGTTTTAATATCAGTACAAAACCATATCCTGCACTTCCTTCTTACTTAGCAAAGAATGAGAGATGGAAAAATAGGGAAGCAGTGGAAAAATAAAGGAACAGCGATGCCAGAAAGCATTCAAGAGAAGGGGGTTTTTCAAAACTGGCAGCACAGCAATGTGCTGCTGCCATGGCCAGTGTGCTTGGAACCAGTACTGATAGAGTCATGCTTAGGGGTCACTCGCTGGAAGTCTGAACCCTCGCTAAATATTGTGACAAACCAGCAACTACCATTTCAGTTTAGCAGCAAATTTATCTTAAATGGAATAAAGCAAGAGAGAATGACAGGAACTGGGAATGACTACAGCCCACTCCTGTGGAACAGGACAGTGCAGGGTTCAACAATGATGGGACATGTAAGAGAACTTCTCTGTACTACACAGCTTTAACTTGGGAGGACGCCCAGAATGCTTCCCAAGCTCTCCTTGTATGCAGAAAGGAAATAACCATAGACGTGATAAATGGGTGGTGATGAACTGGTGGAAGGAAACCTCTGACAGCCAAGAGCAGCTTTGGGGGGTGGGAGTGGCCTGGCTGCCATGTCACAGTCCCTGTTCCACCGAGCACTGAGCATCTCAAGAGATGGGCAGGGAACAGATTGGCAGGAGAGGCAAGGTGGGATGCTTTAACAGGCAAAAACCCCACCTGAATTCACTGCACACAAGCTCAAACTCAGCAGGCGGCTGCTCACTGGGCCAAGGCCTATCTGTACGGTTTAGATATGTCCTGGGCAGGTCCAGGAATAGCAGCAGCTCCCACAGGTCCTCCCTGGAGCTGGGCACCAGCTCAGCCACATATGGAGGCTGAGGGAGCACTCAGGCTGTGCAGATCACATGGCAGGGAGAGGACAAGGAGAGGACAAATGGTGGCAAGCACAAGGCAAGGTCAGCTGGGGATGAGACGAGCAGGCAGCATGGACTGGCCTCTCGAGTTTGGAAATGGACTCTGGGGCTGGTAGAGAGTCAGGCAAAACAAGGAGACACTGCATTAAACTGCCACAGACCTCATTTCCACACCGGCCCTACCTACATAAACACCAGAGCCAAGTCTCTAGTTGTGCAAATCAGCTCACACACGTGTACAGGCATGGTCAGCCTTCCCAGTTTCCTACCCAAGCACACCTGAGGGTTCCATCAGTCTGTGACTCTCATTTCTATGTGACAGATTTATTGTGATGCTTGTTTCATAACTCTTTTCTTCTACTCATCTGTCAAAGCGGTAAACTAAAATTCTCTTAAAGCGGAGCTATAGGTCCTTAAACAGCACTCTGAAAGCTGGACACTTTGTGCAATACTTAGCAAAAAAAAGAACAGAAAATAAAAAACAAAACAAAATTTGAGCAAAACAAAATCAAATTTAATGTTCTTAAATGCAAAAGTAAAAACAAACAAAAAACACAAAAAAGCAAAAGAAAATTAACAGAAACAGAACAACTCAAAGTTTCAAGGCAGTCTGCAGAAAACCTGGGGAATTAATCTTTAAATCTACAAATCAAAGGGGTTTTTTGGTTAATATCTAACTTGCAAGTTGTAAGTACTTTTCTGCTGAGTGTTCAGTAAGTAAAGCTAGTTGTCAAAACAAAATCCTATTAAAATAGAAAAACTAGCACTCATTAGAAGGGATGCGAGAAATACAATGCTCAAATGTTTATAACTGGTTTTTCTTTACAAAATAGAACTGCCAAAGGAATTCCAACTACAATGATCTTGGAAAATGAGTAAGTATCTTGCTGCATTATAATGTACCAGTAAGTAGTGCACCATGCATTAAATATTTGGACAGAAGAGATTCAGTCTGATAAAGTAGCAACATATATTCACACTCGCTTTTTTGGAGTTTCATTTTGACTCTGAAATCTTCCCGGAGTTTCAAAGAAACTCTTTGGTCCATTCCTCTCAAAGTGGGTTTTAAAAGTCACGTTTCTAGAACCTGTGAATTGGACAGCTTGGCCACTGCTCAGTGTGCAACTTACCTCCTCAATGGTGTTAAAGTTAGGCTGGCATGCTACTACTTACAAGACCTTGACTTTAAAAAGCCTGATCCTCAACTAGACACAGAGTAATGAATATTAATTTATCAAACAATTTACTGTCAACTAAAACATTAGTATTTCTCAACTTTTCTTCCATACTACTGAAACTGAGGGGGAACAAAAGGACAGGGGGATGGGTAGGAAGAACAACATAAAACCAAAGAAAAATCAATGAATTCAGCCTGATATTTTTCAGAAAATTCCAGTTTTTGCAGACAACATTCAATGAAACAAATGTTAGTCTCATAAGTGAAAGCATGCTTCAATTTTACCACCATCCAGAGGATCTAGTTAATGCAATCTACTTAAGATTTCAGGGGATTTTTAACATGTTTTAAATGAAATAACTTAAAGGAACTTAAAATTGGTCTAACATTGTGGGATTTCAAACATTTGAACATGTCAGTTGCATCCCAGAATATAAAACCTTTTCACTTCTCATTTAGACTAAGACAAACACTTGTGAAAATTGGCGCAAAATGAGTTTTACACTAACAAAAATGTCTCAACTTCTGTCACTCCATTATCTATTCCATACAAAAAGCATGAGCAAGTTATTTGTGGGACTTGTTGGTTTTGAAGGAAACCTGTAAGATTTTGTCCCCCAGGCGGTAGCCATTAAGACTTGCTATGGCCATTGCAGCTTCTTCATAGTTTGTCATGGTCACAAAACCAAAACCTTTGCACTTGTTGGTGTTGAAATCTCGAATAACTTTCACATTGGTAACCGCACCAAAGGGGCCAAACATCTGCCAGAGGATTCCCTCATCAGCATCTTGACCAAGGTTGTAGATGAAGATACACCAGCCAGAAGATGCGTTTCCTGGAACATTTACACCAGAAAGCCCACTCATGTGATCTACACCCATAGGAGAGAACCTAGCAAATAAAAAGCACAATATTTCGTGTTCAATTAAGCAAATGAACTTGAATGGGAAGCAACTGAGAATGAATATTTTATACATGGCACATCAAAACCGCCACATAAATATTTCCCCATTCAAACTGACAATCAAATTGACAGCTGCCAGAAAAAAAAAAGTTAAGTAGTCCAACTGCTTTATCAACAGGGAACTATCCTTAGAAATAGGCAAGGAACAGGCAAGGCAAGATTACATGACCACCTTCCCAGGGGACCTAGATGGATGCCTGAACTCAGCCAGGCCGCTCTGAGTGTCCAGGGCATTGCTGCAGAACTGCTTGAGTTTGGGGGCACAGGCAGCACCTCCCCAGAGGCCCCAGACACCCCCAGGCATCTCCCAGTTATTTCACAGAAGGAGACTTTCTTTCATCCCATGCTTCTTTTCTTGCCTCTAAAAGAACATGTTGGGAAACTCTAAGTCAAAGAGTTTCTTTGGGTTTGCTGGGGCAGGGGATGAGTGTTCTGGGTTCTTAGGAGTAGAGATTGTATGTATTAATTTCTTCTTCTGTGAAGCAGAACAAAACCTACTCCCTTTCCACCCAAAGGCAGCAAGTGCAGGCAAACACAACATGAGCAGGCTCAGTGCAGTTTTATTATTCCAGTGTGTATGGATGGTTTTAATAATTTTTCCAGGAAAACTCAGATCTGACTTTATTGAACTGGATTTTTAAAGTAACCTACTCATTCTTCCTGAATCCTGCCTCCTTCACAATACCTCAGCAGGATTCATGCATAACAAAGAGCAAAAAATCTTCTCCTTTTTATGTCTTGTTTTGTATTAATTCCTTTCCCCTAAAACCCATATCTCTATTTCCCCTTTATTCTATTTCTGGCCTACACTCCAGAAAATCAAAGCTTCTGAATATTTTAGCGCAATATTAGGGTTGCACAGCTAAGCAGTCAAAGGCCAGGAAATGTGAAAGTTAAGGTCAAAAACTCACTTTGAACCCTTGTGCTTATTTATTATTTAAAAATATGAGGTCATGTGATCATAGAAATATAATGATACTATACCAGGGGTTCCCAAATTGAGGTGTACCACTGGTGATTTGCAAACCCCTTAAAAGCGGTACACGAGCTGCTCTCTGCCAAGAGCAGGGCGGTGGCAGATCCTGATTCTCTGCTGACCTGGAGGAAACAGGGAAGGGATGTCTGGGCAGTGAATGCTGCAGTAAGTGCCAAATGCTTCCCCTCTGACTCTTTTTTGCCCTGCATCAAGGAGCTGCTGCTGCCTTTCTCGAGGAGGGAGGGCTTGAGGAATACAGGGAGGGAGGGGAGCAGAGGGATGGCAGTGCACACTTACACTCACACACACACATACTGTGCACTCACACACAAGAACCACTCAGTGCCCATCTCCCCCAGGCTCTCTGGTGCTCAGAGCTCCCTTGAAGACCTGAGCTCCTGGACTCTCCTGTCCCCAGAGCAAGTGTCACTCCATCCCTCCCTCGCTGCTGCTCTGCAGCCCTGGGGGCTCCCGGAGCACAGGGGGACACTCTACTGAGCTGCAGCAACTCACTGACAGCCAGCCCCAAGAAAAAAACAAATTTAGGAAGCCTTGTACTACAGCCAAACTGAAAAAGCAGTTAGAAGTACCACAAGGTGAATGAGACATACCAACCCGTATGATCTGATGAAGAGGTGACACATCTGGTATTTCTTTTGGCTTTGTATAAAAACGTTCCTGTGCTTGCATGCTTGATACACTTACTTGTTCTGACAGACACCTTCAGTTCTGTAGCTTCTTTCCAAGTGAGTAATAATCTGATAGGATGAATTTATCTTAATATCTGTCAAGTTTTCATCTCAACAGATCACCAGTCCTGAATCCCTTCTCAAACCACTGAGCTCAGAATTGCCTGACGTTGGTTCCAGCAGTCAGTATAGCTCTGCCCCTGCCTGCTCCAAAGGCTCAGGCTCTGCCCAGGAGCCCAGGTAACACCATATCATGATACTGCAAATCCCATGCAATCAGTTGTAGAAGAGCAACTGGTATTAAATGCAAGAAAACAAATCTAAATGCTTGTTACAGACAAAATAATTTAAAATAGCAAGTACCTCTGCTCTTTGGATACACTTATCTTCAAACAGATTGTCCTCTCTTCCTGCTTTATCTCACAAAAATGTTACAAGGTTTATTAAAATACTCAAATCAAACAAAACAGGATAAAACCAAAGAAGTCCCCTAAAAGATTAGAAAAGTAATTTAAAAAAACCCCAAAAACAGCCCAACCTGTAGAAAATACTATTCAGCTAATCTGACGAATGTCTGTTCTCACTCTGCACAAGAGGGACCCCAGATCTCTCACTCAGCTCACGGTAACAGCCTGCACGAGCAGGGCTGGAGCAGCTGACACACAGCTCTCTGTTCCACTAGGACAGATTTTTGTGGCTATGCCAATTTAAGATGACCTTTAGGAAGTTACACTTATTAAGGATGTTTAAAAGAACACCCTACTATGGCAAACACAAAGGCCAGCAGAGATCCAGGATGTTTCAGAGAAAGTGGTTTTAAAATTCCTTTAATATTGTAATTTGAACGATCTGAGTCTTAGCACACTTACAGCTGGTGTCCTCATTTCTGCTGAAGTTATTTTTATACTGTCCCCTCCACACTGCTTTTTCAACCCTCCTGAAGAGTCTGTAGCCAGTGTTATTTGTGGATGGTTCCTTCCAGCCATGCAAACCTAATACACCAACATCTTGGGGCATTAGGTATCAACAACAGTGTATTTTCCATCATAACTCTTTTTTTATTTTATAAGCTTCTTTTTTCTATTAATGACCTTTTGCTCCCTCTGCCATTAGACAGACAGCCTGCTCCGTTTAACAGATCCTGAGATTAGATTAACTCACTGGAGGATGTAATCTCAGAAATGACACTCCAAAACAAAAGCAGTTTCTTTTTAGTCTATGCAAGTCTTATAAATTCTTTTCATAGAATGACAGGATCTCCCGAGCTGGAAGGGACCCACAGGGATCATTGATCCTAGCCCCTGTCCCTGCACAGGCACTCCAACACCCCCACCCTGAGCAGCCCTGAGAGCACAGTCCAAACGCTCCTGGAGCTCTGGGACCATTCCCTGGGGAGCCTGGGCAGTGCCCAGCACCCTCGGGGGGAAGAACCTTGCCCTAATATCCAACCTAAACCTAACATAGCTTTGTGCTGGTTTTGCTGAACTCTTTTGCCTGCATTCTGAGGACAGTTCTATACAGCACCACAGGTGGGAAGCCAATAAGCAGGAACATTAATTTTAATCCCAGCTTGTGTTGCCATTGCACTTGAGCTTAACAGCTTTTTATTTTTTAATAGCTCCACAAAGAGCAGGAGCTCAGCTACACTGGCAATGTCCTTCTGACAAGCAACTTTTTCTGCTGTCTTTGACAGGAAGATCTGTCAGAAAAGATCTGCTGTGGCCAACAAAAATCTTGTTGAGAACGCAGTGACACAAGCTCTAAGCCTGAAAAAAATCAGGGTGTTGGGTCAAACAACCACGTAAGGAAAAACAAAAGCAACTGGGGTTTCACTCCCATATTCTTCCAGAACTTTGATGAAATACTACTCTGGATGAAATGGTTTCTACTCAGTACACACAGCCTGCATCCAAATTATAAATTGGTCTAAAAACTGAAAATTTAAACAATTTCACTGGAGTGATACCAAGCAGGTGTACAGGAGCTGTCTGAGCAACCGTATCACTGACAGGGTTAAACAGTCTTCTTGCATTTCCCCTTGGATCAAAGAACTATCAGAAATGGGTCCCCTCCAGGCATTCAGGGCAGAACTCATGGGCTGATGCTGGTAGAGTTATGCCCATTACATGAACTGGGAACTGGCTCCAACCCTGAACAAGTCTGAAAGCAGTATCAGCTGAACTGGCAATAATTGAGGTTTGAAAGAATGTTGTCCTACTAGAAAGCTCTGGTAAGCTGCAAAAGCATAGGTCTTCCAGGGGCCCTGAGCAGCTTCCTCATGCTACAGGAGCTAAACCCCTCCATTTCATCACAGTTCAGCACCTGGAGATCTACTGTTTTCTTTAAGTAAACAAATCTTACATTCTAAAGAAACCCCCACCCCAGATGTTTCATCTGTCCTCCAGATACAGCCTCATTCTGTGGCATCATTCCCTCTGGATGGAAGCAGAGAGCCTGGGTCTTTGAATTAGTCCAGAATCCAGTGGGACACAGGACTAAGACCAGTTCCTGATGTGAGACATAAACACCACAGGAACTCAAAAGGATTAAAAGAACATTAAACAAAGGGTTGGAGAAATACCTGTAGGAAATTAATAATTACAAATTAGATACTAAAGGCTTAATCCTGGATTTACAGGGATTATGATGAAACGAGATGAAATGTAATCAAAATATCAGGTTACATATTCAACCTCTGTGGAGCAGAGATCACAACTTTAATTTATATAGACTGCAGGCTCTGTGGAAGCTGCTTATCCATTCATCATGTCTTGTTCACTACCAAAACAAACAAGACTCAGCCCAAACTCAGGTTCCTGAGCTTAACCACAGCATGAGTAATCACAACTCCTTCAGTGCAACATCCTTCAAGGAAGACAGACTCACTAGAAGAACTTGCAGCTAAAAAAAAATACAAAGGGTTGTGGGACAGACTTGATGATGTTGGAGGTCTTTTGCAACCTTAATTCCATGACCCCATGGTGTAAGTGTTGTGCATACATGTATAGACTTGCCTGCACGAGTGACTGAGGGAAGGAAGCTTTGTAGTAAGTGTTGGAGGTCTCCTAAGTCTGTGACAAGGCAGAGGTGAAGAGCTTGTGTCTGCAAGTCAACTGGGGGCTCTTGTGTCCACAACGTCTTCCTGAAAGCACGGCCTTACCACAACTGCTCTACTCCCACCTCTGCCAGGCTGTGGGACCCCAAAATCTTCAGCTCTTTCCCCACCAGCAGGTCTGCCACAGGGAGCACCAGCCAGCCAACATGTGCTGATAGACAAGCATTGGGCCCAGACAGCCAGCAGGACACAGCTCCAGGGTAGCAGGAATGGAACAGAGACACAACATTTTCTTCCTCTTAAACCCCACCGTGACACTCCAAGCCTAGAGAAACACTCTGTGTGTCTGCCCCATCCTTGAAAGTGTTGCAGGCCAGGTTGCACATGGCTTGGAACACCCTGGGATAGTGGAAGATGTCCCTGCCTATGGTGGGGGTAGGACGAGATGAGCTTTAAGGTCCTATCCAACCCAAACCAGTCTGTGATTCTATGAAATGCACATAATTGACATTAATGCTGCTCTAAATGGTACATTAGGAGAATAATGAACAAACTGATTATTAAAATTTAGTTTCACCAGCAACTCTTCATATAAATACATTAATAATTTTTATTGTTCCTGAGTGATCATTACGGGATTGAATCAAAAGTATTTGGTCTCTTAATTATGGATCCGAATATTATTTGCATTCCGTATTCTGATGCAATTTGGTCCTGGCATAAATTTTAGGGGGAAGAACAATAATGAAAATGTCCAAGTAAATTAAGAATGTTAAGAATGAAAAAGATTTTAGTAGGATCTGGACACACTGAAGTCCAGGCTGAGACAAAGGGCAGATGTGTTGATTTTTTAATAATTCACCTAAATGCAAAGAATGCAGAATTTCATTCCTCAGCGTCTGGCTCAGAAAGTCTGGTGTGGAGATCTGGGTGACTGTTCAGGGAAACGAGGAGCTGCCTGAGCTGACTTCCCAGGGCTACAGCTGATGAGAACTGGGGAACAACTGAGGCTGGCATGAACCTTTGTAAATCCTCTAATAAATCTTCTGCTCGAAGCAAAGCACCTGGAGCAGGTTGCTCAGGCTCATCCTGTCGCTGAAACTCACCAAAAACTGGTCAAATAAAACTCATTAACACCAATGTAGCATTCAGAAGGGCATTCATTATTCATTATAGGCCTGGTTGCACAGGGGATGACTCTACCTTGTGTGCACGTGATCTTCTACAAGTGTGTTGCTTATAAACAGTCACCACGTGCATATTTTGCTCATTACCATAAAGCTCTTCCCAATTTCCCAGGTTCAGTCCTTGCTTTGGCTGTGGCTGCATCCCTAAGCCAGATGTCTTCCCCTTATCTTCCAACCATCCTTGCTGAGAAAGCAGATCCCGCATACTCTATTTCCTGCTAAAACTACACAGGCACAGTAGAAATTAGATGAACCCTTTTGATATCAATTCTAGCCAGGTTTCAGCATCTTCAAGGACAGAAACTTCACTGTCTTCTTGGGCAAACTGTTCAACCACTCTCAGTATAAAACCACAACTGACTACAAAGTACAAATTTTCTCTGGATATCCATCACACAGAGCTGTGCTCAAAATGCTGAGCTACAGCACTGTGAACAGGAAACAGCAACACTGGAACAGCAGTACAGCTAAAAGGTGGCTGAGATTTTAGATCCAATGAGCTCAATTTTACTGAGCTCATTGGATCCCTTACAGTAGAACATAAAAAAAAAAGGAGTAACTTCTCAACAGGGAACCACTACTCTCAGAAACACATATCATCTCAAAGCCTATTGCTTCCCTACAAGACAGCCAATACACTGCATTTTCCAGAGCACTCTCCAACCATCAGCTTCCTTCATAAACACCCAAGGCACTTCCAATTCAAGCAATTCCTATTCAAAGCAACCAAAGCAATTTTCTATAGCAAAGCACAGTGTCTTCTATAGCCCTGGAAGCAGACAGGAAGCTGCAACTGCTCAATATTCTCATCAGTAAACTCCTGAGGCCCCGAGGGAAGGCAGAACCCTGAACAGGTTGCAATGCAGGCAGGAATCCCACAGAACCTCCTCGTCAGAAATAAGGTTTTCCTTTCTTATTGTAACACCTCCCTGCTGGAACCAACCATTCAGAGCTTTAATTAAGTTGCCAAATTCTATTAGTGTTCAGATATATAAACCACAGAACGGGGATCTGTTGAGACAGGCACCTACCAACACCCACCTGGAACCTGCTGCTGCTGTTCCCTCACTGTAACCCAGTAGTGGAAACAGACACCAGAGCGCAGGTACCTTTACATACTAACTTCAATATAAATTTTACAAGTAAGATTTTTCTTTAATCATATTTTAATGCAACAGTTCCTTTACATAACACTGAGGACACATAATACACTATGTATTCATTCACACATGTTGCAGTAAAGGTATCACTGCCCAGCTGTGGGGGCACAGCTCCCCACATGACCACGGGAACAGGAGCAGAGCCTTAAATGCATTTATTCCTCCTAACCTACCTGAATCTCTGTGCCTGGTGATGCACTGGCCCTCCAAACCGTCTAGCTGGTGAATGACACAGCTGCGACAACAGTGCCACATTTTTGTTCTGGTTAGGGTTGGCTGCAAACTTCACTGTAATGGGCTCGGAGGAACCTGGGGGTTTGTGACCATTGAAATTTGTAATTGCCTCTTCTGCTTCTGACCTTTTGTCAAACCGGATAAATGCGACCCCTCTGGACAAACCTTGTAACCAAACCAATAAAAACAAACAAACAAACAAACAAACAAAAAATTGAAGTTCAGGATAAACTCAAAATAACTTTGAAAACAAAACCCAAAAAAGTTCAGTATTTCTATGGTCACAGCTTTCAAGTTCTCTACATTTATATTTCTTCAGCAGCTGGAGGATAAAATACAAAATTAAGAAACCAAAGACAAATTAGCATACTCATTTCAGCTATAACAACCACAGTGACTAAACACTTAAAAAAATATGTGGTAGAATTCCATGATATTCATCACCAACTGACATTTCCATTCACAAAAAACTCCTCAACATTTTAAATTAAGTAAAAAAAAAAAAAATAATTAACTCCAGATGGTTAAAAACAAAACCAGACCCCTCAGTTTCAATTATTTTATCACTAAAGAGCATCTGCAAACACAGAATTTATACATTTTTGCAAATGTTTTCATTTCTCCATGCTAGAAACACACTCAGGTTCAGAGATGAGGGAACAAACACCTGACTATAATAAAGGTCTTCCACCTTTTTTAATGGAGAGATCAGAATTTCACCTTCACCTCATATGCTACTTCCAGCTGGCACATAGATTATTTTTATTCGTTAAAATCAATGAAGAACTACCTCTTGGTAGCTGTACTGAACCAATATCACAACCGTTAAAAATTTGTGTATTTTTTCCCTAGTCCCAGCCCCTGGATGCGGTTTCCTTCTGACTGAGGTACATGTTATGCCTTGTGAGCTCTCCTCTCCTCCCCTTGCTTCTCATCTGTGACTTGACCATGGGCTGAGAACACAGTTTATCACAATGAAGCTAAAAGGGCACATTTTGTTTAAATGCCATTCCAAAGGAGGTATGGTGGCCAGACTAAATGTAGGACTTCATTAGCTCTGTTTCAGAAAGGGACTTATCAGATACTTTGTTTTCTTCACATCCACCCAGGACCATCTTCAAAGCCACATACAGAACTTAGTCTTATCATAAACCACAAAATCATAAACTGTTGTTGGTAACAGCTGAGGATCATTTTCTCTGCTTCACAGAAGGAAATGCAACATGTCAAGACCTCGACCTGAAGCAAACAAGGTGTGATTGCCTTTTGATAAATAACAACACAGGGGCTCACTAGAGTAGAGCTGACAGCACTGCATGCTCAGGTACCAGAGATCAGCCTCCGTGCCAGGGGGAAGGGTATGGCCCACCCTGGGAAGGCCCAGGGCAGCAGCATCACTCAGAACTCAGCAAGGCCTATCCTAGAGCTCAGCTTACTGTGACTCCTCCACTTTCATGCTGCTCATCCTAGTGCTTCTCAAAGCATTCATTTGAAAAATAAATATTTTAGAAAGTGAATTTTTAAACAGAATAATTCTCAAAAGCTGGAGTACCATCTCTGTGAGAAGGTACAGCTAAGTACAAATTAAAACATGTCTTAAGTGGGAGCAGATCAAGATATGAAAGGGAGGCTTAAAGCCAAGGCATAGCTACATTCCTGGTGGGATGGTAAGCCCAGGCTCTGCAGGCATTAACTGTGAGATTTAACAGAACTCACTCTTCAGTCAATGCATTATTAAGGCTGTGGGAAAGCAGGTGGTGTGTTCTGAGCTGAATTACACAGCATCAGGCCTCAGCACACCTATGAAAACTATATTATTCTTGGGGAGATTTTATTTGTATGACTTCTGTCATCTCATTTTACAGCTCTGTCAAATCCAGATGCTTTCCAGACCCCATGGATTCCCAGAGAGGGATGACTAGTTTTGAGACTTGCATTACTAATTTTGCTGTGCTCCACAAGTCTTTTTCTTGCTTTTCATTAGAGCTGCATCCTAGATAACCAGCTCTAGGGACAGGGCCATGCAGGTATCAGAGCGAGTCAAAACAAATAATACTCTCCAGGCAGGATGGGATTTTCCTCATTCTGCCATGGGCAGGATGGGATTTTCCTCATTCTGCCATGGAGTGTGTGCCATGTCAGTTCCCAGATCTCACCAAGCCACCTCAGGTTTCTCTGATGCACAGTCACATTTGCAGCACCATCTGACCAAACACCTGCAAGTGATGCCTGGACCAGGAGCTGGCTCTGATAGGGACACAACCCTGCAGACCTCAGCCTGCACTCACACTGAGCCCACAAGGAGCTGCTGGTGACCCACTCCGAACTACAGCAGATTCCTCACAGAGCAGGAAAGAGGCTTCTGAACTGAAGTGTATAAATGCACATCCCAGTTATAAATGTTAAACGTGGAATTGCTAGAATTAGATTGTCTTCTATTCCAATACACCAGATGCATAATCAATGAAAAAGTCTATTTGTAAAAGCTCTCGCCAGATTAATACATGACATATGGGCTACCAGTAAAACCACAGAACAGCTGGGTGACAGGATAAGCCAGACAGTTATACTGTCTGAAATAATAGGGTAAGAACTTAAAACTCTGAAAACACTTTAACAGAGTCAGAATTGCTATCACAAAGAAAACCTTAACTTTGGTCTCCCCTGAGACAAGTGCCTAACTGACTTCTCCCCTTTCCCTTTTTTTTTTTTTTCTTTTTTTTTTCTTTTTTTTTTTTTAATACACAAAATACATTTAGAACTTTCAGGGCTAAGTGTATGAAATTAATTCCTTTGCTTAGCAGTAACCACAGAGGCCTGTAAGACATCTCACATGGTTTAAAATATAAGAAAATTGAGTGAGTGAGTTCCAGATTGGTACAAAAGACAAAACACACTTTTGTTTTGCTTTAAATCTCTAACTATGGCCTGGAATTGACCAGTGGATAAGAACTGCACATGTGTAAAGTCAAGGTAAGGTCAGCACTCCAGGTTACACACAAGGCCCAGAATTACAGTGCATTGCAGTGCCAGCAAGCATCAGAGCAAGAAAGCAGATTTGGCAAATCAGTAGTGGATAAAAATGACAATAATCCTATTTTAATATGGTCTGAGGTTTGGGCTGTAAGCTGGAAAAGGCAGTGTGAGTCATTTTGTGCTTAAAAAAAATCACTGAACATGGATATCCTGTCAAAATTCTATCACCAGTTGACAGCAGATGTCATAATTAGCTTGTGGAAGTCTCATTTACTGAAGTTTAGGTACTGCCAGTCTCAGAAAACACCAAACACATGCTGTAGACTCCAGTTTTCTGCAGCCAAGGTCCCAGAACTCACCTGTGGTTTGATCCACAAGCACACGTGAGTTGATGATGCGCCCAAAACGGGAAAACATATCTTCTACATCCTTCTGCGTCATTGAGCGGGGCAGGCCACTGATGTATAAATTAGCATCCTTGATAACTTCAGAACTTGGGCGGGCATAGGAAACCTTTAAAAGAAATAAAAATACATGTTCAGGGCATTAACAGGGAAGATCAATTTATTGTCATAAGCCAATTTAATTAATTCCCCCATTACCAACATATGCATTTTTACTGGAATTCATAACAATGGAACCGAGACAGTAGGGGAAAATCAACCAAACAACAGGAGAAAGGGCATGTCCCTGCATAATGCCATTCATTTTGGGCTAACCCAAGAGATAACAACTATATTAGCATTGCTGTAAGGAGACAGCAACAGACCAATACCAATGCTCCCAGCAAACACTTTTGCCACGTGAAGAATCCTGAGGTCTGATTCAGCCACTGGACCTGCCACAGCTCACATCAGGAACTTGTCTTGTTAGTATATTTTCTAAAACTTCATAAAAATATGGCATGAGTAGGGTGCAGTTTTCTGCCCTAATTTCTACTCCTGGAGAAAGCTGCATAAATCACCTAAGCAGGAGCGAGTCCTACACATGGAGCACAGGCTGTTGGTTTGGATAAGGAAAAGAGTGCACATGTACCACCAACAAGATTTACAATAAATATTATGAAGCATCCAAGATGTGCATGAGTTAAACGCCTGACAACCATCTATAATGGTCCCTCTACTGCTGTAAAAATGGTGGGAATGTAAAGAAAGGGAGCCTTCAAATACTAAGCTGTTTCAAAACACTTCACTACTCTCCACCCAGATTCATGTTTGCTGCAGCTGGGAGCACACAAACTTTACCATCAGAATAAAATTTATTACAATGCTGTTTTCACAGACAACCGAAGAGCTCCTACCTTGATAGTTTTTGACTGCAGTCTGAGGCCATTCAGTGTGTTTATTGCTCTTTCAGCATCTTTTGCAGTTACATAGTTCACAAAGCCGTAGCCTAAGCTGTGTCCTAAATGGAAGAACATTTTTTTTAAATTAATCCTAACAAAATTATGTCATCGCTACTAAATTGAAAGGAAATGCAAACAAGAAGTGAACTTAACATACACAATCCACACAGTAAATATTTCAGTAAGCCAAGGAGGTTTCCCAAGGCTGGCACACATAATGAGTAATTCAGAGGTCTTTTACTTCCACTCTGGACATCCCTCTGCCTTCACAGACAGCAGGCACTGGACAGAGCACCCTTTGACAGGAAGAAACTTAGGGCTAAAACACCAACTCTGACCAGTCTTGCACACTTCATGGGTGTGGAACAAAGGCAGAGACTTAACCAAGTTTATCAGTACAAAGTCTTGTGGATAGAGAGCAGAAAGTGAGAAAATGTCAACAGATGAACTGTCAGGTATGAAATGAAGACCCTCGTGATTTCTTTGGCTATTCCAACCTCCACCCCTGGAGACAAGAAGGAAAAAGAAGTTTCCAATCCTTCATTAATATAGCTAATAAGCAGCCAGTTTCCCAAACACAGTATCATAGTGAAGAGTGAAAAATTCTCTTTAAGGTGGACAATTAATGTACTGTTACCTTATTTAAGTTTACTCTTAGAGGAATAATTTGATATTAATAATAAAAATCCTTAAAATATTTAAGGAAAAGGATTTTTAATTGGATACTTACACACTCTGCTTCTACCTCCAATCTCCACAATTGCTACTATTAATTATAACATTACATACTAAGATCATTTTGGGTTGCAACTTCCCAACAATTAAAGGTTCTTATCAGTGTAGGCCTAAAAATAACTAAAATACTTTCAAGACTGTCTCAGAGCAATAAAAAAGCTGCAATTCAACCCAAGACACATCTCTTTCAGCCAACTTCTCCTTGTCTCTGTCAGATCTGAGGGATTTTCTAAAGAAAATTGTAAGCATGCATAGGAAAATGTGCTATTTTCCTCTAACAATGTACTACTTTTAAGCTTAAGGACACTTAAAGACACTAGAAAGCTAATTGTTATGGTAAAGGATTCTGTGGTGAAACAGCCCTTTTTAATCACACTGCTTGGCTCTGCAATGGTCTTAGCTGACAAGGAAGTTTCCTTATGCTTTCCTGACATTTCAGAACACCAAATACGGAGACGGGTGTCCAATGAGGATATCGTGGCACAAATGTCAGAGGAAATGAAGAAAAGGGCTGCAAAAGAACTGTAGATTAACTTCAGATACAGAAAAAAGGATGCCCAGTCTGCTGAGACGTCAAGACTGCAAGTGTAAAATCAGCAAGGGAATGGAAGGAAGGCCCAAATAACCCTCAGTGTTTTCATGCCAACAGACTGACTGCAGAGCTGCACCAGCTCCTGGCACAGCCTCTGCCTTTGGATGCTTCCTTGTGAAACCTAACCCAGCAGTAACTCAGCTGAACCCACACAATGTCAGAGCCTGATGTCTAAATACACCCTTTGTATAAACACTCACAGGTAATTTCTGCCATCTGCTAAAACTCTTAGAGAAGTCAGATCCCCTGTGTTCAGGCCTCACACAGAAACAACATCCTGTTCCCTTAGAGACCTGGTGTTAAAGCAGCTCCAAATCAGCCTCCCGTGACACCAGACACAGAACACAACTAACAGCAAACTGCTCTGTGCCAGCCAAGCAGGATTTAACTCCATCCTCTGGAGACCTGCCTGCAAAATTCTAATCAATGTTTCTAACATGTACCCACAGCATGGCTGCTGTGATTCCTTTACAACATTCCTTCTGTTTTATTAGTCGAAGATGGTCAGTCAAAGATGGTCAGAGATCAAATACAGTTGGTTCCCACCCACTTACCTACTGAGATTATTTACCTCTGATTAAGAAAATGAGTAACTGAACAATTAGAAAAATGTTGAGCACCTGGACCCTACCTTATTTCTCCAGACTAAGAAAACAAAAGTAAGCTTAAGAGGGACAAATACCAGGTGGACAGATGGCAATAGCTTTTGCAAGGATGGGAAGGATCCAACATCTTTCACAGGTCCAGCCCTGCTCTGAAGGCTCAGAGCAACAGCTGCTTTATGGATATTTTCAGTCTGTCCCAAAAGTTACATAAACATGAAGATTCCAGCAAACTATTGAACAGAACCAGGTCCTAATAAAAATTATGGAAATGGGCCCTTAAAGACCAGGGAAACATACCCCAAACAAGACTAATCCCTCCAAGTGTGACCCACAGTGAGCCCTGGAGGACTCTCACTGCCTGGATGGATGCTGCACTGGGGAGGACTGGGGGACTATTTTCTTGACAGGTGAACAAGAGCAGGATTCCACTCATAAATTTATTATGCTGTCTTCAGTACACAGAATATCCTTCCCTTGCAACAAGTTCCCAGAGAACAGAGCAGCCACAGAATTGGAGATCATGGCATGGTTTGGGTTTGAAAGGACCTTAAACACAATTTCATTTCACTCCCTGCCATGGGCAGAAACACCTTCCACTGTCCCAGGCTGCTCCAAGCCCTGTCCAGCCTGGCCTTGGACATCTCCAGGGATCCAGGGGCAGCCACAGCTGCTCTGGGCACCTACTGCCAGGGCCTGCCCACCCTCCCAGGGAACAATTCCTCATTCCCAAGATCCCATCCAGCCCTGCCCTCTGGCAGTGGGAGCCATTCCCTGGGTCCTGTCCCTCCAGGCCTTGTCCCCAGTCCCTCTCCAGCTCTCCTGGAGCCCCTTCAGGCCCTGCCAGGGGCTCTGAGCTCTCCCTGGAGCCTTCTCTTGTCCAGGGGAGCACCCCCAGCTCTCCCACCCTGGCTCCAGAGCAGAGGGGCTCCAGCCCTCAGAGCATCTCTGTGGCCTCCTCTGGTCTCACTCCAACAGGTCCATGTCTTTCTTGTGTTGGTGTCTCCAGAGCTGGAGACAGCTCTGCAGACGAGGTCTCACCAGAGTGGAGCAGAGGGACAGAATCCCCCCTCCCCCCTGCTGCCCACACTCCTTTGTTTCCTCCCAAAGCATCACACAAGTTGTGTTTATGCACTGTTTGAGATCAGTGACAATGAATTTTAAGTTACTTATATGCAGGATAAAACAGACCTGAGTTGCAACACCCATGGACACCCAGGAGTAAAAGGCACCACGTGACCTGGGCCCAGCCCCTGGAATCAGAAACTGTGCCCTAACACACACACACACAAGGCCACATTAAAAGCAGTCTTGCCAGGCACTCTGAAAGCACATTCTACAGCCTCCAGCCAAAGGCTTCCTCTTACAAACTCAGGTGTACATATTCTGTGTCCACTTGTTCCTGTACAAGTCCTATCCTGGACCTCACACAAGTCCTTCCAAGTGTCTGTCCCCAAAGTACCATCACACAGTGACTGTACCATTTTTTACTGGTTTTGTCTGGCCTTCTTTACTGCTTCTGTCAGAGCAAAATTCTGCATCTTTTTCACTTCCAGTTTTATACAGGTTCCTCAGTGACTATTCCTTATCCAACAATTTGAATGTCCTTGAAAGTGAGGGGGCAGGGACATAACGCAGTTTACCCAAACAAACCGTGACTAAAAAAAGAAGTCTCTGAAAGTGGCAGGATCTCAAAAGTTCATTCTCATACTCCCTCTAGGAACCTGACAGTAAGTCTGTACTGAATCCCAATATTACAGTCCTATTGGGTTTTACCAGACAATAAGTAAGAAACTGTCAACTACCTGCATTTCTCTACAATGATCTAGAATGCAGACAATCCCTTTTCAGCTGTACTTACCATCTTTAAACTACAGTAGTATAACATGACCTTATAGTCTTTAAGTGATAGAAAAACCCAATCCATGCAAAACTGACAGCATATGTTAACTTATCTTGCTCTAAAATACCCAATAGCATCAGCCTCAGCCATCTCCTCCCACTCAGTGCCCAGTGTTCATCTCTACACAGGCTGGGCCGACACACAAGTGTCCTGTCACTGCAGGAGACATCTCCACCTCACAGATACCTGTGCGGGAATGCTCTTTGCTTCATCATTTTACTCCAAAACAGTACAATCTACCTATGTGCTAAGGATGACAGGAAATATTTAAGGAATTAGCATTTACACAATATTATGACTGCTGTCAAGTTTTTACCCCAGGCAAGAGAACTGATGTTCCCCGCCTGCTACAGAATCCTGAAGCACAAAAGAAATTGGTGCTGTAACAGTTTTCAAAATATTTTAGTGGATAGGAATTTTAAAATATTTTTTAAAGTTTGCATATACATAAATATAAATTTACTCAAGAGACAAAGCTAAAAAAGAGCAACAAGTAGGTCCTTATCTGCACAATAATTAACAAAGTAACTACAAAAGCTAGTTTTAAGCAAAATACTACACTCCTTCAGCAGAAAGAATCAAGTTTTGTTTCCATGATAAAAGGCCCTTTCAGGAGAGAGGGCACTGCTTTTCTTTCTGTGCATCACTTGGGTTTCTGTCCATGTCCCTGCTTCCTTTCCCAGCTCCTGAGACACACAGCTTCAGTCACCAGCTTCTTCCTTATTCCCAGCCCAGTGCTGACAACTCCAGCTTCACTGAGGAGTCTGATACACGGCAGAGCACTTCACTGAGAGCAGCTAACTCAGATCCTCCCCCTCCTGTCCTCCACAAGAAACCCCAAAATCAAACCTGGCTCCTGTTATGTCAGTGCACCTCAGCATGATGGCAACTTAGTTCAGAACTTGTTTTCTGAACTGGGAATCAGTTTTTGGAGGACGTGAGCTGGGTTTGAGCTTTTTATTTGGCTTTACAAACCATGCCATGAGTGATAACTAGAGAGCCTAAATAGGTGTGAGTGCATAAAGAAGTACCACAAAAATACCAAGCATCCGCAGAATACAAAGCAGTGGCTGTAGCTTCTGAGGATAAGAACAGATTGAAGTGCTCAGATGTGCCTTGTGTGGGCTTCTTTAGCACAGTTACACTGTTGTACAACCAGGGCTCCACAATCATATCAGCCCACAACCACCCTGCATCAAACTTCCTGACAAGTGCCATGACAGGGGAGAAGGGCAGCAAGGCAGGAACGGCAGAGCAGGTGACCAAGAGCCTGCACCCTCACTGCTGAGCAAGTCCCAGCACACATACAGCATCCTCTGTTTCCTAACAGCCAGGAAAACACACAGATGTGGGAGCAGAGCAGCCTGGCTGAGCAGGGAGCCATGGCAGAGCTCCAAGGGAAACAGAGCACAGGAGATAAAAGTAGTAACAGCTACAACAGGAGGAATTTGGAAACACTGTCCACTGCGTCTGAGGAACAGCAGAGCTCAAATGCAGTTCAGACTTGAAAATAATGGAAAGAAATAAAAGAATAATATCAAGGGTAACAAGAAAATATTCTATTGCTGTCCCAGCAGCACAAGGCTAGAAGTATGACAGCAGATTTAATATGTGAGCTGAGCAGAGGGGCACGGGATGCTTTCTGTGCCTCACCTCACCAGCAGAGTCTAACAGGTTCTTCACTTTGGAAAGAGCTCCAAGAGAAAGGCCAGCGGATGAACACTGAGCCACTGAGCCAGCGACTGACTGGTTGAGTGAACTGGTCCCAGTCAAACCCATGGGGAGATGAAATGGGCTCTATGTAAGGGTGATGAGGCACCAGGCTCATGTCCCTGCCAAAACTGCTTCATCTTTGAATGATCAGGAAATTGGAAGAAGGAAGGTAAGCAACACATCCATCTTCACTTCAAAAGGAGACAAAACCACCCCGCACGCCCCCCCCCAACTATATGCCTGGAGCTAGTGAAGTTTGCAGGGTCTCTACTGGGACCTGCAGCTTACCTTGTGACCCACGTTGTGGAGGAGGTGATGGGAATGTGCTCTCACCAATACCGGAGATCCCACCAGGTTGGGAGAAACCTGTCACAGACTGAAGGGTCAGGCTGCCAAGAGGACAGGCCATGAGCACCTCATGGAATGCAGCAAGGACAGATGCAGAGCCCTGATCATGGGGAGAAAGAGACCCTGGCAACAACAGACTGGACACTTTCTGGCTGGAGACTGTTCTAGGGAAAATGAGCTTGGATCAGGGTATGGAGCATGAGCCAGCAGTGCCCCAAGGGAGAGGGGTAAGAGCATCCTGTACAGGCACAAGACAGAACACTTGACTCTGGAGACAAGGACCTGCTATTTTGTAGATCCTTAGCAGGTTTTGTTTTCATACTGCAAGGTGTCCTTACATCAAAAAGAATGGAGCCTCATGAAGGATTTCTGTCAAAACATATTTCTGCATTTGTACACAGACATCTTGATGACCAATTTTCAAAAGTAACAATTAAGGGCACAATTTTCCATTCCATGTCTATGTTGATCAAATTCCATCATCACAAAATAGACAGTAATAAACAGAATAACTTCTAGCATATAATTCATAGTATGTTTTAAAATACAGGAAATTATGGAATTATGGAATGGTTTGGGTTGGGAGGGACCTTAGAGAGAATTTTATTCCAACTCCTGCCAAGGGCAGGAACACCTTCCACTGTCCCAGGCTGCTCCAAGCCCTGTCCAGCCTGGCCTTGGGACACTACCAGGGATCCAGGGGCAGCCACAGCTGCTCTGGGCACCTACTGCCAGGGCCTGCCCACCCTCCCAGGGAACAATTCCTCATTCCCAAGATCCCATCCAGCCCTGCCCTCTGGCAGTGGAAGCCATTCCCTGGTTCCTGTCCCTCCAGGCCTTGTCCCCAGTCCCTCTCCAGCTCTCCTGGAGCCCCTCCAGGCCCTGCAAGGGGCTCTGAGCTCTCCCTGGAGCCTTCTCTTGTCCAGGGGAGCACCCCCAGCTCTCCCAGCCTGGCTCCAGAGCAGAGAGGCTCCAGCCTAGGACTCCATCCTTCATTAATGGTATAGATTATGCATCTCAGCTACTCTGGCAACACATGAAGCTGTAGCTAAAACTCATACCTTGAAGCAAAAATTTTCTCTTATCCAGTCCCCTAGCCCATAGGTCAGGTATGTCCTCTCATCTGCCCCACTACTGAGCAGCTGCTGTTTCTGACACAACCATTTGTGCTGTGGTGAGCATAGTGAGTTCCAGAAAACACACTAGTGGAGACAGAACTGAGTACAGAAGCTTCAGTGCAGGTACTGAAGCAGTCAAAAGTAAATTTCACTTTTATTTTGCCTACCAAAAATATTCTGCCAAATGGAAGTAAATATTTTTTTGTTTACCCAAAGAATTTGTTGAAGCAACAATTAATCATTCTGAAATACTATCATCTGCCTCATCTCCAGTTAAGTCATAAATGCTGCCCAAAACTATCATTTAGTATCATTTCTGCTACTTTTAATGAAGGGATGGGACTATTTTCTGGCTAAGAACAATTTATTGCTCAGATGAACATCAGTCCTAGAGACTGAGATTTTAGAGGAGCAGGCAGTCAGCCATAGCTCAAAGAAGTCACAAGTTCTTTGTTGCAAGACAATACATAACTTTTTAAACCAACAGACAGTTGCCACAGGCTTTATTCTGCTTTTCTAACCTATCACCTTTACTTACTTCTGCTGTACTGTGGATACTTTTATCCAGTGGGCTATTATCACACATATACACATATGCTTCTCATTATAACTTCTAAACTCAGCTTACTCTATACAACCACACCCCTACGTTATAAACCCTTCACTGTCTTACCCAATACAGTTTCTCACTCACTTAAGGCATATTCTTACTTACAACTAGAGAAACACAAGTTTATGATTTTTCTGCTTAATGTCTGTGTATTGTATTTTTACATCAATCCAGCTTCTCCCAAGGCTGCAGATCAAATCTTTCAGTGCCCGTGGAAGTTTCTGTTTTTTCAATTCCAATTTAGTCCCTGAAACACCAAGACAGCACCAGAAATTTCATAGAGTCCTGTCTGCGTCAGGCTGGGGGCAAAGCCCAGGGCTGTGCCTAACCTAGAGAGCTGCTGTAGGGCTGGGTCAGTCACACCAATATCTTACAGGGAATTACTGCACCTGCTCCACCTACACAGAGTACAGAGCTTAAAGTTTAGGCTTATATTTCAGCATTTTCAGCATTTCCACGGTGTTTCACCGTTTCCTGTTAGTCTGAGCAGCAGCTCAGGGTCTTCCTTCTACAAGACCTGAACCCAGCTTTGTGGCAGGTCCTGTTACTGAGACCCAGACTGTACACTAAGCCAATTCCCACTTTTGCTCAAGACTTCAAACCAGCACACCTTACTGAACAGACACTTAATGGCAACAGAAAGGAACTATCAAGGAAACAAAGAAAATACCTAGTTATATTGATAATGACTTTCCAATCCAAAATGCATCCCCACTGCTTCCCCTGTCTTTAGGACACAATCTCTGTTTCGGTTCACGGCTCAACAATGAAGAGTCTCATTTACAGAAGTTTAAGGGCAAAAGCACATTTAGCTGGTTTGGAACGCCTGACCTTCAAACAACTCAGAAAAACATCACAAATTACAAATAAAGCTGCCTCTCCTTCTTATGTAAAATCAGTGATATTTGCCTAGAAACAAAGACGAATACAAACAACTCAGACGCCTCCTTTGGGAAAAAGTTAACAGCTACAAAGTTAACTTGACAAAAGTCTGTTGTCAACCCTGATTCAGAGAGCTCACAGGGATCTCACGATCTCCACAATACTTCAAAAATTCAACCATAAGAGTAACAGCTTTAAATCCTGAAAACAAAAGGGTGGGGGCTTTTTAGTAACTAATTTTATTTCACAAAGCCTCTCTGCATAATTATAATTTCTGTATGTTCTTTTTTTACTTTTTTTCCTTTCTCTCAGTTCCAGAACATTTCTCTATTGAGATTTGATTTCAGTTGCTCCAGAGCTCCTTTTCCAGATGAACTGCCAGCATCCAAGATCCTGTGAAGTGAAAAAGATTTTTAAAGTGAAGACAGAAAACACCAGGCCAACACCAGGCCCAAAACTGTACAGAAATACCACAGGCTTGTTTTTTTGGAGGGAGTCTGGGAGGAAAATGCCTGCCCACTTACTGCAAGATCTCATTTCTTTAAACAGGACCAAATTTGTTCACCTGTTGTTGGAACAAGAAATCTGACTGTTCAAGATGCTGAGGGCCCAAAAGTTCACTTCTTCCTTCTCTTGAGGAAGAAACTGCGACTTTCAAATAACAACACTTCTTTAGCTGCAAACATTACAGTACAAAAGCCTCAGCAAGTGCTCAGTCACGGGCTGACTTGAACACAACTTTTACACTGCAGAAATGCAGCTGCTCCTTTGGAAGAGAATGAAAGTATTCTAAGATGTAGAAAAAAAATTCCCACTAAAAACATGCTGAAAAATATTAGAACACAACCAAAGATGTTGCCACATAGCCCATTTGTATGGCTTCATACAGGGAAAAAAAAAAAAAGCAAAGGAAGCAGAGGCATGGAACAGTCTGTACAGTTTTCTTGGCCTTTTTTACTTGTACGGTAAGGAGGGTTGTATTTAACCCTCTCAGTGTAACCAGACTGGAAGGACACCCATGACCCCAGAACAGCAGGGAGTCAGTGCCTGTTGTGCCAGCCCTGCCTCAAAGCTTTCAGTGAACATTCTCAGGGTCCCTCTGAATGGGAGCACCATCACTACCTGGTGACCAGCCACAGTTACCCAGTCTGGCATCACTGCGCACACCCAGTGTGCACAGTCAGAACCATCAGCCAACTCACTGACCAACATTTCTAACAGATTTGGCCCTGATGCCAAACCTTTGGGTACTTCACTGAGGGTTCCCTCCAGCTACTGATGAACCCCAAACGCAAGGACTGATTTTCAACATGCTCACAGGCCCTTCAGCTGGTGACACAGGTCCCCCTCATTAAGAACACATCTGCTCAGCCTGAGTGAGAGGCTCCAGGCACTCCCTGCACAGCTCCACCATCCTTATCATTAAAGGCAGCTTTTCTTTTGCTCTGCTTTTCCAGGAACAGGTGCTGCCACAACTGCTGGAGACCACAGCACATCATCACCAGCCCTGAGTGCCCAGTCCCTGCCCCGCTCTGCCTGCTCACAGTGCTCTGGAAGCTCTCCCCCAGGCCAGACTGGTACATAGGCCTGGCTTCAGCAACAGCTGAACAAGTGCTTGACAATCCCCAAGCAAGGGTCAACCAGAACAAAAACTTCAACCTCCTTTTGGTCAAGTACATCTGACAAAGCTCAGAGCAACCTGCTCCAAGTCCAGGCGTCCTGTCCCATCCTGACAGCAGCCAGCACTATGGGTCATAAGAGGGGTGCCAGAAATCCACTGAAAACCCAAGATATGCCCCAAATATTGAGAAGCAGAGCCCAAGAACTGCTGCTAAAGCGGTTGCTTCTACTGGCTGTGCTCTAATCCCTCTGAAAGAGCCCAGGCAAGCTTCAGGGATAGAAAGATGGGGAAGGGTCTGGAGGGGAAGGGGCTGAGGAGCAGCTGAGGGCATTTGGCTCCTTCAGCTGGAGCACAGGAGACTGAGGGGAGGCTCCTCAGGGGCTGCAGCTCCTCCCCAGGGGAGGCACAGGGCCAGGGGCTGAGCTCTGGGACAGGGACAGGGGGCCAGGAAGGGCTGGAGCTGGGCCAGGGCTTGGCATGGAGCTCAGGGCAAGGTTCTTCCCCCCGAGGGTGCCAGAGCTCCAGGAGCATTTGGACAGCGCTCTCAGGGCTGCCTCAGGGTAGGGGTGTTGGGGTGCTTGTGCAGGGACAGGGGCTGGGATCAATGATCCCCATGGGTGTCTTCCAGCTCAGGATATTCCAGAATTCTCTAATTTAAGTTAACTATATTTCTATACCCTTGAGAGAAATCAGTTACTACCTCTGAGGCAGTTTATGTGGCCACCTTTATAACAAAGGGAATTAAGTGGAGCTGGCAAAGCTGGTGTTCACATTTTCGGTATTTGGGCAATTTGTCTGCAAACCATTTGCACTTCTCATTAAGTTAACCATTGCCACAAGGCATTCTTGAATGCACATTTAAAGAAATCACATACCACCAAATGTGATTAAAGAGCTAGAAAAAAAAAAAATCCAGAGGTAATGATGCATTCCAATTCCACAGTTAACAGCAAACCTGCATAAACAATTTCATGGGTGTTTTGCATGCAAAAGGAAACGACTTCAGTCAAAGAGAATACTTAAGTATTTTCCACAAACAAGAACACTTCAAATTCTATTTCTAGACTGAGTTCACTGCACTGGTGAAATGAGTAGTTGCCCCGTCACATGAACTTGAGCCACTCACCACCCTGCAGGACCTGACAGCTGGGCAGTAAAATCCTCCTTCCCTTTCTGCATGAAAAGCTCACATGGACAAGGACGCTCCTTTCTTTTTTAGCTGTGTAATTTCTGAGAATGAGTCTTCCAGAGAAGACATGAAAAGAAAAAGGCAGGGAAAGGGTAAAGCTTTATGTCCATTCCTGAGGAATTGCAACTATATGAAAATGATTTATTTTGGTCCTGTAAGCAACATGCCCCAGGCACACCTGCAGAGAGTGAGCCATCACTGAAGCAATGTTTGAGATGGAATTCCTGCATAAAACCTTAACAAGTCACCTCAAAATGTCCTTTCTGCTCCATACTTGCCAGCAGCAGTGGAGAGATCCCTTTGCCTCAACAGCTGCTGATCACCTTAGCGACCTCCATCAGAACTCAAACTGACACAGCAAATGCAGAGAGTGCAGGAAGCCCACATCCCCCTCTCAGCCTCTGCACAGAGGGGGCATGTCTGGGGAACTGACAGGTACAGAATTCCTGCATAAAACCTTAACAAGTCACCTCAAAATGTCCTTTCTGCTCCATACTTGCCAGCAGCAGTGGAGAGACCCCTTTGCCTCAACAGCTGCTGATCACCTTAGCGACCTCCATCAGAACTCAAACTGACACAGCAAATGCAGAGAGCGCAGGAAGCCCACATCCCCCTCTCAGCCTCTGCACAGAGGGGGCATGTCTGGGGAACTGACAGGTACAGACAGAGCCTTTGGAACAGTGTGAAGGATCATATCCTACACTCCTAGAGCAGACAGTCGTGAGTACCAGAGGGAAAACACTCCCTGCTCAAGCAGTACAGAAGGTGTACTGCAAGGAACAGGAAACCTCAGGAAGTTGGATGCCTCCTTCCCAAAACCAATCACTGTCAGAAGGAACCCTCACAGGATGAGGTGTGCACAGCAACCTGTCACCAGGGACTCTGAGTGGGATATGGTGTCAGGAGCAATAAATAGACCCCAAAGAAGTCTGAGACCATAAACACATGGGGAAAAAGGTTCATAGAATCCTAGAACAGAACCCTAGAATACTCTCAGTTGGGTTGATGGTCCCTGTGGGGCCCTTCCAGCCCCTGTCCCTGCACAGCCACCCCAACACTCCCACCCTGAGCAGCCCTGAGAGTGCTGTCCATACGCTCCTGGAGCTCTGGCAGCCTTGGAGCAGGACCATTCCCTGGGGAGCCTGGGCAGTGCCCAGCACCCTCAGGGGGAAGAAACTCTTCCCCATACCCAGTTTAAACTCCCCCAACACAGCTTTGTGGTAGTTTTGATGAATTATTTTCCCTTGCACTCTGAAGACAGTTACATACAGTATCACTGGTGGGAGCACCCCACAGCTCACATAATTATTCCAATAAGGAATATTATTTTTAATATTACCATGTACTGCCATAGCACATGAGTTTGTCAGCTTTTTGGTTTTAATAATTCCACAAAAAAGCAGTTTATCTCTACCTTTTCAGAGCTTTAGGATAGTCAGGTTTGAAAGCACCAATACTTCAGCAGAGTAAGGGGAAGACAGAGAAACTAAAACACACATGACTTTCAGCTTCAGCATCTGGTCCAGAAGGACTAACAGTCTGTGTACAGCTGCATGGACAGCAGGCTAAAGATGACCAGGCTCTCTTGGAAAATTTAGAGCATCTGTGCTGTACAAAGTCAGACATCCTGACACAACAAGCCATCAGCATCTGTGCTGCAAGAAACTGAGCAACCCCAGAGGGGCCCAGAGGCCTGCATTCCTACATTAACAGGTACTGAAGGAGAAATATTTTTAAAAAACTCACCTGTTAGAGGAGTCCAGCCCAGCACAATGGCTGGAAACCCAGACCCCAAAACCTGGATGCTGCAGCAAAGTCAAACACTGACAAACAAACTATGCAAAATACAGCACAAGACAGATTTCTTCTGTTGCATCATCTCCAGCACGAGGCAGCTGCTCCAAGGAAGTGGACATTTAACATCATACACAACCCTGGAGAGGGAATTAGTGCAGAGTACAAGTCTGGTCCTGCTGTGTCTGCAGTCACTACTGCAGGGCTACTGGACCAACCCCAGACTTCTTGCTCTCAGCCTCATGAGCCAGAGCCCCAGGAAGAGAGGATTTAATTGATGGAATCAGGTCAATGGCTACTCACAGACCTCAGCAATCATCATGACAGGCCAGAAGATGCACTAGTGAAAAGTTATACTGCAGGCTGGACACTGTGCCATACTATATTGGGAAGTGGGAATCAGCCTTCTAACATTTCCCTAGGGTTCAAAGCCCCAAGGCATGGCTGGTGCTCAATTAATATCTGACAGAAAGAACAGTATCCAATGAATGCTATAATTCTCTTATGAAAATCCTGGATGTCCAAGACATACTCGCCATAAACACAAGTACAGTGAGCAGCACAGCAACAATCCAGTATTTGCCTGCTGACCCCCAGTACTGATTCACTCATCACAGGTCAAGCAAAGCCATGTCTGGAAGTGCTAAGGAGTGCACTATACCAACTGGGGAATGTAAAGCCCAGCTTTTCCTCCAGTATGATCAGGAGGAGCCACGCATCCTTCTAACGCTCATCTACTGTGCACAAGTTTCTCTGTACTGAAAAAAAGGAAAACAAAAACAAAAAAAACAACAACAAAAAAAAAACCCAACAAAAAACAAACAAAAAAAAAAACCCAGAAAAAGAAGCTGTGACATCTCAAACAACAAACCAAACACACAGTCACACCTCTATCAATGGTTATAACCCATATGTACACAAACCCAAAAGCTCCTGGTAAGGAATGTGAACTGACACTATGGTTTGCTGCTACTTTCACCTTCCTGTAATGCTCACCAGCAGTGAGATAAAGGGTAACCAGTCTGGAAGCTTCTAGGAGCTTCTCTTCATTTTCTAACCACAAACTAACACACGGAACACAGACTGTTCAATACTCTGCTGCCGCAACAACATATGTAATGATCATAATAAAATATTTTGCTCAAACAAACCAAAACTTTGGCTTTCAAATCAGTTATTGAATCCCAGTAATCAGCCTCCAGACAGCTCATGCCAGTTCAGTAAGTCGTGAAAAACTGCATTCCAAGCAGAAGTATTTTTTGCCCCACATTTCATTAACAGACAATAAATTGAGAAGAAATGTATGTATCATTCAGTGTTTTACAAAAACCAAGCATTATCAACTAAATGTTGATTTTAACTCTGCAAACAAAAACAATAAAGAGAACTTCAAAGACAAAATACTCTGATTATTAAAACTTTATGGGGGCACAAAAGCTATGACTTCATTGAAAAGAACTAAACTGATCCAAAAAGTCTAACTCAAACAAAAGCAAAAGGTTTCTCTCCCTCCTGCCCAGGCCACTCAATCAGCTCTATCTCACATGCCAATATTATGACTTATCTGACCAGAAACCAAGGTCAGGGAGCTGAACAGGTTTTTCTGCAGCTCCAGTTTCCTGCTGTCTGCCACAGGGTCAGAGTAATGCAAGTAGAGGCACAAGAAAAGCAGAGCTGTGCCACAGGATTTTTCTGTTCAGGAACTGCTGCACATCCATGTGTTTTAACAGAGTTTGAGAATAAAGAATATAACATGAACATTAAGGGGCAGAAACAAAAGCAAGAGGAAGAAAAAATGCTCAGAAGGAGCCAGTTCTTTGGCACTGATATTCCAGAACTATCAGTAAGCACGGAGATGACTGATAACTGCCCCTAATAGTGTTGCAAGCAAGTGAAAAATTAGGTAGCAACAAAATTCAGTGGCAAGACCACAGCAGCCACACAGAATCCAGCACCTGCAACCACTTTAGAGAAAAGCCAATGTTCTGTCCACAGGCACTCAATCGCTGTCTGCAACAATAACAGCAATTTTACTTTTCATTCTTGAGGTTAAGAACAACCTTGAGCACACCAGTGTATGTTTTGGACTTTACCCAGCACTGTCGAGTTCCAAATTAAAGTTAACCAGGCTTTACCAGAGTGTTTGATGCTACATGTACCTGTGAAGCAGGGTCTAAACTTCAGAGACTCATTAAGTCTCTTACTTCCCACTGAAAATATCTTTCCTCCTATGCAGGTGATTCTGTGCTTATTTTACAGTCTAAGGTGTGGGTCAACTATGACCTGCTATCATTAAGCAAGGGGTCTTACCCCTTGCAAAACCAGCCTTCAGAGTAAGCCTCAACTTCTGAGTGTTGCAAAGCACATGACAACATCTGGGACACTCACCTACCAAAACATTCAAAGAAATCAGTATATATGTAACTATTTTACCATGACTGAACATATACATCCCTTAAGTAGAGATACAGCCAGAGACATCACAAGATACTTCATCCGTAAGATATCAGGAAAGCCAGAGGCATGGAAATCAGAGAGGCTACTCAGAAGGGAAATGCTGAAGTTTTTAATTATTCAGTTCTCATGGGTATTCTCAAGCAAATAAAGCACTGAAGATTACGCACAAAGAGCTCTCATGCATTCCACCAGCTCCATGCAGCTTTTCCAGACTGGGGAGCAGTCTCCATTAGGGATTAGATAACAATCAGTATCACTGGATTCTGAAATACAACACTGAGCATGTGCAGCAGAGAATTCCATAACCACTGAGCTGCAGGCTGGGAACAAACACCAGCACACAGCTAGTTAACAGCAGGTGTTTTTTTTTTTCCCCTCCAGAAAAAACCAAGTGCCCTCACTGAATCCAAGATTCTGCAAATTCTGAACAAGAATAACCAAAACCTGTAAATGAAGTATTTTAACAGTGCAAGGATTAAAATCTCTTCAGAGAGCAGCTAAAACCTCCTGCAACTAAACAGATATGGAAGCAGTTGCTCTGTCAGCATTTGTTTTGCTTCAAGGAAACATTAGGTTTCACAAGTCAGAACAATTCATTCCTCGCATATTTTAAAGCTACTACTACCAATCCTATTTAAGGAACTTAAAAGACATTCAGCCACTTCAGAACTCCAGCACACCTTTATTTTACTGATCAAAATCAGAACAAAAGGTTTGTTTGTATATTCAGAGCTCTGGTGGAGTCAAAAACACTTAGATTGTAGGAAGAATAAATCAGCCAGGGACTAAATCTAAACCAGTTTTAGACCTGTCTATTAATGTTCAAATTTGGGAACTGTACTTCTTAGAATTCTTAGCCATAGACACAATAGTCATTAACTTAGCCTTGAGCATTCCATCCTTCCAATACCCAATCCTGGCATTACTGGAGCTCCAGGCAAACGTGTCAATAGTTTGATTACATACATAGATATTTAGTATTTCTAGATTAAATTGTATTCAATCAAGTATTTGCTCATGCAGTCTAGCACAAGGTGGCAATTTCTGAAACACTAAATCATACCTGCAACTTTGTCCCGAATAAGTTTTGCAGATTCCACTTCACCGATGCTGCTGAACAGACTCCGTAATTCATCCTGCGTCATGTTCTGAGGAAGGTAGTTCACAATTAAATTTGTCCTACCAATATCATCCCTGCAATCTTCAGCCATGTGATCTTCATAACCATTGGACATTTTACAATATATCTGCAAAGTGAAAAAAATCCTCAGTGAGGCTTAGATCTTCACATTTCCATAAACCAAACTTCCTCCACCTGAAATAAGTTTGAATGTTTATTTTAAAAACTAAGAACAAGCCACTGCTTCAGCAATGCATTTTTTCAACTCAGAAAACAAAACACTATTTGTAGAAAATTCCAGAACAATTTATTCTTTCAAAAGCACAAAGACGACATTTTACAGAACTATGTACCATTAAAGAGTTCTTCAGGACTTCTATTTTTTTACATTCATATAAAGAATCAAGATAGATTTTGAAGACATTCCTGTAAACACCAAAGTATTCCCAACAGCCAAGGTAAAAATCAGGTCCCCCGTGTCCAGGTACTTGACCAGCCACAACCAAACTGCCACCTCAACCTGAATTCCAACCTTATGCCCAGAACTTTTTCAGACAGGGAGACAAGAAGCAGCAAGATCTGATCCAGTTCAGTGTTTCAACTAGAGACTATTAATTTTCTGAATGTTTTCCACTGTAAACGTTGTCCATCCTGTACCTCAAGGCCCGTTACTGTTTAATGCTGCCTTTGGTGCTGCTTTACTGCATGTATGAAACTGGTGAGTCTGCGCTGCACACTGACTTGGGGGCATATTGAGTATTTGACACAGTTTCTATTTTTGCAGCTTTTTAAAGAAAGCCTAGAGAAAATATACAGAATTCCTATGACAGGAAGATACTCTCTGCCTCAGTCCACCATCAGGGACTGAATCCTGATGTTTTAGTTGACCTACAACTAAAACTCACACCAGACTCAAGCTGCCCATGGCTTGCCAGAATCCTAGTTTTTAATGCACTTCAACTACTTTGAAATAGTCAAAAATCAAGATATCTAAATCCTGTTTCTGCAACAGGATCTAGAGATCTGGATCTGCTAAAGGATAAGCCTTTCCAGAGACAGCATTATGACTGATAGCCAGAAGTTGAATAATAGAAGAAGTCAGAAACAGCAACCAGAAATCCTCAGTCTAGAAAAGGAATGCTCCCGGCATGAAAGGACTTCCAAGCCCCTCACCAGCAGCTGCTGTTAATTCATGTCTGACAGTGAAGGTCAAATTTTTAAACAAATACCTGAGCACATGATTATAGAATAAACCATGAGAAGATTTATGCTAATTTGAGATTTAACACAGTATGGATTTGAACTGAATCTTTATCTTTTCAATATGTATTGAAGCATTAAGAGTGGCAGCTCTTGCTCCCCTTCACCCACAGATCAGGTTCTACCCTCATTTTTGTGTTTCAGGTGTCAACATGAGCCTATTCCAGCACCCTCTGCCCATGGGATAACCAATCTGTACTGTGAAAGCAATGGAAAACCATACAGGAGGGAAGCCCTTTTTGTTGTGTCAGCAGTTTTAATCTGCTTTCCTTGCAGCAGGATAAGCACCAGTTAATGCCACAGGATAGGAAAGCAGGGGGAGGCACTGCAAAGCTGGAAGCAAGGGAAGAGACTCCCCACAGCAGACAATTTTTAAGCTGCCAGGTAATCTCAGCTGTACTGCAAATTCTGTCATTAAATACACGCTTCCTCCTGGCTCTGTCAGAATTTGCTGAGCACAATCTCAGAGAAGTTTCCTGTTCTGGTAAACAACACTCAAACGGCTGAACTGTCTGTGGTCACCATGTCTAAGTTATAAAACCACGTAACACACATTTTCAGAATTATTTGAATAGAAGGCAACTTTGCTTGCCTTTGCACTCTACAAAATTCAAGCCCTACAAGCAGAACACACCAAATGTTGATGAGTGCAAGTTGTATGGCACAACTACAGTATTTAGTAAGCAAAGGAAGAAATGTTGAGATTTTTCCACCTGTAAGAGGAAAAAGTTAAAATTTCCTTCATTTTAACCAACTTTGCCCTTTATTACCATTTATTTATGATATAAATCCTTCCTGCTGCTGATATTAAGAAATTGCTATAAAGTCTACTGATTTCAAGAACAGATACTTAAAAGATTGAGGTTTTGGGGTTTTTTTAATTCTCCAGGGTGTATCTGATGCCTGAAAAGGAGGCACCACAGTCAGATATCAAGCATAGAAAATTTCCCAGCACACCAGGAGGGCAAGTTACCACACTTATATCTGTCATAAAGCAGAATTGACAAGAGTTTGGCAAGCGGTTGCTGACTTTCCGTCATTGTCCCTCATCCTCTAACCCATCTGCAATACTTACAGTCTGCACCTCCCAGGATATTCAAGCAGTGCCAGGGGCAGTGCTGATTCAGAGCCATTGGAAGGTGGAAAGGAAGCTTCCACCTGCTTTTCTTCAGGCTTTTTGAAAGCAAACATAGGAAGCCCTTGCATACAGGCCTAGCAAAGGTTTCCATGGGATACCAGGAACCAAGAATGCAGGAGCAATAAAGACACAGTGAAGAGCTAGAGGAGCAGAGCACTGAGAGAGAAGATGCTTCTTTCTTCCTAATCTCTTGCTGAGCACTTAGACCATCTGCTGCAGGACTAATACTGTCCAGCCAGCCTGGAAGTTAGTGGGCACCACTTCCTCTGCTGGTGAGGTGTTAAGGAAACTCCCCCGGTTCACCGGTCTGATGCCACTCTGGGGGTCCCACTGGCACCATCCCAGACTGGCACTGCTGGGATCACAGCCCCTTTGCAGCAGAGGCTCCAGTGACCCCACAGCCCCCATATGAGTCCCTGTACACCCCACAGTCCCCCAGTCAGACCAGCTCATCTCACCAGCTCGACCGCAGGTTTCCCACAGCACAGTCCCAGACTCCAGCTCCTTTGTGGTGCACTGACACAGAACAGCTCGAGCTGGTGCCCTGTGGGGGGACCCTGGACAAAGCCCCCCAGGCTATGCCCATCCTGATGCTGATGTTTAGTCCAGGGACTTCTCAATGTGTCAGGACAGGTTTAGGTTGGATATTAGGAAAAAGTTCTAGAAGGGGCTCCCCAGGGAAACGGTCATGGCCCCAAGTCTGTCAGAGTTGAAGAACACCCTCCCAGAACAACCTGCAGCTCACACTGCTGCTACCAACCTGCACCATGTGTATTCCTCAACAGGTGAACAGTTCTCATGCCAGCAAAGTTTAAAAGAGCCCGTGAAGAATTGTAACCTCTGCATACTGAAAAGATTTCCAAAAAGAAAAGGAGCTATAAGATAGGATGGATGAAACAAGCAATGCTACACTGGAAAACAAGTTTTTATTCTGCTCTCACTAAAATATGCTGAGGCAATGTCCTGATCTTTCTCTACCAAAGAGATAACAATCCATTTCTATCAGCATATATTCCAGATTTGAGAACCAGGCCTATACACTTATTTGCAAGTGAGAACTTCGTTAACCGACACTTGTCAATCCACAATGACATAAATCAAAAGACTGAATGTGTTTATATTCCCAGTGGACAGGTCAATGATGGCAAGAAGGCCCAACAGCTCCACTTGGGAAGGCTGACTGAGAAGAGACTGGTAGTTTGCAATCTTTCCAAAAGAGGCCTTCATTTTTATGTCCCAGAAAACAAAAACTTTAAGGCTAGGTTCCACTGCACTGCACTTCCTAAAATTACTTTTTTTTTTTTTTTAAATAACCAAATGCTGCAGAAGCTTGTTCGAAAAGGCAGCAGTCACCTTCTTCCTTGGGTAAGATGCCCTAAAATTAAAATGCCAAGGGTGCACAAAGCAACAAAGGGAATCATAAGTGCTGTGCCTGACTCTTCCACTAATTCTGGAGTTGCTTGAATCCATAAAGCGTAACAATTCACCACCTGTGCCAATGACTGCTCAGGCAACCTCAGCCAGGCCAGCGTTCCCAGGACTGGACTGAAAAGCTCTCATGAGCATTATCTGCAGAAATGTTGCACTGACCATGACAATCACCATCTCACAAAAGCACATCAGATTCCACAGGTTCAATGGTTCTGGCAACAGACCAATATAAGTTTTTTCCCAATGACACTCGGTACCTCCATCCAGAATTTTAGGAATCACGGTTATTAATTATTTCACTGCAAGATGTTTGCTAAAAAGGGAGACCTGTATGGAACTGTGGAGATCATGTGAAATGAGAACACTGGCAAGAACTGTCCGCCTTCAACATCAGGCAAGAGGCTTTGTCTACCTTCACCTTGTTCGAAGGACTACAAAGGCACCAGACCACTACTGAGGTCACAAATTATATGTCAACACCTAAACAGATGCTCGCAGAAAGCCAGGATAGCTGGGTTGGAAGGAACCTTAGAGACGATTTCATTCCATCCCCTGCCATGGGCAGGAACATCTTCCACTGTCCCAGGCTGCTCCAAGCCCTGTCCAGCCTGACCTTGGACATCTCCAGGGATGCAGGGGCAGCCACAGCTGCTCTGGGCACCTACTGCCAGGGCCTGCCCACCCTCCCAGCGAACAATTCCTCATTCCCAATATCCCATCCAGCCCTGCCCTTTGGCAGTGGAAGCCATTCCCTGGGTCCTGTCCCTCCAGGCCTTGTCCCCAGTCCCTCTCCAGCTCTCCTGGAGCCCCTCCAGGCCCTGCAAGGGGCTCTGAGCTCTCCCTGAAGCCTTCTCTTGTCCAGGGGAGCACCCCCAGCTCTCCCAGCCTGGCTCCAGAGCAGAGGGGCTCCAGCTCTCAGAGCATCTCTGTGGCCTCCTCTGGTCTCACTCCAACAGGTCCATGTCTTTCCTGTGCTGGGGTCCCCAGAGATGGAGGCAGCTCTTCAGGTGGGATGGATGATGGATTAGCTAGTGCAGAACTTAAGATGGGAAATTCTTCCTGGATCAATGATTGCTGTGGCACAGAGCTCGTGGCACCTTGTCTGGAGCACTGGCAATGGGCCACAGTGAGCACAGCATGATCATTAAACCACGCAGACCTGAAGCTGCTGACCCAGCTACTCACCCAAAACCTCCATCTTTCTTTGCAATGAAGTGCAAGTCAGCATTACCCAGGACACTCTATACAGGAAGAGCTTCAGTGGACAGTGCCTAACAGAGTCCCTGGACTGGTGAAATCTCCTTGTTGCTGTTTTCAGTGGTAAATGAACAGGAGCCCCAAAAGCAGTGATGCTTCAGAGCAACTCACATTTCAGTCTCACAGGCTTATTCCTGAGCTCTGCCTGTGGACTTAAGAATCTAAATGGGGTGCTTCAGGCAGAACCTCAAGGCTACTAGAGCCCTTCTGCTTCTCCAGCACACGGATATTTGCTGACAGCCCCCCCCCCCCAGAGTCATGGCTGACTACAAGGCAGCAACCTTGTCTTAAGCTGCTGAGCTGTTTCTTGGAGATCGCACCTGAAACAGAACCAAAAGAACACTATTACATTCAGGCAAGTGCCAAACCAATCCAGAAGGCAAGCGCAGAGGTGCTGAGATGTCCAGGCTGAAACGCATGTCAAAACCAATGCCACACATGTAGAAGGGCCTGAAGAGACTCTATTTTCAAGAACTATCCAACATAGTATTGTCATGCAAACACTTGCTCTGCAGGCAGCTGTCATACCAGGATTGAGAAGCAAGAGTTTAATCACAACAGAGTAGGACAAACACTGGGGGACAAAAAAGCAACATACTGTCTTCTCTGAAATTGCTGAAAGGAACAGAATAGTTTTCACCTGAATAGCCACACCGGCAGAACCACCCCCCCCAAGGCCTACCTGCCTCCCAAGGAAAAAAAAAGTTTCCTAGTGCTCCACAGTCAGAACACATCTCTCTCCATTACTTAATCCAGACCTCTCTACATCACAGAGCCTTTCCCCATAATCTACTAGAAAACACCTTTTATTCTTTATACAAACTCTTTTTATGACCCCAACAGCTCTGCATATTGCACCCCACAAGCACAGACCTCTCCATGAACACACAGACAGACCACAGGACGAGGACAGTGCAGTGCAAGCCCGGCTGGTATTTGATTCACCACACATTCATGCACTATTCCTTCAAATTCCCCTCAAATCTTGACCAATTGTCAAAAGCCATTTGGGGGGAGGGAGAAATCACAAAATCTAGATTGTCTCTTAAATTCAAGAACAGCATTTATACAGTGTATGAGGGGAAAAAAGCAAACCCTTTCTACTTGCCTACCCCTTGGGTTTTCCAGAGGTAACAGATCTCATCTCTGATTCTTTTCCCTTTTGCACACCTGAAACAAAGACACTACCCTTGTTCTCCTCAGCTTGACTGCACCTAAGATTCCAACACTTTTGCCAATAAAAATAGCTCAGAACCAGTAGCAGCCATTACTAAAATCTGCTGCTGCATTTCCACAAATTCTATTTCCAAATGCTGAATCACTCGTTTCAGTACAACATATTTCAAGCTTTTTTTTAATGTTGTTTTTAAAACACTGGGCATAAACTTAGTTTTGAGCACATTTTTGGTCTAACAAATCTCAACTGTTATAATTTTAATATTTCAGCAAAGCAGTTTTAGCAATCAGATTTGTCTGGAAGGGTTTTAAATGCCTCCCTTAGTCATTTTTATTCATGCTCATATAATAATATCATGAAGGTATTTTTGTCAATGCTTATATTGCTATTCAGAGACAAAAGCATTTGAGGCCAAAAAATAAGCTGCATTCTTCAGAGCAATGACCTTACTTTACCAGTCTGATGAACTGCACTCAATTCCTAGGAACAAAATTAATCATCATTGGGATACTGTCAGAAATCAGATACAGGCTGGCCATAATTACCATCCACTGCTGGTCCAACACCCGGCAGGGACTGGGGCTCCTCTCAGCCTGAGCCATAGGAACAAGGGCAACCAGAAACCTCCGGCTGAGACACTGAACATCTGCTGCCAGTTCCACATTTCCCCATCTTCCCAGGTTAACAGCCAGCCCTGACAGATAGAGGATACCAGGCTCTGCTCAGAGTTTCACATCACAATACACTTCTCAGCACAGGAAAGAAACGGAGCTGCTAGAGCCAGACCAGAGGAGGCCACGGAGATGCTGCAAGGGCTGGAGCCCCTCAGGCTGGGAGAGCTGGGGGTGCTCACCTGGACAAGAGAAGGCTTCAGGGAGAGCTCAGAACCCCTGGCAGGGCCTGAAGGGGCTCCAGGAGAGCTGGAGAGGGACTGGGGACAAGGCCTGGAGGGACAGGACCCAGGGAATGGCTTCCACTGCCAGAGGGCAGGGCTGGATGGGATCTTGGGCAGGAATTGTTCCCTAGCAGGGTGGGCAGGCCCTGGCACAGGGTGCCCAGAGCAGCTGTGGCTGCCCCTGCATCCCTGGAGATGTCCAAGGCCAGGCTGGACAGGGCTGAGAGTAGCCTGGGATGGTGGAAGGTGTCCCTGCCCATGGCAGGGGGTGGAATGAAATGGTCTCTAAGGTCCCTCCCAACTCCAGCCATTCTGGCATTCTGTGATTCCACAGTTGTTGCCCCTGGGTCAAAGATGCTGCCAGTTAACACCAGCAAGTTCCTAAGCAGGGAAGAGGCAGCGAAGAAGCAAAGACCTTTGCAAAGCCTGGACTATCTCACCTTCTGCACTGGTATTTAAAAAAAACAGGTCTATGATAAACAGATCTTTAGAAAAGTGAAATAATTTATTATCTTCCTTTTTCTAGACAGTATCAGATTGTCCATAAATTGCCTCTGGCTATTTTTCACCTACACAAAAGACACCTGAAGACAACTGTGCTGTGAGGGAATGATTCCTTTCTGAGGGAGAGGGCAGGAGATGAAAAGAAGTGGACATAAGAACTATAGACTCCAGACAGTTTCTGACAACAGCTGCTCCACACATTGATCCAACCTTGGATAACACTGACCCATCTTCAGACACTTTCACCTTGATGCGGCAGGAAGGCAAGTGAATAGCAGGAGAAAAAGACAGCATCCAACTTGCTCACCAGCACAAAACAGCTAGCTGGAAATCCATCTCTGAGGGCCTGGTTTGCTGCTGTGTTCCTACATGGAGGCCATGGAAGCAGTAGGAGATAGGAAAATTATACCTTTATAGTACTATACTGCTGCAACTAATTTTAAAAACAAACAAAAAAACAAACCCAAAGGCAACAAACCCAGACACATGAAAAACATCTCCGCCTTCTCAGTACAGCTTATTTCCACCCTATCTCCTCAGAAAAAAAAATAAATTAGAATCTATTTTTGCATACATCACCTACATATAATGAGGTTGTATACTCAAATGGATCATTTAGGCCAGCAGTTTGAAGCTAGCAGGTACCTGAATACAGAACAGCACATCAGACAGAAGTACCCTGATCATTTTCAGCACAAGTCAAAATTTATCACCTCTCCTGTCATTCTCCCTAAATGCCTTCCAGGCTGCTTCTAAAGTATCTGGAAGTGCAGAAAGAACAGCATATCTGAACTTCTTCTTGAAGTCTAAAAACATAGCAAGCTTTTGAGCTTTCTAAACTTGGTGACTAAAAGTCTACCAGCTTCACAGGCAGCTTATCCACATGTGATCAGAGTGACAACCAGTAACTTTGGGAATCAATTCAGAGAGCTCACAACAAATAAGCAAGAAACATGACAAAAACCAAAGCTTCAAGAGATAAAGTAGGCTGGTACAACAGCTGAAAGAGGTGGATTCTGAAAGCAAAATGGCATGTCTCAGGTCAAGACAAGAATGGTTTTTTCCAAAAGAAAAAAAAAAGTGATAGAACATTCAAGAAACAGAAAGAAAATAGTGCTTGAATTCAGAGCATAGAGCACATTTCCCATTAAGTTCATGTCAGCACCAAACACTGTTCAACAAACACAGATAAAGAAGCTGCTACACACAACTTTTACATTTCCATTCACACTGTGCTTACTATTGCTGCTGTTTTCACAAAGTTGGTACCACACGAGACAACTCCCTAAGGAGTTCATCTGGTCCTGCAGAACCACCCACAGCAGGGCTATAAATTCACTACACAACACATTTAACAATCACACCAGCTTAAGATGTTCCTGTTCATATTCCAGTCAGGCCTGGACAGAGCCTACTGCAACCACAGCTGTAACTCCGGACCCCTGAACACCTTGAATCATGGAAACCACAGGAGCACTGGCCTCATTATATACACAGTTACTCTGCTTCAGAACAAAACACAGGACACTCACAGTAACATCTCATGCAGCACAGACTTACAGGCTCAGGACTCTTGATTTTATTATTCATCACACACAGAGACATAACCCAGGACTCAACAGGAATCTAAGAAATCCCATCAACTCTACTGGTTTGATAAAGACTATGGAACATGTGCATCATCCTAGTTGTAACAAGTCACAGAACGGTTCACACAGCTCCAGAAAAAAAAAGTGGTTAAAACAGGAGTACAGGGAAACAACTCGTAAAGAGGTGAGAGCCAAGCAACAGGAGCAGTCAATACCCACCATCAGGGAGTAAAATGAACAAAACTATAAAGACCTCAAAAAGTGATCAAATATAACAACAACAGGCGTTAACAAAAGACCCTTCCCAACTTTTTCCTCTTTTGTTTTCCAAAGATGCCTCATTAAGTGATCAGAGGATCCCAGAGCAAGTCCTCATGAAACAAACCGCGCTTCCTTTCCCAGCAAGTCTCGGATACAACTCTGTGCCCAACAAACGCTCCTGCACTCCCAGCAATGCAGAACCCGGCAGGAGCACGGCTCCCCATGGCTGTCCCACGCCAGCCCTCACGCGTCCTGCCGAGAAAGTGTCCCCAGGACAGTCCTGCCTCCTCCAGCCGCTGAAACTGAGCAAACGCTCTGCACTGAATTGCTCCCACAGGCTCAAACAGCAGTGACTGCTGCTTTAGCCCTGATTCCTGCGGCTCCAAGCACTGGCCACACCAGCAGATGACCCGCTGCCAGCACCGATGCCAACCGGCACTGACCGCGCTGGCATGGACCCTCGGATACCGTCAGTCAACAACGCCATGCCAGTCCTAACCAACGTGGGAGATTTAAAAGCTGTGTCTGCACAGACACGGGAAAAATAAACATGAAAGATGAGGCCATTAACCGCACGGAGAAAGGCCCTGAGACGCGGCGCGGACTCGCCGCGCATCGCGGCACCGCGAAACCCGCGGCCTTCCCGCCGCAAGCGCGGCGGCCTCGGGACCCATTCCCCGCCCGTCCTCATCCGACCCCGGCGGGCCCCGCAAGCCGCGACGATCCCGCCGCCCGCCCGCCGCCCCAGGCCCGCGGTGCCTTGCGGCCCCTCCCCCCACAGGCCGGGCTACCCTGCCAGGCCCAGGCCTCGGCCCGGCCGCCCGCTCTCCGTCACCCGCTCCTTCTCGCGCCGGCCCTGCGGGTGCCGCCGGGGCTGTTCAGGCGCGGCGCCACGGCCCTGCGCGCGGCCTCACCTTCGGCGGCGGCGGCCGGACCCGGGCAGCGGGAGGCGATCGGTCCGCAGCACACAACGAGCCGCTCCAGCGCCACGGCCCCGCCCCCGCGCCGCCCGCCGACACCCATTGGCTGCCGCGCGCACGTGCCCCGCGCGCCATTGGCTTCTCTGCCCGTCCGTCAAAAGCCGGCCGGAGGCGGAGCCTACCGCGCGCCGGGGGGAGGGGACCGGGACCGAGGGGCCGGGGCCGGGACGGAGGGGCCGGGGCCGGGGCCGGGGCCGGGACCGGGACCGGGACCGGGACCGGGACCGGGGCCGGGACCGGGACCGGGACCGGGACCGGGACCGGGATCGGGACCGGGACCGAGGGCCGGGGCCGGGACCGGGACCGAGGGCCGGGGCCCGGCAACGTAAACAGAGTGATCTCCCCGGGGCGACCCGGGGCTTCGGGAATGGTCGGTGCGCCCCGGCCGCGGGTGCGGCTGCTCTGTGGAAAGGAGCCCGGAGGAGAACATGCCTCCTGTGGCCGGCCGGGCTCTTGGAGCAGGAGAAACGCGAGTGGTGCCCTGTGCCAGGGAGCCAGGCTCGGGAGGGAGATGGAGCACGGCAGCCCTGGGCCTGGCGGCTGCGGGCAGCACTCCCGGTAGCCGAGCCTCTCTTCGGCTGAGGGCCTGTGTCAGCGGGAGCCCGGGCACAGGGAATCTCCACGGGCACAGCCCACGGGCAGGCTGGTGACTGGTTAGGAGATTAAATGCTTTCTGTGTAAATGAGATGTAAATGATGATCTGTCAGAGAAACTGGTGGCCAGCGCTTCGCTGTGCTCTGAGAAATTCTGCAGCGCCCTGAAAGGACCAGCTGCCCAAGAGTTTTCCCTCTTCCGTTTTCACTTGTTTTCACTTTTCGTAGCCAAGGGCATCCCTTTGTATCTGCACCTATTTTCCCTGCACAGGAGACATCTGTGAGAGTAAAATTCCGCTATTCTGCAGAAAAAGAAGTCTTTTTGTCATTGCCAACAGTACTCTGCAAAAATACCCCGGTACAAAGTAGCATGCTTAGTGTGTGACATCTAAGTTTCAGGTCTGTAAATCCTGCATTAAGGTGCTCATCTTCGGGGAAGAAAAATCAGAATACTTCTGCATTACAATAAATGATGTTCCTTTTCATTCACAGACAACTCATCATTTGAGTTTTACTTAGTTAAGTGACATACCTGAAAATCAAATTTCTCCTTCTCTAACTCCTTTCTCGAGTCTAGAAGATTGAGATCTCACCTGAAGGATGGGAATTGCGGCAAGATGGGAGTTTGTGTTCTTTGGTATTTCCACGCACACATGTGGAAATACTCTGTCTACTGGAATACATGGCACATTACTCAGTGAAAATACAATTATCTTTCTCTGCCTATCCTGATGAGCCTTCTAGCAAGACCTTGTCTGGTAAATTCCCAACATGGTTGCACTGATGTTTTCTGGTTTAACTGCCCAGAAACCCCATCAAGTGGCCCTGTTACATTGGGCCATGTCCTGATCTTCCACATGTGACAACCAGGAACAGCCCAGCCTCTGCCATATGCAATGGACACAGCGTGACAGAGATTCTAATGTTCAGCTCCATGAAGAGCCTACTGAGGATGTTAGATTAAGACCGATGTTAAAAACATTGCCATTTTCTTTTCCTCTCTACAATAGCTCTCAGTGCCAGATGGGGAATCCTCACATGAAAATTCCAAGCCTGACAGGTTTGGAAATATCCTTCAATGCCTCATAAAACATTAAAGATGTTTGTGCATCTGTTATTTGCTCATCCTGCCAGCCCCAAAATCACAATATTGTCATTCATATCAGTGGCAGCTTTCTTCTACTGCAAATTTGATGTTTTCCTTGTATCATCCAGGTTTTAATTAACAATCCCATTCTTGGACATGAGGTGGGTCTCAAATCTTCAAAAATTGAGGCCATGAGCACAACATTGCACAGAGTTGATGCCTTTATCATTTGACAGCATATTTGCAATCTCATAATTTCATCTATCACCATAAACACTTATTTAAGATGTGCTGGCAATTAAAAGGTGTCCTTTGAAACAGTGTGTCAGTTTTTTAAAGGAATTATCTCTTTTTGCTATTATGCTTTTTGCTATGTATTAATGGTCTGTTACAGTGTTTCAGTTCAATATGAAAACATCAACCTGAAAGTTTCATGATAATGTGGAACGTCAGCAAGGTAAAGCCAAGTGTCATGTCTGAAATCGTCTCAAGATAATGCAACATGAATGCCACAGGTATTTTTGGTCATGCCATTTCGTGGGATATCTTGATACGTGAAAAAAGCTCAGTGAAAACAGGGTGACCCAGGAAGCCCTTGGTGAATGCGGTTCTGACACAGGAGGGAAATGTGCAGTGGGAATTGATGGATGGAAGCAGCAGCATAAGGACAAATGGTTGTACCTGGCAGTGAATAAACACAGAATCATAAAATCACAATGTCCTGGATTGGAAGGGACCCACAGGGATCACTGATCCCAGCCCCTGTCCCTGCACAGCCACCCCAACACTCCCACCCTGAGCAGCCCTGGGAGCGCTGTCCAAACACTCCTGGAGCTCTGGGACCATTCCCTGGGGAGCCTGGGCAGTGCCCAGCACCCTCGGGGGGAAGAACCTTGCCCTGAGCTCCATGCCAAGCCCTGGCCCAGCTCCAGCCCTTCCTGGCCCCCTGTCCCTGTCCCAGAGCTCAGCCCCTGGCCCTGTGCCTCCCCTGGGGAGGAGCTGCAGCCCCCGAGGAGCCTCCCCTCAGTCTCCTGTGCTCCAGCTGAAGGAGCCAAGTGCCCTCAGCTGGGCACTCCAGGTTACAGAAGGCGAGGATGGATGGATGGGTGGATTCCTAAAAGCGCAGACGCCACACAGAACAGCAGAGAGGCTCCAGAAGCCGCCCTATCGCGGCTGCAGTCTTCCGGTTACAGCCGTAAGCTGCAGCCTCCGCACACGCTCCTAGTAGGCAGTGCCGGCTCCGTAGCCGCTAAGGCCCCAGGCTCCGGTGGCTGTGAAAGCTGCGAAGCTCCGGAGAGCGGCGCCGATACCCCCCGGTGATGCCGTTACCCCCTCCGGTGGCGCTGTTCGGGCGCTGCAGGACAACACGGCCCTCAGCACCGGCGCGGCTCTGAAATGGCGGCCGTGGAGGGGGCGGGGTCTGTCATGGCCCCGCCCATGCCCTCCCCGCTTTCCCCGAGCCCTCATGAGTGAAATGGCGGCAGCGGCTGGCCTGGCTGTGGAATTTTTTTGGGTGCTTTTCGACTGGCCCTTCACAGGCTGCTGACCCCAGGGCACAGGAGTACTGCGGGTGCTGGAGCGTCCTGATCTCCCGCCTTTATTCAATATGAGATACCTGGGGATGTTCAGCCTGGAGAAGAGGAGAGATCTCAGAGTCCCTTGCAGTGCCTAAGGGGGCTGAAAGAGAGCTAGTGCCTAAGGGGGCTGAAAGAGAGCTGGAGAAGTATTTTGGACAAGTGCCTGGTGTGCCAGGACAAGAGAGAATGGCTTCCCACTGCCAGAGGGCAGGGCTGGATGGGATCTTGGGCAGGAATTGTTCCCTGGCAGGGTGGGCAGGCCCTGGCACAGGGTGCCCAGAGCAGCTGGGGCTGCCCCTGGATCCCTGGCAGTGCCCAAGGGCACGTTGGACACTGGGGCTTGGCGCAGCCTGGGACAGTGGAAGGTGTCCCTGCCCATGGCAGGGGGTGGAATGGGATGGGCTCTAAGGTCCCTTCCAGGCCCAAACTGTTCCTGATTCTATGATTCCCCCTGGAAAGGTGTCCTGGCACCTTCCAGCTATCCCTCCTTGGCTCCTCTGTGTCTGGATTTCTTTCCCTTCTTCAGGGTTTTGCATGTTGTTCTCTGATTCCTCACCTCTATGATCTCACCTTCACTCTCCTGTGTCTTCCTCTCCACAGGCTTTCAGCCCCTGTTCTCCATTTTTCTCTGGTTCACCCCTGCCTCCTAAACACATGCCCCAGCTCTGTTCCAAGGCTTTGCTTATCAGCCCTTTCTGATCCCTCATCTTTGGGTTTGTGGCTCTATCACCCAGACTTGAGGGCTCCTGTATTGCTCCACTGACAGCATCCTTCTAGATAACTCTTTCTGTGGTGTTTCCTTATGCTCTCCTTGGTCTTCCTGGTGTCCTGTTCCTTGATGCTTTTGTCTTTGTTCCAAATGTCATTTCCTCCTCTGAGGAGGAATAATATCCACTGTCTGGAGCAGTTTGCCCTCTTTGGAATTCCCTTCTGGCCATTTGGAGAAGGATGGACTCACCCTTGCTGCTTCACTCCCATGGGATTCACCTTCCCTGAGGTTACCTGTAACTGTTGTTCTTGTTCTGCCTCTGCTGTCATTTCACTTCTGAGGTGAATTATGTCACCTGGAGCATGTTTGTCTCTAGTTGTGCTGCAGAAAGATCACCCTCATTTACATTCCCAGTGACTTGTATGAGAACTCTTTCTGGATTTCTGGAGGTCAGTGAAGAAAATACCAGGCATGGCTGTGTGAGCCCTAAAGCAGCACTGCCACCAGCAGCACAATGGCTGAGGAACGTGTTGGTTCAGGCTTCTCCGCACTGAGCTGCTCTAATTAAATGAGCCACACTTAATCATTTGCAGATAGATGTGGAAAAGTTTTAATTCAATTTAAATGTGTGGTTATTGTAAGTTGTTATTGAAGCCGATTTATCCCTTACTCTTCTTCGGTTTCTCTTTTCCTTCATATATTAATGACCTCTGTAAATATCCCCCCCCTAGATGTTTGTTGTGCAGCAGCCATCATCTATTAGCCTAGATTCTGAAATAATCTCCTTTAAAATTTATCAGCAGGTAAAAGATTTAACAGAAAAACAACAAAATGTAAGGAAGCAAGCCAGAAGCTTTCCTGGTTGCCCGGAGTCATCTTTATTTCAAGCTCATAATTTCTGAAGCTTGTGGTTATGTGTGGTTTTATTCTGGTCGTGAATGAATTTGTAGCATAGTTGTATCTGTCCAGTGAGCTGTTGGTGTGAAAAATACTTTGTCACACTGTCAGACAATATTAATTACATTTATTATAATTTTTCAGTCCCCATTTTCCAGGAAGATATTAAGCAGTAGTAAAATGCACAGTAAACACGCTGATTAATTTACTTTTTTTGTTTCCCCAACAGCTTAGGGAAAGCACCTGTTTTTTTGATACTTTTGAATGTTTGACAAAACCTACCACTCACTATGGCACTATGTGTGCTAGTATGAACTAGCAGTCAGGAGTTTTGAAGAGCCTGATGTGTGCTTTAATAATGTTATTGGAGAGTGGTTTATTAGTCTTGAGATCAAGCATTCCAATCACAAACCCAGAGAACGGATCAGGAACAGCCCTGGGGGAAGCACTTGTGGTGTTGGTGGGTGAGAGGCTCAGCCTGCCCTGGCCATGGGCACTGACCCAGAAACCCCCCCGTGCTGGGCTGAGCCCCCAGCGTGGGCAGCAGGGGAGGGGGGGATTCTGCCCCTCTGCCCCTGTGCTCAGGTGAGACCCCACCTGCAGAGCTGCCCCAGCCCTGGGCAACAACAGCAGGAGGATGTGGAGCTGGTCAGTGTGAGGCTGTGCTGGCTGCTGTGTCACATGTGTGTGGCTGTCCAGTGGTACTGCTGATGGCTGGGATATTTTGCTCCTGTTTCCAACAATATGGTTTGTGTTTACATGCTGAACACTTTTCTGAATAGCTGGAGTGTGTTAAGAATGTCTGCTCACATGACCCACATTAGCTGTGGCTCTCAAAGGGGTTAACTTCAGAAATTCCAGTCATCCAGTCAGGAGCTTGCTAGGTGTTAGAGTTGTCAGGAGACCATGTCCTCAGCACCTGTGCAGGTGCTCCCCCAGCAGGGTCGTGGATTGGCCTGAGCTGTGGCATGGCTTCAGGGATGAATCACTGACCTCTCTGTGCAGGCTGAACCCCACGACGTTTCGGAGTGGCTGTGGTGCGCAGCAGGTCAGAGCCCACCAGGGAGGGTGAGCATGACCGTTCCTGACCATCGGTCAGATCTGACCAGGCTGTGGTGGAGCCCTGCCAGGCTGTCAGTGGGGTCAGCCCTCCTTGGAGCAGTAGGTCTGCAGCTGAGGACTCTTCCTGTGGGTTGGGATGCCCGAGGGAGCTCCTGGAGGCTGAGAGCCCTAGCCTCAGTGTGTGAGGGATTCTGTATCTGAACTAAGTGTTCTAAAATCCTCAGAGTTCTCAGTTGGGCAGCACCAGCTCTGTCTGACATCACGAATTTGTATTCAAAGGCTGGCTAAGCCTTAATTGATTTATCTGCTTTAAATGGCTTACAAAATAAATATCATTTGAATATATTATTTCATAGCATCGTAGTTTCATAGAACCTCCTGAATAGGAAGGGAGCAAATGGATCATTAAGTCCAACTCCTGGCCCTGCACAGGACACCTCAACTATTTCCCCCTGGGTATTGCTGTCCAAATACTCCTGGCGCTCTGGCAGCCTAGGGCCTGTTACCATTCCCTGGGGAACCTGTTCAGTGCTTGACTACCCACTAGGGGAAGAACCTTTCCCTAATATCCAGTTTAAACTTCCTCTGGCAAAATTTTATAAGATTCCATGACAGAAGCCAAGCACAATCTCTCAAAAATCTCCCACAAGAACAGCTTGGAGATGCTGCAAATCACTGGAGCTCCTGGGGAAAATTCATCCCCAGCTGAAGCTGAGGCATATCACCCCCCATGATCACGTGTGAGCACTCAGCTGTGGCCCAGACTGATTCCAAATGGCCCCGGGCTCCTCCAGCATGGCCTTCAGGTGGTGTCACATCCCAGTATGGTGCTGACAGGCCCTTTCCATCCTTTCTCTTCAGCTTGCTGAGCTGGCTGTGATGTGGGTAACTCTCACCTGTCTTATATGACAATTATATGATAATTAATTGTCCTGTACTGTCGGTCTGCTGTGTCCCAACATGAGCTCTCGTTTCGGTCAGAGTTCAGCAGTGGATATGTGCGATGCTGCTGCTGCCTGGAGGATTGGGGTAGGAAAAGGTGCAATGGAGTTTGAACCAGGTGAGCACTGGGCTGCTGAAAAAGTCAAACTCTCTCATTGTGACATCACAATGTCTCAGGATCTGCCTGAGGGCAATAGAGAATAATTTTTCCCTGCTTTGTAGTTTAAGCTCATGCATTTGATGTTTCTATCTTTGCTACTTATCTAGCTATTAGACAAAGCTCTAAAACAGCTTTTAATAACAGTGCTGTGTGAAAAGGGGGGGGAAAAAGCCAATGTGACTAAACAATTTCTCTTTATAAATGTGACAAGACCTTCACCTCTGCATTGCTTTATTTTTTTAAGGAATTACCCTGCTCATTAGAGGTTACCCGCACTTCAAGGTTTGGTTTATTTGAAGGGCTAAATTTGATAATAAACTGAAGCCAAGGCCCTGATGTAGACACAGATTTCTTTTCAAATGACAGAATCCTGTATCTTGGGAGGATGGAAAGCTGTCAGGGTTTAAAGACTTACAGCACATTGCTTTTTGAGTTTATGGATTTTTGGGTGTACAAATTCTTCAGTTTTGAAGTCTCTTTACAAGGCATGATGATTCTTGTTTCTGTCTTCAAGGTTCTTCTTATAAATGGAAACTAATGTTTGCAATTATTGCCGTGATACTAGTATCAGATTTTTAAATGTTTTATTTTAAATGTAACTTTTTGCTAGTGACTGAATTTCAATAAATTCTGAAGCTGGAAGAAGTAACTTTTAACGTAACTTCACCTTTGCAGCTAAATAACTAAGCATGGAAACAAATGGCTCTATAAAATGTTTGTAAAATCTTTGCAAATGTTAACTTTTTTAAAATAAAAGCTCTATTATTTGAATGTTGATGTGAACCATGGCCTCAGAATATGCATGAGAGATGGAGGTACAGCAAGAGGAGGAATGCTCTGATAGTTTTCTGTCTTCCTTGGTAAGGAGAGAACATATGATGTGATAAAGGCTTTTAGAGCACATTCTTAAATCAGTTTTCCTCATGCAATTTAACAGCATCATTTTAGGGACCTTGCTCTGTTGGCTGTTACAACAAATGGACCTTAATGCTTTTCCTTCCTTCAGTTTTGGGTTTCTGCATGAGCTTCCCCACTGCCATGACCCAGCTGATCTGCATGGTATGGTTTTAATTTAAATCTAGCACGTGAAATATTCATATTTTATGGTTGGCTTTTTGCAAATATTAAAATGAATATTATATGTGTTGTGTTAGAAAGTGATGCTGTATTAATTCTCTTAAGTTGTGTGTTAAGTATAGTTTTAGGTTATAATAAAATGTTAAAATAGAAACTATGCTATGTAAGATACTTTTTTTAAAGAAAGGACTCACACTGAGATGGCAGCCACAGGACACCTAAATCTTTCAGAGAAAGAGAATTTATTGCCCAGTATCAGAAGAAACTAACTTCTTCCCACCTTGCTCAGGCCTGAAGACACCGTTAGGATTCAGAGAAAGAAGATGACACTGCCCAGACAGAATCCTGTGTTTGAATGGAATTTATGCATCATGGATGAGGTGTATGAATATGCAACAGGTTATGGTTTTTAAGGGTTAATCCTCTGTTAACGTGGGTCCTTTTTTGTGCTGCCCAGAAAAAGGTACCTGGACATCCATAACTCTTTGTTTCTGTTGTCTCATATTGTCCTATTGTCGTGGTTTGAGAGGAAATGAAGTTTTTTGGGATGGTGTGGTCACGCCAATAGGTGTTCAGATTTTAATATTGGCACCTGGTTTGTCCACTGAGGGCATGGATACGCCTCTGAGAACACGGGGTTAAAAGCTGTGAACTCCCAGAGGAAACGCTCTTTGGGTTCCGGTCTTGGAAGAGAGCAGACCTCCCCCTGCCTGGCTCCGAGCTGGGCAGGGGGGAGGAGAGCCATGCGGCCGGAGGGAGGTAGGCCAGGCCTGGGCCGAAGAGTAGAGAAGCACTGTGAAAGCTTCGGGCAGCCATCCCCCATTCCCCCCCCCAGAGGGACAGACAGAGAGCAGCCTGTGCTTGTGATAGCGCGGCCGGGTGAAGGAGAAGGGGGGGGGGTGCCCAGCAGGGCAGCCAGCCGTGGGAGTTCATGAAGCAAAGTGGCAGAGCCTGGGACTTTTAACCCTTCTTGGGATGATGGAAACCTTGCAAATGCTGATTCCTCCGGGAGTTGGTGAGATTGAGAGAAGTTGAGAAGAATCCTAGGTGGGAGGAGATGATGAAATGACCTTTGGCTAGACTTTTCTTAAATAGCTGTGACAAAACCCTTGAGTTCCTGTGACACAGAGACTGCATTCTAGGGGGAGGCAATGGCTTAGAGCCAGGAGAGTGCGGTGATGTGAAAGTGTGTGAACAGAGACGACGGGTGAGGAGGGTGGTGGTGGTGCCCTCCGTCTTCAAAGAAGAAGAAAAGGAAGATGATCTCTGTTCAAGAGACCCCTCAGCCCCAGGGGGTGAAATTTGGGGGGAACAGGTGTCCCAAAAAGAAAGAGACTGTACTCTTTTTTAGAACTGGACAAAGCATCCTTAAAGAGAAAAACCCTAGAATCAGCTCTGGTCCATGTGCAGTAGTGAGAGCACTAGATATAGAAGAAAGAAGTCACGATGGCAAAATGTTCTCCAGGCAGTGCCACACGTGACACAGAAACACGAGAAGTTTCTACTGTTTCCTGAGTGAAGTCTGTAGTGCAAGAGAGACTCCTCTCTTCTCGAAAAATTGAGAATTGATTATCTAAAGAGTAGTAATGGACTGAGAGCGAGTGATCTAAAGGGTGTAGCAACAGCAGGGTTATATTTTCTTTCAGCATAGCTGTGGTAACTCCTGGGGTCTGAGCTGCTGCCAGTTTGTCCCCATAGACGAAGGAACAGATCTTTTTTGCAGTTGTGGTGGGGTGATTTTATGATGATGCTTTATTCCCGATTCGTCTGCTTTGTGCCCCAAAACGGCTGCTGTAGCTCTGAGATGGAGCCCAGGAGGGGCGTGGAGCTGCGCGGGTCCATTCAAATCCTCTCTGCCTGGGTGCTCGGGCTGCGCGTGACTGGGACACCACATTGCTCCGTTTGTTGGATTAGCTGTTTGCCAGCTTCAAACAAGAAGGGGTTTTTCCCCGTTCCCTAGCCTGGAGGCTGTACCGGGAATCCTCTTGGCAGCTTTTGTTTGTTTGTTTGTTTGTTTTCCTTGAACTGTTTCGATTTTGGAGTTTTTTCGGCCCGTCCAGGGAGCTGGGCCACCCTGAACCGATCTCGGAGAAGCTGAACCAACACGAGAAGACTCTAAAAACCACAAATTATTCTTGCTGTGAGGAAGAGTCCAGTGCCAGAAAGGTTCCCGTCTATTCCTCCCGAGTGGCTGCATTTGCTCCTGTTCCTCCCATTCCCTGAGACACAGGGTGGCAGCCGCCATTGCCGCTTCCTGGCCAGCGCCCTGCTGGGGGATGTGGGTTAAGGTTTGAAACTCCCACATCTGGCATTTGTACAGTTGTTTTGTGTGCCTTGCGGGAACCTTCTTGGGTTTTTTCTTCGTAAATAAACAGTTTGGGATTTTTTCACTTTCACCCACTGGTTTTCATTTCGCATTAGCAAAAAGGATTACTGGTACCCTTCTCTTTAGAGGAAACACTCATTTCAGAGCGTTTTCTCCTTAATTTGTCTCCAAACTGAGACAGTAACTGAAACAATACCTACAAAAATCCAGCGTTTACTTGTTATTTTGTAGCATACTAAGATTACAGATTTGGGCTGGTGTAGTATATGATGTAGATAATTCATGCTTTGGAAATTGTATGAAAATTGTAAAGATCCAACCATGCATCTGACCCCCATGGCCAGAAGCAGGGCTTTTCATTTTCAAAAGATTTCCTGGACTCAGAGATCAAATCATGACCATTAACGAGTGAATGAGCCTTTCCTGGGTGATCAGTGACCATTTCCCAAGAATGTCCAGAACATTCACCAAACAACTCCTGGGAGAGATTACATCGAAAAAGCAGCAACAGTCCTGGCTACAGCTGAAAGGAAGACAATTTTGAGGAGCCCAGACAGCCATCCAAACCTATGGACTGACTTTTGTACGGGACTGAATCTGTACAGTCCCCGTTATACATATGTAGGAACTTACAGAAATCTGACATCATTTCTGCTCCAGGCAGAACAAACTGTATATAAGCTGGCTACCTGGAGCAGTTGGTGTGACACTCTGGGGAGACGCTGACACTACGTTGGTCTGTCCCAAGTTCACCCAGCGTCAAAGTCCGGGGTTGACGCTGTCTTGGCTGTGGCGGTTTTATAATATTCTATTTATTTTTTGGTTGTGGATCTAATAAATTAATAAAATATTTTTTTATCAATTTGGCTGCAGAATTGATCATTTCTAACAGCTGGTCATACTGGGCAAGAAGTATTTTTGCAATAATAAAATCCTTAATTGCTGGGAATTCATATGCTATTTGTTTATTTGCCTGCAATTTTCTGTCTGATTTATGTGACTTTATCTCAGTTCCATGTCTAATCAGTTGTGGCCTCAGTGTTATATCATGGATTGACCTGCATCATTAGTCAGTCTTTACAAACTGCCTGGTTGCAGGGTGATGCTAAACTTGAATATTGCTACTTTCCCTGCCTGGAAGCTGGGTCTGTTAAATACAACTTTTTTGACTTGTTGGCTTTTTTTTTTTTTTTTTTTTTTTTTTTTTTTTAGCACACAGCCATGTACAGTTTAAGTCTAATTCATCTGTGGAGTGAGCTCTTCCAGAGAGCAACATCTCATGTAAGCATCTGTGGCTGCTGGCCCAGGTGAGCTGTCCCTTCTGGCCCTGTCCAGTCCAGGTCACTGGGCCAGGCTGTGGTCCTGCCTGGCAGCAGAGGAACTTATTCCCCATCCTGCCTTAACATCAAACATTCAGGAAGGGAACATCGATTAAAACCTGGGGTAGTTTTAGCTGGCAACCAGTATTGATGGTATTTGCCTATCACAGAATCATTAGCCCTGTGAAATACCTTCAGAACCATCAAGTCTAACCTTTAAGCTAATCCCCCCATGCCCACTAAACCATATCCCCAAGGGCCTTGTCAAATAATTTTTTGAACACTTCCAGGGTTGGTGTCTCCACCACTGCCCTGGGCAGCCTGTTCTAACCCTTCACCACTCTTCAGGGAAGAAATTCTTCCTAATGTCCAGCCTAAACCTTCCCTGGCACAGCTTGAGGCTGTTTGCTCTTGTCCTGTCATTTGTTCCTGGGAGCAGATCCTGGCCCCCCTCCAGCTGTCCCCTCCTGACAGGAGTTGTGCAGAGCCACAAAGTCCCCCCTGAGCCTCCTTTTCTCCAAGCTGAGCCTCCCCAGCTCCCTCAGCTCCTCCTGGTGCTCCAGACCCTTCTCCAGCTCTCCATTCCCATGTCTGGACATGTCCCAGCCCCTCAGTGTTTCTTGTATGCCAGTTACACAGTCAAAGCAGTAAAGATTAAGATCCTCTATGATTTGTGTAGCAAATGTTTAATTGAAAAGACTTAGTTGTCACTAACTTCAGTGTTCTCCATGCATTTACAGTTCCTGTAATCCTTGCATTCCAATGTGGATTTTGGATGATGGGATAGTAAAAATAAAATCCCATTTTGGAACTTCCTTTGCTGCACCACAGTTCAATGCAGTTTGAATTTTACTGCTGCATATTTCTCCTTGTGTAACTCTGGAAGTAATAGTGCATCAGGATTAATAAATCTCAGCTTTTGGTCTAGGTTATTCCAAGTATTTCCCTGGGACTCCTGACAGGAATGCCTCACCAGCAGCACTGCATCCTTGCGCAGGGGCTTTGTGGCCCTGCCCATGGACATCATGGTTGTGTTTCTGAGCTTTCATCAACTACATTTATTTCCTGGGTTAGAGTCAGGATTTTTGATCATTTTAGGAGAAATTGGTTCCTGTCACCTGTGGCTGCCTGATAGAGCAGATAAAACAGACCTGTTCAATGTAAGTACTCAGGCAGCTTCAAGAAGGAAGGGATGTGGCTTGTGGGCAGTAAGAGCTCTGGGTGAATTAAATTAGAAATTTCCTGGTATGGCACAGTGTCAAGTTATGAAGATTTTGTAGGGTTTTACTGCTCGTAGTAGAGTTGTCAGTTTTGGAATATATTGAACTAACCCTTGTGATTATCTTCAGAAATGATTACCATGTCCCACAGGGTTCCTCCCCTCTGGCCACCAGAACTTTTACTGCTGCCATGTTTGCTCCTCAGCTCTGCGCATATTTAGTTTTGAGATGTTAGGTTTAATTTGCAGGCCTGTTCTTCAAAGGGAGCCTTTTTGGAGCTGTAAAATGAGTGTGTATGACACAGAAATCCAGACTAAAATCCTGTAATCTCTGCAGTTCTGTTTTTGTGGAGGTTTATTGAAATTGTTTTATTGTTCCTTGCTGCCACCAGAGAGCAAAGTGCAGCGGGTGTCAGCATTTCTGAGGGACTTTTGTCTCAGCAGAATATTTTGTTCTCATACTTTGAAGATAATGAAGTGAGTCATTGTCTTTACATCTCATGTGATTTATTACAGACATACATTGCTAATGCTTTCCAAGAAAAAAAACAGACCTTTTGTTCAGACTTGTGGCTTTGAACTAGTGGGCTGGTTGGGAGTTTGCTTAACTAGGGAGTTGCTTTGATTTGCTCTTTTAATCTATGTACTGAGAGCACTTCAGCAGACAATGGAGCTCATAGAAAGTTTTTGATCAGTTTCATAGGAATATCTTTGCTTTGGCATCAAGGATGAATAAATTTATCAGCAGTTTTTAGTCTATAAGGATATATCAATGTTTTGTTCTCTTTCTGAAATCATGAGGCTTGCCAGCACTGGGTACAGGTCAGGAGCTCTGATAAAGGAGTAGATTTTTTTCTTCAAGATTTGACATCTTGAAGAAAAAAATATCAGTTTGTGAAGCTTTGGGAGAGTAGAATACTGCCTAGACTGACCATCAGTACACATGGTGCTGTAACATCTCCAACACACTCTGTCATTAGCATTTCCTAGAATCACAGAATTGTTTAGGTTGAAAAAGACTTTTAAGATCATCAAGTTTGTGTCCCTAAGTACCACATTCACGTGTTTTTTCAGACATTTCTAGGGATGGTGACTCCACCAATGCACTTGGCAGCCTGTGTCAGGGCTTGACAACCCTTCCCAGGCAGAATTTCCCCCTAATATCCAACATGAACCTCCCATGGAACAAGTTGAAGCTGTTTCTCTCCTCCTGTCCCTTGTTCCCTGGGAGCACAGCCTGACCACCACCTGGCTGCACCCTCCTGTCAGGGAGTTGTGGAGAGCCACAAGGTCCTCCCTGAGCCTCCTTTTCCCACACTAATTTCTCCAGGCTAATTTGACATATCTACTAATGACCTACTTCATCTTTTGCCATGAAGATCACAAAGTGGAGCTCTAACAAGAAGTAAAATAAAAGGAAAATACAGGTTAGATATTTGTCTTAGGCCAAAAGATTTGCTTCTAAGGGCAAGTACCAACTTACTGCCAAGTGTAGGATGAGATGTTTGGAGGAGGAAGGAGTCCTGTGAGCTGTCAAGGAGCTCCAGTGAAAGGCAGAGATACTTGTGCTGTAACAGAAAATGCTCATAACCTTTCCTGGTCACAGGAGTAGTTCTGCAGAGGACAGGGAAAGAACAGGACTATTATCCAGCTCCCATAATAAACACTTCCCTCCTTGCCCACCACAACAATTCTTTCCCTGGTCCATGTTTAATGTCAGTGATAGCAAGTCTGTAAACCTCATGTGCCACCTTTTGTTATTCTTGCTCCAAATCAAGATTGTCAGTGAGGGTTTTAACCTAGGAAATGTTGTTTGAAAGGTCTGTGCCTGTAGTATAGAGAAGGGTGAGAACCATGGGGCCACCAGATTACCTCTTGGAATAAACTGGTTCATGCAGGGAGAAATCCCTTCTAGGACTGAAGACTTCAATTCCCATAGTTTTCATGGACCACTAGGAAAACAAAATTGTACATATTTTGTTCTTGGAATACATGTATCACTTACAGCTCTGCAACAGTATGATATTAATTGAATCTTAATTTCTTAGCCGTAAGAGGTGCTGGGATCCAGCACACAATTGCCCCTATGCATTAATGTCTGTTAGAACCACAGTGAAATTTGGAATTAATTGGTTGGAGATTAAGATATTTGGGTTGAATTCTCAGTGGGTTTTATGTTGAATTCTCCCTCTTGTGTGAGGAGCTATTTCGGCCAGATTATAGGAAGTAATGCTGGTGACATGGTGGGGCATGAGTCACACAGTGTTTTAAACTTCACAGTGACGGCTGGGTCAGTATATTTATCATCTGAAAATTAGATGAGCAGGGAGGTGACATAATCCACGGTTCTGTAGGGCAGATGTGAGGAGTTACAGGAAGCCACCATGCATGACTGAATAGTTAACATACAGAAATAAAGTCTGGGGGAAACTCTCCTGGCTTTTCCAGAGATGAGAAACTCTGCTGGCCATCACCACTCAGGAGCAAAATATTGGAGTTTATGATGTTGCGGAGCATTAGCTTATAAAATGTCAGACATTAAAAACAAAAATAGAGGACAGTGAACATTGTGCTACTATAGTGATTCACCTGCGCTCAGGATACAGATGGCACGCAGTTCTGTTCCTTTTGTCTTTAAGACATTGCTACACAGAATGTGTTGTCAGGCCCTAGCACAGGCTGTCCAGGGCAGAGGTGGAGTCTCCATCCCTGGAAGTGGTCAAAAACTTTTTGGATGTGGAACCTGAGGACATGGGTTAGTGGTGAGCATGGTGGTGGTGCTGGGTAGATAGTTGGACTTAATGGTCTTAGATGACTTTTCCAGCCTTAACAATTCTGTGATTCTTAGAGAAGATATGTAGGAAGTGGGGAGGGCCTGGGGCTGGTGACAATAACAAAAAACATTTTTGATAATTAAAAGCAGAGCAGAGCTGCCATTGCAAGAATGGCTGATCAGGCTGGAACTCTTCAACCTGGAGAGATAATTTAAACCAAATACTGGATCTGAAGTGGCACAAAGCCACTGAATAAGAACTGATTGTTTGCTGTCTTTTGCTGTACTGCACGAGCTTGGGTTGCCAGTGAGGCTGTGAGGAGATGGCTTCCACGCAGATGGAGGGGGCGAGGATCCTGGGAATAGGCACTGTATCTGTGGGATGCTCGAGGATGTTGCGCCTACAGAAAGTTAAACGGGAAAAAAAGCAGGCTGAGCAAGTGCTCAGAGATGTTCTGAGCTTTACCAAAGGACAAATTATGACAGGCTTGTGTTATTCTGGGAGCTGACAGTTGAAGCAGAGGGACTTGCGAGGGAGGATTCTGTGCTGCCTCTTTCCTCAGCATTTGCTTGCAGGCACCACTGGAGACAGGATATCCTGCTGGACAGACCTGAATGTGTCTTGGTTTGAAAGACAGGTCTCTGCCAAGGACACACAGCAGCAGCTGCCGCAAGCAGCCAGAGACTCTCCCTCCCGAGGGGGAGGGGTCGGGATCCCCTTCCAGTGAGGCGGGGTGTTGGAAAGGTCCCAGTTCAACAGCTGCTCTTGAGAGCAGCCGGTCGCCCACAAGGAGAAAGCCGTGCAGGACAGAACTCCGCGGTGGCAGCGAATTCTCCCCACAGGCACAGCCTGACCGGCTCGCCCGCGGTCCGAGAGCGAGCAAGGAGCTGAGCCCAGCCCCTCAGGCCCAGCCAAACTCTCGCAGTGTCTCTACCCTTCCCAAGGGAAACCCCCAAGCTAAGGAATGGTAGCAAAATGCACCCTTGCCCCTCCTCCTCCTCCCTGCACATTTTTTGTCTCTGAAGTATCACCGCTAACCATCAGGCAACAAATGGGAGAAAATTCCCTGACAGAAAGAAAAATAAAAGGAAAATTCCTAACCTCCAACAATGTGCTTATTGCCAGGCAGTACCTCTGTGACAGACTTCACACAGTCGCTTTATCAGCACTGCATGATTTTCTCCTCCGTGTGGGCGCTGCTGCAGTTCCCGGACTCCCGGGCCAGCCTCGACTCCCTCTGGAGGCCGCGGAATGCAGCGGCCCTGACGAGGCCGCTCAGGACCCTGCGGCTCCTGGACCTGTGAAGACACACAGACGGCATTGGTGACGCTGATGTTTTCAGGCTGGTGGCCAACAGACAGTCCAGGGTGCCAGGGTTTGCTTTGCCTTGGCAGTGTCGCCTGTGTGAAGCCTCTCGCTCCATGACAGTGATCAGGGTACCTGAGCCATAGAACCACAGCACCTCCTGGATTGGAAGGGACCCACAAGGATCATCAGACCAGCCTGTCCCTGCACAGCCACCCCAACACTCCCACCCTGAGCAGCCCTGGGAGCGCTGTCCAAACGCTCCTGGAGCTCTGGGACCATTCCCTGGGGAGCCTGGGCAGTGCCCAGCACCCTCGGGGGGAAGAACCTTGCCCTGAGCTCCATGCCAAGCCCTGGCCCAGCTCCAGCCCTTCCTGGCCTCCTGTCCCTGTCCCAGAGCTCAGCCCCTGGCCCTGTGCCTCCCCTGGGGAGGAGCTGCAGCCCCCCAGGAGCCTCCCCTCAGTCTCCTGTGCTCCAGCTGCAGGAGCCAAGTGCCCTCAGCTGCTCCTCAGCCCCTTCCCCAGCTCTGTGTCCCTCCTTTGGGCACTCTCCACCAGCTTTGGATCCTTCTGATCTTGTGGTGCCCAAAGTGCCCCCAGCACTGGAGGTGAGGCTCCCCCAGGGCAGAGCAGAGTGGGACAATCCCCATCCTTGACTGAAGTGACTGGAGGAGTTGTTGTGTGTGGGATTGATCCCAGACCTCCATTTTTCAGGGATGAGCTTTTTTCAGTAATACAATGGGTTTCAGTCAATAAATAAGACTAGGCTTTGCCAGAGTTAATGAGTTATAATGAGTTAATGAATCAGCTTTGACTCTCTAATAAATGTCAGTTCTTCTAGACTTCAGCACCTCACCTGTTTCCTTTGAATGGTGAGATGATGTGTTTCTTTTTTATCAGTGTTCCAGACCTCATTATTTCTAGAGAGTCAAAATTAACAAGTCTTACTTCCACAGCCCCCCCCCCCCCAATTGCAAAATTACTTTTTTTGAATTGATGCCTGTCATGCTGGCAAGAACATTGGATTGTGTAAGTTTTAATGAGGTGGTATATCTTGCTTTAGAAGTTTGCAACACCATCTAATTTTGGGTTGATTCAAGCTGGAAACCGTTTGGAAATTGAATGGATCTTTTATAGGAATGAATTAAAACGACCTTCTTGCTCAGAGTTGCTGTCAGTAATTCCTCCTGTTTCCCTGCTCCCCTGGAGTGAGCACAATTATCCTGTTTCTGCTCCCCACCCATTCCCTTCTAACACCACAAGGATGTCCTTTGGTGTTTTTGTAGAAACAATTATGCTCTATTTGAGGCAGAATAAGAAATTTAATTTATGAATTGTCTGCTCTCTGCCATGGCAGTCAAATAAAAACAACTATTTTTACTGCAGTTGGCTTAACTGCAACAATTTTTTTAAAAATTCTTTTTTTTTCTTTTGTTTTTCTGTTGGAATTCTGTATACAGGATAATTAGTTGTGAACAAATAAATATCTGTGAGCAACTGTGAAGAGCAAACAGGACCACTGCTGCTGGAATCCAGCATCCATGGCTTCTGTACGTCTGCTTTATCTGAAAGTTCTTGCAGTACAGTGTAGCAGGCGCAGGGCCGGCTACAGCTCCGTGGAGGGATGTTTAGAGATAGGTATTTGCTGAGTCATAGGAATTGAACCAGGAGTCCTCACTCTGGTCCTCCAGGCCTGCTTATCTCTCTGTGACCCCATAGGCTAGTTTCCCTAACCCTTACTATTGGTCAGTTTCCAGTCCTCCCTAACCCTATAAAAGAGGCCATCTTGGCTCATTTTTTTGGGAAGAGCAGCTTCAAGACCCTCCGCGAGACCCACAGAATAAATCATTGTGGAACACTTGAGCGCCTTCTCTTTCTCTCTTCGTCTGCCTTCCAGAAGCCACGGCCAGCCACAGCCCCTACGAGCAAGCTAAGAGCTGAAACCATAAAAGAGCTGATTTTCACTGAGAGCTGACAATCACTAAGCTTGCTAGGGGTCACGGCTGTGCCGCAGTCTGGCCTAGGGCACCCCAGCCTCCAGAGGGCTGAGGTATCTGGCCCTGAGACTGCTTGCCTGGGGCGCTTACCCTACGAGGGACCAGCTATCCGGCTAAGAAGCTAGCCCTTGTGGCTTCATTATTTTACAGTACAGGTAGTTGGTTCTCAATTTAGACACTTCAAACAACTTCCTTCAGTCACAGAATGGGCTGAGCCTCCTGCCCAGAGGCGCTTTCTGGAGAAGCCTCTCTCTATGTAAAGAGAAAAATAATTTATTCAGTGTGAAATTACAACCTTCTTGCTCAAACGTCTCCTTCTTGTCAGAAATTCAGTTCTCATTAATATGTTGTGTTTAATGCATGTTCTGCAGTAAATCTGCTGGATGGATTTGGAGTCACCTGGTCTAGCGGAAGGTGACCCTGCCCATGGAGAGCTGGATGGATTTTATGGTCCCTTCCAACCAAACCATCCCACGATTCTATGATTCTGTGATAATCATATCTCCAAACAGGATTTGAAGTACCTTGAGTGCATAAGCAATATCTTTCCATTTCTATTTATTGAGAGACTATGATGAGATGAACTGTGAACTGTGTTCTTCCTTAATTTCTTGAAATTATGCTAGAACAGGTGATATTCCTGTAGCACTGAATTTGAGAAATTAAACCATTACAGAATTAGCATTTCTCCTTTTTAAGGTGTGATGAATTTTATCTGACTCCATTACTGTTTTGTTTTTTTTTTTTTTTTTAATGTGGGGTAAGCAGGAAGAGGAAGGTTTAAACAGGTACAGTCTTTGAGGGACTCTAAAAATACCTTCCTCAACATGTATATATTGAAAAAACACGAGGTAGCGAGCAGTATATTTGTAACTAAAATTGCTGTATTTGTCCTGTTGAGAAAGCAAGAAGTGTTAACAACTGGGTCATATTTCTCTTTTCCTCTGAGATTTGTTTTTAGTAATGAGAAAAACTTTCTTCTCCAGATAAAATGCAAATATTTCTATGATAAGTGTAGTTTTGTGGAATACTTTTATGCTGGTTTAGAACTTAAAATTAGATGATTTTTCTTTTTTCACCTGAATCCTTATGATTTTTCTTAAATAACCTCCTTATGTTTTAAGAAGCAATGTATATTGATGTGCTAAACATCTCTTTACTAACTTAATTTGTATGAAGGTATGGGAATACATATTTTGGGATGCCTTCGGTCTGGCAGTTGGTTATTGGTGTGTCCACTGATGCCTGGAACCAGGGTCAGCCTCCCCCTTAGAGGGGTGTGTGGAGCTCAGCCAGCTGAGAGACACCCACCTCAAGAGGGGATTTCTCCCTGAGCCGGGTGGCTGTCCCCATTTGCCACCTCAGTGACAGCTGGTGGGACAAAAGGGCAGTTTGCAAAGAGCTACAACATCTCACAAGTGTTTAACCCAGGAGTTACCACATCTAAAAACTGCACATTTTTCAGAGCAAGTACGTGATGTACCAGTAACTGTTTGGCCTCTTTGAACTTTGCTCTCAGCTTGTTTAGTGCTCACTCTGTTCCTTACTGAAAACTTAAATGACAAACAGGCTGGGGCAGAAGAGTCTTTAGGTCTTCATACTTAGTAAGGCCAGTGCATCCAACCAAGCACATGTGTTAACAATGTTGTCACCTGGATCTAAACCAGCTGCCCCAGGTGTGGTCTGCAGGGCAACAAAGAGCTGATGACACAGGCAACTTTCCATATGGGGAATCACAGATTCCTGGGATACCCTGAGTGGGACAGGACCAGCTCAGTCCATGCCACATGCAAGTCTTGCAGCCAAGACTGGACTGGTTCTGTAAAACGAATGGGTTCTGTGAGAATTCTTGCAGTAGTGATGTCAGATGAAGTTTACAAAATTCACAGAAAGTTCACAGCAACTTGACACCGTGAGAGCAGAGTGCAGGGCAATGGAGCCCCTAGGAACAGAACACCAGAAATCCCTATTTCGTTGACAGTTGTTCAAACAGATTCATGCAGAAACTGTAATCAAGTCTAAGGTTAAATATTAACTTGGTGGTAGCTGATATGATAAAAATACAGCCCAAAGTTACCTTAGATTATTATAATGCTAAAAAACAGCCCCTCAGGGAAATTTGTCTGTGTGAATGAGGGTGTAATGAGCTGGATTAAGACATCAGATGCACATTAAGAATTACATGATGGAAGTGTGAGTGAACAATCACCCGTTTCTGTGTCATTTTTCTGTTTACCTTTTTGAATACAAGCCTGTGCTTGTTTCCCAGGTGTGCCAGCATTGTGAGGGTTCTGGCACCTTGTTCTGCAGGATGGTGATAAAACCCAGTATCCTGACTTGGTGTGTGGGTTAGCTCTTGCACACAGGGTGACAGAACCCAGCTTTAGGGACACCAGCAGTGTGAGGCAGTGAAGGAGAAACTCATCAAACCTCCAGTGCTTGTGAGCTTTTTATACTTTGCAGGTTTTAATGCGACTCCGAAGGGTGGTTTTTTGTTTTTAATCTGAGCATTTAAGAAAATTTTCCATTTATATTCAGAGGACACCATGTTTAATAGAAAAACAGTACTTTCATTGAAAGGGAAATGAATCTGTTGCCCTGTCATACCAGGGGCATTTAGAATGACAAAAGTGCAACAAGAAAGGCGTTGTTCAGCAGGCAGGAAGCCGAGGAAATGCGAGCCCTGGAGGATGCAAACCACGTCAATGTGTGCTCTGTGGTGTCGCTCAGTGTTGCAGGAGCAGGTGCAAGCGGATCCGGGGAGCCTCGGGAGGTGGGACACGTTTGTGGAGCTGTGAACACCACAGAGCCTCTTCGTGTTTCAGAAGGGTGTACATCAAGGAAAAGCTCTTTCAGAAACATTTCTGAAATAAAAACTGCGATAGAAGTATATGTTTTAAGTCAGTTCACAGCAGTAAACGAGCTCTTGGGACAGCCTGGTGTGATCTGTGTTGTTTAGCTTTGCCAAAAGTTCCTAGCTTAAAGTTGTCATCTATGCTACTAAACAAAACCATTTCACAAAGGTTTTCTATCACATTTTCCTCAAAAGTTAGACTGATGTAACAGTTAAAAGGGAAATAAAGTTAACACTTCAGAAAAACCCCACAACTCAAGCAGAGCACAATCAAAGCTCAGATGTTATTCTTGAAATATTCTTGAAAATTATTTCACAATTGGTTTTGACTGTTCAAACTGATGTCTCTAAAAACCTTTTGCTCAAAGTGTTCATTCATCTTTGGACATTGTACTTCATGTCTTCTCTGAGTTATGGCTTTGAAAATGTTTGAGCACAAGAATTGTCAAATTTTTCATGTGGCTTGGGAAGAAGATCCTGCGCATGATCACAGTGTGGTCATTCAGAGTTGTCTTTACTGGAATTTTTCCCAATGATTGCTTCTATCCCAGAGTACTTACAGCAGGGTGCCAATATTTGCTCCTCACTCTTAGAGAGGCTGTGACAGGTCTGTGGGACCAGCTGAGCATCTGAAGTTACTCAGCAGTTACTGTTCTTTGCTGAGGCTGGAAAAGTGGCATGAACAAAAGTTTAGCAGCAGCTTATCCTGAGAATTGCACAGAGGAAGGGATGCTAAGGGTGGAGAAAGTGGTGTGAGCTACAACCCATTCAGAAATATTCTGCAATATTTAAAGCATCTGATGTGTAGCATCGTGGAGACATTCATGTCCACTTGTGATAAAACGTTTAAAATCTCTCCGGCCTAACTACACCTTTGTAGTTGATAAAACCATCATCAAATAAATAATTACAATTAAATTTGTATTTGCAGTGCAAGAAGATTTTAGGAGAGTCTTGAATTGCCTTTTGTTTTGGAAGATTTCTTACCATTGGAAAAATTTGGAATCATGGAATGGTTTGGGTTGGGAGGGATCTTAAAGCTCATCTTATTCCACACCCCTGAGCAGGGACTCCTTCTACCAACCCAGTGCTATAAGTGATCAAATCAGCAGACAAATTTATAAAAAAATTTTATAAATTTATTAGATCCACAACCAAAAAATTAGAATATTATAAAACCAACACAGCCAAGACAGTGTCAACCCCAGACTTTGACGCTGGGTGAACTTGGGACAGACCAACGTAGTGTCAGCGTCTCCCCAGAGTGTCACACCAACTGCTCCAGGTAGCCAGCTTATATACAGTTTGTTCTGCCTGGAGCAGAAATGATGTCAGATTTCTGTAAGTTCCTACATATGTATAACGGGGACTGTACAGATTCAGTCCCGTACAAAAGTCAGTCCATAGGTTTGGATGGCTGTCTGGGCTCCTCAAAATTGTCTTCCTTTCAGCTGTAGCCAGGACTGTTGCTGCTTTTTCGATGTAATCTCTCCCAGGAGTTGTTTGGTGAATGTTCTGGACATTCTTGGGAAATGGTCGCTGATCACCCAGGAAAGGCTCATTCACTCGTTAATGGTCATGATTTGATCTCTGAGTCCAGGAAATCTTTTGAAAATGAAAAGCCCTGCTTCTGGCCATGGGGGTCAGATGCATGGTTGGATCTTTACAATTTTCATACAATTTCCAAAGCATGAATTATCTACATCATATACTACACCAGGCTACTCCTAGCCCCCTCCAGCCTGACCTTGGGCACTGCCAGGGATCAATGGGCAGCCACAGCTGCTCTGGGCACCTACTGCCAGGGCCTGCCCACCCTCCCAGGGAACAATTCCCAATTCCCAAGATCCCATCCAGCCCTGCCCTCTGGCAGTGGGAGCCATTCCCTGGGTCCTGTCCCTCCAGGCCTTGTCCCCAGTCCCTCTCCAGCTCTCCTGGAGCCCCTTCAGGCCCTGCCAGGGGCTCTGAGCTCTGCCTGGAGCCTTCTCTTGTCCAGGGGAGCACCCCCAGCTCTCCCAGCCTGGCTCCAGAGCAGAGGGGCTCCAGCCCTTGCAGCATCTCCGTGGCCTCCTCTGGCCTGGCTCCAGCAGCTCCACTCCTCCTGCTGCTGTTGCCCAGGGCTGGGGCAGCTCTGCAGGTGGGGTCTCACCTGAGCACAGGGGCAGAGGGGCAGAATCCCCCCCTCCCCTGCTGCCCATGCTGGGGGCTCAGCCCAGCACAGGGGGGGTTTCTGGGTCAGTGCCCATGGCCAGGGCAGGCTGAGCCTCTCACCCACCAACACCCCAAATCCTTCCCCCAGGGCTGCTCCTGACCAATTCCCAGCCCAGACTGGGTTTGTGCTTGGGGTTGCCCTGACCCAGGAGCAGGAGTTGTGCTTGGCCTTGGGTGAACTTCATGAGATTGGCTCGGATCCACCTCTCCAGCCCATCTGTGCAGAGGTTCTGACTTTGCCAGGTGTGCCTTCTGAGCATTTCCTGTTGCACACTGGGGACCCTGAGTGCCAGCCAGGTGTTCAAGCAGATTTTGCTTAACAAAGCAAATCTTTTAACAAAGGCATTGCTTCGGTTGTTGGGTTAGAGGTGTAAATGTCAGTAGTAAATTTCATCCACCACGGCCACCTGCTCTAATAATTGCTCCAATGAGAAGGAATAGAACAAATTGGGGAAGATTTCATAGGAACAAACAGCTGCCAATAGTATGAAGGATTTTTAACTTAAATGCTATTAGGGATGTCTTCCTGAATAGCTAGAATTGAGCTACTGAGCCAGTTTTCTTCATTCACAAACTTCTAAAAATAGAGGAAAGAAGCAGCAAACCTGTGAAAAGAAGGTGACAAAACTGAAGCAGACTACAACTGTCTCTGAAAGTGTACCTTGAGTCCTGCTGGGTGTACATCCTGTTTGACATGACTGAGTAGGAGAGGTTGACAGTTTCCTTGTGGGACAAATTCCTGTGTGAGGCTTTTGATTTCACATATATTCATCATGATTTTTAACTTTTTTGCAACATTATTTTTCAACAATGCTTGATCAAGCTGTTGAACTTATGCCATGCTGGTTTATTTTGTGCATAATCACCTTATTCTGATTTTTCAAATGCACATTTATGGGCTTTCATGTAGGGTTTTGTATTAGTCAGGCTTTTTTTTTTTCCTGTGTGCAAATACTGTTTTCAATGCTGGGACAGATGATGACACATTTAGAGTATTTGCATTTTGTGAATTCTTGAAAATGTTACTTTGCTTTTACTTATGAAATCATACATTAAGATTCAAAGTCTAAATTAAATCTTCATTTCCAGTGAGATCAGGTTTTTTTCTTCCCATTCTTACTATAAGCAGGGGCAGATAAAAGAAAAAAAGCTCCAAATGTAAGTATTATTTATGCCTGGAAAATGCCCATGATAACACAGGCAGGTGATTGACTGGCACCAGGAAGGGGTGATAATCTTCAAGAGAACATACCTGAGTGCTCAATGCACTCCAAAAAAAAAAAATCTGCTATAAGAAATGCTTTATTAAATGATTGCTACTTTCCATAAGCTTTAAAATTAAGACATTTCCATCGTGGTGACAAACCCTGTTAATGTATGTGACTGAATTGTGCTCCAATTAAATTTCTCTGTGGGGTTTTCAGCTGGCTCTTTCTAAAGCCCTTGGCAGATTCAATGGATGTTACATTTCCTTCCTGTCTTGAATTGCTGTGTAAGGTGGCTGGGAGCTTTCAAAGTCACTGTTACTCAATAAGGTGGCAACATTTTATTAAGGGATAAGTATGTACACCTTGAGAAAATACATCCTGGTGAGAAATTCCTGCTGTCACTGTCATGGTTAGTTATCCTGAGGGATGTGCTTTGTGTCTCAGATTGGAAATGTTGAAGGTTAAAATATCCAACTTCCCTGTAAGCTCTGAGTGCAGCTGCAGTGGGTTTGTGTTTAGTATTCAGACAGCAATGCCAGAATCCTACACTCAGGTAAAAGATGTGACAGGAGGTGGGGAAAAAACTTCTCCTCTTGCACTGAGCCATCAAACTGCAGCAGGTGAATGATGGGAAAATGCCAAGAAAGAACAGAAATATCCATGGAGACCCCCAAAAACTCCATCTCAGTGACAGAGGTGATAGATTCAGCTCTTGGTGTGCATTTGAGGTAGAATTTCTTGTATGATTACTGCAGTTAAGAAGATTACCAAGCAGCTGTAAAATCCTGCATGCACTTGGTTGTCTGAGAACATTAACATTTTCAGAAGAGAGCTCTGAAATCAGCTCTTCGTTCTCCTGACGTTCATCCCAAGGACGCTCTGCCACCAAGGTCAGGCAGAAAAGTTAATTTGTTGGGGGTGTGTTCATTTTAGTGATAAAAGAGCAAACAGAATTTCTTACTTGGCTATTTATGTAATCAAAAGTGGATACATTCCTGGTAGTTTGATGACCTGTGACAAAGCAGTCTAGTAATTAATTTCAAAATGCTGCAAACCCCAGAGTCCCAAGAATGGGCAAATGTCCAGAGAAGTAGCAAGGTTTGGTTAGCGGGAGAAGCACGTTTGTCTGGTTTTTTACTTCTAACATGTCCCTTTAATCCTGTCCAGAGACAATGAGACTTTCTGTAAACAAGGATTTAAAAGAAGGATTCAGGGAGAGCTCAGAGCCCCTTGCAAGGGCCTGAAGGGGCTCCAGGAGAGCTGGAGAGGGACTGGGGACAAGGCCTGGAGGGACAGGACCCAGGGAATGGCTCCCACTGCCAGAGGGCAGGGCTGGATGGGATCTTGGGCAGGAATTGTGCCCTGGGAGGCTGGGCAGGCCCTGGCCCAGGGCGCCCAGAGCAGCTGGGGCTGCCCCTGGATCCCTGGCAGTGCCCAAGGTCAGGCTGGACAGGGCTGGGAGCAGCCTGGGATGGTGGAAGGTGTCCCTGCCCAGGGGTGTGGAATAAGATGAGCTTTAAGATCCCTTCCAACCCAAACCATCCTGGGATTCTATGATTCTATGGATTTTTCAGAACTGTATTTCCAGCCCCAGGCACTCCCACTTGACTTCTACAAAGCTCATGTTGCTTTTCAGAACACTCACAGTTGTTATTTATAGAAAAGCTTTTAAGGGAAGTCTCAGATGCTGTAACTGTGGGCTCATTCCAGAGAATCTAAAGCTCAGTTGATCAGCCTCTCACATTTTCTTACTTCAGGTAAAGCAAGATTTCAGAATTATTTAAATAGCTTTTAAGTAGTTTAAAATGTTTTTAATTCTTTGCCTGCTGATGTTTGCTGTTAAAAACCTGACTGCAATATATTCTTTTTTGTGATGGGTTTCCTTTCTCATCTCTTGCATTGACAGATGAATCTGGACTGCAAGATCCCTGTTAGGAAGGTAAGTTGGATGCTTTAGAGACTGTAAGCTGCCAGGAACTCTTTACTGTCGAAGTAGAAATTCTTCTCTGTGAGGTTGGGCAGGCCCTGGCACAGGGTGCCCAGAGCAGCTCGGGCTGCCCCTGGATCCCTGGCAGTGCCCAAGGCCAGGCTGGACAGGGCTGGGAGCAGCCTGGGACAGTGGGAGGTGTCCCTGCCCATGGTAGAGAGTTGAATTAGATGAGTTTTAAGGTCCCCCCAACCCAAACCATTCTGGGATTCAGTGACTCTGTAATGAAATAATGCACAGGTAGAGAAGTGCAGTTAATTCCAGTTTGCTGAATGTCCCTGACAGGGGGATACTGAAGATTCTCACTGCATTTAACACCTTTAAACTACTGAAAAATGTGGACTACATTATTATACTTCTGTCATTAATAACTCTATAAATTGTGTTGATGTTGCTCAGATTTAAGTGAAGGGATTCATCAAAGTGAGAGGAGCACAGAACCATAGAAAATCCTGAGCTGGAAGGGACCCTCAGAGATCATCAGCCCAGCCCCTGTCCCTGCACAGGCACCCCAACAACCCCACCCTGAGCACCCCTGAGAGCTCCTGGAGCTCTGGCAGCCTTGGGACCATTCCCTGGGGAGCCTGGGCAGTGCCCAGCACCCTCAGGGGGAAGAACCTTGCCCTGAGCTCCATGCCAAGCCCTGACAGGAGGGTCCTGGTCCATTTGGTTCTCCACACTGACATTGAGAGGTTGGGATCTCCCACCAAAGGAGAGTTCCCCTGTCTATAAGTGAAGTGCTACACGTGCTCAGTGATTCTATGTGCCCTTGACTCCTTTGTCCCATTTTTATTGCCTATGTGGAAAACCAAAGAATTTATTGTAGCACATAAAATTGTACAGTGCATGACTCAAGCCCTTTCCCATCCTGTTTGCTCCGTTGTTCTTGGTTTGATATGCAGCAGGAAAGGTCATTTGCATGTAATTATTTTTTTTTCATTAACAGTTGCAATTTTCTTGACTGTGCAATGAGCGCATTGGCTTTCTTGATCAATATCAAATAAGCAAGCATTAAAATCCTACAGTTGCTCATGTTAAATATGATGAGAGGGAAACCAGTTTGAGATTAAATTAAAATTGCAGTAGCTAGTCTTGCCTGAAACCTCTGTCATTCAGGGCAGAAGGTTGATGAAGAAGGCTTCAGCTTGGACACCAGATTCTTGGTTTGGTATTTTCAAAGGCACTGGCTACTGTAGCTTTAGGTGAGCTTTTGCAATATAAGCTTAATTTCTGTGTATGGTGTAGTGGTGGTGATGAACTTCTAAATAACTTAGAAGTCCATCTTCCATAGTGTGTGGGAAGAACTGCAGATTTCTGTGTATTTCTGCCATGTAACTGCCTTCATTTCAGTTTGGTTGTTGCCATTTTATCTCCTTCTTCTCTGGCATGGTTTAAACCTGATGGTTTTGAGGAGAAAAAAAAAAAACCAAAACATAATCAGGGCACCTGAAATCTTAAAAGAATACATTTGATGTGCACAGTAAAAAGAAGAGAGAAAGGTAGAAGAGCAGAGGGTGAAGGTGATGAAAAAAATTACAAACAAGAAATGCTGCATAGTAATCATATTGCATGTATTAAATAATCCTCATATGATTGCAATTTTTACCTGTAATAAGTCCTGGGTTAGTCTAATATCTTGCATTTTAAATTGTCCATTGCAAGTAGTTTTGTTGTACTATAATTCTCCAAAATTGTACAACAAATAACAGGACAAGAGGAAACAGCCTCAAATTGCAGGAGGGGAGGTCTGGGTTGGATATAGGGGGAAACTTCATGGAAAGATGGTCAGGCACTGGCACAAGCTGCCCTGGGCAGTGGTGGAGTCTCCATGCCTGGAAGAGTTTCTGGTACACTTGGGGACATGGGTTAGTGGTGAACATGGGGGTGGTGCTGGGCTGATGGTTGGACCTGATGATCCTGGAGGTCTTTTCCCACCTTAACGATTCTGTGATTCCATAACCATTACAGAAATTGCAGTGTTGTGTAAGAGTTGAGTTGCCTGTAGCAACAGTTCCTTTCCTTCTCTTATGTTTCCTTCCCTCCCACTCCTTGCTCTAGAAGAAACTCTTCCCACAGCAAAACATATAGAGAGATATAATGAAGAAAAAAAAAAGAAATAAATCCCACACACCCTCTGGTATCATGTGTATCCTTTAAACATTTTGTCATTTTAGAATTCTGCCCTCTGGCCTGAAGTGCCTGAAGCTGCCAGGTTTTGCTGTGTGGGTTTGGGGTTTCCCCCCACCCTTTGGAGCAGGGATCCTGGGCTGTAGGGGCTGTTTGGGAGCTGTTTGCACAACGAGGTGCAGACATGGAGACGCTTCCTTCTCAGTGCTTTGGAACAAAGCTGGCCGAGCTGTAAAACAGCTGTGGTGCTGTCATAGTGGTACCTGGAAAAGGAGTACAATGGAGAGAACCAGAGCTGGACACTTGGGTTCTTGCGTGTGACACCAGCAGACAGCAAGAGAATTGCCACAGTCTTCAGCTTCATGCATTTGTTGAAGGCTGGGAGAGCTGGGGGTGCTCCCCTGGACAAGAGAAGGCTCCAGGCAGAGCTCAGAGCCCCTGGCAGGGCCTAAAGAGGCTCCAGGAGAGCTGGAGAGGGACTGGGGACAAGGCCTGGAGGGACAGGACCCAGGGAATGGCTCCCACTGCCAGAGGGCAGGGCTGGATGGGATCTTGGGCAGGAATTGTTCCCTGGGAGGGTGGGCAGGCCCTGGCCCAGGGTGCCCAGAGCAGCTGGGGCTGCCCCTGGATCCCTGGCTGTGCCCAAGGCCAGGTTGGACACTGGGGCTTGGAGCAGCCCAGGATAGTGGAAGGTGTTCCTGCCATGGCAGGGGGTGGGATTGAATCATCTTTAAGGGTCCCTCCCAACCCAAACCATTGTGGAATTCTGTGATTATTCATTCAAAGTTCTGTTTCAAATCACCCTTCACATTCCTCCTTTTAGGAGTATTTTGCATGGCTTTTTAGAACTTACTGAAAAACATTGTTTCTGCATTGTTTATTGTGAAATGAGGCTGTTTTTTCCTTGAGTACATTTCTGGGGTAAAGAAGATTCTGTTTAGACATTCTGGGATAAAGGTCATAGGCCATACAAAAATGTATTGGAGAGCGATGTATTTCAAAGCTTCCATAGATGTTTACATAGATGCATTGGTTTGTAGAATCAGAATCCCAGAATGGCTGGGCTGGGAGGGACCTTAAAACTCATCCAGTTCTACCCCCTGGACTGGGACCACCTTCCACTGTCCCAGGGTGCTCCAAGCCCCATCCAACCTGGCCTTGGGATCCAGGGGCAGCCACAGCTGCTCTGGGCACCCTGTGCCAGGGCCTCAACAGCCTCATAATCAAAAATATTTCTTCCTAATATCCCATCAAAACCCACCCTCGTTCAGTTTAAAGCCAGTACCCCTTGTCCCATCGCTACATGACCACTGTATGAACTAACCCAGTGCAGCATGTCCTGAGCTCTGCTGGAGCTGGGGCTGTTACCCTGTACTCTCAGTGCTGCCATAACCTCATGCCTTGATTGTGATCTTTGTTTTGCCATCCAGTTATCATCCTCTGTTAGTGGTAAACCAGAAAGATTAGGAAGTGTTAAAATATCCTGAACACTTTCTATCCTGACCTAAGTCAGATCAAAAGAGGATGAAAAGGTTAATCTGCTGCAAAAATATTTCCTCATTAGAAATTAGGAAGTAAAGCCATTGGATGCTGCCACAAGTGCTGCTAGTAATGGGAGCCAAGTTATGATGCCAGATACTGAAGATTTTAACTCATGGAGCAGTCCCCTCTCAGGACAAGTGGCACAATGGCTGAAAAATCCAACCAGATGTGGGACAAGCCTCTGTGTGCTGCACATAAACCACTAGCATGGACACTGCAGCCAAGGCGTGGTGTGCCCCATAAAACAGCTGCCCTGACATGGGGGCTGGGAGACACCATCTCACGTGTTCAGCTGCAGCTGAGCACCTTCCACTTGTCCCTTGAGCATGCCCAGGCTCTGCTTTCTTGCTGGGGCAGAGACTTGGGCATTGTTATTTGCTCTTCACAGGTTTAGGGAAAATACTCTGTCAGCACTCTTCCATGGGGCTGCTGGGGACAGAGGGGAATCTCTCCTGGAGGCAGCAGTGTGGCTCCTGGTGATGCAGAGAGGAAGATGAGGTGTACAAGAGTGCCTGAACCAGTGCTGGACACAGCCCCTCACAGAAGGGTGAGCTTAAGGCACCACCTGAAACTTATTCAGGGTGAAAGAGCCTTTCAAATGATCCTCTCTGCAAATGAACCAACAATTACCTGCAGAGCTGTCTCCAACTCTGTGCCCCCAACAGCAGGAGGACATGGAGCTGTTGGAGCCAAGCCAGAGGGCCATGGAGATGCTGCAAGGGCTGGAGCCCCTCTGCTCTGGAGCCAGGCTGGGAGAGCTGGGGGTGCTCCCCTGGACAAGAGAAGGCTCCAGGCAGAGCTCAGAGCCCCTGGCAGGGCCTAAAGAGGCTCCAGGAGAGCTGGAGAGGGACTGGGGACAAGGCCTGGAGGGACAGGACCCAGGGAATGGCTCCCACTACCAGAGGGCAGGGCTGGATGGGATCTTGGGAATGAGGAATTGTTCGCTGGGAGGGTGGGCAGGCCCTGGCTGTAGGTGCCCAGAGCAGCTGGGGCTGCCCCTGGATCCCTGGCAGTGCCCAAGGCCAGGCTGGACACTGGGGCTTGGAGCAGCCTGGGACAGTGGAAGGTGTCCCTGCCCATGGCAGGGGATTTAGAAAGGGATTTTATTCAAGGTCTCTTCCAATACCAATCATTCTGCAATTCTGTGATTCTATATTTCTGGGTGGAAATCCAAATCTTTGCTGTGATAAAGCATGTGTTAACTCAGTGATGTTCCCTTTAAATGCTGGAGATTGGATTTCAAAGACATGTCTGCTTTTATGACTTATTTCCATTTTCTGGTTCCCTTTTGGAAGGGAACCAGAAAATGAAATGCAGGGTAGACTCCTCAGGCTGGAAGGTACATTTCTGTTGAATCCAATGATATTGTCCAAGAGGACTGAAAGGGGTTGAGTTGGCAAAAGAGAGCCTGTGGATTTGGGATTGCTAATGCCCAGGTCCTGCTGAGATGACAGGAGATGGGGTTTTTGTACAAAATGTGTGCTGTTCCTGATGAATATTGTTGCCCATGTCTCCACCTCCAAACTCTGCTCCTTTGGATAACGTGGATTTTGCCAGGAATGGCACTGCTCAGTAATTTGCTCTGTAGGATGTTGAGCCTCATCTCCCTGGCCCAAATGCAGGATGTCAGGAGGAAAACTGGCAAGTAGGCAAAGCCTCAGCCTAGAACGTGAGACAAATGTACCCATCCTATTCCCATTTACTCAGTGACTTGGGAAGGGCTGCACAGTCCCTATGTTTTGGCTCTGTAGCTTTGGGAGGCAGCCGGGTTCAGCTGCACCCACCAAGCCGGGTGATGTCTTTGCTGCACCGGAGAAGGGAGAAGGCAGTGCTGAGGTTCCATGAGTTAAAGGCCCAGGCTCTGGCTGCGTGGCATGCCCCACCATGGAAAGGGGACACCAGCTCAGGCAGAAGCACATGGGAATCTCTGCTGGTTGTGCAGCAGGATGAGAAAAGCCCATTTAGTACATCTGAGGGAGTGGCTCCCTGTGTGTGCCACCGAGTCCTTCGGCCGTGGTCATGTCTGTAACAACGGCCGGATGTGGCAAAACCCAGAACCACAAAACATTTCTGTTTGTCACAGGGAGCCTGGTGCAGATCCTGGGAGTGCAGCACAGAGCTGTAAGAATGAACTCGTGTGTTTATTCTCCATCCTTACAAATACAGGGAATAATGCAAGGAATGCTCCTGGGGAAAGCCGCCCCAAGAATCCTGTGAACAGTCTGGCTTGAATGGCTTAGGAAACTTGTTTGTGTATGGAAAAATATGACCAGGACGTGAAAGTACTTGCTAGTTTGGATTAGTTTTCTTCTACACCGCCTTTGCCCTTGAATTGCCAATGTTTTCTGAAGGCTTAAACACCATTTTATTAATTCTTTTTTAAAGTACACCCAAAAAGATCCCAAGACCCCTGAATGAATCTGGTGTTTGCCTACAACTGCATTTTCTTCTTTTTCACCATTTTGCTCAGAATATTGGAAATGCTGAACATTAGTGCAGAACTGGTGTCTGGTTTTGTGGATGGGATGATGAACTGCAGAGGTGGTTATTCCCTCCCCACTCGTGTGGATGCTGCAGGATACAGATAAGCTGCTTCTCTTTGACAGCAGTACTCATTTAAAGCTTTCTGTGCCATTGCCTGTCCCAACCCGTGGTGCCTCTGGATTGTCACTCCCAGAGGAACAGCAAAGAGTGGCCTGGATCAACCTGCTCTGAGGCTCACAGAGTCCATGGTGAGTCAGGATTTCACCTGGGATCCCTGGTCCCAGTTCCTCCTCCCCTGGGACTCAGTCCCCCTGGAGAGCTGTTGCCACCAGAGGCACCTACTCCATTGTCACTGCTCTGGCCAGGCCAGCAGCTGTCCCTGTTTGCAGCGGGATGCTGATTCCCCCACAGAGCCACAGGGGACAGGATCTGGTGAGCTCCAGTTCCCTGCTAGGGAGGATGTGTAACTGTGCCCTCAAAGGGCAGAAGTTTCTCTCAGTGTTGTCAAATAATGAGTCATTTCTGATGAAGGTTTGAGGGCGCAGGCGGTGCCAGCGCAGGAACCGCCCGGGCGCTGCATCACAGCCTCGGCAGCAGAGAAATCAGGAAATCGGGCCCTGGGTCTGCCTGGGAGCTGCTCTCGGACGTAGCGCTCGGCTCTGTGTAGGACAGAGACTCCCCAGGAGTTCAGGGATTCAAGCCCAGGCTCAGCAGTGAGCTTCCCTGGCATCGCTGTCCCCGGCTCCACATGGGCACCACTGAGGTAAGAGCCAGGCCCGAGGGACACTGAGGGCAGACGAGGTGTCCGTCCTGCTGTCCCCTCAGGCACAGGGAGGGATGGGTACGGTGCTGAGTGTGGTGGGCAGGGGGGCAATGCCTGGGTGTCCCCCGTTTTCCAGCAGGGGAGCCATAGCTGCCCTCTGTCTGAGTCACATCCAGTGCGCTCTGGAGGGGAGAGCCCAGCATGGCTCCATCGCAGCCAGGTCCCCTCCTGTCACAGCGCTGTCAGCTCTGGCACCTCCTCGCCTGGGGTAACTCTGTGCACTGGGAATAAGCTTGAGCTCTCCAGTCCAGAGTTAGGACTGCTCTACCAACCCCCACTATGTTTCTGTGCTTCTCAACCTGATTGCAATTACTCACGTTTACCAATTCATAAAACTACAGAACAGCCCCAAAACAAAGAAGGGGCAAATATCTCCTTCTTGGGCTTTCTGCCTGCACACTCTGCTTGCGGGAACATTCATTCCAGTGATGGGACTCTCATGGATCAAACACCTCCAGGAACAAAGAGCTGCTTTAGGACAAGGCATGTGAGTGTCACCAGGAGGGAGGTGATTCACTGCTGTTCCTGCTGGTGCCTGGGTGAGGCACTGGCTGGTGTCCAGGCTCTGCTGGCAGCAGGTGTCCAGTGGGGGTGAGTGTCCATCACCCTGAGCCCCAGGGCCATCTGGGCAGAGGAGAAGCTCTTACCTTTGGTGCTCAAGTGGAGGATCTGTCCCCTCCCAGCACCAACTCCTGTCTGCACACAGGGGCAGGACTGACCAAACAGTTGCTGCTTCTCACCCGAAATTTCTGTCCTTGAGCAGCAGAAAATGAAGGAGAGCTGTCAGAGCTGCCATCAGCCCTCCTGGCTCAGCCAGCACATCCCTCCTTGGACAGGATGTACCTTGGCAGGGGTATGGAGCAGACTCTGTTCTGAAGCTCTGTTTTCATGAGGTCCTCACCATCCTGGAAGGGATCTGAGCTGCACCTAGTCATGGCAGCCTCTGGCTGTGCCAGATGAGGCACAGTGGCTGCCTGTGCAGCCCCAGCTTCACCAAGACAACATGTATGCCATGGATGGGCTGCGAGGGGATGGCTTCTGCTAGAGACAAAACTGCTGCCTTCCAATACTAACCTTGTAGCAGCTGCAATTTGTCCCTGTTTTGTTGTTGTGGATATGGGTTGGCAGGATCAGACAGTCCTTAGATCCGCACTGCCACAGAGAGGAGTTTACAGCAGTGATGCAGAGCAGTAATTGTGACTCACCTTCCAAAGAGCAAAGTCATCTCTGCTCCAAGGAGCTCATCCCACAGTGTGGGCAGTAGGGGAGGGGGGATTCTGCCCCTCTGCTCTGCTCTGATTAGACCCCAGTTGCAGAGCTGCCTCCAGCTCTGAGACCCCCAGCATCAGGAGGACGTGGAGCTGCTGGAGCCAGGCCAGAGGAGGCCGTGGAGATGCTGCAAGGGCTGGAGCCCCTCTGCTCTGGAGCCAGGCTGGGAGAGCTGGGGGTGCTCCCCTGGACAAGAGAAGGCTCCAGGCAGAGCTCAGAGCCCCTGGCAGGGCCTAAAGAGGCTCCAGGAGAGCTGGAGAGGGACTGGGGACAAGGCCTGGAGGGACAGGACCCAGGGAATGGCTTCCACTGCCAGAGGGCAGGGCTGGATGGGATCTTGGGCAGGAATTGTTCGCTGGGAGGGTGGGCAGGCCCTGGCTGTAGGTGCCCAGAGCAGCTGGGGCTGCCCCTGGATCCCTGGCAGTGCCCAAGGCCAGGCTGGACACTGGGGCTTGGAGCAGCCTGGGACAGTGGAAGGTGTCCCTGCCCATGGTAGGGAGTTGAATTAGACGGGTTTTAAGGTCCCTCCCAAACCATACCATTCCCTGATTCTGTGATCCTCCCAAGGAGGTGACAGTGGGGATGAAGGAGGAAAAGACCCACAATTTTAAATTGCAAAGTTGTCATATACATCCCAGCATGACCAGCTGGTGTCAGGGGCAGCACAGGGACATTCTGCAATGATCCCACAGCCAGTGCATGTGACAGTCCCACCTCAGCCCAGCCTAGCCTGTGTCCCCAGTGCCAGGGAGCGCCCACACCAGCCCTGCTGCTTTCCACGTCAGCAGGGCCATGGCTGCTGCCTCTGGTGACTCGGAGCTCCTGAAAGAGGAGGTGAAAAAGCAAGTTCCTGGTAAAACCACATTACTCCCACACAGCTGTGGTGCTGGGCTCCTGCTGTGCCAGCAGAGCTGCTGAAAGCTTGGGCCCCTCCTTGGTGGCAGAGAGCAGGAGTGCTCTCCTGCTCCTGTCTGTGTGTGGGACAGGAGTGTCCCCAGGACACAGCTGGCACAGGCAGAGTTTGCAGCATTTTCCTCCATCCTGTGGTGCGAGGCTTTGTGAGGGACAGGAGCTGCACTGGCCAGGGGAGACTGTGGGACAGCAGCCGTGACCTGGGACAAGCCAGCTCAGCCCTGTCCCTCCACAGCCCCTTTGGTTTCTTCTGCAGGTGGCAGCAGGAGAGGACAGGGAGTCCCTGATGCGCTGACGGTTGGCCATGTCTGGGGTGAGCGGGGCAGCACAGGGACACCAGTAATGCCAGCTGACACTGGGGGGACCCCGCTGTGCCCCCAGGACCGAACTGGGGTGGAGGAGGGCTCATGCCCGGTGTCCCTGGTCCCCAGCCAGGGTTTCAGATGGTCCTTGAGGCTGGCCCTGGTGCCGGGGGGAAGCGGAGGGGTCCAGCTCTCGCTGTCCCTACTGACACCGTTTCTCCTTTCAGAAGCACTGGCCCCCCGGGACACAGTGTGTCACCAAGCACGACCACAGCAAGCCCAAGCCCCGGGAGCTGGCCTTCCGCAAGGGGGACATGGTCACCATCATTGAGGCCGTGGAGGTGAGACCTGGGGGTGCTCAGGGACACTCTGCTCAGTTGTCAGAGCCAGTCCCTTCCTTCCCTGAGGAATCCACCCTTCCTTCCCCTGCTCTGAGACTTTCTCGTCCCCAGGGCAAAGGCTGGTACCGCGCCAGGCACCACGAGACAGGGCAGGAGGGGCTGCTGGCAGCCAGTGCCCTGCGGGAGCGCGGGGCCATCCGCGCTGACCCCAAACTCAGCCTGATGCCGTGAGTACAGCTGGGGTGACTGGGGGGGCCCGGGGGACCCCGCTGAGCCCCTGCGAGCTGCAACAGCAGATGAGTCCAGTGTGTTCCCCCATCCATGTTTTGGGGGCACAGCTGGGGACAGAGCATCCTGTAGCCACGCCCTGGCCATTTGCTGGGGCCAGTACCTGGTTTAAGGACCCCTAAGTGTGCCAAGCCAGCTTGGCTGGACCCCGTGGAGAGGGGTTTCATGTGGTAGGGTCTGTGTAGCTTTGGCAGGGGCTCTGCTTTCTCCACCTTGCTGCTGCCCCTGGCTCAGGCCCCTCTCCAATGCCCCTCTCCTCAGCTGGTTCCATGGGAAGATCTCAGGGCTTGAGGCGGTGCAGGAGCTGCAGCCCCCCGAGGACGGGCTGTTCCTGGTGCGCGAGTCTGTGCGGCACCCCGGGGACTACGTGCTGTGCGTGAGCTTTGGCAAGGAGGTGATCCACTACCGCGTGGTGCACGAGGAGAACACGCTCAGCATCGACAGCCAGCAGTACTTCTCCAACCTCATTGACATGATTGAGGTGAGACTCCCAGGCAGAGAGTCCCACCTGTGCCAGAGCAGGGCAAGGACCTCATGGGCTCACACAGAGGCAGGTCTTTGTCCTGTTCTGTGTGGTTTTCAATGGTGTTTTACCTGATGTAATTCTCTATCTGCTTCAAAGGCTCATGGTTCCCACTCAGTTTGGGGTTCAGTTGCCAGATCTGGAATATCCCAAGGATGTCTCTGCAAACCAGCTGTGCCAGCTGCAGTCACAGTCCCCAGCCAAAGGCCACATTTTAGCCCCATCCCTGCTTATTCAGTGCTTCACATAGCAGGAAGACCCTGGTGGCCTCTGCCTCCCCTGGACTTTGAGGCATTTTGCTGTGTCTCCTTCCACTCAAAGCCCCCTCTCACCTGCAGAGCCCACAGAGCTCCCAGGCTGTTGTGTGAGCTCTCACCCCTCCAGTGAGTTTTTCCTGGTGGTCCTTCCCTCACCCTGTCTCCTCTCCAGGGAGTTTCACTCTTGTGGTTCCTTTTTAGACACAACTTTTGGGTGGCTCCTTTCCCTTCTCAGCTGCCCTGGCCCCACTTTCAAACTCCAAAGGTTGTCCTGTCCCATCCTGTCCCATCCTGTCCCATCCTGTCCCATACTCTCTGGCTGCTTCCTCTCCCATCGCCTCTGCCAACTGCCCTCAGCTGCTGCAGCACCTGCCAGAGGTTCCACCACACCAGTAGCACCCCACATCCCCTATGATCCATTGTGGTGCTCCTCTGGCTGTGCCCGGAGGGGAGCAAGACTGAGACATGGGCTGCCCTCGAGGGTGGTGATGGTGCGGTCTCGTGGAGCATCCCAAAGCTGTTCCCTGGACACCCCAGTCCTGAGGGTAAGAGCTGGCATCACCTCCACCTGTTCATCCCTTGGCAGCATTACATGAAGGAGCAGGGAGCCATCTGCACCAAGCTGGTGAAGCCCAAAACAAAATCTGGGATGAAGTCTGCTGAGGAGGAGTTGGCCAAAGGTAAGGGATGGTGGGAGGGGGCTGTGGTCTGCATTTTAGGGACAAGGCCCCACTGGTGTCCCCTGCTAACCTGCCCCTGTGCCCATGCCCAGCTGGCTGGTTGCTGAACCTGAAGCACCTCACACTGGGAGACCGCATTGGGCAAGGCGAGTTCGGAGGTAGGTGAGAGGATGGGGCTGGAGGTTCCCCAGGTGCAGTGTGCCCAGATGGCACTGCCTGATCCCCTCCCCATCTCATGGCACGGGGGGCTCAGCCTGGAGTGCAGGAGGCCAGGTGTGGGGCTCAGCCTGACTCTACCGTGCTCTCCCAGATGTCCTGCAAGGCGAGTACTTGGGGCAGAGGGTGGCTGTGAAGAACATAAAGTGTGATGTGACTGCCCAGGCCTTCCTCGCTGAAACAGCTGCCATGACGTGAGTGCTCCGACAGGCATGGCCCGACCCTGCCTGTGGCCCAGGAGGAGCAGGCACCTCCTTGACTCAGATCCTCTCCATTCCAGGAAGGTCCGGCACAAAAACCTGGTGTGTTTGCTGGGAGTGATCCTGCACAATGGCCTCTACATTGTCATGGAGTTCATGAGCAAGGTGAGAGCACCTGGCTGCTCCTCAGCCAGTGGGACCCATCACCACTTAGATTTGGGAGCAATATCTCTGTCTAGGGGCTGAGTCATCACAGATGCCAGGCACCGCAGCACCTGCTGAAGGCAAAGTCTCCTGGCAGCCCCATCCTGTTGGTCCTGACTCATTTTATCCTCCTCTGTCAGGGCAACCTGGTGAACTTCCTGCGCACACGGGGCCGGGCACTCGTCCCGACCCAGCAGCTCCTCCTGTTCGCTCTGTAAGTTCCCCTCCTCCAGGCTGGGATCCAGGGCCCTGCATGCCCCTGTGCAGCCCCAGGGAACGCTCGGTGACACGGCTCTGTCTCACTCGGTTGTGGCAGGGATGTGGCTCAAGGCATGGACTACCTTGAGTCCAAGAAGTTGGTGCACCGGGACCTGGCTGCCCGCAACATCCTCATCTCTGAGGAGAACGTGGCCAAAGTGAGCGACTTCGGCTTGGCCCGGGTCAACCCCAAGGGTGCAGATGCCACATTGCTCCCTGTGAAGTGGACGGCACCAGAGGCCCTGAAACACAATGTGAGGGACAGTGAGAGGGACAGGGCTGGCTGGGGGGTTCTTTCAAAGCATCTCACGCCCTTGGGTTGCCCCTGCTTGTTCCCATTCCCACTGACCCATCCCTGCCCCATGGTGGCCTCTGGCACAGTCAGCCCTGCACCTCCCAAAATTCTGCCTCTGTCCTGAGCAGGTGTGCAGTGGGAATTGGGGCAGGATGATGGGACTGGGGGGTGTTCACACCCTGGGGAGCTGAGGGGGGGGGCAGGGGGCAGTCACCGTCCTCTGTCTTGCCCTTGGGAAGCAACGGGGACCCAGCGCAGCCCTCAGCTGGCTTCCCCTCTCCTGCCGCCACAGAAATTCTCCTCCAAGTCGGACGTGTGGAGCTATGGGATCCTCCTGTGGGAAACCTTTTCCTTTGGACGGGCACCCTACCCCAAGCTGGTGAGCACTGTGCCAGGGAACACCACAGGTTACACCCCACTGGCACTGACGGGACAGGGACATCCCACTGCCCCCTGAGCAGAGCAGGGAAAGGGGTTGCCAGCTGGCTTCTCCATCCTGGCAGGCCCTGAAGGAGGTGACGGAGCTGCTGGAGCAGGGGTACCGCATGGACCCCCCCGAGGGCTGCCCGCCCACCATCTATGCCCTGATGAAGAGCTGCTGGGAGCTGGAGCCAGGCAAGCGCCCATCCTTCAAGAAACTCACAGAGAAGCTGCAGAAGGAGCTGAAGCACCTGAGGGACATTTAACCCCCATCCTGCTACCCAGGACACAGAACCTGAAGCCCTTAGACCCTCCAGGGTTGGGAGTGGCAGGGCAATAGGGGCCAGGAACAGGAAGGCCTGTGGTGCAGCTCTCTTCCTGTGGAGATGGGCCAGCAGCCTCCCTCCATCCCGGCATGGTCCTTCTACCCACCACACAGCCCAGAGAAGGTTGCCATGGGATTGATCTCCTCTGGCCCACCACAGTGGGGAGCACAGACCCCAAGGCAGCCAAGCCCACACCCCTGTGCTCAGCCCCAGGAGCAGATGCTGCGTGTGGGGTCCCTTCAAGCTGCGACTCCCAGTGATGGGAGGCAGGACTGGACATCTCCACTCACTGGAAGATGAGACCCCACCCTGACTCAGCTCTGCCCCAGCGCCCAGCCCCACACGGGGATGGTCGCACAGCCAGCTAAACCACATGGATTTGGGCTTTTTGATTAAACCAAAGAATCTAGTTCAACAGCATATTTAAGCCTCTGGAGTGAAATTAGGCCTATCTCTCACTTATGGCCTGACAAAGCCCAGTGAAAGGCTTTGGGGGGGCCAGGAGCTCTGGCTCTTGGAACCCCCCATGCCATCCAGCCCTTTTCCATCAGTGCTCTGTGCAGCAGGGGATTATGCTTTAATCAGAGCCTATATGGGAATTGCTTTCACATAGATTACAGGCACGGGGCACATCCCCAGCCGTGGGGAGCCCCCAGCCCCGCAGGCTGCTGAGCAATCTCAGTCTCGGTGGAGCAGGGATTAGCGGGGGCATGGGGCTGCCGCGGGTGGGTGTGCCCCGCCACCGCCTCATCTGCTGCCAGTCCTCTGACCCTCGACTGGGTTTTTTCGGCTAATCCTCTTGTGTCTCCTCTGTGCTGACTTCCTGCACCCCCAGTCCCCCTGAGTGCATGGTTCTGGGTGCCCACAGCATCGGGCTCTCCCCAGGGCTTGTCCCGGCCCCATGGGTGCTGACCCAATTTTGGACCCACGTAATGGGGGATATTTCAGCCTGACCCAGAGTGTGCTGCAGTTCAATGGCTCCTTTCACCTCCCTATCACTCTGATGAGGCAGTACCTGCTGTCCCCCTGCACTGCCACTGTCCCTTGCAAGCACCCTTGGGTGCAGCAAAGGGAAGGTCCTTCCACCCTGGCTGTGCCTTCCCCTCCTAATGCCTTAATCCGCCCCTGATCCGCAGCGCCCCTGGGGCTGGGCCCACTGACCTTGAGGGCACTGGGACCCGGTGGGCACCTTGGGGCAGGAGCTACCACCACCACCCACCATGGCCTCCTTCTTCACGGCCGCTCTGAAGAGCTTCCAGGGGGGCAAGGACGAGTCCCCCAAGGGGGCCCCCAAAGATGACAAGGCGGCTGCGCAGCCCAGCAGCGTGGCCCGCGAGGAGTTTGAGGAGTACCAGCGGCAGCTGCTGGAGGAGAAGTAAGGCTTTGCCGGGGCTGAGCGGGTCACAAGGGTCCCCCAACACTCCAGAATCAGGATCCCCTCTGCTGTGGGCTTTCCCCAGGGTGGCACAGGACAGGGACAGGGAGGCAGCTGGGGCAAGAAGTGCAGAGCAGGTGCCCTTCAGCGTGTCTCCCCCACAGCATGGGAGGTCCGTGGAGGTGTTGGCACAGGGCTGTGACAGCACCTTCGTGCACCACAGGTGACAAGGGGACCCCCCAGGTGTCAGAGGCCCAGGATGGTTCCAGCCAAGCACCCCTGGGAGCCAAGGGATGGGGGTCAGCACAGGACTGGATTCAGGTCTCACCTCCCTAGGACTGGACGCTGTGGGAACCCAGCAGCTCAGCACCAGGGAGATGAGAGGCTGCGGGAGGAGCGAGTCCCTGCAATGGGCACTTTCATCAACCATCTCTGAATCTGGGTGCTGAGCTGTGTGGACAGGATGTGGATCCTACTCCCAGATCCCCACTTTAACCCTCTTGTGGGTCTCAGATGTTCTCCCTCCTGCCCTAGACCTGCTCTGCAGGAGGAGCAGGGTGACTGGGGTCGGGTGGTCCTGGGCGGCTCGGTGAGGAGGGGGGGTGATGGTGTGGCACCTCCTGCAGGATCGAGCGGGACAAGGCATTTGCACAGAGGAAGGCAGAACGGGCCACGGTGCGGATGCACCTGCGGGACAAGTACCACCTGGCCCAGGTAAGAACCAGCCTGTCTGCAGATCCGGGGGCTTCCCCTTGACCCTACATCGCTCGGAACAGCCCCAGGCCCATGGCTGCCGTGCTCCCCTGGGCTGGAGAGATTCCTGAAGAGGGCAGCAGACGACCACTGTCTCTGTCTTACTATCTGCCGCCCACTGTCCATCCAGCGTTCGAGTCTGGCACTGGACAGTCCTGGAATCCCGCCGTGTCCCCAGCACTCCAGGACTGGCCGTCCTCTGTCCCTCATCCCCCGCTCCACCGTGGTAGGCGACGCGTCTGTCCCCACCCGACACCCTCTCCCCCCCGCGTTTAGGACGAGCGGGACGACGCCCAGGTGCACGTGGCCGGAGGGGCGGTGGAACTGCCGCAGGAGCTGGCAGCCATGGTGCACAGCGAGGAGGAGGAGGAGGAGGACGGCAGCGCCGGGGCCTTCGCCTTCCTGGCGAAGCTGCGGCAGGTGGAGCTGCCGGCGCTGCGGGACCGCGCTGTGGGCGGCGTGGATCAGGTTAGGGAGAAGTGCGCCCTGATGTAGCAGTGCTGCAGGTGCCATCGGCAGCCCCTGTCCCCAGGAGCCACCGGATTGCGAGGCTCTGGATGCCTTGACTTGGGGTGCGGGTCCCAATACACATGTTAGGTGTGGGTTTTCTTCCCCAAAACCATTTGCAGTTGCTTTCCCGAGGTGTGCAGGGGTGCAGAATGCCTGGGTCCCTTCCAGCCGGTATGGTCAGGTCCCTCTCGTGGTGCTCCTGGTGTGAGCCCCCATATGTCCCTGACACCGTTACCTCCCTCACAAGCCCTGGCACCGTGCACCATTTGGCTCAATAAATACAGCATTTTCCAGCACCATTCTGGTCGTCCTGCCGCATCCCGCACCCACACCCTGTCCTGGTGGGTGAGGGGACCCGATGACAGCGCTGGAGCCGGGCTGCCCTGTGTCCCCTGAGCCACCAACCAGCCCGGGATGCTTGGCCACTGGGTCCGTGCCTCTCTTCTGCAGCAGCCCTCACTGGGACCCAATGATCCCCCTGACTACCCTTGGGGACAGCCCCGGAGCGGGTGTGGAGCATTTACTCCCGTGCTCGAGCATCCTCAGTGCGGGCAGGGGCATCCCTTTGACTGGGCCAGGGTGCCCGGCTGCCTCTTGCCCCGCCGGGGACTCTGTCCTGGGCGCTCGGCAGCAGCGCTGGCTTAAATGCGGCCGCGCCGGAAGGCCGGGGGCTGCTGAGATCACTAATGCCTGCCTATTTTAGCGAGCTCTAATCTTCCTGAGTGGCCTGTCCCCGAGGGCTAAGCTCGCTGAACCCGCGTAAAATGTTCGGCCAGGGCTGGCCCCAGCGGCACCTCCCGCCGGAGCCGGAGCCGCCAGGAATCACGCTGTGTATGCATGAAAGGAAGGACGCGCTGAGCCGCCTCCATCCTCCCCACGCCGCTGCCATCTGCTCCGGAAAGACTGCGGGGACGGCCCTGCCCGGGCTGCCCACGGCCGCGCTGGCCGGGCTGGGAGGGGGCGGCCGGATCCAGCGGAGGTGGGCGGGGAGCTGTCCCCGAGCTCAGCGCTGCCACCAGAGCCAGCGGGCTCAGCCGCCGCTGAGGGGCTGGAGCACACGAAGCAGGGCGGTCCCTGGATGCACGAGGTGCCCAGCTCTCCCTGGAACCCCTCCCGGTACCAGCCCAGGGACTGGTGGCTGCTGCAGCATCCCAGGGAGCGTGAGACAGGCTGGGCCTGACACCGGGGAGCCTCGGGATATTTTGTGGCCCCACTGTCCCTGCTGACTTCATCATCCCTGCTGTCTCTGTCATCATCCTCATCCCCGTTCACCAGCTTTTCTTCAGAATCTTCAGGAAATCCCTTCAGGCACAAACCCCACCTGTGGGATGGGACCGTCTGTGCCACGGCAGTCCCTCGCCAGGATCCTGACAGGGCGTTAGCAGCTGTGGCACCCAGCACAACGCTGATCCCACCCCACATCGCCACCAAGTGCCAGCTGCTGGGATGGTGGCACTGAGGTCCCCAACGAGCTCTGCCACCATCTCAGTCCTTCATCCCCGTTCCACATCAGGGTCCCATCCTGCTCTGATGGGCAGCCCTCTCCCGGTGTTCCCAGTGGGGCTGCATGGGGTCTCCCAGCGCCAGCTGGGATTCGGGTCAGGACCCTCCGCCAGGTCTCCCTGGCTAATCGTCCTGCCCCCCCGCCCTCCCCATGCTGCCACCTGCCTCCCGCTCAGCACCCTTTTGGGTCACCCCTGCTGCCTCCCCGCCTGCCAAAGGCCTCTTAATGAACTAAAAAAGTGATAAATCCCCGGCCGAGCTGGTCACGTGAGGCCGGTGGCCCCCGGCCGCCCCCCGGCCCGACCCCCGCCTCCGGCCCCACCGCCCCGGTAAGCTGACGCAGCGTCTCTAAGCGTTAGCAGCTTTGCGCGCTAATAGGATTAGGGAGGTTTAAAACTGTCATTTGAGTGAACTAAACCCCCTGATACTCTGCATTGCACCTTCTTAACCAATTTGCCTTCAATTAGGGTAATTGGGAAACTAGCAAAGAAGTATAGCATTAATATTTTAAAGTGATGAAGCGATTACGGGCCTTGGACAAGGAAGCAAATCAATTTGCTATCTGCTCCTAAAAGGCAATTATAATCATTTGGCAAATCAGCCTGCTGCCTCCCCCCGGGCGAGGCAACACCTCGTGGCGGCCGCGGGGCCGGCACGACACACAGAGCGCCGGGGCCGGGCAGCTGGGCAGTCCCCTGCCCCCAAACCCGGCACCCTGGGCACCTCCCCGCACCCCCAGGCCAGGGTGGCACCCTGGGGAAACCTGCCGAGGGCCATCAGTGTGGGGGCACACGGCTCCTGCACTCGTCACAGTGGCCAGCATGGGCATCAGGGTGAGTGGGGTCCAGTTTGCACCCCTGCCCCACAGATGGCCCCTGCCCCACACATCACCCTGCCCCACACATGGCCCCCGCCCCACACATGGCTCCTGCCCCACACATGGCCCCTGCCCCACACATCACCCTGCCCCACACATGGCCCTGCTCCATACATCACCCTGCCCACACATCACCCTGCTCCACACATGGCCCTGCCCAGGGATGTCCCCAGCAGCTCCCTGCTCTCCCCTGCATTCCTGCAGTGCTGCCTGGCTCGGGGCTGTCACCCCATCCCCAGGGGCTGCATGGCCTGCCTGTGCAGGTCGTGCCATCCCTGGGGTGTGGTCTTGCCGTCCCCAGGGCAGTGCCAGCCTGTCATCTGGGGTGGTGGCACACTGTTCCCAGGGTAGTGGCATGCCATCCCCAAGACAACATCACACTGTCCCCAAAGAGGTGTGAGACAGGGCAGGTGAAGCCTCACAACACCAGTGGGGGACCTCGGGGTGGCCTTGGGGCCCACACCGGGACACAGAGGGTGCTGTGGGGTCTCGCCAAGAGCAGCTCTGGTGGGGAGGGCACCGACCCACTCCGGGGCCAGCAGCCACCTGGCACAGGGTCCAAAACCCCCACAGTGACATTTGCCATCCAAAAGGGGAAGCGTGGCGAGGACAGGAAGGGAGTGGGAGGAAGCCTAGACAGGCCCGGGGGTGGCGGCGGTTGCAGGTGGCAGGAAGATGGTTCTGGGAGAAAGTAAAAGCGAGCAAAGAAAGAAAAGGGCAAAATCCACCCCAAACGATGGTGGCTGTGGGCAGCACCGAGCACATCCCCCAGCACAGCCCAGGACCTCCACCATCATTCTTTGGGGCCCAGGAGCAGCAGTGGGAGTGCAGAGGAGAAGAACGGTAGCCCTGCCGCTCAGCCTGGCTGCATTTGTCCCACGCCCCCCTTAGGCCTGGGCCCATGGGCACCCGCCAGGGATTGTCCCCTTGGCTGGATCCCACAGCTGGTCCCCACATGGTGTTCCCATGCCTGGCTCTAGTGCTCAGTCCCATGTCCATGAGTCATCCCCAGGCCTGGTCCCATGGGCACTGCCCCATGGCTGCTCCCCACACTTGGCTCTCCTGCCTGGTCTCCTGCTCTGGTCCCTGTGAGTGTTCCCTGTCTGGGCTTCATACCAGGTCCCCAAGGCTTTTCAGGGGGGCTGGTCTCTATGGCTGGTCCCTACACCTGGGCCCACAGCCAGACCCCAGAGCAGGACCCCAGGCTGTGTCCGCACCCTGGGTCCTCACGCTGGACCCCATGCCTGGTCCCTGTCCCTGTCCCCACACCTGTCCCCATCTCTGCTCTCCACATGGGCAGGGCTCTGCAGGCAGCATCACTGGGAGCCACAGGGCCACCCACGCTGTCACAGGGCCACCCCCAGACTTGCCGTCCCTGTCCAGGGGGGACACCACTCATCACTGCAGCATCCCCATCCCAACGAGGCTTGGGGCATCTGCCCCGGACCCCATCCCTGGGGCAGAGGCTCCGCAGTCCAAGGAAATCCTGCCCCCTCCCCCTCCATCCTTTCTTCTCCACTCCCCCTGTTTCTAATTCTTTCTCCTCGCCCGTAATGAGGGGATTACACGGCAAACTCCAGCAGGACGCCTTTGTGGGGAGACAATCCGAGTGGGGAAGGCAGTTCGGGGCTTTGTCCGCCACTGCCCCCCCGGACCCGTGCTGGGGGGACATTTAGAGCAATTACTTGTCCAGAAAGTAACTGTCAATCATTCTTAAAGGGGAAGGCCTCCAATTAATAACCTCGTCTTAATCCTTTGGACTCATTTCCAATCTGCGATGCCTTGGTGACATCTGCAACACTAAATAAAGATTCTCCCGAGCCTTAGCACGGCGGTTCTGTGACAAATAAGAAGACTAGAGGCAACTTTGGCTGCCAAAGCTGCGAGATTGGTGAGGTTGAGCCGCTTGTTTGGTTCCCGGGAGGGACCAGCAAAGTTAAATACTCCTGGAAAAGCCGAGTTGGGCCCAGCAGGTAACGCCGTTTTTTTCCAATTCGGGACAAAGCGCCGAGGGAAGATGCTGAGGAAGGGAGTGGGTGTCCCCAGGGTGTGCCTGGGGTTGGTGTTGGGGACAGGGCTGGCACCATTCCCTGGGGACTCAGGAGTGGGTGCGGGCGCCCGCCAGTGTCAGTCGCCCTGAGTCACACAGAGCCAGGGGCAGGAGCCACCCGTGCTCCGACACCCATCCCTGGCAGCTCGAGCCCAGGGAGCCAAATTCTGGCACCCAGATGGGCTTCCAAAGGCAAAGAATGGGGTCCCAGTGGAAGGTGGGACTGTCCCTGAACTGTCTCTTCCACATACCCTGCTGATAGGGGAGGCCACCTGTCCTCACTGATGCTTTGCAGTGCTCAGGAAGTGAGGGGTTTTATCTACTTTGACCAGGGCTCAATGTAATTTCTGTTGCTTTTTTGGGTGCCTTTACAAGCAGCCATTCCGTTCCCCCAGCTAGCAGCCCCCACAGGAAAGCCATGGGCTGGAGCACGGAGGAGAGGGGGGGAAGAACTCTCCTGTGGTATTGGGTCCTTATGGTTCCCAGCACAGTTTTGCAGCTTAAGGGCTTAAACCCGAAAATTGCTGCTAGCATGACAGAGGCTGCGGGAAGATGTCCTTTGGGAGCCAGAGTTTAGCAGTTCCCCCACCCCCAGCTCAGCGTGGCTTGTTTCCAGGCAGGATTTCCAAAACACTGGTGGCAAAGGCTTGGGAGTCCTGAGGCCAGTCCCTGGAGGATGGGGAAAATGGGGTGGTTGGTTGCTGCTGATGCCCCTCCCCCCCCCCCCCCCCCCCCCCCCGTTACCCACTCAGGGACATTCTGTGCCCCCCAGCCAGGCCGAGGCAGATTGAGGCAGGGGTCCTGCCCTGGCCCCCATCCTGCAGGGTCCGGGGTTGCCACCCTGCTGCTGGGTCACTGCTGCTCTGCTGCTCTTGGCTCATCTGTGCTTGCAGGTTGGGGTTTGCTGCTCCCTGGGAAGTTTTTGCCCCCTTTGCTTTCTGATGGGATTGGAGGGTGAACCATGGGGCTCCATCTCCACACCTTCGCTCTGTCCCCCACCATTGCCCCTCTTCTTCTCCCACTTGCCCCATCTTATCCCCAGCCCTCCCAGCCTCTCTCAGTTATCCCCCCAGTGCCCATCTCACCCATTCCCATTGCCCCAGCTCCTTCCAGTTCCCCCCCAGCTCTGGCTCCCCCCCATTGCTCCATGGAATCGTGGGACATGGCTGGGCAGGGCAGATGGGGATCCTTATGGGGTGCTGGGTCCCCTGGGGGGGGGTCCATGCCCCAGGAGGGTGCTCTGGGTGCTCAGTCCTCCTCTCTCCTCTCCTTTCAGGTGTGGAGCTGTGCAAATGAGAAGCAGGTAAGTGAGAGCAGGATGTCAGTGGGGGACCCCATCCCTTCCCTGTGTCCCCAACTCCAGATGCTGTGATGCTCACACAGCGACCACAGGGCCCCTGGTTCCCCAGCCCCCCCCAGCCCCCCCCCCCCCCCTCGCCGCTGCCTTGGGGCACCCCAGGGTGCAGCACCCAACACCCCTGCCCTGACTTGTGGCTCCCTTGAGGCACCCTGAGACTGCTGGGCTGGACCCAGAGCCCCTGGGGCTACAGACACCCCACCAGCGGCTGTGGGGCATTGGGGTGGCCTCTAGCTCCCAAAGGCACACACAGCCTGCTGAACTCCTTGCACACACACCCTGTGCTGCACTTCTTGCACACACAGCACCGCATGTGCACAGCCCCTCTGGGAGTACAGCACCCACTGGGTGTGCAACACACATTGCAGACACTGCCGACACTGCAGGCAGTGCAGACACTGCACACCCTGCACACACAGCCCCTGGGATGTACTGATTGCACTGGACACACTGCCCACATCACGCACCCACAGCACATGCTCTGAGCACACCACAGCATCACCAGGCACACGCTGCTCATGCTGGCTGCACTGCACAGACACAGCACATGCTGAGCAGGCACTGCACATTGCCACTCACTGCACACACTGCATGTGCTGCAATGCATGGTGTGTGCCACAGGCTCTGCACGTGCCTCTGCTGCCTGTGCCATGTACACTGCACAGGCTGCACACACTGCACACACTGCACAGGCTGCACAGACTGCACAGGCTGCACGCACTGCACACACTGCACACACTGCACAGGCTGCACGCACTGCACAGGCTGCAAAGACTGCACACACTGCACAGACTGCACATGCTGCACAGGCTGCACAGACTGCACAGACTGCACAGACTGCACACACTGCACAGACTGCACATGCTGCACAGGCTGCACAGACTGCACAGACTGCACACACTGCACACACTGCACAGACTGCACATGCTGCACACACTGCACACGCTGCACAGGCTGCACAGACTGCACACGCTGCACAGACTGCACATGCTGCACACGCTGCACACGCTGCACAGGCTGCACACACTGCACACACTGTACACCGGGTGCCCACAGCTCCTGTGCCCACAGGCTGTGCATGCCCACACACATTGTGCTCCCTGCACATCCACGGTGCTATGCACGCCCTGCATGAGCACTGTACACACACACTGTGCCCTGCATGCAGCAGTGCAGACACTGCACAGTGTGTGCTGCACCCTGGCACTGCTCCCGTGTGGCGCAAACCACCCTGCACACCCCCATCCCCACACATCCCCATCCCTTCACATCCCCATCCCCACACACCCCCATCCCCACACACCCCCATCCCCGCACACCCCCATCCCCGCACACCCCCATCCCCACCCACCCCCATCCCTGCAAACCCCTATCCCTGCACACCCCCATCCTTACACACCCCCATCCTCACACACCCCCATCCCTGCACACCCACATCCCTGTGCACTCCTATCCCCACACACTCCCATCCCTGCACACCCACATCCCCACTCACTCCTACCCCTGCACACCCCTATCCCTGCACACCCCTATCCTTGCACACTCCTATCCCTGCACACTCCCATCCCCACATACCCCCTCCCCACACACCCCCATCCCTGCACGTGCACATCCACACCGTGCACTGCTACATACCTTCCATCGCGTGCCCAGCCCAGCACATCTTCCCCCCACACACCTGTGCCTCACAGGGAGCCCCCTTGAGCACGCCTGGGTCCCTGCCCAGGTACAGGCACAGCCTCAGCTGCCGCAGGCACACAGTGCACACCCCCACTGCACACAGAGCACCCCTTACAGACACCCCTGTGTGTGCAGCCTGGGCAACACCCAACACCCAGCCCCTGCTCGCTGCCCTCTAGGACCCCCAGTACCCCCTCCCGGCATGAACCCACTCTCCTTTTCCCTCCCCACTCCCACTGGGGCATTAGGTGAGCCTTTGCTGGCAGGTCTGGGCAATGCAGTGCCTTCCCCTTGCCCCAGGATTACAGTTTTCTGCCCCATTTCCATGTCTGTTGACATCCTCACGGTGGAAAGAGACCCTTAATCCCCTGCAAATACTGCAGGAAGATTTCAGATGCCGGATAAAAAGCTTAAAGATGAAACGTTGCGAGGGTTGAAAATGCTTATAAGCGTCACCAAAACGGTTATTAGCTGGGGGACAGCGCCAGGTCACTCCCGCCCAGCCTGGGGGCTGACACTGGGTCCTCCAGCATTCCAGAGCCAGCCTTCTCCATGGAAGAGGCTGGACAAGAGGAGCTGAGGAGGAAGGAGGGAATTAACCCAGGCTTGGTCCCCTCCAGGCCAGGGCAGAGAGAGATCAGGTTGGCCCTCAGTGATGGCACTTCCATAAATCCTCCATTTTAGAGGAAATCTGACTTTTAGCACCAGTGGGTTCATTGGCCCGGCAGCATCTGAGAGCAGAGCCAAGTGTGAGGCATCCCCTGGATTCTGGTTCAGTCCCCAGGACCCTGGGTCAGTCCCCAGGACTGTGGATCAGCCCCCAGGACATCACAGCCCTGGGATCCTCTGCTGTGGCAGAGAGGATTATGCCTTTGCATAACCTGTTCCTAGGGCCATCCTACCTTCCCATCCCTCTGTTTTTTTGTCCGTCCATCCCTGGGCTGGGGGCATGTGTGGGACCCAAAGTCCACAGGCCCCTCTGACTCTGCGGTGGCCCTGCAGGTGCCACCATGTTCCTGAATAAGTGCGAGGGGGACCTGGGTGAGCTACGGAAGCCAGGGGACGGCGAGAGCACCCCGCCGGCCGCCGCCGAGGAGGAGCAGCCCAAGAAGAAGCACCGGCGGAACCGCACCACCTTCACCACGTACCAGCTGCACGAGCTGGAGCGTGCCTTCGAGAAGTCTCACTACCCCGACGTGTACAGCCGTGAGGAGCTGGCCATGAAGGTCAACCTGCCGGAGGTCCGCGTGCAGGTAGGGAGGGCAACACCCCCACACCCTGGATCTGTCCCTGAGCAGTGGCACAGGGACCCCAAGGTGCTGGAGAGCTCCTCTCAGCTATCAGCTCTAGTGCCAATGCCTCCCTCTGTGCCTCAGTTTCCCCACAGCTCAAGATGGGAGCGGCATCTCTGCAGAGCCAGCTGCTTCTGACAAAGCCAGGGAAAGGGTTTAATGGCTGAGCCTTGTTCCTCCATGGGGTCCCAGTTTGACTTATAAGGTCTCAGTTGGGCATATAGGCCAGAGGCTCTGTTAGGGCACAAAGATGGTTTTCAGAAATTTTTCCCACTTCTGGTGGTGGCTGCTCCCATCCCTCCTTCTGCTCACATGGAAAAGTGGCCAAAAAACCTACCTTGGATGATTGTGGCTCCTTCCAGGTTTTTGGGCTGGGAAAGCACAAGATCCTCATGGATTTGAGGGTTTTGAGCTTGTTGGAGCAAGGCAGTAGGGCTGGGGAAGTTTTGTTCCTTAGGCTGCAGCATGGGGTGGCTCATTGGGGGCAGCAGAGCCTGGGAAGAGCCTGGGGTCCCACCAGTCTTCTCCCCACCATGCCTGGACTGATGGGGTGAGATCAGGGAGGGAGAAAGGGTCAGGGAGCTGAATGAAACCCACTGTGAATGATAGCAGTAGCCCCCAAAAAAATGAACTGAATTCCTCAGGCCTCAGCTCCAGTCAAGAAAATGCAGCCTTTTTTGTGGGGGTCTAGACCATAACGACACTTCTGCTGAGCTCTCTGAGCAACAACCGGTTTCATAGAATCACAGAATCGTTCAGGCTGGAAAAATGCCCTGAGTCTATAGAGTCCAACTGCTCCCCCAGCACTGCCAAGGCCACCACTAATCCATGTCCCCAAGTGCCACATCCACATGCCTTAGAAGTCCTTCCAGGAATGAGGACTCCACCACTGCCCTAGGGAAGAAGTTTCCACTAATCTCCAACCTAACCCTCCCTTAGCACAGCTTGAGGCTGTTTTCTCTTGTGCTCTCCCTTGCTCCCTGGGAGCAGAGCCGACCCCCCTGTCTGCCCCCTCCTATCAGGGAGTTGTGCAGAGCCAGAAGGTCCCCCCTCAAAGCCTCCTTTTCTCCAGGCTGAGCTCTCCCAGCTTCCTCAGCAGCTCCTCATCTGACTTGTGCTCCAGCCCTTTCCCCAGCTCTGTTCTCTTCTCTGGACATGCAGTTTGCACCAGTGCAGCCCAGTGTCCACAGCAGCCGTGAGCAGCCCATGGGACCCTCCCCTTTCCCACCCAGCCATTCATCTTTCCTCCCCTTTGCCTCCTGCAGCAGACCCCTGTGCCCTGTGCTGCACTGGGGACATGGGGACCAGCACTTTAATGATCAGGTCCCACGGGGCCAGACATCCCCACTGGATTTGGGTCGCCAGTCCCTGTCGTTCCTGCTGAGTTTTGGCACAACTGTGGCTGTTTAACTTATGAAAGCTGTGACCAAGGGGCCGGGAAGGTCAGATAACATGAACTGCTGGGAGTCTGCAGGGCCATGGTGCACGTTCCCACCAAGCAAAAGGGAATGTGTTCTTACCTCTCCCTTCCACACTTGGAGATGTCCTTGGTCTCTTGGGGTTGTGGGAGAGGTCTGGCAGAGGTGCTGCAGTTGCTGGAGCTCTGTAGGACAGCCCTTGTGGATGGGGTACCTCAAATGGGACACCCCCACCTCGAGCATTCCCCATGGGACACCCCACATGGGATTCTGCACAATGGGGCACCCTGCCTGGGGCAGAGGCATGGGGCACCCTGTATGGGACACCTTGCAGGGGACACAGCATGTGGGACACACTGCAAGGGCCCAACTGGGCACAGTGAACTCACCTTGGCTCTCACCTCGCAGGTTTGGTTCCAGAACCGACGAGCCAAGTGGAGGAGGCAGGAGAAGATGGAGGCCAGTTCCATGAAGCTCCATGACACCCCTGTGCTCTCCTTCAACCGGCCCCCCATGACCCCCAACGTGGGGCCCATGAGCAACTCCCTCCCACTGGACCCATGGCTGACATCCCCCATCTCCAGTGCCACCACAGTCCACAGCATCCCCGGCTTCATGGGAGCCCCCCAGGCCCTGCAGCCCCCCTATGCTGGGCACTCCTTCCTCAACACCCCCCCGCCGATGGCGCAGGGCATGCAGCCCATGGCCCCCGCGCCCTACCAGTGTGGCACCCCCTTTGTGGACAAGTACCCGCTGGAGGAGGTGGACCAGAGGAGCTCCAGCATCGCCTCGCTCCGCATGAAAGCCAAGGAGCACATTCAGACCATTGACAAGACCTGGCAGCCCATTTGATGAACGCTCCCCTCCGAGCTCCCCAGCTGCTGCTCCTGCCCCGGCGCTGGCTCGGCCCTGCGGCGGGCGAGGGAGGACAGCAGGTGCTCAGCAGGACCAAAGCTGGCACCGGGCAGGGATGCCAGGCTGCCTCTTCCCCACACTGACCCAGCACCGGTGGTGTCAGGGGAGCAAGTCGGGGTGCTGGCAGGGCCTCACAGCTGGGGGGAAGAGCTCCAGGAGAGCTCCTTTGCCTCTCCGAGGCACCAAGATCACCTGAGGACCTGGCTGAGGCTCAGGCATCCCACTGTGCCAGCAGGCCACCCACCACACCCCAGCTGGACACCTCCTTTCTCCACAGCCCCTCCCCTTTCCGTTATTATTAATTTTTTTTTTTTTAATGATTCAGATTTAAACAAAACTGAACAGAAAGCTGTAGTTTTGTAGGGAGTACTTGATGGGATGTTTTAGCTGCGTTGGGGCACGCTGCTGGTCATGCCAGGAGGTGCGCCAAGAGCACGGGTGTATTGTGAGTAAAGAGATAAGCTGGATGGCTGCTGCATGCTGGAGTCGGGGCTGTGGGGCCGCGGTCGGGCTGTGCCCTCATTAGCACGGCATGGCTGCCAAGCCTCTGCCAGAAAGGAGCTTTCCGTGCGGGCACAGGAGCACCATCCCTGTGCACCCTCCTGCCCTGCTCCCTTGGGATGCTGCGTGCAGGGCTGGGCCAGGTCCAGGCACAGATGACCTGGGACTGGCTTGTGCTGCTCCGTGGCCTCAACAGCTTGTCACAGGTCCCCTGCTCGATGGTCCCTTGGGGGCTGTGCCCAGTGCCCCCCGCCCCAACACTCCCAGAGGCACCAGTGGCTGAGGGCTGCCGGAATTATGCTGAGGGGAGGATGGGCAGCAGAGGGACCCTGGAGAACCCTGGTGAGAGGAGGCGGCCGGCTGTGAGCCCTGGACTCACCCCAACAGGGTTCTTGAGGCACACCACACCTGGCTTACCCCTTGCCAGTGTTCCTTGCCAGGTGGGAGCTGGGGGGTGGTGACAAGGTGCCATGTCCTCAGGGGTCCCCAGAGCAGCTTTGCTGCTCTGTCCCATCTGCCCACCCGCTGGAGCTCGGGGCACCAGCACCCTCACTGATGGCAAAGGCCAGCATGGCCCCAGCACATGGCTGAGCCCACAGTGGCTTTGAGGTGTTAAGCACAGCTGGGACAGCAAGACAGGGGGGCTTATTCCTGGGTGAGTGAGTACCCCGGGTCCCTGGGATGCCCTGAAGTGTCCTAGGTTCCTGGGGTGTCCCAGTCCCTGGAGGAGCCGAATGAGGGACAAGCCACCCCCCACCAAAGGTTTTCCCCAGAAAATCTTCCCACTCTGGATCTGCCAAGAGTCCCCAGCCAGGGCTGTGCTGGGGCAGCCTCATCCCCACCGCGTGCCCCTGGCCCAGACCACGCTCAGTGCCAGAGCCCCCGCCTGCAGTGCGCCCAGCCCGGGCTCTCACCCCGACCCAAACTCCCCGGGGCCGGACTCTGACGTCTCCAGAGCCCCGGGGTCGGGCGGGTCTGGCCGGGATGCCAGCGGGCCAGGCGAGGCACTGACCCCAGCGAGACCCTTCTTGTGCCCCGTCCCCCGGCTGCTGCTGCTCGTCTGTTTCGTTAGCGACAATTAAACCTTTAACAACCCATTAAACGCATAATCGATGCTCCCCGGTTCCCCGGCCCAGCTAATGGGGCGAAGCGCCCCGGCCGAGGCGAGCTCCGGCCGGCAGATAATGAAGCAACGGCTGCGGAAGTAATGGGGTTTGATCCGGGGGACGGGACGCGCTCAATGGGGGCTGCGCTTTTCACATGACATAATTGCCGAGGCTGGCGCCAGCCCGGGGCACCCCTCGGCCTCCCGAGCGCCAACAAAGGCCGGCTGGCGCTGGGAGCGGCAGCGCCGCACCCCCGGCTCGTTTGATCGGAGCCTAATTGGGGCGAAGGTGCTCCCCCGGGCCGGCCCCGCAACTGCCGCCCGAGAGCGCGGAGGGGCCCCGGCAGCAGGATGGATGCGCCGCCCCGGCTCCTTGGGGCTCGGGGTTGTGCGAATGATGGAAATGAGCTGTTTTACCTGGGGTGGCACAGGGAATGTCGGGGTACCCGCACTTGGTACCCTCCTTCCCTCCCGCGGGTGCGCCCGGTGCTGCGCTGCACCGCCTGCAGGAACGGGCGAGGTTTCCGACCCCAAAAATGTCATTTAAACGCAGGGAGGGCGCAGAAGCACCGAGCCGCCTGCCCGGATCACTTTATTGGTGCTTTCCCCGGTGGATACCCACTGGAGCCTGCCCCAGTATGTGGGAGTTTGTGTGGGAAAAATTCAAGCAAAAAGGAATTTCCCCCCCCCCCCCCCCCCCTTAGATTCCAGTCCTGTCCTGAAATTGCTCACTGCCCAGATGGGGCCGGTTCCTGGGACTGTACTGTGAGGAGTGGGTGCTGCTGGGAGCACTGGGGGTACCAGGGGGTGCTCCCACCCCCTCGTGGCCGAGCAGGAGCCCTCCTGCTCTCACCCCTGTAATCTCCTCCCGCGGGATTTGCCCCCTAAGCTGCTTATTTCTCTCTATTTCTCCCAGGCCTGAATGAACCTAGCCCTGCCCTGGCACGACGCCTCGAGCCCGCTGAGCCGTGGTCTCTGGCACTCTGCCCCTGCACTGCCTGGTGGTGCCCTGGCATGTGGGGCTGGCACTGCCCAGGGACATGGGGCTGGCACTGCCCAGGGATGAAGGGGTGGCACTGCCCAGGGATGAAGAGGTGGCATTGCCATTCCCAGGAATGGGGAGGTGGCACTGCCATGCCAGAGACATGTGGGTGGAGCCTACAGTCCCTGTTGTGCTGTGCTGTGAGACCTGCACCCCTTGGCAGAGGCCAGGATGGAGGCCAGCCTCTGTGCATGTCATCTGCACCCCGTCCATGCCCTGGCCCCCCAGCAGGACAGGCATGGTGCCAGTGGACTGCGGTGATAGGGTTGGGGCCTCACTGTCCCTCTACAGGGTGGGGCCCTCAGGGCTCAGGTTCTCCTCAGGAGTGTTGACCCATGAGCTCTCCCCTACCCCCCAGCTCCCGGGGGCAGAGGGGCAGAGGGGGCTGTGGGCTGGTGAGGGGGGGGCCGCCCACTGCAGGTTGAGCTTGGCAATGAGCGGCCGCCCCACGTTGACCCGCTGCGACTCCTCCACAAAGTCATCCATGCCCTGGTAGCGGTACTGCAGGCACACGGTGAAGGCCAGCTCCTGCTGCAGGGACACCAGCTCCATGGGCTCCTGCCCTAGCACAGCCATGGTTACGTTGTGCCCCCAACACCGGCCCCCACTCGCCATGGCTCTTACCTGCAGCTTCTGCAAGCCACAGATCCGGCTGTAGAGGCAGCAGGAGGGGCAGCCGAGGCTCCAGACGGGTGCCAGCGGGCTGCCCAGCTCCTCTGGGCTCTCCTTGTTGGTACACTTGAGGTCCACATCCAGCTCCTGCTATGACGGCATCCACGTGAAGACCACCACAGCTTCCCCCCCGTTCCCCAGCGTTGCCCTGGTGGGGGCTTCAGCAGCTGCTCCCACCTCAGGAATATCAGTGAGCCGGGCCTCACACTTGGTGATGTCCTTAGGGGCAGCCACCACACGCGTGTAGATGATCATAATGTTGGAGAACTCGGCAGCGAAGCCCAGCTGGACAGTGACACCACAGTCAAAGCAGAGGTGCTGGCTCTCCGGCAGGACTGGGGAGGGGACAGGGAGCACAGGGCTGGGACCTGCAGGGGCTCAGGGCTGGAGCTGTACCCACAGGTGAGGTGGCTGCTGGATCACCCCAGAGCAGGGCTGCCAACAAGTTGTTGCTGTCTCCCGGCTGGTGGCTCTGTGCCGGCAGTTTCTCCTCCAGGTAGGAGGAACCCAGCAGATGTTCACAGCCTCTCTCTGCTCCTGGGGCTGTCCCCCCTCTAGATGCCAGCTTGGGACAGGGTGGCCATGACTCACCGTGAGCCTTGGCCCACTGCAGGTTCCTGGCAGAGGACTCATCCTGGCCTGGGGGGCGGATGGGGTCTGTCAGAGCTCGTCTCTCTGAGAGGTTGCTACGGAGCTCCAGTGCCTGCCGGCCCCGTGTGATCTCCAGAGTGCCCATGTCTGCAGGGGCACAGGGTGTTGGCAGGGGCTACCAGGGGGGTCATTGTTCCCCACTGCTCCTCACTCACCCTCGGCCACCTTGTCCAGCAGCACCGTGATCTTCTCATCCTCCAGCAGCCAGCGCTTGAGGAAGGTGACAAAGATGCCATTGGAGAGCTCATCCTGGCTCAGCTCATAGGCTTCGGCATCTGCACACCTGCAGGGACAGGGCAGTGATTGGATCTGTCATGGGGTCTGGCACTCCCTGGGAACTGGCCCCCAACAGGATGACAGCCCTAAGGAAGGCAGAGCTGGGTGTCCAGCACTCTTCCTGTTCCTATCACATCATCTGGCCACTGTGCTGGGGACAGGTGAGAGCACGGCCAGATCCCAGATGCTTAAAGCATCACCTGCCCAAACCCCTGTGCTCTGGAGGAGTCTTGGAGCTTCATGGCAGCAAGTGCTGCCCAAAGCCAAGCAGTGCCATGGGCACCTCCCTGCCCTGTGAGGGACTGAGGGCTGCTGCTTGCCCAACCCTTCCAGCATCAAGGGTGGACGGATGCAGCCGTGGGGGTCTGAGCCCCTGAGCTAGGCAGGGAGACTCAGCCCCACTGCCTGTGCCAGGGGATGGTGGGAGGGGACCCACGTGGCATAGCCAAAGACGATGTTGGCCGTGACCTCCAGCGCCCCAACCTGCGGGATGATGTCATCATTGAGGTTCCTGCAAGAGAAGAGAAGCTGGACAGAGTGAGAACCTGTCCCCCCTCAAAACCCACCCCAAAGCAGACCAGACTTTGAGGGCTGCTCTGCGTCCCTCTGCCCACCCACTACAGGGTTTGCTAGCTCAACAGGGGCAGTGAAGTCTTGGGGCATTTAGACAAAGACAATGGGTTTAGATGGCACCCTGGAGGTGCCCCACTACCCGCCCCCAGGAGCCACCACCAACAGGTCCCTGTGCTGGCTCTCCCCACGCAGCAGCTGGTCCCCAGGTGGGTGGCAGGGCTGGGTCACCTCTTGCGGCACATGTCAAGCAGGAAGATGTTGAGGCCAGTGTGGCGCTGCTGCATCTCCTGCAGCACCTGCTGCACGCACAGGCAGTGCTCTGACGTGTAGGTGCTGGGCGCGTCGATGGGTACCATGAAGCTGTTGCCAAAATTTTCATAGCCATGCCCGGCATAGTAGAGCAAACCTGCTGGGGGAACAGAGGGCAGGTGACATGGTGACATCCCCTGACCTGCCAGCACCTGCTTCTTGCCTGGCTGCACCCAAAGACTCCACCGCATAAAACCACCCAGCTCCCCCTGCGCTGGAGCTACCCTGGAGGGTGCTGTCGCACCATAGACACCCTTGTCAAGGAGGAGGAGGAACTCATCGACAGCCATTTGCATCTCAGCCTTGCGCAGGTCCAGCAGGGACACCACCTTGAAGTCGAGCTGGCACAGGAGGGCACCGAGGGCGTGAACATCCACGATGGGCGCCTGCAGCTGCTTGTGGTACAGGTAGTGCATGTTGCCAATCAGCAGCGCCACTTTGTCCGTGGCTGCAAGGATGGGAGAGGGAGGTGTTGCTACAGAGGGGGACACACCTGCTCTCTATGCTGCCCACAGCCCACCGAGGTGACACCCAGCTCTGGCCAGCATCATGGTGCCTGGGTACCAAAGTACCCTATGGCATCCCTGCCTCACTGATCCCTGAACCCTCAGGTTATGACTGAGAGCTAGGGCTGGGGATTTGGGTTGAGGGTTAAGGTGCTGATCTGCTCTCCTAATTCAGATTGGGGCTGGGCTGCTGTTTCACTCTTCCAGTATGCTGCACCCAAAGTATTACTGGCCAAGTAAAGCCTTATGCGGTGACAGTAGTGACACTGGCAACAGTCACAGCCCCCCAGGGCCACCAGCCCCTCCTGGGCAGGCTCTTACCATACAGCTGTCCAAGGCTGCCATGCTCTTGGGAGCCTGGGAAGAGAGAAGTGCTGTGCCATGATCCTTCAGTGCTAGGGGAGCATGGCGGGCAGAGCAGCACAGACCTGTCCACTCTGCTCCCACCTACCTCCATCCCCCTCCTGCCAGGAGCCTCCAGAGGTGAAGAGCCGTGGGCCTGTGGCAGAGGGGATGTCAGGGACCCATTTGTATGACATCATCATCCCAGCATGGGCTGCAGTCCCCCCAAAACTGTGCAGCCATGAGGGCTTTCCTGGGAACAGAGCAGGTGGGGGGGTCACAGAGGTTTGTCTGGGGCCCTCACCAATCTCCACATCCACCTCCTGGCTCCACACCTCGTGGAAGAGGTTGAACACGTGGCAGGAGTAGCTCCCCCGCTCGGCTGTTGTCACCAGCTTCACCTGCCAGCAGAGCAGAGCAGGCTTGGGCAGTGTGCCAGATCACACCGCACTGTGGCACACTGTGCTGTGCTATACCATGCCGTGCCATGCCAGAGGTCCCTCCATACCTGGAACTGGGGTGCCTGTGCCCCTTCCACGGGGCGCCGGTTCCTGAACCACTGGTACTGGGGTGGGGGGTTGCCAATGGCTCTGCACTCCAGCACCAGCGTGTCCCCCTCAGCCAGGTGGCACGGCTGCGGCTGCCGCAGGATCTGCAGCCCTGCCATGCTCGGGCAGTAGCCACTGGCTGGGGAAGGGAAGGGTGGCGAATTAGGCAGCCAGCCATGGAAGCACTCTGCAGCACTGCTCCAGGCCCCAGGTTCTGCAGCCACAGCCTCTGGCACCCATGAGCCAGCAGGCATGAGGAGAGCATGTGACTCCTCTGTGGGCACTATCACCCCAGCAAGCCCAGAGACCTTCACAGCTGAGCCAGGGCCTTACATGACAAATGATACCACTCAGGACCCATCCCTGTCCTGATGGGGCAAGAGGTGCCTTGCAGGAGATATCCCAATCTGGCAAGTGGTGCCCCTTAGCTGCCAGCCCAGGGACAGAGATCTCAAGACCCACCTGAGCTGGGGCTGCTCTTCTCCACCTGCACATGAGCCCACCTAGAGAAGGTGAAGGTGGCCCCACAGTTCACTCTGCAGATGTACCACTGGCCTGCAGGAGTGGCTGTGTCGATCACCAGCTCTGGGGATGTGGCTCCAGGCACCTACAAGACAGGAGGAGGCCAAGGAGAAATGTGCTCCCTCACCCATGCGGGTCCCTCACCACAGCCAGGGTGCAGGGGCCCTTCTCAATGTGGCACAGTGGGACCTCACCTCCTGCCTCCCACAGAACCACTGGTACACGAGCCCTGGCGGGCCAGTCGCACAGCAGGTCAGGGACACCTGTGTCCCCTCCACCACCACCTGCGACTCTGGCTGCACCGTGATGCGAATCATGTCCTGAACTGCGGGAGAGGAGAGACCAGCCTGGGCTGGCTGTCCCTCCTGTCCTGCACCACCCCACACCATCCAGTCCCATCCTATCTTGCCTCACCCCCACCCACCACAGATTCTCCTCTCCCAGCCCATCCCATCACATCCCACGCCTCTGTCCTGTTCCAACCATCTCATCCCACCTTGTCCCACTGGCATATTCAGTGCTATCCCATCCACACATCTCATTTTGTTTCAGTCTGTCCCATCCCACTCTGCTCTATCCTATCCTACCCCATCTCATCCCATCCCACCCCAATCTGTCCTGTCCCATCCAATCAGACCACACCCCATCCTATCTCATCCTGTTGCATCTATCCCACCCCATCCTGCCTGCCCAACACCTCGCTACCAGAGCAAGACCCCCAACAAGAACAGCTGTTCTTCACCCCCATGCCCATTTCCTCTTGCTGAGCCCCTGCCCCCGGGGTTCCCCTGCACGCCCCGGTCCCGCTGCCCGTCAGTACCGGCGGAGCTGAGCACCCGGCAGGCCTGTTCGTGCCCCATGCGCTCCAGGCAGCCCAGCAGGTACCGGAGGGTGCAGTCGCGCTCGGCCAGGAGCTGCAGCAGGCACTGTGTGGGGCTGCCGCGGGGCTCCAGCACCTTCAGCGAGCACATCTCCAGCTCCTCCACACTGCAAGCACCCGCAGCCGTCAGAGCCCCAGCCCCCTCCCTCGGGGCGGATGGGAGCCCAGCCCGGGTGGGAACTGACCCGTGCGTCCTCTCTCTGCCCCCGGCAGAGCTGTGCCCATGGCAACCCGGTCGGGGACAGCCCCCGGCAGGGCTCCCCCAGCCTACCTGCACCTGAAGCGTTTCTCGGCCCCGACCAGCTCGGCCAGCTTGCGCCAGCCCCGGCCGGCGTTGTCCAGCAGCTCGCACAGCCGGGCCACCACTTCCTCGCCCAGCGAGCCGATGGGCATGCTCCAGTCCCCCATCGCTCCTGGGGACACCGAGGGGACGAGCTGTCAGTGTGTGATGGGGTGCCAGGCCCCGTGCCCCACCGGACCGCTCTGGGCACAGAGTGACTCAGAGGAGAGCAGTAAGATCCCTGGTGTCAGGAGCCTGAGGAGGTGCCGGGACCTGGCTGGGCGGCGCTGCTGGATCTGACCACCGGCAGCCAGCCAGGAGTGACACACATTGCCACTCTGCGAGCTGGGTGGCGCAGGGGACTCCACTCACCTCCCAGCCTTGGGCAAGGAGCCAAAGTACTTTAGCCTGGCCCCAGGAAAGGGACCTTTGTGGAATGGGGTCCACAAAACTAGAAGGAGGGAATAGCCCCCATCACCTTCCCTGTCCTTTCAGGTGCCACAGAGAATGGGGCCCCAGTACCCCTCTCCTTCTGGCAGAGGCCACAGTGGGGCAGCAGCAGCCCCCTTGCTGTCACCAGGCCTCTACATGGTGGTTCTGGAGCCACATGCGGGGCCTACAGGAGGGTCAGCATAGGGTCCACAGGGGTTTTGGGACTGGGACCCAGCTCAGCTTGCCCTGAATCCTGGGAAAGGTTTGTGTAACACAAACCATCTGGACGGGGCAGTTCCCTCCTCCTCCCCTCAGGTCCCTTCCCAAGAACCCACCCCAGAAGGACTCTTGTCCCCAGAACTATGCTGCCCAGAGCAGCTGGGTGATACTCACCCAAGCAGGGGGCTCCAAGACAGAGGACAGGGACCCAGGTGCTCCGTCTGCTCACCTGCTGCTGGATTTGGGATCTGAACACACTGGGGGTGATGAGGGGAGGGTGAGCTGCAGGCCCAGCAGGGATGGGCACTCACCGCAGGGTGTAGCCAAGCCTCATCAGCTCCCAGGCTGTGCACTGAGCAACGCACAGAGGAAATGAGGGTTCAGCCCAAAATCACCCCCGCGCTGCAGCACAGCACTTCTGCTTCCCTCCCTCTTCCTTCCTGTTGTGCAGCACATGGGCGCAGAGCTGCCACCCCCCGCCGACAGCCCCGGGGGAGCTGGGCACAGCCCAGCCCTGTCACAGGGCACACAGCACCAGGGCCACCACCAGGCAAGGCAGAGGCTGTACTGTCCCTTCCTCACTGCAGGAACCCACAGGCACCTCTTTTCTCCAGAGCCCAACTCGAGCCCAGAAGGAGCTGCAGGGCAGTGAGTCCAAGGTGGAGGTGAGCTGAGGTGACTGTGGCACCTCTCAGCCAGGCGTGCCCAACACACAGGCAGAACGGAGGCCAGGGGAAGCTGCTGGGCTTTGCCAGGCTGAAGCTGCCCAAGGAGAAGCAGAGATAGAGCAGTGAGGCCTCCGTTGCTGTGGGGAAGACCCTGCCCCCACCGTGCAGCCCAGCCAAGCCCTGGCATCCCAGCACCACTGCTCTGACTGCTGGAGGAGAAAAGGAAAGCATGGTGTCGGCATGGCACTGCAACAGGCCACCATGTCCCCTCCCTCACCTTGCCTGCTGTCCCACAGCACTGCCAAAGCCTGGCCCCCGTCCTTCCAGCCCCAGGGAGCACAGGCTGCTCAGACCCTGAGATCCACCAGCCGGGGACGCAGTAACATGGGTAGGTCATTCCCCACCCCACATCCCCATGGAGCCCACAGCCATGGTACAGGCGGTGATGGAGCAGGACCCATGTGCAGTGTGGGCTCTCTCTAAGACCCAAAACCTGAGCTTCTGCAGTAAAAAACACACTGAGACCTCGCGGCCTGTGTTACCTCAGCCCTTGGCATGAGCTTGCAAAGGATCTGGGGTTGTCACAGCCTTTGTAACACGTATCAGCCTCACCAGAGATTTATTTCTTATTTACAGCAAGGAGAAGAGACTAAGAGCCAGGGCAGGTCCCAGCGCCACTTGTGCTGGCATGCAGGGAAGCCCCAAGCTCAGCAGCACCTATAGCTTCTTGCCCTTCTTCAACCTGTTGCGCTGCCATGTGTTGTACTTCCGCAGGCGCCTCCAATACTCGAGCGAGTCGGGGTCCAGCTCCTCCAGCTTCTTGGGGGGCCCAAGGTGGATCTTAAAGAGCCTGGGGGTGAATGCAGAGGGTGTGAGGCTGCGGGAAGGAGGACAAAAGGACAAGCGCAGGACAGAGCAATGGAGATGAGTGACCAGGATGTGCAGATCCCTCACCCCACATCCACAGTGCAGCCACTCCCGTCTCCTGACCCTGTAGAAGGTGTCTAGGTTGCAGAGGGGCAGTCTGCCTCCTCGCAGAACACTTCCCTGTCCCTCTTACATAGCTCTGTGCCCCTGGGATGGCACCTCTGGGACACAGAGGGGAGTGGGGCAGCACGCACCAGTCGGGGTACTCGGACTCGGGCTTCAGGGCCACCTCCGGACCCTCCTTGAAGTAGTTGACCCCCATGGCGTGGGTGGCGAGCATGGTGGGGTCGGTGCACACCTCCGGCCCCTTCAATGCCTCCTTCGGCACACCCTTGCCTTTGGACTTGGCGGCTGTGGGGAAAAGGGCAGGGCGAGGGTAGAGTGAAGGCAGGGTGAGGGCAGGGGGTGTGCCGGGGTTGAAGGACGCAGGCAGGGGAAGGGATGGAGACTCGAGGGCAAGGGCATGGTGGGGCGCTAACAGGGGCCGGGGCCGGATGAGAGTGGGAGCCACAAGAAATGGAGCTGGGCCGGCGGCACTACCGGGGAGGGCCCTGGGACCGGGACACGGGGCCCGGAGCGCGGGCAGGGCAAGGTCAGTACCAGGGGCGAGAAGCGCGGGACCGGTGCACGGAGGGACGGAGGGGGGGGACGGACGGGACCGGGACCGGGACCGGGACCGAGGAGCGTGGATCGGGGCGGGTGCCCAGGCGGGCCTCACCGGGTTTCTTGGCGTAGCCGCGGGCCGGAGCGCGAAGCACAACTCCCGCCGCCCGCAGCAGCCCCCGGGCGGCCATGGACGCGGGGCACGGCGGGACCGGGGCGGGGCCGCGGCCGCGCCTGCGCAGGGCGAACGGAAACGGCGGCGGGACCGGCCCGGCTCGGCCGGAGGCGCCGGTAGTGACCGAGTCCGCCCGGCCCGGGCTCCTCCTAGGCCGCCGGCCCCATGGAGACCGGCACCACCATGGACTTCCAGGCGGCTGCGCTCCATGCCTCCGGCGGCGGCAGCGATGAGAGCGCGGAGCCGCGGGCCATGGACACGGAGGACGGACCGGACGCCCCTGAGCGCTGTGCGGGCGGCGAGCGGCCGGAGGAGCCCTCCCGTACCGCCCCGCAGCCCAGCAGCGGCTCCGGGCCAGAGGGGCCGGGGCCCGCCGCTGCCCCGGAGCTCGCGGGAGGCGCGGGCGGACGGACCGAGCTGTGCCGGGGGTCGGGAAGGGCGATGGAAGCGGAGGCGGTGCCCGAGGTGCCGCAGGGCTCTGCCCGCTGGGAGCCCGGCGCCGGGAGCGCCCCTCGGGGCACGGGACGCTCCCGGACTCCCAGCAGCGCCGACCCCGCGGGCATGGAGCTGGATGAGACTCCCGAGCCCTGCTCCCGCCCCGCACCGAGGGCCGAGTGGACCGAGGATGTGGAGGACGAACCCTCGGAGATCCAAGGACTGCTGGCTCAGCTTGAGACCCTCGATCCCAACTTCCGTGACTGCCCATCCGCCCCAGAGCAGGGCTCATCATCCCCCTCGGGCGCTGGTGCCCGGCGGGGCCGCGGGCAGTGCCCGGGCAGGTGCGGGCCGTGCCCGCTGCACGTAGCCACGGGCCGGGGCCTGGCGACGCGTCCCTGCTGCCCGCAGCACTCCGCCTGCGACCGGCCCTGCCACGGGCTGCTCTTCGCCGAAGCTGACCGGGAGGACTTGCTGAGCCTCCTGTGCTACGAGGGGGGACTGCCCAAGGCTGGTGCCGAGACCCCCTTGGCCCACTCCGATGTCCTGACTGGGACCAACCTGGAGATGCTGCAGGCTCAGGAGGAACCAGCCGCTGTGGAGAAGCCTGAAGGGCTGGGGAGGCCAGAGAGCTCAGAGGAAGAACCTTCTGGCAGCTGGTGTTATGGAGAGGGGCTTTGCGAAGACAATTCTGCCTGTGACGGTGCTTGGGAAGGTTCCCCGGAGCCGGCATGGGCAGCCCTGCCTTCCGCTCTGGTGCCCGGGACAGAGCAGCCACCTCAGGGCGCTGTGACTGTGAGTGCACTGCGCCTTGGGCAGCCATAGGGCAGCAGGAGCTGGGATATGCTCCTTGGCTCTGACCCCTCCTGGGGTCTGGGATGGGGGCACAGGAGAGCCAGGGACGACTTTGCTCAGGTTTTACAGGGCCTTGCACTGCGAGCTTGCCCGGACAGGACCCTCGGTACCAGCTTCAGCCCTGAATGCATGCTTGCGTGGCTGGCTGATTCATGTGTGCCCTGGGGCGGAAGCTGGTGGGTCCAAACAGTTCCTCTGGTCCTGGGATCCTGTGCCATCTTCCCCTCCAGCCCCAGGACCCTGTTCCTCCCTGTCCAAACCTGGGACCCTGTGCCATTTCCCCCATCCCCAAGGACACTCTGCCCTTCCTGTCCCACTGCTCCAGGGCCAGGCAGGCTGAATCCCTTAGATCCCGGCCACAGCCTCACTTGCTCTCTCATTGCTTTGCAGGACAGGGAATCCCCATCATCCTGCCCAGCCTTCAAAGAGGGTGAGTTGCTTCTGTTCTCGAGCAGCAAGAGCATCCAGGAGTCCTGCCCCACCTGCTCTGGGTGTGGTCCGGGGTCCCGGTTAGGGAGGGAACAGCAGCTCTGCACCCACCCAGAGTGGGTGCACCAGGCTCCACGTGGCTTGTTTGAGGCTTTGCTGAAGAAATGGAGGTGTGTCAGGGTTCAGGGAGGGGGGTATACATGGGGAAAGGATGCCATGTGTTCCTAAGGGAAGGGGGAAGCAGCCCTGGTCCCCCAGTGATGCCAGGTGCCCATGTACCAAGCACCAAGCTGCTTCATTGTGTGTAGGAATGCAGCTAACAAGGCAGCAGGAGTTGGTACCCCCAGTTTCAGAGGTGGGGGAGCAGCCTCTGCTCAGTCCCTCCCAACACCTCAGTTCCAGGCCCTTGTGACCCAGAGGACTTGCTGGATGGTGTGATTTTTGGGGCCAAGTACCTGGGCTCTACGCAGCTGGCCTCGGAGAGGAACCCCCCGACCAGCGTCCGCATGGCACAGGCCCAGGAGGCCGTGGACAGGATCAAGGTGCAGGAGGGATGGGGGGGCATGGCTGTCCCGAGCCTTGCCCCCTATGGGTGTGGGGCAGCGCCCAGGATCTGCCTGAGGGCACCTGGCTGTGGGGCTGGGTCCCAGCAGGGTCCTGTGACCTCTCCATCATTTTGCAGGCACCTGAGGGGGAGTCCCAGCCCATGACGGAGGTGGATCTGTTTGTCTCCACACAGAGGATCAAGGTGCTCACTGCTGACACTCAGGTGAGCAGGAACAGCAGTAACTACATGGCTCTGTGGCTGCTTCAACATTCCTGTTTGGTCTCAGGATCTCAGCTTTGCTCCCACGCCAGCAGGGTCTTGCCCAGTGATGGCCTATGGATGAGGACACATGTCTGGGAGGGGACATGTCACTTCATAGCCATCCTGTATCATGTCCTTGCCTCTCTGGGTGGCTGCACAAGCTGCTGGGAACCCAGACTGAGCTCTAGGGCACCCAGGCTTGAAATCTGGAGAGCTCTTTGCCTCAGGATTAGTTTCTGCATTATAGCAAGAGGGAAGAGCTGCCCTGTCCCCTGGCAACACCCAGGGACACAAATGAGTCCTTGATGAAGGATCTGTTTGTACTTTTTGGCACAGACATGGTTTCTGCCCAGCATGTGCTGGGCAGCTGTGCCACATCCAACCATAGCCAGACCCTTCCTGCTTGCAGTGCCTGCAGGCTTACAGTGCCCACGTGGTCTGACAGCCCCGAGGGGACTGAACTCTCTGCCTGTTCTCCTTGCCAGGAGGCCATGATGGACCACTCCCTCCAGACCATCTCCTACATTGCTGACATCGGCTCCCTCGTGGTGCTCATGGCGCGTCGGAAGCTGCCGCAGCGCTCGGAGGTGGCGGAGGAGAAGCGGCTCTACAAGATGATCTGCCACGTCTTCCACTCGCCTGATGTGAGGCAGCACACGGGTCCCTGGCGTGGGTGGGTGACCCTGGGGACCTGAGTCCCATCCCAGTGTGATGACTGGGTGTTCCGGGCTGGGGTTGCAGCAGAGATCCCTTCCTCCCCACTAGGGAGAGGCAGAAACACAGCCTGAGCATCTCTGTGCCACGCAGAGCCCCAGTGAGTAAAGTGGAGGGGAGGGTTAGCTCCGCACAGAGGGCCATTCCAGCAGGGAAGGAGCCAGGACACCCTGGAGCTCCCAAGGACTGTTCCTGTGCTGGGCACTGCAGGGCATTGGGAGCTGTTGGCTCCAGACCTGAGCCACAGGCAGGAACAGTCCCTGTGGTTCTCCCAGGCCCAGGTCGTCGCCCAGGCCATTGGGCAGGCGTTCGGTGTGGCCTACCAGCGCTTCCTGGAGGCCAACAGCATCAACCCCAGCGAGCTGAGCCCGCGGCAGTACAGCCGTGCCCTGGAGGACCAGGAGCAGTACAACACAGAGCTGACCCACTTCTCCCGGCAGGAGAACTGCAAGGATGTAAGAGCTGCTCCGAGGGGTGGGGACAATTTGGGGAACCCACTGGCGCCTCTGTGTCATCCACCCCGTGGCTCCCTGTGTAGCTGAGGTGCTCCCTCCAAAACCCAACCCCATCCCAGCCTGCTGTGGGCTGGGACACGTGCTCCATGGCTCTGGTGGAGGTTGTGACCGTAACCCGCCTGTTCTTCCCCCAGGTGTGCATCCGGAAGCAGAAGGGGGAGATCTTGGGCATCGCCATTGTGGAGTCGGGCTGGGGCTCCATCCTGCCCACCGTGGTCATCGCCAACCTAATGCACGGGGGCCCCACAGAGCGCTCGGGCGAGCTGAGCATTGGGGACCGCCTCATGTCGGTCAACGGGACTAGCCTGGTGGGGCTGCCCCTGGGCACCTGCCAGAGCATCATCCGGGTGAGCCAGGGCAGGGCGACCTCCTGCCTCATCCCATGGAGGAGATGGGGACTGGCCTGAATGATCTGGGAGTGTCTGTGACACTGGGATTACCTTGGGGCCCCCAGCTTTGGAGACAGGTGTGCAGAGGTCATACCTGTCCTGCAGGCTGTGACAGTTCCTGCTCAGAGTGCTTGGAGGAAGGCAGGAGACAAAGGGACAAAGGTGGGAAGTGTACTTGCTGTGGCCCCACCTGAAAAGGAGAGTGGAGGAGGAGGTGGGCACCTGTCCTGAAGGGAACCTGTTGCATCATCTACCTCTCAGTAGGACAGGAAGGAGCTGAAAGCAAGTACAGCACAGCCTCAGGGTCAGGGATGTCTTGGGCTGGGTTTGTAAATTCTTGTCCCTGGATTTGCATTTGCAGTATCCTTTTGTGTGCCTCAGTTTCCCCATTGAAAACAAGTTGCTAATCCTCAGCCCTTGAATGAGCAATTCGGGTGTTGGATGGTGGGTGCTGCTGCCTATTATCTGTTCCCAACAAACCTCTCCTGAGAAAAGTAGGTTGGGTTAACATTTAGCAATGCAATCAAATCCACACTCAACACTCACCACAGCTGGCTCAGCGAGAGGCTAGAAAGGCTCCTTTTCACAAGGTTTTATTTCAGCGAAGTATATCACATGTGGCTGAAAGGAACCCAGCAAGAAAGAGAGCAACCATGTGGTGCAGGCAGCTTAAGAAGGGGAAGGGATGGGGAGCAGAGCTAAGGGCAGGGCAAAGGGGATTGGTCTCCTGGGGAGGGAGGGCAACCAGTGGTAGCAAGGCAGTGAGGGGTCAGGGCAAGGGGAAACGAAGGGAAGTTGCAAAACAGAAGTCCATGTGAGAGTCTGTATTATCCCCCAGGAGGACTGCATTGCACCTCAGCCAGTCTGAATAGCTCTCCAAAATCTGACCATGCCCCATCCCACCTTCCAGGAGCTGAAGCACCAGACTGAGGTGACACTGAACATTGTGCACTGTCCCCCTGTCACCACAGCTGTCATCCGACGCCCTGACTCCAAGTACCAGCTGGGCTTCTGTGTTGAGAATGGTGTGGTGAGTGCCTGTGGGATGGGAGCTGGGCCAGGGTCTACTGAGGGACAGGCAGAGCCAGTTGTGTCCAGGGACCAGTGTCCAGCTCCCCCACTGCATGTGCCTGCCCAGGCCGAGGGGTCACAGGGCTCTGCTGTGCACAGCAAAAAGCTCCTTGCAGCCTTTCTGCAGCACTGGTGGTTGTATCCCTCTTCCTGGTGCTCTTTGCTTTCAGAGTGGTGGCTTCTTCCTGGCTTTCTGGGCATGACCTCAGTGACAGTTGTTGCTGTCCCCTGTGCCCAAGCTATTCCCTGCCCTGGGCTCTCCTGTGGCTCTGTTAGGAAGGCAGAGAGGGGCATTCCTGGGCTCAGTGGGAGCTGGGTGGGTGGGTGGCACGGCCACCTCACACACCATCCAGTGCTCCTCCAGGACTGGAGATATGGGTCTCTCCTGTTGCCCCAGGGAGCAGCTCAGTCTCTGCAGCCCCAGCCTAAGGGGAGCAGGAGGGTTCATTGAGTCAGCTGGGGGACAAAATCCTGGGGGCTGCCCTGGCCCCAGCCCAGCACATCACTGGTGGCAGCAATGCACAGGAACATCCCTGCCCTCACTGTGTGCCTAGGGGCTGGAGGAGGTGTGCATCCCAGGCAGAGCTCTGGCTGAGAGCCTATGGGGCTGTGAGGGTTTGGAGCAGTGGTGACAGGGCTGGGCTGAGGGCACAGCCCTGCTCTCACAGTACTCCCCTCTCCCAGATCTGCAGCCTGATGCGTGGGGGCATCGCAGAGCGGGGTGGCATCCGTGTGGGGCACCGCATCATCGAGATCAACGGGCAGAGCGTGGTGGCCACACCACACGAGAAGATCATCCAGATCCTCACCGAGGCAGTCAGCGAGGTGAGCTGGGCCCCCACAGAGCTGTGCACTAGCACCCTCCAGGCTGGGGTCTCTAATCTGTGCCTCTCTGCCTAGGTGCACATCAAGACCATGCCAGCCTCCACGTACCGTCTGCTGACAGGGCAGGAGCAGCCCCTCTTCCTCTGAGCCACTATGCCTGGGGCAGGCAGGAGCAAGCCCAGGGCTGCAGGGGCAGGACTGGCTCTGACTTCTGCCCCAGCCCTGCAGCAGAGCCCTCAGCAGGGCCCAAGTCTGCACCTCTTTTGTTTTACTCAGGACACAGTGGGACACTGGGGGCTGATACCCAGCCTAAGCAGCATCAAGGCCTGTGGTGCCACGCTTCGGGCACCTCTCCCGCTCCAATTACCTCTCCCCCCTCACAGTGCCTGCACAGTGCCTGTCCTGCTGCTGCACAGGGTCCCTCACCTTGGCCTTGTGCTTGTGGGAGGAGAGGGGGCCCTATGTGAAAGTTCCCCCCACCCAGTCACTAACTATTGTACTTTTACACTCACCAACAGTGCCTTTCCCAAGGTGGGGATGGAGCTGGAAGCACAGCTCAACTCCAGAGCTCAGCCAGCACAGCCCCAGAGTAGCCGCACAGCCATGTGGGGGGGTGCACACTGGCACCCCTGAGGGATACCCAGCAACTCCCAGACTCAGCCTTAAAGGCAGAAGCACTCTTGGCACCTCCTCTACTCCTGTGGCTTGGCCAGAGGCCTGTTGGGCTGCAAACTCTCTATTAGACACATTGCACCAAGCTGGGAACCTGCCTCAGCTTGTCCCTGGTGTTGCCTTGAATCACTCTGCATGCACAGTCCAGCCCAGAGCCACAGCCCTTGGAGCAGCAGAAGGGAACATGGCATTGTCCAGCCCCATATCCCGAGAGTTTGAGACTGTGAGCCTTTTTGTGAACAGCTCTCTGGCCCCCAGGGCTGCAGCAGTGCTGACTTGGCTGTGCCTGTGTGCTTGGTTGCTCTAAAAATTAAAATTTTGGGACATATGGGAGGCTGCATTTGAGGAGCTGCAGGGGGACTGCAGCAGAGGTGGCTCAGCTCTGGGGAGCACATCCCAGGCCTGCTGTGGTGCCAGGCCCCAAGTCCTCCTGTGATGCCTCATTGTACACAGGGCCACTGGCTAGGGAGGTGCCTGGGTCCCAGCAGGACGACCCTGCTGCACAGTGTCCTCTGTATCCTGCCACCCAGCACCCCCAGAAACAACCCATCCTGATCCAAACATCCCTTTTATTCCAGTAGCAGTGGCTGAGGCCAGAAGGGAAGGAGGCATGTGGTAGTGCAGGCACTTGGTGATGCAGGATGTAGCAGGATTGGGCCCAGCCCAGCCTGGCCACAGGGGCACCACCTGAGCTGTCAGTTGTGCAGGGCTGTGGGAGGGCTAGCCTGGAGGGACAGGCCTGCTGTGGCACTACACATCTGTGGCTGGACCCCACTCGTAGCCTTCATCCTGGTCTGAGTCATCCCTGGCCCGTGTGAACCTCCTCCTCACTGCCTCATGTTCGTATTCCCTAGGGAACAGAAGGGTGGTGAGGGCTCCGTGTGACAGGGACAGTGCCCTTCTGGGACTGTCCCCAGCCCTGGGCAGCTGCCATCCCCACCGCGGGGCACAGGGTACCTGATGCTGTCATTGCGCCTGCCCTGCTGTGGCCGTTCAAGCACCTGGGGAAGAAGAGGTGGGAGAGGTCAGGGGCAGGACAGGGGCTGTGCCCCAACCTGGGGCATTTGTCCCTGGACACCCAGAGCAGGGCATAGACACACAGCTGGACCCTGGAGCAGCCAAAGGTGATGCCCACCGCTAGGCACTGTGCCACCCTCTTCTGTCCCACCTTGTACCAGTCTAGGACAACCCACCTGTTCACTCTGGCTGTGGCTTGGGGCCAGCTGTGTTGGCTCAGAGGAGTCCAGGCTCTGGCTTGGGGCCAGCTGTGCTGGCTCAGAGGAACGGGCCAGCCCAGGCTGGTCATAGGCATCCTCTGCCTCGCCATCAGTGTAGGCGCCCGCCTCCCCATCCGTGGTGTCGTCGTAGTCGCTGTTGGCTTGGCTGTCACATGTCAGATAGCCTGAGGCCACTGTGCTTGGTGGGCTCAGCAGCTCCAGACTGTCCGCGGTAGCTACATCTGCCTGAGGGGTGGGGATGACAGAGACATGGGACCTCAGCCATGGGGGGCCATGTGCAGCCCCATCACGTGCCTGGCTGCAGCCCCAGGAGGCCAAGCCTCTCCACAGAGAGCCCGTGCCCTATACCTGCTCTGCTGTTGTCCAGACTGGCTGGCTTTGCTGTGTCCTTACGATGTCTTGGATTTGCTCATACCATGCATTGCCACTGCCACTGAGGCTGATGGTGGCTGTGAAGAGGTGGCTGCAATACTTCTTCATCTTGTTGGCCTGGGCATAGAGGCGCCGGGAGCTCTTCCTGGAGTCGGGCGCCAGCCACTGCCGCATGGCCTTGATGCCCTGGCGGCTCTCGGGCTCGCAGAACACCACCACTGGGTAGTACTGCACGTAATTGAGGCGTTCTACAGCCGAGGGCGTGATGTCCAGCAAGGCGTGCTTGTTCTGGGGCAGGGCACAGCCATCAGCCCTGCTGGGAGCAGGGATGAGGGCCATGGGCTTTCCACAGGCTCCAGCTGGCTCCAAGGGCATGGCAAAGGTCTCACCTTTTCTGCGATCTGCCGCACCGAGTCCAGCTTGATGACCTTGGATGATGCCCCATCTCCAGGCACGCTCGCTGCAGAACACAGAGATGGGGCATGAGAGGGGCTGCACCTCTGACAGCCCCAGGCTGGGCATGGCTGTGCCCAGCCCCAGGGCTGTGTCCCTCAGGGAGAGGAGGGGAAAGGGCGAATTAGCCCAGGAAGGTGTTGGGGTGTCATAGGGAGGGAACCAAGGTAAAGAACTTTCACAGGGCCTGGCTGCTGGATATCATTTTCTCCCCAGCATGGGGGCACTTACGGGCAATTTCGAACAGCTCAGGCAGCTCCCTGCTCAGCTTCTGCACAGCGATGTCTGCGATGGGGCCCAGGATCACCACTGGCCGCTTGAAGCTGGCTGTGGGAGGACAGAGGTGCTTAGGGTGGCTGGGGGCAAGGGCAGAGCTCCCAGCACCCAAGCACCCAGCCCTGCTCCTCCATGGTGCCCATAGGCCTGCAACTAGCCCTGCTCCTCCCAGGAGAGGAGGGCCCATCAGCATCCACAGCAGGGCAGCCCCAGGAGCCATGTCCCCAAGGTAGGTCAGGCTGTCCTGGTGCCCACCTTCCTTGAGGACCACCCTCTCATAGGGTGGGTAGCGCCCCTGCTTTGTGAGGGCAGACAGGTCCTCCCGGCTCTTCCGCAGCATCTTCTTGGCTCCCCGCAAGCCCCGCAGCTTCCAAAACTCAGCCCTTGCCCCGGAGGGGTTGGCACCAGACGTGGCTTTCAGCACCGACTCCAGGCTGGCAATCTGCTCGGCCCTGGGAGAGGAGAGGGCTCAGGACCTGCAGCCTCTCGGTTTGAGGAGCAGGTCAGGAGAAGGTGGCACCTTTGCTCGGTGGCACAGCCAGGTGAGGCCATGCTAGACTTCTCCCTCTGGGACTTTGGACAACTTGAGGGTCAGCTGCCTTACCACCCTGAGAAGGGATTTCACCAGCTCCTGCTTCCCACCACTGTCCCACCAGCCCTCGCCCTGCCTCTCACTGAGCCCACCATCCATGTCCCTGGCTCACTTGGGAGCCTTCTCTAGCTCTCCTTGTCTAGGGGCTGTTCCTGGCTCCATCCCTACCTGCTCCGGTTGGGGATGATGCCCTTTTCCTGCTCCTGCAGGTCTCTGCCCATGCGCACAGCCAGCCAGCTCCCCAGCCTGCCCCGGTACATGGTGTCCAGCACGTGGAACACGTCCCCACGGACAAAGCTGAGCCCTGACGGCGTATCCTTCTCAAAGTCAAAGTGTGTCCGGATGTAGAACGAGTCACCCACATTGGACAAGACCATCTTCCTGTAAACTGAAGCCCAGGGCAAGAGGGACCATCAGGGGAGGAGATGGCTGAGGAAGAAGATGCTGGAGAAATTTGGGAAGGCACTAGGCTGGCTCAGAGGCTCCACAGTAGCCCTTGATGCTAAGAAGGGTATTAGGGAAAGGGTTTTCCTTTTCCTCTCATGGCACTCTCAGGCATGCTGGGGACAGTAGGATCTGACTTGCCAGCACATACTGGCCTCTCTAGGCTAAGCCATGGAGAGGCCAGTTTCTCTCCAGAAAGCCCCTGTGTTCCAGGAAGCCGAGGCAGAAACAGGGCTGGGATGGTCTGGTCCCCTCCCATCAGCACTGTGGAGGAGGAGAAGGAGGGGAAGAAGGACCACCCTGAAGGGACAGGAAGGGCCATGGCAAGTCCAGCAAGTCTGATGCTTGCCCAGAAGAGACAGAGGATGGAGAGGCTCAAGCCCAGGATGAGCCTTGTCACCACTCACTGTCCTGCTTGCTCTGGATCCACAGCGTGACCTCCTCGCCCGGGGGCAGGGCCATGAGATATTCCACAGCCTCCTCACGGGTCATGTTCTGGAAACTGGTGTCATTCACCTGCCACAGAAAAGCACTTGGACATGGTCCTGCCAGCAGGACAGAGGGCATGGGCACCAGCAGGGGACCCAGGGACAGCAGTGCCCAGGGCAGAGTGGGAGAGGGAAGTGATCACTGTCACCCTGGAGGTGATACCCTGGGGAGATTTTGGACCCAAAAGTGCTGGGGGCAGTCCAGGTGCAGCAGCATATGAAGCATTTCAGCCTCGGGTACCTGCAGGATCTGGTCACCTTCCTGAACACCCTGGCTGTCAGCTAGGCTCCCCTCCTGCACGCTCGACACGAAGATGCCCACATCGTTCCCACCCGTCAGCCGTAGCCCCACACTCTTGGCCTTCACAAACTGCACGACCCTGGAGCTGGTGCTGTACCTGCCACATGGAAGTACAGTCAGCCCAGAGGTGATATGCGTGGACAGGACAGGGAGGCGCTGACCCTGTCACCCCAACCCTGTGACACAGCAGCTCCTCATGTCCCCCAGCCATTCCCCTTGCCTCTTGCAGACATACCCGTCCTTGTGGGTAGCTCGGGCAGTAAGGCTGGTGTGGGGGCTGTGCCCATCCCGCTCTGTGGCTTCCAGAAGGTCTGCAGAAAGGAGAGCTGGTCTAGGAGCAGCAGCAGCTGTGCCGAGGCACAGGGAGCCCTGGCATGGCTCTGCTGGGGCTTTGGGCAGTGGAGATGCACAGGAGCCTGGAGCCCCCCCACTCACCTGGGCCCTGAGCATCAGCTACAGTCACCTTGGCCACAGGCTCCCTGTTCGATCGTCTCCTCTCCCTGGAAGAAGGTCGAGCAGGATTTAGGCAGGGAATGTGGGCAGTGGAGACAGCAGAGCAAAGCTGGGCATGGCAGTACCACCTCCACAGATACTGGCTTAGGAATGGAGAACCAGCATCCTCAGACAGGTGGAGAACACAGAAGGATCTGCCAGGGGCCAGAGGGGCTCATGGGGACAGTGTGGGCCTTACGGTGATTTTGTCCTGGCAGCAGCTGGAGATCGTGGGGAGGGCTCTTGAGATGGCGTATGGGACAGCTCAGAGTCAATGTCTGAGATATCTGCAGGCACAGGAAGGGAGATGCAGCAGTGGCCACGCAGCCCCCGTGGTGTGTGACTGACCCTGGCCTCACCACCGCGTCCTCTCACCGTCCATCCGGGAGCTGTCGCTCTGGCTGTCAACGTCAGGGATGTTGACCAGAAACTGCCGGTGGTCACGGAGGATGAGCAGGGTCAGGATCCCCTCTGTCTGCTCAATGAGCTGCTGGGTTTCAGCCAAGGACATGTCCTGGCTGGCTACCCCATTGATCTGGAGGGGCAGAGTGGGAGGCCTCAGGGCACCTGCTCCTGGGACAGTCACTCCCAGGAACACCCCACGGGGATGGGATACTCTGACTGCCATCTTCCTGGTCCCTTCCCAGCTCCTCCAGGCCAGCCCTAGCTCCTGCAGCTTCACCTATTCTGTGTCCCTGTTCCTGGCTGCTTCCCAATGTAACCTCATTTTGGACAGAGGAAACAGCATGGTTTGTTAACACCCACTTCTGCTTGCCTGGGGCTCTGCCTACAGGCAGGATTGCAGGACCCCTCAGACACCTGAGCCTCAGTTTTCCTTTGCCCTGGGGCCAGCACTGTCCTTCCATGCCCTTGCCTGATGCAGGGAGTCAGGCCCCAAGCAGGCCCCGGAGCTGAGATCTCCCTCAGTGGTAGCTGCTTTTCCCAACCGACTGTTTACCCCAGAGTCACTGTGGCACCAGATCCCAGCAGCCACAGGTCTGCCTGGACGAGGTGTGCAAACAAAGGGTCTCCCTCCCTTCTATTTCCTCCTCCCTAAATACTTTAGGCATCATTTTATCTGACAAACACCTGTGACTGTCATCCAGTGGGGACACAGACACACAGTGGGGAACCACACACCGTGGGGACAGTGGGGTAAACACGACCCCACTGTGCCAGCAGGACATGCCACCAGCCCTGGCAGCAGGGAGCTGATCCCTAGGACAGCGAGAGGGGCTGGGGCAGAGGCAGAACTGCCTCCAGCATGGCCGTGGCTGGGCCCTGGCAGTGACACCAGCCAGGGACGAGCCCTCCAAAGAGGGGCAGATGAGACTCCCAATGAGTGCCCTGCACCCCAGGGCCCCCATACCTTCAGGATGAGGTCTCCCTCCTGCAAGGAGTTGCCCTTGGCCGCCAGCCCGCTCTCCACTATGTGCTTGATGAAAAGTTGACTCCCCAGCTTCAGGCCATACTCTGCACCAGAGAGAGCCATGATGGTAGCAGAGTCAGGCAGATGCAAGACCCCCTCCAGGTCCCCGCTCAGCACTACCCCCACAAGCCCTAGCTCCCCTTGGGGTACTGGCAAGCCACAAAGCTGAGCTCTGTAGCCCCCAGCTGAGGGGAGGAGGTTTAGTGCACCCAGCATGGCATGCACTGTCCCCGTGCTGCAGCCAGGCCCTGGCACCCACCCAACTATCATCTCCTCCCTGGGGGAAGGCATGGCCAGAAATCAGGCAACAAGACCGAGGGACAGCAGGAGCAGGAGGGCCTCACCCTCATTCTGCTTCTGTTTCACCAGGACTGAGGTGATAGGCTTCATTGGCACATCCTGGCAAGGCAGCCGCTTGAAGCCCGACACCAGGGCCAGCCCGTTGGTGTCCCCATCCCGGCCAAAGGAGCAATGTTGGCCCCGGCCTCTCCGATCTGAGCCACTCTGCATCCAGTGGCTGCTGTCCTGGCTCCGCCTCCGGCTCCGTGACACCAGCTTGTGGTGGCGACGGTCATTGTGCTGGTGACCAGAGCTCCTCTCACTGGACGAGTCCCCATCGTAGCCCTGGCTGTGATCCAGGTCATCCCGGGAGCGGTGCAGCCTGTACTCCTCATCTGAGTCAAAGTGTCGGGGCACAGCAGGGGACCCAGGGCTGCTCTTGCTCACAGGGAGATAAATCTTCTTTGGTCTTTTCAGTGTCTGCAGGTGCACAGTGAGCAGAAGAGGATGGTGAGTACAGCTGTGTCTGCCAGGAGATGTCCCTGCAGCAATTCCCAAGCCTCAAACCTTGGGCACGTGTGCACAGGGGATCTGGGATGGGGACAGGCGCCACTGCAATAACCCATGGGCTTCTGGGCTTTATATGAGTCCAGATCCGGCTAGCTCAGACTCTAGCCCATACAGACTTGCACAGACGAAAGTAAGAGCCGAGAAGCTCTCTTCTCCACGTGGGCACGAGTATCCTGTTTATTGGCTTGGGACAGGACAGTCCTGGCAACGACGACCAGCCGGGTGGAAGACAGGGAGTGGCGCCCGTGCAGTGGAGTTTTATACCCACGGGAATGGGGGCGGGGAGAGAGGACCGCGGCCAATGGGATCCCATTGGGGAGGGGCGAGGGGAGGGGTAACCATGGGACAGACCACCAGGTGTGTATACCGGGGGGGTGTGTGAGGGGGGACCATGTGATGGGGGAGAGAAAAAAAACCATCCACGTGACCTAACATACTCAGTAAAAAATTCCCATCACCCAGTGCAAAACAACAACTAAATAAACTATTTAGTGCAATACAACACACCAGCATGGGCATGACGCCAGCCCCCATCCCACCACAGAGCACACTCACAATGTTGGCAATCTTGCCACAGGTTTTAAGTGTCTGGATGGCGACAGAGGATAGGACGTTCTCCATGGAAAGGCCATTCACCATCACAATGTGATCCTTCTTCCTGGGAGGGAAACTGCAGCTGAGACGCTGTCCCAGGCACAGCTCCCAGCCCAGGGAGCTGGTGGGGTGGTGAGTGTACCCCAAGGGATCCCATTCCAGCCAGGCAGGGCAACAGTGGTGCTGACCCCATCCCAGCAGGAGCGATTCTCCATCCTTCCCAGCCTTGCTGGCAGCGAGCACCCCCCTCTGGCCCCATGTCCCCGTGCACTCACTGGAGCTGACCCATTGCTGGTCCCCCAGACACCACATCTGAAACAAACACCGCTGTGTCCCCGGTTGTCCTGTTGGGACGGTCACGGCCTCCGGAGACAGCAAATCCAAAGCCCCATTGATGGTCCTGGTGGGCGTGGGCAGAAGGGGGTCAGGCAGAATTGACTCCACAGACCCCATCCCCTCCCACAGTGGGGTCACCCCAGGAGACACTCACCTTGCTCAGTGTCACCGTGTGCTGCTCCCAGATCACCATCTCCTCCATGGTGGGCACCCACCAGCACAAGCTGGGGAGGGTCTCGGTGGCAGGCGGACGGCTGGGGGGCTCTGAACGGCTCCTCTTTGCAGCTGCCGGCCCCTTCCTCAATCCAACATCAGGCTGCAACAAAGAGCAGCAGCAAAACTGAGCCATAAGCACCAGGGACTGTGAGGCTGCAGGGGACAGAGCCCCATGGGGCCAGGACCCTGGGACTGGCAGCTATGGCACACTCCAGCTAACCCTGCATGGCTCTGAACCCAGAGCTGCCTCTGTGCACCACGACATCACTTCCTGGGGATCCATCTCCATCCCCGCAGACATGAGTCCATGGAAGGGGGGATTTTACGCTGGACTCATCTCCATGGCCAGGACCCGCTGTCCATGCCATCTTCGTGGTCTGACTCCCCTCTGTCTTCCTGGAGCTGGCAGGCCTTGGGGTGCTGCTCTGGATGGTGTTTTAGTGCCTGTCCGACCACTCTGGGCTTCGGCAGCTCTGCCAACTGGTTTGGTAGCACCACTGCCCCAGTTTCACCATTTGATTTCTCTGGGTTTTCCCCAAATCCAGTGTTTTCCATCTAAGGCAGACAAGCCTGACTGACAGAATAATGTCCCTTTGAGGCTGAAACTTCTGGGATGGGCCCAGGAATCTCCACCAGCTCCTGATTCCCTGTAGGTAATGTCAGTATGAACCCAGAGAGACATGGGTTCCCAAGATGGTGGGAGACAGCAGGACCAGAGCCTCCCACCAGTTCCCGTGGGGTGGAACAAGGACAGGCCACTTAGTTCAGGGCCTCACAGAATCACAAAATCATCAAAGGAGGAAGAGGCCTTCAAGATCATCAAATCCAGCTGTCACTCCAACACCACCATAATCACCCCTAAACCATGTCCCCAAGTGTCCCATCCAGATGCCTCTTGAATGCTTCCAGGGATGATGACTCCAGCACCTCTCTGGACAACTTATTCCATTGCCTGACCACTCTTTCAGTGAAAAAAATTATCTAGCATCTAATCTGAACCTCCATTGGTGCAGTTTGAGGCCACTTCCCTCTGGTCCTGACACTTGGCAGAAGAGGCTGATGCCCACCTCACTACAATCTCCTTTGGGGAGAGCAATGAGGACCCCTGAGCACCCCTCTCCAAACTGCATGCCCTCAGTTCCCATGGCACCACACGGGCATGGTGTCTGAGGGCTCTGGAGTGGCTGTGCTGGGGCTGTGCTCATTCCTAACAGCCCCCAACACAGCTCAGCCACCCTCAGCCCTGCCAGGGATGCCTACATTGGTGCCACAGGGAGCTCAAAACCTCCACAAGCCCTTTGGGAATTGGCCACGGGGCAGCTTTGGTGGGACAGAGACACCTCGAGGGCAATGCCAGGGTGAAGCCACATCAGGGATGTGGCAGTGAGCAGCCAGCCTTGGACAAGTGAGGCAGCACAGCCCTGGCACAAGGACATCCCATGGGCAGCCCCAGATGGAGCAGAGCTGAGGCAGCCGGGGCTGCCCCCAAAATGAGACCAGCCTGAAAAGAGACCCAGCTCACTGCAGCCCAGGGAGGGCTGGGGGAGGCCTGGGGTAATCATTCACCTGACAGGCAGGCTGCAGCCACGGGTGTGGAGGGCAAAGTCCCCTCTGCGTCACCAGCTGCCGAAACCAGCCTGAGTGCCTCCCTGCCACTCAGGGACACGTGGGACCAGGGGGTAGCTGGGGCTGGGCAGGACCCCAGTGTGGCAGCACCCACTGTCCTGGCACTGGGAAAGTTGATAACGAACAGGAACTCCCAGAGTGGCATTGGGGTGGTTTCAGCTGTGTCACCAGTGTTGTTTGTGCTCCCTGGTCACCTACAGGTGACACGGTGTGAGCTACAGGTCCAAGAGAGACCAACCTGGAGCAGCCAGATCATCCCCCTCCCTAGGGTGGTGACATCTACTGTGTTAGAGCCACCCCCGATGCCACCCAATACAGCCCCTCACTGTCTGCAGCTGGCTCCCTCTACCGTCCCACCGTGGTGCCACAAACTGGCCACAAACTTGCCTTCTACTGCTGCCCGTTGCTCTCTCCAGGCAGTGGCTGGAGCTGCATGGGGATGGCAGCAGCTCCAGCAGCACAGGCAGCGTGCCTACGGTGCCACCAAGTCCTGTCCCTGTCCCCAGTCTCCCCACAAGACCTGGCGTAGGGCCTGCACCAGCCAAAGGCCGAGGCTGGCAGCAGGAGGAGCCGGCTGAGCCGGTTTCCGACAGAAACCAGCCCGCAGTTGGAATGGCCCCGCAGGGAGAGGCAGTATCTGGGCAGAGCTGACCACTGCCCAGCGCGACACACCCAGCACTGGACACCGGCAGCACTTGGAGCCCCACACCGCCCCACACATGTACCCTGGCACCACCTCCCAGGGATTTGAAGCCAAACAAAGGCAAGCTCTGCTGGGGCAGCTCAACCTACGGCCAGGTCCCCAGTTCGGGGCTGTGCCTGGCCTCGGGTGACGCCCCCAACAACGCCCTCCATGCGGACAGCAACGAGTCGAGGGGTCCTTTATCGGAAAGTGACACACACAGTCCACCCCAGCCGTGCACACAGCCAACCCCACGACCCATAGTGTTTCCGAACCCCCTTTCCCTGATAGGGCTCTTCACACCACAACAGGGCTCCTCATCCTGACAACCTCAAAGCCTTCCTGGGATCAGCGAGGTACCTCCTCTCAGTGGGTACCACTCGTCCCTTGTCTGGTCCTGGCCATGGAGCACTGAGGGCCCGGATCCCTCCAGAGGCTGCTCTATCTCAGCCCCACCCAAATAGCGATGGGCTGATCCCGACCACCTGCTCTGGGAAAAGGTCTCTGGAAGGGCTCTATCCCAGCCCCACCCAAATAGCGATGGGCTGATCCCGACCACCCGCTCTGGGAAAAGGTCTCTGCAAGGGCTACCCCGGACCGAGTGTAAACCGGCAGCAGAGAGGCACGTCCTCCAGCCCTGGGGCGAGGAGCTCCGATCCGTCCGGGGTATGTCCCTGCAGAGCTCCAGGAGGGTCACTAGTTCCTGGAGCCAGCCAGGGAGGGACAAAGCATGGCCAGTTCCCCAGGTAAAAGCACGGCTGAAAGCTAGAAAGCAGGGCTGACAAATCCCGGGGAACAGAATTAGGCACTCACCGAGCCTGGGATCCGACCAGGAAGGAGCTGAGCTCCCGGGCTGGTGGCAGTGGTGTCACTCCAGGGTGCCTTGCGTAACCCTTTGTGGCCCAGACTCTGCCTGCAGCGGGGAAGGAGCAGGAAGGGGGTTCCGGGGGCAGCTTCCCGGGCACAGCAGGTCTCCCGGAGGGCTGTCCCTGGTGTCCTCCACCGTGATGGTGGCTCAGCCACCTGCACTCATCGCCGTCCCAGCGCTGCACCGGGACAGGCTCACAGGATGCTGGCGGTGGCGGTGCCTGCAGGCAGGGGTTCCTCTGCCCCAATCCCTGTCCTACCCAGGGAAGCGGTGGGACTCTGTCCCAGACTCCCAAACCCTCCCAGCATTACCCATCGTCCCAAGAGGGGACGGACACGGGGGCCAGCCTTGGGATCCGTGTTCTGGGAGGTGTGGGGGAAGCTGGTAATGGCTGCTGCCCCCTCTCCTCCCCTTCCCTTGCCCCTGTCCGCACCTGAGGACCAGACCCCCGTTATCCCTCGTCCCGCGGGGCCGCTTTCCGGCGGTGACAGCGATCAGGTCCACGCCGCGCTTCTCCGCCTCCCGCCGGGGCCGGTACCGCTCCCAGCCCAGAGCCGAAGCAGCGTGGGGGGACCAGTTTCTACGGAAGCCCCCGGCCCGCAGCCGCCAGCCCGGAGCCGGAGCCATGCCGCCGCCTGCCCCTCTGCTCGCTCCTCGGCACCAGCTGCTCCCGCCCGAGCCCAGCGGGGAGCCTGGAGCGGCTCCCGCCGCTCCCTAGGACCAGCCACAGTCGGGAGCCCGGCTGGCGGGGGCCGGCGCCGCCGAGCAGCATCATTAGTGCCGGCGGCCCCGGCGTTGCCTCCCAGCAGCGGCTACCCATCCGGGGCACGCGTGGCCCCGAGGCTCCGAGAACCGGCGGGGCCGGCCCGGGCTGACCCGCGCCCCGGGGCTGACCCGGGCCGGGCTGCGCCACTAGATGGTGCCGCGGGGTCGGGAGGAGCCGGGCCCCGGCTTGGGCTGAGAATCGGCGGCGCTAAACGGCGCCGGGGCCGCGCAGGGAGGAGGGAGCGTGTCCGGGTCCCGGTGCACCGCAGGCCCGGTCCAGCCCGGCGGGTTGTGCGGTTACCAGAAGCTCTCGGAGACAATTATGGGGGGGGGAAGGTGGCGCGGAGCGGGCAGGCACCACCCGCCACCGGGAAGGCTCCCGGAGGGCCCCGGTCGGGCCGGGGCAACGCGGTGGGAACCGAGACGCGCGCTCTACAGCGCTGGGCGGGCCATACCCCCGACGGAGCCCCGCCCTTCCGCCTGCCGCCGTCATGGGTACCCACAGGTCACGCCCCCGCTGCCATGGCGACCGGCAGACTCCCGCCCCCCCGGAGCCCCTCCTCCACTGCCATAGCAACTGGCAGACAGGCAGGCCCCGCCCCCCTCGGAGCCCCTCCCCGGTGCCATGGTGACCGCAGGCCACGCCCCCCGACCCTGTGGTGTTTCCCCCTCCACCGGAGGTGTCGCGGCCGCCGCACCGTGAGAGATCGGCGGGAGCTGCTGTGGCCTCCCTTGTCCCTCCCCGCCCCCATCGAATCCCACAGCCCGCCGGTTATCGCGACAGCCCTTCGCCGCATCGCAATTAACTCCGGCGGAAAAGCCCCGCTGTGCTTCCGGCACTATTCGGGGCGTGTCTGGCCGCAGCGCCTCCCGCGTTCTATGGTCCGCGGCGCTCCCAGGGTCCCCCGCGCCGCGGCCGGTACCCGGGAGGAGTGCGGCGGCGGGCGCTGGCCTGTCCGGGGCCTGTCTTGCCCCGGGGCTGCGCCTGCCCGCGGCCGCTATGGAGCTGGAGGTGCCTGAGGAGGCGGAGGGCTCGGCCGCGGCGAGTGCCGGTGCCATCACTCCGGAGGCCGGCGTAGGGGGACCGGACGCGTCAGGAGGTAACGCGCCGCGAGCACCGGGGGCCGCCCCTGGCTGTCCCGCACCCGGCCGGGCCCCGGCGTGTCCCCCGTGTCCCGCCGGCTCGCAGTGGTTCAGCCCAGCCGTAACCCCGGCCGGGCCCCCCCCGCTGGGCGCTCGGAGTGGTTCGGTCCAGCCCGCCCCCCTCCCCGGAGTGCGCCCCCCCGCCCCAGACACCGCGTGGTCCCGTCAAACTGCTGCTTCCCTTCCCCCATTCTCCCCCGGACCCGGGATGGTTCCGCCCCCGACAGGGACACCGGCGTGGGGCTCCCCCGTCTCTGTCCTCGGGAGTCTCGGAGCTGCGAGGGGCAGCGGCGACGCCCGGACCACCGTGCGAGGCACAAGCCGCCCACCTCCTGCACTACCCCCGGAACCGGCCCCGGCTGGGCCTGGAAGGCCGTGGCGGGACCGTCCTGTCCCGTCCGCTCATGGGGGTCGCGCCTCGGAGATCACAGGGTCGGGGGGCAGGCAGACCCTGGCAGCGGGGGTGGGGGGCTTTGTCACCGGCCGGAGTCCCTCCCGTCGGAGGGGGCCCGTTTGTCAGGGCCCAGAGCGAGCCGAGCCCGGCAGCGGCATTAGCAGAAGGTTTGGGGTTCCTAAGTGACAGGATGGATCCATGGGGCTGCGCCTGTGCACCTGCCCCAGCTTCCACCGCTGCCTAATTATTTCTAGTTCATTAACAGCCTCAGGATTGCTGGCTGGGCCATGCTCGTGATGTTCAGCCCTGCTGCTGCCGGGCTGACACGTTCCTGTGCAGGCCCGATGCGGAGCTCCGGGCGCCTGCTGGAGTCCAGGGTGCTCAGAGGTCTTGGCTGTGTGCTGACAGTGATCTCCGTGTCGTCAGGCCTTTAAATGAGCATCATTAGATCTTCTGAGAACCAGCTAATTACACTGGAGGCCCTGCTCGTTTCACAGATGTCATCTGTCCTGCTGGGGCTGTGGGTGTAGTGTGTAACTTCGGGTAAGGTGCCGAGGTTTGGGCTGGGGGAAGCTGTCCCCAGCCATCCTGCTGCGGTTCCTTTGTGCTGCAAAGAAATGCAGGGGCTGGCAGCCTGCAGCTTGCCTTCCCAAGGCTGCTTGCTGTGCTCCTACACACCCTTGGACCTCTTTTTGGGAGTGTTCTCCAGCACGGGCAGGGGTGGCAGGCGATGCCAAAGGAGGGAGAGAGAACCTCTTGCTGATCACTCACAGAACAGTTTGGTCTGGAAGGGACCTTAAAGCTCATCTTGTTCCATCCTTCTGCATGGGGAGGGACGCCAATGAACAATTAAAATACAGTTTGTCCTTCTGATTTTTCTGTCATATATTTGGTTTTTGGGGAGGACAGGGGGTTGTTGCTGAGAACTGGGCAAAGTGTTTATGGAGACTGTTGCTCAGGAAGAGTTTAAGCAGGGAGAGTGTATTTATCTTCTTCCATGAGCAAGTAAATCTGAATTTATGAACCTGTAGGCTGTCTTACCTCTACGCTGATAGTAAAAAAGATGAAACGGAGCCAGTAATCTCACCAATGCTTTGATTTCTCAAAGTCAAGTTGCTTACTCCTCACTTGGGTAGCGTCCAAATTGTGTCACTTGGCCTCAGCTGCTCTTGCAGCTGAAGCTCCCAGGGGGGCTGGGGACAACATGCACAACAGCAAATGAGTTTGTGCTGGAGAAGAGCAAACCCTGGGGGATGGAGGTGGCCTTTGATGGGCTGTGGGAGGGCACTGCTGCACCCACACAGGGTAGGCTGTGCTGTGCATCTGGGCTTGTCACTGTGCTCCATGGTCTGAGCTGGGTGACAGATCCCCATAACACTGGTGCCTGTGCTGCTGTGTGGAGGTGTTGAAGAGCCTATGACCCATCTATGTGAGTGCTTTGTGCTGCTCCCCTTGTGCTCACTGCTCTGCATGTGCTGTTGATGAAGGGTCACCAGCGTGGCTGAAACCTGCTGCCTGGTTCCTGGCGGGAGAGGAGGCATTTGGGTGCTCTGCTCTGTCTGAACATCATGGCAGGGTTAATCCAGACTGGGTCAGGCCAGCAAACACTTTCCCCAAACCCTCAGTAATTATAGAAAAATTACAGTTAGTCTGGTACAGGAGTAAAACTGCCTGAAGAAGAGCTGGCTGTCAGGGAGACCTTGGCAGTAGGTTGACTTAAGGTACAGGGTGTTCTTAAGGGAACTTCTGAAAATCTCATGCTTTAAGGGAGAAAACCTCACTTATTGCCAGCAGCAGGGCTCATTCATGAACACACAGGCCCAGTTCGTTCATTCCTGACACCTTGGCTTCAAAGTTTTAAAAAGTTTTGTGATCAGCTAGTTGAAAGGGAGTTTCGAAATCTAATGAGTGCAGATGCTTGCTGTGCCTTCTCCCTGAATCTGTACTCTCATGCCCTGGGGAGGGACTGCAGGGAGTGTAAGGGGCTGCTCTAGGATTCTGGTGAGCTGTGGGCAAGAGTGGAGGTGGTGTGGGGAGGTATGGTGCTGTGAGGTGGCAGGTGAGTACTAGGCTTGTTTAGGCTGGGGTGCCCTGATCCCAGGGATGGTTGGGTAAGCCTAGGGTGCATCACCATTCCTCTAGCCAGGTGCAGTCTGGAGACACAGGGTCTGGAAACCTTTTATTCAGGGGTGGTTGGGTTATGGGAGAGCTGTTACTACAAAAGAACTGGCACTGTCCCAGTGTTGGACAGCAGAACTGGGCTCCACCATCTCCTGTCTAAAGTGGGAATTCTCAGTGGGGAAGTAGAATTGACTTGAAATTGGGTTTATTTCCGTTGGTCAGCTCTCCTATTCCACAGGTTTCAGTCTGCCCATGTCTGCCCATCACTTATGGTCCAGAGCTGGAGCAGAAGCCTCCAATGTGTTCTTCAAGGCTGGATTCTAATGGTTTAGATAACTGAAATGATTTAACAAGGATTGACAGTTGTGTTGGACAACTGTCTTGCTGTACCTCTGGCTGAAGGAGCACAGTGAAGGTCCCAGCCCCAGCCAGGGAAGAGCCAGGTGTGCTGCGTGCCGGGGACACCTGTGTGGCTGTCTTCAAAACACACTGGAGAGCGTTGATTGCAACAGCCTGGGAACAAGATTGCAGCTCTTCCCTCTTAGCAGTGATAACTTTGAAGTGACTTTTGAAGGGTTGCTGGAAGCAATTTTTTCAGTGAGCAGATTAGAGATAAGAGAAGAATTCCACCCTGTGGGGCATAAGCAGTTCAATTCATACCAACTCGATGGAGAGGGGAAATTGAAGAGAGCTTATCAGCTTCAGGAAAAATCAAATGTAAACATCATCCCCAGCATGATTATGGTTCACAGCTTAGTTGGATGTCACATGCCTCTGTGGCGTGAAATGGTGCTGGCGAGGATGATTACAGAGGGAGTCAGCCAGGCAGGAACAGGCAGAAAAACACCCTGTGCCTTGAACTCTTAAAGACCCTGCAGTCACTTCACAGTCAATAAGTCACAGCTCAGCTGCAGGGAAGGAGGAAGGCAATGAAAATAGAATTCAGGCTGCTCTGGCAAATTAATTGTTCTTTAAGATATGAATCGGCTGGAAGCACATAGGGAAGCTGGGATGGTGGAGCCTGGGAACTGGGAAGGGCAGTGTGCACAGCAGGCAGATGTGGGCACTGCCCTAAGGATGCTGAGCCTGCCTGTATCGGTGTCAGGGCAGGCTGCAGAACGAGTTTCTGAAAACACACAGGATGGGGAATGATTAGTCTCATTTTCATTACCCAGCACTTGGCACTGACCTGTATATAACAGCCCATTCCACCACTGCTGGGTAGAGCTGCCACTGCCTCGTCCCACTTGGGAGGCACATGGGCCTCTCTGGAAGAGCTCCTCAGGGAATGACCTGAGTGGATTCAGTATGAACAGTATATAATTTGGGAACTATTATTGAAATGATTCACTGACATGACTGTTATGGGCTCTTGCCAGATGCACAATTGTAAGAAATATGGTCTTCCCATATAAGGTGGTTATAGCCTGAAAGGCAGCAGCAGGAATTCCAGCAGTCTTCCTTCATGGATGCATCTTTCAGTTAGCACCAGTTGACTCCAGAAATAGTCCTGCCATGGCTGTGTGATACTCTGATAAAGACTTGAGAGCTCTTCTCATCACCTGCTGCTTCAGCTTTGTCAGTATTTGATTATTCCCATCCATCCTTTTGGGTTGCCAAGCTTATTCCCATATACCATAATTAATCTCTAGAAACCTGGCAGGTTCCTCACTCCCAACGGATGCAGTACCATGTGCTTGCTGGGACCTACTGGTATGAGATCTATTCATCTGTGCATGTGGGAGCTGCAGATGTTATGTGGGGGTCACAAACTTGTGACTCAAAAAGCAGAAATCACTGCACCTTTTGCACTGCACTGGGGAATGTCAGAAGCAGAGTGGAAGAGGGAAATATTTCCTAATCCCAGTGCAAGGAGTGTTGCCTTTGTTTAGGTGGAATTGAATGCTCAATGCTTCCATCCCCACAGCATGGGGAGGGAGCTGCTGGCCATGTCGCTAGCATGAGATGCTCCCTCTGGAATCCTGGCTGCAGGAAAGTGGGAGCCAAAGCAGGTCCTGCCTTCCCCAGATGGTCTGATCCTGTGGATACACTCTCACAGTCTCTCCTGGATCCCAGGGAAGACAGTGGGAGCAGGAGGTATTGGAGTAAGCTGCCAGTTTTGGGACACACTCTCTGGTTTAACACAGAGACCTTGGCACCTCCTTTCCTCCAAGATGCTTATGTTGCGAGAGAAATGACTCAGAATGTTTGAATCATAGAATGAAAGAATAGTTTGGGTAGGAAGGGACCATCTCATTCCAAACCCCTACAGGGACACCTTCCAGTAGACCAGGGTGCTCCAAGCCCCATCCAGTTTGGCCTTGAAGCTCATAAATAGCAGCAGAACAGCAGGTGGCAAGGTGGGGTATTTCCTTTCCCATTAAGTCTTTCCAAGTCTCTAACCAAGATCTCTGATAGTCCCCTTTGATTTGTTTAATAACCCAGTGACAATGTTGCTGTCCTTCACCCATCTCCCAGGCCTACAAGCTGGGTCAGCTCGTGAATGTGCCCAACATAATTTTTAGTCACATCAAACTGATTGTCTGATCATGTCTGTGGGACCAGGCAGAAGCATTGTGCAGGTGCAAAGCCCTAGTTGTTTGGTGTGGATTCCCTGTAAGCACTTACTGTTAGATAGACAGACAGACTTACCTCTGTGGTATTTCACCATTCTAAATCCATGGTGAGTGCAAGAACTCAAAGGAGAAAAGTACTGTTGTGTTCTATTAGTCTTTGGCAAAGCAGAGCTCCTGGCCAAGCATGGCCTGGATGTTTGCTGCTGGCTGAGGGTGCCAGTGCAGCCGCTCGTGTTTCCCTGAATGCTGGGGTGAGGACACACACCATGCTGAGTCCCTGCTGCTGCTGTTCTGCCACAGGAATGCACACACAGACAGGAAAACACATGGGCACAGCAGAGAGGAAATCAAGGCACTGCAAAGGCCTGGGAGCCAAAGACTGTTCAATGGTGAAATGAAACAAAAGCACAAGAAGGAAGAGGATCATGTAAAAAACCAAACTTGTGGCCTGTATGAAATGGGCTTGGTCTTGATCCCCAGCAGCGCAAACCTCAGCAGAGCCCAGCATTGCTCACCTGCCTCCTGGGGACCATGTGCCAAATGGAAAGCAGCTGCTGGCTCTCCCAGGCTCTCCCCCTCTGGGGAGAGCTGGCAGACTGAGTCTGTGGACAGGAGCCTGGCTTCTCCAAGAGCCCTGTAGAAGCCAGTGCATACAGTGATGTTGGGGCTTTTCCTTCTTAGGTAGGTCTTTGAAATAGTCACTTCCTAAGCAGCCTGGCACTTGTTTGCTTGACCTTTTCAGTCATGCCAACAGCTGGGTTAATCTCCAGACTTTCTGGAAAGCATTTTTTGTAATTAAAAAGCTTAAAGTGATTAGAGCAGCTTCTCTGTTGCTTTCTCTTCTCACCCACATATTTAGCAGAAGATGCTGTCAACCCCAAATTAAGTGTCATCGTCTTCCATGGTATGTTCTTGTGGCTTCCCTGGCTTACATGTGGGTTTTGGCACTGGCTTGTGGTGAATTACCAAGCTGAATCAGAGGACATTCTGTGGTGGGGAGGAAATCTGAAGCTGGCAATGTGCTGGGTTGCCCCAGTGCTCCCAGCCCTGCCCATGATGCTGGTCACCACTTACCATGACATATTTTTATCTCACAGATCTAGGGAGAGGATGTGAGTCCCTTTGCCTCTCTTTCAGCTTTCTTTGAAAGCTGCAAGCTTTCATCTGTAGCAAGCATACTACTCTTTTCTAATTCTATTGAAAAAACCACAAATGTGTACAGCTAAGGAGTCCGTATGTGATGTGAAGGTTTCTCTTCAATATTCACTGTAAGACAGAAGCAGGCTGGAATAATCTACATGTGTAGAAGAGCTGTGTTCTTTTATAGCGTGGAGCTGGCATGTTCTTTACAGTTGCGCCTCTGGCAGATGCCTATGAGAAGTGCTGTCCCTCTGGATAAGTGCTCAACTTTGGATCTGGAGTTGCAGGAAACAAACTTTGCTGAGTCCAACCACTGCCTGTGCAGTTTGCATTCAGTGTGAGGAGTGTAAATGCTTTGCAGACTCATCAAAACAGCCCAGTCCTCATCTCCTTTGTAATCAGCAGAACCTGCATGTTCTCTTTGCAGAAATTGCTACTAGAGAGAGTGGGGAAGACTTCCTGGGAGAAGAGAGAAGTTGTAAACCAGCTGTTTGCCTTCATCTTTGAAGACCTGCCTGTTGCATGAGGAGTGTTTGGAAGGGCTAGGGCCCACATTCCAGGAGCACAACTGTAGCTGCTCCTGCTGCCCAAGGCACTCCTTGATCCAGGAAAGGGAACCAGGTCATGGCCCGGGGTTTGTCACAAGACCAGCCCGGGCAGATCCACGTCCATGACTGAAAGGGCCTGGAGATTAGCTGAACATGGGAGGGAACAGCATAGGCAGCAGCTCCTGTCTTTGTTCTGGGTGAAACAGCTCAGTCTCCTGAACTGGGAGGAATTAATGGATTACAAGACAAGGGCAGCTTTGCCTCTTTTGTGGTCACTGAAACGCAGCAGCGCTGCTGGGATGGTGCCACTGGCGCCGTGGCTGTTGGGGAGCTCGGTCAGACTGGTCAGACTCCACTGAGCTCCAGCGCTGCTTTTCACTTTACTGCATAATGTTCACCTCTCCCAGCCACGCTGGGGGATGAGGCTTGATTCAGCTTCTTCCCTGTGCTCTGGCTGCCACTGTTAAAGCTTTCCTGCTTCTGCTTTCCTGTGGGAGCTCTTGCATGGGTCTTGGTGGCTCCTGCAAAATGAGTTTTCATGCTCTGAGGGCCTGTTTAGGCACAGCAGCTGTTAACTCTTCAGTTAAACCCAGTAATGCAGCTTTGGACAAAGCTCTGTCAAGCTGCTGACTCTTCACATTCAAGTTGTTTGCGGTCCTGTATCGTGGCAGACACCTCCTAATTTCTTTTCCAGAAGATCTGGTAGTGCTTTGACCTCAGCCATCTCCTGAAGAAAATGCAGCTCACCAGAGGGAGTGCTGGGCTGGGAGCCAGTCAGGTCTCTACTCCTTCACCGAATTTAGTAAATCAGAGTAATTCCCCAGCTGTTTCATGTTTTTTTCCAGAACACTTCAGCTGCTTTTGGGGCCAGGGACCTGAGTTCACAGTCATTTAGCAGGGTTGGTGTTAGAAGCATGTCCTTAGTGTGACCCAAACTTTGGGCATATCAGGATGCTGCCCTTCAAAATGGGTGTCTTGGATGTGTCAGACTGTGCTGGTGACCATGTTGTGCTTCTGCGAGAGTAGAATTAGTCAAGACTGTTTTGCCTGCTCATTTGCTGCCTGACAAGATGTTGTTTAAATTGCTGGTTAGACTTTTCTTTCCTTTGGTGTTTGCTGTTCTCAGTTGCTGCTTTTCTGTCACCCAAGTAATGAAGGTCTGGATTTCCAGTGGCTGAGACAACCACTGGGACTGTTGAAGTACAGCCTGATGGAGTTGAGGACTGACACAGAAACATGTGTCATGTCCATTAAAAGAGCATTGTTTGCGAAGTCAGTCTCTTGGGAATTCAGGCTTGATGCACAAACTTGCTTTCTGCCTCCCTGGTTAAGGTTGGGTTCACCCCACCTGGGCGGAGGGGTCTTGCCAACCCTATGTGGAACAGGAAGGCCAGGGAGGAATGGAGTAGGTAGAATAAAAGCAATTCTCCTGTATATTTAAAGCAGTAGTAATTTAGGTCACCTTAATCTGCTCTCCCTCCTCCCCTTCCTGCAGGATGGGAGAATATCCCGGCCACGTGTGCTGCAGGGTGATGATGAAGGGGGACCACCTTTGTCTTGCTGCTGTTAAGCTGTGGAGCATCCTGTAGCCTTGGGAGGCTTCTCTACCTGTTTGTTACCTACCAAAAGAATCAAAGATAGCTCTCCAACAGTACAGCGAAACAGTGTTGTTTCTGTGTGTGAGATGATTGACTTCAAGGTGATTTAATTCACTTATTTCAATTATTTTTGGGGGTGGAATTCCTGATTTGTGGATGGACCTGTGATTCTGTTTTAAGGACAGTCATCCTCCTGAGCTCTAGGAATTTACCTGGGTTTTCACCATTTGTAGTTGGGCAGCAGTACAGTCACAGCATTACTTCAGGTGCTGTTCAGGGCTGGTCCTGTCAGCCCTCCAGTGATGGAGTTGGCTCAGAATGGCTGTGTATGGATTTTTATCTCATTCGAGGCTGTCTGAGCTCAGGTAATTCAGGCCCCTTGGCACAAATTTGAGCAACTTGAGTGGAGCAGTTTGGGTTGGTGTGTTTATACAACTCACAAAGGGTTCAGAGCACTTGAGTATTTTTATGTACTTGGCAAGTTTTGAGAGATTTCATGAAGCCCTTTCAAAGCTCAAGCCTCATCTCCTAGGTCCTGTGAGCCTCCCAGCAGACCGCAGTGCTGGAAATCACAGAGTCACAGAATCTCCTGGGTTGGAAGGGACCCACGAGGATCACTGAGTCCAGCTCGTGGCCCTGCACAGGAGAACCCCCAGAATCCCACCAAGTGCCTGAGAGCATTGTCCAAACACTTGGGAACTCTGGCAGAGTTCAGGCTCAGCCACCAGTGGTGGTGTATCCTGCTTTGTCCTACACAGTTGATAAAATTTTGGGAGTCACAACAGCTGAGGTGGGACATGGTTCTGCCCTTGGAGCCTGCTTGGTTTTGTGACCACTTTTTCCACAGTGGATCCCACAGAGGGGACAGCTGACCTTAAGTCAGTTGTTACCTCTGGTGTCTATTGATTTTACTTGAGGTCCTGAAAAACTGAGGGATTTAAGAAAAACCTTCAGGCTTGGCATAAGGCCTAGAAACACACGTGTTCATTGTACAAAGTAAAGTGAAGGTGATGAGCTAGAGCCTGCCATGGCCATTGTTTGCGTCTTTAGGATGTGCAGCTCTCTTCCCGGTGTAGGGCTGCGAACTGGAGCCCACCCTGGCTTTGTGACGATGATGGCGTTTTCCTCGTGGGTTAATGTGGGGAGAGGGAAGAGTTCTCTGCAAGGCAAAAGTGATGGATTTTTGTTAACTCCTCTAAAATACCAAGGAAGATCTGCCTATCTTTGTGCTGCCTTGTCATGTTTGGCACAATCTGTGACCTGGGCCAAGACACAAGGAAATATTGCCAAAGCCTCTGCTTTGAGCAGGATGCAGCAGCTGAGGACAAAGATGCTGCAGTAGTTTTTCTTTCTGTAGTTTCTCTGCACATCTGATGGACCAGATTTTGTGGATTTTTCAGTATAAAATTGTCCATTATTTCATTTTTCAGAGGGAGGGAACTGGCTGAAATCCTCCTCTGGCTAAGTGCTCCTTCCCTGAATGTGCTGATGGCACTTCAGCAATCACAGTCACTCCACTTGGATGCTGATGTGGAACTTGGTTGTCTCTCTGTGTTCTTGATTCGGCAGTTTCCGTCAGTGAAGCTGGTTCTGCATCTCTGTGCCAGGATGAAGGGGTGGTGTGCTCAGTCCCACATGCAGCCCAGAGGGCAGATGTAATACCTGAAACAGTTTGTCTTCTCTTTAAATGTCACTTTTAACTGGGTGTCATCTGCAAAGTGACAGTTTTCCTCCTCTCTGTACGTGTTGGGTGCCGCTCTCTCCATCTGGCTGGCTGTGTGTTGACGGGGGCAGTGTACAAAGTGCAGAGCATTTGCTGGCAGAAATGCAAACTGTAGAGATGTAAAATACTCCCTGACTTCAAAGCTGGAATAGACAGAGCAGAAAATGAAGTCTCAAAGCTGTGCTTGTCACTGTTAATGACATGCTCAGTTACAGACACTTGCTGAGGTGGAATTCAGAAATAAGGCCTTGGGTTTCACTCTTACCTAACAGGTGGGAATTATTTGGGAGTTTAAATAGCACATGTTATGGGGTGGTTTCTGTGGTTGGTGAGGACTGTTTGTTCAGTGGTTAGAGCTGAAATCTGGAAGGTTAACAATTGCCTTTGCTTAATGGAATGTTTTTTTCCCTGTCTAGTTCTGACTTACGTTACAAGACAATTAAGTTTTTCAGGAGGTAGATATTATGTTGCGTTTTGTAGCTTTTCACAGATTCCTGGAATATCCTGAGCTGGAAGGGACCCACAGGGATCATTGATCCCAGCCCCTGTCCCTGCACAGCCACCCCAACACCCCCACCCTGAGCAGCCCTGGGAGCGCTGTCCAAACGCTCCTGGAGCTTTGGGACGATTCCCTGGGGAGCCTGGGCAGTGCCCAGCACCCTCGGGGGGAAGAACCTTGCCCTGATCTCCATGCCAAGCCCTGGCCCAGCTCCAGCCCTTCCTGGCCTCCTGTCCCTGTCCCAGAGCTCAGCCCCTGCCCCCCTGTGCCTCCCCTGGGGAGGAGCTGCAGCCCCCCAGGAGCCTCCCCTCAGTCTCCTGTGCTCCAGCTGTAGGAGCCAAGTGCCCTCAGCTGCTCCTCAGCCCCTTCCCCAGCTCCGTGTCCCTCCTTTGGGCACTCTCCACCAGCTTTAGATCCTTCTGATCTTGTGGTGCCCAAAGTGCCCCCAGCCCTGGAGGTGAGGCTGCAGCCTCATACTGATTGATATGCGTATGGATTTTTTTAATTCCAAGACAATTCTTCTCAGCCCAGTATCTCTTCAGGCTTAAATTTATTTGGATGGTAGAGAACTGCTGACAGTCTTTCTCCTCTGTAGTCTCAGACAGTTGGATGTTTGTTTTCATTTCAGTATTGGGCAGGAGTCACTGGTGGGTTAACTATCTGGGACACTCTTTTGAGTAAGTGGCTTCTGGACCAATAATGCCAGAAAATGCTTCTTAAAGAAAATGAGAAATGTGGCAATTTGGGAGGAACTTGGATTAATATGTGCAGGCTCTGGTTTTGCATGAATGGGATGGCAATGAGCTTCCACAGGGGATGAGATTTAAAGTTTATAACAATCTCAGAGACATACTGTGACTCCCTGAACTCCCAGATTTTAAAACACAAAGATTGGATTTATTTTTAATATTTTCTAAGCTGAAAACTGGGAGTGAAAGGAGGCTGGAAGTGCCCAGCATGAAAAGCAAACTGTGACCTAGAGGAGGAAGGTGGGTTTTTACAGCAGCTGAAGAAATTAAATTTAAATGCTGAGTTTTGCTGTGAAGTGGGTTAAAAACTTAATCTGTAAGGGTGAGGTGGGGTGAAAAATTACTTAATTCAAGGCCTGTGGGAGGGAGAGATAAGATGTGTCTGAATGGCAGCTGCTCATCTAAAGGAAAAAGGAGTGTGTTGCAGGCAGAAGTAGCAAGTGCTGCCTAGTACTTCATGTTTTCTAATAGAGCTCCTGCTTTTGACTTGACAGGAAAACAATCTCCAAAGCTCCTTTGCCTTATGACTCACCTTTAAATGCAGGCAAAACCAATGCACCCATTTTGGTGAAGAGGAAGCCAAGACTGAAGCCCATCCAAAACTGTACAGCTTGGTCAGGCCCATCCTTGAATGGGGCTGTGGTACCTGCAGGATGGTTCTGCTTCATCACAGCTGCCTTCTCCTGTTCCCACGGACACCTTCCCCCCTGCCTCTCTGAGCCTCTTAGCTGCCCCTCTGCTGTGCTGTGGGAAAGGAGCTCAAACCTGCTGGGCTTCCCCCCGTGCCTTGGTGGGACAGAGCTGGAGGCTGAAGCCATCTGGTGTGGGAGGAAGCTACTGGATTGGGAGCCAGGAAATGTAGACCTTAAGCCCATGAGACTGCCCATGTCAGCCTGCAGAATCCTTTATTCCCCACTGAGAACTGCTGTGTAAGTGTTGGCCAGCATCACCACACACCTCTGTCTGTTCCTGCCTCCAAAGCCACCACCATAAACCAGAGAACTGGTGGTTGGGAGGAGAAGCCTGAGCACACAACTGGGTTGTCCTTCTGGAGATGCTTTTCAGAGGGAATATTTGATGTCAGTGTGCCTGGCTGTAGCTTGTGTTTATCTCCAAACAGAGGAGCATATTGTGCTGTTCCCCCTCTCTTTTGCAGGTCAGTGGTAGTCTGTGTTTGTTTGATCCAAACTTGTAGTGTTCTGGTTCAGGGGAATGAATTTATTTCTTGTTTTTTGAAATCTTAGCAAACAGTGTTAAAGAACTCATGAGGTTCTTCCGTGTAGTTCAGAAGTGTTAAGCTGAAGTTCACTCCATGCTGCTGGCTTGAGTTGTGTGGCCAGCAGGACCAGAGCAGTGACTGCCCCCCCCCACCCCGTGCTGGGCACTGCTGAGGCCCTGCCTCGAGTCCTGGGGTCAGTTTTGGGCCTCTCACTACAAGAAGGACATTGAGAGGCTGGAGCGTGTCCAGAGAAGGGAACAGAGCTGGGGAAGGGGCTGGAGCACCAGGAGCAACTGGGGGAGCTGGAGGGGCTCAGTCTGGAGAAAAGGAGGCTCAGGAGTAACCTTGTGGCTCAGCACAACTCTCTGACAGGAGGGGCCAGCTGGGGTGGGGTCAGGCTCTTCTCCCAGGGAACAGGGACAGGAGGAGAGGAAACGGCCTCAAGGTAGCCTACGGGAGGTTCAGGTTTGGACACTGGGAAAATTTCCTCACTGAAAGAGTGGTCAGGCCTTGACAGGCTACCCAGAACAGTGGTGGTGATGATATCCCTGGAAGTGTTCAAAAAACAAGTAGAAATGGCACTTGGCTGTATGGTTTAGTGGGCATGATGAGCTTCAGTCAGAGGTTGGGCCTGATGATGTTGGAGGTCTTTTCCAGCTCTAATGATTCTGTGATTCATATGGCATCCCAAGTTTTTCCTTGTGTTGGGCAGATGCTGAGAAAAGCTCTGAGAAGGGCACAAGTTATTCAGGGCTCTGTTTGAGAGCCTTGGAGACCAGAAGTTGTTTTCAGTTGCATCTGGAGCTTACAAAGTGATTTCAGTGCACATTTATGAGCTGTGTATACAGCCAGCCTGGTCTCTTCCTGGGGTGGTCACTTGCATTTTTGCAAAGTCATTGTCTTGGGAATTCAAGCTTGATGCCCAAACTTGCTTTCTGCCTTCTTGGTTAAGGTTGGGTTTACCCCTCCTGCACATCCCACCTGGGCAGAGGGGTCTTGCCAACCCTATGTGGGACAGGAATATTCTTGGTTGTAGTCAGTCAATATTCTTTAGTTGTAGTTCTCTCTGTTTAAGGCATGCCTTTCCTCCTTCTCCTCACTGGAGAAGGGCTGCCCTGAAACCCACAGCACAAGATCTGGAGGCTCTGGAAAGCTGGGAAGAGAGCTGACCCAGCTGGCTGGGGTTCAACTCCAAGGTAACTTGCTGTCTTTCATCTGTCAAACACGTCCTAGAAACCACATCACTTCAGAGAGACCTTGACCCCTCCTCTGTCCTGTGCAAGTGCAGGAATCCCAAGGTGAGGCACGTCCCGTGGCCTCTGCAAAGTCAGGCCAAGATGGTGCTGCTCCCAGAGGGGTTTGTGGCTGTGCTGGGTACAAGTGGATGCTCAGCCTTGTGAAGAACAGTGCCAGCCATCTGCAGGGTCCTCAGCACCTGGGGGCCTGCAGGAGTTTAGGAGAACAAGTTCAGGAACAGCCTCAGTTCTGCCTGAGCAGCACCTTGGGGAGCCTGAGTGCTCTTTTGGATTTTGCTTTCTTCTTTTGCATCTTTGGGCACATACCTGTGCAGAGTCTGGAGATCTGGTTCCCAAGTAAATAAATAAATGGGCATTGCTGCGCTTCGTTAAATAGAAGTAATAAATTCCTGGCTCAGCCTCTTAAGTGCAAGTCCTCCAGGCCAGGCTGGAGAAGCTGCTTTTCTGCCCCAGCTTTGAGCAGGCTGCAGGTCTGTGCCAGAACCAGCCTGTCCTTCAGCTCGTGGCTGCCTGCACTGTAGGAGGCTGTCCCTGATGGCTGGTGTAGTGCAACTGAGACATCCCTGTAGCCCAGCATGGGCAGCAGGCTGTCTCTTCATGCCCTCTTTATGTGTCTCACCTGTTAGAATTTCCTAGTAAGAGCTCTAGAAGTATTTTTTGAAATGTCATTCTTTTTTAGGTCTCTTTTCAGCTCCTAGCTGAGTCACTGGCTACCATGCTACAGCCAGGATCCCAGGGAGAGGAGAGGCTTGCTGAAACTTTGAGTTACAATTTTTGGCAGCACACTCCATCTTTGGAGCTTGTTCTGCTGTGGTTTGTTTTCTTCCATCTGTTCAGGTGCCTTTGTGAGAGTAGAGCAGAAGCGCCTGACCCAAACGCTTGAGTCACAGAGAGCAGAAGGCCGTAGCTGGGCGGGTGAGAAAAGAACATGGTAATGAGCAACAATGTAAATTTAATCTTCACCTCCAACTCCCCACACCTTGTGTCAGTAGCTTTTGCCCTGGAGGTCATTCCTGAGTCTGACAGCACAGTGACCTGTCTGTCCAGAGCTGCTGCAGCTCTGGGGAATGTTGCTCACAGAGCCCCAGTTGTGGTGAAGACTGAAGGCTCAGGACCCCTCTATTGTATTGCACTAAGTAGTTTCTTTAGTTGTGGTTTTTCACTGAGTGATTTGAAATTTGCACTGAGTAGTTACTGTATTGCACAAATTGTTATTCCCTTCTCCCATCACATGGTCTCTCCCTCTGCCCTATACCCCCTGGTGGTCTGCCCCCTGGTTACCCCTCCCCTCCTCAATGGTGTCCCATTGGCTACGGGAGTGTCCCCACGTGGAGAAGAGCACTTCTCGTCTTTTGCTTTCGTCCATGTAAGACCGTGGGGGCCAGGGTCCATAGCTAGCTGGAGTGGACTCAAACAGCAGCCCGAGACACACGGATCTAACACCCCTCCTGGCTACCACCCACTTCAGTCTGGGGAGGAGGGAAGGTGTTGGCATGTCCCGGAAGGGGAGGGATCATGGAATCACAGAATAGTTTGGGTTGGAAGGGACCTTAATGTTCATCTTGTTCCATCGCCTGCCATGGGCAGGGACACCTTCCACTAGACCAGGTTGCTCCAAGCCCCTTCCAACCTGAGCTTGAACACTGCCAGGGCTGGACAGCCACAGCTCCTGAGGATCCTGTGCCAGGGCCTCACCACCCTCACAGCCAAAAATTTCTTCCCAATATCCCATCTAACCCTGCCCTCCCCCTTGTCTTGTCCTTCTAAGCCCGTGTCCAAAGTTTCTCTCTGGCTCTTAGAGTACCTTTAGGCCCTGCAAGGGGCTCTGAGCTCTCCCTGGAGCCTTGCCCAGGTGAGCACCCTCAGCTTCAGAGCAGAGGGCCTCCTGCTCTTGCTCCAGGTCCTCTGGACTTGCTCCAGCAGCTCCATATCTTGTTGGACCCCAGACCTGGAGGCAGCTCTGCAGGTGGGACCTCACACGAGTGGGGTGGAGGGGCAGAATCCCCTTCCTCAACCTGCTGGTCACAATTCTTTCGATGCAGCCCAGGATCCATCTGGATCTACTTGGAGGAAAGAATTTGCAGTAGCTGGAATAGATTAAGCAGAGTTTGGTCCTAAAGGGCTGGCCAGCCCTCATTTTGTTGTGCTCTGGGATCTGGATGGATGGTGCAGGAGAGGCACAGGCAGCAAGGGTGGTGAGGTGCTGCCAGGCAAGCACAGGACATGCTGATGGGAAGCAGTGGAGTTGGAAGAGTGAGTTTCGAATGATACCAAAAAACCAGCTCAGATTAGCTGTATCTGCAGCCTGGAGAGCTTGGGTTTCTCCTTTTTACATCAGCAAAAACTCAGGTTTATTTAGAAGTAGGTCATAGAATCATGGAACCATTAAGGTTGCAAAAGACCTGCAAGATTATCAAGTCAAACCTTGACTGGATGTGTCACTGCTCTGCTTTTTTAAGCATGTTTTCTTAACTGTGTGTTTTCATTGGTACCTGGTCAACTTGAAAACCGTGTCTGAGTTGTGCAGAGGATGTGCTCTTTGAGGGCTGTATCACAAACTCACACTCTGAAAACTGGAAATGCAACCTAATGCTTTTGCCTGGACATCTGTTTTTGAAACAGGTAGAAGTTAGAGATGTCCCTGCCTCCTTTCCCACCCAGGCCTTGTCCTCAGCATTGGGATGCAAAGCTTCACATTGCAGTGTTGTCAGCAGCACCTGTGGCAGCCTGGATGTGTTTGGTGAAGGAGTTTGTTGGCTGCTCCCATCAGGCTGGGTACAAGGACTTTATCTCCAGTGACGCGTGTTATATGTAACCTTGCTCTGAAATCCCCTTTCAAGTCTCCAGTGCTTGAGCACCCTCAGAAAATCTCTGTCAGGTGATGTTAGCCAGAGTGGAATTAAATCTTACAGGATTTAGCCAAGCAGCTTTGGCTACAGAGTAAATCAGGAAATGCCCCACTAGGTAGAAATCCAGGTGCACCTTTGGGATGTCCTGTGAAAGGTGGCCTGCAGTCAGAACAGCTGTTTTCCGTTTGGGGGCTGCTGTCGGTTGGGATGCTGAGATCCCATGGATTTAAAGCTGTGCTGACTGTGGTGACATCTCTGTGTCCTGCTGTTGTGGTCGGTGATTATTGGGAAACTTCAAATAGATTTCCTTACCTTCTTTGACTGTAGTTATTCGACTTCAACAGGTTTTTTTAGAATGTCAGAAAATGGTGGATATCTTTTGTGAGTTGCATTCTTTTATTCTCAGGCTAAATTAGATGAGAATAATTCCTTCTGGTGAGTGAGCAAGGACCCAGGCTCGTTTGAGGAAGACACTTTTATTTAGTGGAAGTTACGAATTATCTAGCCAAGCCCTCCTGGAGGGAGACAGAGCTGAGAGATAAATAAAGTCAGTGGGATGGTTTGTCACTGTCTCATGCAGCCTGCAGTCCAACTCTCATGGTGTCTGCTGTGCTGCTGCTCCTGCAGGCAGCTGGAATGATTCCTTTGTATTGCCAGTGCTACCCCCAGACAGGCTGAGATCCTCTGCAGGATACCCAGAGAAGGAATATTGGAAAGGGAGCCAAGCTGATGTGCAAAGGCATCCTCCTGCTCTAGTTAAAGGGGGTTTGTCCTCTCAATAACAATATTCTGTGCTATTTATCAGCATAAGAAATTTTGGGATTGAGCACAGTGAATATATCCTTTTTCCAGCTAGCAGTTCCCTGTCCTTTGCCTGGCACCTGCCTTGAAGTGTCCTCACAGAGCCAGCGAGTTCCAGAAGGAGCCTGGCTGGTGAAGAGGCTCCAGCAGCACTAATCCCTACCTGGCTGGGAGGTGCTATGGGCTGACACTAAGCCCCAGGCAGCCAAAGCCCTGAGCTGTGCCATGATGGAAACCCTGGGTATTTGGGAGAGAACAACTGTTCTGGCTGTGGCAGGCAGGGTATAACCTCGGATTAGTCAGGTCAAGCTTCTCCCTCTTTATTAGTGGCATTGGGAGAGCAGCATATTGGGGGATGGAGGTGAGCCTCCTTCCCTGCACATAGGTAGGACATGTTAAAGGTCCTGGATCCTGCTTCTCAGCAGGAGTCTGCAGGCAGGGGAGATGCTTGCAAAATGAAGGAGGGAAGTGAATTCCTTTGCTGCCTTGTGCTTCTCTGTCCTGGGTTTGGGAAGTGGCTCTCGGGGACCTTGTGGCAGCTGGAAACTCCATCTGAACACACAGAATGGAGTCCCAGGGGCTGCCTGGGGTCATGTGCTACATTCAGGTCCCCAGTGATTTTGCAACACAGCTAGAAAGGCAGCAGAAGATTCTGTGTCCTTTTGCTGCCAAACTACAGCTCTGGGCAGGCAGGACATGCTGGAGTGAGCAGAGTCAGTGGGTTGTAACTTGCGAAGCTTATCCTTCCCTTGAACAAAAGTAAGGGCCGCTGAATGTTGCTCTGGCTCTTCTGGATGATTGTGAGGAATGTGGCTTCAAAGTCCTTCAGCCTTTTATGGCCCTGCTCTAAATTGGCGTAGTGGTTTTAGTGCGGGACCTCTGTGCCTGAGTGTCATCACAGGCACAGAACTGACTCGGTCCTGCAGAGGTGACACTTCCTGCTCCATGTTTGCTGTCTCTAATCCTGCTCAAGCTTTGTTGTGAGTGCTGGTAGGCAGATTGGGCTTGCAGGTTGTAATAAACAGCAAAGCCAGAAGGTGGGAAGAGGCTGGCATTCCCAGCACCGCTGCTGGGTGTTCGACCTTGGGAGCCTCCGCCTTCCTGCCCCCACTGCCCGCGGGGGACGTGCTGGGGAGCCTGTGTTCCTCCCCTGCACAATCCTCCTGTGGCCGGCGTGTGGAAGGGAGCAGGAACACGGTGTTCAGATAAGGCTGCACCTTTCCCATGGAGCAGATGTTTGCCCGAACATCCCGCTGGATTGCATAAGTTTGCATAATGACTGAGCTGAGCGGCTGCAGCCTGTTCTGCTGCTGGGTGGCAGCTATTGTGTGCTGCTTTTGATGAGATTTTTGTTGTGCTTTTTGTCACTGTGTCACACGCTTTGGGCTCAGCACTCCAAAATTGTCCTTTTTCTACATGCAGCTGATCCAAAACAAGAAAACAAATCAGTTCTTTTTAAATTTCATTTCCCTGGTCTTGTCCTGCTTGTTCCTCACTGTAATTGGGCTTTGGTGCTGTAAGTGCTTTTCCAGCGAGTTGTTAAGGAAACGTTCCAGCGTGGTGATGTCCTGCCTCAGCTCCCTGAGGAGGGTTGCACCCGGGATGCTGTGCCCCGGATGTGGTGGCACCTGCAGCTGATGATGAGGAAGGGACGTGTTAGCTCCCTGCTTGCGTCTTCAGCTTCTGCCCTGCCTCTTGAGCTGGGATAAACAGATTTATTTTTGAGGCAGAAAGAGTTTCTGCATAAACCCAAAAATAAACTGGGCTGGTAGATGCCTTTACTGCAGAACATCCTTTTGTAGCAGTGCCTGGCAGTGCTGATGCTCCATAAGCTGTAAGTTTCCTTTGATCAGCCGAGCTGGGCTGTAAAATGCAGGTTCAGTTCTTATCCCTAGGAGCTAGCAGTGGAGCAGCTTCTGGAGTCTGGGGGTCAGAAGCCTGAGGGGGTGGCTGGGGCTCCCTGTGCCCGTCTGTCTCCACTTAATGGAAGAGCATGTCCATGCCCAGGGTGGAAAGGAGGGGTCAGCCATGTCACTGCTCTCAGCAGGTAGCACAGCAATGCCCTGAGGCCCAGCCTGCACATTAAGCTCTTTCCCTTCATTTGTACAAGCCATTTATTTGTACAAGCCTTGCTGTTCCCATCCCCAGCATTTCTGCTGAGGAAAACAAGACAAAGGCCATGGGAAGAGTGCAGCACACGGAGCTGGGGCAGCAGATCCTGGTGTGCAAGTGTTGTTTATGTCAAGGTGGCTCCTGTGCGCTTCAAACAAGGCACGGAGCCCACGTGGGTAACGAGAAGGAGCAGAGGACAGGGAGGAGGTCAGGGTGGCTGAGGTGGGATTAAACAGAATTATTTATCTCTGGCTACTCCTGGTAGCCCAGTTTGGATACTGCCTGGTGCTGCCAGCATTTCTGCTGCAAATAGGTGCTGGACTTTGGATGCTGGCTAAAGTGTCTTGAGGAATGTTGAGCTACCTGTGCTGCAGGTGCATCAGAGCCAGGCCTCTCCTCCCCTTCTATGCTTGCCCATAGGGATGGAGCAAGCCTTGCCTGAGCACTGTGATGAATAATGGGGTGAACCAGGCAGTAGAGAGGGTCAGCTGGGTTTTTCCAGGACCAGTTTTGTGTGGCTGATCCCAAAAGTCAGTCTGTCTGGCAGTTCTGCAGGGAAAAATAGATACATTTAGATAGTAAATCTTTATGTAGGTTCTACATAACAAGCAGAATTTATCTCAGGTTGCTTTATTTCTGTATTATTTCTGCAAGCTCTCAGATGGCAGGAGCAGTGATCCATGCCCAGGGTGCTGAACAGCTACAGCTTTCTGCCAAGAGATGGCACATAGAAGGGGGAAAAAATCCCCAACATTTTAATTTAATTTTGTGCCTTACTTGATGATTCTCATCTGAATAAAATTGTGTTGAATTATAGGAAGAAAATATGTTTAATGCTCAGAAGTAGGTGCCTGGGAAGGGCAGGTTGTAGTCAGCTGCCTTCTCTGGGGGGTGGCTCAGCCAGCTCCTGCTCCCTGTGGTGTCCCCTCCCCTCCCAGGACTGCCCTGTGCTACTGCTCCATGTGCTGGGAGCTGGAGCCACACGTGTGGCGTGTGAGAAGAAATTCAGGGGTTGCTTTTGCCTGTGCCTTGAGACACAGCCTGATGCTCCTGCTGGCTACTTGGGAAGCCCAGCTGGCTGCTGCTCTGGCTCAGGGGCTGCTTCCCAGCTCAGGAGTGTTTTCTGGCTTACAAGAGAGCTGGAGAGGGACTCTGGAGAAGGGCCTGGAGGGACAGAACAAGGGGAATTCCCTGTCAAAGGGCAGGGTTAGATGGGAAATAGCAAAGAAATTCTTGCCTGTGAGGGTGCTGAGGCCCTGGCACAGGGTGCCCAGAGCAGCTGGGATGCCCCATCGCTGGAAGTGTCCAAGGAGGGGGCTCAGAGCACCCTGATCTAGTGGAAGGTGTCCCTGCCCATGGCAAGGGGCAGAATGAGATGACCTTTAAGGTCCCTTCCAACCCATACCATTCTATGATTTGCTGAATTGCCTTCCCCCGGTCTCCCTTAATTTTAATTTGTTTTTACCAGCAGTCTCTTACAGGTAGTAACAGCGGTCTCTTTTGATGGATATGTTTAATTTCCATCCTTTCTGCCTGTATTTCGATAGCAATACGTGTGTAGGGGCTTTAACTTCCACAGCTCCTGTCTTGGCATTCTTGTTCCTGCCTTTGCCTGTAAGGCATTGACTGAGCAAGTCTATATTAGGGATCAGATGGAACAGGGAATCATGTCCTGGTTACAGTCTCCACATCCCCTTGTTGTCCAAATGGGCTGCTCAGCTGTGTCTCATTGTCTTGATCTCAGTGGAGAAAGTGAGAATGAGATAGGCACACTCCTTTTGGGACACCTTCCACCAGACCAGGCTGGGTGCAAGTGGAAAACTGCAGGTCTCTGGTGTGCTGGATTTCTGGGAGAGTCATGCTGTTGCAGCCTCCAGCCAAGGAGCTTATGTAGCATTTCTGTTTTCATGTATTTTTAGTTCCAGTCACATTGTATGTCCTTATAAACCCTTAAATAAAGTGAAGCTTTTAGTAAAGATTCAGCAGCAGTTCTGATCAGAGAAAGGAGTCCACTGGTTATTCAGATTTGTTTTGACTTCTCTAGGGCATCATAAAGCATCAAATACTTAACATTTATAAATATATGTCTGTGTATATAAAGAAAACTTTGTTATTAGATCCTGTGGCACTGCCCAGGCTCCCCAGGGAATGGTCCTGGTCCCAAGGCTCCCAGAGCTCCAGGAGCATTTGGACAGCACTCTCAGGGCTGCTCAGGGTGGGGGTGTTGGGGTGGCTGTGCAGGGACCGGGGCTGGGCTCAATGGTCCTTGTGGGTGCCTTCCTGCTCAGGATATTCCAGGATCCCACTAGGATATTCAGGATATTCTGTGATCTTAAATTAGGCTTCTGCTGGATTTTTGTAAACCTTTTAAGTAATTCCTTTCCAGTGGACAGAAGCCTTTAATGTCTGTTTTGATGATGAAGGGTTTTGGCAACAGCTGCCTCAGCTGCTTTGAAGGGAGTGGAAGGGACACCTTCCACTATCCCAGGGTGCTCCAAGCCTCATCCAACCTGGCCTGCAACATTTCCAGGGATCCAGGGGCAGCCACAGCTGCTCTGGGCAACCTGTGCCAGGGCCTCTCCACCCTTACCTTGTGGAGGTTTTGCTCCTCTGGCTGGTAGAGCTGAAACTTGAGCCCTTTCCTGTGCACAGGCTTTCCAGGAGGAAATTCCTGCCTGTCCTGCAGGGCGTAAGCTTAGTGGTGGAGATGTCCAGTGTGACTGTGAATATGGAAAAAAACACAAGTTAAGTCTGAGATGGGAATTGCTGAATACCACAACTGAAGTGTTTATTTCAGAGGCTGCATAGAAGCTCAAGCACTGGGACAGGGTCACTCGAAGCCCTGCACAGATGAGAACAGAACTGAAGGCAGCAGGTCAAGCATGCATGAAGTGCCTGGCAGAGCCTAGGCACAGACTGGAGGCAGGGCAGAAAGTTGGGGTTTCATCTCAGGGTTTCCCTCCAAGAGCCTTTCATCCCATTTCTGAGCACGGCCTGGTAAGCCACACCAAATCGGATCAGAATTATTTCAATTAGCTCGTTAAGTGTCAAAACTTCCCACAGCAGCGCTCCCGCAAACCCAGCGCTACCTCGTGGCTCAATAACCCCTGGAGCTGGAGTTAAATCAGATTTTGCCAGACCATCTGTCAGCTTGTTTGAGCCGAGCACAGCCACGTGCCATGCACAGAGGAGCCAGTGGATGATTTTTACATTTTCTGACTAGACAAGTTGATTTTATAAAGCTGATTACTTTTTATTAGTGGTGGGGGCAGAGGGAAGTTTTGCTGGGGTTGCTCTTGCCCACGTCAGGTATAATTTCTCCCCGAAATCTGTGGTTCCTTCCCTCCAATACCTTTCCTTTGTGTGGATGGTTGGTGTTGATTCCACATTTGGTACATGTACAGCAGCAGACACTTAAAAGCTGGGAATGAAAGTGGCTTGTCGTAATTATCACAAAATTAAAGATCATCTCCTGCTCTGGAATTGCGACAAAGTGCAGAAACAAGCTTAGTGCAGCAGGAGAGCAGTGGCAGCCGTGCAGGGAGAGGACGTTTCCCTGGCCCAGAGCTCTCAGCTGTGCTGTGTTCCCAGCAATTTCCAGTGCTCAGTCTGGAACAGCATTAGCTCCTTTGGATTCCCCCATGGTCTGGAAGTGCTTCTTCAGCTTGTGCCCTGGAAGTTCATTAGCCAGATGCTCACTCAGAGCTGTATTTCCTGCTCTCTGTGCCATTGCAGGGTGTTTTGTTCAATGATCACAAAATTGTGTTGGCTTAGGCCAAAGAAGGAATTTTTCAGCACAGTTTGAGCTCACAGTGGTCTTGAGCCATGTGGTGCTGCAGTCTGAGAACTGGAGGAGTGACAGGGTTCATGTCCCTCGTGGTGTGTGTCAACCATGTCAGTGACACCCCTCACTGAGGGGCCAGCCTGAGTGTGTGCCCAAGGGGAGCTGCTCTGCACCCTTCAGGGTCCCACTCTGCTCTCTCCTCTCTGCCCGTTTGCAGTGGGATTGTGCAGCACCAGGGAGTGGCATTTCAGTGGCTGTTCCTGAGGCAGGAGTTGGGCACTGACTATTTAAAGGAGAATAACAAGAAGTGACTCTTCCTGTGCCATGCTGGCTCTGCCCCGCAGGCCGGGCTGTAGGCCCGGGGGGTGCTCTGCAGACAGCTCCAAATGCCACGTGACAAGACCTGTTTGTTTCACGTGAGAGAATGCCCAGTTTGTGGAGATCAGGATGGTGAGACACCTGCAGCACTTCTGAGTCAGAGCAGTTTCATCTCCCCTGTGATCACCAAGGGTTTTTTGTTGGGTTTGTTGTTTATTTGCTTTCCGGAGTCTGAAATATTTTCTAAAATGTGACTGAGTCACATACTTCCCTGGCGTTGTCATCCCATTATCGTGGAATCTTGGAATGTTTTGGATTGGAAGGGACCTTACAGCTCATCTTGTTCTACCCCCTGCCATGGGCAGGGACACCTTCCTATAGACCAGGTTGCTCCAGGTCCTGTCCAGCCTGGCCTTGGGCACTGCCAGGGATCCGGGGGCAGCCACAGCTGCGCTGGGCACCCTGTGCCAGAGCCTCACCATCCTCACAGGGGAGAATCTCTTTGCAATATCGCATCTAACCCTGCCCTCTGGCAGTAGGAAGTTATTCCCCTTTGTTCTGTCTCTCCAGACCCTTGTCCAAAGTCCCTTTCCAGCTCTCCTGGAGCCTCTTCAGGTACTTGCCCAGGTTCTTGCTCAGGCTCCTTCTGAAACAAGCCCTGGAGCAGCGTCACTGCTTCTCTTTGAGGGGGTTGAACAGGTACCATGGATAAACCCTCAAAGTCCTTCCTTCACCAAATGGGGGAGATGCTGAAGCAGCAGAAGTTGGGTTGGGGGCTTCTGGGCTTTTCCTGCTCTCCAGCCAGGAGACAGAGGACATCCAATCCCTCCCAGAGAAGACCACCCCCTAATGTGAATGTAGATGAACTCAAAACTGCACTCAATGGTCTTTTGCAAAATTAAGCCCTTTCTGAAGGATTATGGGTTGCTAAGGATCTTTGCCTATAGGAAACCCTGTAGGACAGGAGCAGGTAGTGGCAGACTCATACATGGAAGTAAGGCCTTAAAGCAACAGCGATAGAGTTTGTGCTCTGTGCAGGAGACTCCCCCATGAGAGCTGGTCTGTGCACACAGAGGTGCTGAGGGCTGCTGGGGTAGTGTGGGCAGCTCCTCTCCAGCAGCTCTTGGTCCTTCATGGTCACTCTCAGGAGCGAGCTGGGCTGGATCTCACGGTCCCACCTTCCACACAGGAGCTCCCTGCTGTCTGAAATTAAGGAGCTTCTTGCAAACTTGGGCTCAGAAAAACAAACTCAGGCTAGGAAATGGGAGATGGCCTCACGTCGAGGGTTTGGGCCTGTATTTCCAGCTCTGATTATATACCTAAAAGCTTAAGGCAAAACCCTGATTTCCACTGTTGGCTGTAATGGAGCAGCAGTGGCTTCTCCTGAGGCAGCAATAAAGATAAATGATGCATTCATTTGTGTGATATATTTGGACATAGGATTCTATAAATATATTCAATTATCAATATAGTTTGTCAAGTGCCTTCTGAGTGTCTGGAAAACAGCTTCAGGAGTGTCTCTCTGGGTTTCTGTGTGGATCCAACTCTTCAGTGTAGTGTGGACCCATTGCTTAATGGGGCAGCAGAGATTTGCAAGATCTCTCTGCTGAAGCCTCTAGGAAATACTGTTGCTGGGAAAAAAAATGTGCATTTTGGTGCTTCTGAATATGAAATTGTTCAGGTGACTCCTCTACCATCAGATTCCTGCACTAGTGTAGCTGAAAACTGAGTAAAACCAGCTGCTCTAAAGGCTGGCTGCTGTACTTGAAAAAACAAAGCTTTGAGCTGTTTTCTGAGTTTTGGTGGTTGGGTTGAGGGTTTTTATTGGATGTCCCTACTTCTCCTGATATTCTTCCCTTTTGTCTGCAGGTCTGGGCCCAAAGAAGACAGCCATCACTGAGGTGAGATGTGTAAAGCTAGGTTTGACAGTCCTGTGTTGAGAAATGAGAGCAGAGAGCTCTAGGAAACTCTTCTGCCTGCCTTTTCTGAGCAAAACTGCATTTCAAAATATTTACAAGATTACTACAAAATCTGCATCTGTTATTTGGGAGAAATAAAATTGGTGGCAGGTCTCTGGGGTCCCTTCATTGCATCACTGCAGCCACAAAAGGGATGTGGAGGGATTGTGCCCATCATGTGGCCAGTTTTGGCTGTGTGATCCATGATGCCTCTGCATTACTGACTGAGGGCACCTCTCCCACACCAGCACCTGGAGGTGGGAACTGCAGAGTACATGCACTGGGCATCCCCAGGCCTCTGTGGTGGGTCTTACCTGTCATTGTCACTGCTTTTAATGAAGGGATGGGACTATTTTCTGGCTAAGAACAATTTATTGCTCAGATGAACATCAGTCCTAGAGACTGAGATTTTAGAGGAGCAGGCAGTCAGCCGTAGCTCAAAGAAGTCACAAGTTCTTTGTTGCAAGACAATACATAACTTTTTAAACCAACAGACAGTTGCCACAGGGTTTATTCTGCTTTTCTAACCTATCACCACCTTTACTTATTTCTGCTGCACTGTGGATACTTTTATCCAGTGGGCTATTATCACACATATACACATATGCTTCTCATTATAACTTCTAAACTCAGCTTACTCTATACATCCACACCCCTACGTTATACACCCTTCACTGTCTTACCCAATACAGTTTCTCACTCACTTAAGGCATATTCTTACTTACAACTAGAGAAACAGAAGTTTATGGTTTTTCTGCTTAATGTCTGTGTATTGTATTTTTACATCAATCCAAGCTTCTCCCAAGGCTGCAGATCAAACCCTTCCATGTCTGTGGAAGTTTCTATTTTTCTGATTCACACACTTACCCACTGGGAGCGAGTTAGGGAGGCTGTGATTTGTGAAGCCCTTAGACAGGGGAACATCTCCAGGGACTCATCTTCTCTTGTAGATATTCCAGGTCACAGGTTCTGAGTCACTGTTATCTTCTGGAGCAAAACTCTTCACAGTTGGCAGCAGGGAATCTAGTAGGAGGCTCTGTGCCTGAAAGCTGTTCCCTGAAACCCACACTCATGGTTTAGGGCATCATGTTCAAACGATTTTTGTTTGATCAAATTTTTTTATATCCCCCTTCCCATTCTTCACCTGTGATGATGAGCATTTGTATATGTGAACAGCAAAATCTTCCCCAAAAATTGTCTGGAATGCGACACTTGATTCTTTTGTACCTGCCCAGGAATATGTGTAGTGGGAAGCTCAGCGTCTGTGGTTGCATCATTCAGTGCACAAACAGGGCCACTTTTTCTTGCCCTGGAAACAGCCACAGGCAGAGCAGGAGACTGGAAGAGACTTTGTCACTGGAGTTCCTAGGATGGCAGTCCCTTTCCCTGCCTGTGTCTGCTCATCACGTTGGGAGGATGATGGGGAGCCACTGGCAAGGCAGGACAGCACAGCCTGGGCTTCCATGGAGTAAGATCCAAGGGGTTGGTAGGAGGAGAGGCTGAGCTGTGCTGCTGCTCACAGCTGCTGGAGGAGGAGTGCTCAGAAGCAAGGCTGGCCCTGCCAATAAAATAGAGTAGGAAATGGGATTTTTGAAGGAGAGCTCAGACTGCCCCTTAGTACGAGAAGTATGAGCAGACTGACCAGAAATAACTGCAAGCTCTTGATCAAAAGCTAAAGTACAAAGAACTTCTTAGTCTGAGCAAAATTATCCATTGTCTGCTGGAGCAGTTGGTTCAGAGCTGGGTCTGTGCAGCACTCAAGAGGACAGGGATAGAACAGTGTCACTTGGGAAGTGACCTTGGATCTCTCTGCAAGTTGTTCAAAGGAACGTCCAAAGCAGTTCTTCAGTGTAGCAAACCCCAAAATGGTGCTGGTCTCTAACCAGCATTTCTAGCTGTCTGGTGGGCTCTAGGATCCATGGGGATCAGCTGGCAGAGAGCTTGGGTGGGGGTGCAGTGGTGACTGGTGATAGAGAGTCCCTAGGGCTGCAAAAGGAGCTGCAGGAAACTTCTAACACCTGGTTACACCGAGCTGTTAAAGGAGCAGCCACAACCTGCTGCCTTCTGGGTTGGCAAAGAAAGGCCTAGGCAGACTCAGAGGTAGGAGAGGAGAAGGGGACAGGAGCAGGTTTGTTGTCACCCTGAAGTGCTGGCAGTCTATAGCGTTTCTGTAAACTTCAAAACTTGTGGAAGAGACATTCCTGTGGCTCACCCTGTGTGGGCTCAGCCTTGGGATTGTAAACAGATGAGATCTTGCTTAAATGGATTATCTCAGTGTGAGTGGGGCTGGGCTGTCCCATCAGCTGGCTCTGATCTCTCCAGCAAAACCCAAGGTGTCAGTGTGACACCTGAGGGCGTGGGATTTTAAGAATAAGTCTCTGTGGCTGTTTGATTTAATACATCACTGTTTTAAATCAATGGGAAACTGCAGTGAAGCACCAGGGGAATCTTGGCAGCCGGGTCTTTTCCGAGCTCGGCGTCTTCACTGAGGGCTCTGCAGCGAGCAGTGGGGTTGTCAGGTGGAGTGTTGCTATTCTAACTCATCTTCAGGGGTGGAAGTATAATTCAAAGAGCTTCACTTCCACCTGTTGACACTCTGCAGGGTGTTCATCATGAGCCTTGTGTGCAGTACAGTGTGGGAGTGTGGCTGTGCTGCTCTGTATGTGCTTGGTGGCAGCTCAGCCTGTGCCCTGACTGTCCCTGTGCTCTCCTTGCAGGGCCCCTCACTGCCAGGACAGCCAGGCCAAGGAAAGAGGATTGGTCATCGAAGCGTGGATGCTTCTGGGGAAACCACCTACAAAAAGGTTTGGGTTTGGGGAGTGGGGGATGGCACCCAAGTGGGTGACAGGCTGAGAGAAGTTCTGGCCCAATAGTTATTAATCTGGTTGAGATTTTTATGCAGCACTCTTGGACAGCACAGTCCTGCAAACAGCAAATCTGAAGCCCTAACTGATCTCTTCAGCAGCTGGGTAAACTTGGTTAGCAGCATGTAGTGCCTGAGATGACCCCACAAAAGTCACAGACATGACTGTGTTGTAATGCAGGGATTGTTATTCTGATTATCTGATGTGAAATGCTCATTGACTGCTCTTTTCCTTTTGCCAGACCACTTCATCCACTCTGAAGGGGGCCATCCAGCTGGGGATTGGATATACTGTGGGAAATCTGAGCTCCAAGCCAGAGAGAGATGTCCTGATGCAGGACTTCTACGTGGTGGAGAGCATTTTTTTCCCAAGGTAAAGGAGAAGGAGAAAAAAATAAATGCATGAACTGCTTCTTTTCTTTTCCTCTCGCTGATTTTTCAAGAGAGCTTCCATCTGTCTTTGGATCAGAGTTGCATGCTCAGAATGTTTTAAATCTGCTCCATGATACACAAACAGAACAGGGGGAAGTGTTGGAATCTGCAGTGCACTGGCCTGCAGGGAAGCACAGTGAAGGATGCAGTACTGTGCACTCCAGTTTGTTACCCTTCCTACGTGCTTGTCTTCCTAGCTGTCCATCTAGAATTTCTTCCACAAAATCCTACCATGTTTTATATGGAAGCAGCTCCTTCTGGGAGCTCTCTAACTGTGAATAAACAAAGCTCATAAAAGTTATGTTCTCTGTATAAATATATTCTGCTTGGCAAGTGGTTGTTCCTTTAATATCTGGAAATAGATTTTGGCAGATAGTTTGAAACCTGTTTTCCTGTTTTCCTACCACAGAAGAAAGGTGGTGTTTGTTGTACCAAAGATGTCTTTTTGCAAGGCTCGGTGCATCTGAAGCACACAGTAGCTTTGGTGTGACTGTCCCTGTCTGGTGAGCGGTAACAGGCTGTGCCATGTGTGTGTTCTGTGCAGTGAAGGCAGTAACCTCACCCCAGCTCACCACTACGCCGACTTCAGGTTCAAGACCTATGCCCCAGTGGCTTTCCGCTACTTCCGAGAGCTCTTTGGGATTCGTCCAGATGATTATTTGGTATGGATATATTTTTAGATTTTGCTGTCTTGTCCTCCTTTATTTACCTTTACCATAAGCATGATGAGGCCCTGGCACAAGTTGCCCAGAGAAGCTGTGGCTGCCCCATCTCTGGGAGTGTTGCAGGACAGGTTGGATGGGGTTGGAGCAACCTTTTGTAGTGGAAGGTGTACATGCCCATGGCAGAGGGTGCAATGAGATGGGTTTAAGATTCTTTCCATCCAAAACATTCTGTGATTCCAAGTCTGAGTTTGCTGAACGGCAGCTGCCCGCCTGTACTGGAGGGAGGCCATGACCTGCACACAGTGTGAGCTGTGTAAGCCCTGCAATGGGCTTCCCTCTCTGGTCCTTGTGGTAACAATAACTTACTGTGTTTACAAGCCAAAGGAGTTGTGTTCTGCTGGGTGCGACCCTGTAATGTCCCCTGCGACTCTAAGGACAAAGATGGGAATTTTTTTTTGTGTACTCACTGGAGAGCTATGTGAGTGTAGTTATTTTAATCATCTTAAAAAGACACAATAAACCACAGCTTGTTCTTGTGCTTCAAAAGCTCCTCAGAGCTGGAAAGGCTGGTTTTCAAATACCTTGGAGTACAAGCTGTTGGGGCTTTGTATGCTCTGTGATTGAATTTGGGCCCTTGCCTTTATGTGACTTCCTGTTCTGTGTGAACTGGGGAAGGAAACACATCCATGAGTGCACATCCTCCCCTTTTGGAACAGCCCTTTTTGTGTGGCTTCACCTGTAGATAGGGGTGGTCGCAGCTGAACACCTGCCAGTGAAACAAACCTGTGCCAATGCCTGGTGGGAGGGTAACAGTGATCTCCTCCTGTGCCAGCCAAGGCAGTGCTGCCTGATGGATGAGTGTTCAGAGCTGAGGACAGGCAAGGAGTATGCCTCAATTGCAAAGGTCATGGCTCCGATTTGTTGTTTCTACTTCTCCTGACTGTCTCTTGCATGCCCCAGCAGCAAATGCCTTGAATTATGCATGAGATGATTAGCTTGATCAGGTCTGGGATTGTTAATCTGTGCAGAGCTGAAAGCCATTTTCATTACATAATGATGAGCATTTAATTTATTGTTCTGATCACCTCCCTCTCCCCATCTCACCTCTCACTGAGCAGTTCTGTGATCCTGCCCTGAACCCACCTGACTCCTGCACTATCTGGGTGGGCACTGACCTAAAAAGTGCATCTGCCTGCCTTGCTTTCTCTTTTTTTCTCCTCTGCTGCCGGGCAAGTCCTTTTTTGAGGACCTGTTTGTGTCCTGATGACCAGATGTGCTCTCCCAGTTCAGGTCCCAGTGCAGAACTCTTTGCTGTGCTTGAGCAGGGCTCCTTCTTTTTCGTTGCACACCTGGGATAAAACTTGTAATGTGTTTTTAGCAGGATTGATGGAGTGAGGTGTGGCTGTAAAAATGCACCCAGGTTGGATGGAGCCTGGAGCAACCTAACCTGGTGGAAGTGTCACTGCCCATGTATGAAATGAGATGAGCTTTAAGGTCATTTCCAGCCCAAACCATTCTGGGATTCTGTGAATCAGGCACTGACTTTTGCAGGGAACAGCGGCCAGGAGAGTGTGCTGAGAACAGCCAGTGTGTTGTGTTCCCTCCAGCACAGTGATATGTGGTTCCCTGAGCAGTCTGTGGTGTCTCCTGGAATCCTCTGTGTCCGTCAGCATGTGCTGGGCTGTGCTCAAAGAGCCTGAATGTGATACGTGCGTGCAGGCACAATGGGAACAGATAAGATGTCATTATGAAGGCTGGATGTTCCTGAAAGCAGATGATTAGTTGGATACTGAGCAGTTGGGATGCTCTGAACTGTAATCTTAGTCTCTAATTATAAATTGTCCATCAGTTTGGTTGCTCAGACCAAACCTATAATGAAAATAGTTCTCTCTTGAGCTTTGCTGCCCCTTAATCTCCCAGGGAGATGACATGATGAGGAAGGCCCTTGAGGCCATAGAACTCAAATCTGCAATAAATGGGGGATGAAGCATCACCTTCTTTTCTTTTTCTTGCCAGTATTCGTTATGTAACGAGCCTCTGATCGAGCTGTCCAACCCCGGGGCCAGCGGCTCCCTCTTCTATGTCACCAGCGACGATGAATTCATCATCAAAACTGTGATGCACAAGGAAGCTGAATTCCTGCAGAAGCTCCTTCCTGGATACTACATGGTGTGTATCACCCAGGACCTCAGAACCAGCTCAGCTTTGTCATGGCAGCTTTTCTGTCATAGCAGAGCATCTCACGGGGCATGTCCTCCACCTGAGTGTCTTATGGCCTGCCCCCATGCTAGGGACAATGTTAACAACATGTCATGAAGCCAGTCCCAGAAGCACAAATCCTACTGATTATTTGCAAACTCTGTGGGTAAAGATGAGGCAGATAATTGTGCTGTAGTTTGGAGGCATGTTCTGGCCTCAAAATGGCTTCCCCAGATGTGTGCTTCTGAGTGCCCTTTTCCCAGAACTAGTTCATTCCTTTTTCACTTGGCAGTGTGCATCTGCCCCAGTCTGCATTTGGGCATGGCTGCTGATTGCAGTCATAGAATAGTTAAACCCTTAAGTTTGGAAAAAAACCACCAAGATCATCAGGTCCAACCTTCAGCTTAGCACCATGATGGTCACCACTAAACCTTGTCCACAAGTGCCACAGCCACACATTATGTGAATGCTTCCAGGAATGGTGACTCCACCACTGCCCTGGACAGCTTGTTCTAATCCTTTACAGCCCTTTCCATGAGGAAATTTCCCCTAATATCCAACCCAAACCTCCTCTGGCACAACTTGGGGCTATTTCCTCTCATCCTGTCTCTTGTTGCTTGATAGCAGAGCCCGACCCCCACCTGGCTGCACCCTCCTGTCAGGGACTTGTCGGGAGCAGAAGGTCCCCCCGAGCCTCCTTTTCTCCAGGCAATAATGCAACCACCCTGGTTTTGTGGGGAAAGCACTGCTGTCCCTGAATCTCTCCCATTCCTGCTGTTTGACCATTACTCTGAGCATTGTCCTGACTTCTACTGGCAGCAGTTCCAAGCTGGAGGCCCCCAAGGTACCAGCCAGTTTTGCACATCAGTCTGGCAAGGCAGGATGTTGAGACCCAGAGACTTGCATTGGGTCAAGTAAATTGGACCCAAACCTGCTGTTCTGGTGTAAAAACCAGGAGCTGTTCTCCCTGCACAACTGTGCTGGAGGTTCCAGATTTATGGATGGGGACTCTTGACATTCACTTAAAACAACCAGGGATTTGTTTGTTGTGAAGATGCCAAGGAGAAGGGGATGAGGAGCAATGCTGCTGCCCCATCTATGTGCCTAGTGCAGTGGGGTTATGTGATCCTACACTGGTTCTGTGAAAATCCTTTCCTCACTCAATATTTACCAGGGAGAATTTACCCAAGAGAGGTTATGGGATGTCTTTGTGTGAGTGACAGCCAGGCCAGGAAGAAATTGTTCCCTGTGAAGGTGGGGATGCCCTGGCACAGGTTGCTCAGAGCAGCTGTGGCTGCTTCATCCCCAAGAGGATTCCAGGCCAGGTTGGACAGGTCTTGGAGCACCCTGGGACAGTGGAAGGTGTCCCTGCCCATGGCACAGGTGAAACCAAATGGTCTTTGCAGTCCCTTCCAACCCAAACCATCCTGAGATTCTGTTGATCACTTGCTTTTGCAGGTGACACTCACATTCCTGGACAAGGATGAGTTTTCTTGGAAAGCACTGCCTGTTGCCTAATGTGTGTGGTAAATCAGGTGTGGGTTTTTGAGTGGGAGTGGAGTTGCACTGTTAATTCTGCCATCATCAGTCAGTGAATCCGAGTGACCTGTTGCAGCTTCCCACTGTGTGTGGGTTCTGTGGTGCTACCCCTGATCACCCTGCTGCTCCTGGGAAAGCAGCTGTAGCAAAAGAGTCAGGGAAAGGAACCAGGGTGGTTTCATCCTGAGTTATTTTAAAGCTGTTTCCATTTACCTGCCTCTGTTACTTTTGGCACTCTCCAAGAGGGCTCACTGCTGTGCCCAGGTGGGTGAGTTGAGGGGAATGAAATTTTAATACAGTCACATTTCTGCTGTCTGTCAGAACCTGTCAGGTCTCTTTCCTGCCACAGCATGCAGAGAAGTTTTGTTTCTTTCCCAAATGTGCCCAAAGCTGAACAAGCAAATCTTGCCTGTCATGTCATTCCTAATTATTCTGCTGCCTAAAAAAAGGAGATGACAGCAGAACAGGATATCCGTGCTTTCTGGTTGATTGCTTTATAAAGCAACTCCGCAACAGGAGGAAAACATTTATGTTGTTTTGTTTAAAAAATAGCCCTGTCCATGGTTTATTCTGGGCTGGAAAACAGCTCTTGATTCTGACACTGGTAGAGAGATAAAGAGAGTTGTTTTTTTTAAGCTTGAAGTTCCCACTTACTGTGTTTATTTCTCTCCCAGTTTGGTTTCCTTTTTTCAGTTGCTGTACTTGGGGAAAGCAGGGGATTTCTGGACTTGGTTATTTGCCCAGAGAGTGCTGAACATCTCAGTCCCTGTATTTTCAGGTCCTAAAGCCACTGAAATGCAGGACTTTGTCAAATGCATACACTGAGCTCCTGTTAAGTTCAGAAAACCTCTCAGCAAAGAATCCCTAGTCCAACTGTTGATATGCTTTCTGGTGAACACAGCAGGAATTTTCTGCTCAAATGACCTTTCTCTGTGCTTCTTTCCACCCTTGCTACAGAATCTGAACCAGAACCCCCGGACTCTGCTGCCCAAGTTTTATGGACTGTACTGTGTGCAGTCCGGGGGCAAAAACATCCGCGTGGTTGTGATGAACAACATCCTGCCTCGAGTGGTGAAAATGCACCTGAAATTTGACCTCAAAGGTTCAACCTACAAACGCCGGGCATCCAAGAAGGAAAAAGAAAAGTCCAGCCCTACGTACAAGGATCTGGACTTCATCCAAGACATGCCTGAGGGCCTGATGCTGGATGCAGACACCTTCAGTGCTTTGGTGAAGACATTGCAGCGAGACTGTCTGGTAAGGAGGGAGCAGCTCAGGGACAGGGCAAGGAACTCTGTGGCTCTCAAGCATGAGGAAGAGCAATTCCTGATTGAGAACCTTGCTAATGAGCCCAGAGTAGGATTAGTTCTTTCTCCTGCACTTTTCCCTGAAAGCCAAGCAGTAGAGTTGGATCTCATGACAGCCTCTGAGGACTGAGGCTGTGCTCCTTTGCCTGGTGCTTCACACTTTGGCAGCCTGCTCCCCTTGTAGCTGCTTTGCTGGAGCATTTTCCCAATCACCATGCAGCAGATACAGTGGTGTTGTTTGCAAGCCTTCAGGCCTTTGCTGTGATTGTGGGATGGCCAAACTCTGTGCAGTCAAGCCCAGAGGTCACTGTTGGTTCAGAAACTTCCAGGCTCTGTCAAAAGAGTTGTTAGTGGGGATGTGGATGGGATGCTTTGCTTTGATTGCTTTGATTCCGTGCTTTGGGTTCTGTATTTCTGCTGCTGGCTTGATATTTTGTCTTTGTTCTTGAACTCAATATTTACCTGTAGGTATTGGAAAGCTTTAAAATCATGGACTACAGCCTCCTGCTTGGGGTTCATAACATAGACCAGCACGAGCGGGAGCAGCTGTCGGAGGGAGCCCACAGCACGTCAGATGAGAAGCGTCCCGTGGGGCAGAAGGCCCTATACTCCACAGCCATGGAGTCCATCCAGGGAGGGGCTGCCCGGGGGGAGGCCATAGACACGGACGACACGTAGGTGAAACCTGGGCTCGCTCATGCTGCTGGGAGGTGGAGGCTGGGAAATCCCTCACGAGGCCCAGAGGTGTTGCTGTTCCTTTGGGGGGCTCCCTGGGGGTCCCCCTAAGCTGTGTGTTGGCTGGTAGCAGCAGGCAGGCAAGGAGACTCCACACGGCTTCTGAGCTGCTAATTAGATGAGGGTTTATTGGTTGTCACATCCCAGGGAGCAGCATGTTTTCTGAGGGGGAAAGGGGGAAGGGGGAGAGAGGGGGAGCCTAGGGGGAAAAGGGCCAAGAGAGACTTCTCATCGCCCCCCAGAGTTTAACAGGACGATTCAAGGTGGGCGCGGAATCAGACTTGGGCCAAGGGGATTACAGATCCGTGATACTGCAGGGGAGGAGCACAGGCTTGGATAAACGGTTCATTTTCAAGGGGTGAGACAGAGCAAACCTTTTAACTAAAATGTAACACCACACACAGGAACTGTTCAAGGGAGCAGCTCTCCTGGGGTTTTGGTAGTGCTGCCATTGTGGTGGGAAAGGGGGAAGCCAGGGTGGGAAATAGTTCTGTAAGGCTCTGGCCTCACAGCTGTCTCTCCTCTTAGGGATGGCTGTAGGTTGTCAGCTTGTGTAACAGCCTTTAAACATCCACCCATTCCCGGGGGAGGAGACAGTTCTTGCTCAGCACCCAAATACTGAAGCAGAAGTAGGGATCAACCTGTCCCTAGGAGCCTGGAGTTCTCCATCACTCCCACCTCTGAAATCCCTGGCAGTTCCCTGAGGCCATCCCAGTGGGGTTGGCAGACAGCAATGTAGCCAGGTGCTGGAGTCACTGCTGGAGCTGGAGGCTGGGGTTTGCCCTAAGCCTGTGCTGTGCTTGACCTGGGATTCTGCCAAGCTCCCTGGCTCTTGAGCCACGGAATGGTGGAGTTTGCTGCTTGCTGCTGTCTGAAACCAGCTGCTGTGGGTTTGATGGAGGGTCATTCCTGAGAGCTGAGATAATACGGTGGTGTTTCTAGTCCTTCAGGTAGCATCAATAATTGCAGTGGCTACCTGAAGGAGTATCTGGCACTCCTGTGCTTTGGTTGTGTGCTGGTGCCAATGGTTGCTGCACTTTGGTAGGATGGCATTAGTGTGGATGGGACTGGAATCCTTTGTCCTGAAGGATTTACTGCCCTAATGCCAGACAGCTCTCACTGACCCGATAAATTACCTGATCCCCAGGATAAGGTAGGCAGGAGAAAGCTCCATGGTGCCTTCTGGCCCAGGAAGAGCTGTGCCACACAATACAGGTTCTTTCACAACAGTGGTGTTTGGCCAGGCAGTGACCCTGGGACACCTGGGGTCAGGCCAGGTCACTCGGTGACTCCCATGGTTGTGCACAAAGTGGGCACACTGGTTTTACAATGTGTCTGACACCACACCAGAGCCCCTTAGCACAGCTGCTGTTGCCCTTCCCCAGAGCTTGGGTGTTACAGGTGCTCTGGCTGAGGCTGCACCTGCTGAAGTTCTGGTTTACCTGCAGGATGGGAGGGATCCCAGCAGTGAACGGCAAAGGAGAGCGTCTCCTGCTGCACGTGGGAATCATAGATATCCTGCAGTCATACAGGTAGGTAACCTGGCAGTGTGGGTTGGTTTTGCATTAAATTGATACTTGGTGAGGAGAGAAACCACCACACAGTGTGTCTTTTCTGGCTGATAACATCTCTTTTAGTACCAAATGAAAGCAGGGGGCCTGTTCTCTCCTGTAGACTGTGAGGATGAGCAGATATGGCTGCCCCAAGCTGGCCATAGGCTTCCTTCACGTCCTTAGAACAGCTGGGGACACTCAACCCTTTGTCCAGGATGATGAGCTGCTCATATAGTTTCCCACCTCAGTGTGGGAAGCATATCTCCAGGGGTGTAAGGTGTACCTCTTCCAGCCCAGCTCCTCCTTCCCTGTGGTGTTCCCAGGCACTCCTGACCTCCTGGGGGAGATGCTGGAGAAAGCTCAGTCCTGGTGACCTTGGCAGCTCAGGGATCTCCCTATAGGGTATGACAGGGGGCTTGGTACAGAGTGCATGCCTGAATCTTTATTTTTCTCTCCACTTCTCCTTGGAATTAGGTTCATCAAGAAGTTAGAGCACACCTGGAAGGCCCTTGTCCATGATGGGGTGAGTGTTTGTGCAGAGGCAGGAGTTGTCCAAGCGTTGCAGGATTACTTGGTGACTATTTATGGAGCCTGATCTGGCACAGCTGCAGCTGATGAAAATGAGGGGCAAGCAGTTCTTGCCCCTCATTCCTGCACAGCAGGGTGGTGCCACTTATTCCCAGCCAGGCTTCCTTGCTCGATCCAGCTCCTCACACATTGAGCTGTTGTGCTCACAGCTTTCCTCCCCTGCTCTGTCTCCCATGACACCAGGAGCACACACCCAGTTGTGTATGTTCCTGGGCTGTCAGGAGCCCTGTGCTGTTCTCTCTGGTGACTGGCTGTTTCCACCTCAGCAAGCTCTCTGCCAGCAAATCCCTTTCCATGTTTCCTTGCTGGCTTCATTCCTGCAGCAGCCAGGTGTGTGTTTCTGAAAGAACAACCTTGGATGTGGGAACCATTTTTCAGCCTTGCATTTCCTGGCTTCCTTTAAAGTGGCAAAGGAAATGTGGAGATGCCAAGTCATGGAATTGCAGTCAAATATCAGAAGCAGAAAGAGCTTCAGTTTTACTATTTTAAACAAGAACATTTGAATTGTATGGAGACCCTTGGCTGAATTTGGGTGTCTGTGTGGTGTGCAAAAGTATCCAGGTTTGATTGGAATGGCAGCCAGCAAAGCCAGAAGAAATTTCATGTATGCAATCAGGCCAGTGTTTAAAAAAAATCCAGGAAGTCTACAAAGGAATAAAATCACCAAAATCCATTATAAAATGACAGCAAGAATATAATCAAACGCAATCAGAGGCAATGCTTCAGGGTTATTTATAGCATTAATTAGAGTGTTTCAGTTAAGCCTTTCCATTTTAAAGCTCTGTCAGTGCTAACTGTTGGAATAAAAAAGACTGTGTTAGTTGTTACAGAAATTCTGCCTTGATAGATCATTTTAAAATTAAACAATTGTTTCTTGCTGTTGTAGGACACGGTGTCAGTACACAGACCTAGCTTTTATGCAGAGAGATTCTTCAAATTCATGACTAACACGGTGTTTCGAAAGAATTCCTGTAAGTACCAAGTTCTGGGGCTGCTGTGCTCTGAGGTTTTACCTTGGCCTTGCTGCTGCAGGCTTCAGTAGGAGTCTGGGCTGGAGCCTGAGCGGGGTTTTCCAGTGTGGTATAGCTGGGAGAGCTGGGGGTGGACAGCCTGGAGAAGGCTCTTAGGAGACTTTAGAGCCCCTTCCAGTGCTTAAAGGGGGCTTAGAAAAAGGAGGGGGAAGAACTTTTTATACAGGCAGATAGTCACAGGCAAGGGGCAATTGTTTTGAGCTGTCAGGGTTAGATGAGAAGTTAGGAAATCTGAGGGTGGCCAGGCCCTGGTAGAGGGTGCCCAGAGCAGCTGTGGCTGCCCCTGGATCCCTGGAAGTGTCCAAGGCCAGGTTGGACAGGGCTTGCAGCAACCTGCTCTAGTGCCCATGTCCCTGCCCATGGAGGGGGTGGAATGAGATGCATTTTTAAGGTCCCTTCCAACCCAAAACACTCCATGATACAGAGCAAAGCTAAGAACTGCAGAGCCCTCAGATTGTCACAGCTTGCCTTGGTCTGCTCAGGCTCCCACCCAGTCCCTGCACCTGACCTGGGTTCAGCCCACAAGGGATGTGTGTGTGGGCAGAGCCTCTCCTTGTGAAGGGAAAAACACCTCTGGTGTGACAGTAGTTTGTGGTGGTACTTTGACTCTCGGGTTTTCTGTGGGTGAAATGGCTCCCGAGATATTAAAGAGTCTTTTTCCCAGCCCCATGACTGAAGAAGAAGTCAAGATTCCTCGGCTCTGGTTCTTAAGGTTGTTTACTTTCTCTTATCCATTACATTCTTTCTCTGACCTGCTGACTGCCCTTGGGGTGGTGTTAGCTTTTTATACTAAGAACTACATGTACTTTATTTACAATAATTTTCCAATACCTATCACCTATGTTAGACAGTCTGTCTCTACTCTAAACCAGTCCAGAAGTGTCACCATCCCAGCACAAGACAGAGGACAAGAAAAAGGAGAAGGGCAGGACACGCCCAGATTCCTCCATCTTGCCTCTTGAACCCCCATTCTAAATCCCCAAAATTCTACTTTTCCACCCTGTGACAAATTAACCATCATTCTACTCAAACTCTCGTGGCTTGTAAATCTTCACACAAAGTTGGCAATTTTCTCCAGGGGCTAAAATCGAAGGCACAGGTGTCTTTGACTCCGTGCCAAGGTCTCTGGGTCTCTGAGCCCCCTGCCAGGGTCTCGAATCCTCCAGGGCAGTCAGAGCAATGTCCTGGGTTCCGACATTTGACCTTCTCTGCCTCCCCCAGCTCTGAAGTCGTCCCCCTCCAAGAAAGGGCGCAGTGCCTTGCTGGCTGTGAAGACAGTGGGTCCCACGGCGGCGTTCTCGGCCAGCCAGCTGGCCTCCGACAAGGACGACACCCAGTACGACCTGCGGGCGGCCAGGAGCTACCCCACGCTGGACGATGAAGGTGACAGCCCCGCTCAGGGTACTGCCTCTGTGCTTACCCTCTCTTTCCTAGCAGTTCTTTAGGATCCTCCCTTGTTCTCATCAAGTTCCCCACTGTGCACCAACTGCAGATCTTTCCTCATGGATAGCTCTTCATTGCATGTCTTGCTGTGCTTTGCAGGTGCTAAACCTAACCAGGACAGGGAAGAAGGTAAGAGTGCATTGTTTTGTCACAGCGCCAGCAGGTACTTGATGCGACACCTCTGCATCAAAGGAGACCAAATCCCTTCTTTGCAGCACTGTGGGGTTCTGCAGTAATAATGGTCACCTGCATCACTGCTGCAAGACAGCTGCTGCCAAGGGGCGCCATAAGTCATAGCCCAAAGCCAACAGAAAGTTGCATTTTCTACCCTTTAAAAAAAAGATTGGGGGGGGTGACTGGGAACTGCAGCACTCCAATGACAGTATTTGGGCAGTTATAACAGGCAGGATCTTGCCGTTGGAAAACAGATGAATGGGCTGGTTCTGTACTGCCTTTCCTTTACTTCCCTCTGGCTGCATTTACAGCTGAGTGCTGGAGGACAAGCTCCTCCAGTGCATGGGTGTTGGATTGCTCCCTGTGCAAAGCACTGAACACTCAGTTCATCTCTTAATTCACTTGGATATTTATCCCTGGTGATCCAAGCCTTTAATCCAGCTTTGGTCACCAGTGAGAAGTCTTCACTGGCATTCTGTTCCCTGCCTGTTGTGCTGGAAGTGGTGCTGACTGGCTCTCCCCAGAGGATGCCTTGGGAGAGGCTGTCATGACCCAACTAAACTTCTGCCTGTCTGTGGTTTGAGTGCCCAGTCCCAATGTGGGTGTGCAGGTTCATGGTGGAACAGCCTCGCACAGGGCTGCTGTAGGTGAAGTGTTGGTGTTTGACTTAATCATCTCTTCTTCCTGCCTCTCCCCTGCCCTTCCCTTGGCCAGCAGGCAGGCCAGACCTGCTCCCTTGTACTCCTCCTTCCTTTGAAGAAGCTACCACGGCCTCCATAGCCACAACACTATCGTCAACATCTCTGTCTGTTCCCGAGCGATCCCCCTCGGAGACCTCTGAGCAGCCCAGGTACAGGTGAGGAGATTTCCCTGCTCCCACTGGTGCTGAGTGGCTGCTCTTGCTCTCTGTGCTGCAGATCCCACAGGCTGCCCTGCACTCTGCAATGCTAATGACCGATTTTAATTAAATCTCTCCTGGGAGCAAGCAGACACAGCTTTGATGGGATTAATTATTGCTGGAAGAAGTGTCAGCTGTTAAGTAGAACATCTCCCTCATGGGATGTGGAGGTAGATTTGGGGACAGTGCAGGATTTCTGGCTTAAATTGCTGCTCCAAACTCTCCTGTTTTCTTTCCACAGGAGGCGTACACACTCCTCAGGGCAGGATGGCAGGTGAGAAATGGCTCTCCTGTCTTTTTATCTCTTCTTCTCTCTGCTGCACAGAGACCTCATGTTTATCCCTGTGCAAAGGTCACTTAGAGGGCTGAGTGGGAATTTCAGCAGCTCCAGGATTTTGGCATGGATGCTGAGCTGCTTCTGCAATCAGATGATCCCCATTTCTTACACAGAATTTTCCTTGCAAAGCAGATCTGTTAATGCTTTGAAAATACCAATTATTTGATAGGAAAGGGGACAAGAGTATTGTCCAAATTTACCCACCCACCCAGCACCAGAGTCAAGGAAGGTCACTTAAGTCCCTTTAAGAGCAAGTAAGTGAGCCCTGACAGCAGGAACATTCCTCCTCTGAGCATCTGCTTGTGGCCTGGGCAAAGTGAAAGGGTTTTGACTTTATGAGGCACTCAGCACCCTCAGTACCCACAAAAGTAGCTTCCAGTGTTTTCAGAAATCTGTGAGGCTTTTTTCCTCCTATGGTGTCTCAGAGCCAAGGGCAAGGTAGGACAGAAATGCTGTGCTGTAGAGGGGTGTCTGATTTTAGAGGCTCTTATAATTATATTATTGTGCATTATTGTGGAATTATTTTGCATCAGTAAAAATTACCCCATTGCCCATGTCAGCAGGATCTGCATGAGGAGTCAGCGGATACTGCTGGCTCTGCCCTCGCTTTCCAGGATATTGTGTAGGTGTAGTAGGCTTTGAAATGACATCAGAGACTCAGTCCTAGGATGTGCCATAGCCAGAGGAGCCTGACAGGCTGATGTCCTCTCTCCCTGCTGTCAGTGTTTGGTGCTTGGAAGGAAAGGTCTTTGGAAGATGAGAGTTTGGCCCACATTACAGGCATCTGCTGTTGTTCCAAGCTTTGAGTGATTTACTGAGTTCAGTTGACAAGCACTGTGAAAAAATCCTTTTCTGTGGTATTTCCTAATGAAAATACCTCTGGATGTTGCATGTTGCTGAATCCTGCCCTGGAGGGCAGGGACCTGCTCACTGTGAGAAGTGTCAGGGACTTGTGAAGCATCTCATTTCCTGCAGAATCCAGTGTTAGAAATTGCTGAAAATTGGAGACTTAAACCCAGGCCCCAGTGGTGGGACCCATGTGGCAAATGCAGTGACTTCATCCAAAATAGTTCAGACTCATTGGTACCTCCTGGAGGGAGGGAGCTGCTGTAGTATGTGACTGCTCCTCCAGAAATGGGTCAGGTGAGTCAGAGTGACCTGGGAGCATTCAGGGAGCTCAGTGGCTTGGTCAGAGTAGATCTGTCACAGATTTGCCAGAGCTACACTGACTGTCTGCAGGTGTGGCCACCTTTGCTGTTTTTTGTCTAGTTTGTCCCTTTCTAATCCCAGTGCTTCCATGTGCCCTTCCTGGGAGAGTAGGGATCTGTGCACTTGCGGAGCTCTCTGGGATCCCCTGGTGAAAACCAGTGCAGACACAAATTTATTAAAGCAAGAATTTACATTCCTGAGCTGAGATGGAGAAAACGTTACCCAATTTGCTCAAGAATGTGTCGTGCCTCTGGTTATTCTGGTCTGCTGGGGAATTCAGTCCAGGTTTGAGGTCCAGCCCTGTGAGGAAGAGTGTAGCAAGTTCTGTGCATGGAGCTAGATTGAAGTGCTGCCCACTGATCAGAGCCAGCCCTGCAGGAGCATGGCAGTGCTGTCAGTGAACCCAGGCTCAGCCCTTCTCTGACAGCTGCCCCTTGGCTGGGCAGGCTCCTGCTCCTCCTTCCCATGGGGACAGTGCAGCCAGCCTGCTGGCACAAGTAATTACTTTAATAGCATGAGGTATTAAAGTGAAGATTGTCAGAAACAGTTCCAGATAAATCCCAACCCTGGAACAGCTTTGGTGTGCTGGGAGTCTTGGAGGAGGTCAGAGGCTCTGGCCTGGATGCCAGGCTAACTCTGGACACAGGTTTTCCCTGGAGGTCAGTTCTCTTTGCTCCCATGCTCCATTTGACACTGCCCATCTTTCCTGCTGCAATGGCTGTTAAACTCCTTTGCTCTTGTCCTCTTTTCCCACCTTGTTATTCCTGAGTGCTGTAATCTTCCCTCTCTTTTTTCTGGGAGTTTTGGTTATCCATACCCTCAGTCCTGAGAGGTCTGAGTGCTCCCTCTGAGCTGAAATCAGCCACTGAATCTGTGCTGGGAGCCCAGTGCCACAGCAGCAGCAGCAGCAGCGGCAGCTGTGTGCTGGGGCAGAACTGCATAGGAGGCTTGGCTGGCTCTGGACTGAATTCAGGCTGACTTAAAATTGAGGGCTATGCATAACTCATGTCCAGCTGAGTCTTTGGGCTTGTCTCCCCTTTGGTTTCCAGGTCACATGAGGAGGTGCGGGTCCAGGAGGAGGTTCAGCAAATCAGTGTCGAGCTGGAGCCCAAGTGTGATGTTGAGATTGTAGCTCCTGAAGAAGAAGTCAAAGAGTGAGTGTTTTAGAGTGTTGCAGATCCCACCCAGTGGGTTTTGAGCTGTGCCTGCTTGTGCTGGAGGCTTTGCTGGAGTCATGGGTGTTCAGTGAGGCTGAGCACAGTACTGACCTGACCTGCCCTGATGTGACCTTTCAGGATATGATAGCATAGCATCTTCAGAAGCTCCTCTGTAATAAATCCGTTTTGCTTGCTCCTGTCCTGACTGCAGTGACTAGACTGTCATTTCTTTCCCCTGTGCAGAGAGGCAGCTTCTTCAGCCTGTGCCATTGTCACATCCACAGCCACCATAGAGGTGGAGACGGCCAGCCAGGCCTCGGAGCCAGCCAGCCAGGCCTCGGATGAAGACGACGTGCCAGTCACAGACATTTACTTTGTAAGAGACCTTCTCCACCTGGCCCTTGGGGGGTGATGGGAAGGGTTGGACAAGGCTGTCAGTATCGTTCCAGGGAGTCAGGTGGGCTGTGGCTGCCCTGCACCATCTTGGTGTGAAGCACCTTGAGACCTCCATGCTGGGTGGGTTTTAGAATGCAGGGAACTGGATTAAACTTGGAGAACTCAGAACAGCATCTAGTGGGGATCACACAGGTGGCACTCCTGCTGTGGACGTAGCTGTAGCTGTGCTGCTCTACTTCCAAGCACAAGTGTTTGTCTAGGCCAGCACATTTGCTCCTGGGACAAGCCAAGGTGATGTGGGTGCAACAGAGAGGTTCTTTCTTCCTCAGCCAGAGATCTTGGCTGCTTTCCTGACACAAGCATGGCCTAGACCCAAAGGGAGGTGGTTGCAGAGGGCGACCCTGGGCTCTGGTGAACTCCGGCTTTTCCTTTCCCTGCAGGCTGCATTAGGTGATGCAGTGGGAGTCTAGTGCTGAGCCAGGGAGTAAGTTGGTGGTTGGCAGCAGAGTGCCGTGGAGCCTGGCGCTGGTCCTCACTCAGCTCCCACAATGGCTGAGCAACTTCTGCAGACCAGAGAAGAGGTTTTTTAGCGACCTGTACCTGTCCCATGGATTCCCAGAGCACAGCTGAGTGCCTGTCCCATGAGAGCTGAGCTCTCTCTTGTGCCTGGGCACTGGAACCCTCATTAAAAGAGGTGCCCGGCTCCTCCCTGCTCGGACTTGTTGCTGTTAGTTCTGTGGTGCTGGAGACAACCTGAGCCCATGCAATGGGCTCCTTCAGGCTAAACTAAAATGCAGCAGTGGCCTTTCCCTGGACTCTTGTGACTCTGCTGCAGAGCTGCTCACTCATTGCCGAGTCACTCTGAGGCTCTTGGGAGCTGTGGAAGGAATCAGCCCTGTTTTACAGCTTGTTTGGGGTTGGATGCATGCTGTTCAAAATGCAAACAGCTCCTCTAACACTGCCCCCTCCTTGCCTGTGGATGGCAGCTGTGTGCAGGCAGATCCTGCCTGCTCCCCTGGCAAGTGTCTTCTAGTGAGGGTCACCTGCTCTTCTTCCCTGTCCCTGGGCATATGGACTGCCCCCAGCTTGAGGGGCACCTCTCTTCCAAGAGAAAATTCTGCAGAATATGTTCACAGAGAGTGTGACTGACTGCTCATCAGCGTTTCATACTTCATCTGAGTCCGAGTTTTGCATTAAATGTGTGTCGTGTGCTGTGGAGTGTTTATCACTGCTGGGATGAAGGGAAAAGCTGATTTGAGTTCCCATGGGCACTCTCCTTGGAAAACCACTTGAGCTGGAGCTCAGGTGAGGCTGCACGCGTGCGCTCAAGTAGCACCACAGCTGCTCCTGCAGGAGTGCTCAGGGGCAGTGGTGGGTGAAGGGATGGTGTGTGCAGAGGAGGATTTGGCCAGTCCCAGGAGACTGTGGTCTGATGACTGAAGTCTGCCCCCAGAGAGCACTTCATTCTCCTGTTTATCCCCAGGGAATAAAAGTGCAGAGTGTGGCAGGGCATGGGCGCCGCTCTTCCCTGCACGGCTTTCCCACCTGCTCACCCGTTCAGGCCTGGAGTTGCCCAACCCCTTGTTTTTTGCTTTCTCTTTCATCCTCTCTTTCACATCACCCTTTTTTTCCTCTGTTTCCTTTCTCACCTCACTTGTCCTGGGGCCACTCAGTTCACAGATGGGAGGTACTGGATTTACTCTCCCCGCCAGCGCAGACTCCGAACTACTTCGCATTCCTCTGGGATTGTAAGTGACCATGCCAGCACAGCATGTAAGGGAGCAGAGCTGCAGCTTTGAAACACTGGGGCCAGCATCCCATTTCTCTCAATGGCTGGGGCTCTGGATTGAGTGGGCATTAGGAACCAGCCCAGCAGAAATGACACCAGTGGATCTTGTAGGATCTGAGAGAATCATGAGCTGTGTCCCTTTTCTGCAGACTGGTGGCACAGCTCCTACCCTGGGATGGGCCATAGTGTCACCCAGCCCTTGGGAAAACTGACAGCAGTGAGGCCGTGGCACAGGTTACCCAGAGAACCTGTGGTTGCCCTCTCTCTGGAAATGTCCAAGGTCAGACTGGATGGGCTTGAAGCAGCCTGGGTTAGTGGAAGGTGTCCCTGCCCATGGCAAGGGATACTGGGTGATCTTCCATCCCAAACTGTTCTGTGATTCTTAGTACCAGATCTGGCCAGAGAGGCATCAGGGCCTCTCTAGGTGATGTCAGGCTCAGCTCCCTCAGCTCAGGAAGAGGGTTTGAAAGACACCAATAAGATGTTTTGAAGGTTTTAAGACTCCAGTAGCAAACAGAACTGTTTTAGCTTGTGGGGAGCATCTCATAAACCAAATGAGGCAGGAGCTGGTACTGAGTTAGGCTGGAGAGCTGAAACCAGCCCTTTCTCAGCATCACTAGTGTGCTCCCTCCTCACTGAAGGTGTTCTATGAGCAGGCAGGATTTTCCTTTCCAAAAGATGCAGGGAGGCATTTCAGCTTTTATGGGCTGAATCTAGAGCTGAGACTGTTCTGGGGTTTAGCATTTAGCTTCTCATGCTTTGGGAGAGCTGCTGTCCCCAGGGGGTGGTGGCAGTGCTGCCGGAGCCTTGCTGGTGCAGCCTGGTGCTCCCGTTTGAGTTACAGGCAGGGTGCATGGGGAAGCAGGGGCAGGAATGTGCCCCTGGCTGTTGCTGATGGCATGAGGAAGGTGCTGCTGGGCAAACAGGCAACTCCTCCTACAGCCCCTCCTGCGCCTCAGCTGGGTTTGGCTGCTCTGGCACCGGGAGGGGTAATGCCAAGCACTGGGTGCTCCTTTATCTCCCGCAGCTCCCCGCATGCATCCAAGCTCCTAAAAGGCTCTGAAAGAGACTGGCTGGAACATTTGGTTCAGTCAGGATGAATGAACCAACATGGATGAAAAAGAGGATGTGGGACAAGCTTGATGTGGTCAGGAGGTTTCCTGTACCTCTGACAGAGCCCTATGAGAAGCTCCAGACAGGCTTCTCAGCCTTCCTTTCTCCCAGCAGTCTCTACTAATGGAGCTGCAGTTACTGGGGAGTTCAGCATGTGGAGCCCAGTGCTTCAAAGCTTCTCTGGCTTCCTGTAGTTCCTTGTACATTGTAGACTGTCACGCTCAGTTCCTGGGCTGGGAACACTGCAGCCCTCTTCCAAACACTCAGTTCTGCTTCTCTTCCTTTGCAAATGCCAGGCTGGGTCAAGGGAGCTCCTCTGGAGAAAAAAGAGCCTGTTTTCAATGTAAATGGGGCCCCCCTGGGAACACTGGCAGCAGAGACCAGCCCTTGAATCTGTGCTGTGTAGGCAGCAGAGTGTGTCTTCTCACAGCAATGCCCAGTGCTCTGATAACTGTCCCTCAAGGCACACCTCCTTCCCCTCATTCTTTCCAGGGTCCAGCTGTGTTTTGCCTCCTGTGTTGTACTTGTTCCCATCACCCAAATCTCAGCAATAACTGTTTCCTTTCTGTGGCCACCATCCTCCATGGTCTCACCCCAGCCCCACTGCCTTCTGCAGAGAAGGAGGAAGGCACAATAAACAAATCCAGTTTCCCTGTAAAAGCCCTCCTGGATATCAGTTTGTAGCATGCACAGGGCTCTGGAAATGGGAGGGTGAGAGCTGGTAGCAGGTAGCAGGAGCCCAGAGCTGTCACTGCTCTTAGGTAAGTCACTTCCCAAATCTCTCGGTTTCTCTGGAGCCAGGATGATGCCATGGCCGGGAGCTGAGGTTTCCCTGACATCTCAAAAGCTCTAAAACTCCATCCCTATGAGAGGAGAGGGTGTGCCACCCCCACTGCAGCTGGCACAGTGTCCCGGTTGGCAGGGAGCCGGTATGTGCTGAGGATGAGGAGGGCTCCTCTGCTGAGAGCTGCCTCTGGGCTCAGTGCTCTCCCTGCAGGTGGATAGCTGTTCTTACTATATTGTTTCCTGCTCTTTTTATTTTCTCCTTTTATTTTTTCCTCTTCTCTCCTTTGCTCCCTGCTCTGCTGCTGCTCTCCCTGCATTCTCCCTGCCGTCTCTGGCCACTCTGGCAGCCGACAGACGAGAGGAGTTGGGTTTACTCCCCGCTCCACTATAGCACTCAGCTCCACTCTGTCTCCGATGAGGAGAGCGATACAGTAAGTGTCCAAAGCCGTGTGCCGGGCGCCTGCTGCATTGGGCTCGCAGTTTGTGCTCCCTCTGCAAGGTCAGCGCGGCCTCTGGCAGCGTGGGGCTCCTGCATGGCTGCAGCAGAGCCCGGTTGCCTCTCAGGTCAGCTCTGTGCTGGCAGAGCCCTGGCCTGCTCAGCAAGGGCTGTGGTTTATTCCAGTTGTTTGGTGCAGGAAAAACTTTGGGGAGCTCAGGTTTCCCAGACATGTTGCCGTTTCTGGAGGATGTAGAACAGCCTCTGGTTGTGCTGGGAAGCTGGCGGGACAGAGACCTGATTGATGTGGGCACTGGTGCTCAGGGTTTGATCCTCTTTCCTCTCACGACCAGCATTGAGGGGCTGGGGCATGTCCAGAGAAGTGAGTGGACATGGGGAAGGGGCTGGAACAAAAGTGTGGTAAGGATCAGCTGGGGGGGTTCAGCCTGGAGAAAAAGAGGCTCAGGGGAGACCTTGTTCTCCACAACTCCCTGACAGGAGGGGGCAGCCAGGTGGGGGTCAGGCTCTGCTCCCAGGGAACAAGGGACAAGAGAAGAGGAAAACCTCAAACTCTGCTAGGGGCGGTTTAGATTGGATATTTGGTAAAATGTCTTGACTGAAAGGGGGTTGTCAGGTACTGGAACAGGCTGCCCAGGGCAGTGGTGGCGCCAGTGTTCCTGGAAGTGTTCAAATGTCATGTGGCTGTGACACTTGGGGACATGGGTTAGTGGTGAACATGGTGGTGGTGCTGGGCTGATGCTGAATTTGGTATTCTTGGAGATCTTTTCCCACCTTAACGATTCCATGATTCTGTGACTCTGTTCTCTCTGCCTCTTGCAGTAATCTCTATGCAGACACAGAAGTCCCAGAGAGCGGCGATTCCCTCTGCAGGTCGATGTGTTCCCTTTTCGTTGATGCAGCCATTCCAGTGGGATAGGGAAGAGCTTGCTGACACCAGTATTGCTGCACTGCAGGATCCCGGGCACTGCGTTTCAGAATGGAGCAAAACTATAACCATGTATTTCTACTCACCCCAGATGTGGGCAGCAAAGAAACCACCCGCTCACCCACAGCTCCCAGCAGAGAATTCTAGCTGGGTGTAGAGAATCCTGGGTAGTAACACAGTGTTTTCCAGATGTGCACTACCATAGCTACCTATCCATGTGTGATACTGTGAACCTTTTTAATTTTTTTAATCATGTATTTATTTCTTTTATCTTTGCACAGAGACAGCACAAATGTGCTTTTTTAAACATTTAGTTTACTGCACTTTTTTTTCTTTTTTCTTTTCTTTTTTCTTTTTTTTTTCTTTTGGTCATATATTTGTGCATCAAAAAGGAGCATGAGACTTCACTGAAGAATGGGTAGGAGCACGTTGCTGGGGAGGGCAGGGAGCAGAGTGGCTTCATGTGAGGCAGCAGTGTGGTCTCACCAGCTGAGGGAGTCAGGAGGTTTAAGGCTGTCCAGACACTGCCACGGTTTTTCCAAGTGGCCCAAGGCAAATCACTAAACCACTCTGTGCCTCGGTTTCCCCGTGCTAATGGGTGCACAGTACCTGCTTCCGTTACAGCACTTAAACCCTGGGATGAAAGGTGCTATGAAAATGAAATGTATTAAAGGCCATGGAATAGAATTGCTCCCATGTTACCATAGTTCAAAGCAGCCATGCCAATTCACTTGGATCCAAACTCTCTAGTGACTTCTCCTGTCTGTGACACCATGCGGGACAGCACACAGTTCCTGGTGACAGTGACGTGGACTCCTCAGCTCTCCCCGAAGTCGTGATGGGTTCCAGCTCCCCCCTGTGCTGCACTGCTGCGCCACCCCTCCCTCTGTGCTTGGAGTCCACACCTCATCCAAGTGGCCACTGCCTGCTCCAGCCCCGCAGGCACGGACAGATGGGAACTGGGCACCTCCCGAGCCCAGCCACGTTGGAGGGCAGTTTCCCCACTCTACCCAGCCCACGTGGGACTTGTCCAGACCCTGCATCCTCACGGAGCCCCTCAGCCCCTCACGTGCTCACGTGGGTGTACCCTGGGGTCACGGACACTGGGTTCACATGTCCCCTCTGCTCCACAGGGCAGGCAGGGACGGGAGCCTGGCTGTGCCACGGAATTGTGCCAGCACTGCTGTGCTCACGGACTCTTCAACAGAAAGCTGGGTGACTGGCATGCTGCCTGGGGTCACGTCTGCTGGTGGAAATCCCTGCTGTGGTGTCTGAGAGGGTTTGCTTTGCAAGGGCTGTGGGCTATAGTTGAGAGAATTTGGTGTCAGAGGTAGTGTTCAGGCTCATCCATCAGCAGGACACATATAGCATAGCCTGGAATACAGCAATCCTGTCCTCATCTCCCAGAGAGAAAAGAGGAAGTCCTTTAGACCTGAGGGAGACAGTTCTTTTTTGTGTGCTTTATGAACCTCGCTTGAGAAAGAGTCTCTTTATTCCCTTTACAATCTTCACTGTCCTTGGGATTCCAGCTAGAGGGGTGGGGAAGCAGGACCCTGCTCTCAGGCCTCAGCCCCCACAATCTCTTCACAGCAGCGGTCAGGAGTGGTTATGTTGGGTCCCAGAAGGTAGCTGGGCTGATGGGAAGCTCTTCCTTCTGTACTGTACTGAACTTAGTGAGAATCTTCAGGAATTGATGTTTTTTTCTTGCCCAGAATACAGGACCTGGACTTCCCTTCCCTGCCTGTAGATGCAGAAGGCTGTGAGTTGTGCTTCTTGGAAGCACAGTCGGGGGATTGTGCAAGTTGCTGCTGTTCATGTATCCACGTATTTACCAAATAGTCTATCAAAAGTCTCTCAAGAAACTCTCCCCTTTCTGTCACTGCTTGGCAGCTCATTCTCCCAGCTGCAGCTCCTGTCCTACCCCACCTTCCTGTGCCACGCAGGGGGCTCTGCAGGCTGGGGGGCTCAGGGTTTGGTGAAGGGGAATGGGAACCATGCAATACCTACAGCCTCACCTGCCTTTGGGCTCAAGGCAAGGTGCTTCAAAAAGCTAAAAATTCAACATATTTTTCCTTTAGCAGTGTGTGTAGAATGGCCAGAGGAAGCCGCATCCCTGCTGCACCTGCTGCTCTTGGGTGCTGTGCTGGAGGAGGGGGCTCTGGGGGGAACCAGGGTGGGCTTGAGCTGTTCTGAGCCAGGCCCCTGCCCTGGGACCACCTCAGTCAGGAGCTGGAGGGTTTGGCCTCATCAGGTCGTTCCAGCCACCTGAAATCAAGCATCTTTTTTGAGAGAGTTCAAGCATTGTTGGTGGAGATTTTATTCTTTCCCCTCATTTCTAGGGGGATCTCTAAAGCTGCTTGGTGTGTGTGCAGGGAGTGTCCCAGAGAATGAGCTTTGTGAGCTGGAGCTGTGCTTGGGTCCTGAGAGAGGGGGTGAACCCAGAGCTCCTGCAGCACGTTCATTCAATTCAAAGAATTGTCTTCCCTTTTTGAGATGATCCTTGTGCAGTTCTGTAATGCTGGACCCTTTGGAGCAGGTCTGGATGGGCTGGGATGGTCCTGTAAGAGGACAGGCAAAGGCTTAGAACAGCTTTGTCAAGGGGGACAAGGGGGAAACTTTCTGTAGACAGATGTTGATCTGGAATGGAAACTTCGCCTGTTCAAGCTGGCACAATCCCTGTGGTGTTACCTCCTGTCCCAGCAGCTCCCAGTGCTGGGGAACTGCTTCCCACAGAGCCTGAAAGGACCTTGGATTTTAGAGCTCATTCTTGGCCCTCTCTGCATGGCACTGCAAGGGAGCAGCAGAAGCTCTGGAGCATGTCACAGGCACTGTCAGTGCTGCCTGGGCAGGAACAGCACTTGCCCATGGGAAAGAGCATCCCTGGTCTGAGTGTTCCTCCATCTGCACCTCAACTCATTCTGGACTTGAGATGCTATTCTTGCCAGGCTCCCTTTAGTGACCCAGCAGGTGCTGTCCAGGCTCTCCACCATTAAAGGAGGCACCACGAGTCTTGTACTCTAAAATCTGACCCAGCAGGACAACCCCTTCCCACACAGGTCTGTGCCACTGCTGTCCTTCATCCCCTAGGTCCCAGCTGGGATCTCAGACTCTGTGGGACATGCCCTGACCACTGCCTGGTGCTGGGACTGCAGATGAGCTCTCCCTGCCAGGTAAAGGGCTGGCAGGAGAAAATCGGCATCTCTGTCCTTGAGTTTGCAGTCATGCTCCTGTAAAGACTCTGGGGCAAACCCAGGAGGTCGCAGAGACCCTCAACACGCACAGAGGGGATGCAGCGTTTGGTTGCCGCTGCCTCTCCGGCCACGTGTGCTGAATTGCACGGTGGGGAATGTTTTGTTGAAGCCAGAGCACTCACAGGCCTTGGTCCGAAGCAGGCAGAGGCGTTTGCAGCGCTCCATCGCCCCCCGCATTCCCCTTCTCATTCCCAGCCACTGCTCCAGCGCTTCCCGAATGGACAAGGAGAAAGCCAGGTCATGGCTGAGGGGTTTTCTGTCCATGTCTACCCGCGCCACGTCTGTCCTGGTGGTTGTCACTGTCCCCACGTGTCCCGGTGGATGTCCCCGCGGATTTCGCTGTTCGCACGCATGTCCGTGTCCGCGCTGCGCGTGCACCGTGTGCCGCATGTCCGGCGGAGGGGGCGCGGCCGGACGGGGGCGCCGATGTTGGGGCGTGATCCCACCTCTGCTCCGGGAGCTCGAGGCCTGGGCGCTGTTTTTCTTTTCTCTCGGTTGTTTTGAGGGTTTTTCCCCTCCTCCGGGGAGCCCCTTTCCAGAGCTCTGTACCCCGCTCCCATAAAGCATTCCGCAGTCTGTGCTGAGCTCCGCACCCTCCGCCTCTCTGTGTGCCGCGGCGATCGGCCAGGCTCCGCCCCCGCCGCGGGGCTGCCGAACGCCCGCCTGTCTGCGACGGGGCCGCTCCTGGGGCCGCTCCTGGGGGGAGGCGGGCGGGCGCAGGCGGACGGCGGGGCAGCCTGATGAGCTGAGGCCCCACGAGGCCCCGGGGCGGAGCCGCCGCTGCCAATGGGCTCCGGGTCGCGCAGCCCGGCCCGGGGCGGCCGCTCGGAGCGGGACCGGGACCGGGAAAGAGAAAGAGAAAGGGAGAGGCGCTCGCGGTCCGGGAGCCACGGGCGGCGACACCGCAGCCGGACCAAGAGCCGGAGCCGGAGTCGGGGCCGACGCCGGGAGCCGAGCTCGGGGTGAGTGCGCGCCTGGCCCGGAGCGGGCGCGCTGTGGCTGTGCGGAAGCGGGCCCGGGACAGCGGCGCTGGCGTGCGAGGCCCAAACCGGCCGCTGTCCGCACCCCCGGGGACGGGAGAGGGAGCTGGGCCCCGCCGGTCTCGGGGAGGGCCGGGGACTGGGGGCGGGCGGGCGGTCCCGAGCGCTGCTCGTGACACCGGCCTGGGGCGGCCGGGGTGGGGGTGCAGGTACCGGGGGCGGTCAGGGGCGGGAAGTGCAGGTACCCCTCGCTGTCTCGGTGCTGCCGGTGGCGCCGGTGCTGGGCCAGCCTCACCTGCGGCGGGGAGACGCCCCGTGTCCGGCGCGGCCGTGCCCTCCTCCCGCTGAAGCCCGGCTGTGCCCCCCCAGCTCGGACTCCGGCGATGAGAGACAGAAATGGAAAAAGAAAAAAAGAAGTCGCAGCCGGGAGCGGCACCGTAAGGACCGGAGGAAACAGCGCTCACGGTCCCAGGGCCGCTCCTCCAGCTCCAGCCCGGAGCGCCGGCGGGACAGGGCAGCGCGGAGCCGAGAGCTGCGCCGCAGGAGAGATGGATCCAAGTCCTCCGTGTCTTCCGTCAGCTCCCCCTCCCCGCCGCAGCCCCGCAGCCGGGAGGAGTCGGGGCAGCAGCTGAGCCTGCAGGAGCGGCTGAGGCTGAGGGAGGAGAAGAAGAAACAGGCGGCTCTGATGAAGGCCTTGGAGACGCCCGAGGAGAAGCGGGCACGGAGGTTGGCCAAGAAGGAAGCCAAGGAGAGAAAGAAGCGGGAGAAAATGGGCTGGGGTGAGGAGTACATGGGCTACACCAACACCGACAATCCCTTCGGGGACAACAACCTGCTGGGCACGTTCATCTGGAGCAAGGTGAGCTCTGCCCTGGCTCTGCAGCCAAATGGAACAGGCAGGGGCAGTCAGGGGGACCTGACTCAGGTGGGGTCTGTATCCAAGGCAGGGAGATAAGATGGGTCGAGGGCAGGAGAGGGTCCTGGAGCTGCTGGGAGCTGCAGGCTGAGTGCTGGGCACTATTTACTGAGTCAGGGATGTGGAGATGGTAACAAGAATGCTGCACTTCTGCTACAGGAATGACAGAGAGCTGGGGGTGTTCAGGGTTAGGGAGAAGAGAAGGCTCTCTGGAGAAGGGGAGGCTCTGGGGAGACCTTAGAGCTCCTTCCAATGGCTACAAAGGCTCCAGCAGAGCTGGAGCAGAACTTGACAAGGACCTGGAGGGACAGGACAAGGGGAGCAGCTTCCCACTGCCAGAGGGCAGGGCTGGATGAGATGTTGGGCAGGAATTGTTCCCTGGTAGGGTGGGCGGGCCCTGGCACAGCGTGCCCAGAGCAGCTGTGGCTGCCCCTGGATCCCTGGAAGTGTCCAAGGCCAGGTTGGACAGGGCTTGGAGCAACCTGGGACAGTGGATGGTGACCCTGCCATGGCAGGGGTTGAATTAGATGATCTTTAAGGTCCCTTCCCTCATGATTCCATGATACTGTTGTCTTGGCACTCACCTCGCTAGGCAGGGCGGGCTATGTGGGCTGAGCCTGGGTTTGCTGAGGGACTCAGGAGCAGTGTTTGAGTGATTTAGGGACTTTCAACAGGATCAGACCTCACTGGAGCACCAGAAACAGGTGAAGGGAGTAGCATTCGCTGGCCAGTGAGGGGCTGTGGAGGTCCTTGGGTTCCATAGCTTCCCTTAGCCATTCTGTTTAAGGCACTGGAAAAGAAAGGGATCAGCCATCTGGACGAGAAGGACCTGAAGGAGAGGAACAAGCGAATCCAGGAGGACAATCGCCTGGAGCTGCAGAAGGTGAGATAAGATGTCCTTTCCATGTCACTGTCTGACAGAGAGCCCTGTTTACGGCTTGGTTCTCACTGGGAAGGCCCTATTTTCTTCTCCTGGGTGTGTCCAGTCTGTAGAATTGTGGGGGCCATAGAACCTTGGCTTCTGCTATTCCAGCATGAGAAACCTCTTCTCTTAGGTTTGAGCCCAGGAGCTCAGGAGGTGCTGAGGAGGACAATGCCAGGTCATGACACTGGGGCACTCAGTTGTGCCTGTGTCCCCTGTCTCCCTCAGGGCTGGCAGTGAGCCCAGGCAACCTGGCCCCGCTGGCTCCCCACTCTCCAGGAGCTCGGGCCTGTGGCAGGAGCCAAGGCAACTCAGGGACAGGTTATGTCATGGCTGTGTCCTCGAGCAAGGGTCTGTGGTGTCTGTACAGGGGCCCATCCACAGTGGCCTCACAGCTCTGTCACCATGGGCAGGTGAAGCAGCTGCGCCTGGAGCGGGAGCGGGAAAAAGCCATGCGTGAGCAGGAGCTGGAGATGCTGCAGCGGGAGAAGGAGGCAGAGCACTTCAAAACCTGGGAAGAGCAGGAGGACAACTTCCATTTGCAGCAGGCCAAGCTGCGGTAGGTGTGCCCCTGCTCAGAGCCAGGCCTGGCAGGGAGCAGAGGATGGCACCGCTCATGAGGTGTTGCCCGCTGTCCCTTCACCAGGTCCAAGATCCGGATTCGGGATGGGAGGGCGAAGCCCATCGATCTTCTGGCCAAGTACATCAGCGCAGAGGACGATGATCTGGCTGTGGAGATGCACGAGCCCTACACCTTCCTCAACGGCTTGACCGTCTCCGACATGGAGGACCTGGTGGAGGACATCCAGGTGCCTGCTCTGCTGACCCGCTGCCTGGGCTCAGGGCTTCTCTACCAGCTCTGCTCTCTTGTCCCTGGTGTGGAGCAAGTGACCTGACGTGTCTTTTGCACGCAGGTGTACATGGAGCTGGAGCAAGGAAAAAACGTGGACTTCTGGAGGGACATGACCATCATCACGGAGGATGAGATAGCCAAGCTCCGCAAGCTGGAGGCCTCTGGGAAAGGAGGACCAGGTGAGCAGGAGAGCAGAGCCTGGTGTGGTTGTTGGGGTCACCATGTGTACTCAGGCTCAGAGGGGCTCTCTCGGATCTGCTGGATGCAGGCTGTGGGTCTGGCAGCTGTCCCTGGGTGGGGCCCAGCCTCCTGCTGTCAGCAGAACCAGGATGGGTACAGCTGGGTGCCTGGAGACTGATCGGCTGCCCTCACCTGTCCAGGGGAGCGTCGGGATGGTGTCAACGCCTCGGTCAGCTCAGATGTGCAGTCCGTGTTCAAGGGGAAGACGTACAACCAGCTGCAAGCTCTGTACCAGGGCATTGAGAGCAAGATCCGGGCAGGAGGGCCCAACCTGGACATCGGGTACTGGGAGAGCCTCCTGCAGCAGCTGAAGGCTTACATGGCTCGGGCCAGGTGAGAGCAGAGAGTGGCAGCAGTGCAGACCCTGCCATGGGCAGAGCTGGGGAGGCATAAACCCAGTTGGAGGAGAGAATGGGGCAGGGTGTTCTGCCTTTTCTGAGATGGCTGATTTCCAAGAGGGGAGCACGGCGGGACACACAGGCCCTTCTGCAGTAGTGATGCATAAGTGATGAGGTCTCCAAGAGGGAACCGAACTGGGGCTTATTTAGCCCAAAGCCATCCAAGCCCGGCAGGTTTCTGCCCATGGAGGTGGGTGTCAAAGCTTTGGGCAGTGGCAGTGAGGTGGTTCTGCTGGGTGCCTCTGTCCCCTGTCTCACACAGGGCTGGCAGTGAGCCCAGCTCCTCTCCTCTCTCAGATTGCGGGAGCGGCACCAGGACGTGCTGCGTCAGAAGCTGTACAAGCTGAAGCAGGAGCAGGGTGTGGAGAGCGAACCGCTCTTCCCCATCATCAAGCGGGAGACAGTTTCCCCCAGTGACAGGTGAGCAAACACCTGGGCCTGTCCCCAGGCACAAAGGCAGTCTTGTGCCCTCACCCTTCCCGAGGCAGAGCTCAGGTGAGCAGCCAGCAAGGGTACCATCCCCGTCCCAGTCCTCTCTTCTCCCTTCCGTGCAGGCTGGATCCCGAGGAGAGCCTTGAGGCACAGCCAGGGCCGTCCTCAGAGCCAGAGGCAGAGCAGGACACAGAGGCCAAGGGAGAGATGGAGGGGGAGGCTGTGCTGATGGAGGAGGATCTGATCCAGCAGAGCCTGGATGACTATGATGCGGGCAAGTACAGCCCCCGGCTGCTGGGCCCCAATGAGCTGCCCTTCGACGCCCACGTGCTGGAGGCTGAGGAGGACACGCACCGGCTGCTACTCCTGCGCCAGCAGCTCCAGGTGACAGGTGAGCCCCAGGGCAGCCTGCCCAGCACAGGGGATGTGCAGTGATTCAGGGTGCAGGACTGGAGGGGACACTGCCCTCAGGAAGGGCAAGAGCTGGATATGGGTCAGGCAGCCAGAGCAGAGGAGTGCCCCTGGTGCAAAGGGCACTGTGGCCTGTACAGGAGCAGGGAGATGTTGCTCAGGCTGCTGGTGCTGCCTGGGAGACCTCCCTCAGTACACCAAGGTGTTTGGGTGTAGACAGGCAGAAGGGATGTTTTGGATGAGTTTTCCAGCACTGGTCAGCCCAGTGCCCACTCAGAGCCCACAGGGCAGACTGTGTATTCCCATATCCAGTTCTGCATCCTCTGCACAGCAGCTCCTCCTCTCTGTGTGCCTTGGAGCAGTGTTGCATGGCCCAGGCCTGGCTGGTACTGCAGAACCCGATGTCCCTTCTCCTCCCCTATAGGTGATGCTTCCGAGAGCACCGACGACATCTTCTTCCGTAAGGCCAAGGAGGGCATGGGCGCGGACGAGGCACAGTTCAGCGTGGAGATGCCGCTCACGGGCAGGGCCTATCTGTGGGCTGACAAGTACCGGCCCCGCAAGCCCCGCTTCTTCAACCGTGTGCACACAGGCTTCGAGTGGAACAAGTACAACCAGACCCACTACGACTTCGACAACCCCCCCCCCAAGATCGTGCAGGGCTATAAGTTCAACATCTTCTACCCCGACCTCATTGACAAGCGCTCAACGCCCGAGTACTTCCTGGAGGCCTGTCAGGACAACAAGGACTTTGCCATCCTGCGCTTCCATGCCGGGCCACCCTATGAGGACATCGCCTTCAAGATCGTCAACAGGGAGTGGGAGTATTCCCACCGCCACGGCTTCCGCTGCCAGTTTGCCAATGGTATCTTCCAGCTCTGGTTCCACTTCAAGCGTTACCGGTACCGCCGGTGAGGGCGCAGCACCCTCAGACACCTGTCACGGGTGGGCAGGGGCTCTCATCCCACAGCACAGACACTGTTCTGTACATGGCCCCAAGGCCTAGCCCAGTGCTGGGCATTTTCCTGAGGCTTTTCTCTGTCCTTGCATTTATCATGAAGAATGCTGAGACTTTGGTATAAATAAAATAAGGGTTGTTTTAGCCATGAGATCGTGGGCATAGGCACCCCCACTGCTCCTGCGTGACATCACCAGCCAGTACCATGTTGGGAACTCCCCTGGGGACTGCATAGTGCTTGGGCTGGGTGTCCTTACTGCATCCCCAGAGAGTCAGCCCTATGTGCTCCTTGTCCCACTCCAGCCTCCACTATCTCCCCTTACCAGTGCCAGACCAGTCCAGCTGCTGCTCCCCAGCTGGAGTCACAGGGCCCTTGACTGCACCACCTCAGCATTGCCCTGTGTGCTGCTTCATAGAGGGGCCCCTCACCCTCCCCCGGGCCCCATTCCTGGCACATCCTCCCATGGGATCTGGCTTCCCTAGCCTGGGAGCACTGCCACATCCCTCAGTCCTGGCTGGGGCATGGGAGGCTTTAGTGCTGCACGCCGCCTGCTCTGGTGGAGCAGAGGAGAGGGATGCTGGTTGAGATATTTCCTTACAGGGGAAAATCCGGATTCCAGAGCTGCAGTCCCTCCCACATCGTGCTTCTGAGGCTCTCCCTGCCCTGGGCAAGAAGCAGTTGCACTCCCCAGTATCCTGTTGATGAGGAGGGAGTTCCTGAGGGCCTCTAGTGATGTTCAGATGGGTTTTGGGCACCTTAGGGGTGCTTAAGGGTTGAGCCTGGGACTGCCTGGTGTTGGTCCCACTAGACTATGACCAAGGGCACAGCCACACTCCTCTGCGATCACCCCACATGGCTCCATCCCCACAAGCCCCTAAACCCCAGGGTATGCCCATTCAGGTAGACAGGATGAGGTGCTGGTGAGTAGTGCCCAGGGATGCAGGAAGCCTCTGCCCTGGCTTCACCAAGAGACCATTTCCTACCTGCATCCACTCTCTCCCCAGTACAGGCCCATGGTGCAGGGACTTAGGGGTCTGCCCGGGACCCCCAACAATAGGACAGAGGCAAGCCTGCTGTGCAGGGGCCTCCAAGCCCTTGGTGGCTGCCCCATGGCTCAGGGAAGTTGCCTTGTCCAGCTCCTGGTTCTGCCAGCAGGATCCAGCTGCAAAGCTGCCATGGGAGCTGGTGCTCAGGAGGCTCCCGTTCCTGCCCTGGTCACCCACACTTGTGGGGTTTGCCCTGCCTGCAGATGGGGGTGGGGGACCCCAGCTGCCATGGTCCTGCACGTGGGTACCCCCTCCCCATTCCGCCGGACATCCCCAGGGCCAGCAGCTGCACCGGACACGTTCCCTGGCCTCTCCTTCCTGGCAGTTATTTCCTGCTGCTCCCTGTGCAGGGGGGTTTTGGGGCTCAGCACAGGAAGTGAGCAAAGGCCTGGCCAGGGAGGAGGAAACGGGAAAAAAACCCAAACCCCAAAAGTGGTGGTTCATGCCCTCCCTGCTCAGCTGCCAGGCAGAGCCGCCTCTCCATAGCCCATCCCTTTTCCTCCTGGGCACGCGCAGAGGGGGGGGCACTCCCCCAAAACTGTCCCACTGTATCTTCAGCCGGAGCAGGGTCCGTGTCCAGGCACTGCGTTTCCCTGCACGTCTGACTGCAGGCCCTGGTTGGGGTCACTGAGCAGGCACAGGAGCCTGAGCCCCGAGAGCCGCTGCAGCCTCCAGGCATGTGCCAGGGCCAGATCGGGGTCTGGATTCGGCTGAAGCCCCTGACGGCTTTTCCTTGACCTGGCTGCTCTCAGTGCTCCCTCCTAGTCCACATCTCCCCTGCGTTTCGGGACAAGCTGCCACGGCTCAGCCTTGAGCTGTGCAGGGCACGCAGCGGCTCAGCCGGGTCGTGCCCGGGAGGGGCAGTCGGTGGAGCTGCCCCGTGTCCCATCATCCGTGATGGGCTCAGCTCTCCCGGGCACACCCCGGCCCCACCTGGGACGGCAGCAGCTGCCGAGCCCCGCGCATTCCGCTGCCGGTGGGGCCACTCCTGCTCCCGGCACTCGGGGCCAGCTCTGCGGGCTGGCCCTGCCTTCCGCCGGGGCTTTCGCTGAACAATCTTTGCTCCAACCGAAAGAATGGCGGGACGATGGGCGCTGCAGCCTCTCACTGCCGAGCGGGTGCCAGGAGAAGCTGCCTGGGCATCCAGCTGAGCGCCGAGCCGCGGTGCCGCTTGCTCGCCTTGACGGGATGTCCCCGCGGGCCCCGCGGACTCGGGCGCTCCCAGCTCCGAGGCCAGGGCCGAGCTGTGCCCTCCTCGGCGGAGCACGGGCAGCAGCGACGGGGGCTATCCCTCCTAGGACCATGGGAGGGAGGAAACACTGCCTGGGGACGTGCCACCGCTGCTGGTCTCGGGTTTGGACAGCGCAGCGACATCCCGAGCTCGGACCTGCCGGGCTGGGAAAAGCCCCGGGAGGTGAATCCCCCAGGGCAGGGACGGCCGGGGCTGCGGGGGCCCCAGGGACCCCAGCCTTCGGCCACCCCAGCACCCTCGCCTCCAGCCCGCCCGGGCATGGACTCGCTCGAGTAAAGGAGTGAGTAACGGGGAGAGAGCGCAGCCTCGACCGGACCCAGCCGCGGGTGCCTCCGCCAGGGGGTCTTCGGGAGCCGACACCGGCGCGGCTGCACCGGAGGGGCACTGCCGGGTCGCCGGGGCGCTGCCCGGACCGGGGGCGATGGGGCCGGGGGGCACCCCTGCCTGAAGGCCCGTCCCGAGCAGGGAGGGAGCGGAGAGGGACGGGGCCGGTTCCGGGGGCGCGGCGAGCCCGGCCCTTCCCCCGCCCCGCGGTGGAGCTGAGCCGAGCCGGGCTGAGCCGAGCCGAGCTGAGCCGACCCGAGCCGGGTGGGTCCCGCCGGCAGCGAGGTAGGGCTCGGGTCTGCGCGGGGAGGGAGGCGTTGGAGGGGGGCGAGAGATACGGGGCCAAAGGACAAAGAGCCCGGAAGGCTGGGATGGACGGACAGAGACGGGGATGGGCGAACAGACGGCCGGGTTGGCTGTGCGGGGCTCCTGGGGCTGTGTAAAACGGTCGGGTCTCCAGGAGCTCCCAAGACTCTCGGGGCGCTCGGCTTAGCACACAGCCCCGAGGATCGGGGGCGTTTCGAAGGAGGGGAAGCGGAGACCCCATAGTGGGGGACGGACACCCCGCTCCCCGCACAGTCTGTCTGTCCCCGGGACCGAGGGTCCGCAGCATCTTCGGCGTCCCGTCGGAACCAAGATTTGTTTTCGAGGCTCCCCCGCCGGGACGGGTCCCCCCCGCCCGCCCCGTGTGCCGCTGGCTCCTCTGGGAAGAGCTGGAGAAGGACGAGGAAAGGCTCAGGAAAGGGCCAGGAAAGGAAGGGTCTATTTCGGGCTGTCGGAGTGGGCCGCCCAGCAGCCTTGAAGCCCTCGAGATGCCGCGACCATGCGGGCGGAGGCAGCCGCGGGGCGGGGGGCCCTGGTGCCCCAGGGCTGTCGAGCCCCAGCTTCTGCACCCCAGGACACCCGGGCTGATCCTCCAGCCACCGCCTGCCCGGTGCTGGGCCCTGGAGAACGGGGATGGTGCCAGCTGTTTCCCAGTCAGATGAGAGGCTGGGGACCTCTGCCCTGGACCAGAGCAGGGACAGGGAAAACCCTGGCGAGGACAGTTACCATGCCTGGCAGGAACCATCCTATGTGTCACTGCTTCCCAGAAATGTCATCTGTCTGGGAGTCCTTGGGATGTCTCTGCTCTAGGCCAGGCCAACTTCTTCAGGAGCAGGTCCTTGTGGGTCCAGAGAGGAACACTGATGCTCTGCCAAGTCCTCATCCCCATGGCCTTTCCTGTCCTGGCTGATGACCTCGACCTGATTTGATGCCCCAGAGCCCCAGGCTGGAGGGAGGAGGCAGTGGGACCACACCCATCCCTGACAGGTGACACAGTGTCCCCTGGGACCACCTGCACCAGGGGGAGGAGACAGAAGGGATCAGTGTAGGAAGGTCATTGTCCTGGAGGGCTCCAGCGAGCAGAGAGTGGGATAAATACTAACACAAGGGATAAATGCAAACACCCTGCAGCATCCTCTGCATGGCTGCCCTGTGGCTAAGCACCACATCCAGGGGCAGACCCCAGGTCGAGGGTCCCATGGGGTGTGGGGGGAGTCACTGCTGTCTGGTTTGGGGGTCCCTTTGCAGGTGTGTGGTGCCTCTCCCAGCCCCCACCCTGGCCTGATCTTGCAAGCCCTGTCCAGGCCCCATGCCCAGTCCTGCTTGGGGGAGCCTGGGGAAGCAACGGGCTGGGGCAGATGCTGATAAGGCGCAGCCTCCTGCACTCCCCATCTGCCTTTCCCTCACCCCCCTCGGATGTGGCCAGGGCAGGAAGCAATGCCCAGCAGAGGCAGGGCAGCCTTGGTACATCTGCAGCAAGACCCAAACCTGTGGTACTGCCAGGACCCCCCGATACCCCACTGCCAGTGCCTCACAGCCTCCAGCAGGACATTTTAGAGCTAGCTCCTCTCCCCTGGGATTTTACTCCAGCATCCCTTGCCAAACCCTTGTTCCCATGGCATGCCCATTTTTCTAGGTCCATAACCCCAAACCTAGGGGGTCAGTGGGGGCAGTCCCTGGGCTCAGGATTTCTCTTCTGCAGGACCTGCTGTCCCCACATGCATCCTCCTGAAGCGGCTGCCTGTGATGGGGGGAAATGGCAAGTGGGGATCTCCCCCACCTCCACAGAAGCCCCTTCCGAGAGGCAGCACTGGTGTGTTCTGGCACAGAAAGGGTTCCCTCGGTCCCAGCCCTGCAGCTGATGAGTGGCCCCTTGTAAATATTTGGCTCCCTCTAAGTGTTGTGCCCAGCTGAGGCAGCTCTGCACAGGGGGGGTCCCAGCTGCTCAGCCCCTGAGCCCAGCTCAGAGTCCTCCGAGCGCTGGGGTCTCTGTCCAGGCTGCAGTGGGCAGTGGGGTCCAGGCTGTGCTTTTGTCGGGGCAGGAGGTGAAGGGAGGACAGGGAGGCGATGTAGGTAATGGTGTGATTTGGAGCTTTTTGGGCTGCTGCCTCCTTGCCTGGGAGACCCTCCCCATGTCACTGGATACTGTAGGGAGGGGTCATACCTGGCCACAGTGAGCCAGCAGGCAGCCAGGAGCACCCTGTGGCTGTGAGTACCCAGGTAACAGGGACAGCAGGAGTGCTCTTGGACACCAGTGAGCAGCCTGGGACAAGTGGAACATTTTTGGAGACAGCCCTCTGAGCAGTGTGGGCAGGTACGTGGCAAGGGACAGCTTGAGTGGGACTGGCACACCAGGCACTCGCGTGGCAGCACTGTGGGGCAGGGGTGACTTTGTCACCTCTCAGAGGACATGGGAAAGGCTGGTGGCTCCTCAGGGTCTCAGAATGTCATGCTGAGGCCTCAGCACGTGTCTGCAGGGCCGACGCCTCTCAGGCTGAGGCTGTTCCTTGGGGACCAGTGAGAACAAACGGCAGCAAGTTTTCACTCTTGGCTCATGGAAAAAGCCGGGCCCACCCTCACAGTGATTCACCAGCGTGCTCTGCCAGCCCCCCACACAGGGCAGGAGGGGGATGGTGCCGAGCCACCACCGCCATCCCTGGCCTTTTTCCTGCTCCCAGGGCTGCAGGTCCCAGGGCATGGCCGGTGCCGGGGAAGGGTGCTGGGGCACGGGCAGGGTGCTGTCACCCTGTGTGTCCTTATCCCCGTATGTCACCAGGGTGAGGCCCCAGAGGATGTTGCAATGCCTGGCAATATTCCAGCCCAGCCGGGCTGTGGGATCAGCGCCTGCCTCGGGTGTGTGCTCCCGGCCCTGTGGCCACCCTCACACCAGGGGCCGGAGAGGGGTTGGCAGTGAGGGGTTCTGGGTGAGGGACAGGGCATGGGGACCCAGAGCCAGGCCAGTGATGGACCAGCAGCCAGGGCTGGCTATGATCAGAGTTGATGTGAGGTTTAACTTCTGTGAGGGACAGAAGACAGGTGGCAGTGCCACCGTGCACAAGGGAGGAGCACTGCAGTGGGTGCTTTGCAGGGGTGGCGTGTTGGGTTAGGGCTGAGTATCCCACTGGGCATTCTACTGGGGCCACTGGGTTGAGGACCAGGTCAGCCAGAAGGGTGGGCTGGGACAAGTGGTGTGGCAAGATCCTCCACAGCCTGGAGAAATGGGTCCCAGGAGGAGAGGAGGGGTGTGGTCCCTGTGGGGGTCTGTGCCCCAGGTTGTCCAGTCCTCACTATTGCCATGTCTCTGTCCTGTCCCACATCATCCCATTTGCAGCCTGGACTAATTTGCAAGGGAGGGCCATGTAGCACCAGGAGTTGGACTTGATGAACTTTGTGGGTGCCTTCCAACTCAGGATATCCCATGATTCTATGATTTCCAGATGCTCCCTGGCCCAAGAGAGGCAGAGTGGCACTGACCAGGCTGTCCACCACCACAGCCATCCCTGTCACACCCTGTCCTGGTGACAAACCCACAGCTCCCACTGTGAGAGATGCCAGGAAGGCAGAGCTGGTCTGTCACCCCCACTGGCTGAGGTTTGGACATGGTGCCAGGGTTGCAGCACAGCCTCAAACTTGTACCTCAGGTTTCCCCAGCACACTGGAGGAATGGGGCATCTTCACAATGAGACAGGGGTTTACACTCAGGGACAGGCAGAGTGTCAGGATCATGCCCTGGTGCAGCCACTCTGCGCCTGCATCCTTCAGAGTGTGTCCCCCACTGTGATGGAGGGTGACGGCCCAGGGATCTCTGGCTGTGTCCCCCCGGGGCAGGAGGGAGCCAGGCTGTCAGTGCTGAGTTTCCCCCAGCACCCTCTGTGCCGGGATTCAGACTCGTGGCTGCAGCCCCACGTGGCTCCTGGCCCAGGACAGTTCATCCTGGCCGCTGTATGGCTGCAGCCCTTGGCACCCTCTGCAGCTGCGCCTGGGGGTGGCATGAGCCGGGTCCCACCCTGATGTCCCTCTCCATGGGCTCGGGTCCCACCCTGGCGTCCCCCTCCATGGGCTGGGGTCCCACCCTGGTGTCCCTCTTCACAGCCCCCGGAGGACCCCATATCTGCAGGCTGAGGATGGATGATGGGTGGGCCTGGCCATTTAGGGAGCAGCCCTAAATTCCCTCTGTTCCCCCTGCAGGGCAAGGTGGGATTGGTGCCGGCAGCGGCGGGGGGCTCCGGCCATGGAGCAGAGCCAGGCGGGGGCCTGAGGCTGCTGGAAGGAGCAGAAGCGGGTGCAGGACATGGAGCCCCCCAACAGCAGCACGGCCGGGCAGGCGAACTCGTGCTTCGGGGTGTTCAATGCCAGCGATGGCCGTGCCAGTGCACAGAACAGCATCGCCTCTCCCTGGTTCTCAACAGCTTTCGGCCTCATCGGCCTCTGCTCCAACCTCTTTGCCCTCTGCGTCCTGGTCAGCTCCTCCCGCAAGCTCTCCAGCCAGGCCCGCTCCTCCTTCCTCATCTTCCTCTGTGGGCTGGTGGTCACAGACTTCATGGGGCTGCTGGTGACAGCCTCGGTCATCATCCCCTACCACTTCACCAAGTTCTCCTGGGCCGAGGTCGACCCTGGCTGCCACCTCTGCAACTTCCTCGGCTTCTCCATGGTCTTCTTTGGGCAGTGCCCGCTGCTGCTGGGGGCCACCATGGCCGGGGAGCGCTTCTTGGGCATCAACCGCCCCTTCTCCCGCTCCACCAGCCTCTCCAAGCGCCGTGCCTGGGCCATCGTGGGGCTGGTGTGGGGCTTCTCCTGCTTGCTGGGACTGCTGCCGCTGTTCGGGCTGGGGCGCTACACGCTGCAATTCCCCGGCTCCTGGTGCTTCCTCACCCTCCTGCCCGACACTGGTGACATTGTCTTCTGCCTGCTCTTTGCACTGCTGGGCATCCTCTCCGTGCTGCTCTCCTTCATCCTCAACACCGTCAGCGTGGTCACGCTCTGCCGCGTCTACCACGTCCGCGAGTCCGTGCAGCGGCGTCGTGACAGCGAGGTGGAGATGATGGTGCAGCTCGTGGGCATCATGATCATTGCCACCATCTGCTGGATGCCCCTCCTGGTGAGGCCTCTGTCCTGGTGTGCCCCATCACCACCCCTCCATGTCCCTCCTGGCTCTTCATGTTCCCCCTGTTCCTCCTTGTGGGGTCTCAGTCTTGGAGTGCTCCCCCCAGTGTCCCTCCTGGGGCTTGGTGTCGCCCACCCTTCATAGTGAGGTCCCAGCTTTCATTGTGTCCCCTCCATGTCCCTGTAGGAAGGTCCCAGGTCTGCAGGTGTCCCCTTGGTAAGACTTCCCCTGCCACTGTCCCCCTGCCACCTCTCTACACCCTGAGCTGGCCCCTGGTGACTGGCAGAGCAGTGCCCCAGACTGGGCCAGGACTCCTCCCAGGGGCTCAGTGCCTCTACTGACACTTTTGTCCCCTTCTCTCCCCAGATCTTCATTGTCCAGATGGTCTTGCAGCACCTGCCTGGCCAGGCCCAGGTGCTGCCCACGGACACGCAGGAAATGCTGCTGATCTACATCCGCATGGTCACCTGGAACCAGATCCTGGACCCCTGGGTGTACATCCTGTTCCGCCGGGCCGTGCTGCAGCGCGTGTACCCCCGGCTGCCCCCCCGGCCCTCCATTGCCTCCCTCAGCCCCTCCCTGCCCCGCAAGCTCACCACTGGATCCGTGCTGCAGTAGCACCCTGGGGACGGGCACTGGGCCAGGGGACATGGCCATCCCCCCCTCACCCACGGTGGATCCTCATCACCTGCATCCAGGGCCTTCCCCTGCACAAGCCTGATAGCCAAGGGGCTGTCAGGGGGCTGCTTCCCCCTCCCCGTCCTCAATAAAGCACAACTGGTGCAGCTCTTGGTGCCCACTGGGGGTGACCACCCGAGGGGGGACCCAGGGAGGGTACCTGGGGGGAACCCACGCTGCTGACAATCAGAGCAACAGCCCTTCTCCTCCTGTCTCTCCTTTAATAAGCCACAGCCGCTGCCCACCACATTTGAGATTGTGCAAGGGGGATCCTCAGGAAGGTGGGTGGGTTGGGTGCCTTCTGCCCCCCAAGCCAAAGGACAGATCTAGGTGCTGCTCAGGAGGGTGTGGGGGACAGGATGGGGACCCCCATCAGCACCTCAGCCCCAGATGGGGTGGGGATGAGGTGGGGGCTTGGGGAGGGGACAAAAGTGAAGGGCAACTCCTGCCCCCCAGCTACTCCTTATCCCCCTTGTGGTGGCAGACAGCTGCCCACACCTCAGCCACAAACTCCTGGGGAAAGGCAAACTCGCCCAACACCGAGTCCAGCCCCTGGGCAAGCTGAGCCACGCTGGGGCTGCCCTTGGCTGCCTCCACCATCGTCGAGGCTGTTGGGGAGAAGAGGGAGGTCAGGGCCAGTGTGAGAGGCTGGGACAGGAGCAGGGACTGAGTCAGGATCTGGAGCTGGAGCAGGGGAAGAGGCAGGAACTGGGGCAGGAGGAGGAGTTGAGTCAGTGCAGGGGCTGGGGAAGGGGCAGGGGCTAGGGCAGGGTTGTGGTGAGAGTGAGGGTCAGGACAGGTCAGTGGTAAGGGTAGGGGCAGGGTCAGCTCCGGTGGGGGTTCAGGGCCCCTCCTCACCCAGCTCGCTGTCGCGGATGCCCATGTAACTCTCCAGCAGGTCATCCACCCGCCGGGCGGCTTCTTCCTCGGAGGGGCTGGGCTGGGGGCGAGGCGCTCGGGATGAGTGCGGGCAGCACAGGGGATGCTGATCCCCATCCTGGCAGAGGGTGAGCAGCCATAGGCTCGGGGTGGGGGACTCGGGGTGAGCCTTACCCCCTCCTCCAGCACGGCCGGACCCTTTGTCCGCAGCCGCAGCGTTTCCTTCCCGCTGGCCATTCTGCCTTCGCCGGGGCATTTGCCTGTCCGTGTCCGCTGCCCGATCATGTCTGTGCCCCGGGGCGGGGGGTGAGGGCACAGGCAAGACGGGCATCCCCAGCCCCTCGCTGCTCACTGCCCGGCCATCCCCAGCCCCCCAGGGGCACTGCAGGGTGAGCCGTGTGTGGGACGGGGGGGGGGTGTCAGGGACACCCAGGGGTGCAGGGGGGATGCTTGTGGTTTTGGGGTGCTCACGGATGCTCGGGACAACGCTCACAGAGCAGGGGGGTGTCCGTGGGGGCACGAGCAGGTGTGGGGACCCCCATGTCAGTGCCCCAGGGCTGCGGGGTACACACATAGTGGGGGTGCAGAGGGATACACACAGGAGGCAGTGAACCCTGGGAGGCACTCGGTCACTGGGGAGGGGCTGCCGGGCCACAGGGGGCTGAGGATGATCCCAGGGTCCCCAGGGCAAGAGCAGGGGGACCTTCCCAACTCACCAAAGGCCTTTTTCGGCTGGACCAGGCGGAGGGTGAAGGGCTGAGCCCGCGGCAGCTCCCGCAGCATCCGGGCCACCTCGTAGTGCCGGCAGCCCACGATGGTGTGGTCGTTGATGGCCTCAATGCTGTCCCCCACACACACGGTCTGCAGCCGGTTGATGATGCTCCCCTCCTTGATCCTCTGGGGACCAAGGTGGGACAGGGACACACGGCACAATGGGACAGTCAGACATAGCCCCCATCCCGACCACACACAACCACCTCGGGTGTCCCATGCTCTTTGGTAGCCAAGTCAGGCAGGGAAGCCCTCCCAAACATCCCCACGGCAGGGGAGATCCCCAGTGCCAGGGCAAACGCAGGGAAGGACTGGTGTGGGGAGTCAGGGAGGAGCATGGTCCTAGGGAGGGGATGTGCAGGGGATGTCACCTGCAGGGCCACAGTCCCCAGGGCTGCCCCAGCCCCAGGTTGCTCCCCGGGAGTTCACCTTGATGAAGGCATAGCCGGCCCCGTTGTCTGTGATGGTGAGGCCAAGCGCGTCCTCTGTCTTGGTCACCTCCACCTCCTTGGTCTCGCCCCGGACGTGAGCGAAGATGAAATCCTCCAGGCCAATCTGTCCCCCCAGCAGCTTCTGCATGTCCACTTTGTGCGTGTTGAGCGTGCAGAAGAGGATCTGCCCCGGGGAACCCGGTCAGCAGGGACTGGGGATGCCCCAGTAGGGCAAGAGGTGACAGGGGAGCCACGGCCAGTGCAGGGGGATTCGGTCAGATCTGGGCACTGCTAGAACAGAGGGGCCCAGGGACTCCCAGCCTGCCTGGGACCCTGCACTGCCGCATCCCTGTGCACCTTCCCCCAGCTCCAGGCAGCTGGAACCAGCCAGGAACTGGCAGCCACGGCTCCCTGGCCACATACAGAGGGTAAATTGAAGCACAGAGCCCCCAGGCCCTCCCCAGAGGAGCCAATGCAACCCTGAGGCCATTGCAGAAAATTTTGGGGACCACGTTTGCAAGCATCTAGGGACTTGGAGGGAGCACAGGCCACAGACAGTGCCTCAGGGTGGGTGTCCCTGCCTGGGGCACAAAGACCCCGCCCCAGGCCGCAGCCCCTCACCTCAGTGGGCGAGATGTCGAAGACCTCGGCGATTTTGGTGTAGAGCTCCTTGACGTTGGTGAAGCCCTCGATGCGCCCTGTGGGGCTGCCGTGGGCCAGCTGCGTGTGGAACACCAGCCTGGGTCGGGCGCGGGGAGCCCGGGGGGCTGCGGGGCCGGGCGGCTCGGGGGTCCCCAGCTCCTGCCCCACGCCGTTCTCCATGGGGCCGCCCTCGGGGGGCTGCCGCCCGTGCTTGCCCGCCCGCTGCATCCCTGCGGTGCTGCTGAATTATGGATGGGGCTGGCTCCCCGCCGGCCGTAAGGTGATCCCCGCACCCGGGAACTTGAGCCGGTGGCGCAGGTCACCCGCGGGGATCGGGTGAGCTCTGCCACGTAGGAAGAGCCCCGGCACCGAGCCAGCACATTCACATCGCCCCCAGCTGGGGCTGGGGGCTGCACTGATGGGCTCAGGGCTGTCACCCACAGATCCACCCCAACAACGAAGCCCGGGATGAGCTGCAGAGCTCCCGCTGAGCACAAACACACAGGGACCAGAGCGGTTTTCTCCCACATTTATTTGCTCCCATCTCCATCCCCAGCCCAGTGGCAGCAGGAGATGGCAAATGGCAGATGCAGAGCACAGGCCCGGCAAGTGAGAGAGGGGTGGGAACACCCCAGTCCCCAGCAGACCCAGGGCCAGGCCCATGTAGTGCTAAGAAAATAAGACACTCTCTAATTACACAGTCTGAGATTAATGACAGGCAGTCCCGGGGACACCAAGCCTGACCCCCATTGCCAGCACAGTGGTCCCACAAGAGCAGGGGGGCTCAGGCAAAAGGGGCAGGAGGCAAAAGCCAATGCAGCACACACGGGGTCCCTGCAAGCAGGAAGGGGTCAGTCACAGCTCCCCTGCTACAGAGGTCCCCACCCTAGGACAAGGTGGGTCCCAGCTCCCCTCTTCCAGGGGTCCCCCATCATGGGAGGGGGGTCAGTCCCAGCTCTCCTCTGCTCCCTGCCCCAGGAGGGAGTCACAGTTCCAGGTTCTCTCTGGCCTAAAGAGTTTTATTGCTTTCAGGAGCTCGCTGCCTGGTCCCAAGATACAGAGGGGAAGGAGGGGAGCCAAGCGAGTGACAGGGGCAGAGGCTGAAGGCACACATCAAATAAAAGCTGAGGCAGGGGGTGGGAAGGAGCTGCCCTCATGCCCTTGCAGGGATGGGACCAAGAGGTTCCCAAGCTGGTCAGGGGACAAGAGGCAGCACCAGGACCAAAGGGGTCCCAGTCACCCCTTAGTGCCCCCAAACCCCACAGCCCCAGTTCACCCTAAAGGGGTGTGTTCACTCCAGGCCCAAAGCCACCAGCACCTCCCCTGCCCCAGTCAGGCTTCAGGGAGCCCCTGGTTGGCAAGGCAGGGCTGGAGGGCCTAGGGGAGAGCCAGGGGTGCTCACACCAATGCTGACCCTCTCCCAGCACTGCCCTAGCTGGGCTCTCAGCCCTGTCACCGCTTGTCCCCCAAAGCTCAAGGTCCCTGGAGGTGGCGCAGCCGTGGGTCAGGCGGTCTGGGCTGGGGGTCCCATCTGCAGAAAGGTGCAAGGGCAGGGGGAACAGCCAGAGCCCCTGCACAGACTGTCCCTTGAGTGAGCTCCAAGGGACAGGCCCAGGGTCCAGCCATGTCCAGGGTCTGGAAGGACTGGTCCTCTCACAAGTGTTCACTGAGGAGGGAGAAAAAGACAGCTGAGTCACAGAATCCCACAATGGTTTGGATTAGAAGGAGTCCTAAAGTTCATCCAGATCCTCCCTCTGCCATGGCCAGGGACACCTCCTCCCACTGTCCCAGGCTGCTCCCAGCCCTGTCCAGCCTGGCCTTGGGCACTGCCAGGGATCTCTGGGCACCCTGGGCCAGGGCCTGCCCACCCTCCCAGGGAACAATTCCTGCCCAAGATCCCATCCAGCCCTGCCCTCTGGCAGTGGAAGCCATTCCCTATGTCCTGTCCCTCAAGGCCTTGTCCCCAGTCCCTCTCCAGCTCTCCTGGAGTCTCTTTAGGCCCTGCAAGGGGCTCTGAGCTCTCCCTGGAGCCTTCCCCTGTCCAGGTGACCACTCCCAGCTTTCCCAGCCTGGCTCCAGAGCAGAGGGGCTCCAGCCCTCAAAACATCTCCGTGGGCTTCCCTGGACTTGCTCCAACAGATCAGCATCTTTGAACATGGGGACATCTCCTGAATTCAGGGACTGGGCTTCCCTCTCCCACAGCTCCCTGCAGCAGCTGCACCATCTCTGCCCACACCTTTCCTGCTCAGCTCCCATCACCACCAGCTGGAGATCAACCCTGCAGTGCCATGGAGACACCTGTGCCACGCTCCCAGCCCTGCACCCACCTGGCAATCCGGGACAGGATCTCCTTGACACGCAGCACCAGCGGCTCGTGCTGCAGGGGGTTGCTCTCAATGGCACTGTGCAGTTTGGCCATGTAGAAGTCCAGGGTGCTCAGCGTGGGGGTCTCCCCAGTGCCTATGAGGTGACAGCCCAGTGAGCAGGACCAGCAGGTCCCCACCCCACCATGCTCATGTGCTGGGGACTACAGAAGGGATCCCAGCACCAGATGCTATCTCCTGCAGTGGCATAAGCCCAGGAGCACAAGGATTTTGGCCAATGTGAGGTGCAGCTGTGTGACTCCAGAGAAGGAGGGATCCCAGCCTGCCCTGTCCCAGGACAGAGAAGCCAGCTGGCTGTCACATCCCTAGGCTTCCCGGACATCTCCCCATGTGCTGCAGGATGCCACCCCAGCAGCAGATGGGCATTAACCACCACCCCACTGCCCCACAGTGCTCCCCTGTATGGGATGGCTGGACCCCTCAGTGCCCCTCTGCCCAGGCAGGGGTCCCAGCAGTCGGGGGGTCCCACAGCTGCCCCCAACTCACCGGGAATGGGGAGGGAGGCGAAGCTGGCAGTGAGGGCCTGCCGCACAGACTGGAGCTGCTGCTGCAGAGCCAGGGTCTGCCGCTCCTCCTGCACCAGCTCCTGCTCCAGCTTCTCCTTGGCACAGTTCATGCTCTCTGTGTGCTTCTGCAGGATGGCATTCTGCTCCTCGAACTCCGTGTTCATCTTGCGCAGGCGCCGCAGCTCGGCCTCCCGGGCTGTGGGACAGCACCGTGTCTGTGGGGACACACCCTGCACAACCCCCTCATCCCAAACCCAAACCCCGGCCCCCACACGGCTCTTCCCAGCAGCTCTGTGTCACCAACGCCCAGGCTCCAGCCAGGACCTGCTCCACACGGACTTCCCAAGGACCCTCCACCAGCCCCTACCCTTGTTTTGGTCCAGGAACTCCTCGGTGAAGATAGGCACATCGAAGGTGGATAAGGTGTCGCTGCACTCACCAGCCTGAGGGACAAGAGGGAGGGGTTGGGCATAGCTGAGCCCACCAGAGGGGACCCCAGCACCTTGGGGCTGGGCTGATGAGGGCACTGGGACAGGGTGAGGGCTGGTCCTGTCTAGCAAGTGGCAAGGGAGGACAGCTATGCTCTGCCTCTCACCCCTCCAGGAACCTGGGACTCACAGCCAGGCTCTCCCTCTGCCCACCCACACCTGCAGCCAGTCCAACAGTGCAATGTGCCTCCCACACTCAGGCAGACCTGACAGAGCCTTACCTTCTGTGGGTGCCCATTGAGTAGGGTGTTCACACCCACCGTGCCCACGTCCTCTGCAGGGGAAGAAGGAGGTCACCCAGAGCCCAGCCTCATGTTCCCAAATGGCTCTGGCAGCACTTGGCTGGATCCTTCAGCCATTGCTCCCACAGCCCACCTTTTTTGATCTTTTTCTCTTGGATCTTCTCTGTGCACATTTTGTAGGCCTCTGACTGCTGGTACTCCCGCAGCTCTTTCATGTACTGCTGCTTCTCCCGCTCTGCCTCGTCCAGGTACCGCTGTGGTGGGTCACAGAGGGGCCTCAGCTGACTCAACCCAGCCTCCTGGGAGCTGCTGACCCCTCCCTGCCCAGCTCCCATTCCCCAGCACTGGGCCCAGAACCTTTCTTGGAGCAAGCTCAGGGGTTTGGGGAGCAAACTCTGGAGCTGCCCAGCCCTGGGGGTCTCCCCTGGGGGTCAATACCTGCTTCTCTGAGAGCTGCAGTTTGCTCCACTCTGCTCCCAGCATCTTTGTGATCTCTGGGAAGGGCAGGTCAGGATGCTGCGTGCGGATCTGCTCGCGCCGCTCGTTCAGGAAGCGCACGTAGCCCGTCACGGGGGCTTTGGGGCCATTGGGAAGGATCTTCTTCCTCTTCTTGCCCTTGGGCCAGCCCCTCTTCTTCACCGGCTGGCACCCATGGAGAAGGGACAGCCCATCAGGGATCAGAGCCATTGCACTGGGGGACACAGGAGCAGCCCCCAGGCCCACCCGGGCCATGCAGCCCTCAAGGCAAAGTCTGAGCCCTTCCTTGGTCCATGGCCACAGCCACAGACTCATGTGGGCTGGTGCAGGGCAAGAGGAGGGGTAGGGACATCCCCAGGCTGGGCACCTTGGGCCCCACTCCCAGGGATGGTGTGAGAAGGGACATGGGCTCTGGGACTCACCTCCTCCTCCGGCTTCTCGCTGCCCACCCGCGCCGACTCTCCCTTCTCCTGTTTGATGGCCACCAGGAAGTTCCCATGCTGAGCCTTGCCCGTGGCATGCCTGCAGCCAGAGAGCACTGTCAGAGAGGGCTGGGACACCGTGGGGACCAACAACTCACCAGATTCCCCAAACCCCCTGACTCAAACAGCCCCAAACCCAGCACTGGCCATAGAGCCCTTGTTCCCTTGAGGGGAGGCTACAGCAGAGCGATGGCACTGAAGCAGAGCCCAGCACCACGAGCTGGGCAGCCCGGCACACTAAAGCTGCCCTGAGATTTGGTGGCAGCCCTGGGACTCCTCAGGGACATTTGGATGGGGGTTGGCTCTTGGGGTCAGGTAACATTGACAGTCACATCCTTGCCTGTCACCTGGGCTTGGGACACACCTTGGTGGGGAGTCCCAAGGGACTCTGCAAAGGAGCAGGAGCCGCAGGGGTTTGGATCCTGGTGCCAGGGGCACTACCTGGAAGCATCACCCACACCCCAGGAGCCCTGGAGGCAGAGGGTGAGGGCAGGGCACTGGCTTGAGCTGCTCCAGCCACAACCACCCCAGCAGGCTTGTGCTGCCTGTGACACCTCCCTGACACTTCGTGTGGCTGTACTGTGGGGCCCAGCCCCTGTCTCCAGGTCACTGCCACGGCTTCATGGATCAGCAGCTGCTTCAGGCAGAGCCTCCCTGCCCCACCGAGCACGCTGGGTGGGTAGAGCCTCCATGTCCCACCACAGCATCATCCTGGGGCTCCTCCAACTGGCTCCATCCCCCAGCCCTGTCCCATTCCCACCCCAGGGTCCTCAAGGCAGCTCCTGCTCTGCTGGAAATGTCCTCATCACGTCAGGGGAGCCACAAAGGGCTCCTGAGTATCACCAAGTGATGCTCGCTTGGGTTCTAACCAGGTCCTCAGACCTGGGAACCAGTCCAGGGCCAAACACAAGCCCTGGCACAGACATGTGTGAAAAGCCACAGTGATCCCAACCTGCTCAAGATGCACCTTGGAATTTCCCTTATGTGTGCCACATTATGTACCTGGAGCAAAGCCCAAGCCCTGCAGAGACTCCAAGCTACTGGTATCCATCTATCACCCAGACAAGCCATCCTTGCAGTTAATTTAAGCAGCTCCTTCCGTGAGCCCCCAGCACAGAGCCTGCAGTGGCCCTTGTAGAAAAAGTGGGACAAGTCCTTCCACCAGGATCAGAGGCAACCAGTGCCCTACACCCCCACATTCACAAAAAACCCTACAGGAAGGTGTGAGACCACTTCTACTTCCTAGGGAAAAAGAACCCTCCAAGGCTGTGCAGGGTCATGGCCAGCCTTTGGTTTTATCAGCTGCAAAAGCAATTTTCCCAGTGATGTCCACAGCATCATCATGTTTGCCAGGAACACACTGACACCCGCCAGCGCCAGACACATCACCCTCCCCCCTTGATCCAGATTCCTTGAATGCCTAAGGATGTTTTAAAAAGTAAAGTTATCTCAGGCAAGATTCCTCCTCAGCCAGTTTGCTCTGGCATTCACCTCCCTCCACCTCTGAGGCGTTTCCCCAACTGCCAGCCCCCGTGTCAGGAGGGCCAAGGACAACTCAGGACAGGATAAATCTCAGAGGAATTCAGCCCTTACTGGTTCTGATCTCCCAATATGCTTAGAATCACAGAATCCTGGAATATCTTGAGCTGGAAGGGACCCACAGGGATCATTGATCCCAGCCCCTGTCCCTGCACAGCCACCCAAACACCCCCACCCTGAGCAGCCCTGGGAGCTCCTGGAGCTCTGGCAGCCTTGGGGCCATTCCCTGGGGAGCCTGGGCAGTGCCAGCACTCTCAGGGGAGGAACCTTGCCCTGAGCTCCATGCCAAGCCCTGGCCCAGCTCCAGCCCTTCCTGGCCTCCTGTCCCTGTCCCAGAGCTCAGCCCCTGGCCCTGTGCCTCCCCTGGGGAGGAGCTGCAGCCCCCAGGAGCCTCCCCTCAGTCTCCTGTGCTCCAGCTGAAGGAGCCAAGTGCCCTCAGCTGCTCCTCAGCTTCTTCCCCAGCTCTGTGTCCCTCCTTTGGGCACTCTCCACCAGCTCTGGATCCTTCTGATCTTGTGGTGCCCAAAGTGCCCCCAGCACTGGAGGTGAGGCTGCCCCAGGGCAGAGCAGAGTTGGACAATCCCTCCCCAGCATACACAGACCACCTCCAAGGCTTGGAAGGGGGTGAGTTTCTGCTGCTCTTTCACCAGGGGCACTGACACACAACAGGGCGGCCAAAGGAGGTTCTGGCAGGTGGTGGCACTTACAGCAGGGCGGCAGGCTTGGTGCTGTGGGCCATGGGCAGGGGTCTTGGTCAGCACCCTGTGGGCAGAGCACGATTGGCACTGTCATTGGGAGATGATGCCCACCAGGGTGCCCCTGCTGAAACCCCCCTCGGAGGTGTCTCCCTCGTGGAGAAATCACAGGACCTCTCCCCAGATGGCATCTCCTCCCCAACCAGCCCCTTACTGGCCTCTCCACCCACCCCAGCCCCCAGGATCCCGGCACAAGCTCCAGCCTGCTCCCACTGACCTACCTTTCCCTGGGGGTGCCATCGCAGCTCCTACAGGCTCATCCCCCCTTCCCCCCTCCCACAGCGATCCCCAGCGCCCCCTGAGTCCTCCCTCGCGGAAAACCCCCCTTCCCGAGTCCCACTGCAGCTCCAATAGGTTCATCCCGGTTACACTCCGCGCCCCTCGCACCTCCAGTGCCCCCTGGCACCCCTCACCGGCCCTCCCCGTCCCGCCCTCCCTCTTGGGGTCCCATCGCAGCGCCCCAGTGGGCTCGCCCTCAAAACCTGCCCTCTACCCGCGCCTCCCCGAGCCCCACCAGGAGCGCCCCTCCCAAAGGATCCCCCCCAGAGGATCCCCTCACAGGATTCCCCCCAGGAACGCCCCTCCCAAAGCATCCCCCTGCAGGATATCCCCACAGGATCCCCCCCACCAAAGGAGCGCCCCCCCCACAGGATTCCCCCCAGGAACACCCTTCCCAAAGCATCCCCCACAGGATCCCCCTGCAGGAACGCCCCTCCCATAGGATCCCTCACAGGAATCCCCCCCCAGGATCCCCTCGCATGCTCCCACCCCACAGGAATGCCCCTCCGAGGGGATCCCCCACAGGAGCCCCCCTCACAGGATCCCCGTCCGGACCCGCCGCCGCCGCCGCTCACCTGACCACGCCCCTCTATTATTATGCAAACGAGACTCCCGCCGCACCGCCCCCGATTGGCCGCTCGGCGCCGACTCGCTGGGCGCACCCAGACGCGGGTTGGCTGGATGTGATGACGTCGAGGGAAGCGGCGGAAGGGAGATCGGGGCTGGCGGGCGCGGCGCGCGCTCTCTGCTGGCGGCCCGACCAATCAGCAGCCAGCGTCGGGACGAGGAAGTGTTGTGGAGAGGGCAGCGTCTTAAAGGGGCAACGACAAAGAGGTGGGGGCGCATCTCCAGTGGCCCGATGTGGGCAGCACCTAAAAAGGGCAACGTCATGGCGGCGTCCCTCCGCCACCGCCCCATCCCAGTGAGCCCAGTGTGTTCCCATCGTTCGCAGTAACCTCAGAGCCCAGCTCAGGGCTGACCCACTGATTCATCTACCCTGCTCCACCTCTCCCAGCAGCCCCAGTACCCACCCAGCAGGGGGTACCCATGACACCAATACTTATCCTAGAGTCCCAGTGACCCCAGCACTCCTGCAACACTGCTTTCTGTCACCCCCGAACAGCCCATACTGGTCCCATTGACTCCATTAAAGACACAAGGGGAGGTCTCCCACGACCTCCAGTCTGCTCCCAGTGTCTCCAGTATTCACACAGCTGGGGATCTCCATGATGCCTATAGTCACCACAGAGTCCCAGTGACCTTAATACTCCTCTCTAGAGGGTCTCAGTGCCCCCAGTACCGGTGATACTGGTCCCAGTCACAACAGTACCTACTCAACAGGAGCTCCCGGTTGCCCAAGTAAGCCCACACTATCCCCAGTGATACCAGTATTCACCCAAGAGGGGGTGTCCCATGACTCCAGTAGTCACCCCAGAGTCCCAGTGACCCCAGTCCTCTCCCCCACACTGTCCCCAGTCACCCCAGTACCCCCACACAACTCCTACTAACCCCAGTGCCCATCCAGGCAGGGGGTCCCCATGACATCTGCAGTCATCCCAGCGTCCCAGTGACTCCCAGCTGACTGGTTCCAGTGCCCACAACCCCTGTACCCCTTCACTCCTGTAGTCTGACACTCCCCACTTGGTGCATACTGGGATTTTGGGGTGACTGGGAGCAGTGTGATGGTGTACTGGGATCACTGGAACTCGGGCAACTGCAGGCATCATGGGACCCCTCACTTGAATATCAGGGTGTTGGGAGCAGTGAGGGTGTACCGGTGTCACTGGAATTCTGGGGTGCCTACTGGCAGCATGGGGACCATCACCTTGCTCGGGCGGGTGCTGGGGTCACTGGGAGCAGTGTGGAGGTACTGGAGTGACTGGGACATTTCCTTGTAATGGATGGGACTGTTACAGGCAGCACTGGTGTGACTGAGAGCTGTGTGAGGGCTCTGGGGTCTGTGGGACTGCTATGGGCAGGACAGGAGTGACTGGGAGTGTGGGAGTAATACTGGGATCACTGGGGACAGCACTGGTGTGACTGGGAGCACTGTGGGGACAGCACTGATGTCACTGGGAGCAGTGTGGCAGTAATACTGGTTTGACTGGGAGCAGTATGGGGGCAGCACTGGTGTGACTGGGAGCAGTGCCATGGTACTGGTGTGACTGAGAGCAATACAGAGCCACTACTGGTGTGACTGGGAACGGTGTGGGGGCAGCTGTGACGTGTCTGGGAGCAGTGTGAGGATAACAGCGGAGTCCCGTGGGATCAGAGTGGGGACAGCACTGGTGTAACTGGGCGCTCGGATCGGGGGATCGCTGTGGGGACAGCACTGGTGTAACTGGGCGCTCGGATCGGGGGATCGCTGTGGGGACAGCACTGGTGTAACTGGGCGCTCGGATCGGGGGATCGCTGTGGGGACAGCACTGGCGTAACTGCGCGCTCCCCCGTCCCGCCCCCCCCGTCCGGGCCGCCCCCCGCTCTCCCCGCCCAGGACGACTCCCGGGGGGATGCGGGGGATCGGCAGCGCCGGCCGGTCCCTCCCTGTCCCTGCCATCTCCTCCCTCCTCGCTCCCTGTCCCTCCCCGTCCCCTCCCATTCCCTGGCGGTGCCTCCCGCCGGGCCCGTCCCGCCGCTGTCCCCGCGGGCTCAGGCCGGGCCATGGCGGAGCCCCCGCAGTCCGCGGGCCCGGCGCTGCCGCTGCGGGCGCGGCTCAGCTTCGCGTGCGGGCACTTCCTGAACGACGCGTGCTCGGCGCTCTGGTTCACCTACCTGCTGCCCTTCCTGCACGCCGTGCTCGGCTACGGGCACGCCGCGGCCGGCGGGCTGCTGCTGGCGGGCCAGGCGGCCGACGGGCTCTGTACGCCCCTGCTCGGTTTCGAGGCCGACCGGGCCCACGGCTGCGGCCGCTGCGGGCGCAGGAAGGGCTGGCACCTGGCCGGTGGGTGTGGGGACCGGAGGGACCGGAGACACCTGGGCGGGGGGTGCGGGGACCGGGAGCTCTGATGGAGGGAACCGGGGGGAGAGGGCTGACCCCGGGAGAGCCTTTCTGGGGTGTCCTGAGTGGGCGACATCCGAGGGGGGACTTTACTGGGATGCCGTAAGCAGAGAGGGATGGATGACCCCGGGGAGCTTTCCGTGTGTCGGTGTTGCAGAACAACTAGCAGAGCATTTCTAGGATGCTCTAAGCGAAGAGGGGTGGGCCCGAGGGACCCTACTGTGTTGTTCTGTGTTGAACCTTGGTTCCACACAGGGGAACCTTGGCATGGCCCAAGGGTACCTATCCAAGGTGTCTCTGGTGAAAATGGGTTGCCCAGAGTGGCTTTTCTGCAGTGGCCCAGAGTGGCCATGGGGAGCCTTTCTGGGGTGCCTTGGGTGGAACACACTGCTGGGGTGCCAAAGATAAGAGACAGGTAACCCCGAGGGGCTTTGCTTAGGGGAGGGGAGAAGTATGGCTGTGAGGGAGAGAGAACCTTCTGGGTGCTCTGGGCTGGGGGTCACCTGGGGGAGCCTTTCTGGGGTGCTCTAAGTGGAGAGGATGGCTCTAGGGGGGCCTTTCTGGGGTGTCCTGAGGGAGTGACCGAGGGTGCCTGTCCAAGGTGACATGTGAGAATGGGTGACCCTGGGAGAGCTTTTCTGGGATGCTGGGGGTGGGAGACCCTCCTGGGGTGCCTGGAAGGGAGAAGGGTGGCCCCAAGGAGCCTTTCTGAGGTGCCCTGAGTGGGGCGACCCAGGAGAACCTTTCTAGGATGCTCAGGGTGAGGGGGCAGTGGGGGATGCTGGGTGGAGGGGGTTAGCCCCAAGCAGCTCTGCTGAGGGGGCATGGGTGGGGGACACTCTGCTGGGGGACCCTGTAGGGACATGGAGGAGCCTCTCTGGGGTACAGGATCAGCCCCAAGATACCTTTCTGGGGTGCCCTGGAAGAGGGGGAGCAAGCCCAAGGGTGCCTTTCTGGGTTGGGGGATCAGCTTTGGGGGTTCCCTGGAGCGGGGAAGAACTGGGGTGCCTTGTGGCATGGAGGTCTCCCTGAAGATGCAGGAGCCTTTCTGGGGAGGGGGACCATCATGTGGCAGTGAGGTGGGGACAGGGTCCCCCCAGCTGGAGAGGGCCAGCCCCAGGGATGAGCAGAACTGTGTGCCCTGGGGTGGAAGGGAGCAGCTCCTCCATGGAAGGGAGGGCTGCCCTGTGGAAGGTGAAGGGGCTCTGGTGTGTTGGCAATGCCCTGGGTGAAAAGAGATGGGTCTGGGGTGCCTTGTGAGGAGGGGATAGCCTGGGAGATACCTTTCTGGAATCCCCTGCAGCAGCAAGGTGGGGACAGAGCTGCTCCATGTGTAGAGGACAGTGGAATGCTGAGCTTGGATGGGGACAGGGCACCGTGGCATCCCTGTACCACCCCGGGGGCTCCCCAGGCTTTGTGTGTGTGGGTGGCAGCAAGCCCGGGTGAGAGCCACGTGCTCAGACCTTGGAGCTGCAGCAAAACCAAGACCATCAGTAAAATCTGGGCTTTCCCAAAAGGCCAGGTGCTTCCTGAGCAGCTCACAGTGTCCCTAGGGGGGCCCTGTGGCGTGGGGCCCTCGGCTGTGCACCCCGGTGCTTCATCCCAGGCTACAGCCATGGGATGAAGAGGAGGCTCTGGCTCACAGGAATTATTAATAGGTTTGTCTTGCATTCTGCCCTGGGTCAAAAAATGCAACGGAGTTGCTGATGGGGACGCATCTGCCGAGGTGCCTCTCTGAGGGGCCAGTGTGGTGTAGAGATGGGTCCTTGGTCCTTTTCTGAGGGGACAGTGTGATGTGGAGAGCAGTGTGGGTAGGAGAGGGATCTATGGTCCCTCTCTGAGGGGACAGCATGGCCTGAAGAGGGTTCCTTGGTGCTGTGGCTAGTGCAGGGGCCGGCACATCCTGCTTAGCTGGCACTGGGGACGCGGCAGTTGGTGGAAGAAATGGCCACTGATAACAACTCTCGGTAACGACCTGCCTCGCCCGGGTCAGACCCGCGGGGAGGGGGGACGGTTGCAGTGTGGGTCCTCTTATCTTGATCCCAAATTTATCTCGACCAATGGTTTGTGCAGCCCAACGGCAGCCTGATAAGGCGTCTGACCTCGCCGGAGCTTGGCTTGGTGAGTCAGGAGAGTGCTGGAGGGGCAGCTTCACCCATGCCCCAGCGTCAGCGCCCTGGATTTAGGGAAGTGGCCGGAGCTGTTTCCTCCCGCAGCTCCAGCCGGGTGCTGCCCGGCGACCGCGGAGGGGAAATGCTAACTCGGGCCCTGCAGGGAGCAGAGCACAGCCCGGGGCAGGCTGGAGCACGGACGCAGGCTGCTTTCCAGGCTGCAGCGTGGGTTATTCCCAAGGCGGGGGCTTCCCCGGCGCCCGCTCTGGCTGACCACAAAGTGACCAGCGGTGGTGACAAACCCACCGGATCCGGCTGTGCCGGGGCTACTCGGTTCCTTCGATCACGCTGCAGCCAGGGGTGCTGTGTGGGAGCGGGGTGTCTCGTCCGGTGGCAAACCCGTGCTCAGATCAGAGGAAACCTTGTGAAACCGCAGCCCCGGGGCGGGGGAGACACCACGAGTTGCTATCGTGGCATCTTCCCACCGCGGCCGCGGCCCCGGCTGTTCCCACAGGCAATCCGGGTGTCCCTGCCTTCTCGCCAGCTCTTTTCGGCTCCGGCTTCCTGACGCGGTGGGGAGGAAGGGTGAGCGTCTCTTTGCTGCCTGCCTCAGCCTGTCCGGCAGTGCTGTCCCAAAATCCCTGCCCCAGGCGCCTGTGCGCGCGGCCCGGCGTTCGCGTGATCTGCCCCGCGGGGCCGGAGATGAGAAGCCGGGCCTCTGCCTGCCCAGGGCTGCTGCAGGCGTGGACAGAATGGTCTTGGGTGGGCTCCCATGGCCCCGCTTGGGAGAGCAGGGGGTCTCCAGGACCCCTCTGACTCAGTGCAGCCACTCCTGGGCATTTGGGGTACATGGCTGTTGTGGTGCAGCCCTGTGCCAGATGGGCACAGCTCCATGGGGTGACCCTGGTGGTGGACACTGCCTGACCCAGGGGGCCATGAGCAGGAGGTGACACTCCTGTGGTTGTGCAGGTGGCGATGGCTCATGGGTGGGCACAGGAGCAGCCCTGGAGGCTGCAGCAGCCGGGTCCCACAGCTCCTGCCCCAGCACTCCCCTGGCAGCCCTCACAGCCGAACAGGGTTGCAGAACCTGACCCTGTGGGGCCTGGGACCCTCACCCCCTCATCTGGGCCCAGTTAAAACCCAGGAAACAGAGAGGATCTGGGCTGGTTGGAGCCTTTATGGACCTTCCCATGCCTGTGGCTTGTCTGGGGCACAGGCACCACATGTGCCTGAGTCCCCTGTCCTTCAGAGGTCCTGGAGCACCAAAGCTGAGCAGTATGAGCCAGTGTGGTTATCCAGCACTCCTTGGTGGGATGGAGGGGGCTGGGCTGGGATTGTCATTGCTACCCTTGGCTTTCCCCTTGGCTTTGCCCTGGCCTGCATGGCTGTGCTGTGTAGGAGCAAGGAGGAGGAGGAGAAGGAGGAAATGCCCTTCATGAGTGGGAAGAAGAGGAATCACTCATGAGGAAGAGAGGTTCTTGCAAAGTGGAGAGGGTACCTTGGGAACTTGGCAAAGCAGGCTTCCCTCAGCTGTGGGAACAGCTCTTCATCAGCACACAGTGAAGCTGGGGACATGTAGGACAGTACAGGGGTACATGAGGGACAGGGCACCAGGCTCTGTGTCGGGGCCTGGGGGTCTGTGGAACCACTTGGCAGACTCTGTAACTTTGGGAAGGGAGAGGGCGAGGCCAGGCTGGCCTATGTGCCCCATGCAGCGTCCCTAGGCTGTGTCCCTGTGCTGTACAGCAGAGGGAGGAGCCTGGCTCTGTTGTCCCTGACTCAGTGGGCCCTTCCTGGAGCCCCCATGGCTCTGTGTCACCCTGTCACACTGTGGGTGATATCTGAGCATGGTGGAAGCATGGCTTTCTCTGCCAGCCCCACTGCCAGCCCCATGGGAAAGGGATGTGGAGACAGACAAGGTGCCAGTGCCCCTGGGACAGCCAGAGCCCTCCCAGCCTAGAGGTGCCATATCACCACGGGCAGGCAACAGGGAGGGGTTATCTGACTGGATATCTGCACCTGGGGACAGCGAGAACCTCCTGCTGCCTGTCGATGTGACACTGAGGGTCTGTCATGGTGTCTTGAGGGGACAGAGCAGTGCTGGGGAAGGACCTTGACTGGGGGTGTCTGTCTGTGCTGGGTGCCAGAGGGAAGGACATTCCCTGTGCAGGACAGGCTGAGGGGGTGTCTGGAGCTCCACGTGTCCCATCTGGCTGGGGAAGGAGCCCACCTCCCTCCCCAGCTACGGGGTAGATCCTGTCCTGGAGAGGGCTGTGTGTGTCACATTGGGAGTCCCAGCCAGGTGTGCAGCCTCTCACTGCTCCACTCTCTCCACAGGCACCACGTGTGTCCTTGTGTCCTTTCCCTTTGTCTTCAGCCCCTGCCTGGCCTGCAGGGAGAGCACTCCACAGTGGGCAGCCTTCATCTACTACCTCCCCTTCATTGTCATCTTCCAGTTTGGCTGGGCAGCCACACAGGTGTCCCACCTGGCCCTCATCCCCGAGCTGGTGAGCAGTGACCATGGGAAGGTGGAGCTCACGGCTTTCAGGTGAGCACAGCCACACCTGGAGGTCACCTGGGCCTGGGGGAGCTGCCCTGGGTGCCATCACTGTGTGACAGGAGGTCCCTGGGTGTTGTGGCACACCAGACACCTCGTCATGGCAGGACAAGGACTGGGCCATGTGGGTGTGCTGTGGGATGTGCCAAAGGACTCTGGTCCTGGGTTGGTAGTCCAAAGCTACTTGCCAGGGGTGTCAGTGACACAGCCCATGGGACACTTCCCTGAGCTGGGGACACTTCTTTTTTGGGAATGGATGGTGGCATTTAGGGGAGGGACTGCCTCCCAAATGCCCTCAGGAAGAGCTGGACACTGCTCTGGGTACTGTTCTGGAGGTGAGATGTCTCCAGGGCCAGGTGGGCAGTGCACTTGGCTCATCCCTGTTAGGACCAAGATGTGGGATGGGATGTTTATTCCGTGGAGCAGGGTGAGCAGAGAGGATGTGGGGTAACTGGGGGTCCAAGTGGTCCCACTCTGAGGGTACTGGGTCAGGCAGCTGCTGGCATCCTTGAAGCAGAGGTGAGCTGTGCCTGGAGGGGGAACAGACTGACCTGTAGGGATCTTGGTTTCCTCCCAGTCATGTCCCGAGGCTTGGACTGGGCAGACTGGGAGTTGCAGCCGTAAGGCTGAGGCCTGGCCAGGTGTCTTGTGCGCTCAGAGGTGTCACCTCAGCCATGACACTGGGGTGCAGAGGCTGCAGCACATCTGGCTTGGAGGGCAGTTGTGGGCAGAGGTGTCCTGCTGTGCTGTCCCCATACTTGTCCCTCTGCATCGCCCCAAGGTTTCCTTCTGCTCAGGTATGCCTTCACTGTCATGGCCAACATCACCGTGTATGGCCTGACCTGGCTCCTGCTGAACTTCCAGACAGACCAGCCTGACCACATGGAGCACCTGGGCCCACAGGACATCCCTGTGTTTCGGGTGAGTGGCAAGGCACAGTTCCTGGAGTTCCCTCTTCCCATGGCTCAGCTGGGAAGGTACTGGAGGGAGTCAGGGGGCAGTGCCCTAAAACCTCACCAATTGGGCTAGAGCCACACTGAGCCCTCTGTGGGGTTTGGGCACCCCTCCTTACCCTCCAGACTGCTGAGGGGCTGATGGTGGGCTGCCCCCACTGCTGTGCTCTCCCCCATTGCCACACCAGAACCTGGCCCTCATCGTGGTGGGGGTGGGGGCCGTGTTCTCCCTCGTCTTCCACCTGGGCACCAAGGAGAAAACGTACCCTCTGGGAGTGCTGCCCGAGCCAGAGGAGAGCACCCCGCTGCTGCACAAGGAGCCCCCGGGCCTCCCGCGCCCGCTGCTGCTCTGGAAGGACTGGCTGCTGGAGCCCTCCTTCTACCAGGTATGGCTGGGCAGGACTCCCCTGGCCTGGGCTTGCTGCCAGTGGGGCTTGCCCAGGTGCGGGTGGAGATGGAGAGGGGAGCTGTTCTGGGCGCCCATCCACCCCCTTACTGCTGGGCACCTGTGCTATGACATCTGGGCAAGGCAGGTCCTTCCCACAGGCTGAGCTGTGATGCCCTGGCCCTGTCCCCTCCCAGGTTGCAGTGCTCTACATGGCCACCCGCCTCATCGTCAACCTGTCCCAGACCTACATCGCCATGTACCTGACCAACTCGCTGCTGCTCTCCAAGGTGGGTGCAGGGCAGGTCCCAGGCCATGTGGGAAGGTGTCCTGATGTGGCCTGGGGCTCATCTCCCTGTCCTTGTCCCTTGCAGAAGTACATTGCCACCATTCCCCTAGTGATGTACATCAGTGGGTTCCTCTCCTCGTTCCTCATGAAGCCTGTGAACAAGTGGATTGGTCGGAATGTGAGTCCAGGGTGCTGGAGAGGCTGGAGTTTGACCCCAGGATAGGACCAGGGGCCAAATCCTGGCTGTGAGCAAAGCTCCTGGCACACCTGAGCTGGAGATCAGGGACCCCTCATGGACCCTCTGCCAGCAACCACCCACTGCAGCATGGGTCCTGCTGGGACTGGGAGTAGTGGGCAGGGATGGGGATCTGTGTCCTACTGAGACTGGGGGTGGTGGGCAGGGATGGTGGCAGGGGCCTGTCTTGTACATCCCTCAGGCTGGGGAAGGCAATGCTGGCCCAGAGTTGCCATGTCCATACAGGCCTGACTGGGCTGCAGAGCCCTGTGGTGCCCATCAGGGGCAGAGGGGAGGTCTGGTTACACTGGCCAGGGTGGGCACACCATCTGCATTGCCAGCAGGAAGAACCTGTTCCCCCAGTGTGTCCCCTCGGTGCTGTTGGGTGCCAGTGGAGTGTCCCTTGCCCTCATAGACATACTCCCACAACTCTGCCTGGGGCTCAACCTTTGGGCTGCAGAACAGCCTGGAGCACAGCAAGGACCTGCTTTTGGGGTCTCCTTGTTTAAATATAGCTGGGACAGAGCCAGTGCTGTCCCTCATGGGTCCTGGGCAATGATGGCCTTGTGCTTTCCCTGCTTGCTCCTCCCTCACCAAGTGCCAGCTGATGTCTGAACTCTCCCTTCTCCCTCTGCCCGTCCCCATCACAGCTGACTTACTTTGTGGGCATCCTGGTGGTCCTGGCCTTTGCCTCCTGGGTGGCCCTGGCCAGGCCAATAGGAGATGAGATCTACGGGCTGGCAGTGCTGCTCGGGGCCGGCTCAGCCACCATCCTGGTCACCTCCCTGTCTATGACTGCAGATCTCATCGGCACCAACACGGTATGGTTGCTGCTCCTGCTGGGATGGAGGGGGGGGTCACAGCAGGCATAGCACCAACAGTCTGGAGTGGGCACTGGTCAGGGTCAGGGGATGGAGACGCTGGGAGGGGGCTCTGCTGGGTCCCCGTGTGCTGTGCCCCGTGAGTGCTGTACCCTGTGCTCTGCTGCAGTGAGGGCTCTGCCCATGAGAGGGCACACAGGGCTGCATGCCCAGCGCCTCACAGCGTGGTTCCCTCTCCTCCTGCAGCACAGCAGCGCGTTTGTCTACGGTGCCATGAGCTTCACGGACAAGATGGCCAATGGCCTGGCTGTGATGTTGATCCAGAACTTGCACCCCTGCCCGTAAGTGTCTCTGCAGAGCTGGGACCCCCCATTGCCTGGGGGCCATGAGGAAACATTCCAGGGTTGGAGCAAGAGACATGGGAGGGAACGAGCTTGGGTTTGTAGAATCCCAGAATGGTTTGAGTTGGAAGGGACCTTAAAGCTCATCTCCTTCCACCCCCTGCCATGGGCAGGGACACCTTCCAGTACATCAGGTTGCTCCAAGCCCTGTCCAACCTGAACTGGAAGACTTCCAGGGATCCAGGGGCAGCCACAGCTGCTCTGGGCACCCTGTGCCAGGGCCTCCACACCCTCAAAGGGATGAATCCCTTCCCAATATCCCATCTAACCCTGCCCTGTGGTAGTGAGAAGCCATTCCCCCTTGTCCTGTCCCCCCATCCCTTGTCGCAAGTACCTCTCTAGCTCTCCTGGAGCTCCTTTAGGCACTGAAAGGGGCTCTGAGGGCTCCCTGGAGCCTTCTCCTGTCCAGCTCTGATTTGTCTTAAACCCTTCTTTACCTTCTCTCCTGGCCTTGGAGGGCTCAAGCCGTACTCTGGGGATATCCTTGCCCTGGGCCTTTTCCTTGCACCTCAGTGCAAACCTGTCCTGACTCTGTTGTGAGGACATGGGACCATTGCCCGTAGCCTGGGACCCCAGTTCCAGCCTCCAACCACATTCTTCCTGTCCTCACAGGACCGAGCTGTGCTGCCCTGCCTGTGTTGACTTCTACCGCTGGGTGATGGTGCTGGTCACTGGTGGCATCGCTGTTGCCGCTGTCACCACCCTCTGCTCCATTATGGTGTGGCCCATCCGGATCCGCTGCCGTGAGTGGGGCTGAAGGCTTGGGGGCAGCCCAGTGCGGGGCTAGGGGCACTGGGAGCCCTGTGGTCAGTGCCAGCCTGGGCTAAAACCACAGAGTCTTTGCAGAGGGCCCCAGTGGAGCAGTGGTGGGAGCGCTGTCGTTACTGGGCTGGCTTGTGGCCATGCTTGCAGGGGAGCCCTCATAGTAATACACAGGGCAGGGCCATTGTCTCACTTCGCTGCTGCCCCCAGAGAGGGGCTGTGTTTGCTTGCTGGGCCCTTCTGGGGGGCAGCACCCCCCTGGCTCGGTTATGGCCATGCTGGCCCTGGGGCTCCAAGGAGTGTCAGGGTGCGGCAGCAAATGTGGAGGACGGTGAGGTGCCCTTTGCCAGGCTGGGGAGCCAACACTGCTGCTCAGTGCCTGTTCTGCCTCTCGGGGTACCAGTCCCTCGCTGTGGGGTGGGGGAACAGGACAGACCCCATGTGCTGCTTGAGGCCCTGCTGAGTCAGACCCCTGGTGCTAGCAGAAGAGTGCAGGAGGGCCAGGCCAGCATGTGAGGGTCACCCCACGCTACCATCTCTCCTGACCTGTCCCTTCCTCCTCTTCCTCCAGGTGCTGTTGGCTTGCAGGGCCTGAGCAGCGCAAGGACCCCTGAAAGTGACACTGGGAGCACTGAGGGGGAGAGCCAGAGCACCGTCAACTGAGCAGGGCTGTATCCTTGGCCACCGTGTCCTCAGGGCTGTGTCCCCAGGGCTGTGTCCTGGCCACCACATCCTGGGCCACCATGGTGCCGCACTCTGAGTCTGGAGGGTCCTCTGCACTGGGGGCTACTGGGCTCTGGGGAGGGGTGATCCCACCCCATCTCCTTGCACTGGACTCGTACTCCCACCCTGACCTCATGTCCCCATCCTGGACTCTGGTGTCCCATGAAGGCTGCCGCCGGTGCGGTGTTACCGGTGCAGGGTCACTTGTCACCTCTCACCTGCGCAATGAACACTAGAAGGGCCTAGGCCAGGCCGGGGCGGCCCCAGAAGAGGGGAGCCCTCGGCCCGAGGTTTTAACCTGCTTTTGTAAGGTCAATATATACAAACGGCACTTTATAAAGGAGGAGAAAAAGGCGAGAAAAAAAACAACCGCAGCGCTAATGGCCTTGGGATGGGGGCTGCGGGACCCAGAGCAGGGCTCGGAGCGGGTTTGGGGAGGCTCGAGGATGCCCAGCGCTGCTCCCGCCCGGCCCGGGCAGAGGGGCGGCCTGAAGGCCGGGGGTGGGGGGGCAGGGACGGCCCCTCAGCGGCCATGGCGGACCGGAGTGCGTGCGGCGCTGGGGACAAGGGATTGGGCTCCGCCCCCGAGACGGGACAGCCAATGGGGGCGGCCCGTGCGCGGAGGGGGCGGGGACTGAGGGGGGAGGGTGTGTGTGTGACATTGTGTGTGTGTGATTGTGTGACAGTGTGACACTCTGTGTGTGTGTGTGACAGTGTGACACTGTGTGTGAGTGTGTGTGTGTGAGAGAGACACTGTGAGTGTGTGACAGTGTGATTGTGTGTGAGTGTGTGACAGTGTGACACTGTGTGTGTGTGTGTGTGTGTGTGAGTGACACTGTGTGTGTGAGTGTGTGACAGTGTGACACTGTGTGAGTGTGTGTGTGTGTGTGTGTGAGACACTCTGTGAGTGTGTGACAGTGTGATTGTGTGTGAGTGTGTGACAGTGTGACACTGTGTGTGTGTGAGTGTGTGACACTGTGTGTGTGACACTGTGTGTGTGTGTGTGTGTGACACTGTGTGACACTGTGTGTGTGTGTGACAGTGTGACACTGTAGGTGTGTGAGACTGTGTGTGTGTGACAGTGTGACACTGTGTGTGTGAGTGTGTGACACTGTGTGTGTGTGTGTGTGTGTGTGTGTGTGTGTGACTGTGTGTGTGTGTGACACTGTGTGTGAGTGTGTGACACTGTGACAGTGTGACACTGTGTATGTGTGTGTGACACTGTGTGTGTGTGAGCGTGTGACACTGTGTGACACTGTGTGTGTGTGAGCGTGTGACACTGTGTGACACTGTGTGTGTGTGTGTGTGTGACAGTGTGACACTGTGTGTGTGTGTGTGTGTGTGTGTGTGTGTGTGTGTGACAGTGTGACACTGTGTGTGTGTGACCTCACGTGTGTGCTCTGTGTGTGTGCCCTGCGTGTCCCTGTGCGTGTGAACACGCGTGTGTCCGTAGCTGACACGTGCATGAAGCTCTGTGTGTGTGTGTGTGGCCTCTGCGTATGCGGGGCTGTGCTGTGTGCACACCGGGTATGTGCGGAAGGTGCTGGGATTATTCCGTAACCCCGGGAAGGTTTGGGCTGGGAGGAACCTCAAAGCCCATCCAGTGCCACCCCTGCCATGGCAGGGACACCTCCCACTGTCCCAGGCTGCTCCCAGCCCTGTCCAGCCTGGCCTTGGGCACTGCCAGGGATCCAGGGACAGCCCCAGCTGCTCTGGGCACCCTGTGCCAGGGCCTGCCCACCCTGCCAGGGAACAATTCCTGCCCAAGATCCCATCCAGCCCAGCCCTCTGGCAGGGCCCTTCAGGCCCTGCAAGGGGCGCTGAGCTCTCCCTGGAGCCTTCTCTTGTCCAGGTGAGCACCCCCAGCTCTCCCAGCCTGGCTCCATGGCAGGGTCCATGGCCGGGGCTCTCCCAGCCCCCCGTCCGTGCCCTGTTCCCGCACACTCAGCTCCGTGTGTTCTCCCTAGCTGGGCTGGCACGGGGCTCCTGCCGTGGGGGCTGCGGGGTCGTGTGTGCACACATGACACATGTGCCGGGTGAGGGAGCTGCAGGGGCTGGGGGTGTGACAGCGTGTGGCCACGGGCAGGGAGGGACGCGTGTGCCCGGTGTGGGGAAATGCGACGGGATCCAGGCGGATGGAGCGGGAGCCCGGCCGTGCGGGGTGCAACCCCCTCGGGCCGCGCCGTGTCCCCCCTCGGGCCGGCCCGGCTTTATGGCGTTTCCTCGCCGCGGGAAGGGCCTTATCAGCCTCGGTCCAGAGAGCAGGGGCCGAGCCGGGCCGGCTCCGTGGCCTTCGCACCTGCCCAGGGCCCGCGGCGGGGGCGCGGTCCCGGCTCTGCCCAGCGTCCCCCCGCCCGGCCGTGCCCCCTCCCCACCTCCCTCTGGGGGTGCCAGGGCAGAGACCCCCGGGGCGAGGGGCGGCCGTGCCCCCAGCACTGCCCGGCGTTGGGGGCCAGGGCAGGAGGGAGGGGAGCGGGCAACGGGCGGACGCTGCCGTGCGGTGTCCCGGCACTGCGGGGTGCCCATGGATTGCGGGGTGCCCACCGCGGAAAGCCACAGGATGGCAGCGTGCCGCGGGACTGGGGCTGTGCCGCGCTGGTTCTCAGCACTGCTGGGACTGGAGTGCGTTTGCAGCTGGTTTGGGGGCAGCTGGCAGGTCCCGCATTGCCCGGGGGCCGGGCTGGGGCCACCCCGCGCAGCCCCGGGGTGTCTCGGGCTGGGGCTGCCCCGGCCGCTCCCCGCGAACCTGCCGCGGCCGCCCGGCCCCGCCCGCTGCCCTTCCTCGGGAGGAGGAGGAGGAAGAGGAGGAGGAGGAGGAGGTGGCAGCGAAGCAGGAACGGCGCTGGAAGCAGTGGTAGAGGGACAGCTCCGACGGGGCAGGGGCCCCGGCTGTGCCCCTCAGCAGGTACCGCGCGGGGCCGGCCCGGGACGGGGTTCTGGGGCCGCGCGTGGGTCTGGGGCCGCAGCCGCCTTCCCGTCCCCTCTGCAACCATCGGCCACGCACTCCCGCGCCCAGCACGGGCTGTGACCCGCGCCGGCAGCCCCGGTGCGGGGATCACTTTCCCCGTCACCCGCCGGTACAGGGGTCACCCCTTCCCCGTCATCCCAGCCCCCACTGCCCACGGGGGTCGCAGCCAGCACAGGATGATACCATGGGACAGGCACAGGGGTCATGAGACCGGGTGAGTTCTGTTGTATCGATCCCGGCGTGGCCTGAGCCGTATCCCTGTGTTCTCCCTGGTGGAGTGGCAGGTTGGTGAGACTGGGATCTGCCGTGCTGCAGGACTAGACGTCCCCACAACCTGCCCCCTCTCCCCACTCATCCCTCATGCCGGGGAAGCTGAGGCGCAGCAAGCGGGAGGTGCTGGGGGAGAAGCAGTGGCGGAGCGTGGAGGAGAAGGGAAGTGCCCAGCTGGAGCAGCCCAAGCTTACCAGGTGGGTGCTGCCCCTCATGGGGTCACATCCTGCACTCCAGCCCCACATCCCACCTGTGTCCCTCGAGTCACCCCCCTCCGATGCCTCCTTCCAGATCCAGGACCTATGAGTCCTCCTGCAAGGAGACAGAGCAGGTGGCCACGGGCAGGCAGGGACCCCCATCCCCCTCGGTGAGTCTTGGGGTACCGTAGCTGAGGAGCTTGACCCCAGCCCCAGTCCCATGGGCTCGGCTGGATGCTCTCTTGGGGCGGGGACCGAGGGAGGGCTCGTCCCGGTTCCATGGCAGACGTGGTGATGGAGCAAGGGGCTGCAGGATGCCCGCGGTGCCAGGGCCAGCACCGACCCCCCGACCTCCCGCAGCTGAGCAAGCAGGACAGCAGCTACCGCCGGGCCTTCGGGGAGCTCGCCGAGCAGGACGTGCTGCTGGGCTGCTTCTCATGTGCCTGGCAGAGAGAAATGCCCTACCACGGCCGCCTCTACGTGTCCTCCCGCCACATCTGCTTCCACTCCAACCTCCTGCTCAAGGACATCAAGGTGGGGCTGGAGCAGATGTGCGGCCGGCGGCGCAGGCAGGGGCACAGGTGGCAGCCAGGAACACGCTGACACAGCCTGTCCCCCCCGGCCCAGGCCGTGGTCCCTGTCGCCTCTATCTCAGTCCTCAAAAAGACCAACAGGGCGCTGCTGGTGCCCAACGCAATCAGCATCCGCACGGCCAAGGGGGAGAAGGTGAGAGCAGGGACAGCCTCACCTGGGGCTATCTGGAGTGTCTCGGTCCCCGCGGGCTCAGGGCCGTGACCGAGGGGGCAGCTCTGGCACAAATCCCCTTCTCGCTCCCCGACAGTTCCTCTTTGTGTCACTGCGCCAGCGAGAGGCCACGTACCAGCTCCTGAGGTCGGTGTGCAAACACCTGCAGGTATGCGGGGACTGGATGGGCAGGGGGGCTCCATCCATCCATTGCAGGGCACATCCTTTCAATCTCTCCTTGTCCAGGACAGCGGCCAGAGCCCTCGAGACTCAGTGAGTTCTAAGGAAACCCTTGGTAAGGTAATGCCAGGGAATGGAGGGCGGGACGGTACAACAGGAGGAGGGGTGGCCCAAACCTCCTGGATGGGGTGGGCTGGGTGCAGTGGCCGGGAGGATGGTGGTTGGGGGGGAACATGAAAAGCCCCAACCCGAGGCAGCATAGATCCCAGGACCCTCCCTTCTTGTGGATGACGCAGGTCCCATCAGGTCCTGCCCATGTCCCCATCGCAGTGGGGCAGGTGCCTCGAGGACACACATCGTGACTGGGGCTCCTCCTCTTCCAGATCTCCAGCCAGTCAGCCCTGGAGCAGAGCACCCCGGAGCCCAACAGCCTCCCCGAATCCCTGGGTGAGCGGCGGCCCCGGTGCCCTCCCCGGCTGCTCACAGCCTTGCCCGTGTCCCCGCCCGCAGCCGTGCCCCACGGGCAGCTCTGGGCTCTGCTCCTCCCTACAGACGCCTGGTCGGGGGGGGGGACCGCGCGGCCCTCGCCCCCCCACCAGCATCCCCACAGCTCCAGGGAGTGCAGGATCAGCACTTTGTGGCCCCGTGTGCCCCCAGGACACATAGACCCCTCCCTGGGGCATTCATCGAGTGTCTCCTGGTCACCTGCAGATGAGCCAAACCCGAGATCAAGGCAGGCAGAGGACGAGGATGGCGAGGTGACCCTGCTGGTTCCCAGCAGCAGCAAATGGGTGCCCTCAGCAGAGAAACGTGGCCTCTGGGGTGGGTCAGGGGGCTCGGGATGGGGGGATGATCCTGGGGGTTTACACCCCAGCAGAGCCGAGCATGGACTCTCAGTGCCGCTAACACTGCCTTGTCCTGGCAGGGAGACCGCACACCGTGCTCTGGGCCTGGGCCACTGCACTTTGGTCGCAGATAAACCCCCAGCTGAGCTCTCTCAACATCATCATCATCATCTACCTGCTGCTGTGAGTCCCCTAGACCTGCTCCCAGCCCCAGTTCCCATCCCTACTCCAGGGACACAGCCTCTCCAGGGTGGCCCTGGCAGGCTGGCATTCCTGCAGTTCCCCTCAGACCCCCATCCCCAGGGCGAGCACACGGGGGCCTGACCGTGGCACTGCTCCTGACCCATGTGGCCACCCTGTGCCCCCTGGCTGACGCTGGCCTGTCCCCAGCATGGTGGCCTTGCTGTTGTCCTCGGGGTACATCGGCCTGCGCATCGCGGAGCTGGAGCAGCAGCTGTCCTTTGCGGGGGCTGGGCCACACCTCAACCTGTCACCACAGTGAGTGGGAGGCATGGGGGGGCTCTGTCCCCAGCAGAGACTCCTCACCCTGCCTTCCCCAAGGTACAAGAGAACATGAGGACACTGAGGACCATCAACAGAGCTCCAGCCGTGGGTCAGGGGGTTCAGGGGCTGCTCTGAGCCCTCCCTTGGCCTCTCGGGGTGGGAGGCTCTGTCACCAAGTGCCTTCCAGCTCCCCACGATGCCTGGGAAGGCTGAGAGGCTCCATGTCTCCCTGTCTGCCCACCCTGAGCAGCAGCAGAAGAGACCCAGGAAGCTCCCGGCAGGACAGAGAGCAGGGAAGGCAGGCTGGAGTCAGCAGCAACCCCCAGCCAGCCCTCCCTTCCCAGAGGGAGCAGGCAGAGGGGGTCAAGCCCCAGGCAAGGCAGGGGCACAGAGAACAGAATATTCTATTAATAAAGATTAATAAAAAAAAATCTATATTATATTAATACTTATTATTTGCTGGGCCAGATGCCACAGGATGAGCATAAACTAGTCCCCCATGCACCCCCTGCTTCCCAGAACAGACCAGGACACAGCAGGATCCAGAGCTTTGACTCTGGTGTGGGGAGGCAGCTCCAGATGTTGGTGTCCCAGGGCTCTAGGGAGCAGCAGAAGACCCTGAGCAGCCCGCCGGGGCACTGGCTGCTGGTGACAATGGGAGGCAGAGGGGGGTGGTGGGGGGGCACCAGGGAGCCCCAGGGTCCTGCAGCTGGCCAGGCCCTAGCTCTTGCCCTGCTCCTTCCCTAGGACAGGGCTCAGCTGCCAGAGGAAGGTGTAGGGTCACAGGGGACAGTGGGTTCCTACAGGTTCTGAGCATAAACTGGGGATGGGAGCAGAGCTGGGGGACCCTCAGAACCTGCACCACACAAAACAATCCACCAGCCCAAAGCCCTGGAGCTTAATCCCTTTCTAGGCCAGTTAAGGGGCCCTGGGGCTTCCCCCAAGCATCAAGATGGGGAAACTGAGACACTGACAGCTCCTTTCTCTGCCATTTCCCGGGCCATCCCTTCCTCAAACCCACAGCCCAGCTCCATGACTGGGGCAGCAGCAGTGGGAGATGTCAATGTCAAGGATCCTTGCTCCCCACAGCACCCAGCCTGGGGGAGTCTTCCAGCAGCAGGCCTGGAACAAGGCACAGGGCTGTGGGCACAGAGCTGTATTCCACTGGAGAGGTACCCAGGGAGGGGGTGCCCCCCCTGAGGGTCCCACCTGCACCCTGGGGATAGCACAACCGAGGGGCTATGCACCCCCAGCCTCGCTGCAGCTACACCCTGGCAACTGCCCCATACCAAGGGGGGGGCTGTGCCAGGTCAGGGACCCCTTCTCCTCCTTCCTGCCATGCCAAGGGGCACAGGGCAGGGCAGGGAGGGAGGCTGTGCCTTTTCCCAGCAGCAGGAAAGCAAACAGGAGCAGAAAGCTGGGAGCAATAAACTGCAGGTGAGATCTGTGCCAAGAAAGCAGGTACCTATAGAAGTGGGGTGGGGACGCTGGGGACTTGCTGCACCCTTCACTGTGGAGAAGCAAAGTGGAGCCATGGAGACCAATCCCAGTAAACTCATAACCTGTTTAATGCCAGTTCAATTGCTTTACATGAAAAAGTTACAGCGTGCTCCGTGTTTGTTTTCCATCACATGACACCTGGGATACAACAATGCCACAGACTTTGTCACTCAGCTCTGGGAGGACCCTGTGCCAGTGCCCACGGGTCACACACACTGACACATCATCTCAGCTCTGCACTTTTCTCTCTTGACAAGACGGTGATAGTGACAGTAACACCCTGAAACACTTGCACACACCCACCTCCACACAGATACAACTGGGAGCCCCTGCCTGGCTGCTGGCAGCAGGGCAGAGAATGTGGCGGTACCAGGCTGACACTAAGGTCAGGGTGAGCAGCCTGTTCCTGCCATGCTCTGTCACCAACACGCGTGGCCACAGAACAGCCCTGGCCTAGCAATCACTAACCCTGGCCTGGCAATCACCAACCTCCCTGCCAAGTGCAGTAAGAGCCAACCTTCTCCCAAGGCAGACAGAAAAGTGAGATGTAGACACAAGATGTAGTTTGGGAAAGTCCTTAGCAAGAAGGAGCTACCCCTGCTCTGCAGCTGGGAGCACCAGGCAGTGGCTGCAGTGCCCACCTGGCACTGCCCACCCCACAGCACTGCCACTCCCCTCAGCATCTTCTGGGACTCCTTCAGGAAGTTCCCCCATCACAGGGGGAGAGGCAATTTCACTCCTGTGAAGTCCCAGGGCACTAGGGAACCCAAACATCACCACACTCACCATACATTCCAGCTGGGTGTAGTGCTCCCTCCTACTCCAGAATGGGCTGAGACCTCCTGTGCACCCCCAGCCCAAGCACCTCCACCCTCCCAGAGGAGAAAGCAGTGTCCTGAGGGTCTGCACAGTGCTATTTGGCAGGAGGCAATCCACAACAGGAAAATCCACAGCATGGCCACCAGCCTCCCCAGTCCCCCTGAATGGTCCTTTCCCCAGGTGATGACACCCACAACAGACCACCTCTTCCTGCAGATGACTCTTTACTTCAAACCCACTTCCCAACTGAATGATCCAACTTAATTTAACACCTCCTGGGTGCTTTGGGGCGCTCCCAACCCGCGGTGATGTGGAACAGTGCCCACAAGTGGAACAAACAACACAAGACAGGCCTGGGGGTGACTTCAAACCATGCCTCAAATCCCATGGGCAGAGCTACACTAAAGCAGCTGCACTCAAACAGTGTTTCAGAAACTCCATGGAAATTCCATTCTGGTGGCAAGTGAGACTGTGAGATGACCAAGTGGCCTGTGGGACTGGGAGACTCGGAGCTGCCAGGGGGCTCTCAGCACCAGCTCCTCACCAGTGACTCCCAGGGTGTGTGACATAGGCGTGGCACCACCAGTTTGATCCAGGCACACGCGTGGTGGCACATGGTTCAGGCTGTACTGGCCTTCTCATACCTTGGCTCACCCTAAGGATAGTGGCAGTACTGGGGACAGGCAATCATATTCCTACCACCTGGTTTGAGGGAAAGAATGGAGAGTAGACAAAACAACAAAGGAAAAAAAGAAAGGGAAAGCATTACCTATGCAATCTACAGGGAGAAGACAAGTCTATATACACAGCCAGGGAATTCCACATGGAACAGGAAGCAACGCCTGGGCAGGGCAGGCACAGGTCAGATGGAACAGGCTGTGCAGCCTCACAGCTTCTCTTAAATTAAAAGCACCACACACACACACACACACGCACACACAGAGCATTTGTGATACACCCCATGGGCTCCAACACCAGCCAGAACTCTCATCCCACTCAACTAAAAAATCCCAAACCACACACCAAAACTCAACAGCAGGACCCCTGTGTGAGACTTGGAGATAATAAAATAGCAACGCTGCAGCCCTGCTTCAGAAGAACCCCTCTTCCAGCCAGAAGAGGCCCCGTTCACCCTAAAAATCAGATCTTTAGGATTTTTTTTTTTCTCAAACTCATCCCATCTGCTTTGGCTTCATGGAGACTCCCAAGCAAGGCACCCACACAGCAGCACCAAAGGAAGCTCCACATGCACAAGTGGTTGGGTGGGTTTTTTTTTTTATAAAGTCCTTGCTTCTGCTCTCTGGTAACTCCCAGGATCAGCCCAGAAGATGAAACAGCAACTGCAGAACTTCTCGAATCTGCTCCCTTAGAGGTGAAGCTTTCTCAAGTCTCCTCCAAAGTCTAGAGCCCCAAAGTGTATTTGTTCGGAGGCAGCTGTCAAGCATGCCCAAAAAATCAAGCTGTCTTACGGAATGATCATGTCAAGTACTACAGTACCTGTCTGGGGGGAAAAATAAAGAAAAAAAAGGAAAATAGGCAGTTCTCCAGTTTCTTCCTGGAATGGGGATGCCAGGCTATGAACAAAGCCCTTAGATGCCCAGCCTGGAGCTGTGCCCCTCGCACCAGCTGTACCGGACCAGTCTGGTAGGCTCCTGCCTCCAGAGATGGCACTCTGGGACAGAGAGCAGCACATCAAACCCCTTCCCACAGCAGCAAGGAATGCTCCTCTCTCACAGGAGGCACACCATGGCAGTGGGGATGGCCTCGGTCCAGTCTCAATGGTCCATGTCACACGAGTCCTCCCCAGTACCATCCCGACGGCTGGAGGATGCTGGGTTAACATTGCTCTTGTACCCGTTTCCCTTTATGAAGGATGAATCCAATAACCTTTGGCAGTTCCCTCCCCTCCCCACCCCATCCCAAATACTGCCCAGCCCTGTGGGTCACAAGCACATATTTAATGAGCTGGGTCCTCCTGCAGTCCCACAGCTCTCCTTCCCCTTGGCTGGGCTCCGGAGATCCATGCACACCGAGGGAGTGGTCTGATCCTGGAATGTCAGGCTGTAGGTTCCCGGGGCACAGGGAGGGGGTTTATCGTATCCTGGTGAAGAGGTTAAGCACAGATACAGACTCCTGACAAGGGAAGACAAAGCAGGAGATAAATAGCTGTTACTCCACAGGCTTCTGGGTTGGTTTGTTTTTAATCTGGTATCTCTAGCTCACGGCATGATCCCAGCTCACAAATCAAAGTCCAACACCATAAATATTCCCATGGGTTTCTTCCAAATGGTAACATGTGCCCAGCTGGCCAGAGTGCCATTCACAGAGCTCTGCAGGCAGCTGTACCCCATCGATGGCAAGAACTGGGGGACCCCTAGGAGCAATGCCAGCTAGCCCCAGTCCCCTCCTCCAAATCCCTCTGTCAGGCACCCAAGAAAGCTCTCAGACCATCAGATACAATCTGCTTTTGGTGATGCAGAGTTGTCACTGGCAGAATGATCCCACTTTCATCCAAACCCCCATTTTAAGCAGTTTTGTAAAGAGGCAGGGTATAATCATGGAATCACAGAATGCTTTGGGCCCTAAAGTTCATCTCCTTCCGCCCTCTGCCATGGGTTGCTCCAAGCCCCATCCAGCCTGGCCTTGGACACTGCCAGGGATCCAGGGGCAGCCACAGTTGTTCTGGGCACCCTGTGCCAGGGCCTGCCCACCCTCCCAGGGAACAATTCCTGCCCATTATCCCATTTAATCCTGCCCTCTGGCAGTGGGAAGCCATTTCCCCTTTTCCTGTCCCTCCAGGCCCTGGTCCAAAGTCCCTCTCCAGCTCTCCTGGAGCCCCTTTAGGCACTAGAAGGAGCTGTAAGGTCTCCCTGGAGCCTTCTCTTCTCCAGCTGGACACCCCCAGCTCTCCCAGCCTGCTGTCACCTGAGGGCTGAGCTGCTCTGCTCAGCAGCCCTGGACCAGCCTGGAGAGGGATGTTGTGTCACACCAGCCTTGGGCACCAAGGGCAACCTTTTACTTAAATCTCAGCAAAGCTGTATCCTTCACTGCCCCAGCCCTTGATCTGAAGAAAGGGATCAGGGAGGAGGCAGCAGAGCAGATGGAACAAGCTGTGCAGCCCCAGGCCCCCATACCTGGCCTTACCTTTGTTGAGCGAGTTTTACTGAAGACATTCCAGAAGCGTAAGGTTTCATCTCCAGCTCCTGTGACAATGGCCTCCCCATCAGGGGACATTGCCTAAGGACAAGACAACAACCTTTAGCACCTGTCACATTTTTGAGGCTGAAAACAAGACTTTGTTGGAATGCAGGAGAGATTTAACTGTCCTTCCTACTTGTGTTGAGAAGCCAGCTACCTCCGCTTCCAGGTGCCTCATGCAGCCTGAGGCGCAATTTGGGCCCTGGCACCTGGCACACATGGGGGGAGTGTTGTGGAAATACTTGTGTTAAGAAATCCAAGCCATGTGTAACTGAGGCTGTTCCTCCCAGGATTATCTTCCTGAAGGCAGGAAGATGATATGACTGGATTTTCTGGCTGTATTGGTTGCTTACATTGGGATCTACCTCCCAAAACATTATCAGCATTTGTCAGCTCCATCATGAACTGCTGACACCCCCATGTAACAGTAGCAGATATGAGATGGATCAGGATTACCCGCAACAAATGCTTCATTCCCTGGGCAGCACTCATCAGTGAGGAGGTGTGAAAGTCTTCTGTGAGCAAGCTTGTGTTTCACAAAATCACAGAATCACAGAATCCCAGAATGCTTTGGGTTGGAAGGGAACTTAAAGCACATCTGGTTTCACTCCCTTCCACTATCCCAGGTTGCTCCAAGCCATGTCCAGCCTGGCCTTGGACACTTCCAGGGATCCAGGGGCAGTCACAGCTGCTCTGGGCACCCTGTGCCAGGACCTGCCCACCCTCACAGGAAGAATTTCTTCCCAATATCCCATCTAACCCTGCCCTGTGGGAGTCTGAAGCCATTGCCCCCCTGTCCTGCTATTCCAGATCCTTTTCCAAAGTCCTTCTACAGCTCTCCTGGAGCCTCTGAGGCACTGGAAGGTCTCTCTGGAGCAGCCTTCTCTTCTCTAGGCACAGAAGAGTTTTCTTAGAAAAAAACTCAGATGTTTCCTCAGGAGAGTTTGGCAGGCTTTACTATCATTAACAAAGCCTCACATTCCCATAGCAGCAAATCCAAATGTCCTTTGCAGGCACAGAAATGTCACAGAGTTTTGCACTGCTCATGGGAAGCGTTCACATTCCCGCCCAGGTAACTTATGGTGCCACTGGCACTGCTGCTTTGGGTGTCAGCTGAGCACACCTACAGCCAGGTGAGCAGCTAGAGCCACGGCCATCACTCACCAGGTACAGGACTCGATAGGAGTGCCCTGTGAGCTTTGCTACTTGAGTTAGTGAAGGGTATTTCCAGACGAGGATCTGGTTCTGGGAGTATCCGTGGGTGCTCACCTGAAAGAGGAGAGGGAAACATGCATCATAGAATCATGCAATTGTTAAGGCTGGAAAAGACCTCCAAGATCATCAAGTCCAATAGTCCACAGACTACAACACTGCTCTGGGCAGCTCACTCCAGGCCTGACCACCATGAAGAAATTTTCCCAATATCCAATCTAAACCTCCCCTGGTGCAACTTGAGGCCATTTCTTCTTGTGCTTGTTACATGGAAGAAGAGCCTGAATTCCACCTGGCTCCACCCTCCTGTCAGAGGAAGAGAAGGTGCCCCCTGAACCTCTTTCTTTCCAGGCTGGAGCCCCTCAGCTGCTCCTCAACAGACTTGTGCTCCAGCCCCTTCCCCAGCTCTGTTCCCTTCTCCAGACATGCTCCAGCCCCTCACTGTCTTTCTTGTTGTGAGGGGCCCAAAACTGACCCAAGCACCTTAGGTGCCTCAGCAGTGCCCAGAACAGGGGGGTGGTCACTGCCCTGGTCCTGCTGGCCACATCATTGCTGGTACAAGCCAGGATGCCCTTGGCCTCCTTGCCCACCTGGGCACACCTGGCTCATGCTCAGCCACGGTCCCCAGCACAGGGAAGGACTCACCAGCTCGTTGGCGTGTTTGGACCAGGCCAGGTTGCACACCTGGGAGCCGGTGTCGATGCACTGCAGGGGCTGCCCTGTGAGCGTGTTCCAGAAGCGGATGCAGCGGTCGGCTGTGCCCCCCCCCGAGGCCAGCAGCCCGTGCTGGTGCGGGGACCAGGCGATGGCTTTGACTGCTGCCAGGTGCTCTGTGTATTGCTGGACAGGACTCAGGCTGGAGTGATTCCAGACAAGGAGCTGGCAGAGAGAAGAGACATGATCAAACCTGTGCCTCAGTCATGTGTCCACTACACCCACAAGGCACAATGGGACTGATGAGGGCAGTTGAGCAACAAGCTGATTTCCCATAGCTCTGCTCAGATGTGCACAGCTCCACTCTGCACTTCACAGAATCATGGAATGGCTTGGGTAGGTTCAAGCTCATTTAGTTCAAATCCCTGCCAAGGGCAGAGACACCTTTTAGTAGACCAGGTTGCTCTCAGCCCCATCCGACCTGGCCTTGAACACTTCCAGGGATGGAGCAGTCACAACCACCCTCATACAACACTCAGCTGAGGAGCTGTCCTAGCCCCAGGCCATGTGGCAGGAACAAGCCCCAAGAAAAGGGAATAAAGCTAAAGAAATGGCGTCACTGAAGGGGGCCTCAGACCCTGCTGTTGTCTTTCTGGCTGTATCATTCCAGAAGACATCCATAAATCTACTCAGCTCATTAGGAGTTATTCTGAGCAGGAGGAACTCGGTCCAACCATGCTGTCACACAGGCACTGGGCACATTTCCTACCTAGCAACCTGCTCCAAAGGGCTTGGAACCTGCTTTTTTGTGACAGATGCTTCTCCCATATGGTGCTCAGTGAGCTGCAAGCCTGCGCCACAGGTATGAGAACTCACAGAGCTCTACCTCAGCTTCCTGCTGCATACAAACATTACTGCAACAAACGTGACCATACATTACCCAAACAAAGCCAGGAAGGGCAGCTTAGCAGTGGCTTTGTTGAACTCAACCCCCTGAGCCAAGCTAGAGATTTAATTAGCCAAATACAGAAGCAAAATTAAATTTGCCTTTTTCATTTTATTAGGAAGAGAAGACTGAGTAGAAGCTTAGCATGATTTATGTTTGGTCATAGTCCAACAACCAAAACAAAAGTCCTTTTCAGAGAGGCGAAATGTCCTTAAGAATCACTGAACCATTAAGGCTGGAAAAGACCTTTAAGATCAAGTCCAACCTTTGACCTAATCCCATCATGCTCAGTAAACCATATTGCATATCCACTTGTTTTTTGAACACTTTCAGGAATGGCAATTCCCCTACTGCCCTGGGCAGCCTGTTCCAATGCTTAACCACTCCTTCAGTGAATAAATTTTTCTCTAATCATAGAATCATACAACGGTTTGGGTTGGAGGGGACCTTAAAGCCCAACTACTTCCATCCCCCACAATGGGCAGGAACACCTTCCGCTAGAACAGGCTGTTGCACAACCTGTCCAGCCTGGCCTTGAACCCCTCCAGCGATATAACAACATCCAACCTGCACCGCCCCTGGTGCAACCTGACAACATTTCCCCTTGCCTTAGAAAGAAAGTGGGTGTGACATTTCCCATAACCCCCTGGAAGGAATGTACCTTATTATCGTTCCCTCCAGAGGCCAGGAGCTGGTGATCTGTGGACCATTTGAGCCCACAGACCTCTTGCCTGTGTCCCTGGAGCCGCCGCTCAGACTGCAGGGGCGGGGTGCGGATGTCGCGCTGCAGGATCATCCTGTCCCGGCTCCCGGACGACAGCTGGTCCGCATTCCACGCCAAGGCACCTGCAGCAGGGGCAGAGCTTCAGAGGCTGATCTAGGAGTCACTGAGGCTGCAAAAGACCTCTAAGGTCACCAAGTCCAACCCTCAACTCAGCACCACCATCACGTTCACCACCAAACCATGTCCTTGAGTGCCACATCCCAATGTCTTTTCAACACTTTGCAGGCATGGTGACTCCACCACTGCCCTAGGCAGCCAGTTCCAATGATCTGTAACCCTTCCTGTGAAGGAATTTTCTCAATATCCAATCTTAACCTCCTCTAGCACAGCTTGAGGGCACGCCCTCTCATCCCTGGCAACACCTGCTCCACCCTCCTGTCAGGGAGTTGTGCAGAGTCAGAAGGTCCCCCTGAGCCTCCTTTTCTTCATGTTGAGCCCCTCCAGCTCCCTCGGTTGCTTCTGGTGCTTCAGCCTCTTCCCCAGCTCTGTTCCCTTCTATGGATATGCTCCAGCCCCTCAATGTCTTTCTTGTTGTGAGAGATCTAAAACTGACTCTAGGATTCGAGGTGAGATCTCAGCAGTGCTCAGCACAGAGGGATGGTCACTGCCCTAGTCCTGCTGGCCACATTATCAAGTCCAATCCTTCCAGTCCTGCAACAGCTGGCAAGCAAAATGCAGCCATCAGAGCTGCCAGGGTTTAAAAAAAATAAAAAACCCTAACAAACCTCAAACCACTCCTTACAGACCTCCCTTACATAAACTCTCTGGGGTCCTAGATCAGGGCACAAATAGAGGTTCCCTGAACAGACTGATTGCAGGTATTACCAACCTCACTTCACAGTGCAGTAAAGCACAGAAACATCTTGGAATGTGCATAGATTTCCCAAATCTCACCCCAGAGCTTAGATTCACAACATCTCTGAGTAGAAAAAAACAGCCCTCCAAAAAAGGGAACTGGAAATCTCAGTATGAAGCTGCCAGCAGGGCTGAAACTGGAAGCCAGTAGCAGTGAAGAGATGTTGTAACCAAACCCAAAAAGCCTCAAGCAAGGAGGAAACACCTGCTGCAACACCCAACCACCATCACACCCAGATCAGAACACCAGAGTTATGAGATGATAATATTTTGAATCTGCTCAAGAGGACAGCAGGGGATAAATATCAATCCTGGTACACTGAGTTCTCTATTTCCAGCAGATCCCTGGTGAACAAAGTTCCATCAGGAAGGAGAGACCCCTCAGAATCCTCTGCTTCCCCACTCCTTACCAACTCTGGCTGTGTGTCCCTCCAGCATGGAGAGCTTCTTTCCTGCAGCTGCATCCCAGATCTGTACAAAGCCCTTGTGAGTGCCAACGGCCACCAAGTTTCCCTGCACAAACAGAGAGCCAGGATCAGCACAGCCAGGAAGGACAGTCAGAAAACTGAAAGTTGAGGAGAAGACTTGACATAAATCCCACGAGATGGAAAGCATCCAGAGTTCTTCCATTTGACATGTTTTTCCCTACTGAGAGGCCCAAGCAGCCTGTCTGGAATATATTTATTGTAACATTTTATTGTCAAGAGCTGAAGAAGCAAACCGCTCTTTCTCCCTCCCACTCCTCTTAGCAACGCCTGGAGAACCTCAAGATACAAGAGGCTGCTCTCCATCCCTTCTCTTTTAGCAGAGAAAAACCAGCTCAGGGAGTTAACTACAGCTATGATGACAATAGGCACTACATGACCCATGTCTCAGCTGTTCTTGCTGACAGTGTCATACTGACCCGCTCTGACCAGCCCACGGATGTCACAGAATCACCTTCCACAGAGAGGTCACACAGACGCGTTACCTTCAGAGAGAAGAATGGGGTAAGAAACATGGCATTGTCACATTGGCTGTCTCACAAACCAGAGCTGTGCTTGGGATAGAGTGCGACAAGTGCTGAAGCCCTCACACAGCACATTCCATAGCACTGGAATGCTAGAAAAACCCTACATCAATGGACAATGCAATCTTCAGACACTCATGACCATTTACCTGACTTGTACAAGCACTCCACAGGTAAACACAAGTCCCAAGGCCAACACTGAGGACGTTAAGAGAGGACCAGTCCACCAGGTTCAGGTAGAAGTCATCCTGCAGCTCTGGGGCATCCAGCACTTTGAAAGGAATCTTGGAGATCTTCCGAGTTGGTTTTCGAGGTGATCTTAGCAGCTTCTGACTGTTTACAAAATCAGATAAAAAACAACTACAGGAATCTGCACATCATAGCAGATGGGAGGCACGGGTGCAGCCATTCTTTATAGAGCACTCTGAAGTTTCTATAGCAATGCAGACACAAAAAGGCTGCACAACCTTTTTTCAGCAGCAAGACTGGAAGGAATTAGGTTCTGCCTCTATAAAGGAGCTATGAAGTAGAAAGGTAAGCTGATTACTAAGAGCTGACCAACATACGTCAAGCACATTGACAGGTTGGGCACCTGAAGAAATTCTTAGAACTTTCACATTCATTTTAGAGCTTTAGGCAGAAGTCCTAGAGAACCTCATTGAACCCTCTGTCCTCTCTGTCCCAGCCCCTCCCTTCTTTTAGTTTGCAGAGGACCAGTGTTACCTTTTGTTGCTGACGGGAGACAGGGAATAGGGTGAGACCTCATTGCCATCATCCGGGCTGGAGCGTTTTGTGCTGAGCGAGTACTGCATAAAGAAACACCTTGTGAGGACCCTGGTATGCCCAAGGCCTGGGGCATTACTCCCAACATGCACTGGTGCCAAGCTAATTCCAACATCCAGTTTTTCCTTTCCCAGGTGCTCCAAAACCATACAAAACCCCTCAGCAACACTCCAAGTCCAAAGCCATGAATTGGCCACTCACCATACTGTCCAAAAAGCCTGGCTCCACCCAGCTTTCCTGCCAGCAGAAACACAGGAAGCACACTGCTTGCTGCATACTCAGGTTCCCATTGCAGGCCATCACATTTGTTCTCAACAGCTTATCTCAGCCAAGCCCCAACACCAACTCACTGCACGAGCCGCCTGGCAGAGCCTTGTGCTCTCTTTCTGTGCCATACACACAACCTCCACTGGTGCTAATGCAAGTAACCAACTTACAGTGAAGAGAGATTTCTTCTCTGGGGTGGATGGCTGTAGCCTCCTGTCCTCTGTCTGGGGGTCCTGCACCTTCTCGATCCCTGCTCCCAAGAGTTCATTCTTCAGCAAGGCAGAGTAGGCAAGGCCATCTGTAAACCCAAATGGGCACTGAGCAGAAAGCTCAGAGCAGGAACAGCAGGGAGTATCAGGATCATGTGTGCCTGACCTGGAGAAGGGGAGGCTCCAGGAAGACCTTAGAGCCCCTTGCAGGGCCTGAAGGGGCTCCAGGAGAGCTGGAGAGGGACTTGGAATAGGGCCTGGAGGGACAGGACAAGGGGGAAGGGTTTCCCAATGCCAGAGGGCAGGGATGGATGGGATATTGGGAAGGAATTTTTCCCTGGGAGGGTGGGCAGGCCCTGGCACAGGGTGCCCAGAGCAACTGTGGCTGCCCCTGGATCCCTGAAAGTGTTCGAGGCCAGGCTGGACAGGGCTTAGAGCAACCTGGGATAGTGGAAGTTGTGCCTGCTCATGGCAGGGGGTGGAAGGAGATAGGCTTTAAGGTCCCTTCCAACCCAAACGAGTCTGTGATTCTACAGCTTGTACTCTCACAGTCTCTAAATAAGCCTGGGGCCCCCACTTAGAATCAAGATTAATAGCAAGTTTCCCCTCCTTCCACTCCATTAGGAAAGTGATTTCATGACACAATAAACCAAGGCATAGAGACAGCCTCTTGCATCCAAACACCCACCAAAAGCAGTGAGCTGGTGCACTCACTCATGATGTGGGCATTTCCCAAAACACCAGCATGAGTTTTGGCATTAGCATGAAAGTGCCAGCACGGCCTTAACTTCCCCAGCAGTTTGCAATAAGAGCTCTGGGCACTGCTAAGCAGTAGAAGGGTGATCTCACCTTTGCCAGTGTCTGATGTAGCATCCTTTGCTTTTCTGTTTTGGCTTGGTGATTTTTCATTTTCCTGAAATGGAGAAATATGCCATCACCATACAGAAACCTCAGGGTATATGGTGAAATAGCAAATGCAGGGAGCATAGGGTTTGAGGACACACACTCAGTGGAACTCTTCTGGGGCTGCAGAAGAGCATGGTGCAGAAGGTAAGCAGAGCAATCATTCCAGCCAAAACAGCAGGTATCATTTCCTTGGTTCCAAGGCTGAGCTGTAGGAGAAGGGAGCAAAACTTACATTTATTCTGTGGAAGTTGATGCTCCAGTTGGCCCCAGCTCTTGAGGGAATGAATCTGTCACCATGCTTACTAGGAGAAGACATTGGAGAATTGGAAGGTGTCAAGGTTCTTCTCATCTCTGCTACCTGAATTAAAGAAAAAAAGACACTGAACTTACTCTTGTCAAGCCTTAGAGTTGGTTAGTTTGTTAGGCCTCAATGTTTTATGTTACACGTGCAGTTGCTGAGATTATGTATTAAAAAGGTATTACTGAACTCCACAAAAATATCTTCACCTCTTTTTGCAACCTGAACTGAGGTCATATATTCAAAAGCTCTCTTAAAGTGAAGCTATTTGGGTTTTCGTGGAACAGCTGAGGAGTTCACACCTGCTCACAACCCAAGAAAAGACTGTGGTTTGCTTTGAGGAGGTGCCAGGTCTTTCAAAAGCTCAAGGAAAACAGTCACAAGTGAGACAGACAACATAATAGTGAGCCTGAGCCCATCTGTACTCACACAAGGCATTGTGTTTTCATTCTGTATGTTGATTTGGCGTAGGAGACGTCTCTCATAGTCCTGATCCATGGTGGGAAGTGGCTGGAGAGATCAGCCAGCTCAGGAATTTATGTTTGCAAAGTCCAAGCAGTAACTAGTGTGCTGCAACAGACAGGAGAAGAAAAACAAAATGTTACACTCCTCCCTGCTGAAACAGCCTCTCCAAAGTCTCCTAAGCCTGTTCTTTGAACCTGAGACCACTTTTCCTATCCAGAGCATTGGTGCCAATCTTGTGTGACACTGAAGAATGCACGCAGCCGGTATTTTGTGTCTGACAGGACCTCAGCCAGTCCCCCCCTCCACATGGAGCAGGCACTGCCCCCGGGCCCTGCAGTGGAGTTTGGCAATCCTTCAGGATATGGGCACGAAAATTCCAGGCACCTGCAGCCTGTCCTGTCCAGGCACTGGCAGCAGTTGCACAGAGAGGTGTGGCTGCCCCATTCATAAAAGTGTTCAAGGCCAGGTTGCACTGGGCTTGGAGCAACCTGGTGTACTGAAGGTGTCCCTGCTCATGGCAGGGGGTGGAATGAGATGGGCTTTAAGGTCATTTCCAACCCAAAACACTGTGGGATTCTGTGATCCCGCTACAGGCTGTCCCACTGCTCAGGTCAGGGGCACAGGAGCAGTGCTGAAGGTGGGATGCTTTTAGCCACGTCAGAAGTACTGCAGACTTTTAACACCACCCACTAGAGGAACACACAAGGCCTCTAATAGTCCCAGTGAACATTCCATGTCTGATGCCTGCACTATCCCAAATACTCCTCCTGGCTGGCAAAAAGCTTGCTCACTCATATAGCTATACAGTCTATAAGCAACATTAACATAATTTAAGCATATATTTTAAGCATATATTTTAGGACAGGGCTGCTTCATAGCTGAGATTTGCCTGGTAAATTAACAAGTGCATCAATAAAAAAATAAATGAGCTGACACTTGTGTGAGAATACACAGTCACAGCTCTTGCCAAGCCCCAAGGGCAGGGAGCAGCACTCCCAGGGTCCAGCCTTACCCACCGCACGCCTCATGTGCCTTGTCCACAGCTGACATGGGCACAAAAACACCAGAGGAGACATCACGTTGGTCTTTCAACCCAAGATAAACATGTCCAAAGGCATAGGTACAGCTAACACATAAGCAAATTCCCACAACACACAGGCATCTGGAGGCTGTGCAGAACATAAAGGGATCTTCACTCCTGTTATTGCATAAACATTTATGGCACCTGGAGAGAGTCCCAACTGCACAAATGGAGGCGCCTCAAGATACAAACTTGTGGTAAAATCCTGGAGGCAACTGCACACAAAGCTGTGCTGGGAGGAGACTGCCCAGGGAGCAGCTGCACAGTGCCCCACTCAGTGACAGCCCTGCACTGCCTCCCACTCCCTCCTGGGAAAAGGCTGCCTCCAGGAACCTTAAGACCTGCCCAGGGCTTAAGAGTTAAAAACTGAGGGCAAGTCACCAAGCTACAAGGGGTCCAGAAGTACATGCTGCAGTTCAGTAAGATGTGATGAAATTTTACAATTAATTGAAATAAGCTTGAAAACAAGGCAAAGCACACAGACTCCACACTGCAGAACTGATGGCCTTGCACCTCAGAAAGTTACAGGAAATGGGGTGACATCAAGGTGGTGACCAATGGGGTTCCACAGGGCTCCATCTTAGGGCCAGTTATCTCAAATGTCTTTTTAAGTGACTTGGGGCAGGACTGGAAGGTCCTGAGTGGGTTTGCTTGGGAGGAACTGCTGACATTCTCAAGGGCAGAGAGGCCACACAGAGAGACCCTGACAAATGTGAGGATTGGGAAATCCCCAGCCCTGTGATGTTTAACAGGGCAAGTGTTGGATCCTGCCCAGGGATGGAGCAGCCCTGGGTGCAGGAAGAGACTGGCAATGAGAGGCTGGAGAGCAGTGCCGTGGGAAGGACCCTGGGGGTCCTGGTCAGTCCCAAGTTGGATCTGAGTCACTGCTGTGTCCTGGCAGCCCAAAGGGCCACCCTGTCCTGGGGGGGGCACCAGGCCCAGGGAGGGATTGTCCCACTCTGCTCTGCCCTGGGGCAGCCCCACCTCCAGTGCTGGGGGCACTTTGGGTACCGCAAGATCAGAAGGATCCAAAGCTGGTGGAGAGTGCCCAAAGGAGGGACACAGAGCTGGGGAAGGGGCTGAGGAGCAGCTGAGGGCATTTGGCTCCTTCAGCTGGAGCACAGGAGACTGAGGGGAGGCTCCTGGGGGGCTGCAGCTCCTCCCCAGGGGAGGCACAGGGCCAGGGGCTGAGCTCTGGGACAGGGACAGGAGGCCAGGAAGGGCTGGAGCTGGGCCAGGGCTTGGCATGGAGCTCAGGGCAAGGTTCTTCCCCCCAAGGGTGCTGGGCACTGCCCAGGCTCCCCAGGGAATGGTCCCAGAGCTCCAGGAGTGTTTGGACAGCGCTCCCAGGGCTGCTCAGGGTGGGGGTGTTGGGATGGCTGTGCAGGGACAGGGGCTGGGATCAATGATCCCTGTGGGTCCCTTCCAGCTCACGAGATCCTGTGGTTCTTTGAGCTGTGCCATTTTTCAGTACCAAAACTTGGACTTCTTACAAATGCTGAAATGCTTTTCTTCCTTAACATTAAGCATGCCAACACTTTTACAGGAGCATCCCTGAAATAGACAGTGCCAAGCTGGTTCTGATCACACCTGCTTACCTCTACCACCTCCTCCCCCAAGCTTTTCTCTTTTTTAATTTAACACATTACTCCCATATGTTCTTTCAGTGTCAAAACTGGAGAAAGCTCCCAAATTTAACAGAAATCAGCTTCCACCAAATGAAGCAGAATCAGAGATGACATAATTGCAGTGAAAAGTTAGAAAAGTCTGTGATGCTATTAATAAAGCAGATTTAGAAAATAAAAATTAGTGCATGCCATGTCAAACACTCTCCCTCATTTTGAAGTTTACTTACCACCGCCCGCACCGACCTACAAGCTACCAAATGTGTGTCTCAAATGAAACAGTTCAACAAATGCCTCCTCCCCCCTTCTCTTTTTTTGGGATGGTGTTGTTTTAACACCATGAGTAAGAGAGCTCAGCCTGCAGAACCCACACGAGGAGCGTGATCAGCCAGGGAACACCACACATTTTAAGTGTCCTCCCAAAATGGCTCAGCACAGTATTCGTGAGATCCAGATCCAGTTACACAGCAAAGAGACATTTTAAATTCTACATCTGAAACACATTTGACTATCGAGCTTTTCAGTTCCCATCTGCCCAAATTTCACCTACAACTTTCACTCAGAAACACAGCACAGATTGTTCAACAGAGAGACCGCAAAGGCAGAACACAGCAGTGAATGTTCAGTACCTGAATAGTGACATGTTTTTACCCTAAAACCTGTGCCACTCAGAAGCTCAGGGAGCAAGCAGCACCTCTGGTTTGTGGTATGCTCTTGCTGTCTCTAAATTTGTCCATGGGAAGTGAGTGGAAGTGAGTCCATTTCCCCCAAAGCAAGTACAAAAGGCTTTGCCAGAAGGACTTGGGGGTGCTGATGACAGCTGCTGAACATGAACTGGCGTGTGCCCAGGTGGGCAAGGCAGCCAATGGTACATGGCTTGTATGAGCCACAGTGTGGCCAGCAGGACCAGGACAGTGACCATGCCCATCTGCTGGGCACTGCTGAGGCCCCACCTCGAATCCTGGCAACAGTTCTGAGCCTCTCACAAGAGGGCTGGAACATGTCTGGAGGAGAATGGAGCTGGGGAAGGGGCTGGAGCACCAGGAACAGTTGAAGGGAAGCTCAGCCTGGAGGAAAAAGAGATTCAGGGGAGACATTCTTGCTTTCCACAACTCCCTGACAGGAGAGCGTAGCTGGGTGGGGGTCAGGCTCTGCTCCCAGGGAACAAGGGACAGGACAGGAGGAAACAGCCTCAAGCTGTGCTAGGGGAGATTTAGGTGGGACATCAGGAGGAATTTCTTCATGGAAAACATGATCCAACACCGGCACAGGCTGCCCAGGGCAGTAGTGGAATCCCCATCCCTGCAGGGACTTACCAGCTGTGTGGATGTGGCACTTGGGGACATGGCTTAGGGGTGGCCTTGGCAGTGCTGGGGGGATGGTTTGAGTTGATGTTAGAGGGCTTTTCCATACTGAATGATTCTGTGAGCCAATGATATGTGGGTTTGAAGTTCCCTTCAAGTTGAAGAAATAAAAGATCGTGAGGAGCTACATGTGTTACATATTCTTCAGACACTATTTTGTCACTAATTATGCAGTTTATGCTTGGAGAAGAAAAGTGGGATTTGGTGGAAGGGTTTAGATTCCATGAGAAGAATTTGTATTCTGACTTTGTTTTTCATGCACCTTCTGTCCTGTCTCTGAATTGGCTGGATTCTCTCACAGCTCATTACCTTCAGAACAATACTTATAGGCAGAGTTACGGTGCTGAACAAGTGCCTTTTGTTCTTTTTATTGACCCAACCACCTTCATGCATTCAAACACAAACGTGTTTTTTTCTTGGTATGGACGTGTTTTTAATAAGCCAGCATGCAGAACACTAGGCCTGTCAGGGAAACAAGGGCAGTAATTTTGCAAAATTATTTCTGTGGTTTGAGGCAGGCTGTACCTGTTTGGATTCTCCAGCACACACTGAAGGAGGTGTAAGAGATGCAGGTTGGTTCTGTCAATTCAGACATGCTCTGCTCAAGCAGTTCAAGAGCTGGATAATTCCTGACCCTTTTTTACTCCAGAAATTGTTCATGTATCTTCTCTTCTGGAAGGTATTTGGGGGGGGTAAGCATTTAACACAAGAGGTGCTGATGAAAGTGAGAGACTTGGAATACTAAAGACAGCATGTAAATGTAAATGTAGCTGTAAAGCTGAATAAATTTCCTAATTTACACAGGGCCAAAGGTGGGGTAAAGGATGCCTTGGTAACTTAAATATCGTCAATGTTATGTTGATGCTTTATTTTGAAGCATCTCAAGTCTGAAAAAGGTTGCCTGGAGCTTCTCTTACTAGTAAGTCCTAAACAGACACTAAACTTCTAGTCAGCAGGCACCTACCCACACCCAGAGATGCTTCCTGCTCTTTGGGCCTGCATTAAATGGCAGAGGCTTTAAGGTAAAAACATGTCACTACTCAGGTACTGGATGTTTCCAAGCTCTCTGGAATAGCCCCATAATTTGCTAAGGAGAAAGCTACACAAGTACTTAGTCCTCCAAGTCATGACCAGCAGGGCTTAAAATCAAACCTAGATGTCCTGCTTTGCCAAATCCAAAGTTTTCATCTTCTCATCTTCTTTTGATTTGCCTAAACCCGATCACAATACTTGCAAGTCAATAAGGCAAAGCCCTCAGCTGGCAGCAGAAGCGGCAGTTCCTCTATCCCTGGCAGCTGCAGTGTCCTACCCCTCCTCATGCCAGCTCCAGGTACTGACCATGTCACACAAAAACCTAACTTAGCCCCAAAGGATTGATGTTTTTGGCTGGTTTAGTAAGCATCTCCTCCTCCTCAACCTGGAGTACTGCACACTATTACCAGTTATAGATTGCTTTACAGGCTCTTGAACAAGCTGTAAGGGAAAAGAGGAAAAAAATACCACCAACAAAAAAAGCCAGGCCATAGTTTTTAGCTGTGTAATAGTCAAGACTATTAGGAATGCATTCAGAATGCCAAGGCCTCACAGGACAGCCACTGGGAAAGAGCAAGATCCTCTGTGCTTGGCCAAGCTCAAGCAGAGCTTGTCCACATTTAACCCACAGGAACACTACACCAACCAAGCAAAGCTTTTCAGGAACTGGCCTCCTTTCAAATCAGCAATAGCACAAAAAGTTAAAGTTGTGTGTTTTACCAATATTTACCTTTTTAAAGTTACAAGGTTATATTTGTTACCCAGCAATTTACTAGGGTACAGTGTGAAAAGCATTTATGAAATCAGCCATTTACCTCTATACAATGGGAGCAGCTAAAGCTTTATTTCAAAACAAACTACAACTTTTGCTGCCTTGCCCTCATCAGAGAAGCACATTCACAGCATTGTACGACAGAGATCACACTAATGACAAGTAAAAATTACTCCAGTGTTATGGCATCAGATGGGATCTTCACCATTAGTCCTCATACTCCTGAAGATACAATACTCCACCAAAATCCAAGATGCTGGACTATGGCAAGAGCCATCACACCACAGCAGTATTCTTCAGAGCAGAAGATGTAGGTGACTGCTCTTCACTGAAGGTCCTGCAAAATTCCATGTTTTTCTGCCTTTCCAAAGCATCTTGCCAAGCACCTCCTGCCCTGGGCACTCAGAAACGCCTTTATGCACTCCCTGCCGTCAGCCTTACAATGCCCCTGTCCCACAAGTGCCAACTCTTAGTGACCAGCAATATGCACAAACTGAACTCCAGTTTCATTTGAAGGCACAGTGGTTCAAGGGCAGAGCCAAAACACTGACTGCATCTCCTGCCTGCACTCAGCCACCTAGTCTGGAACAGGAGTACAGAAGCTGGAGATGTAAGTGAAATGCACAGTGATCCACGCCTCCCTTCACTTCCCACAGCAGAAAACATCTCTCCTTCCTCACAGGCAGAAAATATCCCCCTTTCCTCACAGGCACGGGCCCAACCTGCAATCCAGATCAAAGGTGACAGACATTTGACCTTCTGTACCTCCACCTGCACTCACAGATAAGCTTCAAAACTTCCCACGGCCTTCCATGACAACTTCAGAAGCTCAGGTAAAGCTTCACAACCACCACCCCAAAGCGATGCACAATCCCACCACAATGACAGAGAAACTCTGACTAGCAAACCACAAAAATTTAGGGCACTCTGATGACCAAGGCTGTAGGAAGCCTGCAGGAGCCAAGGATGTAACGTTCATGACACAGAGCTCTGCTTGTGGCCTGGACTATCACAAGCCAGCAGAAACTCAGGGTTGTAAGACCTTCAGGAAACAGCAAAATCTCTGTCTTTGGAAGGGCCTTTACCAAAGATAAACACTGACAGCACTAATCACAGAATCCCAGAATCGTTTGGGCTTGAAGGCACCTTAAACCTCATCTTGTTTCATTTCCTGCCATGAGCTCGGACACCTTCCACCATCCCAGGCTGCTCCTAGCCCCAGCCAACCTGACCTTGGACACTCCCAGGGATCCAGGGGCAGCCACAGTTGCTGTGGGCACCCTGTGCCAGGGCCTCCCCACCCTCACAAGGAGCAATTTCTTCATAATGTCTAATAAATCTTGTCAGTACACCATTACAAGCCCAAAAGGTTTTCACCAGGGTTTTTGTATACAGAAAAGTTGCTCTTAAATGCAAGTGCTCCTCGAAGAGGACACTCCAGAAAGCCCACCAGGAACATGACTCTTGCTGCCTGTCACACAGATGTTGCTCAGGTATGACCACTGCTTTCAGCATAGATGCTTTTCCTAAATCCCTTTTTTCTCCACAACTAAAGGAAAAAAAAGGGAAGATGATAGTCAAGTCTGTACTCCAAAGAGCAGGCTATTTTCAGCCTTTCAACTAAAACTCAAATACAAGTGATGGCAACTACAGCAATCAGAACCAGCAGCCACCCAACCAATGCAGCCACACAGCAGCCAGGCCCCTTGCTGAGGGGTTCCAAGTTTGCCTCAGCTAGTTTTTAATAAGTCAGGAGAATTGTAGGGTTGTTATTTTACCTTCATAAATGACGTTTTCATTCAATACACATCCCACTGCAGCGTACCATTGTCTCTTGGCAGTGCAGAGCTTATCCAAGCAGACATGACAACCACACACTCAGTGGGGGATTTCTCAGAAAATCACCACTATTAAGCCCTTTTTTTATTGCTTGCAGGTGGTGATTATTTCACCTTTTCACCATGACGCTCTGTAAATAAGAGGGACACACTTGTTCCCAGGGAATACAAAATACAGCATGAAGCCCTCAGCAGTGCAGGAAACCTTGCACTGGGAAACAAAGCACAACAGGGTCACTTTGATGATACCTCTTGCCCATGGGCCAAAAGGCCCCTAATTAACAGGAAGTCTCCTTAAAGAGGTTTATCTGCTACAAAAGCAACACAAACAAGAGGCAGCAGCAGGAACACTCTGCAGCCCTGGGCTGTGCTAGCTGTTACCTGGCTTGGAGCGGGGGGCTGAGGTGAAGAGCAGGTTCAGCTGAAGCAGGTCTTGCCTAAGAAACACCAAGTGCTGAGCAAGTTCTGCTGCTCCCACTTGCCAATGGAAGAGGCTCCCACTGGTCCCCATGTGCTCAGGCAGCACAGCCCAGAACCCCATCCCTTTGGCAGGGTCTAGAGGGTAATTCCTGCATTGGGGAAGGGGCTGAGTATGATTTCCCCAAGGTACTTCTTAGCAAGGAAAGGACATGCACAAATCTTACAATGTTCTGCTTTGAGATTTCATCTCAGTCCAGGACATAACCAGTGCCAAACATGTGCCTCTGACAAGGCAGGGCCCAATCAAACCCCACAGTTCTCTCCACACTGCATGGCCCCCAGAACTCCCCCTGGCTACAGGAGCTGAGCTCTGGGTAGTCGTTGGCCTTCAGAGAGGACCAGTTACAGCCACAGCACTTCTCTTTCCACCCTCACCTGGAGGCAGTTTTCCCCACATAAACACATTTTGTACAAGTCACTGAATAGACAGGAGAAACAAAGGTTCTGCTTTCAACCAGCATATAATGACACCTATCTTAGTAATCACCTAGAAGACATTGACTTATATAACTATTCTGTGTAGATTCAAAAAATCATTTAGCTTGGAAAAGCCCTCTAGGACCAGAGTTCATCTATTCCCTCAGCACTGTCAAGGCTACCACTAACCATGCCTCAGGTGCCAAATCCACATGTCTTATTGAATCCCTGCAGGGATGGGGACTCCACCACTGCCCTGCATATCCCAGTGTTACAGAGAATCACAGGGTGGGACAGGTTGGAAGGAACAAAGTGATCATCTGGTCCCACCTCCCTGCTTAAACAGAGTCATCCCTGAACAGAGGGCACAGGATTGTGTCCAGACACTTCTCCAGTGAGGGAGACTGCACACATTCCCTGAGCAGCCTGTTCCAATGCTCTGTCACTGCACAGGGAAGTCCCTGGGTATCAGTTCTTGCCTCTTCCTCTTGTCCCATTGCTGGGCCCCACAGAACAGAGCCTGGTCTCTACTGTGAGCCCTCCCTGCAGACACTAAGAGAGAGGATGAGGGCTGATGTCCCCTCTCAGCTGTGTCTCCTCTCAAGGCTGAACAGGCACAGCTCACTGAGCCTTTCCTGAAGAGAGAGATGTTCCAGTCCCTTCAGCATCTCTGCAGCATTCACTGGACCCACTCCAGGAGCTCCACATCCCTCCTGCCAGAACTGGACACAGCACTCCAGATTTGTCTCACCAGGGTCAAGCAGAGGGGTAGGGTCACCTCCCTCAGCCTGCTGGCAATGCTCTTCCCAATGCACAGCAGGATCTCACTGGCCCCTTCGCCCTGGGACACACAGCTGCTCAGGAACAGTCTGTTGTTCACCAGGACACCCAGAGCTCTCTGCAGCTGCTCTCCAGCAGGTCAGCCCCCAGCCTGGACTGGTGTTACTCCTCCCCCGGTGGAGGATCCTGCACTTGCCCTTGCTGAAGTTCTAACAGTTCCTTCCTGCCCACCTCTCCAGCCTGTCCAGGCCCTTCTGCAGGACTGCACAGCTCTGGGGGGGATTGGCCACTACTCTTGCTTTGTCAGCAGCTCAGGAGGCACCAACCCCTTCATCCAACCACTGATGGACGAGTTAAACAACACTGGGCACAGGACTGAACCTGGGGGGGCTGATAAAAAGGAAGTGGGGATGGACAGAGTGAAGTACTTGGATCTTAGAGATACAGGGACCTTAGAAGTTTTTTAATAAGTTTTTACATGCCGGTCACTCCAGACTCAAAGAGGACTGACTTACAAGCAGAAGAAAGGAAAAGACTACAGAGTCTGCATTTTATAACAACTTACAGAACCTTCAGGGCTTTTTGTTTGCTTCTGTTTAGTAGTTTCTATTCTCTAAGCACATTTTTCATATGGCTACTGACTTTAATAACATTCAGTTTCCCTTCAAAAAACCCACAGAAGACAGTTGTCCAATTATCTTGTACTTCCAAGTGGGTAAAGACAGCTGAAAGCAGCAGTTTTATAGATACACACTCTGGTAAGGCTTCCAGTAAAGGAGAAGTAAGTGCACTATAAGCAAAGATTAAAAATTCACCAGCAGCCCTGTCCTCAGAGCTTTACTGAAAGGTCAGGCATCCAAAACCCTGCTTTATCATAACACCTAAGGGTACTGAAGATGCAATGGTGCCCCTGGACAAACTACAAAAAACCCCCATAGAATTTACAAAACATGACAGCCTCAGTCAACAGCGCCAGAAAACTCTGCTTCTCTATTATTATAACAATGAAAAAAACCAAAACCAGACTAATACAAGATTATAGAATCACACAATGGTTTGGGCTTGAAGGTACCTTAAAGCTCATCTCTTCCCACCCCCTGACATGGGCAGGGACACCTCCCACTGTCCCAGGCTGCTCCCAGCCCTGTCCAGCCTGGCCTTGGGCACTGCCAGGGATCCAGGGGCAGCCCCAGCAGCTCTGGGCACCCTGTGCCAGGGCCTTCCCATCCTCCCAGGGAACAATTCCCAATATCCCATCTAGCCCTGCCTTCTGTAAGTGGGAAGCCATTCCCTCTTCTCCTGTCCCTCCAGGCTCTTGTAGAGAGTTTCTCCATCTTTTTTGTCGTCTCCTTCAGGTTCTAGAAGTCCGCAATGAGGTTTTGTTGCTCACAGCACAACTGCTCTCTGAAGAGCCTTCAGCACAAAATACTGGGGTGTTATCATTAAATACATGCAGGAAGAATCAGCACCTCACAAGAAAATGGGCACAAACCCTTCAAGAGAGCTACAAATCAAGAGAAAACAATCTTCCATGCTATGAACCCAACAACACCTTCCCGAGGTGATGCCAATGTGACCTGACAAACCTCCCTGCCCCAGAAGAACCTTCTCACCACCTGGAGGGCCTCCAGCTCAGGCTGATCCTGCATACAAATCCCACGTGCAAAATGTTAACAACAGGTTACAAACAGCCTGATGAAACACGCAGCGATAACGAGCTCCCTCAGACCCCAGAGCCATCGGGTGGGCAGGGGCACATCCACCCGTGCTGCACGTAAACAAGAGACTGCCAGCCAAAGCTTCGGCTGCTGCTTGGCAGATCCACAACACTGAAACCTCTGTTACCGTTTGTGTTCTCAACTTGATCAAAAACCCAGAGTTAATCCAGGCTCCGGTTTTTTCCGTCTTTCCCCAGCGGGCGAGGGCACACGGACCGAGCGAAGGGCTTACACCGCGAGCTTCCAGCTGCTTTGCACAGCCCCGGCCCCGGCTGTAGGTGCAGGATGCCCGTTATCAAACACACCGGAGCGTTGGGGCTCACCGGCCCCGCCGTGACGGGGCACAGCCCGCCTGGGCCCGCAGGAACCGGCATAGACTGGGCCCATCCTCGGCCGCAACAGGCGGGGAGGGAGAAGCGGGGCTGCTCGGTGACCGGCTGCCGAGGGAGAGAGAGAAGGAGAAAGGGACTAAAGGAGGCAAGGCAGCCCCAGCCCCGTCCGGCCCGGCTCGGCCCTTCCGCACAGCCCAGCCCAGCCCGGCCCACAGGCCCGTGCCCCCGGGGGAAAGCGCGGCGCCCAAGCCTGCCGCAGGCCCCCCGCCTCGCCACGCCGTGTCGTGCTCCGTGTCGTGCTCCGCACCGTGCCCCGGGCGCTTCCCCGGCCGTACCTGCTCCGGTGCCGGTGCCGGCGCCACCGGCCCGGCCCGGCCCAACTCCGCCTCCTCCGTCAGCACCCGCCGGCCCCGCCGCTCCACAACATGGCGGCCGCCCCCGCCCCCGCGCGGGGCACGACGGGAGCACGCCCCGCCCGCCGCTTCGAACACACACAGGAAGCGGCGGCGCGCGGCGCCATGGCAACGGCCCCGCTAACGTCACAGACAGGACATGACCTCCTGGCCGGCGCAGGTGTCTGTGTGTCCCTCCCGAGGGGGCACTGGGCCCGGGCTGCTGCGTCTCTGAGGGGCCCTTTGAGTCCTTAAGGAGGCCCTTGGGGGGCGGTTCTTGGGTCCTCAGAGGGTTCTTTCGGCCGCCGGGGGGTGTGTGTGCTCTTGGGTCCTTAAGGGAGTTATCTTGGTCCTTGAGGGGCTCTTAGGAGGGCATCTTGAGCCTGGGAAGGGACTCACCAAGTCCCTGAGGGGCTCCCTGAGTCCTTAAGGGGATGCTTGGGTCATTGGGGGGGCTCCTTAGTGGGAGTTCCGTGGTCCCTGAAGGAGTTCCTTGGTCCCTTAAGAGGACTCCTTGAGGAGCCTCTTGGGTTCTGGGAGTTGTTCCTGGCCCCTCCAGAGCATGTGGGTTTCCTGTGCTCCCCCAGAGATTGTCTGTGACTCAGTGTAGGACCCCCCCCCCATGACCCGCAGAGTGTCTCTGATCCCCATTGCTCTTCCCAGAGAGTTGTGGGGTGAGTGGGAGGAAGCCAGTTTTGTGTCCACCCCACTGTTGGGAGGGCACTGGGGCAGAGGCTGCTGCTCAGCCCCACATGGCCTGGGAGGAGCCTGGGGCAGGTGCTGCAGGAGGACTCTTGGCCCCATGCCCTTCTCAGCGCTGCTGGCATCCCCCAGTTCCTGCCGGGGGCGTGCCTGTTGGGGGGCAGACGGGTGCCTCCCCCCAGACTGTCCATGCTCTGGTGACCCCAGTGACCATCTCACTGTTGCCCTGCCCAGCACAGCCACCCATTCTGGCCCTACTGCAGCAATGCAGTGAGCTGCATGCAATCCCTGATAATAACCTTGGACTCCTGGGTTATCAATCATGCAGCTCAGCTTCCCATAGTAATCAAGCCTCTCTTTAAGGTCCCCTTGTATGTTATTTTCAACAAGCAACAGCTGATAACTGCAGTCCTGAGAAGGAACAGAATCATTCACAGACTCCTGGAATATCCTGAGCAAGGAGGGGCTCACAGGGATCATCAGTGCAGCCTGTGTCCCTGCACAGCCACCCCAACAACCTGAGCAGCTCTGAGAGTGCTGTCCAAATGCTCCTGGAGCTCTGGCAGCCTTGGGGCTGGGACCATTCCCTGGGGAGCCTGGACAGTGCCCAGCACCCTCGGGGGGAAGAACCTTGCCCTGAGCTCCATGCCAAGCCCTGGCCCAGCTCCAGCCCTTCCTGGCCTTCTGTCCCTGTCCCAGAGCAGAGCTCAGCCCCTGGCCCCCCTGTGCCTCCCCTGGGGAGGAGCTGCAGACCCCCAGGAGCCTCCCCTCAGTCTGCTGTGCTCCAGCTGAAGGAGCCAAGTGCCCTCAGCTGCTCCTCAGCCCCTTCCCCAGCTCTGTGTCCCTCCTTTGGGCACTCTCCACCAGCTTTGGATCCTTCTGATTTTGTGGTGCCCAAAGTGCCCCCAGAACTGAAGATGATTCCCTCTAACAGATCCTGGGCTCAGGCTGTGAGGAACACAGCAACTTCCCTTCAGGTATCCCCACATTCTCCATTGTCTTCTGTGGGATCTGCCCTGCCACGGCACATCCAGAATCCCAACAGACTTTGTGAGAGTAGGCACCACTTTTGGAGTAACATCCAGGCCCTGGCATACTCCCAGGTGTACAGAAAAATTCAAGATACCAGAGGTTTATGTCCAAAAAGGAGACAGAGGAGTGCTGTAACTTTATTCATTAACAAAGGTAGAGGCCATGGGGCCTCTCAAATTGTTGGGGGATGCAGCCTCCTTTTTATCCTAATTTTCATGGCTACATCACCCTCTCCTTTTCTTCACTGGCTGAGGTGGAGAAACTTCAAACTTCCTGAACTGCCTACTGTATGTCCCCCTCTAATATGCATCCTCCCTTTGTTTAACATAAGACATTCATAGTTCTATTTTCTTCATTCTTCTCCAAGTTCAGGGATTTAGCAGGACCTTGGCTGAACAGCAGTCCTTGTGAATTAGTAACACTTTCTGAAACTGATGGTTTCTCCAGTTAGTTCCTTATCTGCAAGTCCCTGGCCCTGTCTACAAGCAGATTCACACAGTCTGTTTGTAAAGACACATTCATCTTATTCCTTTCACTGGGCACTGGCAGGGCACTGGCACTGCCTGTCTGTGGTTGGGCCTGGCCCAGTCCAAGGACTGTGCCAGTCCTTGCCCAAGCTGAACCCAGTGAGCTTTGTCCAGTGTTTTACAGCCTTTTCTAGCCTTCCTGCAAATCCAAGGCAGATTTGGGATTTTGTTGTTGCGGTTTTCCTTGTTTCTGTAGTGCCAGTCCTTGCTGCAGCTGAGCCCAGTGACCCTTTACCAGCCCAGCCTGGAGGCAGGAAGGGAATAGGATGGGGATGGTGATGAGGGTGGGGATGATGGGAGAGTGTGGTTTGGTGAAATTGGTGATGGTGGTGGGGCTGGAGATGGCAGAGCTGTGCAGAACGGTGTGGAGAGGCAGGGATGGGGATGGGGATGTTGGTGCTCTGGGAATGGGAATGGGGATGGGAATGCGGATGTTGGTGCTGTGGGGATGGGCATGATGGTGCTGCGGGGATGAGGATGTTGGTGTTGCGGGGATGAGGATGGGGATGGGGATGTTGGTGCTGTGGGGATGGGGATTGTGGTGCTTTGCGGATAGGGATGGGCAGGACGGTGCGGTGCGGTGCGGTGCGGATGGGGATGTCCGTACGGTGAGCTGCAGGGATGGGGATAGCTGTGCAGAGCCGTGCCGCGCGGAGCGGAGCGGCGCCACCCCGTCCCGCCCCCCGGTGCCACCGTGACCCGGCCGCCGATCACTTCCAGGGCGGTCCCGGCTCTCGATTTGAAAATGCGGGAGCGGCTGCTGGTGCTCCTGTGCGCGCTGGCGCGGCGGCGGCGGCGGCGCGCCGGGGCCATGGCCGGGAACGGCACCGGGACCGGGAGCGGCGGCGGCAGCGGGAGCGGCGGCGGCGCCGGGGGCTGGGACGGGCCGCAGCGGCGTGCCTGGCTCCGGCACTACTACAGCCAGCGGCAGAAACGGCTCATGACGGTGACCGGGGCGGGGCCGCCGGGGGGGGGCTGGACGGGACGCGGGGACAACCGCAGTTGGGGACGGGATCACGGGGGACGGAGGGTGCGGGGGTACGTGGAGATCGCCGGGACACAAAGGATGGGAGGATCACTGAAATCACGGGGACACAAAGGGTGGGGGATACGGGAGACGAGCGGAGGTTACGGCGACATGGAGGATGGGGGGATGTGGGACAGATCACGGGGACACAGGATAGGGGACGTCAGACACGGAACACATGGACGTGGGGGATTTGGGGCGCGGGGTACGCAGGAGCACAAAACATTGATGGGGAGGCAGGATGCAAAGGACCGTGGTGGGAAGGATGAGGAGCACGAAGAAGTCACAAGGGGGACATAAAGGGTGGGGGACATGTGAGACCCAAAACACGGGATGTAGGACAGGAAGGAAACATGGACACAGAGATCACAAAGGATGAGGAACGTGTGGGTTCTGAGGCATACAAAGACAGGGACACAAAGAATGGGACTTGAAAGACATGGGATATGATCCTGGACACAAAGGATGGTAGATGCAGCGTACATGGGGGTGACATCAAAGGTGGGGGATGCAATGGGGGGTACAAGGGATCCCTGGATGCAAGGACAAGCTGGGGGGGAACATGAGGAGCCTGCTGGCCTGGGCAGCGGCTGAAGAAGGTGACTAAAGACTCTAGTTTAAAGTTGCATTGTAGAATTTAATAACAGAAAAACAATTCTTGTGGAGAGGCCAGGAGCTTCCCCTTTCAAATCATGATTCCCACCTTTCAGGGATGCTCTCTTCCCCTTCCAAATCAGGACTTAGCCCACAGTTCCCTTGGCGGCTGGAAATCCAGCAATGCTTATTAAAATACAAACCCCCAGAGGGAATGGCCACCCCAAAAGATGTCTTTTCCAGAAAACTCCGTCTGCAACACCTGAGCATCTTGTCTGGAGTCACACCTACTGCCTGCTGGGTTTTCAGTGAGGTTTCCCAGGAACAGGAAGATTTAGATGGTATTAGACCAGTTGAGACCACTGGCCACCTGGCACTGGCCATCCTCCTGCCTTGAGAAAGTCTCTTGAGCTGGGTGGTCTTCAGAAGGGGGTCCCAGTGAAGTGCAGGGAAGTGCCGTCTCACACCACTGTTGTCTCCCCCCTGCACCGCAGCTTCTCATCGCTCACCGGAGGAGAACCAGCTGCTGCTTCTACCCCCGCGCCTGGCCCAGCCTCAGGAGCATGGACTGGTGGGAGCAGGTGGTCCTGAAGGAGTTTGGGCCCCAGGACTGGCTGGAGAAGTTTCGGATGTCCAAGGAGACTTTCTTTTACATCTGCAACCAGCTGCGGCCTGGTCTGGCTCCGCACAGCGCGCACTTCCACCCCACCCTGCCACTGGAGAAGAGGGTGGCCGTGGCCCTGTGGCACTTGGCCACCAACGTGGAGTACCAGACTCTGAGCCCGCTCTTCGGCGTGGGGCCCTCCACGGTGCAGAGCTGTGTCCGGGAGGTGAGCTATGCTGTGGTGTTGCTGCTGAAGCCGCTTTACCTCCGGCTGCCTGACGAGAAGGAGCTGGAGAACATGGCACGCATCTTCTGCACGCGCTGGGGCTTCCCGCACTGCATCGGGGCGCTGGACAGCCTGCACATCCCCATCCACCCACCCCTGCGCCTCACCGCCGACTACTGCAACGGCCAGGGCTGGCACTCCATCCTCACGCAGGCCACCGTGGATGGGCTGGGCCAGTTCTGGGACGTCTCCACGGCCTTTCCAGGCAGCATGGAGAACAGCGCGGTCCTGGAGAGCTCCAGCCTGTGGGTGCTGGCCAAGGAGGGCCGGCTGTGCCCTAACCCTCCCAAGCATTTCATGGGGAAGGCACAGAAGTACGTGCTGCTGGGCGATGCCACGTACCCCCTGCAAGACTGGATCCTCAAGCCCTACCAGGAGGACAAGAACCTGACCCAGCGCCAGCTGCAGTTCAACTACCGCCTGAAGCGGGCCCACAGCGTGATCGAGAACGCCTTCCTGCGCCTCAAGGCGCGCTGGCAGATCCTCCTCAAGTGTGACGATTGCAGCCTGGAGCTGCTGCCCACCCTTGTCCTCGCCTGCTGCATCCTGCACAACGTCTGCGAGGCCCATGACAACCCCTTCAACGAGGAGTGGCTGGAGGGCACCGAGCCCACCGAGCTGCCCAAGCCCTGCCAGCCCGCGCCAGCCGCCATGGAGGACAACCGGGCTGAGCAAGTGCGTGAGCTGATGTGCCAGTACTTCGAGAGCTGTGGGGAGGGCTGATGGGCCCGGGGAGCAGCTGCCCTGCACATCCCTGCTTGCAGACTCACCTTGGACTCTGGCAAACTGGCCCAGTGCTTCCAGCTGTACCAGGCAGGCCCAGGGCAGGGAGGGGCGGCTGTGTCACGCTCGTGCTGGGTTCGCTGTGCAGGTTTCAGGCAGTGGAATGTATTTTGTGTGCATTCTCTCTCCCAGGATCTAAACTGTTTGGTGGTGTGTTGTGTGCTGTGGGAGTACGGTGGGGATTAGGGCTGGGAGGGGGCGGCTGCTGTGATCTCCTTTTCCTCTTTTTCAAAGCTTCTCCATTAGACCAAAATCAGCAGGAGCCTTGAAATAAGGCGGAACTCCTTTGGAGGTTTCAAACTTGCTGGGTAAACACACATGGGAAGGAGAGGGAAGGAAAAGGCAGAGCAGTGGCTTGCAAGGGCTGACACCAGCCTGGAATTAAACTGCATCCACAAACTCAGGGATGTGCTGCCCTGAGGGTTTGTCCAGCCTAGCACCCCCGAGCCCCTCTCCAGAGGGGTTTTGCTCAGCCTAGCACTCCCCAGCCCGTCTCCAGAGGGGTTTTGCTCAGCCTGGCACACCTGGCCTCTCTCCAGACAGGTTTGCTCAGCCTGGAACACCCTGACCCCCCTCTGGAGAGGTTTGCCCAGCCTGGCACCTCTGGTTCTTCTCCAGTAGGATTTTGCCCAGCATCCCTGACCCCTCTCCTGAGGGATTTTGTCCTGTCTCACACCCCAGGTCCCTCTCAGGGTGGGGTTTGCCTAGCCTGGCACTGCCTGAACCCTCTCAGGTGGGATTTCTCCCAGCCTGGACACCCTAGGCCCCTATAAGGGTGGGCCTTGCCAAGCCTGGCACCCCCTGCCCCTCTCCAGAGGGGTTTGGCCACCCTGGCACCCCCTGCCACTCTCCAGAGGAATTTTGCTCTTATTGGAACACCCTAGCCCCTCTCTGGAAGGGTTTGCCCTGCCTGGCATCCTTGGCCCCTCTCCGGAGGAGTGTGTGGCTCAGTTCCGAGTCCCTGCGGCCCCGCCCGGCTCTGCGCTCCGTGACCGGGCCCGGCCATGGCGGGCAGCGGCCCCTGCCCCTCCCGCAGCGCCCCCTGGCGGCCGCAGCGCTCTCAGGTGGAGGGGCGGCAGCGCCCCCTCGTGGGCGGCCCTGCCCGTGCATATTGCGCAGGCGCTGCCTCCGGGCGGTCACGTGGCTGAGCAGCAAGATGGCGGCGCGCGGTGAGTGCTGCACCGGCGGCGCCGGGCCCTTCCCGAACCCCCCGGGATCCCCCGGCCTGGCGGCTCCTCTCGGGCCCCGCTTCCGCTGACTCGGCGGCTCCGTCTGACGCGGTCGCGGCAGGCGGTCTATGTCCGTCCCGGGTATCCGGTGAAACCGAGTGTCCGAGGACACGCGCTGTGGGGTCAGCCCCGGCTCCGGGGTCCGGTTCTCCGGCACAGGCCGGGCCGCGGCCCTTCCGCCCGCCCTGCCCCCGGCCACGGCACCGGCTGGCGGCTGAGGGCGCACCTTGACTCCCTTCCCCGGACGCAGGCGTGTGACCGAAGAGCCCCCTGGAGTTCCGAGCGTGCCCGGACCCGCCCGCGCCATGGTGACGGAGCAGGAGATGGAGACCATCGGCCGCACGTTGGTGGACGCGGCGCAGCCCCTGCCCGCCCGGTTCCGGGCCCTCTTCACGCTGCGGAACTTGGGCGGCCGCGCGGCCGTGGAGTGGATCAGCCGCGCCTTTGGGGACGACTCGGTGCTGCTGAAGCACGAGCTGGCCTTTTGCCTGGGCCAGATGCAGGACGAGGCGGCCATCCCGGTGCTCATCCGCGTGCTGGAGGACACGGCCCAGGAGCCCATGGTCAGGCACGAGGCAGGTACGGTGGCAGCTCCTGCGGCTCTCGAGGCAGTGGAGGGGGTTGGCTGGCAACTGGGGCTTGGGGTCCTTCCCACACTGTACAGGGCAGCTCATGGGGGCCTGATGCAGCTTGGATGTCAAACCCTGAGTCATGTAACATCTCACCACCTTCCCTGGCCACACCTGACAGGACAGGTTGGCCAGGCTCTGCTGTTCCTGCTGGCCAGGCTTCTCCTGTCTTGGTTGTCCTGTTTGGAATTGGTCACTCCGGCCTATGCCTGCGTTTGCCCCGTTTGGGATTGGTCAGTTGGGCCCGTGTCTGTGCTTTAGAGCAAGACAAGGCATTGCCAGAGGACACAGCAGGGTTCTTCTCACACAGACACCCTGCTTACATCCTGATATATCCTTCAGGTGAAGCCCTGGGTGCTATCGGGAACCCTGACGTGTTGGATGTCCTGAAACGCTATTCCCAGGATCCTGTGGTTGAGGTGAGCTTCCCGAGGGGTCCTTTCCTCTGGGATCAGCACTGCTGGTCTTGGAGGCGGGTCCCATGCTGGTCCCGCTGTGGACATGGCAGTGACATCTGCTGTGTGTTGGGCTTTTCCTGGTGCTGTCCAGTGCTGTTCTGCAGCCAGGGCTGTGTCCCTGTCCCCACAGGTGGCAGAGACGTGTCAGTTGGCCGTGAGGAGGCTGGAGTGGCTGCAGAACAATAAGGAGAAGCCAGGCAGCAGCCCGTACCTCTCTGTAGATCCTGCTCCCCCTGCTGAGGAGACAGATGTTGCCAAGCTCCGGGAGATCCTCCTGGATGAGTCCCAGGAGCTGTTTGAGCGCTACCGGGCCATGTTTGCTCTACGGAATGTGGGGGGCCAGGCTGCTGTGCTGGCACTGGCAGAAGGTGAGGGCCTGTCCTTGCTGTGGGTCTGTCCAGGCTAATTTGGGACGAGCCCTTCCCAAATCCAGGACTGCCAGAGCTGCTCTCACGTGTTTGTGTCTAGGGCTGCTGTTCCCTGCTACATTACAGAGTGCTGGGTGGTCTTTGGTGTTCCACAGTCCCCTTGCCAGCCTCCAGACCCTCTTCCCTGAGGGAGGGAGGACACTGGCTGTGATGGTGGTCTGGGACCAGCTGGTATGACCCATTGTCAGACCTGGCCTGGGTTTTTTGGGGTCAGGCTCTCCTGGCCTGGAAGGTCAGGGGCCACTGGTGTTTGGAGAGGAGAATGTCCCTGAGTGGGAAAGGGACAGACCACATTCCAGGAACTGTTTGGAGCCACCCCCAGCCTGAGGGAAGTGGGTCAGGCTCTCCAGCCATCTGGGCCTGTTGAGGTCCATAAGACAGGATCTGTCAGTTCCTGCTCTAGCTGCTTGGTCCCAGAGGGCTGTAGTCCCTGGCCATGCTGCCATACCCTGGAACATCATGGTGGGAGGGCAGAACCTGGGCATGCGGGGGGCAGCAGCTCTGCTGGGGTGGGTGCTGCCATCAGAGGAACCACTGGGACAGGGCTGGGATCGGGGAGCAGGGTAGGACACCCTTTCCTGTACACGGGGCTGGGGTGGTGACCCTTGGCATCCCCAGCTTTCAGGTGGGGGCTCCATCCAGGCATCCTGGCATGTTTTGGGGCATCCTGGTGAATTTTGGGGCGTCCCAGCTGACTGTTCCCCCACCTCCTGCAGGGCTGCGCTGCGGCAGCGCGCTGTTCCGCCACGAGATCGGGTACGTGCTGGGGCAGCTGCAGGACGAGGCGTGTGTCTCCCAGCTGACAGCCGCCCTGTGCAGCCGCACCGAGAGCCCCATGGTGCGGCACGAGTGCGCCGAGGCACTGGGCTCCATCGCCCGGCCCTGCTGCCTGCGGGCCCTGCGCGCCTTCGCCGGCGATGACGAGCGCGTGGTGCGCGAGAGCTGCCAGGTGGCCCTGGACATGTACGAGTATGAGAACGGCACCCAGTTCCAGTACGCCGACGGGCTCTGCAAGCTGCAGGCCTCTTCCTGAGCCAGGGCTGGGGCTGGGGGCACCAAGGTGGGTGTGCTGCCTGCAACCCCCTCCTGCTGCCAATGGCGGATCCGTGACTTGCCGCGCAGAGCTGGAGGAGGGACCGGGTTTCCTCTCTGGCACAATTACAACCACCTTTTCCCTCCAAATCCAGGCTGAGCTGCTACTTGCCTCCCCACCACTCTGCCAGCCACTGTTTCCTGGATCTGCCCCTTTTCTCTGCCAGGATCAGTGCTGCCTGCCCGCAGCATGGCTTGGGGCTTGGACCAGGTGGGCTCTCTTTGGCACGTCAGAGCCTGCTGCAGCTCTGCAGGGCTTGGGCCTGCCCTGGGTTGGTGCTGCCTTGTTGGCAGCTCTGTTCTCCCCAGCTGAGCTTTGCTGGGGGCTAGGATGGGCTTTGGGCACCCGCTCTTGTGGGCTGTGGTATTAGGATGCTTCGAAATTGCTCTCAGTGGTGGTGCCAAGCCGGGGCCCTCCTTGCTTGTGCAGTGGGTTTCGCCTCTCCTGTTGGGACAAGCTGGAGCTGAGCCTCTGCCCCAGGATGGGGGTTGTTTCATGGCAAAGTTGGGAAGCTATGGCTGGATTTTTTTCTGCAGGGAAGGGTGCTGCCATTAGGGTGGGCAGGGTGAGGCAGAGCCTGCCTGGGCTTTCCCTCGTGTTTAACCAGGGCCAGGAAGCTGCTGCTGGCACCCAAATCCCTCAGTCAGCCCAGCCTGGGCACTGGGGTTTGGGGTTTGGCAGGGAATAAAGCACTGGCACAGGAAGCTGGAGTGAGTCGAGCTGTGATTTACCTGTGCCCAGATGTGAAGTGCACCCAGTGCCATGGGGTCAAGCCCTGGGCAGGAGGCTGGGGGCTGCCAAAATGAAGTCATAGAACCATTGTGATGGGAAAAGGCCTTTAAAATCGAGTCCAGCCACATTGGGAGGAGCAGGGAGTGGGGTCCCTGATGGCATGAGGTGAAACCCCTAGCCCCGGGAAAGAGGATGATCTGTCTGAGGTGCCCTGGTAGGTCCCACTGCCCTGCAGGGCCTGGCATCCTGCTGGGCATACCTTTTCCCCTTGTCCAAGGGCTTCCTGTGAGTCACTCCCAGGCTCAATCCTCTTAGTCCCTGAAGCCAGCTCAGCATCCCCAGGGCTCTGGTCTTCAGGTCCACAGCCAAGGGGCAGCCCTGGCCATGGCCCAGTCTGACCCAGTTCAGGACCCAATGGAAAGGGCTCTTAGTCAAGATGTGACCAGTTTTGGTCACCTGTACACACCAAGAGTCAGTGACATGTACCTGAGTGCTGTGGGTAGGGTCACCTGTGTGTGATGGGGAGGGTGAGGGGCTCCAGACTGCACTTCCCCAGCACTGGGGACAAACATCTGATGTTTTCACACTGTTTGGAGTCAGCAGCTGTTATGGGTTGCTTGCCCCCCTTCCTTCACTCTCCATAGCCCCTGGGTGATGGACAGGACCCAGCTGGCACTTCGGGCTCTGGGGTGTCCCTGTGTCATATCCATCCCAAGCACAGTGAGATGGGTGACTTTCCCCAGGCCATGTTATCATTTCCACTGTTCCCTTCTTGGCACGTGGGCTCCAGCACCGTGGAGTTTGTCAGGCTGTTTGTCCCCAGTTATCACCTTGATTGTCCCTATCTTTGCTCTTCAGCTTTGCCACGGGTGACTCACTCAGACTTTGCAGGGTTGTTGCCCAGTCATTCTGTGCCAACATTTGACTCTGCTTCCCCAACACCTTTTAAGACAAAATTGGAACAAAATGCATTTCTGAGGCTGGGATCTGGGCAAGGGTGACCTGGTGCAGCAGAGCTGGGAGGTGCTGGAGTGGAGCAGGACTCAGCCTTGAGCCTTGACTTGGCACTGAACTCCACCAGCACCTTCAGCCTGTGCTGGGAAGGGTTTGGGATTTCTTCAAAGCTGCTGCTGGTCTGGGCTAAAACCTGCACCCTCTTTGTGTGGGGGGAATTGATTTTGGGGAAACATGGACTTGGCCCCCCTCTGCAGGCTGTTTTGCCCTGGGGAGGTGACCCTGGGTGCTGGGGTGACACGTGGCAGCCATCTGGGAAGGTGACAGCCTCTTGCCATGGGCTGCTTCCCTGTACAGCAGAGGGGGGGCCCCGTGGGAGCCCCCATGGCTGAGGCTGCATCCCCATCCCTTCTGCCCATCGGCTCCAAGGGTGCTGTGTCCTCTGGGATCTCAGCCATCTGCTCCAGGGATCCGCGGCCTGCTGAGGGATTTAACCCAGCCCAGAGGAGGGAGGAAAGACCTCGGGCATCCCTCCCCATTCCTGTCTTTAGGAGTTCTCCAGCTGCAGGTGACTCCCTACTCCCAGGGGAGTGCAGGGGTACTAGTGGTGCTCCCAGAGGAGCAGGATCTGGGGACCCTGACCCACATCGGAGCCCACTAGTCACCTCCCATGCTGAGGCAGCCAGGCTGTGCCTGGATTAGCAGGTGCTAAGCTCCTCCTCAGCAACGCAGCTCTGTCGCTGGGTGAGTGGCACTGCCACCAGCTATAGGGACACCACTGTCCCTGTGAGCTGCCGACACCGAGGAGCGTTGTGGACTCTGATGCCACTTCCCCCCTGCAGTCCCCTGTGTGGCAGAGGCTTCAGTGGCTTGGGGTGGGGCTGCAGGGATAGCTGGCCATGGCCCTGGCAGGGGGTATCTCCCTCCCTGGCACTGGAGGGGCACGGAGGCCACGGCACTTACTGCAGTCCCCCCCTGAGGAGGATGGGGTGCTGTATGTGGACTACAGGCCTCCTGCTCTGGACAGCATCCACCTGCCCCGCTATGTCCTGTACCTGATGATGGCAGCAACACTGGTGCTGGTGGTGGCATATGCCATCGTGGGGCACCTTATCAAGGACCTGGTGCACGACTTCGCTGGTGAGTGCTCCCCACAGCGGGGTTGGGCTTTGGGGTGGGCAGGGGCCAGGGGCATCCCCCCACCTGAGACTGTGCTGTGGCAGGGCTGGTGCTGCTGACAGCTCCATCTCTGCCCCTGCAGACTGGGCATTTGGGCCCAAGCCGGAGGAGAACACAGGGATGGCCGAAGGCCCTGTGCTGGAGGCACAGTGGCTGGAGGAGGATGAGGTGCTGGTGGAGCGGAAGGTGGAGGATGAAGGCAGCGGCATCCTGCCCAGCATGGACATCCCACTGCAGCCGCTTGCTCCTCGCAGCTCCATCTCCTTTGCTGACTCCCCCAAGAGGTTCTTCTAGGGTCAGGGGACACCCCTGCCACCAGAAGGACCCCGCGGCCCTGCCTGACCATTCGGTCACGGCGTGGGTCTGGCCATAGGCACATAGCCTCCCTCTCCCTCCCAGCCGTAGTGCTGCTTTGGGGCTCCTCTTGGGCTGTCACACCAATAAAGCCACTTGTCCCAGTCCTGCTCACCCCTTGGGCCAGCACAACGTGGGCAGTGGCAGGGCTGGGGCATCCCAACCTTTGCACCCTCAAGCACCCCTTGGCACAGCCATGCCACCCCAAGCCAGGGGCACATGGGTGTATAAAGGGGGGTGCTTGGGGGTGCAAACCCACAGTGTGAGGGCACAGCCGATGGTGGCAGGGGGCATGGACATGGAAACATCGATACCCTTCTGGATGGGCCAAGTCAGCATGGGCACACGGGTGGGGACAGATGGATGGACAGCTGGATGCTGAGGCTGGCTGTGCCCCCACCACCCCCTCAGTGCCTTGGCACTGCCAGACCATGCTCAGTGGCACCCAGAGGTGGCCCCAAACCAGTCTTGGGGGACAAAGCACCCTGAAGCCTCACTTGGCTTCTAGGTGAAGGCACTGGGTATGGGGGCTGTTTTACGGACCTGCAGCCCCTGTCTTAAACCCAGGCTGAGGCTGGGTCCCTGTGCCCTCAGTCTTCTTCTTAACCCCTTGAGGAATTGCCACAGGCAGGGTGGCCCTGCCAAAGTCCACTGTCCCTCCCTGGGGTGCTGGTGGCCACCCTCTGCCTCAGTTTTCCTTGTGCCCTGGTGGGTGGGCACCCTGCCAAGGTTTCCCTGAGCTAACCCTGTCAGTGTTTCACTTGACAGTATGCGGGCACACACTGAAGACATGATGGAGTCCCACCTGGGCTTGTCTGGGGGCAGCTGGCTCATGCCCAGGGGAGAGCTGGGGGTGGCCTGGCATTGCCCACCCCTCTGTGCCACCCCATCCCCATGGGATCTGCCCCAGCCCTGCCAGCTGGGATAGGGGGAACCAGGCGGGGTGGGCACTTCTCCACCCCATCACCTATCTGTTCTTCAACCTGTGCACCTACCCACCTGCCCACCTATCTGTCTCTGCCTCCATCCACCTGCCTACCCTGGGGGTGGTCCCCAGTCCTGGGCACAGGGACATGCCTGTCCTTTTCCTCGGTGCTCCCGGAGGTGGTGGCCACTGGGCGCAGTGGGTGCCAGTGCCTGAGCCAAGGGAGTGGTACCACCTGCCAAGGGTGACAGGAGTCATGTTGCCATGGTGCTTGGTGCCACTTTGTCCTCTTGGGGCCAATAAAGGTGACCGTTGTCTTGGGTGCAGAGTGCAGGCACGATAGCAGCAGGTGACAAAAGCTCACCTCCAGGAGCAGGATCCAGACGTGCCCCAGCCCTCCGCCCAGAAATGCCGAAGCTCTTGCAGCCCCTCTCGCTCCTGCTCCTGCTCGTCCTTGCTTCCACCGCCCAGGGACAGGCTGGTAAGTGCCCCCGTGCAACTCTGTGCCCTGGGGTACCTGGGGAGGTGGCCAGGCCTCCCCCCAGGCATCAGATCAGCTCCTGGGAGACCCTTCCAGTGGGACCAGTCTGTCCCAGTGCTGCAGCAGTAACTTTTGGGGGCAGAGCAGAAAGATCTGGAGACACCCACCTGCTGCCCCAGTGCTCCCCACTGCACTGGGGACAGGTGAGCTGTGTAGGGAGTGGCTTCCTTTGTACCCAAGGGCCAGTGGAAAGGGGGAACAGTGAGTGTCTGCCAGTGTCCCATCCCATGGGGGGGTCCCATCTCGTGGGGGGATCTCATGCCCTGAAGGACAGAGCTCCCCTGAAGCTGTCCCCATCCCTGTCTTTTCCCTTGCCTGTCCCCTGGCCATACAGGCACGGGCCCTAAGGTGCTGCAGCCGTGGCTCATTGGCCTCACGGCCGTCGTCGTCTTCCTCTTCATTGTCTTCGTCGTGCTGCTCGTTAACCGGCTCTGGAATCTCAGGAAGAAGAGGTTGGATTAGTGTGGGGGGTGGGGGTGCTGGCCAGGGGAAAACTGCGTGAAAGGTTGCCATGGGCTGGGGCAGGGTTGTCCCCAGGCAGTGTTCAGCCTCTCTCCCCTCAGCAGGAAGGAGAACGACCACCCGGAGACCCTGGAGACTGACAGGTACCACAGCCCGGGTGCCGCAGGGCAACACTGGGACCTCCCCCCATACCGGGGCTCGGATGCCCTCGAGAGTAGCCACGTTCCGGCCGTGCCCTCGGCATGGCTGGAGGCGGCGGTGCCGGTGCAGTGCCCGGCCGACCGACGTTCCTTCCCTCCCGCAGGCTGGAGCGCTCCGGCCACGTCAACCCGGCGGCTGAGGATGAGCTGAGGGAAGACAAGCAGCAGAGCAAGGCCACGGCCACGTCCCTCTGAGTGCCCCCCGCTCCCCTGCGGGGCACCTCTGACCGGCGCCCCACCCTCACCCCGTCCGCGGGGCGGGGATCCGCGCCGGGTTTCGGCGACAGCCGCGGCCACCGTGGCACCTCCCGCCCGCGGCCGGTCCGGCTGGGACCAAGACCCGGCGCGGATCACCGGCTCGCCGGAGCTGAGCGGGAGGGCGGCGGCCAGGGCGACAGCGGGGCCTCCTCGTGCCCCCCAACCCTGGGCCGGCGGGGATCCCGGCCCGGGGGGACGAGGACAGTCCCCTCCCGAGGCGTGCCCACTAAAGGTTTCCCCAGCCTACCCCGGTGTCAAGCGTGTCGTGTCACCGCGCAGGGGAGGGGGCTGTCCGGCACCTCTGGGTGCCACTCGGGCAGAGGACAATGGCAAGTGCCGAGCTGCCAGAGTCCGGCGCCTGGGCAGGGCGGGGGCCGGTGTCCAGCCCACATCGCTGCCGGACCAGCCCGGACCGAGGGCTGGACCCCGAGGGGACATGGCGGGGCGGGGTGGGGACAGCCCTGAGGCTGTCCTGAGCAGTGCTTGGGGACCGTGGGCACCGCGGGGGTGACGCGCAGCTTCGGCCAACGACGATCTACGGGTGATGTCAGTGACGTCACACCGCCAGGCGGTGACGCCACGCGCATGAGGCGGTGACCTCCCGTGGCCAAGGTCTGAAGCGGAGGAAGCGGCAGCAGCTCCGAATTCCTACGTGATCCCCGGCTGCGCCCACCCGTGTCCTGTCCCCACGTGTCCTCTCCTCGCGGCTGCGCCCTGCGGGCTCCCGGCTCCGCCCCCCCCCTCTGGCGGACCAAGGGCAGCCATGGGTGGGGGTCCCTCCTCTGGGTGCCCCCTGCGGGGCAGGGCTCTGCTCTCCCCAGTGCCCCCCGTGCCCTCCTCCTCCGCTGGGACACCCGTGTTCCCCCCGCTTGGGCACCGTGCCTCAGTTCCCCCGGGGCAGCGAAGGAAGGGCGGAGGCGAGCTGGAGTTGAAGCATAGCTTGTTTAATTTTTATACTTTTTTTTTTTTGTCTTTTTTTTTTCGTTTTCATTTTTTAATTTTTTTTTGTGTGTCAGTTTTTTCTTTTTTGTTTTTTTCTTCTTTTTTGTCTCTTTTTTCTCTTTTTTGCATAGGGGAGGGGGGGAAACAACAACAACAACAAAAAAAAAAAAAAGGGAAAAAAAACCCCAACAAAACCAAAACAAAAGAAACAAAACAAAAAAAGAAAACAACAAAAAAAAACCCACCCAAATCCGTATCAGGGTCAGTAAGTGTATGTAGGCAGGAGCGGCGCTATCGGTAATGGCTGCGTACAATGGTATAATCAAATATCGTGAAGCACCAGGGAGGCGAGCGGGGGTCGGGGGGGATCATGCGGGGCCAGGGGGCGCGGGGGGCCCGGCCCCGGTTCGCGGCCCTGGTGCGCTCGCGGTGTGTATCGGCTGCGGCAAAGCGAAAGCGAGAATCCGGCGAACGAGTAAAATATAACTGCGGGGAGGGGGCACCCCCGACCCCGGGGGAGCGCGGACCCCCCGAAAAGGCGGGCGGGGCAGCCGGCGGCGCGGAGGCACTGCGGCGGGATTTTTGGTTTGGGTAAGAGGCGCGGTCCGGCCGGCTGCCGCCTCGACGCCTTTTTGGGGCGGTTTCTGTCCTTTTGCCGCTCTTTGCCCTGGGGTGGGATTTCCCCCGACCCCGGCTCCACCTCCCGCCTGCCCCCGGGCATCGCGCGGGGCGCCCAGCGGGGCACGCGGTACCCAGAGCGGCACCCATGGAGCGGGGCACCCCTGGGCATCGCCTGGGGCGCCCGGAGGGGCACCCGTGAGCACCCCTTGGGGCACCTAGAGAGGCCCCCGCGGGCATCACCTGGAGCACCCAGAGGAGCACCCATGGGCATCACCTGGGGCGCCCAGGGGACACCCAGAGGGGCATCCCCTGGAACACCCGTGGGACCCCATGGGCACCCGGTGGAGCACCCGCGGGTATCACCTGGAGCACCCACAGTGATACCCATGGGCACCGCACAGGGGACCAAGAGGTCACCATGGACCTCTCCCGGGGCACCCATCACCGGGGGCACCCATCCCAGCCGGTGGAGGGGTACCCGTGGGGGCAGAAAGCAGCAAATTCCAAACTCCGAGTACAAAAAAAACCAACCAAAACAAAACAAAAACAGAACCAAACAAAAACCAAAATAAAAAAAAAAAAAGGAAAAAGCCCAAACCCCACCAAACAAGACATACATATACATATACATATACATATACATATACATATACATATACATATACATATACATATACATATACATATACATATATATATGAGATTTTATATATATATATATATATATATATTTTTATATATATATATATATATATATTCCTTTGCGATTTAAAGTACCTTAACTGCGTGGGGGTCTGCGCCCCCCCCCCCGGCCCTGCAGCCCCATATATATATATGTGGAAATATATATATATATATAGATATATATATATATATATATATGTACAGGTTATTTGTTTTATTTATAGGTCACAAGGACTATTTTTAATTAACTTTTTTAAGCCGACGAGCCCGACTAAAAACCCTCTAGGAGAGACTGTAGTGCATGAAACCCCCGCGGTGATTGTCGAGCGGAGCCCCCTCGTATCCCCATCCTGCGGGGGACCCCCCCAGAGCTTCCCCAGGGATGAGGTGTTCTCTACCCCGGCTTTGCGCTCACCCCGACCGTGGCCATCGAGGCCGCCAGAAGATAAAAAAAAGAAGGGAGAATAATTAAAAAAATAGAAATAATAAAAATCAGTGGTGCCCCCTCCCCCGCGGAGGGACCGGGGGTGTTGCATATTCCCTTTGGGCAGAGCCGGGGGTGCGGCCCCGGGGGTGTCGGGGGAGAAGTGCAAAGACCCCGGGGGCACGGGGGGCTCCCCGGCCCCTCAAGGGGAAGCCCCCGGCACGCCCCCCCCCAGTGCCGCCGTACTGGCTGGGGGGCGTCGAGTTGATTCTTTTTTGCCTTTTTGAATTTGGTTTAAGGTGCTTTCCTTGCCAAGGGCGGGTTTTGGGGGGCTGCGGCCGCAGCCCGGCCGGACTTGCAGCTGGCCCGGGAGGTGGGGAGGCAGCAAAGACGGGGCAGGGGACGGCCCCGGCGGTGTCCCCGCGGGGACAGGGGGCTCCGGGGCTTCCACGGGGCGGGGGGGCCAGGCCTGAGGGGCGCCAGCGCCCCTCGCCTTTCCGGGGCTGGCCGAAGGGGCTGCCCCCCCGGTGCGCCCCGCTCCCTCCCTCCGCTGTCACTGTCACTGTTTAAAAATGCTTTTTAAATTTTTTAATTTTTTTTTTTTTTTTTGCTTTGAGCTGAGCCTTTTTCGGCCTCAACCCCTCAACCCCCCCTTCTGTTTTTTGTTTTTTTTTTCTATTTAAAAAAAAACTCTCTTTTTTTTTTTAATTTTGTCTTCTTTTCCCCTTCTTTTTTTTTTAATTCTAATATTTCATTCCTCCCCCCACCCCCCAGCTGGACGCCGCCCCCACTCCCTCCTTGCATTGTCCTTGCAGAAATCAATACTGCACCTCTCATAAAGAAGCGTCTCCCAAGGCTCCCCTCCAAGGGTCTGGGACCCTCAAACCAGCCTCAACTGTGGGCGAAACCCGGCGGGAGCGACCACCCCGTCACCCCCCACTAATACTTTTGGACACCAAAAAAAAAAAAAAAAAAAACAAAAAAGGAAAAGAAAAGAACAAAACCAAAACAAACAAACAAATAAAAATTAAAAGCTGTTGACGACGACGTTTCTTCATGCCCGAGCAGCAGCGATGCCGGTGCCACCCGCCCACCGGTGTCACAAACCGCGTCAGTTCTCAGCCCCAGGGAGCTCGGGGGTCTCCAGCCGGCCGAACGCTGGGGTTTTAAGGCAAATTCAGGGGTTTTAGGGGGTATCGGGCCCCTGCTCGGCAGCGGGCACAGCAGGGAGAGGCGGCAAGAAGGCACCTCCTGCCGCTCCCTGCGGCGCCAGCCGGACCCCGGGGATGAAGCCGCTGGGGTGGAGGTGGGGGGAGGCTGTGACCCCCCTGACAGCAGCCCAGGGAGGCACAGATACATTCACACGGTTCCATTCCTGTCACGAGAGCAGCCGGGCTCAGCCCTCCTGGCCCTGCGCCCCGCTGAAAACCAATTAAAAAGTGGGGGTCTCCTAAAGGGGAGCGGTGGGAGCCTGTGCCCAGCCCAGAATCGGCCCTGCGGGTCCATCCCCGCTCCACCTGCACGGAGCCCGGCGCACCCCGCTCGGTCCGGCCGCGCCCGGACACCGCGTCCCCCCGACTCCTGGGGGGGTCTCTGGCCCGGGGGTCCCTGCCGCCTCCCGCCTCGCTGCCTTTGGTTGCCGGAAGCAGAAAAAACAAATCAAACCCCCCCAAAGGGAAGGAAAACAAAGAAAAGAGAGGCAAAGCAAAGGGGTGGCCGCCCCCCCCGCCGCCCCCCCCCAGCTATTGCATATTCCGGTGTGTTGGCGCAGAGGATGCATCGGTATTACCAACTGGAAGACGTTTCTGAGGGGGAAAATCGGTTAAAAAAGAAGAAGAATAGAGAGAAAAAGGGACTTTTCCGGCCGAGAAGAAGCCATGCAGGAGGCGAGGGGGGGGCAGCGGCCCCCGGCCCCCCCGGCCCCCCGGGAGCCCCGGGCATGCAGCGACTCCCTCGCGCTGATTTCGGGTCCAGTAATACTTAGGCTTCGAAGGCAAGGCACATCATGTGGTATAAAATTTCGTGCAAATTAGGAAAACATGGATTTTTTTTTTCTTGTGTGTGGTTTTTTTTTTTTCGGCTGTTTTTTTCTTTTATACAGATTTTTTTTGTTGGTTTTTTTCCTCTTTTTTTCTCTTTTGCTGAAGGGGAAGGTAGAGCCGGTTAATAAGAGTCTGCCATGCACAGCATCAGCCAGCCGCGGCTGGGTTGAGCCAGGTCACCAGATCCTGTTAAAGCACCATGCAGTTTATTTGTCCTTTTCTTTTTTTTTTTTTTTTTTTGTCTTTTTATCTTTTTTTATGTGTTTCTTTTCTCAGATCTTAAAAAAAAAAAACAAAAACAGGTTTCCCTCTCCGCCAAGCGCTTTTTTTGTTGTTTTTTCTTTTCTTTTTTTTTCTTTTTTTTTTTTTTTTTCTTTTTTTGGTGGGTTTTCTCCTTTTCTTGTCCTTTTTATTATTTTTCTGTCTCCCGGGATTTCCTGCGTCAGCCCTTTCCCCGGTGTCTCGTTGTGCCGTCCCGGGGGGATGGGAAGCGGGGGGAAGCGGGGGAGAAGCAGGGGCCACTGGGATGGGAGATACGATGCCGCTGGTCGGGGCGGCTCTGGGTGCCAGGGGACGGGGCCAGGCGGGTGGCGACGGTGGCCTCGGTGACATCCCCAGCTCCTGGACCTCCACGGTGGCTTCTCTCCATCACCACCCTTCAAGTGTCCCCTGGGCCAGAGATCCTTTGGGGACCAGTCTCCTCATCTCGCTGGGGACAACGGGCACTTCGTCCTCTTCCTCCTCCTCGCCTCGGCCGTCGCGGGGGTCCCTCTGCTCTAAGGCACTGCCACGTCCCTGTGTCTCCTTCCAGGCCACGCTGTCACCGCACGGGACGGGGACGGCCGAGCGCTTCCTCCTGCGCTGCCACAGCCGGGGGCTCCTCTGGGAAGGACGGGACCCCTCCCCGCCGCAGTTCAGGCACTTGACGCGGGGCTGGGGGCTCCGGGAGACTTCGAGGGGCTCCGAGGGGGGCTGGCTCTGCCCTCGTCGTCGCTCGGGCTTTTTTGCTCCATCCTTTTGTATCCCAAAAAAAAAAAAAAAAAAAAAAAAAAAACAAAAAAACCCAAAAAAACAAAACCACCAAACCCAAAAACCCCAAACCAGCCGTCCCGGCAAGCCGGTGCCGGGGACTCCACCACCTCCTCCTCCTCCTCTTTCCTCTTCCTCTTCCCCTTTTTTGTGATTTTGTTTTCTTTTCTCTTCTTCTTTTTCCTCCTTTTTTTTTTTTTTTTTTTTTTTCATGATTCCCTCTTAAAAGTGCATTTCCTACAAAATGTGCAACACGAGCGCACCCTGCCTCCCACCTGGTACCTGTCCACAGGAATGCATAGCTCAAACACACGGACGCACGCCCCCCATCCCCCAGCCCCGCGGAACCCCCGGGCGCGAGGGTACGCCGGGGACACAAGGACACGAGTGGGGACACACGGGGCCCGGGCCGGTGCAGGCTTGGGGGAGGAAGGCGACCAGAGAGATGGTGACCGGTGCTTCGGCGCGACGGTGGCCGCCGGGCTGCGACAGTCCCCGTGCCGCGTCCCCGATGGAATCGGGATGCCACCGCCCCCGTGACGTGTGGGGCCGTGGTGGGAGCGTCCCGACACCGTGTCCGAGTGGGAACCGAGGTGCCACCACCGCCGCGACCATCTCTGGCCGTGCCCATGCACCCTCTGTGGTCACAAGCCCCCTCCTCCCGTGCCACCCGCTCGATCCACTGCGCCACCGCACAACCGTCACCGTGTCACCGCAGCACGATGTCACCGTCCCCGGGGCGCTCGCACAGCACCGAGCGTCACCCGCCCGACCGCGAGAGCGCCCGCTCCGCGGGGCCGCGGCAGCGGGAGGGGTTCCCCACCTCAGCCCCGGGATCCCCCGACAGTCTGGGGCCGGGGGGGTCGGCGGGGGAGGTTTTGATCTTTTTTACTCACATAGAGGCAAGAACGAGAGAGTCAAAGCCGTTTGCATATTCGGCGAGCGGCCGGCGGGGCTCGGCGCCGCGGCCCTGTGGCCGCTCCGGGAGGCATCGCTGGCACCGCTTGTGTCAGGTCTCAGCGCGGCGCCGGCCGACGGGGTAAATAATAGTGTTTTTTTCTTTTTTTTTTTTTTTTTTTTTTTTCCTGTTTCTTTGTTTTCTGGCGCATCGCCGGGGTTGGGGAGAAGGTCCTCCTGGGATGAGTTGTTGGTTTGTTTGTTTGTTTTTTGTTTGTGGGTTTGTTTTTTTTTTTTTTTCCATTTTAAAACAGTTTGACCCTTTTCCTTCTTCCTTTGCCTTGCTCTTTCCTTCGGGTGTGGGTTTTGCTTGTCGTCGTTGTCGTCGTCGTGAGGCCGCACTCTCCGTCGTCACCACAAGGCTGGGCCTGGTGCTCGGGGACGGGGATGTTCCTCTGGGGGTGCCTAAAGCAGAGAAGAAGGGAGGCGAAGGGGCGGCACGGCGGCGGTTATCCCAGGTACCAGGACTGCCGGGAGAGAGGAGAGAGGCCGGCGTTAGTGCTCTGCCCCCGGAGCTGCCCCGTCCTCCCGCCGGTCCCCAGAGCCCGAGACAGCTGTCCCTGCGCTGTCCCTGCTCGGCGCACGGGGCTGGCGTCCCTACTCCTGCGCTGAGTTTGTCCGTCCTCAGCACCGCGGCCACCCGCGTTCCCCTGGGGCCGGTCCCTCTGCACCTTCACGGCAAAGGGAGGCTCGCCCCAGAGCCGCCGGGGGACAGGTAGGGGGGTGGCAGGGCTCGGGACCCCGCGAGGTGGCCCCCTGCCACCCTCCCATTGTTTCCCCCCCAGCCCCAAGTTCAAGTTCATTCCCGATTACCTCATGTCTGGTTTCCGTTGGAAACGAGACAGCTCGGGGCCGCTGCTTCCCTTAACCCTTCCAGGCCCCACCACATATGACCAGAGCGTGGCAGGTCTCAGCTGCCCCTCCTGGGACACCAACTCCTACCCCCATGCCTCAGTTTCCCCAGGCAGAGCATCCTCGAGCCTGGGGAGCCTCCCTGAGCATGACTAGGGACACCATTTCACAGGGACCCTGGGGGTCCTAGGACTGCCAGGGGCTCTGAACCCTTGCTCCTCCAAGGTACTCCTGATGCCGCTCCAGGTCTCCTCTTTAGGGACCCAAGGTCCTTGGAGTGCTGCCCACCCCATGTGCAGGACTGGGGAAACTGAGGCAGGGTGGGAGTTGTGATCAGAGCCGGGTCCCCCGTGTTTTTCCTCTGGAACGGCACAGCACCCTCGGGTGTCCCACCTCATGGTTCCCAAATCTCACAGCCTGGCACACAGCACCCCCAGGTACCCTGTGTCACTGATCACAGCCCCCAGGTGCCCACACCCTGGCACAGCACAGCACCCTGAGTACTCCCCCCAGCCAGGGCAGCACCCCAGGGTGCCCCAACAGAGCACCGTTCTCACCCCATCCCTCTGTCCTGTCACCCGTGTCACCTGCCAGGCAGGACTGCAGCTGCCTCTGCAGAGAATGCTGAGGCCAGACCACTCGTGTCACAAGTGAGGCCAGGAGCTGCCACCCCTGTCCTGGCACCATGGCACTGCCTGCAGCACCAGCGCCAGCTCCAGAATCCAGGACTAATGGAAAGCCCCTGGAAAGTCACACACGACCTCCTGCTGCAGCTGGAGTGGCCACGGGCACAGCTGAGCAAGAGCAGTGCCTGTGCCCATACAGAGAGGGACCCATGGCCCTGGTGCTCCTCCTCTGGGGATGTTCTGGGCGCCTAGGCAGGGTGGTGCCAGGTGGTGCCAGGCAGAATGCAGCCAGAGCACGGCAGGACTTGTGGTGGCCCTGAGCCACCAGCAGTGCCTAAAGCCCTGGCACCGGGTGCCCGTAGCAAGGATGTCACGGCAGCAATGCCCATGGGTGGCAGTGGTGATGCCAAGGCAGTAATGCTCACAGCAGCAAAGCCGGCAGTGGCAGTGCCAGAGCTGCAGTGCCATGGTAGTGATGCCCATGGTGGCACTGCACATGGAAATAACTCCACAATGGTGATGTACACAGCAGTGGTGCCCAAAGTAGCATTGCCAAGGTAGCAACACCCATGGCAGTGATGCCTTGGTGGGGACGTCCACAACAGCAATGTCTGCAGTGGCCAGGCCAGTGGTGGCAATGTCCACAGCAGCGATGCCCCTGCTCTGGTGATACTCCTCATGGCCTCAGACATAGTGGCAAGGCCACAGCAGCGATGGCCACAGAGGTTTCATCCACAGCAGCAATGTCCCACGGCAGTGATGCCACAATGGCGATACCCACGGTAGTGCCCACAGCAGCAATGCCCACAGGAGCAATAAACATGGCAGCAATGCCATGGAGGTGATGCTCTGGTAGCAAGGCCCACGGCAGTGATGCCATGGTGGCAATGCCCTCAGCAGCAATGCCATGGCAGCGATGCCACAGCAGTGATGCCATTGCAGGGGCACCATGGCAGGGAAGCCCACATCAGCAATGTCACATCAGCAACAGCCACAATGGCAATGCCAGCACTGGCCATGCCCATGGCAATGCCCATGGTGATGCCATGGCGAGGGTGCCCGGGACGAGGGCAGGAGGGTCCCCCCAGCAGCATCCCCGCTCTCACCTGTGCCTGATAGATACTCCCAGGATCCCTTGGTCCTAATCCCACGAAGGAACGGTTCGCAGGGGGCGTGCCTGGTGCAGAGTAGGCTGGGGAACAAACGAGAGCTCATTAACGGGGCTGCGGGTGGCACTGCCATTGTCCCCCCAGGGGCCAGGCCCGGCCCTCTCCCTGGCACTGCTGGGATGGAGATCCCTGGCACCCGGTGCTGGCAACCAGGCGACATCCCTGGCTGTGACCTGATGGCAGGTGAATGGAGCCCAGGGGTGCTGTGCTCGGACAGCACCACCCCTGCTTTCAGGGCGATGACTGAGGCTGGAGGGACGAGGTGTCCCTGGGTGCAGGAGCAAATGGTGCCCCTGGCTGTGCCCATGCTGTGGCTCCCGGAACTGACCTGCCACGGGGAGAACAATGGCAGTCACCAGTTCCACTTGGCCATGTCACCCTGCTGCCACCTCCATCCCTCAGCTGGGGATCCAGCAGTGGGACCTCCACCCCTGCTGAGGCTCTGGGTTCAGCCCTGCTGGATGCAGAGTGCTGCCAAGGGGAGTGGGGGATTTGGAGCCAGCTGCACCCCTTGGGGACAGCCGGTGTCCTCCTAACACATCCTGCTCTGAGCCTGCAGGAACTTGCACTCCTCTGTCCCTCCCCAAGGCTGTGACCCCATTATCAGCCAGGCCATTCCATGCTGTCCCCTCCAGATTGTCCAGGCTTTGGCTTCTCCATGCCATGGGATCTCCACACCTACTGACCAGCTGCTGGCAATCAGCCATGGCCCATTATCCAGGGACAATGGCTCAATCAGGCAGGGCTTGACTGTGCGGGGACATGGCAGCCACTTGGGGTACCATGTCCCATGGGCACAGCAGGATGGGAACAGGAACAACCCCCTCACAGAGTGTGGTGACGGCTCAATGTCCCACCACGGCAGCACACACCTCCATGCCAGGCTGGGGTGACACCAACTCCACTCTGGCTGTTGGGCCCAGCACCCAAAACCCTCCTGGCCAAGGCACTTATGGCCCCTGAGGTGGAGGGGAGGCCAAAGAATTTGTCAGCCACCGTGCTAACAAACCCCCAGGTGCCACCTGCCAAGCACTCTGGGGGACCTGCACACAGTTCCTGCTCTGATGTCACCTCACACCCCCAACAAGACCAGAATCCCCAGCGCCAAAGGACCCCTATGGCAGCAAGAGTACAACAGCCCACACAACACACCAGGCACACTGTCCCTAGTCCCAGTGCCACCCGCGTGCCAGCTGCTCCCCGTTCCCGGCAGCGCAGCCACCACCATGGTGGGATAAACAGACATGGAGAGACCATGGCCTCCCCCACAGCACTGCCCACACTGAGGGTCTGGGCAGGACACTGCTTTGGAGAGCTCTGCCACGGCTCCACTCATGCTCAGAGGGACAACGGGCTTGAGCTGGTCCCCGGGACCAGCACACAGCCCCTCGGCTCAGGGGCCACAGCAGCCACCTGCCCAAACCCTGTCCACTCTGACCTGCCTGAGACCCAGCAAACTCATGGCGTGCCAGCTGCTGCCCTCTCCCCGGCTGCGGGGAGGCCACCTCCGCCAACATCCCCCCAGCACCGGGACAGGGGGACACACTGGGAGGCTGTGAGAGGAGGGGGCCAGCCGGGCCGGGGAGCAGGGTGGGCGCCGCGGGTGCTTACTGGGTGATGTCGGCGAGGTCGTCCCTCCCTCGGAAGTTGTCGTGGTGGATTTGGTGTCAGGAGAGACGGCCAAGCGGGGCATGCCAGGGGGAGGTGGCGGCGCCAGCATCTGCGTGGGCAGGTAGTGGCTGGGCACTTTCACTTGACCACTTCCATTTAACTGGGGACAACACAGACAAAAAACAAACAGCACAAGCCATTAGGATGCACGCGCACACCAGCACGGCTGGGGAGCCCCAGGGACACCCCCGGCACAGGCACGGGGTGTCCTTCACTGCAGACATGAGTTTGGTGGGTCTCAGTGCAGCCCTGAACAGTCGGCGCTGGCAGCAGGCAGGAAATGACGGCGGGACAGGAGGGGTTTGGGGGGCTGTGGAGACCATGCTCCATGGGGGTCATGACCCAGAGTGGCGCACGCTGCAGCTGGGACCCCTCTCTACAGTGACAGGGAGGTCTCTGAAGCAGTGCCTGGAGGGGTAGGGGCACCCAGAGCCTCCAAAGGCTCCTGCACCAGTGCTCCGTGCCCAACCTGGCCGTGGGCTGCTCCTGAGCCGGTGTCCATCAGCCCAGCACTGAGTCACTGCACAGGAGAACAGTGGCCATGCCCCTCACCCTGGCATCAGCCCCTGCTGGAGAGGGGAAACAGGCAAGTGGTGGGCAGAGGTCAGAGGGGCTCCTCAAGAGCTCTGCATCTGGGAGGACAAAGGGAGGCACAGGACAGTATGGAAGGAACACACCCAGATTTTGGCTTTGGGTCTGAAGGGTGCCCTTCACAGGGTGTGTGGGGTGCTGGTGGTGCAGGGTGTGTTGTGTGTTGGGGGCTCTGGGTGTATGTGGTGATGGTTTCTGTGCTGCACTCACCGGGTGCTGTGTGTGCACGCTGCTGGTTACAGAGGTTGTCTGGTGATGGGAGCATGGGGTGTGGGATGATGGATGTGTGGGTGTGTGGGGTCCTATGTCTGTGGGGTGCACTGGGTGCATGGGAGTGCAGGGCATGGTGGCAAGGAAAGGCCCACAGCAGCACAGTGTGGCTCTGCCACTCCTGTGGGGACACTGGGAACGTAGGTACAGTTCCAGAACGTAGGTACAGTTCCAGAGGAGCTGACAAGTCACCCGTGGGCCCTGCAGGTGGATGGGGCATGTCAAGTCCATCACTCTCCCGGACACACAGGCGGACGGTGATTCCAGGAGATGGTCACACACCCATGGCAGACACCTTGCTCCCCCCAATACCCCAACAGCAGCTGACGGCTCAGCCCCAGCACCCCAATACCCACAGTGCCCCGTGCTGGGCCGAGGCACAGCACCTCCATTGCCGCAGGACACGAGGTGCCAACATGGAGCAGGCGCAGCAGTGCTCCCGAACAAACGCACGGCGCGGCTGGAGCTCAGCCCCAGAGAACACCCCGCCGGTGCCACCCGAAGACCCCGACCCCCCCGTGTGGCGGCAGAGGTGACAGCGGCGGCGCCGGTCCAGGGGACTCTTCTTGGGCAGCCCGGCTGGCAGCAGCCCCCGGTGCCCACGGACAAGGCTGCATCCTTACCGGTCCGGGCTGCTGGTTGGACGGGTCGCAGGCCAGTGAGACGAGATCTTTGAGCGGGTCCTGCGGGTTGAGATGAGGCGGGTACCGGATGGCCGTGTGCGGGAAGTAGGTGGAGGCTGTCTGGGGAAGGATGGAGGTGGTGGGGAAATGCAGCGCAGACGATGGGTGTGGGCTTCGGGCGATACCTGCGGGTGATAGCAAAAGGGGACAAGCACCTGTGTCACTAGCTAGTGGCTGCCCCAGCCCCCCAGCCCCTCAGCGCTCACTCTGTGCCTCGGTTTCCCTGGCAGGACACTCACCACTGTGCACAGCGATGACAGGACGGTGGTGCTGCGTGAAGCTGCTCAGCCGGGGCGAGGAGTCCTGGGGTGATGGGCTGTTGAAGGGGGACTTGTCCATCTCTGTCTTCTTCACAGTGGGGGAGATGCCTGGGGAAAGCAGGGTGCAACATCAGGACCTGACATGGGACCCCAAATCCCATGGCTACTGCCATCTCAGTGCAGTGTTGGGGGAGCTAATTCTGGGGGCAGGGAGCACCCCGGGATCAGGGTGGGCATGGGGAAGGTGGTGCTGTGAGCGTGTGTGTGTGTGCTGGCAGGACGGTACCTCTGGGGGCACCTCTGGGGCCACACCTGTGTGCATGAACGTGTGTGCATGTGTGTATGTACCAGCACAGCTGCATACCTGTGTGTATACTCACATAGCTGTGCACAGGTGTGTGCTCCTGCAGGTGTGTGCATACAGCTCTGTGCGTGTGTGTCCCACCCTGGTGGCAGAAGTGGGTGCTCTTATGGATGCCACTGTGACTCTGCAGCTCCCACATGGCACCCACCTCCCCTGGCACATGGAAGTGGGGGCTACAGGAGCTCCTGGGGAGGCAGAGAGGTGCCAGCAGGGGTCGACCACCTCAGGGACCACCAGCAGTAGTGGCTGCCCAGGTCCCCGAGGCCACCCCAGGGCATGGGGCTGAGCGAGGGGGGGGTTTGGCAGGCACGTTAATCCCCCGCCGCCGTGGCTTTAGCTCTGGCCATTTGGCCTGGTAATGGGTTTAGCCCTTACTCAGTCGGACGTTAGGAGGATTTCCCAGAACATCCCGTACAGGATTGCCAAGCCCCCCACCCCACTGCCAAGGCTGAGCCCCCCCTGCCAGCCACCCTCACCCCTGCCCAGGTCAGCCACTGGCAAGGGACAGATGCCCTGGCACAGCTCTCTCCTGCCTCCATGCACCATTTTGGGGAGGGGGCTGCACCTTCACCAGGACCCCCCCTGCACGGGTCAGGCCACTGGCAGGGGACAGATGCCCTGGCACAGCTCTCTCCTGCCTCCATGCACCATTTTGGGGAGGGGGCTGCACCTTCACCAGGACCCCCCCTGCACCAGCCCCACGGGGCAGGATGGGGTACAGTCTCTGCACACACAGGACACAGTCTAGGGGTCGGACCTGCCTCCGCCAAACCTCCTTCCAACAGGATCAGTGCCTCCAGCCCTCCAGCCAGGCACCCCCAGGCTCTGGCAGGGCTAGGCGGCTGCTGTGGAGCCAACCCCGCTGCCGAGGGAGGCAGGAGAAGAGCCAAGGGAGGAGGAAGAGGAGCAGCTTCTTTGCCTGCACCTCGGGGTGTGGGAGCTGCTGTGCCAGCCCTGCAGCATCGCTTTAATTAGCCCAGCCCCCCCTTTCTTAATGAACAGCTAATTGGGGCTTGTCTAGACAGGAAAGGGAAAAAAAAACACCAAGCCAGAAAGCTGTCCACAGTGATGTGGGGCTGGGGGAGCCGACTTGGGGCTGGGAGAGGCTGGTGTGGGGCTGCCAGACCAGACATGGGGCTGGAAGCTGGGTTGGCCATACAGAGAGAACCTGTGTTGAAATAGGGGTCCCTGTAGCAACACTACAGTCCCCACAGAGCCCTGCCCAAAGTGGGGGGCCACAGACACACCTGGGCACCTATGGAAAGCCTGTGCCTAAATCAGGGGGGCTTAACAGCAACCCCACAGACGCCATGGAAAAGCAGCAGGAATGTTCTGGGGGACTTGAGGATGGCATCGCAGCCCCCATGGCCCATGTGTCCTGACCTTAAGGCCCATAGGGACACTGGGGCACAGACAAGGCCCAGATGGTCACAGGGGTTCTGGCAGTGGTTTGCAGAATGCTGGGAGCAGGATGGGGGCCCCAGAGCACTGGAAGGGCACTGGTAAGGAGGTGGAACCTACCCCCTTCCATGTCTTCTGTCCAGTTGCGGCTGCTGCTGGTGGGGGAGTTGGAGGAGGTGTAGTACTCGCCCCCAGGGCTGGTGTCAATGTCATCCTCCATGGACCCCGACTTGTGCCGTTTGCTCCTGGGGACGGGGAAGGTCACAGAATCATGGAGTGGTTTGGGTTGGAAAGGACCTTAAAGCTCATCCCATTCCACCCCTGCCATGAGCAGGGACATCTTCCACTACCCCAGGGTGCTCCAAGCCCCGTCCGGTCTGGACTGGGACAGCCACAGCTGCTCTGGGCATCCTGTGCTAGGGCCTCCCCACCTTCACAGGGAAGTGAACCCATCTAACCCTGCCCTCTGGCAGTGGGAAGCCATTCTGCCTTGTCCTGGCACTCCAACCCTTGTCCAAGCTTCCTCTCCAGCTCTCCTGGAGCCCCTTTAAGCGCTGGAAGGGGCTCTGAGTTCTCCCTGGAGTTTTCTTTTCTCCAGGCTGAACACCCCCAGCTCTCCCAGTTTGTCATGGGTCAGTGCCAGCCTGTGGCAGGACCTGGCTGCCCCTCGCCTTCCCCATGGCTGTGCTCGGGCTGGCCCCAGCTCCACCCTGGCACAGTCCCGGTGGCACCTACCCACTGGAGGAGGTGCTGGGCAGTGTCCTCCTCATGCCGGTGCTGGAGGGGTTCAGGTCATAGGCCAGGTGGCCCTGCAGCTCCCCCAGGGAGAAGTTTGGCCCAGTGCCCGTCACCACTGGCGCTGCAGGGAGAGAAGGGGGGTCACTGGGGCTTGGTGGGAAGGGGAGCCCCAGCCCACTGTGGGGTGGGTGGGCTGTTGGGATGCTGCTGTGCCCAGGCAGCCGAGGGTTGGGCTGTGGCATCACAGTCACACTCACTTCGGGACACCTGGATGAGCTCGGTGACACTGAACACCCCCGAGGTGACGAAGCTTTCCTGGAAGTCTGTCGAATCTGTGTGGGAGAGAGGAGGGCATGCTCAGGGGGCAACAGGACCATCCCTCCCATCCTGCACTGCCTTGTGGCGATGCTTGAGGGCACCCCAAATCCCATCTGTCCTCCTCCTTAGCCTTCACTCCACTTCCTGCTCCAGCAAGAGACCACCCCAATTGGTTCCCTCTGCTGAAGATGGCCTGGACCTGCTCAATGCCTCAGTTTCCCTGTGGCTGAGAGTGCTGGCAGGGCTTGAGGCTTCACCCCCGCCATGGGAGCTATATGGCAGCTGCTGTCCCCAAGGGCTGTGGCCTCCATGGGACTCTGCTAGCTGTAGGACAAGGCTAAGGCTATGCCCAGCTCATTGCAGGGGTCAGGCAGTGGCTGGCAGTGGCTAGCAGCTTGACCATATGTCATAGGCCCCCCCTCCCCTGCCATGGCAGGGACCCTGGGGACAGTCTGAGGTGTCCCTTGTCCTTTGCCCAAGCCCTGCCCTCTGCACTCACCCAGCGTGATGGGTTTGCTGTCCTCCTGGTCCGAGCCAATGCCTGTCCGGGGGCTGCCGCTCTGCTCTGCATCTGCAAGAGGCAAAGCCCAGGGTGAGCCCCCCATGCCAGTGGCAGCCTCCACACCGGTGTGAGCCAGGGTTGCCACCAGCTGACTGCACTCCTGTTGCCCTGCTGGGGGAAACTGAGGCATAGGCTGCCTAGCAGCTCTCACCACACAGCAGGGCCACCACCAAGCTGGCATGTCCCCAGCCACTGAGGAACAGTCACCAACTAGCCCCCCTTGCCCTCCCCGCCAGTGACAGGAGCGGGGACAGCCCCACATGCAGGGTCTGGGCAGTGCTCCCTGCAGGAGGGGAACCCCAGGGCAGGGCAGGGTGATGGTCCCCTGGCCCTGCTCCTGCCTCCTGCCTCCTCTCCTCCCTCCAGCCACAGCTGTGACCCAGTGCTGCCCCACCAGGCAGTGTCACCACAGCATGGCACGACCTGTGGCACCTTGTTCTGCCTCTGCCCAGCTCCTGCAGGGCAGCAGGGCTTGGGACAGTACCTGCTCTGACCCCTGGAGCCCTGTCCAGCCCTGCTCACTCTTGGCTAAAAATATCCTGGCTCAGACACTGAGCTCAGCAGCTCTGGCATGCCCTGGCACAGCCCACACCCTGCAGTCAGGAGCATCCTTCCTCACCTGGCTGCTCCCAAAGCCCCTCCATAACTTCTGCCATGTATTTCTCCCCCATACTCCTTCTTCCCCCTGTTTCTCCATTCTCCTCCTCCTCCTCCCACCCCTTGGCCTCCGGCATTTCTCTCTAGCAGCCTTGGCAGATGTCAGGAAAGGGCTGAGACAATCCAAAACCACCAATAAAACCACGCAGCTGCAACTGCCAGCCCATGTGCCCGCCTTGGGATTTTTCCTTTTCTCCTTGCTTTTCTCCTCCTTTTTCTCCCCTCAAGTCCCTTGCACTCACATGTGGCTCCCACACTGGCTGGGCAAGTTATCCTTTTGGGCCCCATGCCACCCTCCACCCTGATACCCCTGTGTGCTGCCCACCAGGCAGGTTATCCATGGGGGCAGTGGGACTGTGCCACCTCCCAGCCAGACACCACTGTGTGCCCACATCCCTGGGACTGCTCAAGGCTGATGCCAAATCACTCATTTTGTCTCCCTGCCCAGCTGCCGCCATCCCCTCCACCCATCCCGTGCCAGCCTGGCACCATGCTGGCAGCGCCATGGCATCCTGCCCTGATGCTGCTCACCACCACCAGCCCCCCCCGTGCCCGCACCCCAGGCTCCTTCCAGGCAGCCATTTTAGGGAGCAGAAACTCCCCCTGAAGACGGGCGCAGAGTTTTTTCCTTCCCTTCTCTCCATTTCTCTTTTTCTAGCCCTTTTCCCCCATTTTGAAGCGGCTGCGTGCCCAAGTATCGGGGTGTGGGTGGTGGGAGTGAGCCGGGCACAATCCAGCTGGGATGAGGGAGTGGCTGGGGACCCCCCCGCACATCCACGGGCACCGCGTGGCCGGACATGGCCCCTCCTCGCCTCTAAAAACAACAAATCTGGCGGCGGCTCTGGAAGTGGTTAGCGTGGAGCGGGGCCAAGGCGCGGGACGGAGGCTGGCGGTCACAGCCTGAGGCCGGCCCGGCTCCCCACAGCCCCCCACCGTGGCCTCAGGGCTCCCTGGGACCCCAGTGCCTCCCAGATGGCCCCACTTGCCCAGACCTGGGGTGCTTGGCCTCTGGGTAGCTCCCCAGGCCGTGCCCTCGCCTGGTGCCTCTGAGGTGCCCACGCAGCCTTTGGCTCAGCCCAGGGACCCCCACCATTCGTCCTGAGGCGCCATACATGGACCTTTGCCCACACCAAACCACCCTGGCCTGGTCTCTGTTACTGCAAGGCACTCGGGAGAGCCATCACTGGCCCTGGGTGCCCCAGGTGGGCCCCACGTCCCTGTACCCCCACACCATCGTGACCTGGCACCGCCAGTGCCCCCTCACCGACCCCTGCAGCTGAGGGACCCTGGGGACCTGCCTCCAAAACCGAGCACTCGGCTCCCGCCCGCAGCAGCCCGAGCAGCAGCCGGGACTTTCCCGAGCTCGGAGCTTTGGCAGCAGGGCTGGCCCCTCGCTGCCCCCTCGTGTCCGGGCTGATGGAGGCGGTGGGTGCGAGGCCGGGGTCGGGGCTCGGCACCCCCGGCGCTCCCCGTGGCTGGACGGGGGAGCTCGCCAGCAGATTTCTGGCTGCCTCCTCGGTGCGGGGCGGCCGGGCCAAGCGCTGCTCTCACCGCCATGTGACGGCCGCCTGCGCCGGCTGGCGCGCTAAAATGGCGAAGGGAGGCCCGGGCTCACGGGCCGCGCTCCCCGCAAGGGGTGTTTGGGGGAGACTCCAAACCCAGGACTCAACAAGTGGCTCGACTGCAGCAAAGAGGAGAAAGAAGCCTCTAAAGCTCCCCCATGCCCCCGCTGCTTCGTTGATCCTGCGCCCTCCACCCCCCCGGGAGGCCGCGATGGGGGATGGAGGTGGGGGTGGTCCTGCTGCCAAATTGTGGGGAGCTCAGCGGGGAGGGGGTTCAGTGCCGGGGTCGTCTTCGGCGAGGCAGAGGAGAGTGCTCAGTGCCCAAACAGGTCGATCCAATCTCTTTTAAAAATAGCCAAGTGTGTGCCCGGGGGGGTGCGGGCTGCCTGGGCTCCGGGCCGCGCTGGCAGCCTGGCCCCGTGCCACCCATTGAATTACGGATCCCGCACCCCGGCCCCGCTGGCTGGCACGGTGCCCCCGGGCCCCAAGCGACACCCGCCCGAGGTCTCAGCTCGTGGGAACGACCCCCGGGCAGCAGGGCCGGCCCTGGGGGGTGTCACTGCAGGCCGGGTACCCCCCGGGGCTGGCGCAGCTGCGGGAGAGCCCTGGCTCGGTGCCCGAGCGCTGACGGTAAGAGGGCACGGTGTTACCGGCAGCGGCGCGGGCGCAGGCGCAGAGGCTGGAGGATGCCGGGGGCTGGGGGAGCTGCTGGCGCCGGTGTGAGCAGTCCCAGCCCCACATCGAGGGCAGCAGCCTTCCCCCTTTTCCCCAGCTATGCCAGCCGAGGGCAGGGGATGGGAGAGGGTTCAGCACTGCTGCCTGCAGGCTTCTGCCCCGTGCCTCAGTTTCCCCTGGGGCTGGCTGGGGGTGGGGACTGTCCCCCTGCCTCATGTTCCGTGGTCACACAGCCCCAGCACCTCCTCAGGTGTCACCGCACTCCTCCAGCTGCCCACGGTGACAGCGTGGACCAGTAGGACCCGGAGTGAACAGCCTGGTTAGGGTGGAAGATCCCTGGAGACCGGAGGGAGCCAGTGTGCCGTGGGACAGATCCCACTGCAAGGGCTGGGGCGAGCGAGGCCGCGGGAGGGCGTGATTTGGGGGCCCTGCCCAGTCAGACCCCCAGAACTCCTCGTCCCAGTCTCACAGTGACCCCAGGTCCGAGCGGCACCGCCTGTTCCGCTGCCCGTCCCTGTCCATCCCTCTGCCGCCAGGCTGGGGTGGCCCTTACATAAACCCGGAACAGTCCTGCTTGTGTAACCTCCTTTATATAATACCCTGGACCGCCGCGTGTGCCGGGTAAATCCTGGCTGAGCCGGGCCGGCCGGCGCGCCGGGGCGCGGGACCCCCCCTCCCGCTCCTTGCAGCGCCCCGCCCGCCGCGCCCCCCGCCATGCCCGGAGCGCTGCGGGGCCGCGGGGTGAGGCGGCTCTGCTGGGCCTTGGCCACCAGCGCTGCGGGGGCGGCAGCTTCTCCTCCGCCTGCCGAGCGGAGCCCCAGGGAGGTCCTGGCCGGAGGCATCCCCCGAGGTGGCGGGGCGGTGGCGGGGGAACGGACGCGCCCCGCTGCCACGTACGCCGGCCGCGGCCAGCTGGCCCGGGCGGGAGCCGGGGAGGCGCGAGCACATTGGCCGGCGGCTGCGAGCGAGCGGCGCTGGGAGCGAGCGGGTTTGTCCTCGGCCGACCCCGGCCGGCACGGGGAGATGGCAGCGGCCGGGGGGAACCCCCCCAGGAGGGCGGCGCGGCCGCCCCCTCGCTCAGCCCTGCCAGGCCTGGGCTCCATCCAGGGCTGCCGGCGTCCGCGGGGGCGAGCGGGGACAGATGGCAGCGGGGAAGGGGATGGGAAGAGCGGGACAGACAAAGGGAAGGCTGAGCCCCCCCTCTTCCCTGGGACTCTCTCCTGCGGGGTGCTGGCATCCAGCCCCTGCGCCCTGGGCTGGGGGTACCTGGGGGCGCAGCTGCAGGGAGGGGGTGGGAGAGAGGACAGACAGATGGGAGAGGGAAAGGAGAGAAAGGAAGGGAGGGAGGGAGAAAGGAAGGAAGAAATTAAGGTGGAGAGAAAGGAAAAGGAAAAGGGACAGGGAAATATGCTGCCACTATCTTGCTGCCCCAGCGATTCCAGCCCCGTGGCAGAGCCCCACAGCACAGCCAGCCTCCCCCCAGAGTCCGATGTGCCCCCAACATGGCCCCTCCGATGCTCCCCCAAAACCAGCCCCTGCACCACCACCACGCAGGGCTGAGGCAGCAGTTTTGAAGCCCTTCTCCAGGACTGGCCAAGACCCCAGTGCAGGGGCCAGTGTGACAGGGGACCGTCCCCATACCCCAACTGGCAGTGCCAACCCTGATCGGGGTGTAGGGGCACACAGGGGGCTTGCCGGCAGGTCTGTTCCCCCCCTCCCGCGGCCACGGGCGGGAGGGAGCACCGTGGGCATCTGCCGCCCCAGCTGTCCCTTGCCAGTGCAGCACGAAGCCGGGCACCCAGCCAGGATGGCAACTGCGGCCCCGGGGAAGGCACGGCGCTTGCCAGCGAGAGGGGACGGCGGGTGGCGAGGGCGGGGGACGGCAGGTGCTCGTGAGAGGAGCTCGCTCATCTTTTATTCATCGGGTGCCTAACGGTGCGCGGAACCGCTCTGGCCCCTTGTCCCCTCCGGCGGCACAGGACGTGGCACTCCGTGCCAGGTCCCCGGCAGGCACGGCTCAGGCTGCCGGGGCCGCCGGGCTGAGCACGGCCCCGCTCGCTTCAGCGGTGACGCGAGGCCGGGCTGGCAGCGGGCACTGCGGGGAAGCCGTCCGGCTCCGGCACGCCGCCGGCTCGGCGCACTGCAGGAGAGCCGGGGAAGCCCTGACCTCCCCAAGGTCGCCGGCACATCGATCCGGAGAGCTCGAGCACATGGAAACCGCCCCGGCCGTGCCAGCGCCAGGCTCGCAGCGGGGCTGGGCTCAGGAGCAGCGGCACCCCAGGCAGTGACGCTGCAGAAGGCAGGGGTGGCGGGGGGGTGGCACCCTGGGGAGCCCCCTCCCATTCCGCTTCTGCAGCACGCAGCCGTGGGGGCAGGAACCCAGCCCCTGCGGATTCTCTGCCGTCTCGTACCCTTGTGCCCTTTCTTGGGGGGGTATCCTCTTGGACTTGCTGGGCTCTGCCTACCCCCTTCCCCTGAACCCTGGCCTCCCTGGCTGTTTGGCTGGGAGTAGAGATACCGGGAACAGGGGGTTTGCTCCTGTTCATCTCTGTGCTGGGGGTTCTCCAGCCTGCCTGCCCGCCTGTGCCCAGCTCTGCGAATGACAGATCCCAAATATTGTGAACCCCATCAATCTTCTCATGACCCTGGCGATAAATATTTGCGCGGGGGCTGGCGGAACGACGGTGCCTGGGGAAACGCCTGCCCCTCCATCTGGAGGGGCTGAGCAGACGCTTGGCACGGCCGGCCTGGCACGGCCGCAGCGCGCCTGGGACGAGAGCCCTGGCACGGACTCCCCGGCAGATTGGTGCCATCTGCCTCGCGCCGCACCCAGCGGTGAGGCTGGTGGGGGGAGATAAGGGGCTGCCAGGCGGTGGGAGATGCAGATGCTGGCACAGCGCGGGGGTCCCTGCCCCCCCTCCAGGTCCTGTACTCTGGCGGCGGCATGGCCAGGGCTGCCAGGAGGTCGATGCCACCCTAGGGCCCACTGCCTGCTTGCCCTGGGCACCCATCTGCTCCCACCCTGCTCGGTCCGGGGGCTCAGCCGAGGGGCACTGCCGGGAAAAGCTCACTGCAGGGCAGAGCCTGGACCCCCTGCCCCCTGAGCATGACGGCTGGGGAGGGCGGTGCAGAGAACCTCCGAGGGTGTAAGGGGCCAGGTCCCCGGCTCTGGGAGCCTGGGTGGGAGGGGGGCGGGGTCAAAGGAGGGGGGCTTCCAGCATGGGGATACAAGCATGAGTAGATGGGGCTGCAGGGATGGAAGCACCATGGTGAAGGCTCGGTAAGGGAGCCCATGGAGGTGGGGAGCACTGGTGGGAGGTGCAGGGAGGGGGCACTGTCCCCCTCCCCCCCCCCCCCCCCCCAAACCGGCTGCTGCCGACAGGAGCTGCTGGGAGGAATCTCTCCGTAATGCTCCGAAGGTCCTGGCACCATCGGCTGGGGAGATTGATTACCATTTTACTGCAATGCTTTTGACTTTCACTAGCGACCTCCGAGCTCCCCCCAGCCCCCCCGCCCCCCCCGCCGCACACCCAGCTCTGGGCTGCAGCGCCGTCCCCTCCCCCACTGCGGTGTGCACAGCCCAGCCCTCACCCAGCCCCGCACTCATCCCGCACCCATCCTGCATCCAGCCCTGCTCGCATCCTGCAGTCAGCCCTGCTCCCATCCTGCACTCATCCTTCATCAAACCCTGCTCCCATCCCGCACCGATCCTGATCCCATCCTGCCCCAAAGGTGACGAGGGTGCTGGTCGCAGGGCTGGGTGCAGGATGGGAGCAGGGCCGGTGCTGCTCTGGGAGGACCCAGGCGCTCGGCACTTCCTGCACCCCACGGCCACTCCCGAGGCCAGCAGGGCTGGGACGGGACTTCCCCGCAGCCTGGCACGGGTCCTGCCTCAGTTTGCCCACCCGGGGGCACGGAAAGCCGAGGACAGGGGGAAGAGCCGAGGGGCAGAGCTCGCCTTTGACATGGGCCCGGGGAGCCGTCCGGGCACTCAGCCCCTGCCAAGGCTGCCCCAGACCGCAGGTGGGGAGCGCAGGGCCGGGGGCTCCTCCATCCCTCCCTCCCCGGCGTTGCCAGAGCAGCGGCTGGGAAATTGTGCTGACACCGGCAAAACCAGGCGGAGGGGGCGGGGGAGCGCGGGCGCACGTGCTCGGGCTGATAACGGTGCTGCGGGGGCTGCGGGGAGCCCGGAGCGCCCGGCCGGGGGGGCTCTGCGCGGGACAGACCCTCCCAGCCCCCTGCCTTTGAGGCTGGGGATGCTGCGGGCGGCGCGGGGGAGCGGGCAGGCAGGTGAGAGGAGGCAGGAGAGGGCAGGAGCGGACAGGCAGAGGGAGCAGGAAGGAGGGAGGAGGCAGAATCAGGCAGGAGGGGGCAGGTAAGAACGGGCAGTGTGCCGGGCAGGAGCAGGTAGGAGGGAGCAGGAGGGCAGCATGTCGGGCAGGGAGAAGCTCCCTGAGCACACCAGGCTGTGGTACAGTGATCCCCAGCACCCCTCAAGTGCTGTCACTAGCCTGACCATGCCATGCAGGGTCCCATCAATGTGGTGGCTTCTTCCCTGCCTCAGTTTCCCCACCAAGGTGGGAGGCCGGAGACACCTCCCATCAGCCACAGCCTGACAGAACATGCCCACTGTGGGCTGGGACCAGGTCATGCCGAGCACCCAGCACCCTGCAGCACCCCAGGGGTCCCACGCTATTGCTCCTGGCCCATACTGGTCCCCCTTAACCAGGGCCAGAGCGACCTTAACAGTGAAAGTGAGAGGCTGCCAGGCCTTATCAGGGAGTATTTACAGCCGCTGTGTTCCCAATTAGACAGTCAGGTGACTGCGGCTGCTGGGGACCCAGACACTGGGGTCAAGGTCGCTGGTGGAGGGCCGGGGGGTGGGAGAGGGGCAGCCACCTCCCAGGGACAGCAGCTGGACACAGCATGGCCAAGGAGGCACACCAAGTGGCAATGGGGACCCCATTGCAGAGGCTGTGGGGGTTCTGGTCCCTGCCTTCAGCTTGGCCACTGCAGAGCTCCCAGTCCAGCATCAGGGTGCTCCCAGTTCAGCCCAGTCCAGGGTACTCCAGCCCAGTGTGACACTGTACCTCCAGGTGAGCCAGCATAGGGTGCCCCCAATCCAGTCCAGTATGCAGCAACCCCATCCCGGTGAGTACAGAGTGCCCCCAATTACAGCTCAGCACGGCCATGTCTCAGTCCAGCACATGGCACCCACTCCCTGTTTGGGTGCACAGGACACCCCCAGCCCCCAGCCTGCACCCTGGGCCCCTGTTCCCAGCAGAGCACCCACTCTTTCCAGTGCCCTGCTGGGTCCCTTGGTGCCACGGAGCAGGCGAGTCACATGTGTGGGCATGGGTGCTGGCAGCACATGTGCTCACACAGCGGGGGCATGGCTGGGCGGGCAGGTCCTGGCTGCACACGCGTGTGCAACCACGGATGTGCCCCACACCAGCCCAGGGTCCCATCTGGGCCCTGGGGCAGGGTCTGTCCCTGGCTATTCCCTGCTGGAGGCTGTGCCCCATTTTTCCCCAAAGCCACGAGGGCCTGGTAGCCCTGCCAAACCCCTTCCCTGGGTAGTGGGGGAGGTCACATGCCTCCCCTGCCTCAGTTTCCCCAGTGATACCCAGCATATCCCACGGATGGCTGGGCAGAGTGTGTGCCCACCATGATTCACAACACTGGCACCTGATTTGCTGCCACTGCCGGCACCACATTGGCCTCTGTGGTGTCACTGTTTGTCCCTGGGCTCTGGCCAGTACCAGGCAAAGAGCCACAGCCCCACGTTCCCCCTACCGTGGTGCTGATGAGGGTGGGCTCACAGGGCTGGGGGATATCACCTCGTGCTGTGGGCATGGGCAGGAGGTGCTGCCAGGAGGGGACCAATATCCTGCCACCCCCGCACGCCTGAGCAGCCTGGCCTGGCCAGAGGTGGCCACGAGAGCCTTGATCGTCCCTAAGGTTGCAAGTTACAGACCCTCCTGTCTGTGAGCCAGCTCTGTGCAACAACCCAGCCCTCAGCTGGGATCACACAGCAGCTCCCCTGGCTCCTCACACACCTGGGGGTGCTGGCGGATGGCAGGGTGAGTGGGGGACCCCAGCTGCTGGCAGGGTGTTTCTGCTAGCATGTCACTAGCCAGGGACAACAAACCTGCCTAGGTAAAATCCCTACTTCTGAGCTTCCCTTTCCCAGCATGCGGGGAGGTGACATGAGCTGGCGGAGAGGACAATGGCTCAGGGACCCAAACTGAGAGCTGCTGCCTGTGCTATGCACTGTGACTCAGTCTCCCCCTTTTAACTGACAGCTTTGAGAGCAGGTTTGACCCTCCTTGCTGCAATGAAAGCAGCCAGTTCTTCCATGGCACCCCCAGGCAGGTGAAGGGCTGGGACCAGTATCCACAGCAAGAACTGCCCCCACCAATGTTATTGCTGTGCCCTCCCCAGCCAGCCTCGCTGCGCCATCCCTGCTCTGGCATTGAGGGGTTGGCATCATAGTCCATGACAAATGGGCACTGCTGGACTTTTTCCAGCTCCAGCCCTTGGGGATGCACCAGGAACAGGCTGCCCCTTCCCTGCCCAGGCTGCCCACCCACTCCTCTCGGCTAGGCACAGGATGTGGAGTTAGTTCTGGGTTTAACCCCCAAAACTCCATGCTGGGTATGCCCAGTGACAGCAGCATCCTCAGGTACCTTTGTGTGCTCCTGCTTCTGGGATCAGTCCTGGCTGGGGGAGAGGAGCTAGGGTGGGGGGCACACACCCAAGAAGCAGTTTGGAGAGGGAAGCACTGCAAGATCTGCAATGGGAAAGATGTTCGGGAGCAGTGTCCCCAGCTGGAAACGGAAATGGGACAGATGGGGAAGGAAAGCTAAAGCAAACCCCCGGAGCTGGCTGTGGCAGGGCACAGCCAAGCTCTGCCCTGCAGGCAGACAAGCACCCACCTCTCTCACGGACGAAGTACGCCAGGTAGAGGTCGAGCTCCTTGACGGAGACGCTGATGTGGTGGGGCTGGACGCAGAGGATGGGGTTGGTGCACTGGCCCGACTTGACCAGGCGCTCGCCATCGGTGCTCTCCAGCGGGATCCCTTTGAAGAGGATGACCATGACCAGGTCCAGCCGCCACACTTTGTCTGCCTGCCGCAGGCAGTCGATGCGGCGCATCTTGCCTTTCTGGTCGGGGTTGGAGAGGACGCAGCACGAGGGCTTCTTGCCCGTGATGGAGAGCACGAAGTCCTCGCGGCACTCGGGCCGGATGTCCTTGCGTAGCTTGGCGAGGAGGCGCGAAGCCCATTTCTGCTTCACCTCCGGCTTCTCGCTCAGCAGCTCGTCCTTCACCGCCCTCTCCTCATCCTTCGTCATCCTCTTCTCATGCTTCTTAAAGTACTTGCGCTTGCGGGCCTGCAGGTTGAACCAGGTGTAGGCAAAGGCCCTGACATGGGGGAGCAGCGCCTCAATGAAGGGGTGGAACTCATCCTGTGGGAGCAGAGGGACAGGGGGTCACTCCTGGCTGAGTTCCTCCAAGCTCCCTCCCGAGGTGACTGTGGAGCCCTGGGGACCTGCCAGGCTCATTCCCACTGGGCTGCATTCCAGTGCAACCAGAAGAAAAAGCTGTGGCAGAGGCACATGTCCACCAGGGTTGGGGATTCACCACCCAGCAAGGTTATCCCCATTCCAGCAGACCTCCATAAATCCCACCGGCTGCAATTTTCCCCGGCCAACAACCTGCAGGGAGTGGCTGGGCAATACAGGAGCCAGTGCCACGAGGGGACAGGCACAAGGTTGGCCACCTCAGGAGCACCCAGACCCTTTCCCCTTTGCAGGATCTGCATAGCAGGATCTGCTCCCACCAGGTGCAGAAATCCCACCTGAAATCCCAGCTGACACTGTGTCCACCGGAGTCGCTGTGCGGGCGTCAGGTGCTGCCAGACTGCAACAGCCCAGTGCCGGGTCCCCCATGCCTGCAGCATGCCAGGTGCTCCCACTCAAGCTGTGGGTGCCTTGGACCTCTCCACTCCCTCTGGACCAGTGAGAAACTCCCCCAGTTTGCCCCAGTTGCAGCCAGCCCAGCGGCTGGCGCCTGGCCCGGCACACAAGACGTGCTCTGACTGCCTTTTTCCATTTGGTGAGCGCTGCTGGATGAGTCCAGCCCCAAAAAGAAAACAAGGAAAATGCATCCCCATCCCTGGCCCCTCCTTCCCGCATCCCACTTTTTTTTCCAATTTGGAAAATCAGTGCTTCCTGGTTGGGGGCCCACAACCCCACCATGGGATGGAAAGGTGTTGGGAGCCTTCCTGGTGAGGAGCAGCCCAGCTTGGAAAGCAGCAGGCAGAGGGCTGAACATCCCTGTGTGTAGCCAGGGCAGCACCATGCTGGTCCCCAAGGCTCTTGGGGTCCCTCATGACTGTGGGGAGGAGAAGGAAGGAGCTCAGCTGGATTCCTGCCAGGGCTGAGAGGGGAGTGGCTGGTGACAACTGCCACTGCCATGCCACAGGGTCATGCCTGGGGAGGGTGCCAAGGGCAAGTGCTGCTCTGAGGTGAGGAGGTGACCATGGGCAGGAGCTGGGAAAGGACAGAGCTGTGGCTGTGGGATGGGGTGAGCACTCCAGATCTAGCCCCACTCATCCCAGACCAGTGATGCCATTCCCTGGCTGAAGCAGCTGTGTCCCAGAGTGACCCTGCCTGGAGGGAACAATGTCCCCTGAAACAGGCTCCCGACAAGGATCGGCCCCAAACAGACCCTGCTAACTCCCACTTGTTCCCAAGTCAAGCACAGATCCCATTAACCCTAAATCTGCTCCCCAGCACAAACCCCAACAACAGCAAACGTGGGTCCCTGGGTGTCCCCTGAACCAGTGACCTCTACACAGACCCTGCTGTGACCTGGCACAGACACCCCAGTGCAGATCCCACTGTCCCTGAACCCAGCAAAGACACCAGTAAGTGCCAGCCCCTACCCCCAGCACAGCCCCACTAACCCCCCAAAAATCCCTGAACGCACAGATCCTTCCTCGTGAGACACACCCTGCCACCTCTGGACCTGCCCTCTGGACCTAAAGCTGTGGCCTCACAGGTGTCCCTGCCATGTCCAGTGAGGGACAGGGGACTATCGCCTCACTGGGGAGCCCAATGTGCCCATAGGGACCCAAATCTGCAGGCAAACCCATTCTAACCCTGGGGACCCGTCCCTGCCCAGGGGACTCATCCTGCCAGAGGAAGCCCTCTTTGCCTGGAGGACCCGACTCTGCCTGGGGAACCTGTCCCCACCGGCTGCTCCCGGGGCCACCACAGGGTCTGGTTCCTTCTTCCCTCCTCAGCAGCAGCCGCTAATTCAGTGCAGCTGGGCAAGGGCTGGGCATGTGTCTTAAATCAGGGAAGAAGGTCAAAGAAAAGTAAGACAGGAGCCGAAAAAAGCAGCAGTGAGTTCCAAAAACAATACTTGGCCGGGGCGGTGGGCGGCTGATCTTCCTTGGTGGCCGGTTATTCAGACGAGCCCGACAAATTGCTGCCATCCACCGGCCCCGCCACCCTCCCCAGGCAGCCGGCGGCAGGACGGGCCGCAGGGCTGGGGGGACACCGCACCATTGTCCCCATCCCTGCTCTCCCTCTTGGGGAATGCCACCCCGGGCACCACCGCAGGGAAGCGTGGCAGGAACCAGGTTATCCGGGTTGGGTTGGGTGAGGCAACACCCTCGGGCGCTGCTTGTGCTCGCTATGGGGACCAGGGGCTGCTCTGCCTCGGCACGGCAGCAGCAAACCCCAGGTTCTGTTCCCTTCCCCGCCACGGTGCCGAGAATTCGCAGTTCCCATTTGGACCCACAACTGAGACCCTCCAAAAACCCGCTGCGTGCAGAAGCCCCTGCAGCCCTCGGTGCCCCCGGAGTCATGGCAGCCCCCCCGCCTTGGCCGGGATTACGGCAGGCCGGGAGCTGCACCCAAAGCCAATCAGCCCCTCGCCAACTTTCCCTCCCGCCCGGCTTAACCCGCGCCGCGATGCCGCGGTTAAGCGGCTTTAGCAGGGCAGGCGAGGGCGGGTGGGGGGCATCAGGACAACCCCACGGGAACGGCTGCTACGGGGGCTGAGGGGACACGCTAAAGGACGTGGGGACCGTCCCCAACCGTGCAGGCAGAGAGCCCGGCAGCCGGGCACACCATCCCGGCTGGCACCAGCCGGCTTCACACCGGATTCACTCGGGAAGGCAGGGGCAAGGGTGGGGTGTCTGTCTGTCCGTCCGTCCCAGTCCCAGATTCCCACCGGGTTCCCCCAGTCCAGCAGCCCGAGCGCCGGCAAAAGACTGGTTAAGTGTTTCTCCTGCTGTTTTTCCTTTGCGGGGCTGGGAAGCAGAGACGTGCTGCAATACCCCAGACGAGGCTGCTCCCGGGGCATTTCCGGATGGGAATCTGGCAGCAGAGCCTGCGCTTGGGCTTCATCCAACCCAGGCTTGTAAAGCCCTGCAACCCAGGCAGGAGCACGCCTGCGCCGGGTGCTGCCGGCCCTGCTCCGGGCCCCCCTGCACCCCCTTTCCAGGGGCTGCTGGAGCGCGTGCTTTCCATGCCAGGTGCTGTGAGGGGAAACTGAGGCACGGGTCAAGTCCGGCTGTGTCTTGCGGTGGAGTGGGGAAAGAGGAAGGAGGGATACTCTGTGTGGAGCTGGGCATGCCATGGAGGCACCCCTCCGCAGCCCAGGGTCTGGCAGCGCCAGGGATTGGGAAGGGGCACAGCTGAGGCGCTGCCTCTCCCCGTGCTTTTGCTGCCGACTGGGCAGCACCGAGGGGACACTCCGGGAATAGGGGGGATGCTCCGTGCCACGCAGGGACACGGCACCTGGCACGGGCACCGCAGCATGGGCTGGCCACCCTCCGAGCATCCTCCGCTCCAGCGCCTTGTCCAAACAGGTCGGGCTCAGTGAAACAGCCTGAATTTTCCAATGAAAAAAAAATAAAAACGTTTCCTCAGGAAATTCCCGAGCAGTTTTCACGGGGGAGGCGCTGGGGTGAGGGGCGGAGGAGGAGGAGCGGGACGGGAGGGGTCAGACACCTCGGCAGTTGGTTTTGCTCTCCCACCGGCACGGCCTCAGCTGCGGGGAGGAGCGGGATGCCATCCGTACCGCGGGCAGGGCGCGACGCGGGACAGCCTCGCTGCGTGGCAGCCCTGCAGGGACCACACAGGGTTCACTCCATGAAAGGATGCTCAGCTGCCCCTCCAGCAGCCACACACCTCCGAGCCGCTGCCGTCTCCCACGACCGCCGCTCCTGCCAGGCCCCCGCGGCCCTGCGAGCCCGGGCAGGGGCTGGCAAGTCGGGCGCCGGGCTCCGTGCCCCCATGGGAAGCCTTGGCGTGGTGGCAGGGGGGGATGCGACTACAGAGGTTCCGGTAATCCTGAAAATCCCGGTACCTTAAAAGGGCACAACAGGAACTTGCTTTCTCCTCACCAGAGCCCACAGATGCCCTTAGCATGGACCGGAGCCTCCGGTAGCCACTTATAAACTGTTCGCCGAAGCGGCTCTGGGTAATGAGTTAACCTGGTAATGAGACCTGTTGCTGAGACAGATGCAAATGATTGGGAAGTGCTCATTAGAGGGGATGGAAGGAGGCACTTAGGCCCTGAAAGGCACCCAACCCTTCCCGGGGCTGCCCTGCACCCTATTAGAACCCATTTTGCAATAATTGCTCCAGAGGAGGAAATCTATTTGGATTCATCATAAAGTATTTATTAACAAGAGCTTATTCATAATTTTTGCTGCTCGCCGGTGTGGCGCGGCCGGGCGTCCCGGCCTTAGCTGCATCGGAACGCGTTTCCCCGGCCCGGGAGAGAGAGCGGCAGTGCTGGGGCGGGGCAGCGAGGGGGCACGGGGGCAGCTGAGGCTCCCGGAGCAGGTACGAGCTGTGCAGGCCTTGCCTGTGCACACCCAGCCCCACGACACAGCTGCCCGTGGGGCAGAACACTCTGTTACAGCCACGTTTTCCCCTAGCTCCTGGCTGACCCAGCCCCTCACTTGCAAAACCCCTCCTGCAGCCCACGCCGGGGCACAGAGCCTCAGTGCCCAGGGCATCTGGCTGGCACCACCGGCACAGGTGGAGGTGAAGGCAGGACACTGTACAGCCTCCTCGCAGTTCCTCTCTCCAGATCCTGCGTTTTTTTTTCCCCAGAGCCAAGAGCATCCCCCAGCCAACACCCACACACGGCTGGGGGCTGTGGGTGGGCTGGACTGTTCCCACTATGGGTTCTGGTGGAAGGGTGAGCAGAAATGGGGCAGAGAGGGGCTCCCAGCCCTCATTTGCTGCCGCGATGCTCAGCCCTGCTCAGGATCAGCCCAGGAGCGGGGGGTGGGCTGGTACAGCCCCCGGTGCTCACCACGCACCTGGGACCACGGTGACCACGCACCCCTCACTGAGCCGCCCTGGGATCCCCACACCTGGCACTGCCCAAAAATCCCTGTCTAGTCCTGTGAGCCCCCCCGGAGCAGGCAAGTCCCCGCCGCCCCCGGGGCCGGGCCGGTGCCCACCTGCCCGCGCCTACGTGCCGGGGCGGGAGCGGTGCCGGCGCTCGCCCTCGCAGGTGCTGCGGCTGCGAGCGGGGGTGCGGGGAGCGCGCCGAGGCCGCGGGTCACAGGAGGCCGCGGCGGCAGAGAACCTGCCAGTTGCTTTGGAAAACATCAGGAAGAAAAGCAGCTCTCTTGGCAGCCCCGGGCTCCGGTGCCAGCGCTGCCTGGGCCCCCGCCAGCCAGCACAGCCCGTCCCGCAGACGGCAGCTGGGGGTGGCCCAGGTGGGATGGAGCCGGAGGGAGCTTCTCCGGCGGCACGGTACGTGCCCCGACACCGTGCCCAGCACCGCCTCTGGTCTGCCTGCGTGCACCCCCACCCCAGCAACAACTGGCATTGCTGGTCCCTGGGTTTCCTAAATGCACCTCAAACTGGGGAGCAGCGTGCCCAGCATGCACGAAGGGATACGGATGCCCCAGGGATGTACCCGGTAGCAACAGGGCTAGCACTGGGTGGTGGAGGGGCCAGGAGAGTTCTGCTGAGGGAGGCTCGATAATGTGAGAGCCCAAAGCCACTCGCTGCCTTCCTAGAGACTGACTTGGACTTCCCAGATGCCTCCGTTTCCTCAGGTGCCGTCTCTGTGCGTCCCCTTTGGGGTTTGGGAGCCGACGGCTCAGCCACTTTCCCAGGGTGACCCCACCTGCCCCCAGGGTGAGGCGCTGCCTTTCCAAAAATCAGGAGACTGAGGCATGTCACCTACCAGGCCAGCCCACAGAAGAGGCAGGATGCGACAGTGACTGCTGAGGTCTGGGAGAGGTCTGGAAGCAGCACTGGGGGACCCAGCCTGTGGCCACGGAGATGTCCCCTCGTCCCGGGAAGCATCCCGTGGCCAGCAGCACCAGAGCCACGTGGCTTCCCAGCTGAAATCCCCCCCGGGGCTCAAAGGAAGGGAAAATGTTTTTATGGAACTGGAAAAAAAAAAAGAGCTTTGCCAACGGGTCCTGGAGCTGCTAGCTCCTCCGCCCTGCCCTGCGTCAGCGTGAGGCCCTGGGGGTGGCCTGTCCCCCCCAATCCCTGCTCCTGGCACACGGCGGGGGCTGCAGTGTCCAAGACCCGGTGCTTTGCCCATCCCACATCCCAGGGTCTTAGCCTGGGAGCTGCTAGGATGTGACCCGGGGATGGAGTTTGTTCCCAGAAGCACAGAGGGAAACTGAGGCAGGAGATGTGCTGGGGCTGGCAGCACCCTGTTCACTCTGGGGAAGGGGCACCACCAGCAAGGGTCCCTCCAGCCCCCCCATGCCAGGCCCAGGGCTCTGATACCGACTTTAGCCCCTGACGCAGGAGGTTTTATTTCCCTCCCAACATATTTTTAGCCCTGCCTGCTTTGTCCTGGCCTTTCTGAGGGGGATTAATCGTGCACCATGAAAGGTGTGGGGGTGCAGAGAGGTGTCCCCAGCTCCCTCCTGGGGGTGCCTGCTGGGGGGGGGGTTGGTGCTGGGGGTGTCTCTGCACCCCATGACGGGCAGTGCTGTGATGGGTTTGCGGGGCTCACTCGGCTGCAAATCCAATTCCTGGAGCAAGTCAGTGGTTAAAAATAGCCCCGGCCTCTTGCCGCGGCACCGGCGACCTCGCAGGAGGATCGGCCACCCCGGCGCCCTGGAGGTGAAGAGTTCATGCCCCCCCCACGGCCCCCGCGCCTTTGCTGTGCCGTGGATGTGCCAAAGGCTCAGCCCCTCCTCCAGCATCTCATCCCTGGCTCCCTGGGTGCTCGGGACAACCTGCCAGGACCCTCCACAGAGAGATGGAGAAACTGAGGCACGGCGTGGTGCCTGGAGATCAAAGGGGCTGGGCGTGTCCCCAGAGGGTCAGCTCTGAGCCCGGCCAGACCCTGCACGCCGAGCACTGAAGGATCGGACTAGTTCAATGGGGTGGAAGGGGAATGTTCATCCGCTTTCGGCAGCTCAGCAGAGCCTTCCTGGGCAGATTCAAAGGCTGAGCCCGGCCGGGTCCTATTTCGGGAGGGTTTTGGACGCCTCCCAAGTGAGAGAAGTGGGTGGGGGCTGACCTGCACAAAGGGACTCTGTTCGGGACGCTGGGCTCGGCGGTGCCCGGCGCGGAGGCCGGTAGCTGTGGCCGGTCCCCTTGCTGCCCCCGTGGTGGGTCAGCAGCCCGGGCTGGGCAGGGGGCGAGTGCCCTCCTCCCGTGCCGGGTGCCGTTCCCCACTTGGATGCAAACTGAGGCGTGGGACGGGACTGCCCTTGCCTCCCGGGTGCTGCTGTAACCGCTAAGTGACACTGCCATACCGCGGAGACGGCCGTGCCAACCTGCCTCGTGACGTGGGCTCCAACAGCCACCCGCCCTGGGCTACTTGCCCAGGCTGGTCCCGAGCCATCCTCTAGGGCAGTCCAAGGTCCTGCCGTGGGGTCGGCGCTTTGGGAGCCAATCCCCCTGTCACAATTCAACGATGGAACAGGAAAACCCCCCGGACAGGCCGGATCCCACTGGCTCCGTGCCACCACAGGGCGCACTGGGGTACCAGCACCACTGGCCCTTGACTGGGAGCCCTCCTGCATCACCTCACCCTCCCCTTGCTGGCCACCTCAGGGCCTGTGGGCTCCAGAGAGCTCCAGGGCCGTGGTGCCACCACCAACCGGAGCACATTGGCATGCTGCCTGCCAGCAGAGCTGTGAGTGCCCATGGGCACCAGCAACACAGAGTCCGGGATGGGGCCTGAGGTCCTCACCAATGGCATCCTGGGTGAGCTCCCATCCCCGTCCCCACATGGGACACAGCAGTTGTGGCTCGGCCCCAGCTGCCGCTGGTCACTCCTCTCTCCAACCAAATCCCCACCGCAAGGCGAGGAAGCTGGTGAGCGGGTCCCGGTTCCCTCCGGCAGTACCTCAGGATGCGATGCAGTCATCGTTAATGCATCTGGACTCATTTATGGGGATGAGAAAATGTTTCCAGGTTTCCCACAAAGTCCCATTAAGATCCCAGGCCCACTCTATTTTTAGTGCCCTCATCAACAACGCCTTTCCCAGCCACCCCGGCGCTCCAGAGCCCCATGGGGTTGGCGGGGGCACCCTGGGCACACACCTGCCTGGCTCTGTGGGGAGCTGAGCTGCACTCAGACTGGGCAGCTGGAGGGTGCAAACCCTGGCCCTGCACTCCAAACCCAGCAGCTTTGCACCCATGGGTGTACCCTGGGAGTGGGGGTGCCCCAGCCTGGCATTTGCCTGGGAGCACAGAAAGAAAGAAACATGGTGGGAAGCAACAGAAAAAGGCACCCCAGGTCACAGCGTCAGCGGAGGCTGCAGGACCCCAGTCACCACGGAGGATGGAGAGCGGCTGGGTCTGAGCATCGCTGCAGGTGTAGGGTCACACCCTGTAGCACCGGATTGTCACCTGGCGATGGCCAGTGGCTGTCCCAGCCAACCCATCCATCAGCAACCCCCAGCGCCCTGGCAGCGTCTTCTCCCAGGCAGCGGATGCCCACAGGGCTCTCGGTGCAGCTGGCAAGGGCGCCAGGATCCTGCCCTCGGCGCTGCGCCCTCCCGGGCTATCTATAGCCATGACCTCAGCGGGAACCGGGGCAGGACCCGGCCGCGCATCGTCCCTTCTTGGCAGGGCCACCGCCTCAGCCCCCACCCGGCACAGAACTGCCGCCAAGCCGAGGCTTTTATCCCGTAAATTCGCTAATCCGGCGGGATTCGATGTCAGGGGCTGCCCACGGGAGGCTCACAAAGGCCGTTTCCAGGGGTGCCCAGCCAAGCGATGGAGAACGCAAGCCGGGAAGGGCAGACGGCGGTGCTGGGTGTCACCGCGTTAGGTGGCAGGCTCTGACCCCGGGGGCTGGACGGGAGGGAATGTGTGTGACCCGGCTGCGAAGAGGTCGACCAGGGGACGTCCTTGCGTAGGCAGGGGTGACATGAGGACACCCCGCAGCTGCGCCCCGCAGGAGTCGGGGTCATAGCCTCCCGCAGAGCCGGGGGTCGTGGGGAGGACCTGCCCATTCTGCGCCGGCTGCCCCGGGGGAAGCGGGAAAGGGGTGGCCCAGAGGAGGGGAATTTCCCCAGCTTTTTTCTCCAACAAACTTCTTGGCTTGTGCAATTAGAGAAATTTGTTTAACAAACTCCCGGGGGAGCGGAGCGGGAAGGTGGGGTGGCGCGCGGCCAGGGCGCTGCTCACACAGGCCCGCTCCCTCCCCGCCTGCGCCTTTGATCAGCAGCGCACTGCGCAGGGGGACGGGAGCCCTTCCCTGCGGCCGGGGCCGCGATGTGCCACGGAAATGCCCCGGACCCTGCGGACACGCTGCCCGCGGCAACCCTTTGCCACGTGTCCCCTCAGCTGCTGCTTCGCAGCCCCCTCCGCTCATCACCCCCACTGCCATCTCCCTCGGGCTCGCAGGGGTGGCACGACCCTGGCACCCTGCCACGCTCAGCCTCCAACCTCGCGGCCGCAGGTGCGCACACGTGTGCGCCCCGCTGTGCCCGCGCCCAGCGCAGGCTCCCGGCGCGCACCCGCCCGCTCGCTCCCGCTCTCTTTCTCATGCGATGCCATTTCCATCAAAAACTCTTTACTCGGCACTTTTCCCCTCATTGGTATTCACGCCGCGCTCTCGCTGTCCTGGCGCACAGGTTACTAAAGGAGATTTTGCGGCGCAGCGTGGCGGGGGTCACATTTCAGTCTGCGCCGTCTCGCTTTCCCAAATCGCTGGGCAGCAGCCAGGGACGGCGGGAGGGGGTGCAGGATTCTGCACATCACAGCTCCCGCCAGGCAACCGTGGGACCAAACGGCCTCGTCGCCTGTGGCAGCGGGGCGAGGCGGGCTGGCGGCGGCGGCTCTGCAGCACACAGTGATGGGTGGCTCCCTGGGGACAGCCAGCAGGTCACCTCGCCGTCCTCCCGGCAGCCCCACGTGCTTGTGCAATGTGGGAGCACCTGGAAAAGGGGGTCTGAGCGGAGAGAGGGGCACACACTTGGCGTTGCCACCACTCGCCGGCACCCAGATGAACCCTGGGAGACATCCACCGTGGGACTGTACCCCAAGAATGACATCCTGGGGTGTGGAGGGAGCAGTGGTGCCTCTCTTTTTCAGGGCTGGTTTGGGGAAAGGGGAAATGTCTGGGTGGAAAATCAACATTTCTCTCTCATGGGCTTTTTTTTTTCTTTCCTTTGAAAGTAAAAATATTTCTTGGTTTTTCGTGATCAGAAACATGTTGGGGGTTTTTTTGGACAACAGCCGGTCAAATACCATTTCCCCGTGAAGGGAATGCAGGGGCCCTTTGAAAGGAGAGCAAAAACCTTCTTAAAAAACAAAATAAAACCCCCAGTTTAAAAAAAATCCACCCAGCTATGGACTTGAATAAGCTTCCAGGGAAGAAGGGTCAGCAGGAGGGCCGGATCCCGGCGTTCCCGTGCCAGGCAGTGCTGCTGAAGTGGTGGTGGTGGTGGGGAGGGCAATGTCCACGGCAGGCAGCCCAAAGCCCAGACCTGGGGATTTTGCCCAAAACGCTGCCCAGCACTGGCTGCCGGCCGGGGAAGGAGGATTAATGCGCTTTTAGAGCAGTGGTGAGTTAACCGAGAAATCAATCCTTGGCAGTGGCTGGCCCCAGGTCCCCCAGCGCGTGAGCGCTGCCGCACCTGAGCCACGGGATCCTTTCCCAGCTCCTCTCCAGGACTTGGGAAGCTCCGGGTCTTGGCGGCCGGTGCAGGGCGCTGGGTCCTGGCCAAGCTGGCACAGAGCGCCCGGCCGCGGGGGATGCCTGCCCAGGGCCAACGTGACGGACGGCGAGCTCAGCCGCCTGCCCGGGTGCGAGCCAGGCCCCGGGATGCCCGGGGGTACCCTGTGCATCCCCTCCCTGCAGCTGGCACGTCCCAGGGGTCTACATACCCCACCTCGAGGGAGAGATCTCAGAGTGTCTGGCTGCCAGGGTAGGGAGGGAGGCTGAGCTCAGGCTTTTGCCTGCACCAATTTGTTGCATCCAAAAGCATCTTAGTACCGAAAATCCATGAGGTTTTGGCACTGGGCGCACCTGGCCTGCCATGAAGCTTTGCCCCACTCAGACTTAGCCCCACCAGCAGCCCTCAGCCATGCCATGTGGATGTCACCAGTGATGCCACATGATTCTGGCAGGGCTTGGCACCCACTGATGCCCTGGCTGCTCCCATCGCCTTCGCCACCCTGCCTCGACCTGCCCGGCACACCCCAAGGTGCTGTGGGAGAAATCCTCTCCTCATGGGCCCCTAAGGAGCACATCCCCGCCACCCCAGGGCCCTGCCTGCACTTCCCAGCTTGGGTGCAAGGACCGCTGGGGACAGCAGCCTCCCCCAGCCCCCTCCCACGGGCAGCCAGCCCCCTCGGAGATGCTCTGTGCTGGCACTGCCATCTCTGTGCCGAGGAGCCACAGCACGGCTGGGGGTGGCAGGCAGTATGCCAGCTTCACAGGGGGGGATTTTACCTCCCCAACAACTCTCCTTCTTCCCATCCAGTGAGGGACTTTGGGGATGCTCCCCACCACCGTCCCCATCCCCATCCTGCCACCAAGGGCTTGGCTTGTGGCTAGAACAGGTGCAGGCACAACGGCAGTGATGGGAGGAAAACGGGCACCCCTTGGGCATGTCCAGGGGCCAGCACAGGGATGGCTGGCACAGGCACCATCGGGCAAGGAAGGTGGGTGAGCAGACAGGGCAAGCCGTCCCTATTCCTGGGGCTATTCCCAGAGAGCTCTGCCTGGCAGGGACCTGCCTCCAACCACCTCCAAAGACGAGACACACTGACCCTCCCTTTCCCCATGAGTACCAAATCCCTACTCAGGCCCTTGTGCACAGCCCGGGGTCAGGACAGATCCCTTGGTGCCACCGTGGCAGGTCTGCCCCAGGCCCTTGAGCTCCCATTCCAGGGCTGCCCAGGGCTCCCTGGGGAGCCGCCTCTCTCTCTCTTTGCTGTGCCCTGATAAGGGCTAGCTGGGCCAGCCCCTGCCATGGTTCCTCTGCCCAGCGAGCCTTGCCACGCCAGCACTGCCTTGGCCACACCGTCCGCGCCACAGCCACCTCTGCAAGGGGGGAACACCGCCACGTCCAAACAGGATCAGGGTATGGCTCCTAGCATCCATGCCCAGTCCTGCCAGGCTCAGGGGAATAGAAAAGGGAGCTATTCCCAATTGCTCCAAGAGCTCCGGGCAGGGCTCTGGGCTCTGGCAGCTGGGCTTTGTTCAGCAGTCTGTAAAGGCGTGCGCACACCCGCAGCGCTGGGCACGCGCTGGGATCGCTCCCTGCCCCGGAACAGAGGGAACTGTGGGCATGAGGGACCTGAACCACAGTCAGGGAGGGAACCGTGGGCAGGGCGAAGCTGCCCAGAGAAGGGAGAAATCGGCAGGTACCTGGAAAAAGAGCGGCTGATTTACTGCACGAGGCCCCAGACAAGTTCAAGGTGATGAGGGGGAGAGCAGCACAGCGTGAGCGCCAGCCAGCAGCCCCTCACGCAGCTGGCTTTATCTCGTCCCTCCCCGTATGCCCGTTCTGGCCCTCCGACCCAGCATCAGAAACCTCCCTGAAAACAGGATCTGTTTTTCCCGGGTGAGGATTCAGGATGGGATTGGGCAGGAGCAGCGGGGCAGGGCTCGCCAGGGCAGGCGGGCACGGCGGGCGCCGCGGGGAAAGCGACGATCTCCCGAAAGTTGCATTTAAAGAACAGCCTCATTGTTTTTCCCAAACAATACTCAGCAGATGGGAGAATTGAAAGTGTGTTGCAACCTTCCCTCTCTTCCCCCGCCATGCCCGGCTTGCTGCTCCCATCCTTTGGCAGCCGATCTGAGCTCCCGGCTGGAAACCAGTTATCCGGAGCTACTGGTGGAGGGGGTGAGCACCGGTGCTGAAAAGCCCTGGCGCTTGTGGGAAGGGGGCTTGCCAAAGGATGCCCCACGGGATGTGCCCAGCAGGCAGCTCCCCGCTCCAGCCACATGCCTGCAGCAGTGGTGGCAGCCTAGGGATGTGTGGAGCCCAGCCGTGGCCGGGGAGAGGTGGGATCCCCTCGGATGCCTGGAGATGCGGCTGTGATGGTGCCACGTGGCTGCAATGCTTCTGGCAGCCCAGCTCCACCCCCCAGGCCCGGAGTTGTGCCCGTTTGCTGGTACCAAGGTTTGTGCCAGGCCAGCTTAGCCAGGCGCTCCCCGACACCCCTTTGATCCCGAGCCACTGACTGTGGCACACACGGGGGTCCGTGCCTGGCCACTGGCTCTTGGTCAGGCAGTGTGGGTGCATCACCGCTGCCATCCCAGAATCAGCTCTGCACCCCTGGCATGGAGCCTGGCAGAGGGAGGAGGGTCTCTGACCAGACCCTGCTGGGATGCCCGGCTTCCGACACTGCGGTAGCTTTGGAGGATGGCGCCCATCTCACTCCATTCTCATCCTGCAGGAACCAGGGTGGGGAGCTGAGGGTGTGCTGGGGGCACTGCCAGGTACCAGGCACGAGCCAGAGGTGTAGGAGCATCACCAGTCATAAAATCTGCAATATTCCCCCACAAGAAATATCCCAAATATCCTCTACTGAGGATCCGGGAGCCAAGGATAACTGTAACCGCTTTGGAAATCCCTTCGGCTTCCCGGGAGCAGCTCCCAGGGGACACATGTGCAGGTCCCTGGCAGGTGCTCAGCTCCAGGGTTATTTTGGAGCCTGGGCAGCTGGACACCCCCGGCCCCCGCCCCGCTTCCCCGTGGGCAGGGTGAGGCCTCGTGCGTGGCGGCGGTTCCGGTGCTGCTTCCCTGCTAATCTCGGCAGCTCCCTCTTGGCTTCCCGGCCTGGCCCCGAGGGGGGACAGAGGTGAGCTGCGGAAGCGGGAGGAAGTCCCCAAGCAGGGACACAGAGCTGGGAGGGCACAGAGCCACCCTCTAGCCTGACGGGAGATACGGCCGAGGCCGTGGCCAGGAGCGTGTCCCGGGCTATCAGCCCTTTGCCAGAGCTATTCTGGTGCTGCTGGGCTCCCCTGCTCGGGCTCGTTCCGGCCGGGAAGGGCGCCTGCCCGCCTGCGGGGTCCCGCGGTGCCAGGGCCGTGCCGGGCTCCAGGGGCTGGCGGTGCTGCTGGTGGGGAGATGCGCAAAGGCCAAGGCAGGGCGGCTCCCGCGCACGTTCCAATGTATCCACATCACCATCCGCAGCTCCCGAGCCCGGGCGAGCCTGCCCGCCGCGCGGGTGGGATGGGAACGGGAACGGGAACGACTGGGCTGGAGCTGGGGACGAGGGCTGGTCCCACCCGAGCCGGGCTCGATCGGAGCTGAGCCTGTGTCGGGCTGAGGGGGAGAGCACCAGAGCCTTTCCCGTGCCCGGGCAGTGGGGCAGAGGATTCGTGGAGGAAAAACCAGCTCCCCTCCGTCGGCCAGGAGCAGAGCTGGGAACAGCGCGGGTTTGTGAGGAGAAAGGCTCCTGCCAGCCCCGGCCAGGCCAGCGACCACACGGCTTCCCACACCACACGAGCACTGTGAGCTGGCAACGACAGGCGCTGCCAACCCAGCACCAGCTGGAGACTCGGAGGGTTGGGAGGTGGTGGGACCCCTGGGAGGGATGGAGTCAGGGTGGGAAAGGCGGGATGGCAGGGAAAGGTGAAAATAGAAAGGAAAAAAATTAAAAAAAAAAAAAAAAGAAAAGAGATAAAAGCAAGCAAGGAAGCAAGCAAGAAAGAAAAAGAGCAAGGGAAAATTTAAAAAGAAAAAATAGAAGGTAAAAAAAGAAAAAGTAAAAATATAAAATAGAAAGAGAAAAAGAAAGAAAAAGAACTAAAAAAAAAAAAAAGAAGAAGAAAAGAAAAAGGAAGAAAGAGAAGTAAATAAGCCAGATTGAGGTGTGACCCTTGCCAAGTCAACCACACAACAGGGAGCACCACCTCAGGGTCATCTGAGCAGCCCTGGCACTGCCCACCCTGGCCGTGTCCTCACCAGCCTCACGCTGCTGCCGGGGCGAGCCGGGGCCGGACCCCGCACTGCCCCCGCACCTCAGCAGGCCACGAGGGGACCCCACGGACCCCCACGGACCCCCGTGGGCAGCGCAGCCCGAGCCCCGAGGCAGAGGCAGCCCCGTGCCGAGGGAGGGGGGCTGGCAGGGGCAGGGGGTCCTGCAGCAGCCCCCCTCCCCTCCCCCCCCCCCCCCCCCCCCCCCCCCCAGAGCAGAGACCGGGGGGCGCAGCACGAGGCCGGGCCCGGAGCGGGCAGCGGCTGCCAGCAGGGAACAGGTTACGAGGCAGAGAAAGCTGCCTGCTCCATAATTAAATAAATATCAGCGATCAATAAGCACAAAGCAAAGGCAGAGCCGCAGTGGTCGTGCTGTGGGCAGGGGGGGGGTTCCTGGGTGTCCCCCCCGCAGCCATCCCCGCTCTTGGGGGGTTGCAGGAACGCCCCGCTCGCCTGCACCGCGGGCCCAGCACAGCCGCCCTGCCGCGTGCCACCGGACCACGGCGTGGCCTGGGGTGACATCAGTGTCCCCACGCACGGCTGGGAGCTGCCCCTCGTCACCCCGACAGCCTGACGGGGGCTGGCATCGCCCCTCGCCTGGCACACCGCGGGGGTGCCCCCACATCCTGCCGTGCACGGCCCCCCGCCCTCTCGCCCGCTGGCGCAGCGTGGCACGGCCGGGCGCGCATTGTCCCAAAGTCGGAGGATTCTGAACAAAATGCCCGTGCCCACCCACCCCTTGCACCCCACCATGTGCAGCCAGGCTGGGGGGAGGGAAGGAAAAAGTTTCACGCTACGCAAGAGGCGGCACGGCCGAGCCCGAGCCTGCAGCGCCGATCCCCCCGGGCTCCCCGAGCCCACCGGGGAGCCCCCGCACCCCACGGAACCCCCCCTCACCCCCAGAGCCGGCGGCTTCCCCGCACCACCCACCTCTGGGCGCAGCGACCAAAAAATAAAACCCAAACCACAACGCAATCTTCCAACCCCCCCACGCCCCAAGTGAAAGTGAAGGCTGAAAAAACCCAAAAAGCACCAGAAACACCATAAAAAAAACCCTGCAAAAGGCGAGGGAGGGGGACAGGAGGGGAACGCGGCTCCTCTGAGCAGCCCTGCACGGCCCCAAGCCGCCTTTCTCTGTTATGATTATTTTTAGGGAGGGAGGTGTTGCATTTTCTTGGGTTTTCTTTTTTTTTTTTTTTTTTTTTTTTTTTTTTTTTTTTTTTTTTTGTATTGCAAGTGCTAAAGTCTGTTGCGGAGAAAGGAGCAAATTGGGGGGAGGGGGACGCGGGGGGGGTCCCGGTTACCTGGGTCAGGCAGAGAGGAGACGAATACATCCCGAGCCGTGCTGGGAAAGTGCCTAATTGCAGGGCTGAGACTCGAGGCGTAAAAGTTACTGAGTCATTTCGGAGGCTGGAGCAGTCCGGGCGTTTTTTCTCTCTCTCTTCTCCGGAGCGGCTCTGCGGGGCCCGGGGGGGGGCAGCCGGGCACGGGGGGGCGGCCCCGCGGGAGGGGGGGCCGAGGAGGAAATAAAAAGATTCCAACTTCCACCCCCCCCGCCAAAAAAACTAAAAAAAAAAAAAAAAAGAAACCAAACCAAAACAAACCAACCCTTAAAAAAATTTAAAATAAAAAGTAAAATCCCCCCCACTTGGAAAAAAAAAGCGCTTTTTTGTTGTTGTTGTTTGTTTGGGGTTTTGGGGGGGCGGTTTAAAGAGGCAGGAGAGTCATCCTCGCCCCGGGGGGGGGGTCGGCGGTCCGCACCCAGCCTGCAGGCACGGGCGGCGGGGAAGTTAGAAGGGAAGCGGCTCCATCCGAGACCCAGGCAGCGGAGAGAGAGAGGAAAGAAAGAATGAGAAAATGAAAAAAAAAAAAAAAGACAAAAAAAAAAAAAAAAAGAGCGAGGAATGAAGTGACGTTATGAAAAAAGCCCATCCCAAAATATTACATCCCATTTAAAGATGTAGGAACCCCCTTTGGCTCGCAGGGCCGAGGCGCTGCGGGGCAGGGGGGGCGGGGGAGGGACGGGGCCCCCGCGGACGGCGAATCCCCCCTCGGCCCGGCGCGGCCAGCGCGAAGCGCGCCCGCCTTTGCTTGTTTTGGGGGCTTTATTTTTTAATTTTTTTTTTTTTTTAAACTAAACGGAGCCAATCCGGCGATGGGAGAGAAAAAACCCTGCAGATTCACGTGCAACTTCTGAGCAGCGGCCCCGGCGCGGGGGGGTGGTAGTGGTGTTACTCCCCGCACCCAGCCAAGATGCGGGGGGGCCGCCCCGCGCTGCCCCCGCCGCATCTCGCTCATCCCGCGGAGACGCTTATTCCCCCCCTCCGCGTTATTTAACCACCGGTAGCATCCCGGAGTCACAGGGGAAGAAAGCGCCAGGGGCAGCCCCGCGCCCCCCCCCCCACCCCCCCGCAGAAAGAGAGCGGGAGGTGAAAAAAGCGCAGCCTGCGCCCGGCAAACTCCAAACCGCAAGTTCTCGCTCCGCAACCCCCCGGCCCCGGCCGATCGCGGGCGCTAATGACGCTAATTAGAGAGCGCGCGGAGAGCGCCACGGGCGGAACACAAAGGGGATCCCCGGGCACCTCCCGGCCCGGGGGGGCCGCGCCCCGCTCCCTTCCCGCACCGGGGGTCGCCCGTCCCTTCAGGAACCTGACCCGCAACGCGGCGGCTCCCGGCGCGGGGCCGCGGCTCCAGCGCTGCTTCTTTCCCCCCCGCAAAGATAGGAAAACCGCTTTTTTTGGCCTTTTTTTTCCCCTCTGCGGGGACGAGCCCACGCAGCGCCTCTTCCCGCATAACTAATTTCCACTCCCAACTTCTGCCGACCCCCGCGGCCCATCCCCGTCCGGGGATGGCGTTCGCCCCGCACCCTCCTCCCGCAGGGGCATCCCCGTCCCCGCGGGATGCGGCGGCTCCGCGCAAACTTGGCCGGGCGGGCCCGGTGCCCGCATTCTCCCGGGGCGGCTCGGGCCGCGCCGCCGCGCTGCCCCTGTGGCCTGGCAGGAGGAGAAGCGGGCGAAGCCCTGAACAGCGGGGCCGGGGGGAATGTTTTTATTCTCAAATCGAGCACGGTGATTCCCTTCTCCCACCCCAGTACGGGCAGGGCGGCCTCGCGCAGCGCGGACTTCAGCGCGACCCTCCCGGGCGTCACTTCCAAGTTCAAGTCGGTGCGGCTGGCGGCCTCTCCGCCCCTTTTTTAGCGGCCATTTTCAGCTCCCTCCAGTCCTCCGCTGGCTGCGGAGGCTCCCCCCGCGGCGCGCCGCGACCTCCCCGCCGGGCGGCTCCCGCCGCCGCCTCCGCCCCCCGGTACCGCGGGGCGGGTGGGCAGGGGGAGGAGAGACGGCGGCAGCTTCCCCCCGCCCGCCCCCGCCGCCCCGCTCCCCCCTGCCCCGACACCGTATTAAACTCGCCCCGCCGCCCCCTCCCCGGCAGCAACTTTTGCTCGTGGGGGCACCCGCAAACACACGCACACGATGGGGTGAAGGGGAGAGGGGGAAGTAGAAGAGAAAACGAAAGTGTCATGGGACCTACCATCGCCAAGTGCAATTAACGGGCTCCAAGTTGCTGCGAAGCGCAAAGCAAAGAGGATGGATGGGCTGGTTTGGGATTTTGGTCTAAAACGTGTGTTTTCCACCGCGCCGAAGGAGGAGGAAAAAACCGCTGCCCCGCGAAAGAATTAAAAAATTAAAACCCCAATAATAATAATAATAATAACAATGATGGTAATTATAGTAAAAGTCCTCCGAGGCCAGCGGCACAGCACAGTGTCCCCCGCGGGCGGTCACCCTCGCTCCGGCTCCGTCGCGCTGCCGGAGGGTATGCTCCGGGCGGGGGGCCGGGCTGCGGGGCGGGGGGCGCGGGGCGGCGGTGACGGGCGGCGGGAGCGCGGAGCCCGCGCCCGGCCCGGCCTTGTGCGCTGCGGGGGTGGCGGGGCTGGGGGATGGCGAGGAGGGGTGCGATGGGTATTTTTGGAAGGCAAGCAAAAAAAAAAAAAATTTTTTTTCTAAAAATTAAAAAAAAAAAAATTAGAAAGAAATTAAAAATAAAGCCCGGGAGCGGGGCGGGCGGGCGGCGCCTACGGCAGAGCAGCGCGGGCATCCCCCCCGCGCCCCCCCGGCGCAGCCCCACTCCGGCCGGGCACGGCTCCTCCTCGCAGCCCGCAGCGCCCCGGCCCCATCGCCACCGCCCCCGCCTCCTCCTCCTCCTCTGCCTCCTCCCCTCGCCCGGGGCACCGGCGGCGTTGCGGCGGGGACGCTCCCGGTGCGGGGGCGGGGAGGGAGGAGGAGGAGGAGGGAGAGAAGGAGGAGGAGGAGGAAGGCTCCGGCCCCGCTCGCCCGGCAGCGCGACGGCGGCCCCCGGATGGTGCGGGTAGGTGGCGGGGGCTGCGGCGCGGCCCCCCCGGGGCCGGCTGGCTGCGGGGCCGCCCCTCCGGCCCTGCCCGGCGCGGGGGAGGCGGGGGGGGCGCGGCCCCGGTGCGGAGCTACCGCAGCGCGGGGAGGAGCCGCGGGCAGCGCTGGGCCCACCGCCCGCCCCCGCCCCGGGCATCCCTCGGGCACCCCCGGCCCCGCTCAACCCTGGCCGCCAGCTCCCAGCCCGGGCATTCCCCGGGCGCGGCCCCGGCTCCTCGCCGCGGAGACTCGCCCTCGCCCTCACCCCGGCACACGGACACCCCCCGTTCCATGGACACAGCTCTGCACCCCCGGTGCGGACACCCCCGCTCACTCCAGTTCCCGGGTGCGGACACCCCGTTGGTTCTCCCCCCCCCCCCCCGCCACCCCCACCCCCGAGTGCGGACACCTGCCCTGCTCGCCCTCCCTGCCACCCCCTGTCCCTGGGGGCAGCCACCTCCCGGCTGTGTCCCCTCCAGCCCTCTCGAGCATCCTCCATCCCCTCCAGGGCTCCTCACCCATAGCTGTCCCCCCACGCTCCCGTGTTCTGTTCCCTTCACCCCTTCCCCAGGAACACCCCCGGGCTCCCCCCGTCCCTCAAGGCCACAGACTGCTTTGCACCGGGGCTGGGCGGGTCGGGGGCTTTGTTGCCTCCCCAGTCCCGCTCAAAAGTTGGCAGCGACCTGGGCACTGGGCTTGATGCGGCTGTGGGGAAGGGCTTGTAGGGGGGAGTGCGATTCCCTCATTTCTATCGACCCCTTTTGTGTCTGGACCTGGATTTTTAACCCTTGTTATCGAGTAATCCTTTAATCTCTTAATCCTTTCAAATAACCATATTTTTCTATAGGAAGGCAACAAAAATTAGATATTTTTCCAGTTTGCTGAGGGCCGAATCGTGTGTCGTGTGCCTGGATTTTTCGGCACGCTTCGTAGTCCCGAACAAACAGGAACATAATCTCCATCTGCCTTGAGCTCAAATGGTTTCAGTGTGATAAATAATATGCTAAATAATTTATTGTATATTTTAAAAATAAAATTAAAGTAAACTACTCAGTCACTTCACTAGTTTTTATTCCATATTTTTTCCCCTTTTTTAAATAGATTTTTTTTTTTTAGGGGGGTACTCTGAGCCTGATCATTTTTACAATCTCAGCTCAAATTTAGCAGAGATTTTGGATACACGGGAGGTTTATTTTATCCATCTCCCATATCCCCTTTGCCTGCTAAACCCACCACATGCATACCAAGATACCGGACATTAATTTGTACATTCACAGGGTATTGTATTATATTACATAAATATATATAATATATATGCATATATTTACTGAGTTATTTGTCAAACACAAGTACGGCCATCGGCCTTATGGAAATGAGATCTAATTTTATTCCAGCTGTCTATAAAAAAAAAAAAGAAAAAATTCTTTAAATTTAAAACCTCTCGAACTTCTTTCACGTTGTTTTTTGGTTTTTTTTTTTTAATCACCATCTGCTCCCCCCCAAAAAAGCCACTTCCCTGTTTTAAAGCTTAAAAAAAAAAAAAAAAGGCTGAAATGAGCAGTTCCCTCGCCTCGTCCCAGCTCCAGAAGCCTCGAGGAATGTAAACTCGGCGGTAACTCCGCTCGCCGAGCACAGTTTGCATTTCTGCCCGGCTCTGAGTGCGATACGGCGCAAAAATAAACCCTGGGAAGAATTTGCCAATTTTTAACCGCCTCCAAGGCCGCCGTGGTGCCCACTGGCAGCTCCCTCTCCCTGCCAGGGTTTTATTTTTCTCCAGTGATTCCTTCCCTCTCCTGGCCCGGCATGTTTGGGGGGACGTGGATATTTGGGCTCGGGCCGTGGGAGATTGCGGGGCTGTGCCAGGCTGGCAGTGCCAGGGTGGGCGAGGAGGGAGAGAAAGAGAGGGCTGGGATTTTATTTTCCCTTCTGTGGGGCCCTGGGGTGCAGGGTGATGGGGAAGGGGTTATTTATTTCTTCATGATAAAGAAGGTATTATTTATAATAAATATTTATATTTATTTATTATAAATAAACAACTGCCGTGGTTATTTATTTTTGTAATGCTGTTAAAAGTATTTCCTGGGTGATTCAAAGCTGGGGCTGAAGAGCTGCTGGCCTTGGTTTTGAGACATACCTGTGGGGTTCCAGTGGCCCAGGGGCACACCTTGTGTCGCCCCAAATTCATCCTGCAGTCTGTCCCCCCAGAACGATCCCATTTCTCCTCTGGCAGTGGGGACTCATCCTGCAGGAGCCATAACAGCCCTGGCCGAGGGTGGAAATAATTTCAGTGCAGTGAGTGGCACCTGTCCCCTGGCACTGGTAGGGCCTGAGGCAGAGCAAAGGGCACCCCAAAAGCTGACCCCTGATCCAGGGGGGTGCTGCAGGATTTGGGGTGCTGCAGGATTTGGGGTGCTGTGGGCTGTGCTGCCCATGGGGCTTGGGAGCTGCCAGATCCTGCGGAGACCGTCCCCACTCCCTCTGCTCCCTTCAGCTCCTCAGCCTGAACCCCAATTCCTGGTGTAACCCCCCAGGCAGAAAAACACTAAAAATACAAAAATCCTAATTGTTTGTGTGTTTCCAGGCTGCCTGTAAACAGTGTTTTGAGGATGGGGATGGAATCCAAACCCAATTGAATTTTCCCGTGCAGGCCATCCCTGCTGCCTCGAATAAAACAAAAAGAGTGGGGTAGATTTGGGGAGCAGTTCTGTTCCTCCATGTGCTTTTTCGTGAGGATTAAAGCCTGGAGGTGGAAGCTGAGTTACCCTGATTCCAGGGAGTGGCTGGATCAGGCCCTTTGTTCATTCCATGGTTTTTTATCCCAGCCTTTTTCTGAGCTCACGACCCCCCGTCTATAAAACCAGTGCTTGGAACAAGTGGAAATTTGTGGGGCCCCCCCTCAAAGCTGGATTTTATTTCTAAAGGGCATTTCATGGTTGATTTGTGCTGCTAAGACACCTCGATGCCAACTTTTGGGCTCAGCTAAAGGGGGTGCAGATACCCATGGAGCAGCACAGGGCTGGATGCCCCCCCATTGCCACGGGAAACATCCCCCAGCCTCATTAACCCTTTGTTGGGGCTCATTTTTAGCATTTTTACAGGGTTTTTTGCAAGGTCCCATTCTGCTGGGTGCAACAGCATGGCCGAGCCACGTCCCTCTCTGGAAAGAGGGAGAGAAAGGGAAATAATCTATGTTGGGATAGTTTTGTTGCTGCCTTTCTTTGCTTTTAAAATAACTTTTAAGGAGAATATTCTGGTTTTGACCAGAATTTATTTACTTTATTCCTGCATATGGCTCTTGGCCTGGATCCCAAACAGGCAGAGGTCTGGCCTGGCTCGATTCAAAGCCAAAACGTGCAATGAAAAGAGATTTTTTTTTTTTTCCCTTTTCTCTTTCTTTCTAAAGCAGGTTTTTAACTAGTGAAATTGTTGCTGAGAAGGGGGGGATTTCAGTTTAAAAATTGTTAGCAGATTTCAGGGAATTATTCTGCAGGAATTTCAAGGGGTTTTAGGATTTTTGCTGTGGCTTTCTATTGGGTTTTTTTGCTGCAAGTTAGACGTAAAAAAAATAATATGAATCCCCAATTTTCCCCCCCACTCTGTATTTTTTTCTATTGGCTCAAACATCACCTTTTCCCCCTGGATTTGTTGGAACCAGCCCTCAAAGAGCTCGTGTAGCCCTTTCCCTGCTCTCACACAGTGTGGCACGGGAACCGTAACCTCACCAGAGCAAAGCTTCCCCAAAATGACCCTAAAACTTGGTTTTACATCAAAAAGGGGCTTTAGGGGGTTTGCCAAATAGCTTCAAACACTACCAGGGGCCCATGGTGCTGCTGCCCTCCATGTGCTGGGGGCTTGGGCCAGGACTTTTGCAGCCACATGTGGATGGAGGCACCAGGAATTCTTGCAAACACCAAAATTTCACTAGTTAAAAAAAGTTCCCAACAACAACCAAACCCCAAATGCAAAATGCAACCAGGAAATGTTTCCTCACTAGTTTTTTTTTTTGGGTTTTTTTTTTTTTGGTTTTGTTTTTTTTTTGGTTTTTTGTCCACAAAAAAAACCATAAATCAAATCTGGCCACGCTCCCAGGGCTGGTTTGTTGTGTTGGTGTTGGGGAATTTGGGGAAATTTCCGTAGTGGTAGGAATGGGGAGGAATATGGCCCTGACTCTTTGTCTGGAGGAGTGAATCCCAGTTTGGTTTTTGTCTCCTCCTGCAGACATATCTGGCAGAGGGGGGTCCTGCCACTGTCCTCATGTCACGGTCACACTGCCATGGCAGCCCCTCAGCCCCTGCAGCTCAGTTTAGGGAGCGGGAGCACCCCAGTGCCACGACTCCGGTGACATCCTCAGCAAAGGGATGTGGTTCTGCGCCACCACACCGAGCCCAGCTGCGCCCCAGTGCCAGGGGGACTCCCCAAAATGTTTGTGTGCCTAGGGGAGCGGCACCCAGGGGTGAGGGAAGGACAAAAATCCCCCCAAATATGGCTTTGCTGGAGGGGAGGGCAGAGGAGCAGGGAAGCTTCAGGAGCTGAAAGTGAAAGTGGCGGGCAGTGGGTGCGGCGAGCACAGCGAGTGTTTTGGGGACCCAGCTGGCACCCTGTCCCCTGGGGGGTTCAGTCCCCAGGAGCTGGGCCTGGCAAGGACAAAAGCAGCTGCTGGTGGTGTTTTGGAGCCCCAACAGAAGTGGGAAGGAATCCTGGGGGAATTTTAATCAGTTGCCAAAGCAAACAGAAGCGCGGGGAGGTAACAAGGTACCTCTCCCGCGCTGGATCCAGCACCTCCGGCTCAGCCCCCGCCCAGCCCCTTCCCACGGTGTGTGCCCGGTGCTCCAGGGCAATGCCAGGGCAAACACCCGGCAGCAGCCATGGCAAACCACCCTGGCCCATTGCAGCAGTTCCACAGCGGGGCCAGGTGTGGGCTCACACTCCAAGCACAGCCCTGGAGCCCAGAGCTGGCCTCGGACCCTCCAGCGGCCCTTAGATGAGGCCTTTGCTGTGGTAGGAAATGGTTTCTCTGAGGATTTTGTTTGCCAGAGGAGAAAACTGGGTTGGAATTTGCAAGAAGAAAGTTTGAGGGGAATGGCAAAGAATTATTATATTAGTTTTCCAGAAGGAGCTTCCAATTGTGCCAGCACACAGCGACATGTCCCGGAGTGACACAAACGGGGGCAATACCCAAAAGCGATATTAGATGAAGGGTCCCTTTCCCAGGAAAAGTTTGGCAACTCACAGACTCTGTTGCCAGCCTCTGTCTGCAACTAAACCAATTACTGCAGACAAATTGGCATGGACATTCGCCTCACTGAGCTCTCGGCTGCACAAAGGGCTCGCCTTCCCTCCTCGCCTTCCAGACGCACTTTCGCTCCTCAGTTTCCCTCCTTGCCTTCCCTCCCTGCTTTCCCTCCTTGCTTTCCCTCATTTTCCCTTGCTTTCCCTCCTTGCTTTCCCTCATTTTCTCTCCCTTTCCCCATTCCCTGACACGATTTTACGAGAGAGGAAAATTACTTGGATGCTGAGCGTACTGTAAGTAATAAGGGCTTTGAAAATAGGCTCCTAATTAAAAGTGATACCACTGCTCGTTTGTTTTTAAGCACATATTAAACTTTTTTCCCTTTCCTGCTGCATTCAAATGTTGGGGTTGCTGGCTTGGGTCTTTTTTTGTGAAAACTGGCTTTCCATGCCATGATTCTGGTTTGATTTGATTCCCCCCTTCTGCCCCCCCCCAGGGTCTGCTTCGAATTAACGAAAGCCAAATCCAAGGAGCTGGAAAGGGATATTATAGAATTTTCCATGTCCTTATTATTTTTTTTATTAGCGGGACCAGGCAGCTCGGCAGAGCAGGGAGTTTGTGACTGGGGGGGCTGCGTGAGGCACTGGTGGGGGGACAGCAGCCCCCACCTGCAGCTCAAGGACCTCAGCCCTGGGGGGCATGTGGCCCAAGTGTTTATTGCACAGGGCATTGAGCTGCACCAGGAGATGGGATGTTCTGTCTGAACACGGGGTTTGCAGGGTCACCCCCCCTGCAGCACCCCAGGCTGGTGGCAGGGAACCCCCAGAGCTGGCGTGGCACCCGCACTGTGGTGTCCTGGCATGCACCAGCCTGGGCATACGGAGCAGGCACCGAGAGTGCTGTAACCTGCTAGGGGCTCCCTGGGAGATGTGCTGGCACTCAGGGATGTGGGTGCTGCTGTCTGTGACAGTGCCCCAAGGCCGGGCATTGCCCGCAGGCAGGTGCCCAGCGGGCGGTGGGTACTGTGAGACCCCTGTGGGGTCAGTGCCAGGGCCAGGCACTCTCTGCAGGGTGGGAGGCCTTGGATAGCCCTGGGACGAGGGTACAGGGGCTGCTTCATGGTCCTGGTCCAGCCTTGGCTCACAAACCCCAAATTATTGCTGGGCCAGGGGCAGGGGGCATTAATGAGCTGCATGGGGAAAAACATCTCACCCTGCCCACCCCACCCCATGCCAGGGCGAGGGAGTTTGGTTTGGATTTGTTCCCCGCCTGTTTCACACTCGGGGCGCTCAGAGCAGGGCCTGGAGAGTTAACACCAGCCACGCCAGCTCTTGGCCGCCGGCACATGCTCTGCCCGGCCCTGAACCGCCGCCAGCTCCCGCTCCGGCAACAACAGCCCCCATTGTGTGCCAGGCGCCCTGCGCCAGCACCCAGCTGCCGCCCGGGCCCAGGGTGCAGCGCAGGGCCACAAGTGGACTTTGTATCCCTGCTTTGGGCTGCTGGGTGGTGCTTTGCTGCTTGCTTTTTTTTTTTTTTTTTTTTTTTTTTTTTTAATAGGAAGCGAGGAAAACAGGGCTTTCAGCTCCCGGCGTTTCGCCCAGCCGCTCTGCAGCGAGCCGGGAGGAAAATATTTTTTTAAAGACAATTACTTGGCTCTTTTTTCATTTTATTTTGCTTTCTTCTTTTTTTTTTTTTGCCTTTATTTTTCCTCCTTTTTATGCCTTTTTTTTAACTTTCTCCCTCTTTTTTTTTTTTTTTCACCTTTTCCCCCTTTTATTCCCCCAGCTTTTTTTGCCTTTTTTTTTTTTTTTTTCCTTATTTACTGCTTTTTTTCTGGTTTCTTGGGTCTCTCCCTACGGTGGCCCCGGGTGCATTGCCTCCGAGGGGCTGTGTTTACCCAAGTGGCACCATGTTTGTCACCGGGGCCGGCTTGCTCCGGTGTCTAAATATGTGGTGGAGGCACGTGACAGCGGGAGCAAACATCCTCTGCTGGCTGCCAGCGTCGGGGCTGTTCCTTCTCCCGTAGGATTGGGGCTGAAGCCTCCCAGCTGCTGCACCCAAACTCTGCCTCGGGGCTCAGCCCAACCCTTCAGCTCTTTTGGGGTGAAGAAGGGGATCTGTGCTTCCCACCCCAGGCTGCCTCGCGGGGCCCAAGGCAGGATCTGTCCCTGCTGTCCCATTCCCATGGGTGCAGAAGAAGCACCATGTCCCTCTGTGTTCCAAGTGGGGAAACTGAGGCACAGATCCTTACTTGCAGGGGCAAATCAGACTCGTGGGGGAAGATTTTCCTGCTGGATCCTGAATCTTTTAAAATCAACATTTTGGGGCCTTTTGGGTGAAGGCTGTTGTCGTAGCAGAGATAAGGGTTCTTGCACACCGCTCCAGCTCCCGTGGCACTTTGGACATGGGTGAGCTCTGTGCAAGGAGCATCCCTGGCTGAGCAGGGGGTGGTGGGAAAAGTGCCCAGCCCAGGCATGCAGGAGGGCACTTGGCAGCGCGGAGGCAGCAGGACCCACGCTGGCACTTCCCACCTGCCCAGCCATCCTGGCCGTGCTCCCAGAGTGGGGAGGAGGGGGAAGGCAGTGCCACAGGCCAGGAAGCCGAGCCAAATCTCAGCCCAGTGATAATGTTGAACATTGATTTCTGTATTCCCCTTCCTCCGGCCTGGCAGGACTGTGGGATGTGTGGAGCCAACAGCTCCTGCAGCCGGAGCCTCCATTGTGGGGCATCCTGCATCCGTGTGTGCCCTGCATCCCAGCCAGCTCTGAGGCCCAGACCTGCTGGGGGGAGCTTCAAGGCAGAAAGAGGCTCCAAACAAAGGGTATTTTGGAGGAATGGAGGCACCATTTCTGAATCCAGGCGGGTTTTGGCTGTGAGCAGGCCTTGCTGGGTGCTCTGCTGTGCCCAGCATGTGCCAGCCTGGTCCCAAATCCCAACCCTGCCCTGGGCACTGGATACCCCTGACACCCCAAACACCCCCAACACCTCCCAGACACCCCCATGCTGCACCTGTGTCTGACACTGAGGTGGGAGCAGGGCTGTGGGAGTGCAGTGCGATCCCTGGGCTCCAAAATGTCTCAGAAATGCCGGTTTCAGGTCACATTCCCAAATCCCTGCAGCCCCAGCCTCCTGCACAGAGCAGGAGTCTCTCCAGGCTGGTGCATCCCAGACCTGCCAAGGTTCTGGTGCAGGTGTCACCCTGCTCCTGGCCCATCCTTCCACCAGCCGTGGAGGGGTCACGGCAGCACTGGCACCTCAGAGCAGCCCCTGAGCACCATAAACCCAGCTCCAGCCTTGGAACTGGGAAGTCTGTCTCGAAACCAGTCTGACTAGAATAACTGGGAAGGCAACTGTGGTTTCTTTTCAGGAAAAAAGAGATCTCGAAAAAGAACTGAAACTGTTTTCATTTGGACAAAAATATTCCTAGACATTTTTCCACATTTTGCCAGCAAGAAAGAGCATTTGCTTTTCATTTTTCAATGGAAACCCAGAGAAATGTAATTGAAAATGATGTTTTCCCTGAGAAAGAAGAAAAAGGCAATTACTGTTAAAAATCCATTTTGGTAAAAACAAAGCAACTTGGTGAAAGAAAACCCTCCCCAAAGCAGGCCTGGCCTGTGCTGACACAGTTCCCCTTGAGCTCTCATCCTGCCGGGTGCCGCACGCTGGCTGCTGGTCACTCTGACTCCCTGGTGTCCGGAATGGCCGGGAGCTGGCAGTGGCCAGGAGCCAGCACTGGCCTGACAGTGGGAGTGGGACACAGCAGGACACCCTCACCACGTCCCACCACGTCCCCACAGCCCGCCTGCATTTTGGAGCGGGGTGTGAAGCACACATGAGACGACCTCAAACACTCAGTCCCATGGTGCTTTTTGGAATAGTGATAATTAAATTCAGACTTTTTTCCTTTCAAAATGCCCTGGAAAAATCCAATCACTTTGCAAATCAAAATAAGCATTTCCAATTAATCCTCTAACTTGAACCACATGGCTTTTAGGGAACGCGGTTGCACTCTGCTGAGACGCTATTTTTAAACGGTGACGGCTCCGGCGATGTTCCGAGCGTGCTGCAGACAGGCACGGCACGGCCCAAGCCGCCAGGGGCTGCCCAGGGAGCTCGGGGGCTTTTGTTCCCCTCGCTGTCCCCCCGGTGTGCAGGCGGTGCCCCCTGGCCAGCGCAAGGGCATGTGACAACTCTGGCTGCAGGGACACGGCTTGAGGCTCCCTGAGCTCAGCTTTGCTCCTCCAACGGTGGTGGCCACTGTGGCAGAGGGGACGGACAGCCACAACCTCCTGCTCCCTCCAGCCGAGGGCTCCCAGCAGCAGAACTTCCACATTCCTCCCCTGGCTGGGGGCTGAGGCTGCCCAAAGCCATCACAGGCTGCCTGGGCACCAGGGCAGTGCCAGGGACAAGGGTGGTTGGGGGGGTGAGGACAACGCCCATGTCACAGATGGAGCATGAGGACACTAAAGCGTCTTCCCAGACTCTCTCCTGGATTACTGCAGAGACTCTGGCAGTGGGGAAAAGACCCTCTTGCAAGGCCACTATGCCTGGCACCACTCCCAGTTGTGCCACTAGGAGGAACTGGTGTCATACTGAGTCACCTTCCCCTCTGACACCTCTTATGTCCCTGGGGACAGGAGCCTTGAGCCTGTGGCGGACAAAGGCACACAGGTGAGGGATGGGGTCAGCTCCTGCCTCCTGGTCCCTGTCCCTGCCCCACTCCAGCAGCGGCATTTCCAGGGCCCCTCCCTGGCGGTGCCAAGGCAGTGCTGAGCAGTGCCAGCTGCCACCCGCTGGGCCTGGGGGGTTATTTTTAGCCCTGGCTGGGGATTTGGGTGCTAAGCAGCCAGCACCTCACAAGCTGATTTGAGCACTAAGCTGAAAAGCTGGGGACGTGGCCAAGGCAGGCACGGATCCGACCCCGGCCCCCACCTGACCCCGGCTGGGGAAAGGGGAGCCGAGCCCTCTGGGAGGGGGTGATGGGCGAGCCTGAAGAGCTGTGGGCTGGTACCCCCATCCTGCTGCTGTGCCTGTCACCCCCCAGTGCCCAGGGGTGCCAGGGGCAGTGACACGGGGGGAATGGGGCTGTTGGAACCCCTCCAGGCCGTGGGGGCTGGCGGTGGGAAATGCCGCCGTGGGCTGGGCGAGGCGGGAGCAGGCCCCAGCCAAAGTCAACTCAGCCACCGACATTCCCAGGCTCCGTGTGCTGACGGACGCACCAGTGCCCGGGGCCAGGGCAAACGGGGTGCTATCCACACCCCCAAATCCTCCTCTTCCTCACACGTGTGCTCCTGCACGTGTTTTTCCTCTGGGACTGTTTTGGGAGCAGCCAGGAGCCTGCGGCATCCCCTTTCCTCAGAGGCTCAGGCTGTGGCTGGGCCAAGGTTGGGTTTGGCACTGCTTTGGGCACGGAGCCAACACCTGGAGCTGGAGCCATGGAGATGCTTGGGGCCCGGTTCATCCCACTGTGGGGATTCTGTGCAGCACCCACATCATCTCTGCAGGGAAAAATTAGGGTGTTGAGCTGCTCTGGGAGCTGTGGCAAAGGAGGGATGGCAGGGTGAGACACGGGAGTGCTGAGAGTGCCTTTGGCCTCAGCCCAAATCTCTCAGAAGAGAAGACTTTCTCCCAGAAAGACTTTCTCCCAGAAACCTAATCAGCTCCTGGTCACCTTCATCACCTCCTGCCCATTCCTTGTCCCGCATGCTGGTGTCATTCCCCTGGGGCTGTTCCCATGGGGACATCAGCACGGTGACATGCTGTGGGTGGCTCATCACAGCAGGTGAATGGCAGCAGGGCTGACCTCGGCCTGTCCACCCCCCCCCCCCCCGTCGCCCCTCACCAGCTCCAGGGTGGTGCCCGCTGCTTGCAGAGCCCGCAGCCTCCCTGCCATGCCAGCTGGCTGCCAGCCCCACCTGGCACCGGGGCCTGCCCGCTCCTGCCCGCACATGCCAGCGGCAGCGCCGGGCCCAGCCCCGGTGCTCAGCACCTGTGCCAAGGAGCACAGCCTGACCCTGACGGCACCGCGTCCGGCCCCGCACGTCACACTTGGCTCTCGCACCACGATGGGCTCGCTCCCCGCAGGGGGCTCGTGGCACCCGGCACCCGCCGTGCCTGGCATGGGAAGCATGGATCCAGCCGGCTCCGCTCCCCCTCCCGAGGGAGCCGCAGCATCTCCGGCTGCGCCCGGGCTGGTGGGTGTTTGGCAGACGGGCGTGGAGGCGGCTCTCGGCACTGTACCTGTGCCAAGAAGGCAGCTCCGAAATGCTGCTGGTGCCAGCAGGGCATGGCTGGACCCCAGCGGTGGCCCGGGGGAGCTGATGGGGGTGAAAATGGGGACCAGCCCCAGCCCTCCCCTGGTCCTGCCAGGCAGGGTTAGGGGGGTTCTGTGGGAGGAAGGAATCGGCGGCGTGCTGTGTCCGGCCCTGCCGTGTGGGCTTCCCAAGCTGCTCGCCGCTCATTTCAGAGCTTATTAAGAGCTGGGCTTTGTCAATAAGGAACCATATAAAGCACATTGTTGTCTCTTAGCAACCTTAACTAGTTTAAGAAGAATTTTGTTTGGTTTTTTAATTTTTTTTTAATATAGAAGAAATTCACCAGGAAACGGCTGCGCCAGCCGGGTTCATCCGGGAGCACCCGCTCTTCCCGCACGAGTCAGCGGCACAGCACAATGGCTTGGCCGCAGTTCTAGTCCCAGCTCCCGGCGAGCAGGGCCTGCTCCCAGTTACAGAATGGGAGCGCAGGGAGCACTGGGAGGCTGCTGGGGAAGGACACAGATCCAGAGATGGCGATGCTGGTGATGGGGACATCACCAGGCTCTGCCAGACCCCCTCTGGGCAGCCTGCAGGAAGGGGGGAGGGTGTGGAGTGACCCTGTACCTGGTTTGAGGACAGGAGGGCGCCCAGGCCATGCCCCATTATTCCCTGTGTCCCCAGCTCTGGCCCTGCACAGGAGCTGATGGGGTGCCATGGCCAAGGGCACCAGGCAAATGGTGGCAGAACCGCAGGTCCTCCACTCCTGCCAGACTGGGACCAGAATGGGTGGAGACAGGGCTCCTGCCTGCTTTGGACTGGGATAACTGCCTGCTTTGGACTGGGATAACTGGGCCCCAGCCTCTCACTCTGCGTGGTGCTGGAGCTGGTTAATGGCAAACGGCGCCTGGGAGCATTAACCCAGGCGGGGGGGGGTGGGAAGGGGGGTTACAAACAGGCGCTGAGGGTGAATCTGCAACCGCAGGAAGTCAGTTATTAATTTGAGGGAGACATTTTGCCCCTTGATTTACTGTCATCAGGCCTTTATGTAACGGCAGGGCAAGGGTGGGCAATGCTGTGGGGAGGGAGTGGACGAGGTGGGGTGCAGTCCAGCACCCCCCAGTGCCCCCTTCTGCTGCTTCCTGAGCCTCCCCATTTGAAAGGAGAAGAGGATCAGGGTGGGAGCCCACCAGCTCAGTGTGCCATTGTGTGCCAGGGGAACATGGGAGACCCTGAGAGAGTCCTGTGCCTTCCCCATGGGACTTCCTCCTCCCTGCCCCCCCAGTTCTCAGGCTGGGCCCTGGCAGGCTGTTGACATGGCTGGGGCCTCGTGTCCTCATGTCACCTCCTGGGTCGGGGGACAGGAGCTGGCAGAGCAGCTGCTGCCTGCGTGGTGCTAGCGTGCAAACACGGGGGTGTTTGTGCACGGATGCACTTGCACATGTGGATGGAGGTGCACATGTGACCACGTGGGCATGTGCACATGCCTGTGCGTGTGCAGATGTGTGTGCACACGGAGGTTTAGCACGCGTGTTCAGGTGTGTGTGTGTGTGCGCACACGTGCACCGCTGTCCTCTCAGCACACACCACCATGCACACACTGAGGAAAGGAACACGCATGCACGTGCGGTGAGGACAGGGGACACGCGGGGTGTGGGACCCCCAGCAGCCCTGTGGCAGCACTGAGTGCCAGGGGACACGGCAGCCCTGTGGCAGAGGCCGCGAGACGTGTCAGAAACCCAAGGCTCTGTGGCGGGGGGACACGTGGGGTTCCAGGGGACACAACAGCCCTTGGTGCCGGCTGGCGGGTGGCCCGGGCGGGAGAGGGATGGGGGATGCAACACTCCCCTGCCTTCAATTGGCTGAGCGATAAATAAATAAAAGGGAATTAAATAAATAGAGGCGAGTCGGTTTATATAATCGCTGGTACAGTTTGTCCTGAACCTCTGCACGGATTAGAGAGCTGGCACCGGCCGTGGGTCATTAGCAGCTGGGCTGAGCCCCCCCAGCGCGACTGCCCCGGCCCCGGCCCCGCCCGCGGCCCCCAGCCTTGCCCCCTATTTACCTATCAGGGTACTTTTTAACGAGAAACCTTGGGAAGGGCCGTGCATGTGTGTGCATGTGTGAGCTCTGCAAACGTGCACAGAAGGGCACAGGGCTGTGTGCGGGCACCTGCCTGTGCCCAGGTGTGCCCGAGCAGGTTGGTGTGTGTGCAAGGAGCTGTGTGTGTGTGTGTGTGTGTCTGTGTGTGTGTCTGTGTGTCTGTGGCGGAGGGGGTGCACAGGAGTGTGTGCATGCACATGTATTTTCAGGTTTGTGTGCATGGGGGCCAGCACACACGTGTGCCTCAGCACGTGGTGTGCATGTGCAGACGTATGTGTGTGTGGGCACCTCACACCTCTGTGTACAAGCATGTATGGTTTTTCCCCCTCTGCTCAGGAAAGCACCTTTCTCCCACAGCTCCAGTTTCTTCCTGGGTGCTGGAGTGTTCCTACAAAACCTTTCGATTTCTTTCCTTCCTTTTGGAGCAGCACCTGGGAGGTGCGTTTGTTGGGCTGTGTGGGGAGCCCCCTCAAAAAGCGTGGCACCCAGGGCAGGAGGCATCAGTGTGTGCCCCAGGACACACTGGGTGCCAGCTGGCCAGGGTGCCCATTTCCCCCCGCCCCTCCCCAAACACCCCCACAGGCCCCCCGGGCCCACCGTCACCCATACGCCTCGACTCCCCTCCTCAGCTGCCCCAAATTCTCCGCGTGGCCACGGCCGGGGATGGCCAGCGGGAACCCCTGATGTCCCGGGGCTCATCCCGAACTGTCCCCACAATGCCCCGCGGGGCGCCCCGAGTCCCGCGCTGCCGCCCGGTGCCGGGGCTGAGTGTGCCTGTGACGTGTCTGTGCCCGTGCCCGTGTCTGCGCTGCTGCCGGTGCCGGTGTCCGTTCCACTGTCCGTACCCGTTCCCTTGCCAGTGCCCGTTCCGTGCCGGTGCCCGTGTCCGTGCCCGTGCTGGTGCCGGTGCCCGTTCCCGTGCCCATTCCCAAGTCCGTGTCCGTGCCGGTGCCGGTGCAGATGCCAGGGGCCGTTCCCATGCCCGTGCTTGTTCCCTGTGCCCGTTGCCCGTGGCCCGTGCCCCTTGCCGTGCGCGCTCTTCTGCTGCCATCTAGTGCCCCCGCACGGCGAGTCCTAGCAGGGCGCTCAGCGCCTGTGGCCCCCCCGCCTGGACAGTGCCTCGGTTCAGTCGGCCGCGGAGAAGCCACCTGTACCTTTGGGGACACCTTGGTGCCCTCTCTGGAGGGTGCCGGGGGGCTGGGCCCCATGGCTTTGGAGCCTGAGGTGGTGGCGGGTCCTTGGCTCTGGGGGACGGGGAGCAGCAATTCCCCCTGGAAACCGGGAGAAAGCCAGCAGAAGCTCGGTGCCGGGGAAGGGCTCAGTAGCACGGGTTGCTGCAATGGCACTTAGATGTCCCGCCACACCCTTCCCCGCAGCCACCCCCATCTCACCGGTCATAGGCGGTGCTGGAGGAGTGCAAGATCCTGGTTTTACCCACCACTGACCATCCTGGTGCTCTTTATCCCTGAAGGAACCGTGCCATGGAGGGGCCATGGGTGGCACCAAGCCCAGGCAGCACCAGCCACCCCGCTGCCACTGGGTGGGTGGGTGGCCGACCCGCGGATGCCACCCCAGCCGTCCCCGACAGAGCCATTCAGTGCAGGATGATGGAGAGCAGCTCTCTTGCCTCTCTCCTGCCTCTCCCCAGCCCCCTGAGATGGATGGGTGCCTCGCCCTGCGCTCGATATCTGCTGACTCAGGGGCTCGTGTGGCTGCGCTGGCGGATCGAGCTCCGCATGGCTGCCGGGGTCGGCAGTGAATCCTGAGCCAGCCGAGCCCGCGGAGCTGCTGTGCGGCTGCTGGCCCTTCCCAGCGACAGGGGCTGATCGATGGGGTGTCAGCAGAGATTCAGGCTCCTTGGGGCTTTGCTCAGGGATGTCTCGGCAGGAGATGCCGCAGAGGTATTTTTAGCCACGTAATTCATAGCTACCTCCAGCCTGATTAATTTTTTTCTCCCTTGGTCAATCCATCACACACTCTGCCCCAGCGGATGGATGCGTGCCGGGAGCTGGGCGTGCTGGAGGGGCTGAGGCAAAACCTGGACACTGGGTCCATTTCAGAAAGCTTCATTTCATTCCGTTTGCAATGGAGTAAAATAAAACACCTGTATGAGGGACCCCAAATGCTGAGAAAACCCCTGCCTCAAGTGCCCCCAGCAGGCCAGGGTGGGTGCAACTGTGAACACCCGCGAGGCAAAATTGGTTCTGGGACTGTGTGCTGACCTGGACCAGCTCCTGGGATTCTCCAGCCTTTCCCAGGACACTTCCCCAGCCATAGATGCCAAAATGGGAGCCAGGGAGGGGCTGCAGCATCCCACATCTGTTGTCTCTGGTGAAAGCATTTCCACTTAGGCCTGATTCAGCAAAACCGTGTTTTCTCAATTGCTGCGGCACCCAGGATGAGGACACACAGTCCTGCGTGCTGCCCGTATCTCCCAGGGATGCAGGCACAGAGGGTGGATAAGACAGCTGATGTACTTTTCCTCTCATTGGGAAATGTGAGCTTAGGGAGCTCAGAGGACAGCTCTGATTTGGGCTTTAGGCTCCCGTTTGCGCTTGCACCCACGCCCTTTCCGCACCCTCATAAACTCTGTGAGTGCCACAGCTCCAGCTGCCCGGGTGGGACCCAGCAGTTGTGGGCGCAGCGCAGGGCATGCAGCAGTGGGGTCACTCTGACACCCCATGGTAGCCCTGGGCTGCTGCCAGTGCCTCTTCCGGCCAGCCGAGCGTCACCCCCGCCCCCGTGTCCTGGCGCGCCCCAGCGTCCCTGCTCAGCGCGGGGGCCGCCTCAAAGGAACGATTTTCTTGCTCTGAAGCCCCGGCTCTGTTCGGCGTCAGGCAGGGCAGTGGGATGCTGGGGCAGCGTGGGTGCTCCTGAGGGAAGGGGCACCGTGCTCCCGCTGGGCATGGGAGCTGCCAGTGCCCCCCACCTCCAGCCCTTTGATTCTGGCCCAGCCTTTTGCCCTGGAAACTGCAGCTGCCCACGGTAGGGTTGTGCAGGGCAGGATCTGATCTCCTCTCCCTGTGCTCTGTGCCTGAGCCACAGCAGAGGTGGCATGATGCCAGGCACCATCCCTGCATGAGGAGGGGACACCCCAATGTCCCCAGGGCTTGGCTCTGACTGGGTTTTTTGGGGTTCCTGCAAGCCTGAGTCACAGTGGCTTGTGCTTCCTGGCAGGAATCTGCTCAGCCTGTTCTGCTTCCCAGTTCTGTCCTGGGAGGCCTGTGGGGTCCCCTGCAAAGGGTGATGGGTTCTGGGGAGCTTGGGGACTGCATCCCCTGGCTCAAGATTTTGCTGTGAAGCTGCAGAGAGGTTCCTCTGCTTCCCAAAACCAGTCCAGGCTGGTGCCCAAAGCAGTCTTAAATCCAGTTTAAGGCAATTCACAGGCCCTGCCTTGGGCCAGCGCAGCTGCTGGGGGATGGACAGCAAGACAGACACCCAGGCCCCCTTGCTGGTGCCGTCTTAAGGACAGGAGCTGAAGGGATTGGACAGGGCTGGCAGAGGTGGGAGGGGGCTCACACCAGCAGAGACCATCATGGCCAAGCAAGGGAGATGCTGTTTCTTGCCAGCAGCAAAGATTTCTCCAAAATCATGTGAGTAAAGGACCTGGAGTGAGCTGGGCCAAGGACAGTCAGGCTGGGACCCAGGGCAAGGTTGGGATCAGTGGGAAACAATAGAAATCCAAACCCCTGGAATAGCAGGATGACCACTGAGCACACCTGGGTCAGGGGTTCCACCCCAACCCTCCCTCCCTGCCTTGATCCCAGCCAGGGCCTTGGCACAACCTTCCCGTCTTTGGCCCCAAGTCCCACTTTTGCCCATGATCAGCTTCCCCCTCCAAAATCAAACAGCCGAGGGGTCCCTGCACCCCTGACCCGGCCGCCCTCACTCACCATCCACCAGGTCTTGGCCCTCACGTCGTAGCAGAGCTGCCACCTCACGGAGCCCTCGGCGGGTGCCGCTGCCCCGCCCGCCGCCTCCATCCCCAGCGGCTACTCCGGGAGGCGGCTGGCATGGTGCCCTGCTCCCAGTGCCATCACAGGTACTTTTTCCCCTCAAAAAGGACCCAGGGCAGCTCCCAGCCCTGCAGAAAAGTAGCTGGATGGAGGCGAGGAATAATCCCAGTCCGGGAGTTCCTGGGCTGCCCCCGGGGAGGCGGGTCGGCTGCTCTGGGTGGGCTGGTGGGTGGCAGCTGCCGGGCAGAGGCTGTGCCAGCGGCGGGACACGCCAGAGGGACAGCACCCACGTCAGCGGGACAGAGGAACTCTGGTGGGTGGGACAGCAAAGGGATGTGCTGGGTCTTAGAGGGTTTGGGACCTGCTTTGGCTTTGCCTGCACAGGGAAGGGGCTGCTGCAGGTACCACCTACAGCCCGGCAGCCTCTGCTCTGGGGACCCCGACATGTCCCCATATGGATGATGGGCTCCCGTGTCACCTGTTCCAGAGCTGTCCTGTGTCCCCCATACATGTACTCAGATGGGAGCACCCTCCTTCTCCTTCTCCTTCTCCTTCTCCTTCTCCTTCTCCTTCTCCTTCTCCTTCTCCTTCTCCTTCTCCTTCTCCTTCTCCTTCTCCTTCTCCTTCTCCTTCTCCTTCTCCTTCTCCTTCTCCTTCTCCTTCTCCTTCTCCTTCTCCTTCTCCTTCTCCTTCTCCTTCTCCTTCTCCTTCTCCTTCTCCTCCTTCTCCTCCTCCCCTCTAGCTCTGTAGAAACCCAGGGATGAAAAGGCTGTGTGGGAGTCTTCACTGAGGGTCTGGGGGAGCTGGACACCAGCAGAGCTCTGGGGGCTGGTCTCTGCTCCCAGCGTGGGGGCAGGATCTGTCACCGGGGATTCCTCCCCTGTCACCCTGGTCCCAGCATGACCTGTGAGGAGGTCAGAGGTGCCTCAGGGGTGACATCCTTCCAGCCCCACTGTTTCAGGTGCACTGTGGGGTTCCCCGAAGGATCCCAGTGGAGGTCACATCTGCCCCCACCCAGGGATGAGCCATCCTGGGCTTTGCCAAGGGAATCCTGACCCCAGTGAGTGCTCAGTGCTCTCATGTCATCATGTCCATTTAGCATCCCTTCTCCTGGGAATTGTGATTTGATTTGGAGTTTGGGGGTCGTGGGCTGACACCCCCCCCCCCCCCCCCCCCCCATGCATGGCTGGACAGCCAGCTCTGCCTTTGTTATTCTCAGGGACAATCAGATCCTTCCCAGTGCTGCCTACTGGGACAAACTGGACCCTGCTGGGTGCTCTGCCTTCCCCCTATGCCCCCTGTGCCCCCTGTGCCCCCTGTGCCCCTGCCCTCCTGCCTGCTGCCTGCAGACTTTCCAACCCTAGGGTTTTGCTGCAAGGATTGATGAAGGTTTTTAGGAAGTCTGAATTTTTGTTTTTTTTCCTTTTAAGGCCCAGGAGTCATGGGAGGCTGGAGATTTGATGACATTTGGGGATATTCAGACAAGAAGCTTCAGGGATGGAGCCATGCTGCTGCCTGGGGCCCTGAGGGCTTGGGCACCACCACAGGCACAGAGCCAAAGGATTTTGGGGTGGGTGAGATGGCTGTGTGGGAAGGGAAGCAGCACGAGGGGCAGGTTGCAGGAATTCAGCTTCTGGAAATAATTAATTTCAAGGCATGGAGATAACTTCCTGATTTACTTTTTTTTCCTAAACACTAATTTTTTTAATCCTTAATTTTGATCAAAAGCCAGGCCTTTCCTTGGGAAAAGAACTCTGGAGCTTCTCATGAACACTTTCCTTTCCAATGAGACTTTTTTCATCCAAACAAGGGTTTGGGGCAGAAAATAAAACCAAAGTTGAGCCATGGTTGCAGCTCAGAGCTGGTACCAAGGCAGGAGGGTGGCACTGGGCAGCGGGTGCTGGGGGAGTGGGCCGACAGATTGAGCTGAATGATGAAAATCTTCCGGTTTGGAATCTTCCAGAATTGCTGTTTGGCTTGGAAAAGGAGGCTTTAAAGGGGTGTGTGATAATGTGAGTGTGTGTGTGTGTGTGTGTGTGTGACAGGAGTGTGTGTGTGACACAAATGTGTGTGTGTGTGATGTGTGTGTGACATGAGTGTGTGTGTGATGTGAGTGTGTGTGATGAGTGTGTGTGACACGAGTGTGTGTGTGACACGAGTGTGTGTGCGACATGAGTGTGTGTGACAGTGTTTGTGTGTGATGTGTGTGTGACACAAGTGCGTGTGTGACACGTGTGTGTGACATGAGTGTGTGTGACAGGAGTGTGTGTGTGATGTGAGTGTGTGTGATGAGTGTGTGTGACACGAGTGTGTGTGTGACATGAGTGTGTGTGCAACATGAGTGTGTGTGACAGTGTTTGTGTGTGATGTGTGTGTGACACAAGTGCGTGTGTGACACGTGTGTGTGACATGAGTGTGTGTGACAGGAGTGTGTGTGTGATGTGAGTGTGTGTGATGAGTGTGTGTGACACGAGTGTGTGTGTGACATGAGTGTGTGTATGACATGAGTGTGTGTGACAGTGTTTGTGTGTGATGTGTGTGTGACACAAGTGCGTGTGTGACACGTGTGTGTGACATGAGTGTGTGTGACAGGAGTGTGTGTGTGTGACACGAGTATGTATGTGACACGAGTGTGTGTGACAGGAGAGTGTGTGTGACACAAGTGTGTGTGTGTGACACGAGTATGTATGTGACACGAGTGTGTGTGACAGGAGAGTGTGTGTGACACAAGTGTGTGTGTGTGACACGAGTATGTATGTGACATGAGTGTGTGTGACAGGAGTGTTTATGACATGAGTGTGTGTGACGAGTGTGTGTGTGATGAGTGTGTGTGTGTGATGTGTGCGTGACAGGAGTGTGTGTGACAGGAGTGTGTGTGTGACACAAGGGTGACACGAGTGTGTGTGTGATGAGTGTGTGTGCGTGGTGTGTGTGTGACACAAGGGTGACATGAGTGTGTGTGTCCCCCACGTGCGCCACACGCGGGCGATGCGCTGATGCTGAGCAGAGCAGACACTCCTGCTGGAGGCAGCTCTGGTGCCCCAGAGCAGGGAGGAGATGCCATGAGACGGCACCAAAAATACACTGCGAGGCCTTGGTGGGCTGGGAAGAGTCTCTGGCGCGTCGCTGCTGTGGGGAAGGGCTCTGGGGTGTCTGGGGGGCCCTGAAGCTCCTGCCAGGATAGTGTTTGTGGGGGGAGTGCTGTGGAAATGTCATGTGCCAGAGCTGGGGGTGCCACACCCTCCTGGTCCATCACCAGGGACTCGATGGGGGTCAGGAAATGCTTTGACAGGCAGTGGGGGGCAGAAGGGGGTGAGAGCCCCCCAGAGTGAGGGGTGGGAGGGAAGGAGGTGGCCTCAGTGCTGACCCCTACCCTGGAATGGGCCCACTCTGCCATTCCTGGGGCAGGGCTGTTGGGAAGCAGAGCCAGGAGAATGGATGTGCTGGGGAGGGGGCTGGGGCTGAGCCAGCTGCTCCAGCCGGAGGACCTGGGGGTTTGCCTTGGCATCTCAGCACTGCCCGGGTGACCCTGCCTCCTCTAGCTCATCATTGGTGCAAAGCCCAGCTCTCTATGCCTCAGTTTCCCTGGCAGGAAGGGCTGTGCCCACTGCTGCCCACCATACCAGTACCCCCCAGGGCCTTGTCCCTGGAGAAGGGAGGGAGGTGGCAGTGGGGCTGTCCACAGCTGGGCCTCCCTGCTGCCCAAACTGGGGCAGCCCTGCCTGGGCTGTCACCTCACGGGGCTCTTTGTGCTCGTGTGGGGGTAATGGGGGGTGTGCAGGTGTGTGAGGGCACACATGGATGTCCAGCTGCCACATCTCCTGCCACCAGTGGCTCCAGTACTGCGCTGTCAAGGGGCTGGGGCTGCTCTGGGAGGGTCAGGCCCTGCTGCTTGTTTGGGACCACTCATTAGTGATGAGGGACCAGCGTGAGGGTCAGGCCAGGGCACTCAGTCCCACAGGTACCCTTGTGTGCACATCTTCCCTTGCTGTTCTGTGCCTCAGTTTCCCTTGGAGTTTCTTTTCCCCCTGGTGTTCCTGATGCGGCTTTCTGCTGGTCCCTGCAAGATGCAATGATCGCATGGGAGTACGTGGTGACACCTTTGCAAGAGCCACCAGGATCAGCAGGATGGTAGTGTGAGCCCATCACCTGGCTCCATGGCAAGAGGAGGCAAACAAGGACAGGATGAAGCCCTGTCTGAGCTCATGTCCCCAGTGATGGAGGTGGAGGTCTCTGCTTTACTCCCATGTGGGACCCCTTCCATGAGGGCCAACATCTGGAGCTGGGTGCTGGTCCTTGTCTGGGACCATGGCAGCTTCTGCAGCCCCTGAGCTGGGATCGCTGTCCAGATCTGAGCATTTTTTGGGATGTCACATTTGGTGGCCAAGAGGAGAGAGGGCACAACAATGGGGGTTGACAACGACAGTGTGCCCCACCTGCTCAGACCCATTTCTGAACATGCCCAGCATGGCCCGGGGGGGATGCATGCCTGGGTGGGGGGGGTGCGGTAAATTCTACACCCCAAAACCACCCCCCTTTAGGGCTGGACACAGCTCCCCCAGCCCAGCCAGACCGCACCCTGCCAGGGAAAGGAGGGCACCACAACCTCCCGGGCTGTACGAGACAGCCAGACCCACCCCGGACAGCACCGTCCCCCGCTTCGGGCAGGACCCCCCCGCCCGTTCCGCGGGGCGCTGCGGCTGTGCTGTGCCGTGCCGTGCGTTCCGCGCTCCGTGCCGTGCCGTGGCGTGCCGAGCCGAACGTTCCGCGCTCCGTGCCGTGCCGAGCCGTGCCGCGCGATCCGCGCCCCGAGCCCCCCCCCGGGACCCCAGACCCGGCTCGGCCCCGGCGCCGGGCGGGGCTCGGGGGCGGTGCCGCGCGGGCGGGGGCGGCGGTGACGTCAGGCGCTGTCCGCGGTGCTGAGGGAAGATGGCGGCGCGCTAGAGCCGGGCGGCGGCCAGGGCCCCCCGCGCCCCCCGCGCCCCCCGGCGCCCACACCGCCGCCATGTCGCTGCTCTGCGTCGGAGGTACCAGGGCACGGGGCACGGGCCGGGCGGGGGGCGCCTCCCGCGCGGGGACGGAGCGGAGCCCGGGGCGGAGAGGGGGGAGCGCGGGGCTGCGGGGCTGCGGGGAGTGCGGGCAGGAGGGGGCGGTGAGGCGGGGGGGTCGTGGGAACGGCTTCATTCACGAGCGCCCGGCGCGTGGATTTATGAATGAACCGGCGGGGGCGCGCGCGCGGCGCGGGAGCCGGGAGCGGAGGTGGGGGAGGGGCGGGGGTGTGGGCGCGCCCTGCCCGCACAGGGATCCCCGGAACCTCCCGGGATCCCCCGGAACGCCCCGGGATCCCCCCGAACGCTGGTCCTGACCCCAAAAGCCCGCCGGGAGGGACGGGGCTCCCTCCGCGCCTCTCTCAGCCCCATGGGGACGGCAGGGGAGGAACGGGGCTCCCGCCGGAACCCTCCCGGGCTCCCCTCCCGCTGTGGGAAGGGGGCTCCCCCCGGAACAACTCCCGAGCTTCCCTCATAACCTCCCAGCGCCGTGGGGCGGGAGCTGCCCCCATAACTTTCCATTGCCGGGGAGGGAGGGGGCTCCCCTATAAAATCCCCCCAGGCTCCCTCCGTTGCCCTCCCCCGCCGTGGGGAGGGGGCTCCCCCCTCGCCGCCCACCCCACCCTCTCCAGCTTGCCGCCCCCTCGGAGCCCCCTTCTTTCCATCCTGCCCCCTTCGCGTCTCTTCCCACACTCCCCTCAAGCACAGACCTCACCGTGCTCACCCCTCAGACACCCCTTCCTGTACACCCCCCCCACCATCGCATCTCTCCCCATATATCCCCCTACCCAACCCCCCAGGACCCCACCCCTCACGCCTATCCTCAGGCACCCCCATCCTGCAGATGCAGCCCTCTGCATTCCCAACCACCCCCTCATCAAAAACACCCCATCTGTGCCCCCAACACTCCACATCTATCCCCAACCCCCAATTACACCCTGAAGCACCCCAACCCCTAAAATCCCTCCACTCCCAAAATCATCCATCCCCATCCATCCATCTCTACATTCTCTCAGTCCCCCCAAAATCATCCATCCCCATCTATCTAGCTCTACATTTTCACTCCCTCAGACCCCATGCACCACAAATCCCACACTTTCCCCACTTCCCTCTGTGAACCCCTAAATACCCCCCTCAGATTACAGCCCGAGCCCCAGCCTCACCTCCTGCAGCCCCCTGTGCCCCTGCAGGTGTTGCCCAACCTGGCATGGGGATGCTGGTGGGAGTCAGGGCAGCTGGGGGGGTCAGGGTAGGAGCCTGGGGGTCTGGTGCTGTGTCCCCATTTAGGGGATCTGGTGTTGGTCACCCCATACTGGGATGAACTGGGGGAGTGCACAGGTCGGGGATCCCAGCACACTGAACCCTGCCCAACTCGGTGCCCAAATGAGTCCGGCAGGCTTGGCCTCAGCCTTGCTGGTCAGTTTGGATTGAATGCTCAGTAAGGGGGGACAGAAGTTGGGAGGGGGTCCCTTTACCCCCTTCTCAAGGCCCTATGACATCCTGATGGGGATGGGGTAGCACTTGTTTGTCTTGGGGTCATAGGATGGAGGTGGCAGAGTGACAGCTGGGACAAGGGGGGGCATAGAATGTCTGGGATTCCCACACCCCAGGCGAAATCTGGAGGAAAATGGGGCTCTCCTGGTGCTGCCTGAGTTCATCAGGATGGGGGCTGTACCCCCTTCCACCCCCTGACGTGTCCTTGAGGTGCTGTCACAGCCCCCTCTCTGGTGGCAGTGCCACAGCTGGTGTGCCCCTGTGTGCCCCCCCAGCCAGCCCCCCCTCTGGCAGGGGGAGTGCCTCTTTACTGCCACTTAAAGGACTGTCACATGTGGTGACATCCTCGGTGGTGCTGGAGGTGGCTGCTGAGAAGCACCTCCGAGTGGGCTGGGGCTTCCCCCAGTGCCCCGTCACCACTCTCTGGTCACGCTTCTCATGCTATTTTTGGGGGTCCCGGGGGCGGGGGTGCCACCCCAAAACCTCCCCTCAGCTTTTCCTGCCGCTCCTGGGGGGCTTCATGCCAGGGGGTGTCCTTGTGTGACAGGCACTGGAGTGACCTGGGAGTGTGGGGTGAGTGGGGACGGGGGGGGGTGTCTGGAGTGGCGGGAGGCAGACGGACAGATGGACAGGCGGGCGGATGGGCATCTGGAGAGACAGATGGAGAGACGGAGGGACAGATGCATGAAGGGGATGGGAGACGTGATCACGGAGGCTGAGGGGCGGGTGGGTGGACTGACAGAGGGGTGGAGGGACAGAGGGAGAGGAAGGATAGAGGGGTGGGTGGGTGGATGGATGGATGGATGGATGGATGGATGGATGGATGGATGGATGGATGGATGGATGTAGGGGGGGACGGAGAGTTGGATGAAGGACATAGGTATGGACAGACAGATATGTGGGGGGATAGACATAGGGATGGGTGTGTGGAGAGACCAGTGAGTGGACAGAGTGGGGTGGACAGGCAGAGGCATGAGTGGGTGAACAGGGAGGGGAGTGGACAGAGAGACAGGTAAATGGATGGACAGAGGGATGGATGCACAGGAGATGGACAAATGGTGGGTGGTGGGAGTGGGTGGACAGACAGGCAAATGGATGGATAGAAGGATGGGTGAGTGGAGAGACAGGAAAATGGACAGAAGGGTGGGTGGGCGGACAGAAGGATGGGTGAATGGAGAGACAGGAAGTACAAAGGCGTGGATGGATGGATAGAGGGGTGGGAGGATGGATGGACAGCAAGATGGATGCAAGATGGATGGGTGGATGGCTGGAGGGATGGGTGGGTGGAGAGACTGGTAAATGGACAGGCAGCAGGGTGGATGTGTGGACAGGCAGAGGGGTGGACAGACAGACAGGCCTGTTGGGTCATGCCAACAGCCCAGCCCAGTTTTCATGCCATTCCCAGCCTAATCTCTGCCAGCTGCCTCAATTTCCCCAACTGTTCAACACCCCCTGAGAGGAGACAGATCACCCCAGGCTGGGAAGACCCCAGCTTGTTGATGTCACATGAGTGTCACACTGTCCTCAGCTCCTTGCCTGGGGACTCAGGTTGAATTTAGCCCCAGGGTGGCACCCCAGGACTCACCACCCCTGTGCCAGCTTTAGGGACCCTTTGATGGATGGGAGGGCAGCACTTCCTGCAGATGGTGACAGCAGGACTTCTCCCTGGCAGGAGATGACAGCCAGGAAAGCCACGTGTTCCCTGGGTAATTGTTTGTTCCTGTCAGCTCGGGTATTTTTGGAGCTTTTCCTTCCTCTGCTCTCCCATTCCTTTTTGGAAGCAGCATCTGGTGAAGAATAGTGGGTGCCCCTGGGCCCGGGGGAAGGGGGATCCCTGTCAGCCACAGGCAGGTTCTGGCTCCAAATGCTCTGTTAGAATAGGATAATATCAATTTATAACATGTATAATATAATGTACAAATACATTCTATTTAATTTACATAATCATTACACACAGTGGTGCCAGCCATTCCCAGGCAGCCCCCAGGCTCCCAACCTGGTGCCACTCGAGAATCTTTGGGATCCCGGAGCTTTGTGCCAATCCCCCAAGTGTGAATTCCCCATCTCTGGAGCCCTGTGATTCTCTGGGAACATGGCTGCCAGTGACGTCGCTGGTGACCTTCCTTGGGGCAAAAAGCCACCCAGCGTGTCATCCTTTCGGTGGCACAGGGCAGGCAGCCGAGTTACAGGGTCCCCAGTTGCTTTCCGAGGTGATGATTTCCTTTGCCTCAGTTTCCCCGAGGTGTCTGGTGCCACGTGGCCTCCTCCCAGCCCTGCCAGGCACGTGGCGCTGGCGGCAGCCCCACGTCCCCTCCAGCGCTGGTGGCGGGTGATAAGCGGCTGGCGAGTGGCACGTACCCGAAATCAAATTACCTTTGATGTCGCCAGGGCTATTTTCATCCCTGCTCGGTCACGTTGGTCCTGCACCCGCTGGCGCCCGCGTCATTTAAGCGTTCTCCGGGTGCTGTGTCATTCCCTCCCCGCCTGGTCCCCTCCCGACAGCGCCGAGGACACCCCTGGGCCCCGTCGCCCCCCCCGGCATTGACAGCGTCGGTACCGGCTGTGCTCGGCTCCCCTTGCCCCCCCCCCGCAGCCAAAAGCTGGGGACCTCCCCCCACCCAACGGGGTAAAGCTGGGGGGGTGTCAGCCAGAACTGGGGGGTTTCCCGTGGAGCTAAGCAGGATCAGAGGCTCCCTGCCCCCCACAATGGGCAGGATGGGAACCAGCCCCACAGTGCCCCCATGGGGGAGACAGGGTTGGGGTGCAGTGGGTGTGTTTTGGGGCTGTATAGGATTTTGGGGGGGCATCTCCTCCATCCCTGGGGCTGTTTTGGGTCAGGGAGGGTTACAAGCCCCTGACCCACCCAGTTTCCTGTGGGAAATGTGGGTCGGTGGTTTGGGAGAGCCTTAACCCTGGTCCTGCTGGGCCACCCAGATGGGAGTCGAGTGGGAACAGCATCCCCCAGGCCACAGGTTTTCCTCTGGATATGGGTGGTAACATCATCTGTTTCTCCAAATAAATCCCAAGTCAAAAATGTGGGGTGAGGGGGGGTAACACCCCCTCAGCCAGAGGAAGGCTGGTCATTTGGGGTTGCAAGCTTTCCCAGAGTAGCAGGTTTTTGGGGAAGCATTTTCTCCCCTCTGGTGCCCACCTCCAACTCATATCTGATCCCTCACCCTCACTTGGCATGGGGGGTCCCAGCACTTTTCTCACCTGGCAGCTGGGGGGGTGTGGGGGTCAACCAGGACTGGGGTCCTCCCACCCCCTTGACACCCTGGTGGGGATTCCCCAGCCTTTCCCCAGGGTCTCAGCCTGATTTTCTTCCCTCCCTTTGTCCCCACAGTTAAAAAGGCCAAGTATGATGGGCCCCAAGGTAAGTGAGACCCCACCTGAGGAGAGAGGCTGGGGGGTTCTTGGGCTGGTTGGGTGTGACAGGATCAGAGGAGGGGCTGGGGAAGGGGGTCGAGAGGACCCTTAGCTCTGGAGGCATCATTTGGCAAGTTGGGGACACACACACACAAATGGGGGTGCCCTGGACAGAGCATGGGGCTCACATCCTACCAGCCCTGGCAGATGTAGGATTCTTCCTGGGACTGGGGCACTGAGGGAGGTGTGTGTGGGGGTGGCCGGGGGACAGTGTTGGGGAGTGGCAGAGGGCAGTGTTGGGGAGTGGGGACACACTGGGGGTCACTTCACCCTCTGCTTGTTCCCACAGAGAAGTTTAACACCTATGTGACCCTGAAGGTGCAAAATGTCAAGAGCACGACCATTGCAGTGCGGGGCAACTTGCCCTCCTGGGAGCAGGACTTCATGTTGTGAGTGTCCAGGGGTCCCCTGAGCTCCCCCATCTCTGCTGCTCCCCCTTGCCCCCATAAAGAACACGGGGAGTCCCCCACTGCCCTGACCCCAGATCTGAGGGGCTCACCTGAGTCCTGGGCCCAAAGGGACAGGTAGAAGCTGGGGTGGTCCCAGGAGGCAGCTGAGACCTGAGGGGGGTTAACTTCATGGGGGTAACCTGATACATTTCCTGTTCCCAGTGAGATCAATCGGCTGGACTTGGGCCTGACTGTGGAAGTTTGGAACAAGGGGCTCATCTGGGACACTATGGTGGGCACGGTGTGGATCCCCCTCCGGACCATCAGGCAGTCCAATGAGGTAGGGAGGCAGGCACAGGCATCTCCCTGCTGAACCCCAAGGGACATGTGCCACCCCCAGCTGTCCTTTGGGCCAAGCAGAGCCTTCCCCATCCTGCCTGGGGCCACACCCTGTGTGCTGGAGTTGTGGGGAAACAAAATGGGGGTCTGGGAGCTCTCCTCACCCCATTTCTACCTGACAGGAGGGCCCTGGGGAATGGCTCACACTTGACTCCCAGGTCATCATGACTGACAATGAGATTTCCGGCACCAAGGATCCGACATTCCACCGCATCCTCCTCGACACGCGCTTTGAGCTGCCGCTGGGTGGGTGCCCCATCCCCAGCCCCCAGGCTCAGCCTATGTCCTTCCTTACCCTCAGCCCCAGGGGTGCTCATGAGCTTTGGAGATGAGGCTGAGGGTCTGATCCTGTGGCCCCAAAAGCTTGAGGGCTATTTTGGGGAGGTCTGTGCACCAGCTGGGGTCTTTGCCCTCGTAGATATCCCTGAGGAGGAGGCCAGGTACTGGGCCAAGAAACTGGAGCAGCTCAACGCGATGCGGGACCAGGATGATGTGAGTGCTGCCAGGCCTGGGGTGAGGGGACAGGGGCAGTGCTGCCAGCAGGAGCCCTCACCAGCCCCTCTCTCCCCAGTATGCCTTCCAGGAGGAGCAGGAAAAGCCTCTGCCTGTGCATGGCTCACAGTGCTGTAAGTGCTGCTCTGTCCCTGCCCCGCTGTGGGACCCCTACACCCTCCTTTCTCCACACTGAGGAATTGTAAGGGGTGGGCTCCACATCTGCTTTGGGGCATTGGATCCCAACCCAAGTGGGGTTCAACTTCACCCCATACCCTGTCCCCATCCCCATTCCTGTTGTCCTTCCTGTGTTTGCCAGTGTTTCTCTGCTGTCTCCCGGCTCCACAGTGGCTGAGCCTTCCTGTGGGTGGAGGGGAGCAACAGGAGCAATGGGGCTGATGAGGACAGTTCCACTGGGGCAAGGGGCAGCAGGCTGGTGTTGGGGGCTGCTGGATAGGAGCCCTGCAGAGGCACTTGGGGTGGCAGCTCAGTTTGTCCCAACACATGCCTCAGTTCCCCCTTCTGTAACCACCCCAGGGGCATGTATGGTTCAGTGCCCCTGTGCCCAACCCCAGGCCCCGTCCCCTGTCAGTGCCATCATGCCTGGCCATAGCATTGTCCACAGCCTGGGTCAGTGACACCATGCCTACCTCGGGCACTGTCTGCAGTCCAGCTTGGTATCATCATGTTCAGGCCCAGGCAGTGTCCAGTGCCAGTGTGCCCTATCCTGGATGCTGTCCCCAGGGCAGTGTCCCCAACCCATCTGGTTGGGAGATGCTGGTTCCTTCCAACCAGCTGCCTCCATCTTTATTGTCTCTGCCCCTTTCTTTGTAGGCAACTGGAATTATTTTGGCTGGGGAGAACAGCAGAGTAAGTATCCTGCCCACTCCTCTCTTCCCAGCCTGAGGGTCCCCAGCACACCCCTCTTTGCCTGGCCCAGGGCTCAGAGAACCTGGAGCTTGGGTCTAGCCTGTGGTCTTGTGCCATGACTGTACTGGGTGAGGACAGTGTCACCAAGTGCCCTGTCCTGGGCACGGCTGTCCCCATGGGCTGGTGGGGATATGGCACCATGGAGCTCTGTGCCCTTGGGGTGTCCCAGAGGCAATGAGCAGCTCGGGCTTTGCCTCTGTGGTGGAACATTGGTGGGGTGGGGCAGAGGGAGGGTTCCTGCCCCCATCCTCTTCCCCCTACTGTATGTCCCAAATTCCCCTTCCACCTTCCCCTCATCCCCCCAAACCCTTCCTGTGCTGACGACATGTCAGCTCGCCCCTCATCCTGCCCTGGGCCCACCTCCCCAGCATGGTCCCACAGCGGTGGGGACAGAGTGGTGGCACGAAAGGGTCTGTACAGGGTGGGGGGCAGATTTGGGCCATCCCCTGCCTCACTCACTGTGGCCCCTTGCAGATGATGACCCCGACAGTACCGTGGATGACCGGGACAGTGACTACCGCAGTGAGACCAGCAACAGCATTCCCCCACCCTACTACACCACGTCCCAGCCCAACGCCTCCGTGCACCAGTACCCCATGAGGCACCAGCAGCAGAGCTCCCGCGACTCCTACACTGACTCCATGCAGAGCTACGAGATGGACTACTCGGACCAGGCTCCCATCAGGTAGAGTGGCCACAACCAATTCACCCTGGGCCTGGCTCTCTCAACCTCCCCCGCAGGTGACAGAGGCCAGCAGGTCCCCAGGGTGACGCCAGGGATGGCGCTCCCAGTGCGGTGGGTGACAGAGGGAAGGATGAGGTGAGGAAGAGCGGGGTGGTGCTAGCCCCATCCAAGCCTTTCCTTCTCTCTGGGAAGTTTTCAGGCTCTTTTGGGACACTGTCCTCCTCTGTCCTCACTGGGTTTGGGGCCCCCCGCCCCTGGCTGTCCCTGCTGGGAGCTGGACAGTGGAGCGTGGGGTGGCTGGGGACACAGACGTGGCAGAGCCCAGCCCAAAGTGCCAGCCCCATCCAGGTGGACAGAGCCTCCCTGCCAGTGTCCCCATGGCAGCAGGGGGTGGCGGGTGGCGGTGGGACCTCGCTGACCATGTTCCTCTCCTCCCCTGGCAGACGCTATGGTAGTGTAGACTCTGCCGCAATCGGACGCAGCGACGCTGAGTCCGGTTCTGAGTCGAGCAGGCGGACCAGCCGCCAGCCTTCCCTTGAGAGCAGGCGGTCCCTAGACCTATCGGATAGGTGGGTCGCTACCTGTGCGTGTGCCGTGTGCCGTCGCAGAGTGCTGTGGTCGGTCCTTGCAGCCATGGTGAGGCCAACACCAGTCCTGGCAAGGGCGGCCTTGTGCCACCCTCCCCGCCCTGAATCAGCCTCCTACAGGGACAGCTTTGGGATGCTCCAGGTGTTCCCCCAGCCCCTCTTGCAGCTGCACCCCAGTTCATGGGGTGACATCCCGGCATCCTGGTCCTGCTTGCTGGCACTGTGACTGTCTGGCAGCACTGCTGCCAGTTCCTTGTTGTGTCAGCAGGTGTGGGACTGGGCCCTTGGGGACTTAAATGCTACTCCCTGTTCCTGGTCACCTGCCAGGGCGTGCCTGTCTGGGCAAAAGCTTCATGCAGTGATTTGGGATCCTGCAATGTCCCTCTCTCAGCTCTGGCCAGGATTAGGATGGGGAGGTGTGAGGTTTCCAAGCTTGAACTCTGTCTCCTGCATCCCTGTGCCCCAAGTGCTCCTTCCCCAGGTACCTGGATGATGCCAGTACCCCTCCCAGCTGGGACCAGCCTGAGCCATCCCCCAACACTCTCCTCCCTGTGGTGTCCCCTGGCTTCCCATAGCCTGGCTCAGCCACTCTGGGCTCTGCTCAGCCCAGCCCCTCACCTTTGTCCTCTCACGCACCCCTTGAGCCCTGGCTGCCAGTGCTGGAGACGTGGTGTCGGCCTCTTCCTCGGCATGTCCCTGTCCTGTCTGCATGTCTGCTTCTGTCAGCCTGTCCCCACGGAGCCACGGGGCTGCCCTGTCCCTGGCAGCCTCCCGGGCCACAGGGCCCATGCGGGCCTCCAGTGCAGGCAGCTGTGAGAGGAGGGGGCTGGGAGGGCAGTTGGGTGGGGGAAGGAGTCTGGCCTGGCAGCAAGAGCAGAGAGGGCCCCCCCGGGTAGGGATGGTGTCAAGAGGAGTGAGGGGGTTGAGGGTGTGTCCTGGGGTGGGGGTGCCTGGGAGGGCTGTGTGGAGCACGGGTGACAGATCTGTGTGTCAGGGGCAGGACAGGGTGAATGGCAGCAGCAGGAGGCAGGATCTGGCTGGGGGTGCTGCTGCCCCCACCCTTGGCTGGGGTGAGCCCCGGAGACAGACACTGTCAGCCCATCCCCACTGTCAGCCCAGGCACAGGCAGGGAGCTCGGAGTGCCCCTGCTGGGGGGGCTGGTTCCAGCCGACGGAATTTCCTGGTTCTGTGCCTTTGGCTCCTAGGACGAGGAGCCCAATGCTCCCAGTGGGAGCTGCACATCCTCCCGCCCCTGGTGCAGGCCCTGGGGCTCTGCCTGGGGTGACACGGACCCATGGGAGCCCTGTCCTTGTGTCCCCTTGCCCCTCAGCCCCACAGGGAGCAGCCGCTATGCCTCGTCGGCCGAGCTGAGCCAGGGCAGCTCCCAGCTGAGCGAGGACTTCGAGAACGAGAGCCTGAGGGACTCGGAGCTGGACGAGAGGGACGGGGACTCCTACCACTCCTGCCACAGCTCCGTCAGCTACCGCAAGGACTCGCCACGCTGGGAGGAGGAGGATGATGATGATCTCTACCTGGAGGAGGAGGAGGAAGAGTTCATTGAGGACTACAGTGAGACTGAGGAAGGCTACCCCAAGGAAGATGAGTTGGAAGAGGAGGAGGAGGAGGAGGAACTGCGGGAGCCGGACACCTATGAACCCCCTGAGCATGAAACATACCCACCACCACAGAAACCCCTGCCACAGCAGCCACAGCAGCAGCAGCAACAGCAGCAGCAGCAGCAACAGCAACCCCATCTGGTCCCACAGCAGAAGCCTCAGCAGCAGGAAAGGAAGGAGGAGAGGAAAGAGGAAAGGAAAGAGGAAAGGAAGGAGGAGGACACCTGTGCTCCCCAGGAAGCCCCTGAGGCCCTCCAGGCCCAGCGGGCAGAGGAGGAAGTTCCCCTGCAAGAGGCAGCCCTGGAGACTGAGCCCCCAAAACCAGCTGAGAGGTACGAGGGGAAGCTGTCCTGTGGTGTCCCTGGGATGGCACTGTGCCTGGAGGCACTGAGGATGCTCTGGAGGTGGCTCAGGGGTGGTGCTAGTGCTTGGCGCAGGACCAGGGACCTTCTGCTGTGTCTGGAGCTTTTCCAGGTGCCTGAGCCGTCGAGGTGGGGGAAGCCCACCTTGTGCCACCCAGGCAAGAGCCAGCACCCTTGGCATGCTGCCTGGGCCCAGCCACCCCCTGAGCTAAGCATGGCTCAAAGTGTTCAAGAACCTGCTGGGGCTGCAGGTTTATAACCTGGGATCTCGAGGCTGTGATTCCTCTCCTCTGGCACAGGCTCTTGGCACGCTGGGTGTAGGTTGGTCAGAGGAGGAGATTTACTTTACAGAAGTCAGTCCTCTCCCTAGGCCTGATATAAGCTTATCCATGGCCTCCTCTGCTGTACAAGTGAATGAATTGGTGGTCAGGTTCCTGATGCAGCATGTGAATAATTCATGTCTTGGGGACAGATTATTCAAATATCATTATTCATCATTTCCATTTTCAGTGAGTGTCACTCCTCTGTACAGAGGTGAACTGTTGTGATGGGCTTTTTCAGCCTTTTATTTAGTTTAAATTACACACCAGGAATGGAGAATCTCAAATTTAAACTAATGTGTAATGAGCTGTTTTTAAAAAAACTGGATATTTAGGCCCAAGACCTAGCAGGAACCTGAGGGCCTCAGGTCATGTCTGCCTGCATTACCCACTGGGCAGGGGACTTAGGGGTCCTGTGCTAGGATTTGGGGACTGTGGATTAGTGCTGAGGACCATGGATTGTGCTGAGAACCCCAAATTGTGTTGGGACCCCCAGATTAGTGCTGAGGGCCTCAAATTAGCACTGATGACCCCAATTAGCTTTTGGGACCCCAGAGTAGCACTGGAGACTGTGGATTACTACTGGGAACCACAGGTTAATTCTGAGGATCCCAGGTTTGCTCTGAGGATCCCAGATTAGCAGAGACAGAGCCCCCAGGTCTGAGCAGGTTCATCTCCTGAGAGGCCCATGGCCTCTTCCCAAAGTGGTTCTGGGTTCTTCTCTCCAGTGTTGCATCACACCAGGCTCTCCAGGAGACTGATATGTTTGGAGCATTTCTTTGCTTTTCCTCCGTGTCTTGATTTTGTAGGAGAGGAGAAAAAACCCCACAACACTTAGAATGTCCAGGCAGACACTTTTCTCTGGGCTTGGAACCATTTGGTGTTGAGTGCTCCTTACCCAGGAAGCTGTGGTGGGAAGTGGCTAGAGGACATTGTGCTGGGGAGATGGGGGGCAAAGGATGTTTAATTCACATGCTTGTGTCACCAACTGTCACCAACTGTCACTTAGGTGCCCAGGGCAGGGTCTCCTGAGAGTGGGGAAGCTTCTGGCTTCTCCACAGTGCTTTGCCCTGATTGTGGCTGCCCTTTGCAGCAGGAACTCCTGCCTTTTCAGTCCTTCCTGGTACCAAGAGGCAGTTTTGCCATGGCCACACTGTCTCAAGGCACATCAGGAGCCCCCAGTTGCAGCCTCAGACCTGCTGGGGGTGTGGGGGCTGCTCCCCACTCCGTGGTGCTGTGCTGGGAGGTGACAGGGGATGTGTGTGCTTGCAGGGAGCCAGCAGAAGAGGAGGTGCAGGACCCCAAAGCACGAGCCAAAGCCAACTGGCTGAGAGCCTTCAACAAGGTCTGCATGCAGCTGCAGGAGGTGAGGACCCCCTGGCCACTGCAATGGCTCAGGGCTGGGGGCACAGCCCCTTTCCACACCTGGGCAGATTCCAGGGACATCCACGGACTTGGTGCTGCCAACAGTGGTGCCCACAACCCCACTGCCACCAAGTGGGATGCCCCAGAGGGGCTGGGAGTGCTGAGGATCCCCCGTGTGTGCTGCATGTGTGTGCTGGTGCGAGACCCCCATCCTCTTCCCTCGGCTGAGTTGACAATATTTTGTTTTGTTTTTAGACTCCATCCTCCATCTTTTCTTTTTGTTTTGGCTCTGGATTCGCTCCCCGGGGTCTCGGTCCCCCTCCCCACAGCTTGTCTTTTCAGTTGTCCACCACCATGGCCCTTGCACCCGCATCTCCCCTTCCTGCAGGGAAGGGGTGTAGTCTGCCTGCAGGTAAGCATGTCCACCTGGAACCTGCCAGCCTTGTGTGTGCCTTCCCTGTGTGTGCGTGTATGCTCAGGGATTGCCCATGAAGGAGGGCTAATGGTGTCTCTCTGCCCTTCTCCTCTAAAATAATCCCCTGCCTGCAGGGGTAGCTGACACTGCTGGATGATCCCTGCACACACACCCTCTTCCATGTGCTTTGGCTTTTCCCTGCTCTTTTTCCCAACTGCTGTGGGTCCCTGAGGACCTGCTGAGCTTTTGTGATGCTTCTTCACTCCCCCAAGCCCTGAATTTTCACACAGTGTAGCCATGCCCCCTGCTTTGCCAGCCTCATCCCCTTTGCTGAAGCCCACCCACTTGCTCACCCAGGTCAGCCTCCCAAAGAGATTTATTCCCAGTGCTGGCTCTTTGCTGGGAAGAGCCCCCTTGGTTTTGGAGCACACTTTTCTCTGCCCACCCTGCTCATCCTTCCCTGTGAGCATTCACTGCCCTGGGGGGCTGTCCCCATGCTGGTGGCTCTTGCTGTGCCCTGACACTGTCCCTTGTGTTCCAGGCCCGCGGGGAAGGTGATGGAGAAAAATCCCTGTGGTTCAAAGGCGGGTGAGTACAAGGGGAAGCTGGGTGCACTCTGCCCCCTGGGATCTCAGCCCCCCTCCTCATTAGGATGTGATTAATGAGCTCAGCATCAATGGGCTTGTGTGGGGAAGGGTTGCCAAGCTGTGGGCATTCAGGGAGGCCAGTCTTTTGGAGCTGAATTTTGGGGCTGGTCAGTGCTTTTGGAGCAGCCAGCAGACATGACATTGCTCTGTGACCCTAAGAGCTGCTGCTGAGGAGGAGAGCGAGGAGGTGAATTGAGATGGGGATGAGGAGGGGTGGCAACTCCTGCTTCCCTCATGGAGTAGTGTCATGGGGAATCCAGAGCCTCTCACCTGGATAGGCTGGAGATCTCAGTCCTGTCTTGCCTTCGCAGACAGCCCTGCCATGGACATAGACATGCAGAAGCTGGTAGGTTGCCTGAGAACCCTCAGATCACTCCAGGGATTTCTTTCCAGCAGGGCTGTGAAGTTCCATTCCTGCCTTGGGTTCCCTTGCAGCAAAACTTGAAGCTTACCTGCTCAGTGCTCCTCTTTGGGGTCCCAGAGGGAACCCCAGCTCTGCAGCCTCACACTGCAAAGCCAAAGCTGACTAAGCCAATTGGGCAGGTTTTCTCCTGGGTTTCACTTCATGGTTAAGCTTCATGTGGCGAAAAATCAGTTTTTTACCAAAATCCCTTTTCCTTTAGTTTTTAGTTCAGTGATCCCTACCCTGGCTGGGGTGGTGGTGGGGATGGGGATCCCATGGGTGGGACCCTGGCCACACAGGGGTTGCTTTGCAGTCATATTCACCAAGTCCTAGATATTGAGAAGAAATCCTTTCCTGTGGGGGTGGTAAAGCCCTGGCATAGGTTGTTCAGAGCAGCTGTGGCTGCCCCATCCCTGGAAGTATCCAAGGCCAGGTTGGCAACCTGATCTAGTGGAAAGTGTCCCTGCCCTTAGCAGGGCATGGAACGAGATGGGCTTCAAGGTCCCTTCCAACCCGAACCATTCCGTGGTTCTCTGAAGTGCTGAGTGACCATGGGGCAACAGCAGGGGGCCCCTTCCTGCCTCAGTTTCCCCTTGCCCGCTGACTCTCCTCTCTCTTGCAGGCCTGGTGGTGGGCTGATCATTATAGACAGCATGCCGGACATTCGCAAGCGAAAACCCATCCCCCTAGTTAGCGATTTGGTGAGGTTCCTCCCAAGGCACGCCCCCACAGCTGCCAGCTTTGCTCCTGCTGCCCCCCACCGGACTGCGCCGCCCGTGCCCCGCTCCCCAGCTGCCTCTAACATGGCTTGTGTTCTCTGTTTTCTTTCCTGTGGCCTGGCTGGGCCTTCCCTGCGGCAGGGGGGCGGCTGTAAGGTTTCTGCGCTGCATTAACAGCATGCCCGACATTAAGCCTGGACGCAAATCTCTCCCTCTAGTCAGCGATCTGGTGAGCGCGGTGCGAGGGGTTAAAGAGACAGCGCCCTTGGGGCTGCCGGCCAGCCCTCCTGCCCCCAGCCCTGCCAAAAGGGGGCGGGGGCGTCCCACACTGCCCGGGGGGGCTCCTGGCCCTCCTTGCAGTGGGGAGCTGGGCTCTCCCTACCCGAGGGTGCTTCCCTTTAACGGAGGTCTGGTCCCTACACCAAGCATCAGCCTGAGGTTTCCCAGGGCTGTATCTGGTTTCCCATTTTTTTACTGGTGCTGTGTCCCTGGTCCCTTTGTGTCCCAGCTGCAGTGCCAAGCTGTCCCTGCAGCTTGGACCTCACTGGTGCTGGACAGACAGAGCCCTGTACCAGGGGAGGTCTGGCAATGGCTTTTCCTAGTTGCCCAGACCCTGTGCTCCTGTCCCTACTGTCCCAATGTATGGGGCTGGAGACCCCCAGTGTATGGGCCCCCCATGATGGGGTCCCCTCCAGTCCCTGGGCTCTATTGCACAGGGTCACTCTGCTGGTCCCCCCTTCCACTCCTGCTGACAAGAGACAGCAATTTTGGAAACAAAGACACCCTTGTCCCCCAGAATTAGGTGCCCTTCCCCTCCTTCCCCCTCTCTACACCTTGTCATCTCCACTGTGTGCCCTCCCTGGGGTGCCATCCTTCTGTTCCCAACCCGTCTCCCCACATTCCCCCATCCCCTTGCTGTCCCCAACCTGGTGCCCCACTCCAGCCCTCTTGGGCAGCTGCTGATGCTTCTGCACTGTGCTGTGTTGGTGTTTTGAGGGTGGGGGGTTATGGGTTGGGCAGTGTGTGGGGTTTGGGGGTCTGTTGCCTTTCCCTGCTGGGATTTGCAGGCTGTAACAAGTGCTGTGGCTTGGGGACACAGTCCCCCCACCACGGACTGCTCAGTGCTGGATGAGGGGACATTTCCCCAATTCCCACTGGTTCTGGCAGGGCAGGGGCTCTCCTGGGAAGTGTTTGCACTAATGGCTTTTTATTCCCCCCTTGCTGGCCCTGGCTGCCCACAGGCCATGGTAAGTGCCCCCCACCCCATCTCCCCAGGGGTCTCAGACACATGGTGAGAGGCTCTGCCCCACTGGCGCTGAACTGGGAATGTCATAGGCTGCTGCACTGGTTCCAGTCCCACTGCACAGTAGTGCTGGCATCAGTGGGGGCTGGGCTGTCCCCACTGCCCCCCATGCAGCAGGTTCCTTCCCTGTCTGGATTTGGGCTCTGTTCTGGGTGTCTCACAGCCTCTAGGGGTGTAAGAGGGAGCTCTCATTGTCTGCTGGATCTGGGAACTCTCTTTCTTCCTCACAGTCCCTGGTCCAGTCCAGGAAAGCAGGAATCACATCTGCGCTGGCCTCGAGCACCTTGAACAATGAGGAGCTGGTAGGTGCTGGGGTGGGCTGGGTTGGGGATGATGGGGAGGGGGAAACTGAGGCTGGGGGGTCCCAGCCAGCAGTGGAGGTGCAGAGTCTGTGCTCCACCAGCATCCTCTGGCGATGCCTGAGCATCCGGGATGCTCATGGCAGCCCCTGGGGATAGAGTCATGGGATCATTAGAGTTGGAAAGGACCTATAAGATCATCATCGCCACCATTAAATCAACGTCCCCAAGTGCATCCTCTGCCCGGCTTCAGCGTTTCTCCCCCTCTCTCCCCTGTCCCTGCACAGAAAAACCATGTTTACAAGAAGACCCTGCAAGCCTTAGTGTACCCCATCTCCTGCACAACGCCCCACAACTTTGAGGTGTGGACGGCCACCACCCCCACGTACTGCTACGAGTGTGAGGGGCTGCTGTGGGGCATTGCCCGCCAGGGCATGCGCTGCGCCGAGTGTGGCGTCAAGTGCCACGAGAAGTGCCAGGACCTGCTCAACGCTGACTGTCTGCAGAGTAAGGACCTGGGGCCCACAGCCTTATCCCTTCTCACCTTGCAGAGGGAGGAGGGAGCAGCCCCAGAGAGCTCCGCTCCTGAGTTGGGCATGGGAGAAGTAGTAGGCAGAGCAGACTCATCCTGGGCTGGGGATAGATCCCTCCAGGTTTGTATTAATTCATGCATGGAATTGTACAACCATGGAATTGTTAAGGCTGGAAAAGACCTTTAAGATTATCAGGTCCAACCATCAACTCAGCACCCTTGTGATTACCACTAAACAGTGTCCTCAAGTGCCACAGCCACGTGTGTTTTGCTCACTTCCAAGGGTGACTTCACCACTGCTTGGGCAGCCTGGCCCAGGGCTGGACAACACTTTTGGGGAAGAAGTTTCCCCTGATACCCAACATAAACCTTCCCTGGTGCAACTTGAGGCCATTTCCTCCTGTCCCTCTCCCCAAGCCCACCATGCCAAGCTGTGAGATCTCTTGTCTCTCTCCTGGGTGCCACGTGCCCGCCAGCCCATCTCACCCATGCCTGTCCTCTCCCAGGAGCAGCAGAGAAGAGCTCCAAGCATGGAGCAGAGGACCGGACCCAGAACATCATCATGGTGCTCAAGGACCGTATGAAGATCCGGGAGCGCAACAAACCAGAGATATTTGAGCTGATCCAGGAGGTGTTTGGGGTCAACAAGACCACGCACACACAGCAGATGAAGGCGGTCAAGCAGAGCGTCCTGGATGGCACCTCCAAATGGTCGGCCAAGATCAGCATCACGGGTAGGCAGCTTGTCACCTTCAGTCTTGGGGACCATAGGAATGTCCCCATTGCTCAGCCTCTCTTTCTGCCAGGCAGCTTCAGCCTGTGGGGGGACACAGGTGCCTGTTTTGGGGATCTTCGTGTGGCCATGGCACTGACATCTCTCTGTCTGTTCTCTCTGCTGTGCTGTGCTGTGCTGCAGTGGTCTGTGCCCAGGGACTGCAAGCAAAGGATAAGACAGGTTCCAGTGACCCCTATGTCACTGTCCAGGTTGGAAAGACAAAAAAAAGGACTAAAACTATCTACGGCAATCTCAACCCAGTCTGGGAGGAGAATTTCCATTTGTAAGTTCATCCCCGGTCTCCCCATTCCCCTCCCTGACTACTCGTGGTTGTGCCAGGCTGTGCTAGCTCTTGCCATGTCCCAGTAGGGTGGGGGAAGCCAGCTGGGCCTCATCCTGCTCCCATTGAGGTGCTGGGGTCTCTTGGGGTTCTGTTTTATGCCATGAGGGTGTGACTCCAGGGGCTGATCCAGGCTGTGCTGTAGCTGCCAGGGTGCGGCATAGAGTCTGCTGGGAGGGGATTGGTGCCCCTGCATCTGCTCTCTTCCCTGGTTCCTGCTTTGTACTAGTCCCTTTTGTTTTGGGAAGCAGTGATGGGGAGTAGCTGGAGAGGTTTTGCCGGGGTCTCTCTTTCTAGCTGGTCAGAGTGACCCCGACTAAAGTTCGAAAGTTTCTTTTCCCAGCCCGGTGCTTGAAGAAGAAGTCAGGGCTCTTCATTTTTTCGGTCTCAAGATTGTTTATTGCATCTTATCTATAAAGTTCTTTCTCCCTGTCCAGCCGAGATCCGTTTGGCAGGACAGCCAGAGGCACTCCTCCCTCTCCTCCAGGGCGGTGTTATCTTTATATACTACAAACTACGTGTACAATATTTACAGTTATTTTCCAATACCTATCATCTATATTAGACAGTGAGTTTCTACTTTAGACCAATCTAAAAGTGCCAACATCACCAGACAAGATGGAGGTAGAGAAGAAAAAGAAAGGCTAGACACGCCCAAATCCCTCCATCTTGTCACCAGAAACCCCTATACCAAAAATCTTAAAACCTACATTTAGACTCTGTAATTATTTTATTCTTACACTATTTACACTATTGTGGCTTTTATCTCTTTCTATAAAGGTGACAAGTTATTCCGTGGTTCATAATCGAACCCACTGGTGTTCTGGGCTGTGTGCCAGGGTCTCCGAGCCCCCTGGCAAGGGTCCCAGGAAACTCCGGACTCCCAGAGGGATGTCCTGAGTTCCGACAAGGTTTCACTGCTCATGCTGGGGCTTGCCCTTTGTCACCTCCCCAGCGAGTGCCACAACTCCTCTGACCGCATCAAGGTCCGTGTGTGGGACGAGGATGATGACATCAAGTCCCGTGTCAAGCAGCGCTTCAAGAGGGAATCCGACGACTTCCTGGGCCAGACCATCATCGAGGTCCGGACCCTGAGCGGGGAGATGGACGTCTGGTACAACCTCGGTGAGCAGCACAGCCTGGGATCCTCGCCCTGGGCTCAGGGGGTGCCACATCCTGCTCAGCCTGGGACCGCCTGCCCTGGACTCCAAGGGGGAAGTGCTGCCAGCTATAGGCTGAAGGCTATTGCAGCAGGGTCTGCTCTTAGAAATATTTAATATCAAAAGCCATCAGGATAAAGTGTTCTCCCAGAGTCATTTTCAGAACCCTCTACCCAGGAGGTTCTAGAACACCAGCCTCCTGCAGAAGGGAAACCGAGACACAGAAAGGCCAAGTCTAGCGGCTGGAAATGTGGCCAAATCACACCCCAGCATGGCTGCGCACCCTGCTGGGTGTCCCCTCAGCCCTGGCCCTGTGCTAGAGCATTGTGCCTCTCTTTGGGGCTGGCAGTGAGCAGGGTTGCCCCAGGGAAGCCTCATACCTTGTCCCTCTCTCCCTGCACCCACAGACAAGCGCACAGACAAGTCTGCAGTGTCAGGAGCCATCCGGCTGCACATCAGCGTGGAGATCAAGGGCGAGGAGAAGGTGGCTCCCTACCATGTTCAGTACACCTGCCTGCATGAGGTGAGCAGCCCAGACAGGCACAGGGGGCATGGCCCCCTCCCCAGCAGTGCCACCCTGCCACCACCTGCCCTGGGGAGCTGACAGGACTCATTTGTACCTCCAGAACCTGTTCCACTTTGTGACGGATTTGCAAAACAACGGGGTGGTGAAGATCCCCGATGCCAAGGGGGATGATGCCTGGAAGGTTTACTTTGATGAGACAGCACAGGAGATTGTGGATGAGTTTGCCATGCGCTATGGGGTGGAGTCCATCTACCAGGCCATGACGTGAGTCCTGTGCCCCAGTCTGGTTCAGAGGAGCTGCACCCACCCCCCAGTTGAAGGATTACTGTCCCCATCTTCCTCTCCTGCTGCCATTGGCACTCACCTCCCTGCCATGGGTGCAGACTAGCCCCAAACCTGTGCACCCATCCTTCCCCTTCCCAACGCACTCTGGCACAGCCTCATCTCAAGTCCTGTGTCCAGTTTGGGCACCACAAAATCAGAAGGATCCAAAGCTGGTGGAGAGTGCCCAAAGGAGAGACATGGAGCTGGGGAAGGGGCTGAGGAGCTGTTGAGGGCACTTGGCTCCTTCAGCTGGAGCACAGGAGACTGAGGGGAGGCTCCTTGGGGGCTGCAGCTCCTCCGAGGGGAGGCACAGGGGCAGGGGCTGAGCTCTGGGACAGGGACAGGAGGCCAGGAAGGGCTGGAGCTGGGCCAGGGCTTGGCATGGAGCTCAGGGCAAGGTTCTTCCCCCCGAGGGTGCTGGGCACTGCCCAGGCTCCCCAGGGAATGGTCCCAGAGCTCCAGGAGCATTTGGACAGCGCTCTCAGGGCTGCTCAGGGTGGGGGTGTTGGGGTGGCTGTGCAGGGACAGGGGCTGCACTGATGATCCCTGTGGGTCCCTTCCAATTTGGGATGCTCTGGGATTCAATGACTTATGCACCCCAAACCCTGCATCCCTTCCCATGGCCCTAACTCTCTGCTGCCACCTCTTTCCATAGGCATTTTGCTTGCCTCTCCTCCAAGTACATGTGCCCTGGTGTGCCTGCGGTGATGAGCACCCTGCTGGCCAACATCAACGCCTACTATGCCCACACCACGGCCTCCAGCAATGCCAACGCCTCTGACCGCTTTGCCGCCTCCAATTTCGGGGTAAGTCCCATGGTACGTAAACGCTCTTTTCTTCTTCTCTCCTTTCTTTGGGAGGGGGTGGGGGGCTTGGGAAGCAAAACGAGCTGTGCAAAACACCCCTCTCCAAACTGCAGCCAGGCAGCAGTGGGGTCAGCCCCTGCTTGCCCCAAAAGTCATCCCGCTCCTGTACTTCAGGAAGGAAAAGAGCCACCACCTTCCCAGGAGAAGGGCTAAATTTGCTCCCCTATTTATTATGGGAGCCTGAACAAACTGAGTGGCGGCCTTCCAGGAGGGGAGCCACCTTGGTGGCAAAATCAGAAGCATGTGACCATGACCCACCCTTGCACTTCCTGGGAGGTCTTGCACAGCCTCGTGGGCTTTGGGGAACCCCAGCCTGCTGCAAACTCAGCCGGTTGTGCCAGCACCACTGTGTGCCAAGTGGAATGAGTTTGTGGCAGGGTTGGGTGCCCCTCGGGGATGTGGACGAGGAGGGGCTGAGCCCTCACCTTGGCTCCCCCAGCCGTGCCATTCCAGAAGCAGGAAATGGTTGCTCTGGATGTGCATGGGTTGAGCCAGGGTCAGTGCCCAGCCCCGGGTGCAGCAATGTGCTGGGTAGCCAGGGACACAGCCAGGGCCAAGCACAGCTCCGGGCAGCTCTGGCTCACCTCCCCGTTCCTGTTGCAGGGGGTAGCTAGAGCCGAGAGAGCTGTGCCTCCGGATCATGCAGGAGAAGGAAACCAAAAACCCGCCTTTTCTCTGACATGGAGAATTTTAAAAACTTGTCTCTTTCTCTTTTTTAGAGAGCCTAAGGTTGGGTCCTAAAGTGCCCGGCCGTGTCGCTTTAACCCTGAGTACCGTCGTGTCCAGTGTTAGAGTGCTGCAGCCGCTCCTTGGGTGTTGGGGACGCACGGCCCGGCCCAGGGCCCGGCTGGGCCATCCCCGCCAGCGCCGGAGGTTTGCAGTGGCCAGCACAGGCTGTGGCCATGGCCGAGCCATGGGCTCGCTGCCCATCCCTCCCCTGTGCTCTTGTCCAGGACTCAGACGCTGCTCCGGACTCTCCAGAGCCCTGCGGGTCAGCCCTGACCTGTATAGCCAGTGCTGAGGGGGGAGCCCAGGGCTCTTATGGCAGGCCCACATGGCTGTCCAAAGCCTCTCCACCAGCAGGAACGCAAAGGGAAATGCTCCCCAACAACATTTTGGGGCCAATATTGGGAAGAAATTCTTCCCTGTGAGGGAGTGAGGACTGAGGTTGACCTGAGAGCAGCCGTGGCTGTTTCATCCCTGGAAATGTTCAAGACTAGACTGGACAGGGCTTGGAGCAACCTGGGATAGTGGAAGGTGTCCTTGCCCATGGCAGGGGGTGGGACAAGGTGGTCCTTAAGGTCCCTTTCAACCCAAACCAGTCTGGGACTCTGTGATGAGTTGCTTTGCCATCAGCTGTGACCCCTGATCCAATCCACAACCCAAGATGGAATTTGCATCCTTCTGCCCTGTGCTCCCTGGGTGAGAATTGGGCTGAGCTGAACTACAGCCCCTCAGCCCCAGTGGAGAACCCCCACACGGGGTGTTCCCTGCCCATGTCCCTTGATGCAGCCCAGTGGGGTGAGTGAGGAGTCATGGAAATGTCCAACTCCTGGGGCTACCCTCAAGATAGGCCAGCACTGCACATGCTTTCTCTGCCCCTTTTCCTGAGCTCTTGGAAAGCCCCAGTTGAGGGGCTGCTGATCCTGCAGCCCCTCTCCCAGATCTTGTCCTGAGTGCAGGCTCAGGGGTGTTCTAGTGGACAGGGCAGACAGAGCAGCTTGTCAGCCTCCCAGCAATGACAGTGGTGTCACCTCTCCATCCTGAACCTCACCTGGCACATCCACATGTGCCCCAGGAGCTGCTGAGGGCTTCAAATGAGCCCCAGCCACCAGCAAGGAGGTGCTCTTCTCTGCAAACATGTCCTGCCCTGCCCAGTCAGGGCTCAGGAAGGAAGGAAGGAAGGAAGGAAGGAAGGAAGGAGAGGGATGAGTGAGGGCTGAGCTGAGAGCAGAGAAAGATGGGTGGGTGATCGGTCCCTGCCGCCTTTCCCCTGCTCACCTGCCCCCGGGGCGTCTCTCCACAGAAAGATCGCTTTGTCAAGCTCCTGGACCAGCTGCACAACTCCCTGCGCATCGACCTCTCCATGTACCGGGTAAGGTGCCTGCCCTGCCTCAGTGTCCCCACCTGAAGCAGCAGGTGGCTGCTCCCTCACCCTCACTTGCCCTTGTGAATTTTGAGGGCAAGTCCCCTGTTTCCTTTCCAGAACAACTTCCCTGCCAGCAGCCCCGAACGGCTGCAGGACCTGAAGTCCACAGTGGATTTGCTGACCAGCATCACCTTCTTTCGGATGAAGGTACTGCTGGGGCCCTACTTTCCCTGTCCCTCAGGGGATCTGACTCCCTTTGGCCCTGGTTCTCTGTGGGTTGGGGTTATGCTGGCCTGTGGTGCTCCTGGGTGGGGTCTGGGGGTGCTCCAAACACCATGCCCACTCTGCACACCAGGTCCAGGAGCTGCAGAGCCCCCCACGAGCCAGCCAGGTGGTGAAGGACTGTGTGAAGGCCTGTCTCAACTCCACCTACGAGTACATCTTCAACAACTGCCACGAGCTCTACAGCCGCGAGTACCAGACCGACCCGGTGCGTGGGCAGGGGATGCTGGGCACTGACCTCCCCATCCCATGCCCTTCTCCTTTTCCTCATGCTCCTGCTCCCTCTCCAGAGTGCTCAGTTCTGTGCAGAATGATCCCCAGGCCTAGGAGTTGGAGCTGTGGGGTTGAGATCAGTACAGACAAAGGGAGTTGCATGGGGCCTCCTGGGTATTCCCTCCTGCTCCCTTGTTAGCCCTGACACAAAGTAGATCCCTGCACTGGGGTGACCAAATTTTCCACTGTGTCCCTACCCCTCCAGACTAAGAAAGGTGAGGTGCCCCCTGAGGAGCAGGGCCCCAGCATCAAAAACCTGGATTTCTGGTCAAAGCTCATCACCCTGATTGTCTCCATTATTGAGGAAGACAAGAACTCCTACACACCCTGCCTGAACCAGTGAGTAGGTGCTGGGGAAGGGGACACTGCTGTGCCCACAAAGGGTGCCCACATGGAGGCAGTAGGATCTTGAGGCCTTTGGAACTGGTTATGACATCTATTCTATAGATGGGAAAGCTGAGACTGCTGGGAGGTGTGTGAGGGATGTCTGTCCACATGGAGGGCTCATTCACCCTGTGTTCATAGAGCTGTGCTGGGGAGGTTCAGGTCGAACATCAGGAAGAATTCATGGAAAGGGTTGTCAGGCATTGAATGGGGCTGCCCAAAGAAGTTTGGAGTCCCTATCCCTGGAGGTGTCCAAGGAAGGCCTGGATCTGGCGCTCAGTGCTTTGGGCTAGGTGGCAAGGGGGGGATCATTCACAGGTTGGACTCCATGACCTTGGAGGTCTTTTCCACCCTCAATGATTCTGTGATTCACACTCTCCCCTCGCCCCAGGTTCCCCCAGGAACTGAACGTGGGGAAGATCAGCGCTGAGGTGATGTGGAACCTCTTTGCTCAGGACATGAAGTACGCCATGGAGGGTGAGTCCCACCTGCCACCCTGAGCCAGGGAGGAGGGAACCAGGCAGGAGCTGTCCTCAGCTCACACCTCACCTGTTCCCTGGGCGAACCCATTTCATCTCCTCATCAACACCATGCATAGCTTACCCCCCCCCGCCCAGAAGCACTTCAACCTTTTCACCCTGGAGCTGCCCCTGGGGAGCCACGCCCCAGATTTGGGACTCAGAGTGAGCCCCAGGCTCTTTCCCCATGCAGAGCATGAGAAGCACCGTCTGTGCAAGAGCGCAGACTACATGAACCTGCACTTCAAGGTGAAGTGGCTATACAACGAGTACGTCACTGAGCTGCCCTCCTTCAAGAGCCGCGTGCCCGAGTACCCCGCGTGAGTGCAGCCCTGGGGCCGGACAGGGGACTGGCACCACGAGGGCTGCTGGCCTCACCACGGGTGGGTCTCTCTTCCAGCTGGTTCGAGCCCTTTGTCATCCAGTGGCTGGATGAGAATGAAGAGGTGTCACGGGATTTCCTGCACGGAGCACTGGAGCGGGACAAGAAGGATGGGGTATGAGCAGGACCAGGGGTGCAGTCTCAGAGGAGAGGGCTTGTCCCCTGATGCCCAGAATGTCCTGACTGGGGCCAAAATCTCCCCCACACATCCTGCTGACACCTCGTCTCACTCCTACAGTTCCAGCAGACCTCGGAGCATGCGCTCTTCTCCTGCTCTGTGGTGGATGTTTTCTCCCAGCTCAACCAGAGCTTTGAGATCATCAAGAAGCTGGAGTGCCCTGACCCTCAGATTGTGGGGCACTACATGCGACGGTTTGCCAAGGTGGGCACCTGCCAGGGCAGGGGTCAGCACCACCCCTGGGACCCCAGTGCCAGCCCTGCCTGGGGCTCCTGGGCTACCTGTGCCCCCTCCATCCAGCTATGGGCAGCCAGTATGCTACCAACACACACTGGAACACTCCTGGCTCTCCTAGCACAGGATATTAGTTAATTAATTACGAGATAATTGATAAGTTATTTGCTTAATTAATATAGATTAATTAAATCTCATCTTGCTGCAATGTAAGAGGGAGTTGCATGTAGGCTTGGTGGCTGTTGCCTTTGCAGCTGTGCTGGAGCAGCCCATGGAGACCAGCTGTGCTGGATCTGACTTCCAGTGGCTATGCCCATGTGTGTGGCTCCTGGTGCATGAACATGAGCCATGTGTGCCCAGGTGGGCAAGGAGGCCAATGGCACCTGGTCTGTACTAGCAGTGGTGTGGCCAGTAGGATCAGGGCAGTGATTACCCCCCTGTGCTGGGCACTGCTGAGGCCCTACCTCAAATCCTGGGGTCAGTTTGGGGTGCCTCATTACAAGAAGGACATTGAAGGGCTGAAGCATGTCCAGAGAAGGGAACGGAGCTGGGGAAGGGTCTGGAGCACCAGGAGCAGCTGAGGGACCTGGGGAGTCTGAACCTGGAGAAAAGGAGGCTCGGGGGGGACCTTCTGGCTCTGCACAACTCCCTGACAGGAGGCGACAGCCAGGGGGGTCAGGCTCTGTCCCCAGAGAACAGGGACAGGATGAGAGGAAATGGCCACAAGTTGTGCCAGGGGAAATTTGGGTTGGATGTTGGTAAAATTTCTTCGCTGAAAGGTTTGTCCAGCCCTGGTATGGGCTGCCCAGGGCAGCAGTGAAGTCCCCATTCCTGGAAGTGTTTAAAAAACATGTGGATGTGGCACTTGAGGATATGGTTTAGTGGTGAACATGGTGGTCGTGCTGAGGTGATGGTTGGACTTGAATTTATAGGGCTTTTCCAACCTTAATGATTCCATGATTCTGTGATCCATGAGGCCAGAGGGTCTGGGGGCTCCCTGTATGTATCCAGAGGTTGTTTCACTGCTGTTGGACTCATGGTTTCCTTCTCTCCCTTCTTACCCTTTGCTGCTGCTGTCTGGGTGTCTTCCTTGGTGCCCTGTTTGGCTGCAGACCATCAGCAATGTGCTGCTCCAGTACGCTGAGATCATCTCCAAGGATTTTGCCTCCTACTGCTCCAAGGAGAAGGAGAAAGTGGTGATGTACCTCCCTTTTACTGTCCCCACATGTCACCTCAACCCCAGGGTGGGTCGGTCCCTTGCTGATGGCAGTTCTTGACAGACTGCCAGGGTGGCTTCCGTGCCATCCCTGTCCTCACAACCCCCAGTGCAAGGTGGGAGGGTCCTGGGGCTGTGGGCAGCTGTCCCAGCCTTATTTATTGGTGTTGACCTCCCCCTCCATCCCATCCCTCCAGCCCTGCATCCTGATGAACAACATCCAGCAGCTCCGTGTCCAGCTTGAGAAGATGTTTGAAGCCATGGGTGGGAAGGATGTGAGTATGGGGAGGGAGGCCACAGGAGGGAGCCCTCTGGGGGGTTGGATCATTCCCTTTCCCCCTGTGCCCAGTTCCCCGGTGTTGAGAGCAGACCCCTTCCTCACTCTTGTGTGGGCTCACACTGTCCCACTCCATGGCACCCTGCTCTCTCACAATATCAGACTGGAAAGGGGCTTCACCCTGCCCAGGGATGCATTTGGGATGCAGAAACTTCCCTGAGGGCTGATTCAGGAGGCCTGTCAGCTTCAACAACCTGTTCCTCCTGCAGCTGGACACAGAAGCCAGTGATATCCTTAAGGAACTGCAGGTGAAACTTAACAACGTCCTGGATGATCTGAGCCGAGTCTTTGCCACCAGGTACAGCTGGGTGAGAGGGCAGGGGCAGTGGGCAAAGGAGAGCTCTGGGGGTCCAGAAGCTGTGTCCAGGGGCTCTGGGGGGGATATGCTGAGCTGCCTGTGTGTTGTGGTCCCCAGTTTCCAGCCACACATTGAGGAGTGTGTGAAGCAGATGGGTGACATCCTGAGCCAGGTGAAGGGCACCGGCAACGTCCCCGCCAGCACCTGCAGCAGCGTCGCGCAGGACGCCGACAACGTCCTGCAGCCCATCATGGACCTGCTGGACAGCAAGTGAGCGTGGAAGCAGCTGGAACCCCCACTCTGCCCCTCCTGGCCTTGTCAGGCAGTGTGGGGGACCTCCAGAGTCTGGGTGCACGGGAGGGGTGACACATGGGATCTCCTCCCGCAGCCTGACACTCTTTGCCAAGATCTGCGAGAAGACGGTGCTGAAGCGGGTGCTGAAGGAGCTCTGGAAGCTGGTGATGAACACCATGGAGAAGACCATCGTCCTACCCCCGCTCACAGACCAGACGGTGAGTGATGGGCAGAGGGACCAGGGACCCTGAGACACAGGTGACTGACTGGGGCCAGTGTGGGACATGGCTGGCCAGGTGCCCTCATGGCATGTGAGAGGGTGGGGACTTCACTGATGTCTCCAAACTCATGTCCAGCTCCTGGCCAGGGAAAGGATGGAAGAGAGATAGGTCATCCTTGCTCCAGAACCTTCTTGGTTGGCTTTGGTGAAGGACCTTCCTGCCACCTCCATTGTGGCATCAAGAGGGGACACTGGCCCTTTCTTATCCATCCTTCCCTCAGAGCTGGGACAGCATCCCATGCCACACTGATCTACACTGGCTGTGGGCATACTCTCTGTGCCAGGAGGTGAATCCAGGGGCTCCTGGAGTATGGGGAGATGCTGTCTGTTTGCCTTGTTGAGAGGCTGGGGGTTTCATGAGGATGGGGAGACATATTCCCCAGCAGGGCTGAGCTGTTCCTTGCTCCTGGGGGGTTTAGGAAAGCAGAGCAAGAATGATCCCTTTCTGAGGCCATATCACATTGCTGTTTGTCTGCCCCACCCCTGCAACTGAAGCTTTCTGAAGTGGTTCCTTCGAAGTCAGACAGGAAAGGGTGACACTGAATGCTCTCAACCAGCCACACACCTGTCATTCTTTGGTGGCTTTTGTCACCGTTACAAAGCTGGGCTCAGGCTCCTCCTTGGAGTTCCTGGAGCTGTCAGCCTTTATGTCACCTTTCTGGGATTGTGGAGCTCCTGTGCTGTGTCTGTGAGGGACAGCATGGTGGTGACATGTTAGCCCTCAGTGGTGCCACTTCACTGTCACCGTGTCACAGCCCTGAGCCTGGCTCAGGTCAGCCCCGTGTCACTTCTGACTGGGCTCACACACCCTTGGCCAAAGGTGGCCAAATCTCATAGGGATGCTGGTGCCACTGAGTCCCAGTCCCCATCCCAGTCCCCATCCCAGTCTCTTTCCAGCCAGGCTGTCAAGACAGCGGGGTCTGTCCTAGGGCAGAGGAGGGGGCATGGACATGTGGCTCTGTTGGGTGATTTTCCTGAGGGCAGAGAGTCCCTGGAGAAAGCTGTGCTGGGACTGGTTCCTTGGGCAGGGGATATCCTGCCCAGGTGTCCCTGGGTGCCAGCCCACAGGGTGGCTGGACAGGTTGGTGTTTTGGGGGTCCATGTCAGAGCCAAGTGTTGACTGGGGTCCCTGGAACTGAGCCCCCCTGTGCTAAAGCTCCCTGCCCACAGTCAGGAGGGACTGGGCAGGTGAGGCTGGGGCTCCTCGGGGGCTGTGCAGAGCCTGAGGTGCAGTGGCAGGGCAGTGATACTCAGTGCTGCGGCCAGGGGACAGCCGTGGCCCTGCTGGGGGTGGGGGGCAGCCAGGCCTGGCGCTGGGGAGGATGGAGGAGGCGGGGGCGGACACTCACATCACGGTTGTTCTCTCCAATTGCTCCTCTCGCCTCTCAATGGCAGATGATTGTAAGTACGGCAGCTCCCTGTCTGTCTGTCTGTCTGTCCGCTCTGTGTCGGTCCTGGCCTCGCCGGTTTTTGTCTTGTGTGGCTGCCCGTGCCCTGCCCACACCCTCCTTTGGCTCCTGACCTGGTCCAGCTCCTGGTCCCCGCCCCTGCCTGGCACTGGCTCCTGGCCGGGCACATGCCAGCCCCTCCGGGATGTGGTGGGTGGAGAGGCCTTGGACAGATTGGCAGTGCCGGGATGTGGGGAGGGACAAGGGGGAGTGATGGGGTGGGAGGGGACGCTGATGGCAGTGCCATATCATCGGGGACTGCCAAACCTGGGCTCCGTGCTGAGGGGGGGAATACCGCGGGAGGCACGAGCAGGGAGCGTGTGTGCCTGCAATCAGGGCTGCTCGTCCTTTCCCTCGTGCCTCAGTTTCCCCTCGAGGCCCTGGCTGGGGTCTGGCTGTGATGGGGTTGAGGGCAGAGGTTTTCCCTGCCAGGAGGAGGAGAAGTCTCTCGGGGGACGCGGTGGTCCCTGGCCCGGGGGCTCAGTGTTGGGGCAGGCTGCTGGCAAAGTCGTGAGGCTCCTTCCCTGGTCGGGATGTGATCCTGGGAACCCGGACTGCTGGTTCCCTTCTCGGCATTGCTGCTGGGTCCTTGCATGGCTTTGACTGAGCAGTTTCCTTCTGTCCTCTTCTGACCAGTCTGTGGCTGTGGGTTTATGCCCCTGGGGGCAAGGGAAGGGCAATTCCCCTCCACTCCAGTCTTGTCCCCATCCCTGTTGTGACCCAGGACCTGTGCAGGAAGAGCAGCGGGAGCCAGCTGCTGGGTGCTGGTGTCAATCCCTGCAGGGACAAACACCCCTCTGCTGTCCCCCAACACTTTTTGTGTCCAACAGCAGCATTTGGGGAAGCCTTGGGGGCAGCCTGGGGCTGAGTATCCCCTCAGATCTCATGGGAATCTCATGAGGACCTCATGGGGACCTCGTGGGAGCCCTATGTCCCAGCTTTGCTGAGGCTCTGGGCTACAGAGCAGTGTCAGCTCTGTGTGGGACAAGCTCCTCTTGTTCACCCATCATCCAGGAGGGCCAGAACCCCTCCTGGAAGCCCTATTTGGCTGTACCTGTGCTGCTTGTTCCTTCTGAGGCTTTCCAGCCAGCTGACTCCATGCTCCCCTTTCCTGACTCCAGCAGTCCGTGCTGAGAGCTGAGCACATCCCTACATGGCACTGTGGCTCATTTCACACAGTTCCTCTTTCCTGGGCCAGTGTGGGGCTGACACTGGGCCCAGCTCCACAAACCAGAGCTCTGCGTGCCAAAGCCAAATCCCAGCTACTCCCTCCCTGCTCCCTCCCCAGTGCTGGGAGCACCTGCCAGAGCTGAAGCAGGATGTGTGGGGGCACCAGAGCCTGCCCACACACAGCTGGATCCTGTATTCCAGCAAGGATCATCCCTCACGGATTCAGCATCTCTGTATCCCATCAAGGATCATCCTCATAGGTTCAGCATCCCTGCGTCCCAGCAGTGTCCCAGTGTGAGGACAAGTTCTCCAGCAGTGCAACATCCTGCTTTCCAGTGGTGATCCAGCACCCTGATGACACCAGGCCCTCACTGAGTATCCCGGTGGGGACCAGTCCCCCACTGGCTATCCTTCAGGAGCTTGTGATGTCTCTGCCACCTGTGCCCCTGTGTCCTGTCCCATGCTGTCCCCCCACCCCACACTCAACCTCTGACATTGCTTCTACAGGGCACGCTCTTGAGAAAACATGGCAAGGGGACAGAGAAGGTAAATAGCTGTGGGTTCCGTGTGTGTCACCACCCCAGGGCCACACTCGTGGTCTCACACCCGCCTGCTGTGCAGGTCCAGGCTTGTCCGTGCTTCCTCTGTCGTGCTGTCTGGATGTGCTGTTGCCTGCGTGGTGTTGTGGTGAGGTGTGCTGTGCTGTGTGCTGGGGACAGCCCCAGTTCTGTGTGTCCCCGGGGTAGGGAGTGGGGGCTCTGTGGAGTTCAGTCCCCGTGGGGCAGATGTGGGGTGTCACCCATCCCCGTGGGGAACACTGCCCCACAGCCCTCAGCACCAGCTGCCTGGTGGGACAGCAAGGGGGTGAGACCTTGTGCATGGGAGACCCTCCACACACCCCCATCCCACTGTGGGGGGCTCAGGAAGAGGGGACCCCCTGTGCTGGGCCTTGCTGGGAACAGTGAGGGCCCCGGGGCTGCTGGGATCCCCTGGATCTCTGAGCCCGCTCCCCCTTCCTTGCTGAGCCCCAGCTCTGCTCCAAGGGCTTTCCTCCAGCACATGGGCTCTTGCCCTGGCTAGGGGGGGGGCAGCAGTGACCCCAGCCTGCTCCCCAGATCCTGGTTCTTGGGAAGAGCCATGCCAGTATCCATCTGGGCAATGCCTGCGGCTCCCCCTCCTCTCCTGGGGGACACTGGCTCCTGCCCAGTTTGCTGAGTGTGCTGGGTGAGCTGATTCCCTCTGATCTCCCAGCCCCTAATGGGGTGGGGAGCAAACCTGCCCATCCTCAGAAGAGACCTGACACACTCATCTCAGTTCCACCAGCGCGGGCAGGGGCTGAGCCTTTGCAGCTGTGAGCTGGTGCCCAACCAGTGCCACCAGCAGAGAGTTGGGCAGAGCCAGACGAGAGTACAGGCCAGAGCCCTCCTGGCCAGGGGACGGGGGGGGGGCCTGGAGCCGCGGCCAAATGCTGCTGGGGCCACCAGTAACTGTCCCTTGCTGTTCTCTTCCAGAGCAGGGTGAAGCTGCCCAGTCACGCTGAAGTAAGGACATGGCTCTTCTGCTCCCCACTTGGCACTGCTCTCTCCCCTTCCCTCCCCTTGTCCCTTGTCCCTTGTGCTCTGGGTTGGGGACTCTCAGCTCAGTACAGTGTCCTGTTGTGCTCTGTTTGGGGGACACCAGTGTCCCCTGCTCCCAGCCTGTCCACTGACTGGGGAAGATGGGAACACTGAGGGTAGAATTAATGGGACAGAACTGGGTGGGCAGAGGGGTGGGCACAAAGGGTTAATGGGGGCATACCAGATGTGGGCATGGAGGGGGCAGACCTCTGTAGAAGGTACTGGTTAATGGGAGAGATGCTGAGGTTCCTGTGTTGGGAGGGACTGGAACTACTGGTGCTGGGAGAGGGAAGGTAGTGGAGGTCTCTGGGCCCCAGTTTATCCAGTTGCATTTGCACACTGGAGGAGCTGAGGAGGAGAGCTTGTGCTCAGCCCAGTCAGAGGTGCCAGCCCAGGGCAGCAAGCACGATCTGCCCATCCAGGGGGCTGCTGTGCCTGTGGGCCCCACAGAATGGCCCCATGGCCCCTGCCATGGCGGGGGCACAGGTCAGGCAGAGGTCTCCCACCTGGGGGAAGGGGCTGGGAACCTCCCTGGCTCTGCTGGGGCTGGGCAGGGCTCCATGTGGCCAGGGGCTGTTTGGTGGCTGTGGGGTCCACGTCCTCCCATGCCCACTGTCCCTCACTCTGGCGCTCTGCTCCCACTGTGTGTGACGTCCGAGTGGTCAGTGCCCTGCTGTGCCAGGCCCTGCTGGATGCTGGAGCAGGTGCTTGGAGCACAGGAAGCAGGATGGGACTCTTGGGTCGAGCTGCTGGTGCTGAGCAGAGTCAAGGGTGATGCCAGGGTGGCGTCCTGCCCTGGGGTCCCCAAGCCTGCAGCCTCACAGCTGTGCTGAGAACTTGGGGCTTCCAGCCTGGTACCTGTGTCACCCTCCTGGCTGCTGTCCCCTGGAGCCTGGAGGAGCCTCTGGATCTGCAGGAAGCTTCTGGCAGGATGTGCCCAGCCTGGTCATGCCACCTGCAGCCTGGCTGCTCACTGTGGCTGTCCCTGTTTCTTTGCTCTCTGCAGGGCACACAGATGATTTTCAACGCGGCCAAGGAGCTGGGGCAGCTTTCCAAGCTGAAGGTGAGGGCTGGGGGGCTGGGGTCACTCTGTTCCAGGATGAGTGCCAGTACCACTGCTGCCAGGACCCCACCACTGCCCCCTTGCTGGCTGGGCTGGGGTCAGCGGGGTCCTGGTGCTGTGCTGAGAGCAGGGTCTGTGTCCCCCAGGACCACATGGTGCGTGAGGAAGCCAAGAGCCTGACCCCAAAGCAGTGTGCCGTCGTGGAGCTGGCACTGGACACCATCAAGGTGAGGGCACTCTGGGGCATTTGGGGTGCCCACGAGGCTCTGACCCTGAGGCCCAGGCATGGGGACAACCAGGGGGACCCTCACAGAACTTCTGAGCATCCTGAGGCCTTTCCCCCTCCAGCAATACTTCCATGCTGGCGGCGTGGGGCTGAAGAAAACGTTCCTGGAGAAGAGCCCTGACCTGCAGTCGCTGCGCTACGCCCTGTCCCTCTACACCCAGGCCACAGACCTCCTCATCAAAACTTTCGTGCAGACCCAGTCGTCACAGGGTAGGACACGCTGCCCTCGTCCTCCCCAGCCTGCCCCGTGGCCAGGACCCACCTTGGCTCTGTACCAGTGGGCTGGGGGCCCCAGCCAGGCTCATGGTGGGGAAGAGAGGGGTGGAGAAAGAAAGGGCTTTTTCCTCCTGTGCCTTGCAGGTGAAGAGGGGCCCGTGGTGCCCAGCACCAGCCTGGCACTCCCCAGTTCCCCACCAGCAAGAGCAGTGGGTCCCCAGTGCCAGGGCATTGCTTCACTGGCATGGAAATGGGGCCTGTGGGTGGGGGGAAGGTCTCCCTCTGGCCAGGTGTCACAGTGTTTGTCCCCTCTGGATGGCCCCAGGCACCCAGCACAGACCAGTCACAGGGTCCATGGGATCTGGATGCTGTGCCAGGGCCTGTCCTGGGCATGCTGGGTACCCAAGCCCCTGATCTGGGCTCTGGTGTGCTGGGGTGCAGTGCAGGATGCTGGGCACCTTCCAGGGCAGGATCAGCCCTCAACTCTAAATTCTGCCCTTTGTTCTGTCCCTTGGCTGCTGGAGGAGGGCCCTGAGCTGCTTGGTGGTGGTCACAGGCCACCGCAGGGTGCCCCAGCCAGGCTTGTCTGCGTCCTCGGGGAGTGGGACGTGCGTTTGCTGTCCGTGAGTCTCCTTCAAGGGACGTCTGTCCTGTCTGTGCCTCCTGTGCCAGCCATGTTGGGGGCGTGGGGTTGGGTCTGGTGGGTGCCAGCACCCCTGGGTGTACCCTGTCCCCAGGAGCCCACACTCGGAGCTGGGGGTGCCTGGCATTCCTGTGTTGCTGCAGTGTTGTCCGGGTGCTTGCCCGTCAGTCTGTCTGCGAGATCTGATCTCTCTTTCTCTTTGTTTCCCCCCCCCCACTCTTCCTGTTCCCCACATATATCATCTCCTTTGTCCTCTCTTCCTCATCTCTCTTCTTCATCTCTTCTCTCCTCCATTCTTTTGCATCTCCTCCCTCCTCTCTTTGTTGTCATCTCCTTCCTCCTTCATCTCCTTCCTCCTCTCTTTGTGTACTCTGTGCCGTCTCTGTCTCTTTCTCTCTCCTTCCCACTAGTTCATGGTGGGAAAGGGATTAGGTTTACCCTTAGTGAAGAGGTTTATCCTGAGAAGGGTACGTGTGCTACTCGCCCACCCCTGCACCTGCCTGCCGCCGGCCTGGGCTAGTAACAGTCCCAGCACAGCGGGCTGGGCTGGCCTGGGGACCCCCCAGCATCGCCGGCCTTGGGGACCCCCAGAATGGGCAAACTGCCACTCCCAGGGCTGCTCTGGGGGGCGTTTGGAGGAACTGTGCTCAGCTATATTGACCACCCCCAGAGCGGGTCGGGGGCTGTCCCTGTGGGAATAGGGGCGTCTGCCCGCATGCTCTGGGCACCCCACATTGTTCCCAGCGCTGCTGCCTGGTGCAGCACTGTTGCACCCACGTGACCTCCCCCTGGGACATGTGGCCCTAGGGGAGGCCGTGCCACGTCATGTGCCCTTCCTGCCCACCCTGCTGCCCTAAGGACCATTACTAGCCCTGCTTCGGCGCGCTCCGTCTGCCTGTCCTGGGGCGCAGGGAATGAGCCCCCCGCGGGCCCTGCTTGGCCTCCATCACACCCTGCTGGGGGCCGGGGCTGCACTCCCGCTTGGCCTTCCATGCCCAGCCCCCCTCCCCACCCGCCATCCCCTCCATCCCGGCTCAGCATGCGGGGGCGGGGCTGGGGAATGGAGGGGAATGTGCCATCGCCAGCCCTGGCCCGGTCTGGCACCCTCAGTGACACGTGGGGACATATCCTCCTTCCACTGCTCTTCCCACCCTGAGAGCTGCCCACTGAGCCCTGTTGGATCTCTGTCACCCCATCAGACCCACAGAGTCCCTCTGCCTTGCACCCCTGTCCTTCATCCACGGGTGCATGCACAGCTCTGGCGTGGTGTGGGGTGGGCTGACCTGTTGGTCCCCAGGCTTAGGGACCCCTGGGCTTGGTGTGGTCCCTGGGATGGAGGGGTACGAGAGGGCGGGTCAGCCTCGAGACGCTGGTAGGGCTCTGGGTGCCTCCTATCCAGGGCTGTGCCCCTGACACTGTCACCACTCTGTGGCCAGAGCATAGGGAGCTGGGCCACTGTCCTCTGCCCCATCCCAGACAGGCCCCTCAGCCCTGCCTGAGCAAGGGGGGGTTCACAGGGGTGGGGTGGCAGAGGCAGCGTGCTGCTGGGGGTGTCCTGCCATGTCCATCACAGCTGCTGCACCCACAGTGCTGTGCCCACAACCCTTTGGGACACACCCTAATGCCCACCCCTTTCCACCCCACGGTGGGTGACCTGCCTCCTCAGAGGGGTTAGTGTTGGGCAGGGCATGTCAGGAACATTGGGAAAACAGGCACTTCCATCTCCTCCCTCTGTCTGTCACAGGCTCTGGTGTGGAGGACCCTGTTGGGGAGGTGTCCATCCACGTGGAGCTCCTGACCCACCCCAGCAGTGGCGAGCACAAAGTCACCGTCAAAGGTGGGTCCTGCTGGCCAGGTGCTGGGGTCTGGCAGGTGACAGTGCTCTGTGAGCCTCACCTGTCCTCTCCTTGCAGTGGTGGCTGCCAATGACCTCAAGTGGCAGACCTCGGGCATCTTCCGGCCCTTCATTGAGGTCAACATCATCGGGCCCCACCTCAGTGACAAGAAGAGGAAATTCGCCACCAAATCCAAGAACAACAGCTGGGCCCCCAAATACAACGAGAGCTTCCAGTTGTGAGTGGCATCACGGGCTGGGGATGTGGGGACAGGCTGGGGGAAGTGACCCCAGCACGTGGGGACCTCCTGGGGTTTGCCAGAGAGTTTGTTCATCCCCGATGGGATGTTTTAGGTATTTTCTCATTGGTAGAAGCAGGGAGAGGGGAGCAGGAGTAAAAAGGAAAAGGCTTTTCTATAGGTGGGGACAGCAGCCACGTAGGGGCTGTTAGATGGCCGGGCTAGAGGTGAAGTGTGACCCCATCTTGCCCCCCTCAGCACGCTGGGGACGGAGACGGGCCCCGAGTGCTACGAGCTGCAGGTGTGTGTGAAGGATTACTGCTTCGCCCGGGAGGACCGCACCGTGGGCATCGCCGTGCTGCAGCTGCGGGACATCCTGCAGCGCCCTGGCTGCGCCTGCTGGCTGCCCCTGGGACGCCGCATCCACATGGACGACACCGGGCTCACCGTGCTCCGCATCCTCTCGCAGCGCAACAACGACGAGGTGGCCAAGGAGTTCGTCAAGCTCAAGTCGGACACGCGCTCGGCCGAAGAGGGCAGCAGTTAAAGTCCTTTGGCCCCCCAGCCCTCGCCCCCCGCTCCCGGCACCTGACAGGATCCTCCAGCCGTGTATAAGCCATAGGAGTGGCCACAGAGGCGTCGCTGCCCCGGCACTGGGGAGGGGGTGCTGTGGCTGCAGTGACAGACCCTCCCCTCCCTCCCCTGCCACCATGGCTGGCTGACTGCGGTGCTGAGCACAGCCGGGCCCCGGCACACCCCGCAGGAAGGTGCTGGTGTTGGGGGGGCTGCAGGGAGGGACTGGAGCTGAGCCTGGCTGAGGGGTGCCGTCTGCCCTTCCCCAGCCTGTCTGAGATGGAGGAACCCCAGTGGCTCATCTCTGAACCTCCACTGTCCCACCCAGCCCCACACCCCGCCGAGTGACATGAGGAAAGGGCTGTGGGGGGTGTGTGTGTGTCTTGTGCCATATGTGGGTGTTGGTGAGTGGCTGGCACAGCGTGATGGCCCCTTGTTCCCATCTCTGAGCGTGTTGATGTGTCCTGAGAGCAGGGCAGCTGCCAGCCCTGAGCACATAGGTGTACATATGTAAATACCTGTACATACAGGGCAGCTGGACAGGCTGTGTCCTGCCCCTGGAAGGGCTATTGGGGCTGTTGGGTTGGTGGGTGCAGCCCCCACGGGCCCTGCACAAGGTCCCCTCCCTGGCTGGCAGCAGCATCACCAGGGTCGGGAGCAGCCCCCGGCCCATATCCTGTCTTCCCTGCCTTGCTGCCACCGTGGGCTACCCCACTGCCCCCCACAAGATGCCAGGGCTTGGGGAGGCAGGGGCTGAGGGCACCTGAGCAGAGGGACTCGTTCCTCTTTGCTCTGGCCAGTGGGGACTGTCATCCCTGAGCAGTGCAGCCCATGGGATCTCTTTGGCGCAAGCAAAACCCTTCCCACCCCACCCCAGAGAAGCCCTCCCTCCAGTCCCCCAGTAAGCACCAGTTCTGTGTCCCCCAGTTCCACAGTGAGCACCATTTCTGTGTGCTAAGTGGTGTGCATGTCTCGTGCGAGTGCGTGGGAGGCTGGGTGTGTGGTGTTGGGGTGGCCACCCCAGCTGGCCAGTTTGCTGCGAGTCTGGGGCAGGCAGAGGCCTCATGATCCCACAATTCAGTACAGCTCTCTCAGCCCCCTCCCACCCCAAAACAGGGTACCCCAAACGGCTCCCACGCTCCTTTGTCTCGAGGGTTTGCCTGGGACCAGGGGGTTTCACTTTGCTCTCTCGTTTCTGTTCAGTGTTTACACCCTTTTCTAGCAGCTGCTCCTGCGTGGCCGGGCTGGGGCTCGGCCCCGCAGCCCCACCGTGGTGCCCTGGCCCTGTGCCCCCTCCCCAGAGCGTCCTGTTTGGCATGTGATTGAACTGACCAATCCTGCTCCTGTAGCACAGTGTCACCGATGCCTGTGTGTTTGTCCCGCCCACCGCGGCGGCTCCCATGGATGCATGACAGTGAGATGTTTTGCACTATTTTGAATTTTTTGGGCTCTGTAAAAATATTTTATTATAACTGACATTAAAAAGCACACCCTTCACTGTGGCTCCTATGGGGAGTTGCGAGGGGATGGGCACCTGGGGGCATTCCTCAGTGCAGCGCTTCCACCTTTAAAGGAAAACCAGGGATATCCAACCCGAAGGTTAACCAGCTCCAAGGATAACCAGCTCCAGGGTTAACCAGCTCCAAGGATAACCAGCTCCAGGGTTAACCAGCTCCAAGGATAACCAGCTCCAGGGTTAACCAGCTCCAAGGATAACCAGCTCCAGGGTTAGCCAGCTCCAAGGACAACCAGCTCCAAGGTTAATCAGCTCCAAGGATCAATAGCCCAGGGATGATCCTTGTTGCCACTCAGCCTCCCTGAGGGCACCTTTGCAAAACCAAGCATAGGTGTAGCAGACACAGGGCCGGTTATGGCTCCGTGGAGGGATGTTTAGAGATAGGTATTTGCTGAGTCATAGGAATTGAACCAGGAGTCCTCACTCTGGTCCTCCAGGCCTGCTTATCTCTCTGTGACCCCATAGGCTAGTTTCCCTAACCCTTACAATTGGTCAGTTTTCAATCCTCCCTAACCCTATAAAAGGGGCTGTCTTGGCCCATTCCTTCGAAGAGCAGCTTCAGGACCCTTCACGAGACCCTCAGAATAAACCATCGTGGAATTTTCTGTAGCCGCCTTCCCTCTCTCATCCTTTATCTGCCTTCCAGAAGCCACGGCCAGCCACAGCCCCTACGAGCAAGCTAAGAGCTGAAACCATAAAAGAGCTGATTTTCACTGAGAGCTGACAATCACTAAGCTTGCTAGGGGTCACGGCTGTGCCGCAGTCTGGTCTAGGGCACCCCAGCCTCCAGAGGGCTGAGGTATCTGGCCCTGAGACTGCTTGCCTGGGGCGCTTACCCTACGAGGGACCAGCTATCCGGCTAAGAAGCTAGCCCTTGTGGCTTCATTATTTTACAGATAGGTGTTAAATGGAACTGCAGGAACACAGAATGCTGGGCTCTCCTGAGCTGGAAGGGACCCACAGAGATCATTGATCCCAGCCCCTGTCCCTGCACAGCCACCCCAATACTCCCACCCTGAGCAGCCCTGGGAGCGCTGTCCAAACGCTCCTGGAGCTTTGGGACCATTCCCTGGGGAGCCTGGGCAGTGCCCAGCACCCTCACAGGGAAGAACCTTGCCCTGAGCTCCATGCCAAGCCCTGGCCCAGCTCCAGCCCTTCCTGGCCGCCTGTCCCTGTCCCTGTCCCAGAACTCAGCCCCTGGCCCTGTGCCTCCCCTGGGGAGGAGCTGCAGAGCTGGGACAGATGTGTCCTGGGAGGTTGCCCAGTGCTGATAATTCCTAGGCATGGGAGTGATCAGGGATAGCCAGCACAGCCTCATGGAGGGCAAAGCCATCCCTCACTGGTCTTGTGGCCTTCCCTGATGGGGTGACTCCATCAGCAGATAAAGGGTGAGCTGTTGATGGCACCTGCCCAGACTTCTGTGAGACTTTTGACACAGTCCATCAAAACACTTTCCCCAGTAAATTGGATTGATGTGGATTTGATGAATGCAGGGCCCTGATGACCTGCAGAGAGAGCTGGGGCTGTTCCTGGGCTCTGGCAGAGTCCTGCTTCACCCTTGAGAATTGTAGGGCAACCACCAGGCTTTGCTAGAATCATGGAATGGCTTAGGCTGAAAAGGACTTTAAAGCTCAAGTCCAACCCCACCCTTTTTCTTGGGCTCTTGTATTTTTTTCCAGTGATCCTTGATGGATACACCATTTCTTAAGGTTTTCTAGATTAATTACTTTAATCATCATAGTTTCACATGGGGCTCCTGTGCCTATGTGAAAAGAGAGCAGAAGTTCCCTGGGAGGCCCGGGTAACACAGGCTGTGCCCCTGCAGCCCAGGGAGGTGCACAGGGAGCAGAGATGGACTGCAGCCCCCGCAGGAGCCTGAGCAGAGCAGGGGATGTGCCCTGAGGGAGCTCTGAGCCTGTGCAAAGGCTGTGCTCGGGCAAGCCCCTGGGGCTGGAGCAGATCATGCAGAACCTCAGGGATCTGTCCATGGTGGAGGCTCCTGAAGGGCTGGACCCATGGGAGGAACTCCAGGCTAGAGCAGGGGAAGAGGAAGAGGAGGAGGAAGAGGAAGGAGCAGCAAAGACAAGGGGTGATGGACTGAGCACAACCCCCATTGCCCATCCCCCTGCACAGCTGTGGGGGAGGAGGTGGAGAATTTGGGATGGAAGTTGAGCCTGGGGAGAAGGGAGAGGTGAGGGGAAGATGTTTTATGATTTACTTTTATTTCCCATGATCCTCACAGGAGTTGATTAACAGCAATTTAAGCAGTATAATAATTTATGCACCAGCTGCCCATTGTAAACAGGACAATAAATGCAGTCCATGAGAGAGCTGCCCTCAAACCCTGTTCAGGAAGTCCAAGTGAAGCTCTGAGTGGGGCTGGTCTTGGTCTGTGAGCTCTGGGATGCAATGCTGAGCACTGGAAAACCCAAACTCACCTCAAGTGGGAAAATTGAATCCCTCCCAGGCAGCAGGACCTGGTGTAACCAAAACCCTTTAAGCCTGGAGAAGAGAAGGATCCAGGGAGATCTCAGAGCCCCTTTTAGTGCCTAAAGGGGCTCCAGGAGAGCTGGAGAGGCACTTTGGACCAGGGCCTGCAGGGACAGGACAAGGTGAAATGGCTTCCCAGAGGGCAGGATTGGCTATTACTGGTCCATCTTCCCACCATCAAATCTCACCTCAGTCACAGAGTGGAAAATAGTTGGGTTCTTGAATTTAAATCCAAGTCCCTCTGAGGGACTTGAGGGACTCTTGATGACCCTTCATCCTACAACCTTCATGCACCTCTCAGTCCTAAGGCTCCCAAAGCCATTATAACTCAAGACCAGGACACAGCATTTTCATGGGATTATTTCATCTGCTCCTGAAATAGATCCTGTTTATGAGGAAAGAGGAGGTTGGCTTCAGGAGATACTGCAGTTCCTCAGAGGAATGCCTTGAGAGAGGATGCTGTGGGACAGTGTCTAACTGGAGCTGCACAGGTGGCTCAGGGAGGAGTGTACAATTCTTCACTCCTGCTCAAGAGAAGCCCAACTGTGATTAACTGCACCAAACCTTTCTAGAAATGCTCCTGTTCCAGCTGGTGACATTACTGCTGCCAGCACTCCTTACCCTAACAGGCTGAGGAGTTAAAGTCTGATGTCATCAGCTAAGCCAGGTCATTCAAAAAAATCCTCCCTGTCTTGATAGGAAGCAGGTAAGTCTGTCCCAAGCCTGCTGACCACCCCTTCTCTAGGGGCTAAAGAGCTCCCTCACACCTCCGTCCCTCCTTGACCTCCCTCCCAGCATCCTGCAAACAGTCTCAAGGCCAGAGTTACATGCAAAGACCTCTTTTAGCTTCAAAGGATTAAAAGGTGGGCAAACAACCCACTGAAAACTCAAAAGGTGCTGAACCCCCACCCTCACAGCCTTCCCAAGCTTCAGAGGGTTCAGACCCCTCGAAATGAGACAGTGGCAGCAGCCCAGGGGCAGCCCAGGCTCAGAGGCAGCCAGGGAAGGCCAGGCTGAGGGTCTCAGGGCCGTGGAGCTCCCCAGGGGCTGTGGGGAGGTGGTGAGGGGCAGCTCACAGGGAGGATGAGGCTGGTGTCCCCCAGGAGCTGCTCAGGTCCCTCCCCACCGGGTCCTGCAGCTGCCTTTGAGGGGACAATGGTGAGATGGGGACTGCCCCAAGGTGGAAGCAGCCTCTCCTCACTCCCTGCTGAGGAGACTGAGATGTGCTACTCCAGCCCCAAGGCTGGGGCGTGCCCGGGGGATCTCCACAGCCTGGAGCAGAGCGTGGGGACATGGACAGGGACAGGGACGGGCTGGGCACACCCTGCCGTGTCTGGGTGCAGCCCCAGCCCAGGGCAGCCGAGGAAGGGGCTGCCTGGAGTTTCCCTGCCAGGTCCTGTGGAAGAACCTCATCCCAAAGGTTCTCCTTGTCCTGCTCCGGGTGGGGATATTTCTGCACCAGGCTCCAGCAGCAGCCTCTGCCTCTGCTGTTGGTGCAACTCTGTGGGGACAGAGAGCCCACGTGGGGACAGCCACAGCTCTGTGGGGACAGCCACAGCTCTGTGAGGACAGCCAGCACGCGTGGGGACAGCCACAGCTCTGTGAGGACAGCACACGTGGGGACAGCCACAGCTCTGTGGGGACAGCCATGCCGTGACCCCTCGGGAGAGGCTGTGCAGAGACACACCCAGCCTGCAGGACCTGCCCTTACCCAGGGGGATGAGGGGGTCAGACCCCCTTTTTACCTTTCCGACTCTGTGACTGCTCCAAGGTGTGCTGGATCAGGGCTCTCCTTCCCCAGCTGCATCCATCTCCCAGCCTCCATCTCCACCAAGCACTGCAGGGAGGCAGAAGGGAGGCACAGCCTGAGCCCTGCCCAGTGCACTCCCCCAAGGGACCACCACATGTGCCCAGGAGAGCCCTGTGGAGCCCCAGAAGAGCAGGAGCATCCCCCAACAGACCTGCCCAAGCTCCTTGACCTCCTGGCCCAGGCAGCTGTGCCTCTCCAATTGCGCCTCTCCAGCTGTGCCAGCTGCTGGACCATCACGGGCTGTGTCCTCCTGCAGCTGCTGCACCTCATCCCACAGCCCCTGCAGCTCCTCAGCCCCAGGAGCTGCTCCTGCAGCTGCTGCTTCTCCTGGGCCTGAGGAGAGGGGCTGAGCTGGGGCCGTTCAGTTTTGCCTCTTTTTTCTTTTCTACGTTATCTGTATTTGTCACACAAATATCTGTAACTCTGTAGCCTATTGTATTAGTGACTCATTTTCCCAGTACTTTTCCATGGCCTTTCCCCAAGCAGAAAGACAAAACAAATTCCAGAGTTCTGAGCCCCCTTGTGCTATCTTGGTCCTTCCTGGGAACCAAGGCCGAGAACAACTCTTTGAGATACATTTCATGGACAAAGCACAGCTGGTACCAAGGCAGGGGGCTCCAGAGGAGGGGTTGGACTTGAATCACCACTTGTCTTCCTAATTGGTGCTTTTAATCAATTATGCTAATTTCCTAAAATCTACAAATATGTACTCATCCCAGTGGGGTTGGGCTTTTGTGGACAACTTTCCATGACTCCCTCTGAAGGCCTTTGTGATGGAATAGAGAAAATAAAGATCTGCTCTTATATTACCTCCTTACTAAAATGATCTCGAGTTTCATTTCCGGGTTGGGAAAAAGACAACAGAGCATCAGGCAGGGCTGGGAACAGGGACAGGGACACACCCCCGTGTGTCACATCACCGAGAGCCCCATGGACTCAGAGCCTGCCTCTCTGTAATGAGAGCCCATTTCCCACCATCTCTTTGGAGTTCTGAGCCTTGGGATGCCCCCACACAGAGCTCAGGCCTGGGAGAGTAGCTCTCCCTGACCTGCCACCCCCACGGGCTCTAAAGCCGTGACAAAGGGTCCCTTCCCCAGCCCCAGGCTGATCCCCACAGCAGGATTACCCTGCCCTGTTTCCTCCAAGTCCCAGACAGGATCACACCACCCCCCTCATCCCCAGAGACACCCCCAGAACTAGAGAAGTGACAGAGCAAAGAAACACAGATAGTGAAAAGGGACACTGCCAGCACAGCAGAGTGGAATGTGTCACACCAGAACTGTCCCTGGCACACAGGGACACGCCAGAACTGTCCCTGGCACATGGCACTGCTGCAAGGCTGCACCCGGGAGGGTGCCCCAGCCATCCCCATGTCACAGAGGAGCACAGGGATCCAGGGGCACAAAGGCACAGCTTCTCCTGGGGACCCACATCAGGCAGCCAGCTCCTGCCCCAGGCCCAGGAGGCAGCTGGGACAGGGCCAGGTAAGAGGTGCTCAGCACAAAGCCCCTGCAGCAGCATCACCTCCATCTCCGTGCCCTGGTGCAGAGCTGGACCAAGAGAGAGGCCTGGACCACCGTGGCCCTGTGCTGCCACCTGTGGGGGCAGAGACAGCACTGGCACCCCCAGAGGGGACCCAGGCACTCCCAGCCCTGCTGGGCTCCCACCTCTGGGTGCTGGCCCGGGGCAAAGGCTGGGATGGTGATGGTGGCCTGGCACAGGGGCAGGGACAGGCCCTAGGACCATCCCCAGGGTCTTCTGCAGCATTACGGCAGCCCTGGGCCTCTGCAGCATCCCCAGAAAGCTGCAGGGAGCAGGGCAGGGATCAGGGAGCCAAGAGGGGGAACAGGGAGCTGGGCAAGAGGTGGCAGAGCCTGGAGGGGGAACAGAGCTGAGCAAGGGGCGGCAGAGCCCAGAGAAGGGACAGCAAAGGCTGATAGAAAAGGCAGAGAGCAGGGCAAGGGGGGGTCTCCCTGGGCAGAGGGAGGACAAAGCCCTGGGCACAGCCTGCCCCCATTCCACGGGGCCACCCGTGCCCAGAGCTGGCAGCACTGCCATCTGTCCCCAGCCCTGTCCCTGCTCACCTGCAGGCACAGCACGGCCTGAGGAGCCGCTGCAGCTGGGTGCTCCTCCAGCACAGCCGCCGGGTGGAAAAGACAGGTGTGTGCCAAGGAAGGCAGGAGCCTCCCTGAAATGGAGAATGTAAACCCTTTCTCTCCAAATTATTATAAATTTGAAATTAAGGGGCTCTCAGGCAAAGATATGGCAATAGGAATAACAGTTCTTTACTAGGAAAATTAATAGAAAACCACCACTGCCAGAGTCAGAGCAGGCCCTGCCCCTCTGTGTGTCAGGGAGGTGGCACAGTCCCATCCCAGGGGGCTCAGGGTGGTGGCACAGTCCCATCCCGGGGTGGCTCAGGGTGGTGGCACAGTCCCATCCCAGGGGGGCTCAGGGTGGTGGCACAGTCCCATCCCAGGGGGGCTCAGGGTGGTGGCACAGTCCCATCCCAGGGGGGCTCAGGGTGGTGGCACAGTCCCATCCCAGGGTGGCTCAGGGTGGGGGCACAGTCCCATCCCAGGGGGGCTCAGGGTGGTGGCACAGTCCCATCCCAGGGGGGCTCAGCCCTCCTGCAGTGCCAGCTATGCTTCTGCTGGAGCAGGGATCCTGCACAAGGGGGGAGTTTTCCTCTGGAGCTCCAGGGCTGCTGGAGATGGGCCTGCTCTCCCTCTGGGAATGCAGGGGAGCAGAAAGCTGCTCCTCTGGGAATGCAGTGGGCAAAGGCTGCTGTGCTGTTCCCACGTCAGATTGGATCCAGGTAGGAATGCTTGGCTCCTCCCCTGGGTGGAGCATCTCCCCATGGGATGCTGGAATTTGATCAGCCCTGCAGGGACACTCACTGGCCATGGACAGCAGAGATCTCCTGGAGGGAGGGTTGGCTGTGGGAGAGATAAAGAAAACTGCCCCATGGACAGAGGAGAACTGCCCCAGCTCTGACAGATGGGAATAGAACACACCCCCACGAACATCTTCCAGCCTAAGACACCTGGCCAGCCCACAAAATCACCTTGGGCTTCCCACACCTGTACTTGCTGGGGTCCTGCAGCACAGGGAGAGTCAGTGCCAGGACAGCATCCCCAGGCTCCTCCAGGAGGGATCCTTCCCATTCAGGCTCCCTAGAGGCAGAGTTCATCCCCAGCTCACCCAGTTCTGTGTCTCACTGGGCACCAGCACACAGGGAAAGCACCTGCAGGGGATGGTCTGCTGCCACAGCTGCACCCCCAAAGCAGGAGCTTCACTTGAAGCAGTCTCCCAGGGACAGTGCTGCAGGTTCATGCTGGTGCCCTTCAGCTCCTCTCTGCTCACCACAGACCTGTCCCTCTCCAAGAACTCTGGTACATCCATCTGTGGGGGCAGAGGGGGGTCAGTGGTGTCACAGCTGCAGAGGGGACAGCACCAGGGTGCTCTGGGGTAGGGAATACCTGGAGCGTGTCCTAAGATGCTGATCTGGATGGTCCCCAGGACCCCACAGGCTCAGAGCTGCTCCACCACTTGCCTGGAGTCAAGCCTGGGGCACAGAGGTGCTGATCCAGAGCAGGTCCTGGCCAGCCTGGCACACCCCAAACCATGCAGTGCAAGAGAGACAGAGAGTGAGGAGGCTGCAGGGCCCCAGCAGTTCCCCATCCCCATCCCTGCAGCCAGGCTCTCACACAAAGGGCTCTTTCCCACTGTGGGGGTTGATGCTGTGGATGTAGGGGTGGTGCTGCCCAGCTCCTCCATCAGCCCCCTCAGGGAGGCTTTGACCTGCAGGGGACAAGGTACAGGGGGCTGAGGGCCAGCAGGAGCCCCTGGGGGCTCAAGGAGCTCCCCAGGGCACACAGAGCTCCTGGTGGAGAGGGACTTCTTGCTCTTTTGGCTCCTGGGGAGGGACCTGTGGCCAGAGCAGCCTGATCAGGACATGGGGACATCCCTGTCCTCCAGGAAGATCTTGGTGAGGAGGGCAGAGTGCCCAGAGAGAGCTGTGGGAGCCAGGCAGTCCCTGCAGAGCCACCACCAAGATCCACAGCCCCACAACCCACCCATCCAGAGACAAGCCCAGATGTGCTGCATCCAGCTGTGCCCCACCTGCTCCCTGCCCCAGGAAGAGCCCTGTGCACCTTCCCAGGTGAGCTCCAGAACCTTCCCAGGTGCTCTTTACCTTCTGCCAGGTGCATGGAGGGTGGAGAGGAGAAACAACACCTTACAGACATGGAAGCAGCAAGAACCTTGAGGGCTCTGAGCAGGGACATGGCCAAGGTGGATCCCAAAAAGGGGGAGGCGAAGCAAGGGGAATGCAGTGGGGAGCACCCTCAGCTCCTGACACACACACAGATGGCTGGAGCTGTGCCCGGGCTTGGCATGGGGCTCAGGGAAAGGCTCTTCCCCCCAAGGGTGCTGGGCACTGCCCAGGCTCCCGAGGGAATGGTCCCGGCCCCAAGGCTGGGAGCTCCCCCAGGAGCTCTCAGGGTGGATTGTTGGGGTGGCTGTGCAGGGCCAGGGGCTGCACTTGATGCCTTTGGTCCCTTCCCAGCCAGGACATTCAAGGACTCTGCTCTCAGGGTACCCTGACCAAGGCCAGCTCTGCGTGGGGCTGCACACAGGGATTTACCTCCTGCCCTGTCAGTCCCTGCCAGGCTCCCACAGCCCAGCCAGCTTTGCCTGCTCAGCACCTGCCCAGGGGATCCCACCAGGCTGAGATCTCACCTGGCTCACAGCAGCCCCACCAGCTCCTGAGGAGAAGCATCCCTGTTCTCCTCCACAAACCATCACAGTGCTGGTCACTGGCAGCACACAGCACCCACACAGCCCCAGCCTGCAGCTTCCCAGAGCAGTTTGGTGCAGAGCTCTGCTCAGACACAGCCCAAGCACCTGGGAAATGTCCCTGCAGTCAGAAGTGCTGCTGGCCACACGGCTTCTCTTGCCCTGCTGTGAGGCTGCTGATGGGAAGCAGCTCACAGTTTCCATAGTTTTACCCTCAGATGAGGAGTTTCAGCCCAGCAGGATCCACCTCCCACCCTGGGAGGGTGCAGAAGGTGCCACCATGGTCTCCAGACAGGGCACCGCTTGTGTAGAGCCTCTGCCCAGCCCACCACACACACAGCATTCCCTGCCTATCCAGCAAAGTGGGACACAAGGAAAGCATCCATGAGGCACTTGTGTTTCTGGAAGTGGGAGCTGCTGAGGTGGGTCTGGGAAAGCTCCTGGGCCCAGCTCCCGAGCCCAGCTCCCATCACTGCCTTGAGGCATCTGGAAAGCAAACGGGTCAGAGGGGGCCCTGGGGGGCTCTGGGTGGTCACAGCAGCCTTCATCCCCCTTGCCCTCCCCATTCAGCAGGTCCAGGATGCCAGGCTGGCCCTGGAGGAGCTCCAGGCACGGCTGTCCCAGAAGGTGACAAACACCAAGGGATCCCCTCAGTTACATTCTCTTCCTGATCCAGCTGGAAGGCAGAGACAGGAAATCAGAAGTGGCCAGGAGGGGACAAAGGTGCTCAGCCCCCAAGCAGCACCTTGATTTCCACAGGAGCCCTGAGCAGCCCTTTGTGTGGAGCACTCTGGGGAGAGCAGTGAGTGCTGAGCCCTGGGCTTGCAGGGGCTGAAGCACAGCCACGATGGACACAGAGCACAAAATCAGCAGGGACATGCAAGGCTCTCCCTCAGTGGCTCACAGCAAAGGGACACCCCTGGGGACACCCCTGGGCGATTCCCACCAGGTTAAAATACTCCTGGAGGTTCTCGTTGGTGCAGCTGATGCAGAACTGCTCAAAGCTGTTGTGCTCATACATCTCAAACCTGTGGGCAGCAGAGACCAGAGTAAGGCACCTCCCAGGCAGAGCCACCCCAGGCACCCAGCTGTGCCCACTGCAGGGACAGGCATGGCTGAGTTCCAGCTGGAGCAGGACAGGGACCAAGTCCTTTCAGGCAGCCCAGGAGATTGGGGAGATGCTCTTGCCCACAGATGTCCAGGAGGCCAGTGGAGGACCCTTCAGTGACCACAGGGCAGGGCTGACCCTCCTGTTGGAGATGAGTGATGAGCTGGTGGCTCTCACAGTGAAGGGTGAACATTGTGTGTGTGTTCAGAGAAGTTTTGTAGATGTATGGTTGTGTTACTGCAATGTGTCCTCCCCCTCATTGTTGTCATGGGATGGCCTTGGTCCTTGGGGCATTTGGGAGGGTTGGCTCGTTACTATGGCAACACCTGAGCTCTAATCAAGGTGTAAGAAAGCGATCTGCACCCCTGGACAGCGAGGAAGGACCTGACTGACAAGACTTTAGGATGAGCTAGAAGTACAAAAGGCAGAGCATCCATCTTGAAGAGGAGCACATGGCTGATGGTCACGGGGGCTCCCAACACTGTAATTTTTCCTAATTTAGTCCTTTTGTTGAATTTTTTTTCAAGTTTTAACAAACCTTTATGATTTTACAAAGTGAGCAGTCGTTTCTCACATGCCTCACCATCCAGCTGAAGACCTGATTGTGCCTGTCCTTGGCCAGGGCACCCCGGGCATGCAGCACCTGCTGCCTGGACAGTGGTGTCACCAAGGTCAGTGACATTTTGGGGTGGCAGAGCCAGCCTGGGACACCTCCAGCAGAGCACAGAGTAGCCCCAGGGCCTTGCTGCCTGGCTGGAAAGGGACAGTCCTGGTCACTGAGGCCTGGCCTGGTGCAGCTCTGGGGACAGTTTGGGGTGGCATCAAGTCCTCTCCTCCCTCCAAGCACAGCTGTCCCCACGCTGGTGCTGCCCTCTGGTCACCGTGTGTCCCAAGGACAGGATGGCAGCAGGATCCTGAACAGCTCCAGCTGCTCAGACTCAGTGACACCTGTGGGCAGGTGAGGGCTCCCTCTGATGCCTCAGGTTTGAGCTTTTCTATTTTTCACATTCTGTGCTGCTTTAGTGTTTGGGTCTGGGTTCATATTATGGGATGGTGAGCTCCGTGCACAGAGCAGGGAGACAAAACAATTCCTGCTCCAGCTGGGGACCAAGGACAAATGATCCAAATCTCAGCCCAAGAGCACAAACCCCGTGGGCTGGAGAGAGAAAAACAAGAAGGATGGGACTGGATGGGCTGGGGCTGGAATTGGACAATGAACTGCAAGGTGCAAATGTGGCAGAACTGATCCCAGGGAGAGACCCCGTGCCCGGTTGAGCATTTTGGGACCATTTTGGTTCATCTTGGGTGCAGCCCTGGCTGTGCTCTTGTGCTGCCCAAGGTGGATCTGTTGAGGCCTCCTAATAAATCCATGCTTTATCCTTTAGCTCTGTCCAGTTTCAGTTCTAGCTCAGCCCTCACAAGGCATCCCTCATCTCTGGCCACACCAGCACAAGGGCAGAGCCAGGCCCCATCCTGTGCCTGCTCTTGGTCCGTGGTGGGCAGAGCTGGAGCAGCTCCAGCCCAGCCCCAGGGCAGAGGGTGAGCAGGGCCAGCAGCAGCACAGGTGGGTGCTCAGGTGACACAAGACTCTCTTCTCACCTGTGTTGAGCCCCCTGCAAGGTGCCACAGGCCAACAGGCTGAGCAGCCCAGAGGTGACCCAGGGGACACCCAAGCCCCCACAGCCCCTACAGCTGCGGGGTGTGGAGCCCCCCAGGTCAGAAATGAGCCCCCCAGACCCACAAGAAGGGGTGAAGCCCCTCCAGCTCCCTCCCGAGCACCGTGGGTGGGACCCCTGAGCCCCTCAGAGCCATGGGGTCTGACCGCCCCCACTGCTGCTGCCAGTGCTCCTGATGCCTTTTTCTCTGCCCCTAAAAACACAAATCAGACACAACCAGAGGGATCAAAGGGTACCTTTGTATGAGGAACCTCAGGTGCACAAACTCAACAAAGGTGGAAAAGGCTGAAGATGCACACTGGGCCTGACCCATGGACAGTTTTTATGGATTCTACAATTAGAATATCTGACAAGAACCCTCCAATTAGAAACCCCTGGTGAAGTAATTCCCCAGATCTAGCACCTTGGAGGTTACTCCCTTAGGATAAGATCCCTGTTTGGGTTTCAACCTTCTAAGTAAAACCAAGACAGCCAAACCAACAGGTGTTGTTTTTTTTTTTGTTTCTTTTCTGCCTGGGTTAGGGTTGGGAGTGGAAGCATTTGAGAGGCTATTTTGTGTTTGAACTCAGATGTTTATTAGTTCTCATCTATATTACAGTCTTAGAAGTTGTGAGTTCTACAGTATTTCATGAACAAGCTGTAAAATGGCTCTGTATTTATTTCTGCAAGGTCTTTTAAGGAAAAACTATCTAATTAAGAAATAACACTTAAATTATTTTTACTTTTTTACTTTTAATCTAATAACTAATCATCTATGTGGACTTTCCTGTCTAATTACACAAAACCACCCAAACCCATGAAGAAGAAGGTTAAGAAGACTACTGACTTAAAACTTTTATCTTAGTTATATATATATATATATATATATTACTATATTCTAAAACTTTAAGTTTTCTATCACATGATAGTGCACACTTCTATTCAAACTATGTACTCATAATCTTAGTTCGAGAATTGAATTTTGGAAGTCTTCTCCACAGCCTCAGGTCAAATGCAATGTCCTCTTGGGGGTCTGTGCCTTTGAACACAGAAAGTCTGTGATTCTCATCAGCCAGAGTTCCAGCACAGAGGTCCTGGAAGTTTTGTCTTTCTGCCTGGGAAAAGTGTGAAACTAAGCTACAGCATGAAGCTGCAGATCAACAGCTGTATGTGCAAAGGATACAGAGAATATATAAAAGAAAAAAAGGGTAAACCTCAAAGGTCATCACTCCCCCTGCCCCACCTGCCGCTCTTTAATTAGCCGTTAATTGCCGCTAATTGGAGGTGGAGGGGATTATATTCCCCGCCCTGGGGGTTCTGGGGCTGGACCCACCAAGACCCCTCCCAGCTCGGGCACCTCGGTGCCCCGGATTCGGGACACCCCAAGAGCTCCTTCGGGGCGTACAAAGAAGCCTCATCAGGCGCCCCCGACTCGGGACACCCCAAACTCTCCGTCCCTCCTGCCTGGGACACCCCAAGATCTCCTCGAGGCCAGTCAAAGACCTCTCCTGTTTGGGATCCCCCAAATCTGTCCCCACTGAAGGGCACCCAGGGCCCCTCCAGGTCCTTCCAGGGGTGCAGGACACTGCAAGGCCGCCAGAGCACGGCCCCCTCCCCTCATGGCAGGGACTCCAGGTCACCCTCACCCTGCTCGGGCTCCAGGACCCCGGGTGTCCCCACTGCCCGTGGGTGCCACTCTCCAGGGGTGTCACTGTGTGCAGATCCCCGTTTGCCACGGCCCCTGTGTCCCCTCAGCCCTGGGTGCTGCTGGCAGCAGGTCCCTGCTGTCCCCACACAGGGCCTGAGGGGCCTGGCCAGCCCTGCAGGGCCAGAGTGAAACCCTGCTGCCACAGAGGGTGGGGACAGCGGGGACAGAGTGACAGCTGGGACAAGGGTGTCCAAGTGAGGTGAGTAATCACGAGCATGGACAATGGTTTGGGTTGGGAGGGACCTCAAAGCTCATCCAGTGCCACCCCTGCCATGGCAGGGACACCTCCCACTGTCCCAGGCCGCTCCCAGCCCTGTCCAGCCTGGCCTTGGGCACTGCCAGGGATCCAGGGGCAGCCCCAGCTGCTCTGGGCACCTACAGCCAGGGCCTGCCCACCCTGCCAGGGAACAATTCCTGCCCAAGATCCCATCCAGCCCTGCCCTCTGGCAGTGGAAGCCATTCCCTATGTCCTGTCCCTCCATGCCTTGTCCCCAGTCCCTCTCCAGCTCTCCTGGAGCCCCTTCAGGCCCTGCCAGGGGCTCTGAGCTCTCCCTGGAGCCTTCTCTTGTCCAGGGGAGCACCCCCAGCTCTCCCAGCCTGGCTCCAGAGCAGAGGGGCTCCAGCCCTTGCAGCATCTCCGTGGCCTCCTCTGGCCTGGCTCCAGCAGCTCCACGTCCTCCTGCTGCTGTTGCCCAGGGCTGGGGCAGCTCTGCAGGTGGGGTCTCACCTGAGCACAGGGGCAGAATCCCCCCCTCCCCTGCTGCCCATGCTGGGCAAGGATAGATTTTGGGACTGGGAGCAGGAACATCTGTGGGGACAAGGAGAAGGCCAGAGACAGAGAAGGATCACCCAGTCTGGGCAGGGACAAACCCACCTGTGGGAGGTGGCAGATCTCCCCTCTGCTCCTGCTCCTGCCCCCGGGGCTGGCACCTTCTCCCTGGGCCCAAGGAAATGTGAACAGGTACCAAGAGGCTCCAGGCAGGGAGACACTGGCTAGCACAAGGATTCATATATAGTAAAAAGTCTTTATTAAGAAGGCTTTGAAGTCAAAAAATAAAACTCTTGATACAATTTTCATAACCGTCAAGTCAGCTCAGCAAATATATAATCAGTACTTTAGCCATGTAAGGTTAAAGGTCCGTTATTTTCTTTTTAAAATAAAATATATTTTAGTTTTTAAAATTTATTCAATAAAGTACATATTTTCCTATAAATTCCCTACATATACATAAAGAGGTAAAAAATAAAAAAATAAAACAAAAACAAAGAAACCTAAAAAAAGAAAAAGAAAAAAAAAGCCCCAAAAGAACCCTCCAAAGTAACCCCAAAATAAAACGGAGATAGAAATCTGTCTGGTTTTTGTGACATGATGTGTTAACTGTGCCCCCTTTATTCCATGACCTCCTGACCTCACATCACACATTTCTGGGCAGTTTTCACATTGGCAAAATACAAGATAGACCTGCATTAGGGAAAAAAAAAAAAAATTATAGAACCACTGAGAATCATCAAAAAAAAAAACCAACCTACATACAAAAAGAACCACAAAAAATTATTATAATAATAATAGAATGATTTTAAAAAAATAAAAGACAACCCTTGCGTGTCCTAAAATAAAAAGTGCAACCGGACCTTTTCTTTCTGGTTATTTCAGTTTGCAAACGGAATACTGGTATTTGGGAAGGACTGGTGGAGAACAGCCGGGCTCCCTCCCCAGCCCCACAGCCAGGTGAAGAGTTAAAGCTATTCTGTAAACATCGGAGTTTCCTCCTCGCAGAATTCACGCCCCTCTTTCCTCATCCTCATCTTCTTCTTCTTCTTCTTCTCGGCCCCTTGGCCCCCACCCTCCCGACCCCCCGCTCGGCCTCCCCCCGCCCCGCCGCGCCCTCTGCGCCTCCAGCTGCCGCTGCCTCTCCCCCCTCCCGCCCCTGCGCCCATCGCATCTGGTATTAAATAAAAAGCTCGATTTCAACAGTAGAAAGTCCTTAAAACGCCGTGGTGTTGGGGTGGAGGGGGGGCCCCGGGCGAGCCCCCGGGCTAGGAGAAGATGTGGATGGCTTGGGTGGCGGGCACGTGGCACGCGGGGCACTGCGGCTGCGCCCGGCCGCAGATGCGCAGGGCGCACTCCATGCAGAACAGGTTGTGGCCGCAGGGCACCAGCGCGGCCATCACCTCGCTCTCCAGGCACACCATGCACTCCCGGGAGCTCTTGCGGTGCCCGTCCGAGCTGCTGGAGTCGGTGGGCGAGCCTGAGGCAGCCGAGATGCTGCCGGGCAGCGAGGAGGAGGAGGAGTAGCCGGTGCTGTTGGAGAAGGAGGAGAGCGAGCCCTGGGCGGGCAGCCAGGCCAGGGCGCCGGCGGGGTCGCTGGGGATGCGCCGTGCCGAGGGGTGCTCCAGCCCCGCCGCCCCGCTCTCGGGCAGCGTGGGCGAGTGGCGCGGCGTGGCTGGGCCGCTGTTGCGTCTCTGCGAGCTGTTGATGGAGGAGCAGCTGCTGAAGGCCTGCAGGGGGTTGCCCGAGCGCTCGAAGGGCGACCAGATGGTGGTGGTGGGCGTGGTGAGGTCGAGGGCCAAGAAGTCGAAGCCGAAGTCGCACTCGTCGGAGCCCAGCGGGGCCGGGGGCTCGCTGAAGGTGCTGTAGGGGCTGGTGGGGCTGGCGGCCGCCATGCGCCCGCTGTAGAAGGACTCGGTGGAGCCGCTGCCCAGGGAGCTGAGGCTGTCGTTGCGCAGCGCGGCCGAGGGGCGCTGGGCGGGGTGCGGGGCCTTGGCCCACGGGGCGGCCGCGCCGCCCTGCAGGTCGAGGCAGACGTCGGTGCCGTTGGAGTGGAAGTCGTTGTCGGCGTTGACATCGATGAAGGAGCCTGTCCTCATGGTGATGTGTGCCTCGATCTCCTCGCGCGCCCGGTCCACGTTCTCGGGCATGCCCGTCACCTCGAACACGGGCTCCTTGTCCCGGCTGGGCGTCACGATGTAGGTGTGCGTCTGCTGCTGGATGCGCTTGATGGTGGCGCCCTTGGGTCCCACCACCAGCCCCACCACGCGGTAGGGGACCCTCACCTGGATGGTGGTCTGGCCCGGCAGGCTGGGGGGCCCCTGCAAGGCCCCCGTCAGCCCGTTGACTTTGTTGCGCGTGGCCCGGATCATGGAGAAGTGCTCGGCGGCCGAGAGGATCTCGCGCTTGGCCATCTCCACGTCCTCCTTCCTGCCGGTGACGATGAACACGGGCTCCTCGCCCCTGACCGGTGTCTTGATGTACGTGTTGGTCTTGGCACGCAGGGCTTTGATTTTGCAGCCTGCAGGGCAAGGAGAAAGGGGAAAAATGACACATCAATGCTGGGGCCTCACGGCGACCCTCTGCTCACCCAGGGTGGGGACACAGTGGACCAGCAGGAACCAGCAGGAACCAGCAGGTCCCTCTGGCTCTGCACCTGCACCATGGACACCCTTGGAGAACGGGGTCCCTTCTGCCTCCAAGGCAGATAGGGGCTCATAGTTTAGTGCTGGGGGGCTGCCCTGGCTTCTCCCAGCTTCTGGCACTGCTCTGCCCCTCAGGGGTTGGGGATCAGCAGAATGCAGCCTGCAGCCCTGCTCCAGAGGGCTGTGACAGCCATGGGCAGAGATGCCAGGGCAGGCAGCCATGGGGCACCATCAGGGCCAGGGTGAGAAGCTGGATTCACTCCAGAGGTGTTTAAGGAGGTACAAAGAGAATAAAGATGTCAAGATGGAAAGAAAGGAAAAGGCTGTTTGGATCCTGCAGGTCCTGAGCCTGACACCTCTGAGCCAGCAGCTGAATCTGAGGAACAGCCCTGGATGCACTCCTGGAGGGACAGGGGAGCTGGACCTTCCCCAGGTGGGGGACACGACCATCCCCTCCCCTCCCTGTCCCACGGGAGGGATCCCCCGTGCCTGGGCTGGGGCAGGGGTGTTCCCAGGGCTCCTGCTCTGCCTGTTCTGGAAAGTCCTGCTTCCCCTGCAGGAGGAACGTGACTCAGCAGGCAGAGCTGCCCACGGCTGGCTTTGGGATTGCAAGATGGGGCTGCAGCTCTGCCTCGGCCCCATGCAACCCTGAGCACAGCCCTGGGCTCTGGCCTTGGTCCTGGCAGCATCGTCCAGCCAAAGGCTCCTGCACTCCTCTGGGGCTGCAATTGGCTCAGCTCTCCTCCAGGGCCCCTTTGCTCTGCCCCACTGAGGAGCAGTCTGTGGCTGCCAGCCAGCCCCACTCCCTGCACCCCCAGCCCTAAATGCATCCACTCTCAATTAAGTCCCTGCAAACCAGGCACAGCTTAACCAAGCTGAGCTCAGTGACCACTGGCACACAGCAGTGAGGGACCACTCTGTCCCCTGCCAGCCCTGAGCTTTGCAGGGCATCCAGCACAAAGCTAGGAGCCAGCAGGGATGGAGGGGGCTCCACTGGAGCCCTGGGCTTGTCCCTGGCCATGGCAAAGGCTGCTGCAGATCCCTGTGGATAAACAGCTCGGCTCCTCCGGGCACAGCCAAGCAGCTGCAAGGGCCTGGCTGGCTCAGGGCACTCCTTCCCCTCCTCCTCTTCCCAGATGCTCCCTGAGGAAGGGCAGGGCTGCTCTTCCAGCTGTGAGGCTGGAGAAGGAAAGGCCTAGAAGGCTGAAGGGCCTCAGCACATGAAAGATGCAGAGTCCAGAGATGCTGCAAGGGCTGGAGCCCCTCTGCTCTGGAGCCATGCTGGGAGAGCTGGGGGTGCTCACCTGGACAAGAGAAGGCTCCAGGGAGAGCTCAGAGCCCCTGGCAGGGCCTGAAAGGGCTGCAGGAGAGCTGGAGAGGGACTGGGGACAAGGCCTGGAGGGACAGGACCCAGGGAATGGCTCCCACTGCCAGAGGGCAGGGCTGGATGGGAACTTGGGCAGGAATTGTTCCCTGGCAGGGTGAGGAGTTGGGTTTCTGTAGCCAGGCTTTGGTAGCAGCGAGGTTACAGGGGTGGTTTCTGTAAGCCAGAAGCTTCCCGTCTCCAGCAGAGGCAATTCCAGCCAGCTCCAGCATGGACCTGGCACTGGCCAAGGCCCAGCCCAGCAAAGATGGTAGGGACACCTTGGGATCATGGGTTTAAGAAGGAAGAAAGGTCTTGAGCAGCTGTAATTGGGTCTAGAGCAGAGCAGGGTTAGAAGCTGATAGAAGCAGCTCTGCAGACACCCAGGGCCGGGCAGGAGGAGGGGCAGGAGCTGAGATTCCCCTGTGGCCTCCAGGGAAACCATGGTGAAGGCCATGGAAGTCCACAGGGGTGTAGATGCACCCGCAGCCCCAGGAGGAGCCCACGGGGAGCAGGGGCATGCCCAAGGAAGGCTGTGAGCCTGAGGGAAGCCTGAGCTGGAGCAGGGTCTTGGCAGGGACTGCAGACCTGTGGAGAGAGGAGCCCACGCTGGAGCAGCTCTGCTGGAAGCACTTGGGACCCTGAGGGGGCCCAGGCTGGGACAGGGTGTGGAGACCTGTGTCCCCTGGGAGGGACCCCACACTGGGGCAGGACTCCAACTCTTCTCCCTGAGCAGCAGCAGGAACAATTTGGGATGAAATGACTGTGATCCCCATTCCCACCTCCTTGCACTGTTGGAGGGTAGAGGGAGAGCCCAGGAAGGAGAGAGGGGTAAGGGGAAGGTATTTCAAAGATTTATTTTACTTCTCATGGTCCTGCTCTGATTTTGTAAATAATAAATTCAATTAGTACCCCCAAGTTGAGTCTGTTTTGCCCTTGTCCATACTTAGTGAGGGATTTCTCCCTGCCCTTATCTCAACCCAGTAACCCTCTGCTGTATTTTCTCTCCCCTGCCCACTTGTGGAGGGCAGTGATGGAGCAGCTTTGGTGGGTGCCTGGAACCAGCCAGAGGAAACCCACTACAGTGAAAGAGGCTGCCCAGAGCAGCTGTGGCTGCCCCTGGATCCCTGGCAGTGCCCAAGGCCAGGCTGGACAGAGCTTGGAGCAGCCTGGGACAGTGGGAGGTGTCCCTGCCATGGCAGGGGTGGCACTGGATGAGCTTTAACATCCCCTCCAACCCAAAGCATTCTGGGATTCTGTGACTCAGCCAGGGCTGGAATGGCACAAGAAGTTGAATCAGGTCTGTCCCAAGCAGGCAAATCAATCCAGGCTCTCCAGCAGAGCAGAGGGGGAACAGGAGCTGTGCTGCTCCTGCAGCCCCAGGTGTGCTGCAATCTCAGGGTGCCAAGCCTTGGGGATGACAAGAAGAAAACTGTCACAGTAAGTGGTGTCACACCGGGTGGTGTCACAGCCAGGCTCTTTGGCACCACCAAGCCCTGGCAGATGGATTTATGGCTGGGACACACAGTACAGCAATGGCCCAGGGACTGGGGCAGGGCAGAACCATCGAAGGTGACATTTACTGAAGCCATTACCATGTGCCAGCTCCTACAGGGCTGTCTTGGGAGAGGCACCTGCAACTCCCACGTTCCCCTCCCAGATTTATCCTGGCGCCTGCTGTAGGATCTGCCCCTGCTCCACTGCTGGGCAAGGACAAGCCCAGGGCAGTGGGAGGAGGCTCTGCTGTGCCTCCCACAGGCACCACCCTCATGCCCAACCAAGGTCCCTTCATCCTCTGCAGCATCACAGAACCATGGAATATCTCAGCTTGGAAGGGACTCACAGGGACCACTGATCCCAGCCCCTGTCCCTGCACAGCCACCCCAACACCCCCACCCTGAGCAGCCCTGGGAGCGCTGTCCAAACACTCCTGGAGCTCTGGCAGCCTTGCCACCATTCCCTGGGGAGCCTGGGCAGTGCCCAGCCCTTTCCCTGAGATCCAACCCAGTCCTCAGCAAGTGGCAGTTTCAGGATGCAAAGCCACTGGCAGCTCCAGGAGCTGCACACAGAAGCCCCTCAGGAGGCACATCCCACGGGGACATGGCCCAGTGAGGCTCCTCCTGTTCACCCCACTCCATCCCACCAGCAGCACCAGAGGGACCCAAACCATGCCATGGCAGCACCAAAGAGAGGAAGAGTTTGTCTGGCTGCTCCTGTGAGCTCTTCACAGGGACAAAGCCAGAAACCTTGGACAGAAATCAAAGGGTGCCTGGCTTGGCCAGTTCCACCCTCCTCAAACCAGCAGCACAGGAAAAATGCCCCCAGCCCGTGGCTGCTGGATGCTGCCAGGACCATGGATGGCACCAAACACAGCTGGGGTGGGAGCTGGGTTTCCCAGGGGAGGGGAAGGAGAGGACGTGGCAGGTCTGGGGTGGGGGTGGGGGGGGGGTCACCCCTGCCTGTCCCAGAACCATGGCAGGAAAGGCTGGAAAGGGAGGCACTGCCTGAGGCTGTGCTGGCACCAGCACCAGGAACTGCCCGAGACCATCTCCAGCAGTGGGACACACCAAGGGACCAATCTGTCCCGCCCTGTCCCCAGGCCCAAACTCCTCCTGAGACACCCCCGGCCACAGGGACTCCCCAAAGGTCCCAGACTCAGAGCAGGCAGGATGGGCACTGCCCAGGCTGCATCCAGGGCAGTGTTTAACACTGGCACAGCGAGTGATGGCTCTGGGACACCGGGGACAGGTGACACCAGCTCCCAGCAGGACACCCCTGTCCTGCAGCACAGGGTGGCACCTCATGGCTGAGCCCCCAGAGCCAGATGGACTTGAACTGCAAACTGGGATTTAACCAGCAACTGCAGCTGGGGAATCATGGAATGGGTTGGGTTGAAAAGGACCTTAGAGCTGATCTTGTTCCACCTCTGCCATGGCCAGGGACACCTCCCACTGTCCCAGGTGGCTCCAAAACTCATCCAGCCTGGCCTTGGGCACTGCCCCGGATCCAGGGGCAGCCCCAGCTGCTCTGGGCACCCTGGGCCAGGGCCTGCCCACCCTGCCAGGGAACAATTCCTGCCCAAGTTCCCATCCAGCCCTGCCCTCTGGCAGTGGGAGCCATTCCCTGGGTCCTGTCCCTCCAGGCCTTGTCCCCAGTCCCTCTCCAGCTCTCCTGGAGCCCCTTCAGGCCCTGCCAGGGGCTCTGAGCTCTCCCTGGAGCCTTCTCTTGTCCAGGGGAGCACCCCCAGCTCTCCCAGCCTGGCTCCAGAGCAGAGGGGCTCCAGCCCTTGCAGCATCTCCGTGGCCTCCTCTGGCCTGGCTCCAGCAGCTCCACATCTTTCTTGTCCTTGGAATGATCTGGACCAGCACAAGACATTTCAGATGAGCCCCTGCAAACCTCCATCTCCCTCCACCCCAGCACACTGTCACTCCACCCTGGGTGGCCACATCCCTGTGAAGCTGCTGCAGGACCAGGGTCATGCCCGAGGGGGCTGTGGAAAGGACCTGGAGCTGCCTGCAAGTGCCAGTGAGCTCCCAGCCCTGGCAGTGCCAGAGCTCAGCCCAGCAGCAGCAGGTGGCACCCACACATTCCCCTGGCCAAGGGCTGCAGAGCAGAACTAAGTGCCAGACTGCTGCAAGTCTCCACCCAAGTTGCTCTAAAGATCCAAATAAAACCAGCCCCAAACCAGAGGACACAGGGCACAGACCCAGGGATGCTTTAGCCCCAGCAGCCCTTTGTTAACACCAGAGCCTGGGTGAGAGTGGCTCAGCTGCAGTTCCATCTCTGGTGGAGCTCCGAGTCCCTGAGGGCACAAACTCATCCTGACACCCAATGGCCACACTCAGCTGCTAGCAAACCCAAGCATTCCAGAGGTGTCCCCCAAGTGACAGCCCCCTGTGCCACCACACTCAGCTGTGCCTGCAGGGACAGCCCCACTGGGGGATGAGCAGGACACTCCTCCCAAACTCTGTCTCAGCTCCATGCCCTCCTCCTCTTTCACCCTCTCCCCATCCCATACAGCTCCCATTTCTTTTCACTCTGCAGAACTGCCCTGGGTGAACCCATCCCACCAGCCCTTGGGATGGGACATGGGTAATTTCTGACAAGGAACAGAACCCAGGGAATTCTCCCCAGGATAATGTGCTGATGGAGGCAGGAAAGGCAGCTGCTCTCCCTGGACATCCTCACTTGGCATCACCACAGAAAACTTGGCTCTCTGTGAGAAGCCCCAGACAGATCAGGGCTGAGACCACTGCAAGAGCCCATGAGAAGCAGTACAACACTGGGAGAGAGGGCTGGGAAGGGCCTCTCCATCCTCTGTGCTCCGGTGATGGATCCCACGCAGCTCATCCATGCCCTGATCCCAGCTCAGCCTGGGCAGCCTCTGCTCCCACATCAGGTGCCTCCTGCCACGAGGAGGACAGAGCCAGCTCATCCCCTTCCAGACCACATCTCTGCTTGACCAAGGAGGTCTGTGCTGGCAGTGCCCAGCTCTGAGCTGGTAAAACCCCAAAAGCACCAGCAGAGCTTTTCTGGAGCAGCCTCTGAAGGCACCAGGCAGGAGGATGGTGTCTGTCACAAACTCAGGAATCCTCTGGTGCCTCACCCATGGCTCTTCCTCTTCCCCAGCTCTGCAGCATCTCCTGGCCTCTGATCCAGAGTTCTGGAGCTCCTGGTCCCCTTGGTCCCCAGCAGATGGAACAGGATGGGTAAGGAGAGGGGTCAGGTGTGGAGGAGTAAAGGCTGCACCTCCAGCACAGCTCCTCTCCCCTTGCTGAGTGCTCCTTCCCAAATCTGCACATAGGAACAAGCTCATCCCTGCAGCCCTGCTGCAGGAAGCCAGCACATCACACCTTGGCTTCTTCTGCAGACACTGAAGAGAGGGACAGGGAGACTGGGCTCCTCTCCTTGGGACACAGTGTGCAGCCAGTGCCAGCTCTCAGATGCACAGGCAGATCCTTCAGCAACCACATCCATCTGTGTGACCAAGCTCAGGAGTTCCCAGCTCTGCTACAACCCATCTGGGAGGAGGCAGCCAGGAAGATGTGCCAGGTGCCTCCAGGGACATGGCACCTGGCAGGAGAAAACAGAGAGCAGCAACCCAGGGCTCTGAAATGAGAGGATTCCTTGCACTCCTGTGACCCATGGCAAGGTTACAGGTGCCCAGGCTGGCACAGAGGGGCCCACGGTCACCCTGTGCATCCTCTCCGCACTGGAATGCCAGCCACACTCCAGCAGTGAGGAGAGGTGCCATGTGCCATCCTTTCCTGGATTTACCCTTCAGGCATCCCAGCATCTTCTATAAACAGCAACTTTCCTTCTGTAGAGCTGTGACAGTCCCCAGGTGTCACAGATGGGGAGAGGAGCTGTGGCTCCATCCATTGGGAGGCACCTGGTGTGGGAGGGAAGAGCAGACACTGCTGGAAATGCCCCTCCAAAGCTGGCACAGCAGGAATCCACAGCAGCACAGAGACCACATGCCAGAGTTAGGGCAGCTCCAACACCTGCCCCGTGCTCCTGGTGACTCCTGTTATCCCCAAGGCTCTCTCTGCTGGATGGCAAGAGGAGCCCACGCTGCTCCAGCCAGTGCCACAGCACTTTTTCCAGTCTCTCCCACAGCAGGAGTCATGACCAGGCTGGCAGGCAAAGGCACAGCCAGGGAATCCCACCCCAGCCATGTGGGCAGGGGGGAGAGGGGCACCAGATCTTGGCAGGCAGATGCTGCTCCGTGGTGGCACTGATGCCAATCCAGACATGGGCTCGTGACAAAAACTCCTCCAGCTCAGGGAAGAAAACAACAATTTGATTTAGAGAACAAAGATTTACCTGATGGGCTGCTGCTGCTCCTTTGTGAAAGGGTTAAATTAGGGCATCTGAAGGGGAGAAACTGAAGAAAAGAAGTAGGAGAAGTTGTGTCCAAGTGCCTGTGTCCCATCTCAGCCTGCACAGGACAGGACATCCGTGTGCTGGTCCTGGCTGCCAGGACCTCCCTGGTCCCCACTTGCCACAGCAGCCAGGTCTGGGCAAAGCAGGACGGGTCCCAACAGAACCCCAAGTTGAGATCCTGAGCCTTATCCCGACTCCAGCCCCTTCCACGGCACCCAAGATGCACATCTTCATCCCTTCCCATGTTCCAGGCGTGGCAGCATCACAAATTTCTGCTTCCTGGGTCACGACCAGGCTGGGCAGTGAGGGAAAAGACAAGAGTGACAGGAACATGGTCTGGGTGACCCAACCCAGCTGTGCAGTGTCACCAGCAGGGCACATTTTGTCACCATGATGATGGTGGTCCAGCCAAACACCCCAAGGCTCAGCTCTACAGCCAGACCTCACTGCCACGGGGCTCCCAAAACTGTGGGAGACTCGCAGGGGGGCCCTGGGAACCAGAAGGTCTGGAGGGAGAGCAGCACAGGGTGAGTGAGAAGGGCTCTACTCGAATAAACTCAATATTGCTCAGGCTACACCTGAGCATCCCTGCTGTGCTCCAGCTGCCAGTGGCACAGAGAGCAGCTGGAGCACAAAGCCACTGCTGCCAGCCCCGTGCTGCCCACTGCCCGTCCCACAGTGGAACCAAGGGTGCTGAGTGCCCTTCCTCAGCAAAAACCCAGTGCAAGGCCCCCAGACTGGGGGGGCCTCCCAGCATCCCGGCAGGCCAAGAGAGGAGAGGGGCAGGAAACACAAAGGGAAGCCCCTGGAGAGGGCAGTTCCTGCCCAGGGGCTGCGGCTGCAACAGGGAGCTCCAGCTCACAGCTGGCCCCAGGTCACCTCCAGGCCCACACGATGCCCCTCGAGCAGCCCTCCTCAAGCCAATATAATCATTTCTTTGGCAGTATTTTTTTCCGTAAGTTTCATAAGCCCGTGAAGCTTAGCGAGCACCCAAACTCCACCGAGGTGTTTGGGCAGGTACCTGGCTGAGCCCCGAACTCCTCGGGGTGCTGGAAGGGCAGCACCGGGGTCTCACAACACCGAAAAACACCCAGGGCAAGGAAGGCACCGACCGGCAGCTCCCGGGCCAAACGCAGCCCTTCCCCGGCAGAACCAGCGGGCTCCCAGCAGAACCCAGCTCCGGCACAGGTTCTGCTTCACCCCGCGGCTCGGCTGAGCCCGGCGGCTCGGCCACCAAATCCAGGTCTCATCCAGCCCGGGAGGAGGAGGAGGAGGAGGAGGAGGAGAAGGAGGAGGAGAATCCCCGGGAGCAGGGTGCGGTGCCACGCTCCGCTCCGCGGCTCTGCCCCGGCGCTCGCCGGGCCCGGCGGGGTCCGGCAGCCGGGGTGACCCCCGGCCGGGGCGGCGGGACCGCAGAGGGGTGCATGGAAAGTTGGGAGGCCGGGAAGCGGGGCCGGCTGGGAGGCAGCGCAGGCCAATGGGAAGCGCAGAGCATGATGTCACCGCGCTCATCACAGCATGGCTCTGGCTAACAAAGAGAACAATGAGGCTGCCCAGTTCCCCGCTTCCCCCCTGGAAAAAAAGCCCCCCGACCCCCACCTGCAGCCCTCCGGGCACGGAGGGCTGGGAGCCGCCGGGCGAGGGCAGGGCTGGGGTGCCAGACCCCACAAGGGCAAAACAGCCCGGAGGTCATGCTCCCTGCCAGGGGATTCCTGCCGGGATCCCTGCAGGCAGCAGCTCCCTTCCTTTTCCTTTTTTTTCCCTTAAATCCTCCGCCCTGGGTCTTTTCTTTTTGATTTTTCCAGGTGAAAGTTTGGTTTATTTGGTACGTCCTGGAGACAAAGCCCACTCCAGGCACACCCACCCGACGGGGGCTGGGGCGTCCCTTTGTGACAGGTGGGTGCGAGGGGCTCCAGGGCCGCCTGCGGAGCTCCGGCCACCACAAACGAGCGGGTTAATGACCATTTATATCGGATTTATCAGTAGGATTTGTAAAGGAAGTCTGAGATAAGGGGCACCGTTTACACGCCGGGTCTGAGATACGGAGCTTGAGGGGAGGGGGCAGAGGCACAACTACAATGAAAGCGAAGCTCTCGCCTCGCTCCGTGTCCTGGCAGCTCCCACGGACTCGCGTGGCTCCCGGGAACTTTCCGTGGGCAGCCGGCGTTATCCCACCCGGGCCGATGGAGTTTAATTGCTATTTCCAGGCAGTTCGCTGGGACCGGAGCGGAGCGCAGCTCCCGGGACCCGCGGCCGACTTTCGGGGCCGCGGATCTGTCGCCGTTAAGTTTCCGCCTCCGCAGGGAGACAAAGCCCCGAGACTGCCCCAAATCGCGGCGGGCGGCGCGAGGGAGGAGGGTGCCCGTGTCCCGCCGTGTCCCCACGCCTCGTTACCTTGCCGGCCCACGATCTCGGCGACGTGCTCGGAGCTGGGCACGGGCACGCACTCGGTCATGTTCACGCTCTTCTTCCTGCTCGCCGGCGGCTCGGGCAGCAGCGCGGGCGGCCCCAGCGGCGGGGCCAGGCTGCCGAAGGCGCCCGCGGCCGGGGCGGGGGCCGGCACCGGGGAGCCGCCGCCGCCGCGCTCCCGCTCCCTTAGGCCGCCCGGCCCCGCGCCCCCCGCCGGCTCCTCCGCGCCCTCCAGCCCCAGCAGCGAGAGCTGGTCCAGGGCGAACCTCAGCGCGGCGGCTTCGCCCTGCGCCGGCGGCCCCTCCCGCTCCCGGCCGGGCTCGGGCTCCGGCGGCAGGTCCTGCCCGGCGGGCGGCGGCGGGCTGAGCAGGGTGAGGCAGCGCGGCGGGCCGCGGGCCGGCTGCCCGGGCTCGGGCTGGTACATGGAGCCGGGCATGGCGCGGAGCGGGCGCGGAGCGCAGCGGGCCGGGGCCGGGGCGGTGCCGCTGCCCGGGGCCGCCGCCGCCGCCTCCCTGCGCCCCCCGCCCCGCCCGGCGATGGGCCGGCCCGCGCCCACCGCGCGCATGCGCGCCACGGCCCCGCCCTCCGGCCCGGGGCCCTCCCCGCCGCAGCCCCGCCCACCGAGCCACGCCCTTCTGCGCCCCGCCCTCCCCGCGGAGCCGCCACCCGGGCGATGGGTCCGGGAATTTGGGGGGGGGGGTCCGAGCATTTGGGGGGTTCTGAGCAGCCCGGAGGGGTCCGAGCATTCGGGGGAGGTCCGAGCGTGGGGGGAAGGGGGCCCTTAGCATCGCAGGGGGAGAGGAGCGGTCCAAGCATCTCTGGGGCGTTCTGTGCATCCCAGGGGAGCTCTGAATATCCCGGGAAGGATCCGAGCGTGCCCGGAGGGGTCTCCTAAAATTGCAGGGGGTACTGTGCATCCCAGAGACACTCCAGCAACGCAGATGGTTCCGAGCATCCCGAGAGCGTCCGGGCATCCGAAGGGGATCTCGACTATCACGGGGTGTCGATCATCCCGAGGGGTTCGAGCAGCCCCGGGGCCACGAGCGTTCCCGGGGCACGGCACCGCCGCCCTCCCCCATCCGCAGCTCAGACACGGCTGTTCCCATCGCGGAGCGGAGCTGAGTGCCTGAAAAGCGCCGCCGAAACCGAGGGAGGCGGGAGGCACTGGGCACCGAGGGGACAGCCCGGCAGTGCCACCGCTGCCGCCGTCCCTCGGCAGAGAGCAGCGAGCAGGTCAGTGGGTACCGCTCGGCACCGCAGGGACCGGAGCGGCGGCAGCTCCTCCCGGTACCGAGCAGCCGCTCCCCCCGCCCCTCCCAGGCACTCGGGGACAGAGATGTGGCACAGCCCCGCACCAGGACCGCTGGATTCCTCCTTCTCGCCGAGTTACTAAACTTAGAAAAACATCAACTCTGTCTTTTCCCCCACCCTTTCCCCTTGGATCTTCAGCTTATTTCACAGGGTTATTCCGCAGGGTCCCCGAGCACTCCGGGGTGGAAGGGACTGTCCGGTTCCAAGCCCCTGTTCTGCAGCTCCCCTCAGCAGCGTCACCAGGTTCTGCCGGACAGAGCCACAAACCCCTCAGGTGCCTGGATACCCCGAGTCCAGGGATCCCCATCACCCTCCCCACCAGGTCACCACAGCAGGTCCCTGCTGCCGTGGATGTCTCCCCATGGCTCACTGCCAGGCAGCCTCCAACCGCGTTGTCCCAGCTGGACCAGGGCTTTACAGGGCCCTTACACAGCCAGGACTTCAGAAAACCTTCCCTAAGAGTGCTGGGCCAGCACACTCCTTCCCTGGAAAAACCACAGACCAATTCCCAGCTCCCCCAAGACCCCACATGCCCAGACATTCCCACTCCACATCACACTCAAGTTTAATTTTCTCCATTTACACAGAATTGTCTTTCCCAATCACTGTCTTTGGGATTAATTCAACCGTTTGGCTTGGGATTGTTTTTAATTGCAGGAACCATCAGTGTCTGGGCTAGAAACCCCCCCTTCAATCCACCCACTCTGTTCCCATTTCAGATCCCAGGAAACTTTAACTCTTGCTTCTCCATGGCCCCAAAACAAGCCACATGGGCTGGCTCTGTGCTTCCAAGCTGGTGACTCTTCTATGGACAGACACACATTCTGATACTTTGAAAAGGACACCTGAAACTTCTGTGGGATCTTTCCAGCAAGGTAACAGCCACCAGGAACTGTCTCCTTAATTCTTTCCCCTCCTCTCACCTGACAACTAACTCATAATCTTCCAGATGCTAGAAAGTTTAATGAAAACAGTTAACAAGCTGCTTCTCTTCCTGCTTTGCCTCTTCTTCCTCTCCTCCTGCTTTCTCTCCAGAGGACTCAGCTGTGAACTCCCACCAGCCCTTTCCTTCTGTGGCTGTTGCAGAGAAAGCTGAATAACTTCTGCTTTCCCCCAAAAAGCTCAATTTCATGGAGATGTGTCCATATCCATCCCAATTCCTCTGTTTACACAGATCCAACAGCATCAGCACAGCCCTGGGAATCCTCCCACTCCAGACCTGCCTTCTCCATGCCATGAGCTGTTCAGAGAGCTGGCAGGCTGGAGCATTATTGCTGGAATCCTTGAATATACCAGTTTGGAATGGACTCACAGGGAACCCTGGCCCTGCACAGCCACCCCAACAGCCCCACCCTGAGCAGCCCTGAGAGCTCCTGGAGCTCTGGCAGCCTTGGGGCTGGGACCATTCCCTGGGGAGCCTGGGCAGTGCCCAGCACCCTCGGGGGGAAGAACCTTGCCCTGAGCTCCATGCCAATTTTGGCATGAGGGTTTGCACCTATTGAGAGAAGCTTCTCCTCCAGGGACAGATGCAAGAAATCCAAGTCGGAGCTTGAGACATCCCCCCTCCTATCCCTTCCCAAAATACTTAACATAGTAAGTTGAAACAACTAAAAATTGTGGGGTTTCCATAACTTGAGACAGAAGGGTACAACCCCTCCTGTCTGAGCTCCTTTTGTTCCCAGATAATGGAGGAAACTCAGACATGACCAACACTGGCTCTGGTAACTCCACCAGGCAGCCTTGAGCAAGCCAGGAGGACTGCACAGGGACCTGAACGGCTCCTCAGGGATGTCCTTGCTGCAGTTCCAACACCAAACACACTCCTGGCCACTGCAGGCCACCAGCAGCAGCTCTGAAGCCACCGACAAGTCCCTTTCAAAACCCCCTCAGGAGCTGCATGCCCAACACTGCCATTTCTGTCTCTGCTCTCTCAGTCCTTTTGGGAAATTTCTACATCAAGTCCAACAACACCCAGGGAAGCTGCCAGTTGTTATTTTAAGTGCTTTGGCAAACCTGGTTTGTAGATGTTGTGCCTCTGATCTGTTCCATTTTCAGCAGAACTAGCTCACACTTTCTTCTGAGAGTCTTACTTCCACACATGACACCCAGCGGCCTTTGGGGTTTTTTTAACCTGACCAATTAGCAGTTCTTAAAGAGACTTGTGTCTCCCATTAACAGAGGAAACGAGTCTACAAAGCAGGGAATTTGTTCAGCACGACTCTATTTCTTTACCAAAACATGACCATGCAGAAGAACCAACTTCACTGAACACAAGAGGAGAGAGAAGGCACTTGCTTGCTGCTTCCAAGCACTTCCAGGTGCTTCCCCATCTCCCAGCAGAACTCATTCCCAAATGTTTGTACCACCTGTAACAATTTGGTGTCTGACCATTAAAGCAGTGGCTGTCCCATCCCTTGCAGTGTCCAAGGCCAGGCTGGACAGGGCTTGGAGCAGCCTGGGATAGTGTCCCTGTTATGATAGGAGTGGCAGTGGATGGGCTTTGAGGTCCTTTCCAACACAAACCATTGTGGGATTGTGTAATCTCCAGAATCAAGATATCCCTAAAAAGAACAGAATCCCACGTACAGACAGGGGGTTCCAGAGCACTGGACTGAAGCACACTGTGTGTCACAGCCCACTAAGGGGTTTCCTATACAGAGAAAAAACAACAGAAGTTCAGCAGAGCATCAGTGCCACCACAGCTCCAGCTCCCTCAGGAGCAACTCTGCAGCTGCTGCTTACTCCAGGCTAAGTGTGCAATGGCATAAGTGACAGTATCTGAGCTGGAACATTTATTCTGCATAGAGGATCCTTTGTACATGCACCCCTAAAGATGGGATTAGTGAACATAGAGGAACCCTCCTGCTCTCCCTCCAAAAACCCCCACATTTGCCATTGAATCATCCCAGACTGATTTGGGTTAGAAGGGAGGCTAAAGCCCATCCCATTCCACCCCTGCCATGGCAGGGACACCTCCCACTGTCCCAGGCTGCTCCCAGCCCTGTCCAGCCTGGCCTTGGGCATTGCCAGGGATCCAGGGGCAGCCCCAGCTGCTCTGGGCACCCTGGGCCAGGGCCTGCCCACCCTCCCAGGGAACAATTCCTGCCCAAGATCCCATCCAGCCCAGCCCTCTGGCAGTGGGAGCCATTCCCTGGGTCCTGTCCCTCCAGGCCTTGTCCCCAGTCCCTCTCCAGCTCTCCTGGAGCCCCTTCAGGCCCTGCCAGGGGCTCTGAGCTCTCCCTGGAGCCTTCTCTTGTCCAGGGGAGCACCCCCAGCTCTCCCAGCCTGGCTCCAGAGCAGAGGGGCTCCAGCCCTTGCAGCATCTCCGTGGCCTCCTCTGGCCTGGCTCCAGCAGCTCCACATCCTCCTGCTGTTGTTGCCCAGGGCTGGGGCAGCTCTGCAGGTGGGGTCTCACCTGAGCACAGGGGCAGAGGGGCAGAATCCCCCCCTCCCCTGCTGCCCACGCTGGGGGCTCAGCCCAGCACAGGGGGGATTTCTGGGTCAGTGCCCATGGCCAGGGCAGGCTGAGCCTCTCACCCACCAACACCACAAGTCCTTCCCTCAGGGCTGCTCTCTGTACTTTACCATTTGTCTAAATCACAGCACATTGGCCAAATCCTATAAAATGGGATCCAAAATTTAGAGGAAAAAATACTTTTAAAGAACAATTATAGCTGCTCTTCTCCTCTTTAGGAGGTCAAACTCTGCTTTCTGCAGCTCTCCAAGCACAGAAAGCACAGGCTTGGAGCACAGCACAGAAGAGGTGCTGCAGCTCCGAGCAGAATCACAAAAAAGCCCTTACTCTGTGTGGGAAGGCTAAAGGGAATATTTCAGCACATCAGGAGCTGAATCACTGCATGTGGGTGGAGCCAGACAGATTGACAAGATGTGGAACTTGAAAGATGACCTCAGCCCGAGATCAATCATCCCACAAAGTCGCTGACTGAGGGAACAGCACAGGGGGACAGCTCAAGGTGAGGAGGCTCAGTGTCACCATGGTGCCACAGCTGCAGTAGAGGCACAAGCTGAGGTCACCCAGAGTCTGGCCCACTGTGAACCCTCAGTGCCACCAGGCCCAGCAGCCCTTTCTCTGTCACTCTTGGCATCCCTGGCACAGCACCTTCAGAGACTCCCTCCCTACAGCAGGACATGAAAGAGCCACCTTGGGGGAAGCCATTAGCAGAGGGCTCTTTTTCATGCATTAGATGAATGAGGAATTGAGCTGTCAGGTAATGACTTTGGAGTTGTGGAGAAGCCAACTTGATGGAAAGCTAAGAATTAATCGCAGATCAGACAAAAGCATGAAAAAATAAAAGCTGGTACACCACGCTTTCCGGTTTTACAGCCCTTCAGATCACTAAACCCCACAACAATGTGCCCATCAGGCTAATCCAGGACATGGAACTGAACTCATCTTGCAAACAGAAACATGCAGGAACTTCTTAGGATTCAACTTTTCCCAGAGGCTCAAGCTTGGGGGTCCAAAGCCCACCTTGAGGACCATGTCCAGCTCTGGGCCCCCATTCACCATCAGGAGGACGTGGAGCTGCTGGAGCCAGGCCAGAGGAGGCCACGGAGATGCTGCAAGGGCTGGAGCCCCTCTGCTCTGGAGCCAGGCTGGGAGAGCTGGGGGTGCTCCCCTGGACAAGAGAAGGCTCCAGGGAGAGCTCAGAGCCCCTGGCAGGGCCTGAAGGGGCTCCAGGAGAGCTGGAGAGGGACTGGGGACAAGGCATGGAGGGACAGGACCCAGGGAATGGCTCCCACTGCCAGAGGGCAGGGCTGGGTGGGATCTTGGGAATGAGGAATTGTTCCCTGGCAGGGTGGGCAGGCCCTGGCATAGGGTGCCCAGAGCAGCTGGGGCTGCCCCTGGATCCCTGGCAGTGCCCAAGGCCAGGCTGGACAGGGCTGGGAGCAGCCTGGGACAGTGGGAGGTGTCCCTGCCATGGCAGGGGTGGCACTGGATGGGCTTTAAGGTCTCTCCAACCCAAACCATTCTGGGATTCTGTGTATCAGAAAACTTGTCATTTGTAAATGCAAATGAAACCTGATTTCTTCAGCAAAGCCTTTCTGAATTTTGCCACTGAAGACAAACCTGTTCAGGTCACTCATTGCCCAGTTCTGTGCAGCCTCCAACTGCTGCTGTTTGTGACTCTGCAAGGTAAGAAAAATGCAATCTGAGACTTATTTAATGAATTGACTAAAAGCTTTCCCATTAGAGGCCAGTATTATTTCTTACTAGTAGTTATTGTTATTAGCTAGTCAGCAGTAGTTATGGATATTGGTAAGAAATCAGCAATACTAAGTGAGATTGCTAAGCAATGCCCTGACAATTCCAAGTGCATTTGGTGGGTCATTCTGGAGTTCAAAACGTTTTTCTCTCCCCACCCTCCCAAATGTTCTGTCACTGTAAATACCATTTAGCACACACTGTTCTGTGCTGTTCTCTCCTACACTCCAGCTACTCACGGGATCAGCCTGAGGAGGAGGGGGAGAAAGGTTTTCCCTCATTAATTCAAGTTGATCCCTGCTAATCTGAGAACAAATCCAAATTTTCAGCTCACTACAGCCCATAGAGGACATTATTTTCTGTGCTGCAGAATTAGGACACCACCTTCCCATGGCTGTTTCATTAAAGCAGGAAAGTAAAATAGGCAACACTGGGATCCTGAATCGACCTCAAAGTCTGGAGCAATTCCAGCAGATGCAGAAATTCCTGTTCAGAGTGACACCAGTGAGTAATATGCATTTTATGTGATAGGGAAGAAGCAGTATTATCCAAGTATTTGCATGGGCATCTGGACTCTTGGAGATTGTTCTTATGCACATAATCCAAATAACTAGGATTTCCTGGCTGGAGAGTTATTACCAAAAAACTTCTTTTTTCTCCATTAAGCATTCTTCTGCCTCCTCCCCCTTTAAACATTATCCCACACTCTTCCCAAGGACCAGGACAATCAGTCCAGACAGAATGGTCCCTCCTTAAAGCAGGACAAAAGCACATGACTCAGGAGTCCTTCCAGGTGTCCTGCTTCATTCATATCCCACAGAGCAGCAATGAGAATTTAGATGGATATTGGGAAGGAATTCCTGGCTGTGAGGGTGGGCAGGCCCTGGCACAGGGTGCCCAGAGCAGCTGGGGCTGCCCCTGGAGCCCTGGCAGTGCCCAAGGCCATAGTGAAGGTGTCCCTGCCATGGCAGGGGGTGGCACTGGATGAGCTTTAAGGTCCTTTCCAACCCAAACTCCAGCCATGACATCAGAGCCTCCCCAGGCAGGGTTTAACATGCCTGCACTCCCAGAGTCCAGCCATGTCATCCCTGACTTTCTTCTCTTCCTGCTGGGCTGAGTTTACAAGCAAGAAAACTCCTCCCTTTCCTTGCTCAACAGCCAGTTCAGCAAGTTCAATTTCAGATGTGAATCGAGCCAACTTTTCCTGGGCAGAACACCTCCAAGAGCTCTGCTGGCCAAATCCAGACTGCACCAACATCCATTCCAATTCACTCTATGGTTTGCACAAAATTTAATCCAGCTAGAATTCAGGAAAAATAACACTCCCCAAACAGCAGGAAAATGACATTCCTTTTGAATCTTGAAGGTTTGTAAAACAAGGTGGAGAGGAAAAAACTGTAGCCATCAACACCCTCTGCAGCAGAGAATATTAATGAATCAAGTATAAGCATTGCCTCAATTCCACTCCACTGCTCTTAAGTACATTATTTACTAATCATATGCCTAACAAGTCCTCCCTCAAACCAGCTTTCTCCACCCTGGGGATAGATCTGATGATGGCAGACACTTTATGCCCGTCAGTCACGTCCAGGGCTGAGATAACACCAACTAATCCAGTTGTTATTGCAGCAACATGAAACAGACATCATGGTCAGTGAAAACAAACACTTGATTTCCTCCCCTTGGTAAGCAATTAAAGTTATTTCACTTTCTCTGGCTGTGAGAGGAGTCCTGGGTCCCTTTTTGGCACTTTGCAGAAGAAACTCCTCCATATCAATGAAAACATCATAAACTTTGTAAACTGAAGGAAAGAGCTGAACTGGAAAAGGGGTGAGGGGATGAAACAAGAGAGTTGGCAGCAATTTAAATTGATATTCAGTGCATCAAAATATGAGTGTCAACATCTCAATCACCTGTGGTATGGTGCCTCAATGGTATGTTTAGATCCAAGTAAAAGTAGGTAAAGACATCACCAGATATTAAACAGGTTTTCAAAAAGCCAGTGTCAGAATAAGATTGCTCTGGTCACAAGGACACCTCTGGGGTGGGATATGAACTGCTGGAGCTGAGATTCTATGGGAATAGACTCAAGTTGAGCCAGGGATGTTTACATTGGATATTAGGGATATTTTTTTTTCCCCACAGAAGGGGTAGTCCAGCCCTGGCACAGGCTGCACAAGGCAGTGGTGGAGCCATCATCCCTGGCAGTGTTCAAAAGCAGTGTGGATGTGACACCTGGGGACAGGATTTAGTGGTGAATGTGGTGGTGCTGGGCTGATGGTTGGACTTATCTTAAAGATCTTTTCCCACCTTAACAATTCTGTGACTCTATCAGCAACCTGCCCAAGAGATGGGACACCCTGGCAGCCTCTCCCCCTTGGTGGGGACACAGGAGAGGATTCTGCAACAAGATTGAACTGCTTTCCACAAATTTCCCTCTGCCAGGCTCCAGATGTCCAGATCCAAATCTCAGACTGGAGCCCCCAACTGAACCCCCAGAGCACCTCCACTGTGAGAAGTGGAAAGGGCAGAGCACAAAACTTCAGGCTGGGGCTTGAGGCAGACTAGAAGAACCTCTTCTTTGTGAGAAACATTTAATTCAACACCATGACTTACAAGAGGACAGATTTACAGAGTAGTAACTGTAACAGACTGTTCAGAAAGGAAAATAATGGTCACTGCCTGCAGTGCCAGGTAAAGCTCCCCAAAGCAGCACCTGGCAGAGCATCAGCAAAGTACAATTCAGTCTCCTTGCAGTACTCAAATGAGCAATATCAACCAATTTTGTGCCTTCAAACCTTTAAGAAAAGAGTGAATAAAGGATCAATCACTTTGGCATGGGCTATTTTTCAGAGATCACTAAGCTGCACTACTCCCAAAGGCAATTCCCTGGCCCCTGGCTGTCCCTGCTAATCTTTCTCACACAATAAAGGCTCTGGGAGCTACTTTCTTCCCCAAGTTTTGGGATACCAACAACTTGTACAATTGGCTGGTGGCACAATATTTAATGCACCACTCTGTAGTGTTCTCTGAGCCGAGACGTCCACGCATGGTTATGCAATGGATACCCTAAGACTAAAATAATTCTGCAACCCAGTCAACACATTCCCCAAGCTATCAACTCTCATCTTCCTCCCCTCTCCTTGTCTCCCTTCCCAGAGAAATCCATTTCTAGCCACAAGTTACCCCAATATGCTCAAAGATGTACTGGAAGAGACTGAGGGATCGATCAAGGTACCCATGGTGAAGCCCAATACTTATAAACACATTAAGGCAGGTTTCACATCAGTCCAATTGTTGACACAAAATGCTGGTCACTTCACTGCACATGCAAATAAGAAAGATTCAATACTTAATAAAAAGCTTTAAATTCCTTTTTAAGATATCAATTATAGAAAAATCAACATTTTACTTTTTTTTAAGAGGTCAGAACATTACTGCACACAAAAGCAGGTGTGTAGCCACACCTGTTGGAATGGATCCCCTTCCCTCCACACTGAGGAACAGAGGGCAGGTTCTTGGCACCAGAAGAGAAAAAGGAGGAAGTTTTCCTCATTATCAGACAGAAATGAGTCATCCTTCCATCCCCAGTTGAGAAAGTCCTTCTGACTGGACTTAAACCAAAGTAAAATATACCTCAGGCTGGGTATATTCTGAACAGAGTCTTGGAGGCAAATGTCTGGACACACAGAGCTCTGGATCCAAACTGTGGTGTGGAATAACCAAATACCCAAATTCCCAGAGCTGGCAGCCCAAGTCCTCGAGTGCAGCTTCCCCTCCTCACCCCAGCTCAGGTGGGAGAGGCACTGGCAGCTCAGCTCTGAGACTACACTTCCAAACACTTTCAAGACCAATGTGGTCTTGTTAGGAAACAGCAATTCACACATGGAATGAACCATTCACAACATGAAATGACCTCCCTACAGTCAGGTACAAACATGTAGCCCACAGCAGAGTAGCCAAGGAGTGAAACAGCATCTCCCTCCCTTGGGTTAGAGAGAAAATTGTTTCTGTGGGTCATTAAAAGTACTTTGATAGAAAAGCTTAAAAACGTATCACCCAGCACTGACCCACAAAAGGTAATACCAAAAAATAAAAAACCAAAAAAAAGAGCCAGCAAATTCAGTTCCTAGGATTTTCCCTCCCACCACGTGATATTCTTTATCCCCTCCCACTTTTGCATTCCCAATCACCCTACCCCTTTAGAAAAAGGAAGGGGAGTAGAGTTTAGTCAAGTTCCATCTGCAGAACTCCCCTGCAGTGAATGAACCATCAGCTTCCACGTTTCCTGAAGTCCATCCAAAGGCTCTGGGGTACAGTTGGACTGATGGTGCACTCTTGGCTCTGTGGATGGTTGGGCTGACCCTGCTGAATGGGTTTATACTGGGAATTCTTAGATGGAACTCCCTGAAAGAGTAAAAACAAAGACCTTGTAAGTCAAAAAGAATTTTTGTATCTTTTCTTAAAAGGAGAAATCCCACTGTCTTAACACACTCATGTCTTTATCTCCTGGGTTTCACCTGCAGCAGTCAGTTTGTTCTGGCTCCTGCCTGTTGCCAGACCTCTATAGCAGAAAGGAATTCAAGGTAATCACTGTCCAAATACAGCTACTGCTGGTGATAGGGAAAACGGGAAAAAAGAGCCCAGACAAAAGATGGGATCTCCCAAAGGCCAAGCAGATTGCACATTATAATCAATCCTCAAGCTTCAAGGATTGCTTAACAAAATCAATCTTCCTCCCACCTGAAATCCCCGTTCCCTCCCAAGGAGCTCTTCTGCTATTCATCCTAAAAAGTCCCTTTTTTCCCCCACCACATTCTTGATTCTCAGAGGCTCCAGAGGAGGCCACTAAGTTCATCTTAAGGCTGGAGAACCTTTCCTATGGAGACAGGCTGAGACAACTGGGGCTAAACCCTGAGCCTCCTTTCCTCCAGCCCCCCCAGTTCCCTCAGCCACTCCTGGTGCTCCACAGCCTTCGAGCCCTGTCCAGCCTGGCCTTGGGCACTGCCAGGGATCCAGGGGCAGCCCCAGCTGCTCTGGGCACCCTATGCCAGGGCCTGCCCACCCTGCCAGGGAACAATTCCTCATTCCCAAGATCCCACCCAGCCCTGCCCTCTGGCAGTGGGAGCCATTCCCTGGGTCCTGTCCCTCCAGGCCTTGTCCCCAGTCCCTCTCCAGCTCTCCTGGAGCCCCTTCAGGCCCTGCCAGGGGCTCTGAGCTCTCCCTGGAGCCTTCTCTTGTCCAGGGGAACACCCCCAGCTCTCCCAGCCTGGCTCCAGAGCAGAGGGGCTCCAGCCCTTGCAGCATCTCCGTGGCCTCCTCTGGCCTGGCTCCAGCAGCTCCACGTCCTCCTGCTGCTGTTGCCCAGGGCTGGGGCAGCTCTGCAGGTGGGGTCTCATGCTCACCTCCTCCATTCCTGACCCAAGGCCCCCACATCTTTCAAAGCCCAGGCTAAAAAGTGAAGATTCATCAATATTTAAGGTTCCTCCTGAAAACCTTCCTGTCCCCAGTGTTTAAGCTGAGACCCAGCACAATCATCCTACCTGGACTATACATTTTCCATCTCCTGGTCATGGTCCTGCTCCTCCTCCTCCTCTTCTTCTTCTCCTTCCTCCTCTGCTCCTTCTTTCTCCGAGGGAGGCTCCCCATCCCTGGCGATCTCCTCCACGTGGGCCAGCATGTCAGCCATCAGGGCCTCCTCCAGCCTCTTCCTCACCTGCTGCACCAGCTCCTCCTGCTTCCTGCCCAACACAAGGACACCCAACATCAGCCCCCCTGGGCTGCCCCTGTCAAGGGAAAAGAGTCTCCAATCCCTCCAACATGAGACAAGCACGGACTGGAAAAGTCCTCTAAGGACTCCACTGTATCAGGAAAAAAAAACCCAAAAAACCAAGAAACCCCACCTGGCATTGTACTCTGAGTGAAGATGAAAAACATTTGAAGAATTTGTCCAGTATTTATATTATGTGTCCTGCACCTGTTGATGTCTGGCTGAAATTTGGCTGACCTACCAGCTGACTTTTTTTTTAGCCTAATGCTGATTTTTAACTCCTACTACTAATATCTAACAAGTCAGCCTACCCTGAACAGACTTTCAAAAACGTGACTGGAGAAAATTAAGTTTCAGGCCATTTCTTTCTGCTTATCTTCCTTCTGAGTCCCAACCCTAGGAAGTCAAAGCACAGCAAAGAAGTGATCAACAATCAGTGGCTCATGGGGCTCCTATTTCAGCTCAGCCACAGGACATCACAGTTACAAACAGACTCTTTTTCCTGGCCATTTATGTCTCAATCAAGCCCAGAAAAGTCATCCTGCAATTCCAAAAGATTTGTCAAGCAGTCAAAGCAAGGATTGCCTTTAAACACTTAATGAATGCAAACTGCATGCTGCAGGGCTTTGGTATATTCAGTTCTCCATCAAAAGCTTAAAGCTGAGTTTGACCAATCCTGATTTAACAAGATTTCATTACTAAAGCAGAATAAGCTGCATCCTTGTTCCCTGTCACCACAGCAGGCATGGCTTGGGTTTGGTCAAGCCATAAATTTTATTTAATTCATTAACTGACACAGGAGAAGGTGAAGAGAATCCAATCCCCCTGTACAGGATTTCTCCAATGCCATCTCTGCTCAGAGGTGTCTCAGTCAAGGTTCCCCCAACTCAGACACTTCTGTAATAAAAGGAAACTTGACATGAAAAACAAGCATGAACCTGAAACTGCAGAGTAACTGAGCATGACCAAAATAAAAAACAGTGGGCTCTAAGCACATGACAGAGCTTAATGTAACTACTTTTGTCTACTCTCTTGCTAGAGAGCCATTCCAATTAATTCCCAAGGCACAGTGTTCCATCAGACATTCAGAAAGAGAAGCAAAGCACTGATTGAGCACAAGGAACCTCATTCCAGAACAGCAAGTGCTATTTCCAGCTCCTACCTGATATCTTCATCTGTCACCATGAAGGCTTTGCAGAGAGGCTGGGAGGTGTTCAGCCAGACCCCAGGGTTCTTCTCCACAGCTGCAGAGAGCTGGCCAGTGATGGGCATGGTGCTGGTGTGCAGGGCACTGGCGATGGCAGAGAGCAGAGTCTCGTCCGTGCAGCCGGGGCCAACCCCTGCAAGGGGGAGGGAAATCCATGAGCAGCACTGCCCCAGGCAGGGAGCAGGAAATCAGGACAATGGGAATTAAATTTTAATGGCAAAGCACAGGCTGTCAGTTGGAAAGCTCACATGACATAAATCTCAGACCTAAATGCTTCTAACAGCACCTTTGCAGCTCTCTGAGGGTATTGAAACTTAGCAATTCCTCATTGTTAGAACCAAAAAGATAATAAAAATCACCAAACTGGGAAAGGAAGATGTTTCCATTCTGCTTGAACAAGGTTTAGAGAAACGGGGGTGCTCACCTGGACAAGAGAAGGCTCCAGGCAGAGCTCAGAGCCCCTGGCAGGGCCTGAAGGGGCTCCAGGAGAGCTGGAGAGGGACTGGGGACAAGGCCTGGAGGGACAGGACCCAGGGAATGGCTCCCACTGCCAGAGGGCTGGGCTGGATGGGATCTTGGGAATGAGGAATTGTTCCCTGGGAGGGTGGGCAGGCCCTGGCCCAGGGTGCCCAGAGCAGCTGGGGCTGCCCCTGGATCCCTGGCAGTGCCCAAGGCCAGGCTGGATGGGTTTTAGAGCCACCTGGGACAGTGGAGGGTGTCCATGCCATGGCAGAGGGTGGAATGGGATGAGCTTTAAGGTCCCTTCTAACCCAAACCCAAACAGCAATCTGAGATGCTCTGCTGTTACTGGAAAATGAATCCCCCAAAAGGCTGAGAGGCTTTGCTTCAGTGTCCTCTCAGAACAAAGGGCACTGGGACCCCAGGCAAGCACTACAGCTCCTGCTGCTGCAGGAATGGCCATGGCCCTGCCAGGCTCTGGGAACGGGGAGCTCACCCCCAGCACCTTCACTCCCTCCCTGCTGCCAGGTGCCAAATGCCAGCCCCGAGTGAAGGGCACCCTCTGATTACCTTGCAGCCCTTTGGGAAGGTCCATTGTCTTCACCAGCTCCTCTGCAATGTCAAAGGCATTCAGTCCACTCAGCTTCTTCTCCCAGAAGAGCTGCAGTCAAAGCAGGTGGTTATTGGTGCTTACTGGCACAGCCAGGAATGCAACTGACAGCTCCACACAATCCCTGCTTCCTGTGCAGACAGGGAACAGCAGGGCTGAGGACACCTTAATGTGGATTTACCACAGAAGGGATCTGCCACCTCCAACAGCAGGAACAATCCTCACTGCCAATCAGCCCTGTCCAGTCTTAACTTCTTTTTGTCAGGGCTGGGATTAAATGTGTGAGATGGTATTTCTTGTTGGGACTCAGACGTTTATTAGCTCTTATCTATGTTACAGTCTCACAAACCCTGAGTTCTACATCACTTCAACAAACTAAAAATGGAGCCCTATCTCTCTCTCTGCAAGGACTTTTAAGGATAAACTGTCAAATTACAAAATGACACCTAAATTATTTTTACATTTTACCCAATAACCAACCACCCGTGGCTCATAATGTGGACTTTTTTATCCAATTACACAAAACCACCCAAACCCATGGAGTAGAAGGTGAAGAAGAAGGAGCAGCCTCCACCCTAAAACTTCCATCTTGCTTTATACCTGTTACTGTATTCTAAACCCTCCAGCTCTAAGTTTCCCACCCTGTGATATCACACACTTCTATCCAAACTCCACACCCACAATCCCAGTTCAGTCATTCCATTCTGGAAGCTTCTCCACAGCCTCAGGTCAATGCAGTGTTCTCTTGGGGGTCAGGGTCTGGCAGCACAGAAAGTCTGAAATTCCCAGCAGCCAGGGTTCCAACACAGCCCCATAACTCCTCTCTCCCAATCTGCTGCCTTGGAAAACTCACTTTTCTTCCAGGGTCTGAAACTTTCACTGCTCTGAGCTGCAGCAGCAAGGCCAGGCTTGCTGACGTTCAGCTACAAGCCCACAGTGTGAGACAGCCTTGTTTGCACCCTTTGTCTCTCCTATGTATCACACAGGAAGTTAAGGAATGCAAGAACTGTATTCTAGGTAAAGCATTATTTTCTTCCTGTCCAGCAGTTTGGTCCTTTCCCCCATGCCTGGTCCTTTACCAGATGGAGTCACAGGCTCTCCCCAGGCTTAAAAGGCTGAATGTGTGGTGTGGTACAAATTCAAATACATCACCCTGATACACCTTGAACTTTGCACCTGGTGCAGGAGAGATATCAGGAGGATAGCAATGCCTAGCTGGATGATCAACTATCTTACAAAAAAATCCCATTTTTATCAAGGTTTTGAGAAATAAAGAATTCACCTCAAACAGTCCATGCATATCCCACCCCTTTTTTCTGCCTGTCAAAATCCAAGTGCAACTGACCCCACGTGACTTTTCCAAAAAGGGGAATGAGGCAGTCACAGCCCAAACACAGGCTGGATATTCCCTAGCCTTCAAATAGGTGATTTTTTTTTTTTTTTTTTTTTTTTCTGTTACCCAGAAAAGCTGTGGCTGCCCCAGGTCCTGGAATTGTCCAAGGCCAGGTTAGATGGGACTTGGAGCAACCTGGGATAGTGCAAGGTGTCTTTACCATGAGAGGAGGGTGGAATGGGATCATCTTTAAGATCTCTTCCAGCCCCCAAGAATTCTAGGATTCTGGGATTTTTAAGTCAGTGCATGATGGGACTTGGCACTGCTTTCAAATTTTGCAGAAGCATCTGGAGTCCGCTGAGAAAAAGTAAAAATATTCTGCAATCCTGTAAAATATCTTACACAGGAACACAAATCCAGCTCAGAACTGGGAGAGGGCATTTTATCTTTAGTGTTCTCTTTTGTTGCCTTAACTATATAAAAGCTGCAGGAATAGCAACAACACTGTAAACATACAGGATCTGCTTCCTCAGAAGACCATGGCAAGACCTTGCCAACCTGCTTAAAAAACAAAAAACCCACCCCTGTCAGAACTCAAGACATTCCTTTGGGAGTCTGGAGTTTCCTGAGACCCTTGCCAGGGGGCTCAGAGACCCCAGCACACAGCCCAGAGCACCAGTGAGTTCAATTACGAACCACAGAACAACTTACCACCTTTACATGAAAAGACAAAAGCCACAGCAGTTTAGATAATATAAAAATAAAGTACTCACAAAGTGTAAATGTAAGTTTTAAGATTTTTAGTATAAGAGTTTCTAGTGACAAGATGGAGGGATTTAGGCGTGTCTAGCCTTTCTTCTTCTTCTTCTCTACCTCCATCTTGTCTAGTGATGTTAGCACTTTTAGATTAGTCTAAAGTAGAAACTCACTGTCTAATATAGATGATAGGTATTAGAAAATAATTGTAAATATTGTACATGTCGTTTGTAGTATATAAAAATAACACCGCCCTAGAAGTGGGCGGAGTGCCTCTGGCTGTCCTGCCGAACGGATCTCAACTAGACAAAGAGAAAGAATTTTATAAATAAGATAAATAAACAGCCTTAAGACTGAAAAAATGAAGAACTCTAACTCCTTTAAACACCGGGCTGGGAAAAGAAACTTTCAAACTTTTCTCAGAGTCACTCTGACCAGCTTAAAAGAGAGACCCCAGCACACCCCAACCACCAAAAAACCACCCACTTCAGCTAAACTCCATCTCACACCTGGAGGTTCTAGCTGAACTGGGTTTATGAAGTTCTTAAAATCTGCCTTCAAAGTGGTTTCTGAAGTTTTCAGAAAAGGTTTTCAGTGTTCCAACAGGTACAGCTTATTTTACCTTCCCTTGTCCTGAGCACCCTTTCTTTTAATTTTGGTGTGGTCTCTTGCTTGCAAATACACATTACGGTAAGAAAACCACTTTGATTTTGTATTAACAATAACATTCTAAGTGAATTTATGATCTTATACTGGCAGAGTTTACTCCTACTAATGTACAGTCTTGCACTGCAACAAACACCACAGTGGATGTGATCCCTGCAGGAACAAGGATTTAATGGAACATGGAATTCTTACACAACTGCAACATTTGACAGTGACTCTAAACCCAAGTGTCCTCTGAAGTGACTACAATGTCTGATTAGTTTTGTACATAATGCTTAATTTCAGCATGAAGGAAATTCAGGTTTAGCTACAACAGAATTAGGATCTAACCAAAGGCTGGAGTTTGTAAATCCCAGTGTGCAGAGTCCACAACTAGAGAATGGGAATGGGATTTGTTCTGATTTTAAGAGCTGGGAGCACTGCAAGCCACTGCTTCTGAAAGATCAGATTTTTCTGAATTCTGAAGTGCCAGAGATCAGGAATTGCCAGAGAGTATTTATTCAGCATCACAAAATTAAAGCAGATTATTTTGGGATCCTCCCAGCAGGAAATCCAGGAGTTTCTCAGCCTTACCTGCCTGGGCTGGTCCACAGCTTTCTGGGGGTCACTCTTCACCTTGTTGCTGGGGTGGTTTGTGATCTTGGTGACAGGCTGTTTGAAGATAGAGGCTGTCTGTCTCACGGGCAGGGCTGTGTTCAAATCAGGCTTGCCCTGTTCCACACAAAAAGAAAAGGAAAAACCCACAAAAATATTTTCAGTTTGCTAAAATGCTACTACAGCCACAAAGAAGTGCAGCAGGGAACAGTTCCTGGGCTTCAAATGTTGTCTAATCTCAAGTTATACAAGTTGGGCTGCTAAAAATACATAACTAAATTCAAATCTTGCCTTAGACCTATCAAAGTTTTTCACTCATTCTGTTTAACATAGCAGCCTCCTCCCATGTGAGTTCACACACGTCAGTTTTACTCCCATTTTTAATGACTTCAGGAGTCAGAACAAACCACGTGCAATCACTAAAAGAGAGGATTACAACCCAATATTTGTAATAAATAAAAAAAACTACAAGCAGGGCTTTTGGCTGGTTTCTGAATCCAGAAACCACTCCAAACCATTCCTTATAAATCTAGTTGTGACCAATAAACAAACCAACACCACTGAAAGCTGAATCCCTTTTTTTACCTTTGGTTCTGAACAAAGCTCAGCTTTTAAATTAAGCTCATAATCAGTTTTGCACTACATGACTGCATTTGCTGTTAGGGGAAGCATAGGAAGGCTGTTCCTTATTCCCAAAATCCAACACACAACTCTTGGAATGGCTGTAGGACATGCTTTGTTCTCAGGGATGCAAACACTGTGTCTGCTTCACAGATTTATTCATGAGATGTAGAAAAGATGTATTCAGGACAAATATAATTCTGAACCATCTGGGTGCTAATCCTTTCAGAAGCCAGTGATAACATTTGTACATTTATTGAGAGTTTTGGGCAGAATTTTTAGCCTGAGAGGTGTGTGAGCTTCTGGTCTCTGCCTCAAGGCAGGTCTCAAAATATCACTGCAGCACCAGGACTGCAAGAAATGTTCCCAGCACTCTTGTGATGATGATCCTTGACTGGCTGATGTATTTCAAAAATGAGCATTGTGCCTTTTCCACATTCAGTGTTCAGGTGCATACACAGCAGCTGTTGGGCTCTGGGAAAGATTTTAACATCTGATGAAGATCCTTAGGAGTGACTTGGGACAATCAAACCAGACAAGGGAGCCTGTCACTGCCATCCTGACACCTCAACAATCTGAATTAGCAGCTAGAGAATCTTTTATTTTGTTCTACAAATAGGCCTCACAGTCCTCCTCCCTCTCATGCTTTTTGCCCCAAATGCCACCTCCCCTTCCATCAGTGCCAAAGATGGGTCAGCAGCACAGCACTGGCAGGAGCTGCAGCATCCCCTCATCCCTGTGGACCCAAATCCCTCCTCTCCTCTCAAACCAAAGGCAAGGGCAAGGCAGAGCTGCTGCACAGCTCCAGGAAATGTGGGGCTCTGGAGCAGATTGTGCTGGAGGAGGTGAGCTCACACAATCCTGGAATGGTTTAGATTGGAAGGGACCCTAAAGCCCATCTCATCCCACCCCTGCCATGGCAGAGGCACCTCCCACTGTCCCAGGTGGCTCCACAGCCCTGTCCAGCCTGGCCTTGGGCACTGCCAGGGATCCAGGGGCAGCCCCAGCTGCTCTGGGCACCCTGGGCCAGGGCCTGCCCACCCTCCCAGGGAACAACTCCTCATTCCCAAGATCCTATCCAGCCCTGCCCTCTGGCAGTGGGAGCCATTCCCTGGGTCCTGTCCCTCCAGGCCTTGTCCCCAGTCCCTCTCCAGCTCTCCTGGAGCCCCTTCAGGCCCTGCCAGGGGCTCTGAGCTCTCCCTGGAACCTTCTCTTGTCCAGGGGAGCACCCCCAGCTCTCCCAGCCTGGCTCCAGAGCAGAGGGGCTCCTCTGCACTCATTCCCATAGAGCTTGTGCTGGGAACTGAGGAAGGTGAGAGTCTCTTCCCTGCCCTCCTCCACAGAAGACTGAGCAGTGACACAACTCTCCTCCACAGCACCAACCCCCTGGGAGCAGCATTTGTCCAACCCCCACCACCAGAGCTGCTCTGACACAGCTCCAATTCACACTCCAGCTATGAACTGCTGCATCTTCCCTCTCTCCCAGACTGCTCTGGCAGTTCCTAAGCAGGGAGGGGGAGCAGCAGTGCCTCTCACTCTTACTTTGGCTTGGTTGGAGCAGTCATAGCGCATCCTCTGCCTGTTCTTGTTCATTTTGTTCATCAGCATCTTCCCCGTGCGGAAGTCGAAGGTGCCCAGGTCCATGGAGCTGCCCAGGTACCGCGCCAGCTGCGGCTTGCTGCGGAACTTCTTCCCACTGGGGCTGCAAAACACAACCAGGCACGTGCAGGGACACCTCCACCCTCTGCACCTCCTCTGCAACTCAGGAGGGAGAATTTTTATTGCCATCCTGAAAAACACATGCTGGACTTCCCAGAATGAAGCTCACGTTCAACTCTAAAATGTTTTGATACTGACTGCTTCTCATGTGAAACACACAAATTAAGTTACAATGGTTTTGGATGTCAAGAGGAAGATTCAGATCAGATAAACAAATGTAGCATAATGCACACAATAACCATCAGGGGAGATGTCAGCACAGATGCACTTTTCATTCAGCTGTCTCTCATAGTAAATGCACATTTTCAAGTATAATTTCTTCTCCCAGGACTGTTGCATTTGACCAGCACCAAAAATGCTCCTTGTCTCCTCTCCCCACCCCTTGAACAGCACATTCAAGTTTGATTTTATGTCTTTTGTAGCATCCTGAAGACTTCAGAAAAAGAGAAAACCAGAAGTTAACTACTGACAAGCTGCAAAACAAAGAACCACAAAGTGATGCAAAGATAAATGTCAAAACCTTGTAAAACTTTCTATTAATGGCAAAAGAGAAGAGAGATTATTCTATGACACCTGGGTTTCCAGAAAGACTCAACGTGGAGAGCAGGCACAAATTATTCCAAATCTTTACTAACGTTTTCTTTGGGGTTTTTTGGGGGGGTTTTGTGGTTTTTGGGGTTTTTTTAATAATCCAACATAAGCTATTTTTTTATTCATAAAGCAAAAATAACCCAGTGTCTTATGGCTGCAGTGTAGGACTGTAAAGACAATAAGCATCAAGTATTCTTCACCTGCTCACTGAGCATCAAAACACCTCTTTATTCTGTCCATTACTCTCACTTCTGGTTTTCTCCACTTTGCAACTTGCATATTCAATCCTAGTTCACATCCAGGAGAAGCTCATTTCCTGTATATCCATCCCAGTATCACAGTTAATGGGCTAGAAGGCATAGTAAGACCAAACATACCAGTTACCACCTTATCTCATACTGGTGAGATACTGATAACCTTACCAAGGTATTAACAACAAAACAAAACAAAACAAAAGGAAAAGTCTATTTTCACATATTGTCTCCTGCCCTGAAGATTTATTAGGGAAAAACCAGCATAAGCAGAGAATTTCTAGTATAGTACAGTGACAAAGCAATTAGGTTAAGTCAGGCTGTACATGAAAAAAATAGATTAAAAAAACCCCAAACCAGAAAGTACCGAAGTATTAAAAGGTCTCCAAGAACTGAGATCAATTTAATATAAGTTACACTAAAACTGAAATTATAAAAAGTCTCTCGAAGGAGTTAAGACTGAAAGGTTGTGGTGATCCCACACAGCATCTGCTGAGGAAGCTCCTGGCTCCAACTGCTCCCGGGCTGCTTATCCTGCCTGGATCTCCTCCCTGCCACCACCACTGCTCACACAGCCCAGTGTTCATGCAAATGAACCAGCTGAGGAAAATAATCCATCTTCGGAGGGCAGGGGAGGAGGAGGAAACATCCCACACTGGTTATTCCTCAGCTGGACCAGCTCCCTGTGGAGCTGCACTTGGGCCAGGAGACAACACAGGGTAGGACCAAGGAACAGAGGCTGTGTCCAGCCCCAAATTTGTGAATCACTTTTTCAAACTATAAAGGGAGTTATTTGCCTCAATCCAGAGAGAGGAATAACCAACTCCAGCAGCTTTAGGGCAGAGCTGTCGCTGCTAGTGAAGCCAGGAAGAAAAACTCCTGCTACATGAAGAACATGGCACTGCATCCTCTTCCAAGATCTGCTGCTCTAATTTAGGGTTTAGTGTCTTAGCAGGTCTAAAAATAATGCATTAAAGTGCAGAGTAACTTCCAGAACAGTCAGTACAGTCAAAGACAGGATTTTAAGTGAACAGAGCCCTTCATCTCTGTGTGTTTAGTATGTGCTGCGGTCATTTTGCAAGGAAGAACTGAAAAGCTGCTCAGAGTCTCAAAAAACCCACCTGAAATGACTGAGAGTCCTGTCTCTTCCTGGGGAAGCTTGGCCCAAAGGAAAAGCACTGAAATGTTCAGAAGAAAAACTTTTATTCTGATTAGGTCTTGCAAAAGGCAGGATCATCCCCAGGTTCTCTGGGACAACAGCAGACCAGGGAGCAAAGCTATGACCAAAAGGTGACATTGAACTGAGAAAGGAAGGGATGGGGTGCCCTGGAGCTCCTGGGGACCCTCTGGCAGGACCATGCAGGACATTGGGGTACCTACACACACCTGGGAGGGTCAGAGGTGTGGGGGGGAGCCAGAGGAACCCAAAACTCGAGCGGGATTCCTGATGCACACCAGGACACGCAGAAACTCCCCCAGTACCACAGAACTCTGAGCCCTGTTGAAGTGCTCTTTAAATGTCACAAAATACAGAATTTACCTCCTTTTGCTCCTCCTGCACTCCTGATTTTGCACAAAGAGGCCCAGAAACGAGACATTTTGGTACAAAGCTGCAAAGCCCGAGCTCTGCTCTGTAACACCCCCCCAGGCAGCGACGCTGAGAGCCCCGATTGATCCCGGGCTCCCGAATGAGGCTCTGCCACAGTTCCCCCTGTGTGAAAGGCAAGGATACGGCCGAGTTGCAAAGGAGTTTACAAGTTGCAAAGGATTTTCCACGCTCGTCCATCACCAGCTCCGGGGCTTTATTCGCTTGGGCCGCCTGGCTCCCGCTAACAAAACAGACCTGGCTGCCGGAGCCACCCCGAGCCACTCCCGGCTCTCATTCCCAGACTTTTCCGGGCAGATTAAGCCGCGTCCGGGGCAGCCTATTGAAGGGCCAGGCCTGCCAGGTGCCCCTGCTCTCCATGTGCAGCTCACCCTTTGTTTCCTGCCTTATATCCTTAAGGAGAGAGCGGCTGCCCAGGCCCTCTCCCCTCCTCCCTCATCAGAGTCTCCTCCCCTCCGCTCTCCCATTTAGCCTGCACAGGATCTGCACAACTTGGGAAGCAAGGGACAAAAGACAAAAAAAACCAAAAAAACCCTGAGCAAACCCAGCCACAGCCTGCCTCTGGAAGGAATGGAGGCAGGAACAGCCCAGGGCAAACGGGTCACTGAAAGCAGAGCCTTGTGTCCTCGCTGGAGGGGACAAGGGAAGAACACAAAATGATTCTCCTCCTTGCTTTCCATCGTGCCCCCTCCCTCACTCCGCTCCCGAGCTCTGCTCCAGGCAAATCCCGGCAGCAGGGGCTCCTGGAGGGCTGCAGGAGCTCCCGATGTCCTCGCAGGCAGATGGGGACCCCAAGACACCGCACAACTACCAGTGCCAGCGCCTCTGTCACTGCATCCCCACGGCAGCCCTGGATGCAGCGTCCACAGCCAGCCCTGCCCCGGGGTCCCACGCCCCAGCTGGGCCATCCTGGGATGGGCTGGCATGGCCATGAACACCACGCCAGGCCAGGTGAGCGACACCTCTAGCTGCCACACCACACACCCCTACACATCCACAGCCCCACCCCAGGGAGCAGCCTAGGGGACCAGACCTGTCCCTGTCCCCGTGGGGCTGTCCCGAGGGAGGATGCTCCCAAGAGATGATGTCCCCTGCCCCACAGGGCAGCAGCGGGGTCTTCGTTCAGCAACTTGGACTCCAACCATACCAAAATAAACCCCCCCAAAAAACCTGAAAGCAAGCACTTGGAGACACACAAAGTCTCCCAAATTTCCAGAAGCATCACATCCCTAAAGAAGTGCTTGGGACAAACACAATTACAACCAGATGATTTTTTAGGGCTCAACTTGGGCATCATGGAATTGTTTAGGATGGAAAAGACCTTTAAGATCATCAGATCCAACCGTCACACCAGCACCACCACCGTGTTCACCATTAAACCATGTCCCAAGTGTCACACTCATGTGTTTTTTGACTATTTCCAGGGATGAAGACGATGACTCCACCACTGCCTTGGGCAGCCTGTTCTAATCCTTTACAACCCTTTCCATTAAAAAAAATCTCCCCAATACCCAACCTAAACGTCCCCTGGTGCCACTTTGAGGCTGTTTCCTTCTCATGTGAGAAATGAGGAGTTTCCCTGCAGGCAAACCAGAGCAACAGAAGAAAAGCAAAGCACAGACTCAGTGAAAGCATTTTGCTCTGCAATTTTTTTTGGAAAAGACTGTACCGATCAAAATATCCTTGGAGGAGTGTTAAAAACATTCCCTTCCAACTTCTTACATTTGTGCTGCAAAGGTAAGGAATTCTCAACAAAGTAAGTTTCACACAAGAGTGTGAGGTCTCCCAGCACAGTGATGTCAACATCCTGAGGCACAAATGAACAGCGATCCCAAATTTCTGACATTTGGTCATCAAACCTTCAGGAGAAAAACACTCTGAAGAAAAAAGTCCCATAAAGCAGCACTAAATTCTCCTTCCCCCATGTGAGAACCCTGAGTTTGAAGAGAGACAGAACTCTCTCAAAGACAACCTGCCACTTTGACAAAATCCTTGACACGATTTTCTTCCTGAACTCCTCCATCCCTGCAGTCCAGCCCAGAAGTCCCACCCTATCAGCCAGAAACCCTCCTAAGGATGAGGTTCAAGGACTGGCTGTAAAAACCTGCCCAGGTACTCAGACCTCGAGGAAGGTAGAATTTCCAGCCAGAGACTGGCTCACACACACATCTCACAGGGGGTTTTCCACAAACCCTCCCAGCATCTGTACCTGGGAGCTGGACAGAACAATCACCCAGGTAAACAACAGGCAGAACTCTCACAGGTATTACTGAACTGCCACACCTGTATCTGCCACTCTGAGGTAATGCAAAATGCAACAGAAACCAAAAACTAGTGCAACAAAGCTCTACTCTACCTTTGATCTCTGTCCAAATTGATACAAAGGGAAAACCCATAATAATTTGGGAATAAAAATATGCTACTTATCCTCTCTCCCCCTTTTTTTAAAGTTTATCTCCGACACGGCAACTTAACAAACAAGTTCTGGGAAAAACAGAATCTCTGAAGCTTTCAGCTGCTGCTGGTGGTCTCACCCTGCCCTCAGCCTCTGAGCTGCGGCAGCAGAATCGGCTTCATGTTCTCGAGGATGGCACTTTCTGGTTTACTCCCTCTTTTCTCACAACCATAACCTGATTCTAAAAATGAAACCTGGAGCTAAAGCTGTGTCTGTCCCATCCCTGGAAGTGTTCAAGGCCAGGTTGGACAGGGCTGGAGCCACCTGGTCCAGTGGAAGGTGTCCCTGCCCCATGGCAGGGGGTGGATTAAATTGGGCTTTAAGGTCCCTCCCAACCCAAACCATCCTGGGAGGATTCTGTGTCAGAGGCAGAAGTTGATGGTATGGATTTTCCCGACAGGCAGGGCCAGGTGAGGACACAGGGACAGCTCCTGCTGCGTTCCCAGCTCCCGCAGGACCCGAGTTTCACACCTCAGCCCGCGGGTGCCTCGTGGGTGCGGGGAGGATCCATATGGCCACCTACAGCCATATGAGCCATGCGGGGCTATAAATAGAAACCCTCCAGCTCCCGGGCCATGTGCTCCCCCCGCAGCCACACTCCCGGGAAGGCGCATCCCGAGCCCGCCCCAGGGCCAGCACCGCGAGCAGCCGAGGCTCCCTCCCCACAATTCCTGAGTCCACGCAAAAGGCAGCCGAGCGAGCCCGAGGAAGGAGGAACACCCCCCGCGCTGCTCCTTCGAGAATAAAGAACTCCGAGTGCTCGCAGGGCAGGAGCCGCTCTGAGAGGACGCGGGGGCTCCTCACGGCGCTCCCCGATCCCTGAGGGGGGCCGAGCATCCCCGACCCCCCGCGGCCGCCCCGGGCCAGCTCCCCGCTCCCTTCCCCTCCACCTGTGGCTGCAGCCCCGGCCCGGCCCCCCGCGCCCGGGGCGGCCCCGCCGAGCGCTCCCACCTCTTCCGCTCCATGGCGGCTCCTCCCGGCCCGCTCCCGCCTGGCTCCGGCCGCCTCCCGACGGCTCCTCCCGGCCGCCGCGCTCTCCTGCCGCCGCCGGCCCTTCCGCGTTCCCGCTGCCCCCGGGAGGCGGCGCCGCGGCCCGGCTCGCCCCGCTCCCGCTGCGCTCCCGCTGCCGGTCCCGGCCCTGGCCCCGCTCCCGCCGTCCGGTGCGCGCCGCTCCCTCCGCCCGCCCCTTCCACCCACCGAGCCGCCTCCCACCGACCGCCGCGCCCGGATCCCTCCGCCCGCATATAGTCCCTCCCCCCGCCGCCCCCGCGTGGTGCCCCCCCCCCCCCCCCGTCCCAGCCCCGCTCCCCCCGGCGAACCCCCACGGTCCCAGCCTTACCCTGGCGCCGAGCGCCGCGAGCCCCCACGGTGTACCGGCAGCGCCGCTTTGGGCATCTTCCCCCACGCCCGCCCCGGCCGCACTGGCGGCCCCGCGACCCCCGGCCCCGCCCCGCTCCCCAGGGACGCGGACCCGCCCGGACCCCCGGGCAGAACCGGCCCCTTGCCGTGGGGCTGCCCCCGGCGGGGCTCGAGAGTTCCTTCGGTGCAACAGAAGCATACCAAAAGAAAAAAAAAAAAAGAAAGAAAAAAAAAAAGGCTCAAAACCCCCCCAAACAACAACAACAAAAAACACAACAACAAAAAAAAGGGGGGGGGGAAATCTGCACACGAGGAACTGGAGTGAAGACAAAGCAATGAAAAGTTTTTCAGAAAAGCGTGTAAACCAACACCCACTGCAGCGGCAAATTCCCGGCGGCGGTACCGCCAGGAGAGGTGTCTGCCTCCCGCTGCCGAGGAACAGCCACCTGGGAACCCCAGCTTTGGGCATGAGACACGACCCAGCACCTGAATTCCAGCTGCTGTGTTCCTCACCGTTCCATTCCAGTATCCACATGCTGAGAAACACCACAAGGCAGCCTCCTTCCCAAAGCAAGTCAGAGAAATCAATTTTCCTTTAATGAATGAGGTATTAGCTTTTTGTTAAGAATCCTGCTTGGAGCAGCAGTTGGAAGGGATCAGTGCCGGACACTACAGCAGGGGTGTCCATAGCAGTGTGTCCACTCTCTCTGGCCACCGCTCTGGTCTGACATCAACCCCTATTTGTGCCAATAACCAGTGCTTCCTCCAGTCCTCAGCTGGCAGTAACTTAGAATCCTGGAATATCCTGAGCTGGAAGGGACCCTCAGGGATCATTGATCCCAGCCCCTGTCCCTGCACAGCCACCCCAACACCCCCACCCTGAGAGCTCCTGGAGCTCTGGCAGCCTTGGGACCATTCCCTGGGGAGCCTGGGCAGTGCCCAGCACCCTCGGGGGGAAGAACCTTGCCCTGAGCTCCATGCCAAGCCCTGGCCCAGCTCCAGCCCTTCCTGGCCTCCTGTCCCTGTCCCAGGGCTCAGCCCCTGCCCCTGTGCCTCCCCTGGGGAGGAGCTGCAGCCCCCCAGGAGCCTCCCCTCAGTCTCCTGTGCTCCAGCTGAAGGAGCCAAGTGCCCTCAGCTGCTCCTCAGCCCCTTCCCCAGCTCTGTGTCCCTCCTTTGGGCACTCTCCACCAGCTTTGGATCCTTCTGATCTTGTGGTGCCCAAAGTGCCCCCAGCACTGGAGGTGAGGCTGCTCCAGGGCAGAGCAGAGTGGGACAATCCCTCCCTGGGTCTGGTGCCCTCCAGGACAGGGTGGCCCTTTGGGCTGCCAGGACACAGCAGTGACTCAGATCTAACTTGGGACTGACCAGGACCCCCAGGGCCCTTCCCACAGCGCTGCTCTCCAGCCTCTGATTGCCAGTCTGACCCCCACGACAATTGTCCAGACTCGGGAGTAGAAACTGGAAACAATCTCCAAGAGCCAGGTGCGCCTGTAGGTGCTGGGTTACATTTACTTTGTTTAAAAAGGTTTAAGATCCGTGCCGGGGGGGAGATGGTGTCTTTAATGTGATTGGTGCTGAGCTTGGCCCTGAAGGCATTCCAGCTCCCCAGGGACCGGGTGTGGTAGTTTATGTTGTCTCCTCTGGGCTCACAGAGAGGAAACGTCTAGCTCTGTCATTGCTGTTATTTCCTACAATCTTGCACAAAAGAGATGGAAAACTTCCAATTCCCACTATTGATCAAACCCACACTAATTTCCATAAATGCACTTCCCCGTTTTTTTTGTAATAAAAACACTCCAAACCTCAAATCCAACTCAATGTATGCTGTTGTAACCAAAAACTTGTACTGATGTGGAGCTCTGGAGTGCAAAAGGGAAACTGAAGCACGATGAAACCTTCAGTGGTGTTTTTCAAGAATGAACTGGCAGAGCGGGGAGCAAGTGGAACTGTGGGTTTGGATGTGGAAGAGTGTCACAGCTAGTCTGTAGGAGGATCCCTGCATGTCCTCTGGACCTCGAGCTGAGGGTATCAGGAGGTAGAAAATCAGTTTTCACTGGCAGCTGGCACTGGTTTGTGGAAGGGAAACATTTACGTTCTCCTAGGTCTGCGTGAAATTTTTGGGTAGAAATAAACTCTTGAGCTAAAGGGAAAACATTCCAGTGTTCCTCTGGGAACACTGCCAACGTGAGGTATTTGCAGGTAGAACCACCAGCTGAAAGTGGATTCAGCTGCCAGAGACTCTGCGCTGCCCCAGGATGAGCAGATAATCCCAAAAATCACCAAAATCAGTTGTCAGACATGGAAGGAAGCAGCAGGATGTCCTGACAGAAAAACTCTTGATTTCACTCTACAGGTACCCCTGGTTTGAAGCTTCCTACTCTGCATTCCCAGAGCCAACTGAGGAGCTTACTCCAGAGCAGGATTGGCCACGGAATTCCCAAGCCAGGAGCCCCAGCAGAGGCTCCTCCAGGAGCACAGACCACGCAGGGGCTGTGGGGGCTCCCAGTGCTGAGGTGGCTGCAGTGAATGAAAAAACCCTGTCCTACCTCCTCTTGCACATTCCAGGAGGAAAGTGGAGTGGGGGCACCACCACAAGGGCAAACACTTGGAAGAGGCAGGCAGGAATGCAAAGCCTCCCTTTTCTTAGGGGCTGTATCAAAGTTACATCATCAACCCACAGCTGTAAATCCAAAGCTACCTCTGTGCCCTCTCCAGGTTTGGAAGGGAAAGCTCTTTCCCCCTCTGTCATGTCATTGCTTTTATTTTGTTCCAAACATATGTGGCATTCATAGCTCATTATGAAAACAATTAACTGTTAGAAGAGAGGCAATGCCAGGATATTAAAAATTAGAAAGATCACCCATGCCACTTGAACAGTAATTATTTGAATTTTAACAGACACTTGCCCAAGAATGCAGAAGGTATTTTCAAGAGTGTGTTTCTTGCTCTTGTAGAAAAAGAAATATAGCAATTAAATCAGTTATACACTAATTCTAGGGTTAATTAGCAATAAATCCATCACTGGAAATGCTGCACAAGAACAAGGAGCTGAACAATCCCCAAACAAATCCAAGGTCTGTACACTCCTTGCAGAGCTGCCTGTGCACACAGCTGGGATTTTAAATGTTTTTCTCCTTTCAGTATCTCATCTCACTTGCTGGGCACACCTCTGCCACTGGGGCTGTGTAAAGGTGACTGTCACCACTGACTGGCAGCTTGGGGACCCTGGGGTTCTCAGGGGGATGGACACCACAGATCCCCAGGTTCAGGCTTCCCAAAGATCTCCAAGCCATGGGAACAAGGCAAAACCAGGGAATTTCTGAAGCAGTAGGTTACACCCATCCTGCCCAGGTGTGTCACACAGGTAAAGTAAGAGCAGGGACTGAGCTGTCCATACCTGACAATCCTGAGGTTACAATCCTGCTGCTGTGCAAGGGCAGGCTGACAGAACATCCACTTCCCAAGAATATCCACTTTCCAGGCATAATTTGGCTGGAAATGGATCAGTATCAGCACCCCTACATAAGGCAGAGGGCTGCTGCTGTCAAACCTGCACTCGCAGTACCCTGAGGCTCTGGCCTCCTGCAGGTCAGTCAGGAGCACTGCTGGAGCAGGGCTGGGACAGCCTGAGCAACCAACCCTGTTATCCCCTTATTCCATACCCAGGGAAACTGCCCCAAGGCTGCCAGAGCTCCAGGAGCTCTCAGGGTGGGGTTGTTGGGGTGGCTGTGCAGGGACAGGGGCTGCCCTGATGATCCCTTTGAGTCCCTTCCCACTCAGGATATTCCAGGATTCTGTGATTGTATCTTAGGGAACACAGCAGAGCAGCAAAGGCAGTTTTTGCATGTGAAAATTAGATTATTTGCCCCCAATAAATTAACAATGATGATGCTGAAGCAACACTAAGAAATTTTAACTGTTAATTAATTTTAATTTTTTACTGTTAATTAAGTAATCCAAGTGTCCTGCATAGTGCCACTGTTTGGGCAGGTTTTCCACCAGTTTTCCATAGAAACATCCTTGAGGGTGACACAGCCCTGACAGTGACACATGGGCAGCACAGCTACAACTGGGATTTTCTCCTAAAGAGATTCAAACCTTGCATTACAGCCAAACATTCTAGTAAGATGAAATTGGGCACCAAGCAGAGAGAAAACAGTGACCCTGTTCTCACACAGAGGAAGTTTGTTTGTAAATTCTGGTCTTTGTGAAAAGGGATGAACTTTTCCCCCCTGAGTCTGAGTCATCTGTGGCTGAATGGCAGAGACCAGAGCAAAATAATCCTTGTTCTTCCTTTTTCTAACAGCTAGAAAATCTCATCTAAAGGCTTGTGTTTGGGGGTTGTTTCACCACCAATTTAAGTTCACAAATAAATAGATCTATGAATTGATAATATAGATTCTTTTTCTACTTAAACCCCAAATTAAGAACTGAGCAGCTCTCTAAACATCTGTTTTTCATCCTGGTACAAAGAAAGGCAGCCAGGATTTGGGGCCTGCCTTCCTCAAACCTCTAGATTAAGCCAGAAAAGCTTAAAAAAGACCATTTAAGGTGTCCATGAATTGATGTCAAAAACCCCAAATCCTTTCTTTAAGCCAAATTTGAGGAATTTGCTAGCGTGAAACTCTGCAATATTGGCTATGAAAAGTTAACTGCATCCATGAGGCCACAGTGATCCATGAATGATGAGCCTAAAATCAACACATCCCTAAGAGTAGCTCAAGAGCTGTAATTGATATAAATAAATCATCAAGCCCAGTATCCTAGCAGCCAGTGCTTGATTCCTGAGGAACCTGCATAGGAAAAGAGGCAAACATGTGGCAGACCTGCCTTAGGACACACAGTCCAAGAATCTGAAGACATAACACAGTGCCCAGAGCAGCACTTCCCTGGATCCCTGGAAGTGTCCAAGGCCAGGCTGGATAAGGCTTGGAGCAACCTGGGATAGTGCCAGCTGTCCCAACCCAAGCCAGTCTGTGATTCCATGATTCTATAACCCAAAACCAAACCAGGAGTCTGGTCTTAAGAATGTGGACTAAGAAGGTAAGACACACACACCCACAAAATCCTAAAAAGCCAAGTCCCCCAGATCATTCACTTGGTTTATTTTGTGCACCAGGTTTATAACCTACTCCCATCAAGGCAAGATGTGCTGGGAAAGTGCTCAGAGGAAGTGGTCAATGAGGGTGAATTTGCTCACAGCTGTTCATGGAGAGACAGACAGACACACAGACAGACCACAGCTTGCTGCAGAATCTGTACTGATTTCAGGGTCACCCCAGCAGGGTCTCAGGGACGGATGGCTGCAGACACTCTCCAGCAACAGAATCCTACAATAAACACAGAGCAGTGGTTAAGCAGAGCTTCCTGCACAGAGCCACAGCAGCAAAACAGGGGGTCTCCTTGAGCCAGGTCTCATAAGCTCTTGGAGATCTATTTCACACCCAAGATAGTTCAGCTACCTTAGAAGGCATAAAATCAGCAGGATGGCTTCTGTGGTAGCATTGGAAACAGAAAAGTTTTAATAAAAGGCAAAATAACAAACTCTTTACCGAGAAAAACCGAGCTAAGTGCAAGAGATTCTTGCTCCTGGTAAAACACCCCACAAAAGCGATTAGTTTCTTTGTTCTCTTCTTTTTCTAGTAAATTGCTCAGGCTGGACTTTTTGGCTTTTGTCCAATTAGCTATCCTTAAGTTTATGGTGAAATCTCCTAAATCCTATGAGGTGTCTTTTCTCCTAATTGAGGAGAGAAACTTCTAGACTCTTTTCCTTTTTAAGGAGACAAAAGATAGTTTTGTCACTCTATCAACAAAGGGCACATTTCTATACAGCAGCCAATGGGAGAGATTTCAGGATCCTCCAGGATCCAGGCAGGAAATTTCAGGTACAGAAGCTGATCCAGGTGTGGGTGGGCAGGCCTGGAGTCCCTTTGGAAGGGAGCACTGGCCACCACAGACACACCTTTCTCTGCTCCTCTGACACACAAAGTTCTTACTTCAAAATAGGAAACACAGGCTGCTGTCTCAGGAATAGAGCTGTGTTCCTACTACTGACAAGGAAGGAAAGCCCTTAGAAGGTAACTGAATTGCCTCTACATAACTTGAGAGTTTTACCACTTGAAAACTTTTCTCTATCCAGGTTGGACAGGGCTTGAAGCAGCCTGGGACAGTGGAAGGTGTCTCTGCCTGTGGCAGGGGTGGGACTGAATGGGCTCTGAGGACCCTTCCCACCCCAAACCATTGGGTGATTTTATGGTTCTATGACTTGTCTGTAAACAGCCCAATGACCCAAAATGCCTCCAGTTCAGCTGACTTCCAAGACAAGTTTCATTCCTCTCTTGATTACAGAAGGATCTGTGCAACAGGAAGTTTGCAAACAGTAAATTGTTTAAACTGCCACAACTATTGCTGAAAAAGGACTTAAAAAGTACTTTGGGTGCTTTCCAAACTGACTGACTTCCCTACAAAATACTGTGTAGCTGGAACACAAATAGCTGACTTTCATTAACCAACATTTAGATGTAACTGTTATTCTGACCAGAAGAAACAAACCCTGAGGTGGACAGCTTCCTCTGGACTCAGAGTTTCTTCATTAGCATCCTTTAACAAATGGAAAAATCTTCCTGACTCCCTTCTATCTGCAGCAAGGAATAAAGAAATCCAAAGCCTGCCTACTAGAAAGAATAGGCAGTTAGAGCCCCTACAGAAGGATTGTCTAATTGCTGCTCCAGCTTTAGGAATGGTCAGACTTTCAGAATATTCAGAACAGCACTTCTGATATGCATTTAAAGAAGGAAAAGAACCAAAACCTTGAGAAAGCTAATCTTCCAAGGCATTTGTGGAATACAATAACCAGCTCTGAAAATTCAATTTACTTTTAATATCAGTTACCAGGAGCAGAAGGGAGTCTGAATTTGCCTAGTCACAAAACTAGCCCTGAGCTTGTAGCTCTTCTGCTCAGGAACAGAAGTAAAGAGATAAGTCGAAAGTTCCAAATTAGCGTGATCTGACCTCTTAAGAACTCCATTATGTTGTGGAAAACCTGCTGCTTGCAAAATAATCACTTGAAAAACATATTCTAATGAATATTTCATCCTTCTGGTGCTCTGCGAAGCTCCATTAAAAAAAAAGAAAAAAAAAAGATTGTGCCCCAGGCAAAGAGGAAATATCCACTGTCACACCAACACAGGGTTATTGTGTTCAATTGCTCCAGGCTAGGTTGTACTGGAAAGGGCTTGGAGCAACCTGGGATAGTGGAAGGTGTCCCTGCCCGTGGCAGGGGCTGAGCAGAGTGAGCTTTAAGGTCCTTCCAACTCAAACCCATCTGGGATTCTGTGATTTTATAATTCTACTGATTAAACCAAAAGATGCACAAACAAAACTCACCATTAGAGGGAAGCTCAGTCTTCAGTTTTGAACTTGCCGCCGATGTAGGGAACGTACTGCAAGACCAGCTTCCAGTCTGTGGCCCAGATCACACCAACGCCAGCCACACCACCCCATGTCACCAGGGTGGGGGTCCTAAAAGGAGAGACACACCCAGGGAAACAACAAATTACCACTGTGAAAGGCCTGGCAGATGCTCGTGGCTGAGGTACCTGAGAAAGGCACTTCAATCAGGAAAAGAGCTTAGCATTCCAGAATATCCTGCGTGGAAAGGGACCCTCAGGGATGATCAGCCCAGCCCCTGTCCCTGCACAGCCACCCCAACACCCCCACCCTGAGAGCTCCTGGAGCTCTGGCAGCCTTGGGGCCATTCCCTGGGGAGCCTGGGCAGTGCCCAGCACCCTCGGGGGGAAGAACCTTGCCCTGAGCTCCATGCCAAGCCCTGGCCCAGCTCCAGCCCTTCCTGGCCTCCTGTCCCTGTCCCAGAGCTCAGCCCCTGGCCCTGTGCCTCCCCTGGGGAGGAGCTGCAGCCCCCAGGAGCCTCCCCTCAGTCTCCTGTGCTCCAGCTGAAGGAGCCAAGTGCCCTCAGCTGCTCCTCAGCCCCTTCCCCAGCTCTGTGTCCCTCCTTTGGGCACTCTCCAACAGCTTTGGATCCTTCTGGTATTGTGGTGATCAAGCTGGACATAGGAATACTGAAACAACCTCACAGACACGGAACGGCTTTAGTCCTAAGGGCAGCCAAGATATTTGACAGCAGAAAGCTTATAGTCGTTTACTTAAAAAAACTACTGCAGAGCTAAGAGAAGACACACTGCCATACATGGCTGCCGCCACACCCCGTGGGTTTTGCCCCGTCGTTTTGCCTCCCACAGCCCTGCAAAGGGCACCCACGGCACTGCCGTATTACCGTACGTGAAACAGCCAGCGCCGGTGGGCCGCAAGCCTTTTCCCCGGATCCTCGGGCCCCTCAGCCCGGCCCGAGCGCTGCTCCGCACCCCAGCACCGTCCCCAGCGACCCTCACAGGGCGGGGAGGGAGCGGGGAGGCCTCGGGCAGGGGCCGGGCTGCCCTTCGGGCTCCCACAGAGCGCGCTGAGTGCGCGGCCGTGCCCCGAGGACGCGGTGAGGGGAGCGCGGAGCCCCGGGCCGGGCGGACAGACCCGGGCGCGGCGAACAGAGCCCGGCTCGGAGCGGACAGCACGCCCCGGGTGGATGCGGGCAGGCCCGGGCAGCCCCAGCGCGGCGTGGGCAGCCCGGCAGCTCCTCACCAGGTCCGCAGCAGTTGCGCGTAGCGCGGCCCCAGCAGCTGGCTCAACATGGCGATGGCGCCGCCTCACTCAAAGTGACCCCGAGCGGCGGCGGGGCCGCTCCGAGCACGCGCGGGGCTGCAGCTGGGCGGGGCTGCGGCCGAACCGGCCCCGCTCGGGGCTGTGCGCGGCCGCGAGGGGGACGGGCGGCCGTGAGGGGGCACGGGCCACGCTGAGGGGACACGGGCACTGAGGGGACACGGGCACTAAGGAAACACCAGCCGAGGGGGCGCCAGCCCAGATGGGACATGGGGCTTGATGGGACACGAGCCCTGAGGGGACGGGCTTGTCTCCGTGCTGGAGGGGGACACGAGCCCTGAGGGGACACGGGCCGAGGGGACGGGCAGGTGGACAGGTGGGATGGATGGAGAGGTGGAACACGTGGACAGGGGCGGTGCTGGAGGCCGTCACCTGCAGCTCCACCTGCACCTCACGGCTCCGTGGACAGGTGGGATAGGGATGGAGAGGTGAGACGGAGACGGATGGACAGCTTAGATGGATGGACAGGCTGTCCCCACACCGGACAGGGTACACGAGCCCTGAAGGTATGGTCTGTCCCCTTGCTGGGGAGTGACAAGAGCCCTGACACCAGGCCTGAGAGGACATGAGCCCTGAGGGGACACGGGCCGAGGGGATGGGCTGTCCCCACAGCAGAGGGAGGACAGCAGCTGCCCCTGCACTGCAGAGGGGACATGAGACCTGTCTTCACACCAGAGAGGGGACATGGGCCCTGAGGGGTGGCAGTGTCCCCGCACTGAGCTGGGACTGTTTCCCAGCCTCTTGTGCTGGAGCGAAGTGCCCCCTTCCCAAAGTGGTGTCCCCAGAGCCCGTCAGTGCCCCTTCAAACTCTCCTGTCACGGCCACTCAGTCTCTCCCAACAGGAGAGGGAGTTTCCAGTCGGGATTTTCAGGAGAGGGTCATAAAATCACCATCAATTCCATAATGTTCCCCAGGCTCTTCTCGGAGCCTGCTCAGCCTCTTGTGAACATGCAGGAGGAGCTCTGGAACAAACACCCCAGAGCAGCTGTGGCAACTCCTGGATCCCTGGAAGTGCCCAAGGCCAGGCTGGACCAGGCTTGAGCAGTCTGGGATGGTGAAAGGTGTCCTTGCCCAGGGGATGGGCTTTAAGATCCCTTAGAACCCAAAAGATTCCACGATTCTGTGATTGTGTGGCGGTGTGGGCATGACATGACATTTGCAACAGGATCTGGTAGTCTCATCCCAGCTCATCTCCAGCTGCTGGTGACTCATCTCCAGGGAGGGAGTGCTGGCAGGAGCTCACTTGGTGGCTACTGCTCAGATCTTGGGAAGCTGTATGCTCTCAGCAGCTCCTCTCTGCTGCTCTTTGCTCCTGTCCTCTCCCAGCACAAGCCTGCTCTGGACACTGGCCTCTCCTGCTTTATGCTCCACCTTGTGCATTTGTTGAGCATCCATTTTCCAGGCTGCTCCCAAGCACACACTTCTCCCTCGCCTGGATCTGAGCTGTAAACAGCTGGCACAGGCTGCCCGGGGCAGTGGTGGAGTCACCATCCCTCTTGGACATGGCAGTGCTGCTGGGTTAATGGTTGGACTGGGTGATTTTCAGTCTTTCCCAATTTTAATGGTTCTGTGGTTTTATGATGCAGTCTAAGGAAGGACTGTCATTCCATGCACCCAGAGAGCTCGGGAAGGGCAGAGCTGCCTCACTGCTGAGACAAGGCACCCAAGGCTAAGGGAGATTTAACCAGGCACTGCCAGAGCCACTTCTCAGTTAGTCTGGACTGTTTGTCCTGCTCTGTACGGACAAACCTTGAGCCGGAGCAGCACAGTGAGAGCACAGGCAGCAAAGCTGGGGAAGGAGGGCTGCTTCTGGCAGAGGCCTCGGCTCTGGAAGTGTCCAAGGCCAGGCTGGATGGAGCTTGTGATCCAGTGGAAGGTGTCCCCACTTGTGGCAGGGAGTGGAATGAGATGGGTTTTGTTGTCCTTTCCAGCCCAAATCAATCTGTAATTCTGTGACAGTCCTGGGGGACCTTGGAGCCCGAAGGGCAGGAGAATGGAGCCAGGTGGGGGGTCAGGCTCTGTTGCCAGGGAGCAAGGGACAGGAGAGGAGGAAATGGCCCCAGGTTGTGCCAGGGAAGGTTTAGGTTGGATATTAGGAATAATTTCTTCCCAAAGAGGGTTGCCAGGTACTGGCACCGGCTGCCTGCGGCAGAAGGGTGAAGTTACCATTCCTGAAAGTGTTCAAACATGATGTGGTGCTTGGAGCATGGGTTAGTGCTGAACTGACTGTTGGACTTGATGATCTGAAAGGTCCTTTTCAACCTTAATGACTCTGATTTGATTAATTTCTTCCATCATCAGTCTGTACTGGGCTCCTGCATGGGCTGGGGGCATTTAACTGGATTTAAGTGGATTTTTTGTGGGTGCTCCCCAGGGGCAGAGGCAAGGAAACAACAGCGATGCAGGGGGCAGGATCTACACCCAGAGCAAGTGTCTGAAAACCTGTCTGGTGTTTTCTTTTGTTTTTTGTTTTTCAGTACAAGGCAAAGCCTTTATTCCAACTTTTCATTCCTAGGGGTACAACATCTGAAGGACACACATGCGGATAAAAAAAGTAATATTGTTATAAAATGTCACATTTATTGCTACATTACTGTTATATACAGGACAGTTCTCAAAATCTACTTTAAAAAAGTTAGGATTATTTAAAAATTCCAAATAATCCAGCCAGCTGTTTTGACACTTGTATAAAATTATTTAAAAAAATGAAAACAATTCATATCTTGAGGCACTCAGAAACACAATTTCATCCCCCAATTGTGATTCATTTCAAAGAGCAACGCATTTCCCACCCCCAAATACTTTATTTTTTTTTTTTTTTTGCTGGGTTAGGCATATATATATATATATTTACTATATATATAGTTCAAAACTATAATGTGTATCTGATTTAAGAACAAGGATTTCAGCCACTTAAGTACATCTGGATTTACAGGTAGGCAGCATAAACATCAAAAGCAAGGACCATTTTTTATTTTAAAGGCCAAAAACCAAAAACAACTCATAACTTTCTACAGGGTTAAAAATAAACAACTTCCGCAGGCATCTCCCATCTGCTCTCCCACCCCCCATTCCTACAAAAATATAAAGAACATCCCAGGAATGCTTTGTTTCCCCAGAGAGCTGGAGCCCTCTGCACCCAACAGGTCATTCCCAGCGCTGGGATCCTCCCTGTCCTGCCTCTGTCCCCTCTCCTAGCACAGGAGCAGTGGCTGCTGCGGGGCTTCCAAGGCTCCTTCCCTCCCAGTGGCTCCATGGTACAAGGTTTGCTCAAAAGCTGGTGGCTTCTGGTGGTTTGGGAAGACATGGCCCTGGCAAGGGGGACCCGTGGTGTCCCTGCTCGCTGCCTCCAGGAACTCCACAGCTCCCCAGGCACAGCCCAGGGGTGCAGGGCACAGCCCAGGGGTGCAGGGCACAGCCCAGGGGTGCAGGGCACGGGGATGCTCTTTGGCCAAAGGCCTCGGTACCAGAACACCCCCTTTGGAAGCAGAAACCTTTTTGCTCTCCTGGGCTGGTGTTGCAGCCACGCTGAGCTGAGATGTCCCGGGCTGAGTGTTCGAGCCTTGCCCTCCACCACAGCATGGGCTTGGGTGGGCCAGGGTGGGAATGGGGAGCCCTGAGGAGCAGGAGGGGTACAAAACCAGGGGAACAGAGATACCAATGTGGACACCCAAGACAGGAGTGCCCTTGGCCCAGAGCTGGGCTGCAGATGGATGCACAAAGTTTGGCAGAAGGTCACAAGGAACCTGCACCACCCTCCTAACCACAGCCCCCCTCCCCATGGGAGTCCTGCAGGCCAAGGCACACAGCAGTGCTGGCTCCCCAAAAGGGCTGAATTGTCCTGGAAGTCAAAGTACAGACCACCAGGTCCCCAAGGGCAGGGAGAGGCAGCTGTGCTGTGGGACACTGGCAGCACCCACCCCCAAAATCCTCCTGCATGCACCCCAGCCGATGGGCAGCTGCTGGCATGGGCTGCCCCTCTGCCAAGGGGAACAGCTCAGAGATGCTGGCTGGAGAGATTGGGGAGCATGGGAGGAAAGGAAACATCCCTTCAGGCTCGGGGTGGCTGAAGGAAGAGCAGCCCCAGCCAAGCCTGAGGCTCAGGTGTTAGGACAGGGCAGTCTGGGCAGCAGCAAGGTGGAACAGAGCTTCTCCTTTCAGGGGGCTGGGGGATGAGAGAAGCCCCACCAGCATGGAGCAGAAGGCACAGGAGGATGAAGGGTGCGTGAAGGAGCCACAGGACCAGGTGCTGCCCCCTCCAGTTCAGTGCTCAGTATGAGCTGGGTGCTCCTACAGTCTCATCTGCCCCCTCCCAGCTCCAGAGCACAGGTCTCAAAATGCTTTTGGAGCTGCCAGGAATGAAGCTGGACCCTGAAGGCAGCAGAGAGCAGGAATCACAGACAAGAGCAGAGAGAATGGGCTGGGCTGGGATCTGCAGAGCCCTAGGAGAGGGGAGAGGGCTAAGATTTGCATAGGATTTTTAACAGGGCGAAGACCTTGTGCAAGCTTGGGGTACAGAAAACAGGCCTTGCTATTGCTGGTGTTGGGCAGGAATGGGGGAGTCCAATGGCCAGGGCTTGCTCTGGGTTTGCCAGCACTGCAGGCGGGGGCTGAAGGCTTCTTCTGGCCCAGCTTTGTTTCACCTCCCAGAGCCCAGGGATGGAACTGGAGCTGGCCCAGGCTCCCCACTACAGCACAGCAGGGCTTGCAAGAAGAACTCGGGTTTCACTGGCCACAAAGTTGGCAGCAAAGCTCAAGGGGTGCAGGGGACTGGGGGTTTCCAAAGCCTCCTGTTTCTCGAGCCCCCATAACTGGAACCACCCAGCAAGGGCCCAAAGGCTCTGCTTGCTTCAGTGGGGACACTGGTGAGACACAAAGGACCTTGGAGAGCAGTTTCTGCCCTGACTCTGGAATCACAGCCTCCTGAGGCAACCACAGCTTGAGTCCATCCTTCCTACAGCACAGCTCTGGGGGTAGCTGTGAAAACAGGGGAGCAGAGAGCCCGAGAACTGCTGGCTGGGGCTGTGAGGGGATCTGAGGGGTCAGCACAGGGGTGACTGCCACACAGCTGGAATTCTGCTCCCGGGGCTATGAGCAGAAGCAGCCACCACTGCCTGAGCACCAACCCACGGGAGGCTGCAGCTGCTTTGCTATGGGGAAAAAGCAGGTGAAAAGGGAGAAAAAACAACAATCTGCAATTTTTCTGTTCATAGATTGGATTCCAGATGCTCCCCAATCCTGTGGCATGCACAGCTTGTGTGCAGGGAGGCAGAGGACTGGCTGAGTGGGACAGCAGCAGGCCCCTGGGCTGGGGACACAGGAAATGTCCCATGGCAGTGTCCCAGTTCTGCTGCTTCACTGATGCAGCCTGGGGAAAGAGGAACTAGAAGCTGCACAGAAGGCAAGGCAGCTCCCCCATCTGATGAAGGAAGCTTTGGGGGGGGCTCAGTGGCCCCCAAAGAGGAGGGCACACGCCCCCAGGAGCAGCCATGCAAGCAAAGGCTGAGAGAGGAAGGAGAAAATGGAAAAAATGGCACCATACAGCATGTCACCCCCCTGTGACACCTCTCCTGGCAGCACCACTGCTGTGGGGGACACACAGACAGGCAGAGGAGCAGGTCGGGGGATCTGTAAGATCCCAAGTGGAACAGAGCAGAGCTGTGGGCTGGGGAGGGTGCAGACCTGGCCCTCGCTGACCACAACACCTGAAGACAAGAGTTTCATTGCTAGAGAGTGACATTTCAGGGCTGGTGGTATTTTGGGGACAGCACCTGGCAGTGGTTGTTTTTAGAAAAGCCACTTTCCCTGGCAGGTTACAGGCACCATGTTCACACTGAGCCAAACACACTGGCAAGACAAAGGAATTTTTCTTTGCTGCTCTTCCCAATTGTTCCCTTAGCACCTGAAAGCAGAGATGCCACTAAGGCCTCACTGGGCTGGCACACAAAGCTGTCACCCTGAGCCACTGAGGCAGCTCCAGAGACAGCACTGCCACCCCCTACATTGTGTTTTTGAGATGCTCTCTCCAGACTCTGGCTCTGAGGGCTTGTGCTCAAGGATCTTCACCCAAGCCTTGCCATGGAAGGACGGCGGCTGGATTTGCTGTCAAAATAACATTTTAAACCACCTAAATGCACCTGAAAAGCCCCATTTTTGTTGCAATGCCTGGGGATTCAGAGATGGTGAGAAAGGCTCTGGCTCATCAGGATTCCTCCTTGGCCTGCAGGACTTGGAGGGGATAAAGAAGTTCAGCAAATTTGTGAACAACTCATAAATCTTCTCAGGTTTCCAATTTTGTTGAATTTATGGATTTTTCTTGACTAGTCCCTTTAAGTCCAGTTGTCCATTAGTGCCACCTCCAACTCTTGGGGCAAAATCAAAGGGTTTGTGAACCACTTTTAAATATTTTTTTGTAGGGTTTCAAGCTTTCCAGGGCTAGGACACTGCTCCAGCCCTCCTGGCCCTGGGACAGGGGCACCGAGCCAGCCAAGACCCCTGAGCAATGGGTACTTTGCAGCCCCAGCACTCTCACCAGTGGAGCAGGAACTCTCATGGATGAAACAGAAAGCAGCTGCTGAGCCCTCCAGTTTGCACTCCAGAGTGTGAATGGGAGTCAAGGCTGTCACACAGGGAGGAAAACCTCATCCATCTCCCTGCCCACTACTTCAGCACCCAGAAGAGCCCCAGGGAGGGAAGTGCTGTAACCTGACGAGCTGATTAGGCTAAAATGTGTCTGTTGACACAGGCAAGAAGCACCTGGGTTACTAGAACCACTGAGTTTCCTGCCCTTCCCAGGGACAGAGCTGGGGCTGCTGAGGTCTCACCATGCAGAAGGAATGGTGGGAGCACCCAAAAGCTTCAGAGTGATGGCTGGATGATGGGGAGCCCCAGGGCAGGGCCAGGGGCAGCAGGGACAGTCCCATCCTGCCCTGGCACTTGGAGTGGCTCAGCTTGGAGCTGCCACAGGGGCTGAGGCCACAGTGCCCAGGTGTGGGTGGGAGATAAGCACTGCCCTGAGCACCTCCAGCAGGGCTTGCCAGAGCACAAAGCACGTGGAGGAGCACCAGGTTATGCCAAGAGCCTGAGGTTGCTGGGAAGTGCCACAGGACCTAATCCTGTTTGCCAGTCCCTCCCTTTCCCCGTGCCAAAGCAACACAGTTTCCCCAGGAGCCCAGGCTGGAGCAGCACAGGGAGAGATGGAATCTCAGGAGAGAGGGGAGTTCCCCACATCCCCCCAGACCAACAGCCATGTCTCATGCACCATCCTGCCTGCCTGGGCTCTGCAGAGCTGGGAAGAGCCAGGCACAAAGTGTTTCACAAGGGAAAGGAGAGGGAAGGAACAAGAGTAAATTCCATGGTGGATGGCCATCTCCAGACCGGCTGCTGCAGCTCAGCACTGCCCAGCACCTCTTTGCTCCACACCTCCAGGGCACCCAGAGGGGCTGCCAGGGATCCTCCTCCTGCTGGGCATACCAGAGTGGTCTGGAGTGACTGGGAATCCCTTGGAGTGAAGGGACAGAGGCCCAGCTTGGCTGCTGGAGCACACGGACAGGAGCTCCTGCTGCCCTTCTTCCCAGTGCCAAGAGAGAAGCCCATGTGCAGGTGAGGTGGCCACTCCCATCCCGTGGCAGTGCTGAGCTCAGTCTGCCTCCAAGGATGCCTGGGAGATGTGACAGCAGGTGACAGCAGGTGTGAAGCCACCCCTCTCCCTGAGCCAGCATTCTGCAATTCCGATGGCTCCAGTGCCAGAAGGGATCCTGCAGCTGCTCAGGGCTTTGCCCAGGCTGGCGTGGCTGCTCCTTCCCTGCCTCCAGCACCCTCTGCTGCTGCTGCCCGGCTTCCTGGCCCTGTGTCCCACTGCTGCTCCAGCTGCCTCTGCTTCTTCCCAGTGCTCCAGCTTTGTTCACTTGGTCTTTGTTCAGCGCTGCTCCTGGAAGTGCCTCTGGCAGCTCTGGCCTGTGGGAACAGGCACTTTCCTTGTGCATCCCTCGCTGCTCTGCTCACCTGGCAGCGCCTCGGTCCCTTGGCTCTCCCTCCACCCGGGGCTGCTCTCTCCCAGCCGTGGTCACATCCTCTGCCCCGGGGGCATCTCCGGAACAAAGCAACCTCACTGAGCACCTCAGTCACTGCCCGGGGAGCGGGAGCACTGCTGCCACTCGCTTTGCTGTTTAACTTCCTTTTCCCAAATCAGAAGTGGCCGAAAAAAAGAGATGGTGAATTCAGCACGTGAGTTTGTTTGATGTCATGGAAGGTACAAGCCAGGCAAGGAAGAACATTCCCTCACTGTGGCTACATTCGCTTTTAGTGGCTTTCCGAGCCGAATCTGAGAATTCCTCTCTTTATATCCAGTCTCTCTTAATACAATTTTAATATTCTGGTTGATCCTAAAGATGCAACGTTAACTATAGAAACAGCAGCAGAAAAGCGGAGGGTACAAGACATGTTTTTATACAAAAAAAAATTTTTTCGTTGCTTACAAAACATATGCAAAAGAAGCTAAAAAAACCAAAAGTCATTGCTATTTGTTCTACATAAAAAATCTCATAACTAATGTTCTTTTTTTAAAAAAAAGAAATATCAAGCTTAGGCACAATTTTGCTGCTGGCTGCTTGTGAACAAGCCACGAGAACACGCCACCCCCTCCTAACTGAGTGATATGTATTGACTGTTCTGCACTTTATACTTAAGGCAATTTTTTGTTTCCGTTTTGTTTCTGACAAAGTGTTTTTTCCACCCCTTACGTCACGCCAGGATCCGGCTGCGTGTGTCAGTATGAGCAGTACTACAGTTCATGGTTCAACAGGGTTGCAGGTCACACCGAGGGTTTTCTTCCTACAGATCTCCATATCCAGAGGAACCAAAAGATCTACAAATAAAATAAAATAAAATAAAATAAAATAAAAAAGAAAAGTCTGAAGATATAGAAACCCAAATGAGAATAAAACTGTGCTCCTTGCACAGGGGGGCCCAGGGCTCCTGCTGCAGCTTGTCCCTGCAGGGCTGGGCAGGGCTGCAGCTGAGCTTTGCCTTTGTTTTGGTCAGGCCATCCCCAGGTACCCACTGAGGCAGGGGACACCAAGGGACTGTGTCCTCTCCATGCACTACATGGGATCAGCCCCTGATCTACCACTCCTGGATCTGCTCAATCCCCCCACCATCTCTGCACTGCTCAGACGCTCCCTTAAAAGTGGGAACAGCCCATTGGAGCCTGTGCCTGCCACAGCCTCACCAGGGGATTTTCTCCTTCTCTGACTCTCTTGGCATTTCTGGGACCTGCCCGTTCCCTCCCATAGAGCCACAAGGAAAAGGAATTGCTGGTTTCCAGTAGCAACTGGGGCAGGACTGGGAGGTGCAGAGCAGAGCTGAGCTCCCCCAGAGAGCTCCAAACCCCCCATCCCAGCTATGGGGCTGCACTCTCCTATGGGCCAGAGGCTCTGGGTGTCCATGGAGCAAGTGACACAGAGAGAGAGAAATTCATGGAATGGCTTGGGCTGGAAGGGACCTTAAAGTTCATCTTATTCCATGCCCTGCCATGGGCAGGGACACCTCCCACCATCTCAGGTTGCTCCAAGCCCCTCCAACCTGGCCTTGGACACTTCAGGGATGGGGCAGCCACAGCTGCTCTGGGCACCCTGTGCCAGGCCTTGCACACATGCAAGTCATTGATTTCAGGGAAATTAAGCAAGGCTGCTGCTGAGGGAGCGGGGCTGACCAGCCAGAGCAGAGCAGGGCATGGGCACAGGGCTGGACCCACCCTGGGATGTGGGATCAAAGGTGGGGACCAGTACCTTTACATGTGTCCAACAGGGTTGTGACCATCTCCTAGACCAGGATGGGAAGCTGACAGTGTCATCTGGGGGTCTCCTACCACTCCGGACACTTTCTCCTCTTCCCGACGCTTCAAGCAGGCCGCTTTTGGGTTCAGATTGCGCTCTGTGCCCAAAACAGCAAGGGAGGGGAGCAACCTCAGTCTGGGCAACAGCATCACCCCTGGCAGCAGCATCCCAGAAGGACAGTGGGGACCATGCCAGGCAGGCCTGTGTGAGGAGATGAGCTCCGTGCAGCGCTTGCTGCTGCCCGCAGTCCCTGCAGGATCCTGCCAGGCCCCTGCTCGAGCAGAACCCCAGGCCCAGCTGCACCCCCCACTTCAACATGGAATCATGGAATGGTTTGGGTTGGAAGGAATAATAAAGCCTATTGTTCCAACCCCCTGCCATGGGCAGGGACACTTCTCACTGTCCCAGGCTGCTCCAAGCCACGGGCAACCTGGCCTTGGACACTTCCAGGAATCCAGGGGCAGCTGCAGCTGCTCTGGGCACCCTGTGCCAGGGCATCTCCATGTGCTGGTTACAGGAACCCCCAAGTGCCTCAGCCAGCACTCAGAGTTGAGGATTGAATTTTCCAAAGCTGCTTAATGGGATCCAGGTGCAAAATTATATTAAGCATGAGCAGAGAGAGAGCAGCCTCAAATCCACCCCAGGCTGTGGCAGGGGAGAGCTCAGCAGCCAGAGGTGCTGCTGGTGCTGCAAACACACAGCTCAGACTGAAAGCAGAGTCAGGACAGAGAAGCAGGAGCATGCAGAGACAGGGGGAGAGACAGGCCCCGAAATGCACCTGCCAGCGGTACCATACCTCGTACTTGCTGCTCCAGGCCCAGAATGACCTGCACGGCCTGCTGCAGGATGATCAGTTTGGTCTGTGCTTTGTCCGTTTTTAAGTGCATCTGGCACATGCGTCCCAGCTCTTTAAAGGCCTCGTTAATGTCCCGCACTCGCACCCTTTCCCTGGCGTTATTGGCCATCCGCCTCTCCCGGTCCCTCAGATCTTTGTCCTCCAGTGACAAGGCCTCGTCTGTACTGCTGGGTTCACAGCACCACAGGGGTTAGTCAGGGGGTGCCACCGAGGGGGGCTCTACGTTGCCGTGCTGGAAGTGCTCCGGGTGTCCACTGGAAACGGCCCAAACGGCCTCACTTTGCAAAGCTAATTCCTCTGGGTACTTCCCAGAGCAGCTCAGGCTGTGTCCCCTCTGCAAGCCCAGGGAAGGTGCTGCCAGCACAGGGCCAGGTGACCAGGGGGCTGGAGGGGCCACTGGGGGCAAGAGTAGGCATTGATGCAGCATCACCCACCAACACCTTCTACCCTCTGCAAAATTTTGCCTTCCTGTTTGTTTTCAACTGAAAACTCGAAGAAGACTGGGGGAGGTTCTCTGCCAAAAACGTCAGGTTTGTCCCCCATGGAAAGATTTTGGCAGGAAGCAAATCCTTCTTTGTAAGATTTCCTTCCCAAATTCCATCTGCAGCTTCCAATGCTGGTGTTTGGAGCAGTGGTGCTGCAGCAACAGGAGCAGCCTGGCCTGGCACCCTCTTAGGGGCCAGGGCAGCATTCAGAGCAGGAGCCAGGGCTGCTCTGAGGATCAGACTCGGATGCAGACACTGAATCCAGATCTTTCCACACAGCCAAAAGCCTGCCAGAAGAGATGTTTTTTTTCCAGGCACAGTCAGAAGCTCAGGGAGAGCCCTCACTGCTGACAGCACCCCAGGGATGCCCGACACAGGCAGGGATGGGAGAAGCAAAGTTGTGCTGGCAGCATCTTGAACCGTGGTCTTGCCCATCCCCTCTAAAGCCACAATTTAAATTCAGACGACCTTCTCCCCCAGAGCAAAACTTCTTGCAGGAAGACACCTATCTGAGGAGAGTCTTTGGGTGAGACCTGACACTGGGACAGCCTATGGCCTCGGGCTCCTGGGGAGCCATGTGGGGATAAGCCTTTAGCAAAGAGGGGCTGCAGAGTCAGAGCCCTCTTGGAGAGCCTCCAGACAGTGCAGGGCCATGTGAAGGTGGAGCAGGGGCTCCCCGCGCAAGCACTGCCTGTGTGGGACAGAGGGCTGTCCACTGGCCCTGCTACACCCTCTCCTCGCTGCCTGGTCCCTGCCTGTGTCCCCTTCTCTCTGCCCCAGCTGGCACTGCCACCTCCTCTCCACACGCCCAGCACAGGTGGGGGGACGGGGCCATCCTGGTACCCGTGCCCCCACAAAGGACCCCAGATCCTTCCTCCTGCACAGACTGGTGGCTGCAGGTCCTTGCTGGTGGCCTGTCCTGTCTGGTGGCTCCCCAGCAGGGACAAGGCTTGGATGTCTCACCAGGGCAGGACAGAGCTGTATCCCCAGCACCAGCACGTACCACTGGCAGCTTGCACTTTGTGAGGATGGGATGCTTTGGCTGCCTTGTGCCCCTGCGGGTCACCAGCCAGCCTAAAATTCCTCAGTCTCCTCCTTTCCCTTCCTGCAGCTGCTGTGGCAGCGGGAGGATCCTGGCAGCCCCCCTGGGCACACAGGGACCTGATGGCAGCGCTGCCAGAGGGGGTGGGAGGGTGGGATTCTCTCCTGGAAAGCAGCACAAACCCAAGGAGGGGACACTGCCTGTCTGCACTATCTGCTGAGGGAGCCTGCAGGGCTCAGCCACCTCTGGCCGCCTCCAGGAATGGTTTAAAAAGGGACAAGCGTGGGAGACCAAAGTGAACACGGTGCCAACTCTGCCTAAGCCCTGCCCCACCCTCGGTCCTGCCTGGGATCCGTGAGCAGCAAGTACAAGGTAGAGTGGGACCACCGAGAGGTCACGGCTGGGGCATGTCTGTAGGAGATTGGAAAGAACAGAACCAAAAAGTAAAAACTTGAAAAAAAAAAAAAATCAAAAGGAAGGGGAAATTAAAAAAGAAGACAGGAAAAATATACATGTTATGAAAGGCAAAAAATTACAAACTGAAGAGAGGCACAAAGGACTCCAACATCAAGGCACAGCAAGGCCAGCAGAGAGGAGCACAGGCAGGCACAGCCCCCGACGCGTGTTACACAGCTCTGCAGAGAGAAAGGGGTTAACCTGCCCGGACCGCGCTGCAGGAGCAGCAGGGGCGGGGCAGGAGCGCATGCACTGCGGGATGCGGGACAAAGCAGCCAGGCCTGGGGCGGGACAGCAGGGACAGCCACCCTCGCTTCCCTCCCAGCGAAGGGTGCACGCATGTGGAAGGAAGCGTGCCTTGAGGGTGTCCCGGTGAGGGCAGAGGCTGCAGGACCAGGCTCAGAATGCACGGTGCTCCCGGCCTGTGTTGGACACCAGTGCAGGCACAGAGGGCTGCTCAGCCCGGGCATCCCGCTGCCCTCGCACAGCTCCCGTGGCCCCAGGGCTTTGCCAGGCGCCAGACTGGGGGACAGGAGCACAGAGCCCCATCAGGCACACCGAAGGGAAAGGAACGGGCTCTGTGTTCAGAGCAGCCCTTGGAGATGGCAGAGCTGGACCCCTCTGGGAGATTCTCTAGTGGGGTTTCTGTCACTTTGCCGGCCAAGCACTGAGCACTCCTGGCTGTGGGGAAGCAGGACATAGCACAGGCATCCCCACAGGGACCAGCATGCAGCACACGCAATGGCAGCAGGGGACAAAGGAGGGAACAGCAGGGATGGATGCAAAAAAGGCAAAAAAAAAAAAAAAATAAAAAAAAAAATTAAAAGGACATCAACAGCCTTGGGTTGGTCCCCAAGGCCACAGGGGAGAGAGACAGTGCGAGGCACAACAGCACGTCACAGGAGACAGACAGACAGACAGCCCCGTGCCGATCAGGTACGTAAAATATCACCACTCCGGGACCCTCACTGACCTCTAACTTGTTGCTCCAGGTTCAGTATGACTGATACGGCCTGGTGTAGGATTAGCAGTTTGGTCTGCGGTTTTTCGCTGTTTAGGTGCAGCTGGCACATGCGTCCGAGCTCCTTAAAGGCCTCGTTGATGTCACGAACCCGCAGGCGCTCACGGGCATTATTGGCGACCCTCCTTTCTCTCTCTCTCTCGGCTTTTTGCTCTGGGGGAAGAAGATCGTCCTCCTCATCCTCATCTTGACTAATGGTTTAAAATAAGAACGAGACAGGGACATTCCTCGTGTGCACTCTCAGCACTGGTCAACTCACAGACAAGAAACACACGGTGACGCACCACGACGCCGAGACCCCCGTGTGCCCTGCCAGGGCCTGCTGGCCCGTGCCACGTGCAGGGACACGCAGGGGCTTCAGAGACAACCAGTTACGGCTCTTCTTCTGCCTCTTTTTTGTTTTCTTTTGGTTTTAAACAGCAAAGAAAGAAACCACAATGTGATTAAGGCCTGAGCTTGTTGTCAGGAGTGTGCAGGGTGGCCCAGACAAGGTGAAGGCCAACACTGGAATCCCCAGCTGGAATTTGGGAAGATGCAGCCCTCTCCCTCCAGGACAGGAGTGGAGCTGGTGCTGCCTATCTGGGCACCATCACCCTGCTGAGGTCTCCGAGCTGGTGGCAAGGCTGCAGAGCAGCCAACATGCTGAAGGAGTCCACCTGAGCCACTGCCACTCCTCTGGCTGGATGTGACAGAGGATACAGGAGCCCAAAGCAGACAGCAGAGATGCCCCAAGTCAGGGAAGGGGTCAGACTGTGTCTGACTGGGGCTGAGCACTGGCTCCTTCCCTGCATGGCCCAAAGTGCCCACACAGGCAGGTGAGGGATGAGGTGCATCCCTCTGCTTTAGGAGCATGAGGATGCCCTGAGGCCACAGGGACAGGAGCCAGCAGGAGGGTGGCAGGGACCCTTCCCCCTGGGGCAGTAGCAGGAGCCCAGGCTGTGTGAGACCACACCAGGCTCCAGGGTGGGCAGGGGCTGGAGGGTCTGTGCCACAGGCTGATCCCAGGCCAAACTGGGCCAAGCCCAGTGCTTGGCAGGTCCTGGCAACTGGACCCCAGCCCAAACACCCCTGGCCTGGGAACACAGAAAGCAAAGGGAGAGACCTGTTCAAAGAGCACCTTGTTCTGTTCCGGGAGGGTTTCAGCTCCTTCTTCTCCTCTTCTGAGTTATCTGCCACTGAGGTGTTCTCCTCATCCTCCTTCTCTTCCCTCTTTATCTCACTCGTTCCTGAGGAAACGCTGCTCCGGCCCAGCCCCCCGGACAAACCTGCAGAGAGAGCAGAGCCACGTGCAGAGCTTGAGGGCCCTGACCCACAGAGGAGGCTGGGGGGTGGTCCCTGGGCTCTGCTCCTGCAGTGGCATCCCAAACTCATCCTCCATTGCTGCTCCACACTTGGGGAAGATGTGTGGGTGGTGCCTCTGCCCAGCTGATGCTCCCTGTTCTCCCTCTTACTTCCCTTCCTTCCAATTTGGGAACCCAACCTACACAGCAGAGCATTGGGAACTGTGCACCCACACCTGGCAGGGAGAATGGGAAAATACAGGTCAGACATGTAGGGTTAGATGGGATATTGGGCAGGAATTGTTCCCTGGCAGGGTGGGCAGGCCCTGGCACAGGCTGCCCCTGGATCCCTGGCAGTGCCCAAGACCAGGCTGGACAGGGCTTGGAGCAACCTGGGACAGTGGAAGGTGTCCCTGCACATCGGAGGGGGTGAAAGGGGATGAGCTTTAAGGTCCCTTCCAAGCCAGAACATTCTGCGACTCTGTGAAACCTCTGGAAAAGGCTCCAGGTAGAAACTGCCCTGTGATGCTGCAAGGAAGCACCAGCCTTGCAGAGACATCCATCTCCTCTCAGGCTGCACAGGCCTGGGCCCAAGCCCCACAGGTGATGCCCCACAGCCCCCAGAAGGTGACCCTGAGCACAGGTGAACCCTGTGAACAGGTGAGCCCCATCTGCACCTGTGCAGAGCTGCCTTACCACTGTACGTGTCCTGCTGCCTGCTGAGGTCTGGCAGCGAGCTGGGCTGGGATGGCAGTGTGACATGGTTGTGGAGCAAGCTGGGGTTGCTGGACAGCCCATCTTCAGGGTGGCCTCCTCCCACCTGCAGCACAAGGAGCAGAGTGAGCTTCAGGGAGGGATGTGTCATGGCCAGCAGGCAGTGGGGACATTCACCTGAGCTGTCACCCCCAGGCTCTGTGGACTGGGCTGAGGCACAGCTGGGTGCTCCCCTCGCCCTCCAACCCCTGGAGCTCTGGAATGCAGGAGGGAAGAGCCAGCAGCAGCAGCAGCTCTCTGGGACTGTGCTGGGGCCACTGCAGCTCCCTGCTCTGAGCAGGAGCTGCACCCAGCCCAGAGCCCCTGTCATTGCTGTACCCCACCCCGAGGAAAGCCCCTCTGTGTCCAGTGGGGCAAGGCCAGCACAGCAGAGAGGACACGTGTCCTGTGTCATTGACTGGGTCTGCCACCTTCCCAGTGCCATCAGAGCAAGGGACATGCCAGCAACATGAACTTGGCTCCAAAGGGGCTGGAGGCAAAGGGTGAGGGGCCCTTCTGAGCTCACAGCCCCGAGGCAGTGCCACACAGGCTGGGGACTGACAGGACAAAGCCAGCCCTGTTGGCTCCCCAGCTGGCAGCAGCCTACAGAGGACACATTCCCTGCTCAGGAGCAGAACCCAGGGAGCCTGGAAGGGGATCCCAGCTGCTTCTCTGGAGACTGGAGATGTGTCACTGTTTGCTGCAGCAGGCAGGCAGCTCTGCCAAAAATGTGCTGCTGTGGTCACCAACCTCTAGACAAGGGGGGACCCAGGTGACCCTGCATGGGACCCCAGCATCCACCTACCCAGGGTGCCCTGGATCCATCACAGTCCCTGGAAATGGAATGAGCCTTCACACACCACAGAGGGACGTGGTGCCTGCCCAAACCATTCAGAGCTCCTGGTGACACCTGGCACTCCTGTACCCACTGGATCACTCTTCTCCCTGCATATCCCAGGGATGCCTTGAAGTTGTTCTGAGGGATTTTCAATCATGTTGCAGGGAAAGAAGAGCAGCTCTCTCACCACCTCTGCCTGCCCTGAGAAGGGGCACAAGGGAAGGGCATGCAGAGCTTGTGCCAAGGCTGAACTCAATGTCCCCAGGGCAGCTGGCTGCCCCTGGATCCCTGGCAGTGTCCAAGGCCAGGCTGGATGGGGCTTGGAGCAGCCTGGGACAGTGGAAGGTGTCCCTGCCATGGCAGGGGGTAGAACAAGATGAGCTTTGAGGTCACTCCAACCCAAACCACTCTGGGATTCTGTGACTCAGCTCTCCCTTGCAGGAACATGGGAAGTGACTTCTGTGCCTGTCACCCATGCAACGCTGCCAGCACCTGACTCAGGCTGGACCCCACTGAGCTATTCCTGCACCAAAGGTGACGTCCCCCTGAATGCCACGTCACACCACATGTGACACGTGTCCCCAGCGTGTCCCTGCCAGCTGCCACACTGCTCCCACACTCACCAGACTCGGGTGCCTGTTCCCCAGGGCCATGACTGAGGCAGGGAAGGCCTGGCCCAGGCTGCCCACAGCAGCAGTGTGTGCTGGTGCTGAGCCCAGCAGCCCGTGCATGTCCCCGTGGTTGCTGGGCATGGCAGAGGTCTGGCCCACAGCGTGGTTCCTCAGCACGTGGATGGCTTCATCCAACCTGTCTTCCATTTTGTTTTGCTGGAAGGGCAGGACAGAGACAGGTCTGTGTTAAGTGCCCCATCCCTGGAAGTGTCCAAGGTTGGATGGGGCTTGGAGCACCCTGGTCTAGCAGGTGTCCCTGCCCATGGCAGGGGGTGGAACTTTATGAGCTTTAAGATCTCTCCCAACCCAAACAATTCCATGATTCCAATCCAATTCCATGACAGCAATCCTATAAAGCCAGCAGCCCCCTGCTGCTCTGCGCTACAGAATGGCTGGTGGCAATCCTGGACTCAGGTGCCACAGGGCAGGGATGGGGAGAAATAATTCCCCCAGCCAGTGCCATTCCCCAAAGGCACGATGGGTCACATGAGTGGAACTGCTCAGGGCAGGGAGAAACCTGCCAGGAATCCCTTGGGCTGGGCCAGACCCCCGGCATGGCCCTGGCCTGGGGCAGGGGAGGGGGCCAGGCTGCCAGGGGACTCCAGGTCAGGGATGCAGCACTCGGCTCTGCTCAGCTGCTGCTACCCAAATATCCATCCCTGGCACCCAGCTGATTCCAGGCGTTCAGGGGAGAGGGTGCCACCCAAAAACCCTTCACCACCAAGCCCAGAAGGAAGAGAGAGAAAAGGAGAACCCGGAATTTTTGGTGCCACTCACCAAAGTGTGGAGGCTCCCTTCGTAACTGGGAGATAAGGCACCCGCTCCGCCCGCCCGCGGCCACTGCGACGAGCCTGGGGACAAACGCAGAGTTGGGGAGCGGCCATGGCCACGGCTGCCGCTAGATGGGGCTGGAAGCCGGGACACCGCGGCAGCGCAGCGGCCACCGAGCCACGCACGGCACTGCTCAGCACTGCTCGGGCCACAGCAGCAACAGCCGGCCCTGCACAGGTCACTGCGGCACCACAGGGTAATGGGCCACTGCAGCACCTCGTGGGCTACCACAGGGCTGTGTGGCACTGCATGGAGACTGTGGCACTGCGTGGCACTACGAGCTCTGCTCTGGCTCAGCCATTCAGGCCTCTAGAGGTGTCCCCAATGTCCCTGGGCTCAGTGACTCGCTGTGACCTCAGGGCCAGGTAATGCTGCACCCTGGGCACAGGGAGCCTGGGCACCAGCTCTGCTGGGCACAAGGGACCTGTCCTGCCTGAGGGGACCAGGAAAGGGCTTTCGGCAGGTGCTGAACATGGGTTTGAACCACTGGCTGCTTCCCAGGTCCCACTGCACTTCTCCTATGGGAGGCAAATCCAGCCACAGCCTCTCTGAGATGGGACGTGCAGGGACAGGGTCCGGAAGGGCAGGAGAAGGTCCTGGGGTTGCTGCCAGCCCTGGACTGAGGTTTTGGGGCTGACCTGGGAAATTCACTGCCTGGGAGCTCCCCAAAGCAAACCCCACCCCCCTTATTCTTCACATTGTCACTCACCTGCGAGGCCCTGTGGGGACCCGACCGGAGTGGAGGGGTTGGAGGAGAAGTTATTGCTAGAGTGGTCGGGGGAGTAAATCTGCAAGGACAGAAGGGGGGATGGTCAACAATGCCACCTGAGCTAGCTGTCCCTTCCCAGTGGCACCCACCACCTGCTGGGACCTCCCTTCCCAAACCCACAGCCAGCACAATGACCGAGCCCAGTTCCCCCATTAACCCCAGGGTCTCTCTCTGTCCCCACTGTCACAACCCCTGAGTGCAGCCTCTGCTCTTCAGGATCCCTCTCAGGAGGAAGCAGGAGCTCTCAGGAATTGTTGCAGGGCCACTGTCAGCACGCCTCTGCCACCATGCAAAGATCGCTGAATGGGGCAGAGGAAACTCTCTGGTGACCCAGTGCCTTCCAGTTTGAACCAGCACACACAGGGCAAAGACTACTGGGACCTGCAAGTCCTGCCACAAGGTCTGTGTAGGGTGGTCTTGGCAGAGCAGCCAACAGGCTGGGAGGGCACAGAGAAGCAGATGGGGCTGCAGGGCCACCACAACCTGCAGTGCATCAGTTTCCCCATCCACCAAAAGGTGCCAGGACTGAGATGACAGCACATGGAGAGGGGAAAACCCTCCCTCAGAGGCTGCTGTGGATTTGGGGTGCGTTCACCAAATGCGTGCATGCTCCCTGCTGGGAAGAGGGTCCCTGCAGCAGCAGGACTGGGATTGGGTCAGGACCATCCCAAACTCTCACCGAGGCCAGAGCCTTCCCAAGCGCGTCTCCGGAGCTCCCAGCTGTGGTTCCTCTGTTACCTGCCAAGAAAGACACAGATGCCACTGCCAAGTCCCCAGACCCCAGCAGGACACAGCACCCTACAGGACCTTCTTTGGGGTCACTTGCTCTGGGGTGGAAATTTTCTGCTTTTAGTGCTTTGCTTGAAAATTAAATGTTTGTCCAGCTCAGAGCAGCTCCGACATGGGGCACCTTCCCTTGGAAGCCATCAAGGGACTGCAGGGACATCTCTCCAAGCCCTGGGCTGGAGGTGTAGTGCCAGCAACAGCAATCAGACATCTCTGCTGCAGCACAGCCATTGCCATGGGGCATCTCAAACCCCAACAACCATCAATGCACTGGATGAGCCCAGAGGTCTCTTCCAACCTTAATGATACTTTCATTCTATTAATCCCAAACTTTCTTCTCCATAGAAAAACAAGTTTTTTTCTACAAATCTGTGTCAGGATCCTCATTTCCTGGGGAGCACAAGCTCATTTCAGTAACAGCTTCAGCAGGGTCAGCAATTAAAGCACTCAGGGGTTAATGTGGTACCCAAACCCAGCAGGAACATTCCCATTCCTGATCTAAGGGAGCAGCTTCTCACAGCTGTAAATCCATCCCACAACTCATCTAAGCCACAGCACCTCCAGGAGATAATACCAGAGCTGCTGGGCTTCTCCCAGACCCACCCCACGAGGTGTAAACCCCTAGACCAGCACCCAGAACCTCTCTGTGTCTCTTCCCCAGGCAGGGACTCCAGGAACAGGTGACACACGAGGGACCCAAGGTGCCTGGGTGTGTTGGATGCCTCAGGCAGCAGGTGTGCACAAGCCCTGGTTTTCCAGGCTGTGGGGCGAGGGGTCACTGTGTGACTGGCCATACCCATGATGGTGTCCGTGCCGCTGATCGGGGGGGTGTGACTGGACACTCCGTACGCCGTGGGGGCCGAGGAGAAGCCGGACACGGAGGGGAGTCCGCCGTTCACCTCTCCTGAATGCAGCTGGTAGTTCTGGCAGGGAGGGGGAGCAGGGTGAGAGGGGCTCTGGAAAAGCTGTAGGGTTCAGCGGCTGGGCCTGGGCCCACAGCCAGGGGAGAAGGTGCCAGGGAGGTGACACGGCCACGGGGACACGTTACCATGCGTTCGTGCTGGTGTAAACTGTTGAAGCCGCTGGACTGCGGGAGCGGGGACGAGGAGCTGCCCAGCATGGCACCATAACTCGACTGGCTCATGGCACCCGGGGAACTCCACAGGTCTGGAGAGTTATGGAGTCCATCTGCAAGGAACCCAGAGCTGATTGGGGCAGGGACAGCAGCAGGCAGCCCCCAGCCCCCAGGGGGGAACAGGTCAGCCCTGGCTGAGGGGCTGGGACTGTCCCCACCATGTCCTGCCTGCGCTGAGCATCACCCTCTGAGCAAATCAGGACAAACTCTCTGGGACAGGGACAGGAGGCCAGGAAGGGCTGGAGCTGTGCCAGGGATTAGCATGGAGCTCAGGGCAAGGTTCTTCCCTGTGAGGGTACTGGGCACTGCCCAGGCTCCCCAGGGAATGGTCCCAGAGCTCCAGAAGCATTTGGACAGCGCTCTCAGGGCTGCTTAGGGTGGGAGTGTTGGGGTGGCTGTGCAGGGACAGGGGCTGGGCTGATAATCCCTGAGGGTCCCTTTCCACTCTGGATATTGGATGATTTTGGGGCTGAATTGTGTCTCATGCACTCCTGCCCTGAGCTCCCTCCAGATGTGCAATCCCTCCCATGGTCCATAAGGGGCAAGGCTGCCCCTGCTCTGCCCGGACTGTGGGATCACAGGGCTGGGAATAACTCACCTGTCATGTAAAAGGCTCCAGGATACACAGTGCTGGGAGGTTTTGAGGGAGTATATCCAGCTGGATCCCTGCTGTAGTCATCACCTGAGTTGGATGGATACACCTGTGGGGCAGGAAAGGGGTTGAAGAGAAGGCTTTGGTCAGTCCATGGCCCCACATCCTCACCGTGGCTGCCCCCAACCCTGCACAGCTTAAACTTCAAATCTCAAACTTCAGCAGTGTTTGACTGTTTGACCACCTCTTCCAAGGCAACAGAGCAGCGAGTGCTTCCCTCAACTGACCTTTCAAGGGCAGGAGGGACAGGACCCAGGGAATGGCTCCCACTGCCAGAGGGCAGGGCTGGATGGGATACTGGGCAGGAATTGTTCCCTGGCAGGGTGGGCAGGCCCTGGCACAGGGTGCCCAGAGCAGCTGGGGCTGCCCCTGGATCCCTGGCAGTGCCCAAGGCCAGGCTGGACAGGGCTGGGAGCAGCCTGGGACACTGGGAGGTGTCCCTGCCATGGTAGGGAGTGGCACTGGATGGGCTTTAAGGTCCCTTCCATCCCAAACCATCTGATGAGTCCAGGAGCTTTGCTTTGATTCATCCCACAGCTGATCTGGGAGGGGAACTGGAGTAGCTCAGCCAAAGTCCTCAAAGGGCACAGCCCCATGTGGAGCAGAGCAGGGAACAGGGCACAGAGGACAGGGCAGAGGGCACAGAGGGCAGAGGTGAGGGCACACTGGACAGGGCAGAGGGCACAGAGGACACAAAGGACAGGGCACAGGGCTCTTCTCTGTTTGTTCCTGTCACCCTCCTTGGTCCCCAGAACTTGCTCAGCTCCAGCAGAAGTTTCGACTCTGCTCCAGTTCCGTTTTCCATGGTTATAACTTTTTTCTGGGTAACCACAAAAGCCACCACTGCTGCAGTGACCCCACACTGGGTGGAACAGGCTGGGCAGTGGCAGTGGGCACCTGTGTGGCCTTGGGACCCCCCTGTGCCAACCCTGCCCTGTGCCAGGCAGGGTTGGCACAGCTCCTACTCAAAGCCCTCAGGTAAACCAGGCTGAGGGGAAACTGAGGCATGTGGGGCTGAGCAGCGCCTCATAGCCATTGTCACAGGGGAGGGACAAATCTCAGACAGCCCTCACACAGCTCTTGGGTCAGATTTCTGCAGCACTGCTCAGCTCTGTGATTTAACAGCACATTAAGCAGAAGAAAAAGCTTTTCCTTCCCTTCTAAATTAACCAAACCCATCCTAGAAAGCCCTGACCGAAAATCAGCTTCTGCCAGGACAAAAACAGACTTTTCTTTTTTTAAAGCAGAAATTCGACATGCAAAGAAACCGAAATGGCATTCAAAGAAACTGAAATAGCTCTCAGATGATGTGAGAACTTTTGTCACAGGTTATTTTCATCTCCTTTGATTCATTCTGAAACCGATAATCTTTTTTTTAAATCCAGACGAAAGCAGAGATGGGGCAGGGGCCAGGCTCTGCCTGGCACACACAGTTCTCTTTGGGAAGGAAACTTGCCTGAGTTTCTTTTTCCCCACAGCCAGCTGCTCCCTTCCAGCCCTTGTCCTCACCAGTAAAAAGGGACAAAATTGATGGTGGGGAATAAAAGCCACAATCAGAGAATCCTTAAGGTTGGAAGAGACCTTTAAGATCATGAAAGCAGCAGCACCACCATGTTCACCACTAACCCATGTCCTCAGGTGCCACATCCACATGTTTTTTGAACAATTCCAAGATTGTGACTCCACCACAGCCCTGGACAACCTGCGCCAGACTTCTTTTTGTTTAAAAAAACAACCCCAAAGCCCCCCAGAAATCCAACAAGGATCAGTGGGGCTGGGGAAGGGTCTGGAGCACCAGGAGAGGCTGAGGGAGCTGGGAAAGGGCTCAGCCTGGAGCAAAGGAGGCTCAGGGGGGACCTTGTGGCTCTACATAACTCCTGACAGGAGGGGACAGCCGGGGGGGCCAGGCTCTGCTCCAGGGAACAGGGACAGGAGGAGAGGGAACGGCCTCAGGCTGGGCCAGGGGAGGTTTAGATTTGATCTTGGGGAAATTTCTTCACAGAAAATGTTGTGAAGCATTGGAACAGACTGCCCAGGGTAGGAGTGGAGTCACCATCCCTGAAGTGTTCAAACAATGTGTGAATGTGGCACCTGGGGACACGGGTCAGCAGTGGCCTTGGCAGTGCTGAGGAACAGTTGGACTCTGTGACCCTTAGAGGGCTTTTCCAACCTTAATGACTCCGTGAGTCTACAGAGAACTCGTAAAATAAAGACAAAAAAAAGAGAGAGGGGGAAGGGTGAATCCTGACAGACACTGGCAGCTGCCCTTTGTCCCTTGCTCAAAAAAGAGAATTCCAGGCCCTGGTTCCCGGGATGCTGTGGGCAGAGGGAGCCGCGCGTGGGCTGGGGGGGTGGGGGAGGCACTGCAGAACGGGAATGCAGCAAATTGACTTTTCCTATAATTTGATTAAATAGCGGGAGCGGGACAGGGAATGGAGTGCAGCACGTCTGAGAGCCCCACGCCATCTGGCAGGGGCTGGCTCAGGGCCAGCGCCCGGCAGCTGCACCAACAGCCCGGCCAGGAACCCACGGAGAAAACAACGGCCAGAAAATGGCAGGGATGGAGGGACCAGGGCTGCAAAGCAGGAGAAATTCACCTTGCTGTGTGCCCACCCTGCTCCAGCACCCCTGGAACATCTCCTGCTGGATCCTGGGGGGCCAAGTTTCAGCACACTCCTGGCCCTGACCCCTGCTTATTGTTCCTTTTGCTGTCCAGCACAGGGGAGGCTGTGAAAAGCCAATTCTGCGCACAGAGCAGGAGCCGTGTGCGGGCACGGCGGGGCCAGGCTGGGCGCTGCAGGCAGCTGGAAATCAGGGCTAGGCCCCGCTCCCCAGCCCCAGCCCCAGCCCCAGCCCCTGGCCCCAGCCCTCAGGCCGGCGGCCCCGGGGACCTCCAGGTGAGGTCATTTCCTTCGGTGAAAATTTGCCAGCGCGGCGAGAGCCGCTCGAAAAGCCCCAGTGCTGGGATTCGCAGCACTTTGTGGTCTGGGGTTGTTTTTCCCTCCCTGTTTTTCCTGCTTAAATGCAGGAGCTGGGGTGGGACTTTGGGCAGACTGAGGCTAAACAGAGCAGTGACCAGACTGGGAATGCACAGCCTGAAACAGCTCCCAGGCACTGAACTCGCTGTGGCAACAAAATCCTGCAGGAACCAACTTGCACAAAATCCCTGCCCAGGTTCCTCTGGCACTGCAGCCGATGTGGGGCCACATCCAGCCCTGGATCCTGTGCCCAGACACAGCAGCCCATGGTCAGGAGCCCGAGAGATGCAGGGAGGCTCCAAGGGGTTCCATGCCTTGAGGGCAGTCCCAAGTCAGCACCTACTGCATAGAATCATGGAATGGTTTGGGCTGAAAAGGACCTCAAAGCCCATCCAGTGCCATCCCCTGCCATGGCAGGGACACCTCCCACTGTCCCAGGCTGCTCAAAGCCTCGTCCTGCCTGGCCTTGGGCACTGCCAGGGATCCAGGGGCAGCCCCAGCTGCTCTGGGCACGGTGTACCAGAGCCTCTCCACCCTCCCAGGGAACAATTCCTACCCAAGATCCCATCCAGCCCTGCCCTTCAACTCTTTGAGCCCCTTTGGGCCTTGCAAGGGGCTCTGAGCTCTGCCTGGAGCCTTCTCTTGTCCAGGTGAGCACCCCCAGCTCTCCCAGCCTGGCTCCAGAGCAGAGGGGCTCCAGCCCTCGGAGCATCTCTGTGGCCTCCTTGAGACAGAAGCACTGAGCTCAAGGGCCCTGGCCTCTCAGCACAGCTCCTCTGTGCCTGTCCCTGCCTGGCATCGCTGCTCACACCCCCTGAACCGCTCTCACTGCCTTTGGCATCACTCCCTGCTCACCCACCCACCCTCAGCTCCTGCAGCCGCTGACCTCGGCGAATTTTCAAAGCAGCTCGGGAATTACAGATTAAAGCACTTCATTTGAATAAGATGCTGATTAACCTATTTATTTTGCACGGGGTCCAGCGATAACACGGGGCGGGCTCCTGCATGGGCGAGTCAGACAAGAAAGAGCCTTTGATCCGCTGCCTTTGAGGCCACTCCTGCCTCACACTTCTCCTGCTGCCTAGGCACAGATCTGTCTCCCCAGGTGTGGAAGTTCAAAAACAAACCAGGAAGCTGCAGCTCCCAGCACAGGGAGGGTGAGGGAAAGAGGCAGAACCAGCCCGTGCTCTGAAAACCGGAGCTTTGGCATCAAGGGGCAGCTGAGGCAACAGCCAGGGCAGAGACAGAGATTTAGGTTGGATGTTGGGGAAAAATTCCTTCCTGGCAGAGGTTTCCCACAGAAGCTGTGGCTGCCCCTGTTTCCCTGGAAGTGTCCAAGGCCAGGCTGGATGGGGCTTTAACACCCTGGGACAGTGGAGGGTGCCTCTGGCCATGGCAGAGGTGGCACTGGATGAACTTTAATGTCCCTGCCAACCCAAACCATTCCATGATCCTATGAAAGGCTGGAGTGCAGGAGTCATTCAGACACAGGGAAGGGGCTGAACTGTGGCAAATGCCAAGCAGCTCTTCCTGTGGGAATCAGGGCCCTCCAGGGCTCTGCCAGCAGGATGGGCCAAGCCCCAGCACTTTGAAATTTGAGGCCAATAAAGGCCATTTGTTGGGGCGATGTTTTCCCCACGTCGACTGGGGTTTAAAGCTCCAAATTTCCCACAGAAACTCGAGGCGGTGACACAGATTGTGACTCAAGCAGGTTTTCCCTGTCAAAACACAAACTCTCAGAGCGGGTTTCTGCCTCACGTGGATCCACACGGACCCTCCAACACTCCCAGGTCTGCGAGCCCAAGCTGGCAAGGTCTCGGTGCCCTCCCCTCCCTCTATCCTCCAGAACCAGCACCTCGGGGTCCAATCCCAAAGGCCGAGCCTGTGGTGCAGGTTCCAGCTGTGCACCAGCAGCCAGGGAATGCCACAGCAGGGATTTCCCCCAGGGAGGGGGGTGTTCCCTGGGGAACGGGGCAGCGTCACACCGGCTTTGGCAGAGACTGAGGGCACGTCTCCAGCACAGCCCCGGGCTGGGCACAGAGCCCAATGGGACAGAGCCGTCCCCCTCCAAGCACGCAAACATTCCAGCCAGGAATGCAGCCCCGGCCGCCAGACAGCTCCCGTGTTCCTGCAGGAACCCTGCAGCCTGCTCCAATTAGCTTTCCTGGAGATCCCATTACTAGCAGCCACAAAGACATTGTTCAGTTTATTCCCTTGGAACAGCCGCGGGAGCAGGGATAGCGTATTCCTGCAGGCTGCTCAGCTTTCCTATAAAGCAGCGCACACCTGGAGCGGGCTCAGCTGCCTGCCCCCAGCGCAAGTGAGAAACCCGAGCCCGCGGTGTCTCCTTTCACCCGGACATAGCGGCAAACACAGCCCGGGCTGCGGGCCACGGCTCCTTCCCGGGAGCTCCCCATCGCTTCCCCGTTCTCCCGCACGGGAATTCCCTTCCCCACCCCGCTGCAATCCCAGCCCGCGATGCATGCAGGGTCCTGGTTGCCGGCGTCTTTAGTTTGGGAGAAATCCTGCAAAGTTTGTGAATTTTTAGATTGGCACCCCAGTGTGGGCCAGTGCGAGTGGCCCCAAATTGAGGCCATCTTCCATGGGAAAAAGGATAATTTCCCCAGGGTCTGGGTATCAGCTCAGAAGTGGCTTTTGGGGCTCTAACAGCAGGCAGGGTCCTAGCTGCTGGCAGCTTTGGTTTGGGAGAAATCCTGCAAAGTTTGCAGATGTTGCCATCAGCAGCTGTTGGCCAGTTTGGGGCTGCAGGCACCTAGCAGTTTTGGGGCACAGGGAGCAGGGATGGCTCCCAGGGCACAGGGAATGGGAACACCCTGCTGCCACTTACCGAGGAGGGGAGTCCAGGAGGCACCTTCCGAACCTTTTTGGGCTGTCCATCTGCAGCAGACAAGAGAGGATCTGAGTTTTCAAGGGGGTTAGAGGGTGGAGAAACGAGCTGCAGCAAAACTCTCTGGAGTTGGAAACTGCAGGTACAGAGAGGGCTGAGATCCCAAATGTCTCGTGCCCGAGGAAGCATCAGCAGTGAAAATGTCCAAGGATGAGCCTCTACAAATCCTGTCTGCTCCCTTTGGGGGCAGGTTTCACACCCACACAGAGATCCCAGGACAGGAAGGGCTTGTTGGGAGAGACTGAGCCCATAAATATAACAACATTTAATGTTAAAACCCCTCATTGGGGCTTTTTTTGGAAACACTTTTAACTTGAAGTGGGTTTGTGGAGAGAAGATGCAGAAAGGGAACACATACAGGGCTGGGTTGTATTTTCATTTGCTTCCTACACAGGAATAGACTTGAGAAAGCTTTACTGCTGCAGAAGGCAGGAATGTGCTTCCCAGGGACAGACCCCAGCCCATCCCTCCAGTTCCAGCTCTGGAGGGGACACAGTGTCCTGAGGGAAGGGGACAGTTCAGGGAGGTGGTGGGGAAACATCCAGAAATGGCTCAAGGGGATGCACTGGCTAAATTTTTTTAAAACATCTGTTTTTCATAATTATTATTTTTATAACCATTTTCCATAATTTTTTATTAATTTTCATAATTATTTAAAAAAAAATTTCATAATTAAGGAAAGCCCTGGCTGGGGGTGCAGGGGGCTAACACAGCAACCTGCCAAGCCAGGAACTCTGCTGAAATGTATCTCCAGAGCAGAAATTCATCCCACGGAATGCTACAGAATCATTTTCTAGGCTGAAGTGGCAGCACCAGAGTAGGTGCCCTTTTCTGAAAAGCACTGAAAAATGCACCCATCACTGGGTCACTTCTGGTTTCACTCGTTGGGGAAAGCCCAAAATAGCAGCAGGAAAGTGGCTCTGGAGGGTGCAGGGGGAACTGTGACGAGAAACACCAGTTCTGGGGAACTGGAGCTTGTGTTCCCTCTGAAGTTAAACTCACACCTGACCCCAGCCTTTGGTAAAAGCTTATTCCCAGCTCCATCCAGACACGGGCAAGCCCTGCTTGGGAACAGCAGAGTAGGGAGGGAGAGCTCCTGGAGCAAACAATCCCTGGGTCCCAGGCATAGCTCCAGCACCTCCTGCTGCCTCCTACACCCTGCTCCTGCCAGTCCTGCCTGCTGCAGCTCCAGGAGGGCCAACAGCCACAGAAACAGCCTCCTCGGCAGCCCGGGGTTTGCCAGGAAGGACGAGTGATGTGCAGTGTGGCTGGAGGTGTTTTTACAAGAACCTCAAGCCACTTGCTGCTTTCAGCTAATCTGGCATTTTCCAGAAAGAGGGAATTTGTACCTGACTCTGAGCTCCCCTTTTCTGAGGTTAGATATCTCTATATATAAAAGAGATATTTATATGAATTCCCTCCCCAAAAAAGAGCAAACACCAGATTCATGCCAGGGGCACACGTGGCAACATCAGTCCCTCATTCCCAGCATCAATGTCCTCATTCCTAAAGGCAGGTCTGACGAGGGCACCTGCCCAGGTGGCATGGTGGCACCCAGGGGAGACGCAGTCAGTCACTCACCTATGCTGCTCTCAGCACCTCTCCTGCGAGGATTGTTGGGGTAAGAAAAATACTGAGACCCCCCTTTGCCCCCGGTGGGGGAAAGCGTGCTCGGGCTGGCGATTCCCATCTCGCTGGGCAGGAAACCAGGCTGCAAACAAGGAGAGAGAAAAGCCCTTCCATGGAATTACACTGGAAAACGACTCACTGGGAGAGAACAGAGCTGCTTTGAGCCACCTTCACACCAATTCAGCTGAGGGGAAAAATAAACACGAGCCAAGGGGCCAGGAGGGAAAGTAAATCCGTAAATATGGGGGTGGAGGTGTGGGAATAGGTGTGGAGGAACAAAAGAGGCTTTCAGCTTGTGCTTTCCTGCTGGACCCCAGCAAGGAACCTCTGCAAACCAGGGATGCAAACCAGCAGGTGCCATGGTGGGGGACATTGTGGTCCTACAGTCACCTTGTAGGTGGCATGGTGGGGGACACTGTGGTCCCACGGTCACCTTGCGGGTGCCGTGGTAGGACCAGTGTGGTCCCATGCTCACCTTGATGTCCAGGAGGACAGCATGAGCCCCATGTCACCAGCCCATGTCGTGGCCAGTGCCGTGGAATGGCACTGCCACTGCTCAGGGTGGTTTTCTCATGAGTTTAATCAGGAAAAAGCCAAATCCCTCTTTGTAAAGCCAGGAAACTCCTCCCTCTGTTTATCCCAGCTGACCTTGGGCACGCTGGGAAGCAGCAGAGCCAGAGCCCAGGGTGCTCCCTCCTGGGATGGAGCCCCTCTCACCTCAGGAGGAAGTTCAGTGTATTTATGTGGAATTGCACAGGGCTGCCAAAGGGCCCTCAAGTCCCAAAAGCTCAGCTTTGACCCATCTTCCGAGGGCAACACATGGAAATAAAGGAGGATTTCAGGCTTTTGAGAAACTGGAAAAAAACCCCTTTGCTTTCAAACTCTGTCTCCTCCAGAAAGGGGTCAGGGAGGGAAAAAGGAGCTCGTGTGTTCACAGCTGGTGACATTCCTGCAATCTGTTCCACTGCTCAGGTTTCCTCTGCTCCGGAGCCGCTCTGTGCGCGGCCAAGGAAAGCACCCGGAGGGATCCCGGGAGCTGCTGCCCTGCTCCTCCTGCAGGCAGGAGACACACTGGGACTTTGAGCAATTTCCCAGAGAAAGGGGTTTTCTTCCCATTTCCTCTGCCACGGGATGCCCCAGGAGATGGTTCAGGGTTAAACAAAGGGGAAATGCCCTGCCAGCTCTACCCTGCCAGAGCAGGGCATTTCTGGGCAAGAACCTGATCCCCATCCAGGGCATCTCCACCAGACAATTTTTCATCTTTTCAAAAACAAAACAAAAAAAAGAAGTCAACCCCCCTTACTCCCCCAAACTGGAGCCAGAAGCAACAACTGCTCTGGGGGCCACAGAGGCTCCACTGGCCTCCCCCCACCCCCACAAGGGGGTTTTGTCTCCTCTCCACCTCAAGTGGGATTTGCCACCCGAACCCGAGCCCTGTGTCCGCCTCTCCCGGGGCCTCTCCCAGCCATTTGCCCCCCCATTTCTGTTACCTTATATTCCCCCTCCTCCACGAAAGCCCAGCAAAACCATCACATCCAAAAGCAACACTTGGCACCGGGCCCAGTTTTCTTTGAGCAGCTTCAGTGGTAAATGAAATCCACTCTGGCACAGCCAGCACAGCTGCTCCAGCAAAGGAAACATCCTCACTTCAGAGAGGAGGAAATTATGACAAATTTGTGTAAAATTAAAACATGTAATATGTGTGTGTGTACATGGATAACATAAAAGCTGTCCGGCCAAAAGCTCCTCCCTTGGCTCCAGTGCTGGGACTGCTTCCCCAGGGCCAGGCCGGGCACTGAGGGGGCACTTGGAGCCACACATCAAAGGGAGGTGCTCACTCCTTCCCGAAAAACTATTTCTGTTTGCTGCTGGCAGCAGGGGAGGTTATCTCAGGGCTGCTCTGCTGTGTTCCAAGCTCAGACTGACACCTCTGGTATTCCCCACAGGAAGCAAAGCTGTTCCCCCCCAGCAGAGCCCTGGGGTTCACATGGGGTGACCCAACAGGGCTCGGCTGTGTCTGCAAGAGGTGGCTCTGGTGTGCTGGGTCCCTTCCAGGATTGTGGAGATCATGGAGTGACAGAAGGATTTGTGTTGGGAGAGACAAAGTTCATCCAGTTCCATCTCCTGCCATGCCCAGGGACACCTTCCATCATCCCAGGCTGCTCCCAGCCCTGTCCAGCCTGGCCTTGGGCACTGCCAGGGATCCAGGGGCAGCCCCAGCTGCTCTGGGCACCCTGGGCCAGGGCCTGCCCACCCTCCCAGGGAACAATTCCTCATTCCCAAGATCCCATCCAGCCCTGCCCTCTGGCAGTGGGAGCCATTCCCTGGGTCCTGTCCCTCCAGGTCTTGTCCCCAGTCCCTCTGCAGCTCTCCTGGAGCCCCTTCAGGCCCTGCCAGGGGCTCTGAGCTCTCCCTGGAGCCTTCTCTTGTCCAGGGGAGCACCCCCAGCTCTCCCAGCCTGGCTCCAGAGCAGAGGGGCTCCAGCCCTTGCAGCATCTCCCTGGCCTCCTCTGGCCTGGCTCCAGCAGCTCCACGTCCTCCTGCTGCTGGCCCAAGGCTGGACAGAGAGCTCCTGCTGCAGGTCCTGCACCAACAGCCCCACCATAAAACCAAAGCTCCACCTGACAGTCACTCAAATGAGGAGCAACAATAACAAAATGAGCAAGGCTGAAGAAGATTGGGAAAGAAGTGAGAGGTTGCTACAACCAACATTTTCCAACCTCTGACAACTCCTCTGAGCCAGCAGCACACAACAATATGAGCCCCCAACACTCCACAGAGGTTTTGGAGCAGAGCAGAGGCTCCCAGGACCTCGTGCATGGAGATGAGATGGAAATCCAGGCTGGTTTCATTACCAGACTCTCACTCTCAGGAGCCAGTAAATGAAGCAGAAAATCTCACTGCATTTTATCATTACCTGATTTAGTCCTGGCATCCCTGTGTCTCTTCCAAACGTGGAGTATGAGGCTCTTTCACTGCTCTTCCCTGCAGAAGGAGAAGAGAAATAACAAGGTTTGGGGTAAGAAGGAAGTGAAGGGTTTTTTTTTTTGCCACCAGGCACCTAGATCCTGCCAAGGGACAAATCCTGTTCCCATAAGGCAGCTCACCCTGCCCTCCCATGAAGGGACAGCCTGAAAAGCTTGTGCTAAAGCAGGAGCTGCTTTAAGTTCACTGAGAGCAGGTCCAAAACCCCCAAAAACCCAGAGCTGCAGTGGCACAGAAGAGTGTTTGTGGCCATGGAAAGTGGCAGTGTCAGCCCACAGCCAAAAGCTCCCTGCAGACACCGAGGCCCGGCTGGACTTGGCAGGGGCAGGGGCAGGGCTGGAGCATACCAAGGGCCAGGACAAGCGACAGACCCTGGGGGTGCCTTCCAGACAGCAGGAAATGCAATCCCAGCCAACGAGAGCTGAGCTCCTGCTCTGCACAGGGCACTGGGCACCTTCTGCCCCTCTCCTGGGGGAGGTTCAACTTCCCAAAACCTGCTGCTCCTCACAGCCAGCTGGGATCTGTGGGCACAGCCCCGTGCCACCAGTGTCCCTGTGAAGTTATCCCAGAAGGATTTGAGGTGGAAAGAAACCTAAAGCCCATCCAGTGCCACCCACTTAAATGGCAGGGACACCTTCCACTGTCCCAGGTTGCTCCAAGCCCCATCCAACATGGCCTGGAACACTTCCAGGGATCCAGGGGCAGCCCCAGCTGCTCTGGGCACCCTGGGCCAGGGCCTGCCCACCCTCCCAGGGAACAATTCCTGCCCAAGATCCCATCCAGCCCTGCCCTCTGGCAGTGGGAAGCCATTCTGCCTTGTCCAGGCACTCAGGATCAATGAGGGCTTCTCTCACAACCACCTGACCCTGCACACATGCAGCTGAAAATAAAGTTTTTAAAGGCCAAAAAAAAAAAGGAGCCCAGACACTGTCTGGGATGTTCCCTCTCCAAAACATCCTGGCACTCTCCTGCCTCATGGTCACCGCCTTGGGCACAGCATGGCCCCAGCCAGCAGCACCCAGGGGTGCCAGGGCAGCAAAGGACACAAGGAAGGGAGAAGGGAATGGTTCAGTGCTGTGCCTACAGTGTCCTTTGGGATTCTCTCCATCCCTCTAAACAAAAGCAGATACTCCTCTAGTGGGGAACAGGCACTCCACCAGCCCTCACCCCCAGACCCGTCCTGAAAAGGGGATCACAGATCACATCCTGCCTGTGGTCTGGCTTAGTGAGCAAAATTGGGAGGGGCAGGATTTTGCCAATCTGCTTAGCCTAAAGCCAGCCCCAAGGCCACTAAGATGCAGGTTAATGCACTGGGGCGACGCTGGGCTGGCAGGACCCTCCCCACACCACTAAGAGGTTTTGGGGAGCAGATCAACAGCGGAGGGGAAGCAAAAATGCCTCAAACCATCCCCCCTGAAGCCCAGGGCCCAGAGACCAGAGAATGCCAGAGTGATTTGGGTTGAAAGGGATTTTAAAGCCCATTTCATTCCAGCCCCTGCCATGGCAGAGATACCTTCCACCATCCCAGGTTCCTCCAAGCCCCATCCAGCCTGGCCTTGGACACTTCCAGGGATCCAGGGGCAGCCACATCTGGAACCCCTGGGCAGGGGCTGGACTCACGGACCTGTGGGTCCCTTCCAGCTCAGGATATTCGAGGATTCTATCATTCCTGTGCCAGATGGGAAGAGAGAGGAGGCTGCTCATTTTGCAACCTTACCATGGAGGTCATGAACTCAGCCCAAAAATTTTAGAGTGGATTCCCCCACTATGACCCCCACACCCCAGACCCCCATTCCTGCTGGGAAGGTCCTGGCACAGCTCAGCCTCCCCTCCCTCCATGCAGTGACAGCAGGAGGCTCTGGGTGCTGCTGCCATTTCCTTTCAGAGGCTTAAATGTTAAGTAAACAAAGGTCAGAATGTCAGAGAATGGATCTCCTAAATGACCTAATTTCTAAAAGAGCTTAAAAGCTCGATCCACTGCAGCACCAGCCACGGGCACAAAGGACACAGCAGGTTGTGGCATCAGGCAGGTTCTGATTACTCCTAAAGCAGAGGAAAAGCAGGGTAATGCCAGGAGGGGTTGGCTGGACAGCAGCAGCCAGGTCTCACATCGGATAACACACTGCAGCTTCCCTGTGTGACTGCAGTGGGGAATCACAGAATGCTTTGAGTTGGAAGGGACCTTAAAGCTCATCCAGTTCCACCCCTGCCATGGGTAGGGGCCCCTTCCACTGTCAAGGGTGCTCCAAACCCCATCCAGCAGCCTCTGCCATCACCAGAGAACTTGGGCTGAACCAGGGGGCTCCTGGATGTGTGTGGGAAAGTGAAGGGACACTGGGCAATCCCCAACCATGTCGTGTTTAACAGGGCAAGTGTCAGATCCTGCCCAGGGATGGGGCAGCCCTGGGTGCAGGGAGAGACTGGCAATGAGAGGCTGGAGAGCAGCACTGTGGGAAGGGACCTGGGGGTCCTGGTCAGTCCCAAGTTGGATCTGAGTCACTGCTGTGTCCTGGCAGCCCAAAGGGCCACCCTGTCCTGGAGGGCACCAGGCCCAGGGAGGGATTGTCCCACTCTGCTCTGCCCTGGGGCAGCCTCACCTCCAGTGCTGGGGGCACTTTGGGCACCACAAGATCAGAAGGATCCAAAGCTGGTGGAGAGTGCCCAAAGGAGGGACACGGAGCTGGGGAAGGGGCTGAGGAGCAGCTGAGGGCACTTGGCTCCTTCAGCTGGAGCACAGCAGACTGAGGGGAGGCTCCTGGGGGGCTGCAGCTCCTCCCCAGGGGAGGCACAGGGCCAGGGGCTGAGCTCTGGGAGAGGGACAGGAGGCCAGGAAGGGCTGGAGTTGGGCCAGGGCTTGGCATGGAGCTCAGGGCAAGGTTCTTCCCCCCAAGGGTGCTGGGCACTGCCCAGGCTCCCCAGGGAATGGTCCCAAGGCTGCCAGAGCTCCAGGAGCTCTCAGGGCTGCTCAGGGTGGGGGTGTTGGGGTGGCTGTGCAGGGACAGGGGCTGCTCTGATGATCCCTGTGGGTCCCTTCCAGCTCAGAATATTCCAGGATTTTGTGAACCCACTGCAGCTCTGCACTGGTCCAAACCCACAACCTTTTCTGGATGTCTCTCATTCCTCACTCATCATCTGCTGCACCCTTGAGTCCGTGGGTGCCCCATGGGATGGGGGACATTGGCAAAGAGAGGGCAGCCCTGGCCAGTCCCACCTCCTGCACCCTCCATCATCACATAACAAGGGAAAAAGCAGTAAAAAAACTCAGCACAAGAGATTTTACATTTAACTGTCTATGAAAACAAGGCAGAAGGAAGAATGACACCTTTATGGATTGGAATGTACCTAAGCCTGCTGAAATTCAAAAGGTGCACAAGCTGGGCAAGGAAAGGCTGACCTTGCCAGCAGAAGGAGCTGTGTCTGTGGGCATGCAGATGGCACAGGTGGCAAGCCCAGACCCACCCTGTCACCCCTTGGCAACCACAGCCCAAGGCACCAACCAGGAAAGGTGGCAAAGCCCCAGGAAGGAGGAAAGGACCAGGATGGAGACAAGTCTCAGTAACTTGGGAAGAACCTACCAGGAATCTCCCCAAACCCCACCTTGCTCCCAGGAGAATTACTGAAATCCTGCAGATGGACATGAAGGGATCTTGTGGGAGGAAGAGGAGAAGATAGAGGGAATAGATAGATCCTCAAAGAGGAAAGGGATTTCCTTTGGAAAGGAGGTGAAGCACAGTGGAGGCACCTTGAGTCATTGCACCCACACACTGGCTGAGAGCATTCAGCATTTCCAGATCTTCCTGGCATCCCCCTCCTGCCTTTCCCCCTGCCAGCTCCTTCTCCTGCCCCCCATCTGCTTGTGCTGCCTCCAGTCCTGCCTAAGGAGCCTTTCCCAGCCTTTCTCCTCTCCCAGCATGTTCCTTCTTGCAGGATCTGGCTGTGTGGGGCTCTGGGAAGCCTCCCCCAGTCCTGCCCTCACCCAGGGCTTTTCCAGAGGAACCCCCCACGCTGTTTGTGCCACTCCTCCAGTGCACATCTGCTTCTGAGCTTGGAGATGAGGTGGAAAAATATAAACTGTTCTCCCCAGAGGTTCCCACCCACTCTGGCAGTGTCAGGGATTGGCTTTGGCACCCTGGATCAGGGCAGCATCTCACCTCCACTGGAGCAAACTGCTTTTAAATAATAAATCATGGGTTGCCATTTTTCTCACAGACCACAGAATCACAGAACAGCCCAAGTTGGAAGGGATCCACAGGGATCATCGAAGTCCAAGTCCTGGCCCTGCCCTTGACAGGCCAAGAAAAACTATTTAAATGCTGCCTACAAGTTTTTCCAGCATCCACTGGCAGAACCAGTGCCCCCACATCACCCCAGCCCCAGCACAGCCACCACCCACCATGCACCTCCCCCAGCCCCACACTGCTAATTCCATTAGAATTCCATTAGAATTCTGGCCTGGGGGAAAAGGGGAGGCAAAACACAGCCAGGGATTTAAAAGGGGGAGGAAAAAAAGAAGTTAAAAAACCAGGAGCAGCGACCACCCCCTGATTAAACCCATTGTCCAGGAAGACCCCAATCTACAGTCACTGACAATACCCACCCGATTAGGAACACTGCTCTGAAAGGCAGCTAATTACTAGAAATAATTACTAGAAAGAAATCTGTTATGGCTTATCAGTTTCCTTGCTGTTTAACCACCCCACTCCCCGCCTGTCCCTGCTGAAGAGGAATGGTAAATTGTGAAATTGGCGACTAAGAAAAGCCCTCCTCACCCTCCTCATCCTCTGGGATGAGCCGAGCTGGTTTGTCAGTGTGGTGTCCTGGCACCGACCTGGGACAGCCAGGGATGCTCCTGTCACCTCTCCCCACTCCAGGCTGGGCAGCTCAGAACTCCCCAGGAGGTTCCTTGTCCTCCAGGAGCAGCACCAAAGGCTCAAAGCTGGGAAACTTGGAGGAGAGAGCAATAGAGGGCTCAGACATTGGTCCTGCACCTGCTCACCTGGTTCAAAGCCCCCAACCCAGCAGCCTGGGATGCTTCTCATTCAGAGCACTGATGGTGTTTCCATTCAGGGGTTTAGAATCATGGAATCCTGGAATATCCTGAGCTGGAAGGGACCCTCAGGGATCATCACAGCAGCCCCTGTCCCTGCACAGCCACCCCAACAATCCCACCCTGAGCAGCCCTGAGAGCTCCTGGAGCTCTGGCAGCCTTGGGACCATTCCCTGGGGAGCCTGGGCAGTGCCCAGCACCCTTGGGGGGAAGAACCTTGCCCTGAGCTCCATGCCAAGCCCTGGCCCAGCTCCAGCCCTTCCTGGCCTCCTGTCCCTGTCCCAGAGCTCAGCCCCTGCCCCTGTGCCTCCCCTTGGGAGGAGCTGCAGCCCCCCAGGAGCCTCCCCTCAGTCTGCTGTGCTCCAGCTGAAGGAGCCAAGTGCCCTCAGCTGCTCCTCAGCCCCTTCCCCAGCTCCGTGTCCCTCCTTTGAAAACTTTCTAATTTATTTTCTTATTGTTTTGACAAATTTAGGTTATTCCATCCAGTGCAACACAGCCCAGAGGTCCCTGCCCAGTCCGTCCTGAGGGGCTCTGGTTTTCCCCATCACCTGTGGAGCTGAAGCTGTGGCTGAGGCAGTAACTGAAGATTCCCCTCACACTGTGCCTTTAATGAGAGCAGGAGGGGCATCAGCCTGTGGGAGCCCTGGCTGGGGGGAGCATCTCCCCCAGGAGCTGTGTCAGGGCAGCCCCTCCTGGCTCTGTGCTGAAGGCGCTTCCTAAAACCAAGCTCCCATCGTGTCCCACGTTCATCCAAAGAACATCCATGAGCTTAAACTCAACAGCTGAGCAGAATTCAGTGCTTTGCCTTTCAAACTGCTTCTGGATCAGGTGTGCACCCTGTGATCCAGAAGGTCACCACTCTGAGACTAGGCTGGACTGGGGTGAGGAGCAGTGACTGTCTCTCCCTGGGGCCACTGCAGGGAACAACAGGGATTAAATCAGAGCTTTGTACTCCCCCACCTCCACCCCAGGGGCTGAGCAGCCCCTTCCTCACTGCCCCTGGGAGGGGACTCAGGCTGGGGAGGGGGACCCTGAACAGGGGAAGAGGGCTTGGGCTGGGGGGACACCAAAGGGCCGAACCAGGACAGGAACAAAGGGCAGGGATGCAGCCTGCAGGGGTTTCAGGGATGTGCTGGCAGTGTCCTGCTTCCCTCAAACTCAGACCTGCCTTCCTTCTCTCCTGGGCCAGGCAGATCCCTCCAGCCCTGCTTATCCCACAGAGTTTGCTGCCTATCATGGAGTTTGTGACACCAGCTCCCAGCAAGGAAGGACAGAAATCTGGATGGACACATTCCACAGCTCCCTTAGCCAAAGGGCCACTCCACCCTGCAGCCTCCCAGTTTCTCTCCTTGCTCCCTGCTCCTGTCAGATCAGTCTGAGTGGTGACAGGACTTATGCAGGAGGGTGAGCACTGGCTGCATCTGGGATCCCCCTCAGGATCTCCAGGGCCTCAAAGTGCCACCAGACTGCAGGGGCAGGGGAAGGCTCCACCCTGGAAGGGATGTGATCACAGCTTCAAAGCTCAGGCTGGCAGGAGCTCCTCAGCCCACCAAAGACTAGTCAGAGCACAGCCTCCTTTTCCACGTGGAAAAATGAGACAAGAAATCACCATTTGCTCAATTTCTTCAACAAGTGCTGCCTGCTGTAGTGTCCCTTTGCTGGGGAAAGTGCTCCCTGTCCCTAAAGCCCATCCCCAGAGGATAGGGGGCTGTAGCCTGGCCCTGGGACATGCACAGACTGCAGGAACACAAAATCCAAAGGATGGGGGTCCCAGGAGGAACCACCATCACCCTGAGTGCTCAGAGCCCCAGTGCTGACTTTGGGGGGCCCCTTCAGCTCAGCCTTCCTCTCTACTGGCCCAACCCACCATTGCCAACAGAGAGCATCCAGGCTGCTCCCAAAATGGTTCTTCCCACAGCTCCTGATCCTCCTTGAAGAAATAGAGGTTGAGTGGGAAAGAGATAAAAATTCTGATCTTGGAGAAGGGCTTAGATGTTTCACACGCCTTTCATCCATCAACAACCCCAACATGGTCATCCTCATCTGCTCCCTCCACCTCCTCAGATTTTGAAATTCCCTGGTTCCACTCAACCACTCCATTAACATGAAATTCCCTCCCTGAGGGGCACCTTGCTGGCAACCAGGGCCCAGCAGACAGGAGGACACATTTCCAGAACCCCCCTTTCCCTCCCATTTTTCCTCTGCTTCTACAGAAGCATTATTTTATTTTCCTGCCTGTCCTCTCCCTTATCCCTTTGAAATTTGCCACTCTAAAAGTTTTCAGAAGCAGCTTGGAGAAGAGGAAGAGAAAATTCCACCCCTGCACTTCCCCATGCCCTTCCTTTCCAGCACATGAGCAAAGAAGTAGGTTTAGATTGGATACTGGGAAGAAATTGCTGGCTCTGAGGCTGGGCAGGCCCTGGCCCAGGGTGCCCAGAGCAGCTGGGGCTACCCTTGGATCCCTGGCAGTGCCCAAGGCCAGGCTGGACAGGGCTGAGAGCAGCCTGGAACAGTGGAAGGTGTCTCTGCCATGGCAGGGGTGGCACTGGATGAGATTTGAGGTCCCTTCCCACCCAAAGCACTCTGTGATTCTTTGATTATACAAAGAAAATTGATTAATGTATTTTGGAACCTGCTCCCAGAATCGATGCTTTCTACTTTAACCACATTCAATTTTAGAAACAAAAGGGACTTGGAAATGTGAGGAACCTTTCCCCCCTGCTTGTTCCCTACCTTAGTGGTGGAGCTTCTGGTGCTGCCCCTGACCCCCCTGGGGAGACACAGCCCCTTGAGCCTGGGGTCAGAGTGGGGCCACAGTCCTGCTGGTCACAGGGTCAGTGCTCACCCTGGGCCCCCAGAGCCACTGGAATCCCCCAGGGAGGCCCCATGTGCCAGGAACAGGTCGGGCTCGCAGGGAGCCTCGGCTTGGAGAGGCAGCCAGAGGCGTCTTCCCCGCACACATCAAAGGGGAAACCTCCGTGTTCCTCCCCAGGCAGCTCCTTCTCAGCTGGAAACTCTCAGGGCTGCCTTGGCCCCAGGTGTGGGATGGGATGGGCTGGGATGGGTCCCCCCACGCACATCCCCCCCGAGCCCCGCTGAGCTGCAGCAAGGCTCTCCTGTCCTACCCAAAAACTCCTCTGTGCTCCACTGACATCCTCCCGGGGCACAGAGGGAGAAGGAAGATCCTCCCTTGCAGACGGAAAGGGGGAGCTGCTCAGAAAGGCTCTTCCCCTGCACAGATCCCCAAGGGACACCCAAACACTGTCCCCAACAGCACAAAGGGTGAAAGGGGGAGGCAGAGCTCACAGTGAGCCCCAAGCCCTGACCCAGGCCAGGAGGGGCCAACATGTGGCTGCTCCTGTCCCAGCACAACCCTGCTCTGCTCTTCCCCTTTGCCACCACATCCACAGGGGGGATTTTGTGTTGGGGAATTTTCTGTTTCAAACAAAATTCCCTTTTCTTACCCCTCTCTTTTAACCCTGCCCCGGCCCCACTCCTTCCACATGTGCTGGAGCATTTTAACCACCCCTGCGTGGGCAAAGATGGGGAGGACTAACCCCAATTCCTGACCTAATGCCATTAGAGCTCTCTAAGCCCTCCAGGAGGGATATTTTCTGCTCTTAATCTCCCCTCCCACCCCTGAGCTGGGAGAGGTGACTGGGCGAATGGTCACACGCATCCAGTCACACGGGATCACCATCCCTGAGCTCCTCACGCTGCCTGCCTGGAGCTGGAGATGGAGGGGCCAGACAAGACTGCTGGAGCCTGGCAGGATATGGGAAGAGGTCCCTCTAAGTCCCACTGCAGCAAAGGGAGCACCCCCAGCTCTCTGGCAAGTGACACAGCCACCAGCCCCTTGGATGTCACAGTCACCCAGGGGGTCTGGTTGGAAGTGACCATGGTGGGATCATCTGGTGCCACCTCTCCACACAAGTAGGGTCATCCCAAATCCTTAAATCCTCAACAATAAGCAACTCTTCCACCCCTAATTCCCAGCTCCCAGGAGCACACAGCCTATCCTGGGGGGCATCAACCTGGAGGTGACACCCCTGCCTCAAGGTGCTACCATACACAAAAAACAGCTGGCACAGCTGGCACTGATGGAACCCTCTGGGTACCACCTCCCTGGACCACAGCTTGGAGAACACCTGGAGCAGGTCCAGCACAGGGAACATCAACTCCCCCAGCACGTGTCCCCTGGCCTGGGGAGCTGGCAGGCAGCTGCAGGCACTCACCCACGAGTCCAGCTCCCAGGAACGGTGACGAGGAGATGCTGTTGTGGGATGGCAGGTCCCGGTGCTCTCCGTAGTGGGGGCCTTCACCATAGCTCTGCTGGGACAACAGGTGACAGTCACACACAGCAGGGGGACAAAACACAAGACTGGCAGGGCCCAGCCTCCCCCAGGAAGGGGCAAAGCCAAAGGCTCCTTGTGAAAAGGTCACGGGAAGGATTTTATCCTTGTGCCAAGGGAGAGCTGGGCAGTGCAGAGGCCGTTGGGAGGGAAAATGGCAAGAGGGGACATGGAACCGTGCTTTGCTCCATGCTGACAGCTCTTTGACACCCACCAGGCAAGAGCCAGGCAGCCCCTCCCTGAACCAGGGGGGTGAAGGGGAAAGGAAAAGGCTGGATAAATATAAATATGTATTTTTAGATATATTTATATAAATACATAAATTCTAAATATACAAATGAGAGTTGACATGACATCCCCCAGCTCTGCTGCTGATGGGAGGGGAGGGAAAGGTGCCATTGCAAAAATGAATCACACAAACCCATTAAAACAAAAATTACACAATTTCCATGAAGTTTGTGCATTTCTGTCTTCCCATACTCAGGCCCCAGTTTTGAGTGTTGCAGCCTCAACTCCTTCCCTGCAAAACCTTCCCAAGTTCTCCATGCCCCAGACAATGTGGTGGATTGCAGGGATTCCCTCCTCAGGCTCCCAAAGTTTTGTGGGGTGGACGCTCAGGAAGCTTTGCCATCAGATGGGATCACTCAACCCACTCAGATCCCTTGACCCACCCATCTGTGTTTCCTCTGGGGACCTGTCCCACCCCCTGGGTCCCCTCTCCCCACACCAACACTGGGTGCAGGGAGGGAGATGCCTGAGCAGCCACAGGAGCCCATCCCAGTGCAGGTCTGGGAGAGGTTTTTGGAAGAGAAACTTCAAGGCAGCAAAGCCTAGGGAGAATGGGATGGGGAACACCCTAGAGAGTTCACAGAACCCATGTCCAAAATGGGGCAAGAAAAGCTGTTCCAGGGTTAGATCTGGCTCTGAAAGGCCTGGGAAAGACCCTGTTTGTTTTGGTTGGAGCTTGGTGTTTGCGCTTTGTCCTTACCCTTCCTTGGTCAAACGTGGAGCTGTTTTGATCTGCCGTTCCCCAGGAACCTGATCCTGGCCTTTCATCCAAGCCTACCGAAAAACAGGAAGAACAAAGGTTACTCTTTGCTTTATCAGCAAAGCCTCAAAGGTGTTCTTGTAAAATTAACTCTTCCTTCTACAAACAAAACAATATTTTCATTAATAAACCACTTCCAGTTGGCGTGACCGAGCCTCCCCTCTGCCTCCTCACCTTCCCACTCTCACTGGGAGTTATTCCACAAACTTCAAAGCACATCCCACCACAGCCTGGAAATGGTTCAAAACATGGGACAGTGGGAAGAGGAGAAACAAGTATTTTAACTCCTTTATTCCAGAGAGCACCCACGAACCTCCTTCCCCCGGAGAGCGGCAGTGAAAGGGACTGAGCTATAAATCAAAACCACATTGCATCCATTTGATTGCTCCAGCAGGACTTGAATTTTGCCCATGGTGATGCAAGATCATGGGCCACACTCTATTCAACCTGGGCAGAGTGAAAGAGTGCCCAGAGGTGAAATCCTCAGGTGGGAATTGCTGGGGGTCCAACATTACAGAGTCACCTGTCCAGGGCTGCTCTTTCAGCCCCCCAAGGTCCCCCTGAGGAAGTGGGGCCATCAGAGCACACCCCCACCCAGCCTTCTCAGCTTTAGCCCTCCCCGAGTATCCTCAGCACAAAGGGATCCAGCCCAAAGCAGCAGAGGAGCAGGCAGAAGGTTTTGCAATGTTTCTGCACTGGCTGTGGTTGGCGTTCGGCTCCTTTCATCCTCTGCCAAGTCCACGCAGGCGGCACCTCCGGGGCTGCACCCAGGGCACTGGGAGAACATGGAATGGTTTGGGCTGGGAGGGACCTCACTCAGCTCATCCCACCCCTGCCTTGGGCAGGAACACCTTCCACCATCCAGCCTGGCCTTGGGCACTGCCAGGGATCCAGGGGCAGCCCCAGCTGCTCTGGGCACCCTGTGCCAGGGCCTGCCCACCCTGCCAGGGAACAATTCCTGCCCAAGATCCCATCCAGCCCTGCCCTCTGGCAGTGGGAGCCATTCCCTGGGTCCTGTCCCTCCAGGCCTTGTCCCCAGTCCCTCTCCAGCTCTCCTGGAGCCCCTTCAGTGAGTTGGGAATGTCCACCATGACACAAAAACCTTGGGATGTTGCATCAGCACAGCTCTTACAGTTCCAGCTGATACCACAACCACACAGACGGAACCTTCTGGAAAACAGCCTCGACCTGACTCAGCTGCAGGATCTCTGACTGTGCTGCTCCATCTCCTGCTCCAGTGGGTGACCAGGGGCTGGGGAGCAGCAGTTGGTGTTCTAAGGGGGCAAATCCAGGGATTTGAGAGGGTCTGGGCAGGGTGGGGGCATCCATCATCTTTTGAGGTGCTGCACAAACACTGTGAACTCTGCTGGGTTGGACAGAAGAAATTCCAGATCCGCAGAAGGCTGAGAGTGAGGGTGAACCAGCCATGGACACTTCCCAACCCATGGACACCCTCTGTCCCCACCAGGGGCATACTGGTGTGACACCAGGCTCTCCCAGCAGCATCGCCCTGTGGCAGCGCCAGGGCCCTGTGGCTCTCTGGGGACCCGTCCTGTGATGGTTCTTCCAACGGGGGATGGCACCTCCAGGAGCCCCAGGATGCCCTTTTGGGAGCAGGGAGCTGAGTGGCAGCAAGGATGGGGGGCAGGGGGTCAGGGCTCACCCCCATTTTGCTTGGCAAAGCTGATTATTATGGCAAACATGCCTCAGATTTGTCTCCTCCGCTCCCCTCACTGTTCATTTAACCAGAAACTTCTTTCAAATTACATCCTTCTATTTCTGTGCCTTTGTGTTAATCATTTCCCCAGAGAATTGGTGTTTAATTGTTGTCTAATTTGCATAATTATGCATATTAATCTTCACACCTAATGAATATTCATAACTCTCATTTAGATTTTGTTTTCTAATCAAAAATTTCCAATGTGATTACTGTGCAGAGCAGGGATAAGCCTCTAATAATACCTTGGATACTAGGGAGAATTACTGCCAATTCTCCCACCTCCTACTTCCTAGAATAAACTTTTGCTTTGCTAATGTGTTTTTCCAAAGCAATTCATCTGCAATCCCTGCAAACCCTGGTGAGGCAGGAGGCAGAAACGCTCCTTTGAGTCATTTTGCTGTCACGGGTGATTTTAAAGCTCCCCAAGGGTCGGGGAGAAGACATGAGCAGGATCAGCAGCCTCGGACATGGTTGGAAAAATGGTCCCTTCAGGCTGGAAGGACAAGGACTGCAGCACCACAGTCCCCATGAGGAACCCCAGGAGCCTCAGAGGCAGAGGGGAAGCCAAGGCGTGGGGGTCCAGACCCTCCCACCCACCCCTGCCCCACGCAGGATGGGCTTTGGGGGTCCTGGGGCACCCTGGATCACCGTGACTTCTCCCACAGCCCTCAGTCCTGCCACCACCCCAACAGCAGAGCAGCATTCCCAGGCCAGAGTATGCCTGGAGAGGATGTTCAGGAGACTCTGGAGAGAGATAGGGGGCCTGGAAGACCAGGGAAATTTTCCTCATGTTGTGGAGTCTTCCTCCCTTGAATGTCCCTTCAGATATTCTCTCGAGTTATGCTAAAACAGTCTGGACACAATCCTGTGCCCTGTGAGATGGGCCCAGATGAGCCACTGTGGTCCTTCCAACCTCCTCCCCTCTGGGATTCTGTGCCAAAATTCCTGAAAAATAAAAGTAAACCCTTGCCTGGTCTCCCCAAGGAGGGGAGGAGAGGAGACAGCAAGTGGCACAGGGGGCAAAGGCTGAGGGTGAGGGTCACACATCCTCTGGACAAGGACACACCCCTGGCACGAGCTGCTGCACCCTGTGGTGCCACCACCATGGCACAGAGCCTGGGGAGGGCAAACCCCTGAGTGCTCCAACAGTAACTGAAGAGGATGAGCCACTCATCCGGAGCAAGGGCAGGTCCCCAGCCCCTCCTTGGCCCCTTTCTGACCCCAAATGGGGTCACAGCAAACCAAGCCTTTCTTTCAGGAATAAATTCCTCCCTGCGAAGGTGGGGGGGCCCTGGCACAGGGTGCCCAGAGCAGCTGTGGCTGCCCCTGGATCCCAAGGCCAGGCTGGGGGGGGAGGGGGGCTTGGAGCAACCTGGGCGAGTGGAAGGTGTCCCTGCCATGGCAGGGGGTGGAACTGGGTGGGCTTTAAGGTCCCTCCCAACCCAAACAAGTCTGGGATTCTGGGATTCTATAACCCCCAAGGAAACGCAAAAGGTTTTTTGTACCCTTCCAGGTAGTTCCTGTGGCTGCCAAGGTGAAGTGAGGTTCCACTCTCCCACCAAAGCAGCAAGAGCATCCCAAGGTTCTGAAAGCACCTCTGAATGTGCCCATGCCAGCTCTGTCTGATGTCTCCTGGAAAATAAAGTCTTGCACCTTCCCCAAGCTGCAGCTACTGGCTCGAAAAGTGACAGCAAAAAATCTCCCTATTTTCAGCACCTGCAGGTGTTTTAGGAATTCAGGGATTTCTGGGATGAAGCCAGGAAAAAGCAGACTGCCCTCTTTCAATGTCTGGCATCTGTCCTACATTCCCTGCCAGCCCACTCTCCCCTCCCTTGTAGATACTCCTAAGGATCTACAATTTGGCAGCAAATGCCCTTAGCCAGCCCTGCAAAACCCCAGTGTCTGGCCATGGGCAGGTGTGTCTGGCAAAGCTCCCATCAGCAGGGTTTGCTCCACTCACAAAGCCCCTGGGCACAATGTCACCCAAACACAGTCCCACAGCCTTGCTCTGGGAACACAGAGCAGCCAGGCTGGACATGAGTGGAGGGAGAGGAAGGAGAAGGGGGGGAAGAGAGGGAAGTTGGGGTGGGAAGGACAGGGCTTAGCAGTCCCAGGGCTCATCCAAGGGCACCCCAGCATCTGCAAAGGTGACCCAGGTGCCCAGGAAGGGTCAGAGGCACTTTGGGGCACCTGGGAATGTGTTTCCTGCCTCTGGGCATTGCCCAGGAGCTGCCTCAGGTGAGATGGAGATCCCCTGAGAATCTTCTGGACCCCAACTGCTCCATACTTGTGGACACATCTGCTGTCTTAAAAAACCCACAGGGCTGGCAAAAACCCCCATAAATCCAAGTCACCAAAGAGAGATTATGGCCAAAGGGCCACAGAGATGCTCTGAGAGCAGGAGCCCCTCTGCTCTGGAGCCAGGCTGGGAGAGCTGGGGGTGCTCCCCTGGACAAGAGAAGGCTCCAGGGAGAGCTCAGAGCCCCTGGCAGGGCCTGAAGGGGCTGCAGGAGAGCTGGAGAGGGACTGGGGACAAGGCCTGGAGGGACAGGACCCAGGGAATGGCTCCCACTGCCAGAGGGCAGGGCTGGATGGGATCTTGGGCAGGAATTGTTCCCTGGCAGGGTGGGCAGGCCCTGGCCCAGGGTGCCCAGAGCAGCTGGGGCTGCCCCTGGATCCCTGGCAGTGCCCAAGGCCAGGCTGGACAGGGCTGGGAGCAGTCTGGGACAGTGGAAGGTGTCCCTTCCAAGACAGGGGGTGGCACTGGATGAGCTTTAAGGTCTTTCCCAACCCAAACCTTTCTGGGATTTTGTGATTCTGTGGCTGAAAACTCCATTGGCACTGAGCTGAATTCTGTCTGCATAAGGGAGCTCCATCCTGGCAGGGCTTGGCTTTGCCACCCTTCCAGTGCTCTCCCACCCTGAGGTGTGTGAATTTTGGAGACACCCACGTGCCCATGCTGCTGGCAGGAGCCAAGTTGATTTTAAAATAACCCCATTTCCCAGCTACCCAAGTTAAGGCACACTTTCCAATTGAGAAATGACAAAAATAGGAGCTACCTCCTCTCTCCATTAATACAGTTATTAAACTGAGTACAGATTAATTGTGCATTTTAATAACCCTGAGCATGAATATTCATAACACATTTCTTGCTCATGTTCTAATTAAAACATACTAATAGAATAAGATGTAGCTGTCAGACAGACATTTTTTTTCCTCACGGTTTTCCTGCCACAGCCAAGAAGAGCTGATAGACAAGAGCTGTCCTAAGCTTCAGCAGGGATAAAAATAATTTAACCACATTTAGGCTCAGAAAAAGCATCCTTAGTGCAGCAATGAGCCCTAGTAAAGGCTATGGACAAGTGTCCAGTGTCACAGAGCCATGACAGCTGTTCCCATCCAGGAGGAATGGAACCACTTTGGACACACAGCTCTGACAAGAAAGCACAGGAGAGTGACAGGAAAGGGGACCTGTTTTACCTAAAAGAGAACAGATTTACCTCAGATACTGGGAGGAAATTCTCCCCTGGCAGGGTGGGCAGGCCCTGGCCCTGGGTGCCCAGAGCAGCTGTGGCTGCCCCTGGATCCCTGAAAGTGTCCCAGACCAGGCTGGACAGGGCTTGGAGCAGCCTAGGACAGTGGAAGGTGTCCCTGCCATGGCAGGGGTGGCACTGGATGGGCTTTAATGTCTCTCCACCCCAAACTGTTCCAGGATTCTGTGTAAAAGCATTGAAAGGGGGCAGGGTTTTACAATCCATCCCACATTCCACATCCTTCCAGCTCAGCTCCCAGCCTGTGCCTTCCAGCTGCCCTGGAGAGCCTGCCCTGGTTTCAACAACCAGAGCCCCCAGACCCATCTGGGCAGAGGTGCTGGTCCGTGTGCCCTGAGCTCTGAACCCCAGTCTGAGCACAGCACTTGGAGATGGTGTGGGAGGGAATGTGGCCCTGGAGGCTCTGACCACCTGGACACAGGCAAGGACCCCACAACCTTTGTGTGAATGGGACAGGGTCAGGAGTTGGTCTCCATGGTCCTTGTGTGTCCCCAGCTCAGGATATTCCAGGATTCTGTGAAAGGTCTTTTAGAACAAGCTTAGTCCCTAACAATTGCCTTGCTCAAAGCAAAGCTCAAGGGGTGTGCAGCCATCTCTCTGGATCCAGAGGACATGCAGGGATGGAGAATGGCATGTTTTGCTCCTGAACCCTCTCAGATATCATTTGTAAAGTAAATACAGAGTTTTTGCTCTTAAATCCTGTCCCAAGAGATACCCTGAGGAGAAGATGCAGTGCTGGAAAGCTGCAGTGCTTGCTGCAGGCTCAAATCATGGAAAGGTTGGGTGGGAAGGGACCTCAAAGCCCACACAGTGCCACCCCTGCCATGGCCAGGGACACCTTCCACTATCCCAAGCCCCATCCAGCCTGGCCTGGAACACTTCCAGGGATCCAGGGGCAGCCCCAGCTGCTCTGGGCACCCTGTGCCAGGGCCTGCCCACCCTTCCAGGGAGGAATTTCTGGGATTTCTTCCTGTGACTCGAAATGTCTCAAAGGCACCTTGTTTTCACTTGTCAGGAGCAGAAGGCAGAGAGGGACCCTCCCAGCAGCCCCAGGGGTGACACTGGGGGACACTGCTGGTGTCTCTGTGCTGCTGGAGCTGTGACTGAGCCAGGCTCAGCCTTTCCCTCCCCCTGGCCTCCACAATCTGCCCTCCCTAATCTGATTCCAGCAAAACGACTGGGCCAGACTTGCTGCTTTTTTTTTTTTTTTTTTTTTTAAATTCTATTAAAAATATTTAGGCCAAATCCCTCCTGTGGCTGGAGGAGGTTTGGAAGCAACTGTGGCTGCCATGAAGGTGCATCTTCCATCCTCAAGAGAGACCACACAATGCCAATGGTGGGGATTTGAGGGCCAGGAGGGAAATTCCAGCTCTGCAGCCACAGCCCAAGTGTTGGAGCAGGACAAGGATGTGGTGGCAGCTGGGAGTAAAAACCCCAGAGCCAGCAGCTTTTCCAGCTCATGGAATACTTAGATCCATGGAATGGTTTGGGTTGGAAGGAACCTTAAAGACCACCTAGTTCCAAACAGCCTGCCATGGTTATTTAAGGCAAAGAAGCCCAACTCCACCTGCCTCCCTCGGGGGTGGAACAGCACAAGCCACCACAGACAGTGCCACCGGTGCCACTGTAATTTGATTTGAAGCAGAGGTGACAGAAGGCTGCTTGATAAACACTTCCAAATTAAGCAGCTTTGTGTGCTAATCGCTCTGGCAATCAGCCCCACAGCAAAATCTCTGCTAAAAGGGATTGGAAATCAATAAAATTAGTTGACTAGTAATTAGCTTTAGTCTCAGGAAAACCAGCAAAGTTGTTTTTCCTGAGGAGAGTTTGCTCCACTCAGTGAGGAACAACCCACCCTGGCACCCCCCAGGAACAGCTCTGAGGTGCTGGCACAGCCCCTGCAAGGGAGAAGGGGATGCTGGAAGCAGCTCCCAGAATTCCTGTTTATTTACCAGCCCCATCCACCCCCAAATAGGAAAAAACAGCTGTGAGTGGAAGGCAGCCGGGAGCTGTTTACAGGACGTCGATTGTAGAGGGGACCATACAATTTGTTCACTTCCTTTTCCCGGTGCACAACAAAACAATGAAAATAAAAATAAGGGGGGGTTGGATAAAAAAACCCACCCTGAACACCTGGAGGGCAGCACGAGGTCCCTGGCAATGCCACCCTGGAGGGCTCTGCTCATGGGGCAGGTCAGGGGATGTTTTATCCCCTTCACGGCTGTGAAATGTGAGGCTGGACCAGAGCTGATTGCTGGGACAGTGAGGTTCAGCTGTTCTGCTGCCCTGGAAGTGTCCAAGGCCAGGCTGGATGGGGTTTGGAGCACCCTGGGACACTGGAAGGTGTCCCTGCCATGGCAGGGGGCTGGAATGCGCTGCCACCTCCTCACCTGTCCAGGGGCACCAAATGGGAGAGGTGGCATTTCCCTCTGGGACAGGGACAGGAGGCCAGGAAGGGCTGGAGCTGGGCCAGGGCTTGGCATGGAGCTCAGGGCAAGGTTCCTCCCCTGAGGGTGCTGGGCACTGCCCAGGCTCCCCAGGGAATGGCCCCAAGGCTGCCAGAGCTCCAGGAGCTCCCAGGGCTGCTCAGGGTGGGGGTGTTGGGGTGGCTGTGCAGGGACAGACACTGATGATCCCTGTGGGTCCCTTCCAGCTCAGGATATTCCAGGATTCCATAAACAGATGCTCTGGCACAGGAGAGCCTGTTGACATCACCATCCCTCACTGGGGACACACAGCACCCACAATAAACTCACAGATCCCTGCACGATTTCTGGGGCAGATTCTGCCCCTTTATCTTTGTGATGATCAATCAACCCAGCACCCAAACCATGGCAGGCCCATCCACCCCACACACAGCTCTGATCCAGGGAAGCACCTGCTACTGCCACCCCCTCCCCAAATGTGCACTCAGGGATAATTTTTGACTTCAAAAAGCTGATGCCACCACTTTGGTGATTGTTAATTCCTCTGCTCAGCATCTCCTACACTGTATTCCAGTTCAGCAGTTTCTGCACACACAGATGGTGTTTAGGAAATGTTTGGGGCTGGGGAAAAATAGGAGGGAACCAGGGAAGGAGTAGGGGAAAATTATCTACTCCCCATTGGCTTTCCATGAGGGATAACCATGGGGAGAAACTGAACCTACACCAAAACCAAACAAAGCGAGAAAGAGGGGAAAAAAGTCAAAGAAGCTCTTTAGCAACTCCTGCTCTTTTGGAAGATGCTCTGGCATCACTGAACCTACTCTCAAAGGACAGGGCAGGCTCCATGGCAGCCCCTGGGCTGGTTTGGGGGTGCTGGTGTGGCATCCCAGAAGAAGAATCCTGGAATGTCCTGAGCCAGAAGGGATCCATAAGGATCACTGAGTCCAACTCCTGTCCCTGCTCAGGACACCCCAACAATCCCACCATGTGCAAAACCAGTAATAATTATATGCAATAATAAATGTACAAACCAGTGCCCAGCACAGGGGTGAGGAACTTTTGGAAAAACCAACAAAACCCAACCAGCAAATCTGGCCATCCCTCACTTTAGACATGAATCATATTTGCAAATGTAAAGGAAGGTCCCCACTGCATTTCACAGAGTGATTTTATGGTAATCAAAATAAAAGCTTGCCTCTATTTAAGTCATCATTAAGGAAATTAATGACTTGGGCCAGTCCAAGTCTCATCAAGGCCTTGCAAAATGACTGCAGAGGGTGCCCATGGTGGCACTGGGTCACAGCCACCATTCCCTGTGTCCAGAACATGGCCAAGGACCTGACTCAGGGTGCCAAGGTTCACACCAGTAGTGAATTGTTGGGCTGTGCTCCTCCTGGAGAATGGATAGATCAGGAGCAGCCCTGGAGGGAAGGATTTGGGGTGTTGGTGGGTGAGAGGCTCAGCCTGCCCCAGCCATGGGCACTGACCCAGAAACCCCCCCTGTGCTGGGCTGAGCCCCCAGCGTGGGCAGCAGGGGAGGGGGGGATTCTGCCCCTCTGCCCCTGTGCTCAGGTGAGACCCCACCTGCAGAGCTGCCCCAGCCCTGGGCAACAACAGCAGGAGGAGTGGAGCTGCTGGAGCCAGGCCAGAGGAGGCCACGGAGATGCTGCAAGGGCTGGAGCCCCTCTGCTCTGGAGCCGGGCTGGGAGAGCTGGGGGTGCTCCCCTGGACAAGAGAAGGCTCCAGGGAGAGCTCAGAGCCCCTTCCTTCCCAAGACAGTAGTAAGGCCCTGGCCCCGGGAGCCCAGAGCAGCTGGGGCTGCCCCTGGATCCCTGGCAGTGCCCAAGGCCAGGCTGGACAGGGCTGGGAGCAGCCTGGGACAGTGGGAGGTGTCCCTGCCATGGCAGGGGTGGCACTGGATGGGCTTTCGCCTCCCTTCCAACCCAAACCTCTCCGTGATTCTGTAATGACAGACACTGTGCTGTGCAACACCTGTGGTAAAGGGGGTACCACAAGTTTGGGTGGCCACCTCCTTGTGGTGGAGCTACTTTCAGAGCTTTGGGACATCCCTTTGTGCTCTCCCTGGTCCCGTCACCCTGTCACAGTGCAGGGCTGGCCAGCCTGGCTGTGGTCCCCACTGTCACCTCACCCTGAGTCTCTGTGTCTATTGCATGAAGGGAGCAGAGCTGCCCCTCCAGAACAGAACTGATCCGAGGGACAGTGAGGAACAGCGACTCCTCTGACACCTGTTGTGGGTCTGACTCAGCCCTGTGTTATTCTTGGTCTGTTTCCCTGCACTATTATCCCTTGGACCCTCGCTGACATCCTGCTTCTTGCAGGGCTGTCAGGCTTGGAAGGAGGCTGGGGATGAGGGACAGGGATAGGTTTGGCCTGAAGAGTCTGGGGACAAGGGACATGGTGGGTTCGTCCTGCAGGCTGATGACCTTTAGAAAGCCCTGACTGTGTTATCCTCCATCCCCTTCTCCTGCCTCTCCTTTGTGCTCGTGTTTGGTCACTGCTGGCCTTTGTTTTTACAGCTGGGGGAAGTGTTTTGAGCTTTAAAGTTTATTTTCTTCCCTCTGGTTGTCGTCACAGGTTTGTTTTCTTTCTCCGTGTGGCATCTTGCTGGCTCTCCCAGGGGCTGGGAGAGGGACTGGCTGCTGCTCTCGGGGCTTTCCGGCTGGAGGGAGCAGGATCTTCCCTGCATTTGGGAGGCCCAAAAGCCTCTCTACCTTCACTTCTCTTACTGAATTTTTATCACAGAATCCCAGAATGGCTTGGGCTGCAAAGGACCTCAAAGCCCATCCCATTCCACCCCTGCCATGGCAGGGACACCTCCCACTGTCCCAGGCTGCTCCCAGCCCTGTCCAGCCTGGCCTCGGGCACTGCCAGGGATCCAGGGGCAGCCCCAGCTGCTCTGGGCACCCTGGGCCAGGGCCTGCCCACCCTGCCAGGGAACAATTCCTGCCCAAGATCCCATCCAGCCCTGCCCTCTGGCAGTGGAAGCCATTCCCTGTGTCCTGTCCCTCCAGGCCTTGTCCCCAGTCCCTCTCCAGCTCTCCTGGAGCCTCTTTAGGCCCTGCCAGGGGCTCTGAGCTCTCCCTGGAGCCTTCTCTTGTCCAGGGGAGCACCCCCAGCTCTCCCAGCCTGGCTCCAGAGCAGAGGGGCTCCAGCCCTTGCAGCACCTCCGTGGCCTCCTCTGGCCTGGCTCCAGCAGCTCCACGTCCTCCTGCTGCTGTTGCCCAGGGCTGGGGCAGCTCTGCAGGTGGGGTCTCACCTGAGCACAGGGGCAGAGGGGCAGAATCCCCCCCTCCCCTGCTGCCCACGCTGGGGGCTCAGCCCAGCACAGGGGGGGTTTCTGGGTCAGTGCCCATGGCTGGGGCAGGCTGAGCCTCTCACCCACCAACACCCCGAGTCTTTCCCTCCAGGGCTGCTCCTGATCTGTTCTCCCATAAACACACAGACAGCCCCATGGAGAACCTTCCCCATTTCTGCCTCACACGCACATCAACACATTTGTTATCACAAAACAACTGAAATTCAGGAGATATGGGGTAATTCCCAAAGCCAGGGGTTATATTCCATTAAGCAGCAAGCTTCAGGGAGAAGACTGAGTGTAAATCCACATCCTGGTTTTTACAGGTCATTTATTGTACACAGAGTTGCACACTCATGGCAGGGCACACACTACACACTCACACATGGATTGCTGTCCAAAGAGACAAAACTCATTCTGCTGAGTGAACAAGGGAAATCAGCAGCCTGAAGGCAGCGAGGACTGAAACACACCGAGTCCCCTGGGACACTCTCAGTGACCTCTCGTGTTCCTCCAGCCATGGGGTGTTTTGCACACCCCCACAGATGCACAGAGGAGCTGCAACACCCCCGCTTACTCCACTTAGCAGCAGCCACCTCTATTTCCGCTGTGATTTGCATCTTTCCAAGTATTGTTTAATTTGCAATGTAAAATCAAATTACAGCCACAGAGATGCAACCGGAACACCGGGGAACAGAAATCTTCTCCCACTTGGTTTCCATTACTCACCAAGAAGACAAATGGGGACAGAAGCTTGTTTACTTACAAGTGACCAGAAAAACCCCCAGAAGTTTGCTAGAGAGGCATTTGAGATCAAACAGGCAGGCAGTGCCAGCCGTGTGTACATGAGCCCTCCCAGCCCTGCACTGCTGCAGCCCCACAGGTAGGGAGGCCAGGGGCTGTTAAAAATTAGACAAATTAAGGATGGCTTCCAAATAATGTGGAAATTATGTGAGGAAGTGGCCAAACACACGTACACCCCACCAGGGTGGCCTTGGCAGTTTGTTTGTGAGCCTCCTCTCAGCGGGGAGAGGGATGGTGAGGAATGAATTGTGCACTAATGCATGAGTCCCTGTGAGCTTCCTTGGGGAAAACAGACCCCAAAGACTGAGGGAGACAGTCAGGGGTGGTTATTCCAACCCAGGGGCTGTGATCCTGTGATGGTAGGGGTGCTGGGCCCTTGTGGGTGTCCCCAGGGTGCAGGATGCGGGGCCGCAGCCCGAGAGCCAGCACTGGCCCAGACGATGATTCAGCCCACAGGAAGGATCATCTCAGAAGAATTGCTGGACACAATGAGGAAAACTTTCCCAAACAAAGCGTTCTCAGCACCACCTGCCTCCCTCCCTCAGCCCGGCTCCTGCTCGCGAGTAACCTCGAGGCTCTGGTCACCACAACAAAAGTCGGTGTTTTTGTTTTCCCCTTTCCCGAGATGAGTTCCTGGGGCACAGCGGGCTCAGGATTCTATCCTGGCCCCCGAGAGCAACACAGAAGCTGCCAACAAAGCCCCTGGCCTTGTCCAGTTACAGCCAGCAACCTCAGGGTTGCAAACTTTGGGAGCTGGATAACCCAAAATATACGAGGCTGGCCTTCCTAAGGAATCCATCAAGTAAATCCATGGGTCAGAGCACACCAGGTGCAGAGTTTTGGGGATAACTGCATGTACAGCCAAGGAGTCCTCCCTCCCAGACAGCAGCTCTTACAGAATTTGGTCCATGTGACACCACACAGTGAGGTATTTACCTGAAGAACAATTTAAAGACAGATGTGACCTATTTAGAGCTCTGCCAAGTATTTCTGTAATTGAATAGACCATTGATTATTTAAATTGCATTAAAAAGGGCTGAATTCAATCCACTTGCTCCTACAAAGCACCATTTCCATGAACAACTCTTTTTCCCCCTCTTTAAACATAAACACTTCAAGATGTTCACTTGTCCCTTGCCCTGAAAGGATCCACATCTTGGTATAACCATACCCCATGCCCTAAATTCCCCTTGTAGCCCTAAAGCCAAAAGGACAAGTCACAGGAAGAATTCACCTGAAGACAAATCCCAACCCATCAGCTTTAAGGCTACCAAGGCCTATGGTGTGTATGGGGCAGGGCCATCAGCCCCCATGACCTCGGCAGGAGTCACTGATGCATGGCACTGTGGCTTTAGGTTGCCAATCAGCCTTCCAGACCTTGTCTGCCACACACTGCTCAGGGGACAACAAAAAGTTGCTCCAGCCCCTTGTGCCCTCATCCCCTTGCCCCTAAATCCAGCTCCAACACACATCTCCAAGCAATGCCTAAACACTGGTGGGGGGATTAAGGCACCGAGCTGGTGGGGAGGAAGGTTTTATAAATGTCCATGTGTCACCTGGGATGTAGAGAAGTGCTTGGGGCAGCCCCAGGGGGAGGACAGGACAGAGCCAAGGGCAGCCTAGATCCAGCCTGTGTGTGATGGATCCTGGTGGCACCAGCTCTGGCTGGCACATGCCACCCTCAGCAGGTGCTGCCAGGCTCCTCCTGCCCTACAAGGGGCAGGGAGTGCAGGGCTGGAGGAGCAAAGGGAGCCCACCCTCACCATCCCTGCAGGCTGGGCACTGACTGCCCCGGGCAAACAGTGCCACGGGTGAGGTGCCAGTAGATGGCACCCAATAAGTAGCACGGATCCTGCTCTTTCCCAGGACTAACCAGCACCTTTCTCCTGCCTGCACATTTCAAACCACTTCCTGGATGCAGCTTTGGCATCACTCAACAGCAGCCGGCAGGAGCTGGGGCTCCTTGGTCTCATCCCTTGTGCTGGGCAACAAAAAATGCCCTGAAAAATCCCCATGGCCCAGCCCCTTGGAAGCCTCAGAGATGTCAGGAAAGCAGATTTTATGATTTTGATTGACATCTCTCACGTTACCCTGGGCACACACTGACCACTGTTTGGGTTGTGGATAGGTGACCCAGGGAAGGGGGGAGGCAGTTTCCCCTCCGTGTTCCACAGCCAGCGTGGCAAACCCACAGCAGCATCAGCCTGGCCTCACAGCCCATCCCAGCCCCTCCAGGGCTCTCTGCTGCTCAGAACAAGCTGGAGACAAAAAGAGACCCATTAGATTATCTTGTCTGTGTCTCCTCTACATGAGCCTTCGATTTCTGGTGCTTTTGTTAAGCCAAGCACTAACACTCCTTATCAGGAATCCTAACACAACTGTCGAGAAAAATTGACCATTAACTAGCTCCTCTGATATTCTACTCAAAGATTGCTTTCTTTTAACTATCAGAAGCTCAAAGAAATGTTTTCCTACATGAACAAAAAGAGCTGCAGCAGTTAAAAACCTGGAGCTGCAGTTTGCTGGGATGGTGAGAGCTGAGCTCACCACTGTGAATGAGAAGCTGCTGTTTTGAAGGAAAGTGGCTGCATTTTGCAAATGCAAGTTTGAAACAAAAAAAATTTAAAAATTATATGTATAAAAATGAGAATGGGAAAAAAATGAACACCATTCTCAGACTCTAGTGCTTCAAGGAAAACAAAGACCAAAGTCATCCCCAAATCCCTAGACTGCCTCCAGCATGTGAGCTCTGCTGGCATCTCCCACCTCTGCTCTGGGGACACCCAGGGCCATGCTGGCCCCTGACAAAGCTCCCTCCAGATGCTCACTGCACCAGTTTCCTGAGTGGCTCAGGGCATGGCAGCACTGGCTGCTGTGGGAGGAAAGGGCCCTTCCCACCCTGCATTTCTCTTGAGTGAGTTCTGGGCTTGCTGGACTTTCCACGGGCTGCTGAACACGTAAGGCAGCAGGAAACCCAAAGAAAATCAGTTCCCCATTTGGAGCACAACGTGCCCCAGAAGCCCCCAAGATGGGGCAGGCCAGGATGGACGGGAAGAGGAAGATCTCAGCTGGCAGCTGGTTTGCAAAACCACAGCCCCACACCTTCTCCTGTCAGAGCCCCAGCGCTGGTGCCACCATGGCACAGGGAGCAGGGACAGGCTGGAGGGAATGAACTGCCCTGGCTGCTCCTACCAGAGCCCTCATCTCCCAACAGAATCAAGGGGAAACAAGCTGATATCAATGTGTCTGGTGCCCAGGATCCTCCACACTCTGGGCTTGTTCATCCAGCTTCTGCCCACACTGCTGTGGTCAGGAGAGGAGCCCACACCAACCTCTGCTTACCCTGGGCACAGAGTTTGAACTCTCTCAGAGAGTCCCACAATTGTCTGGGTTGGAAGGGACCTTAAAGCTCATCTTGTTCCACCCCTTGCCATGGGTAGGGACACCTTCCACTATCCCAGGGTGCTCATGGGAACCTGCTCCTGGGCTTGCACAGCTCTGTCCACACTGCAATTCCCCCTGATCTTGCAGCATCCCAAAGCCTCAGCTGCTCCCTGGCACCCCAGAGAGCCCAGCCTGCACCCAGGATGCTGCCTCACCTACACACAAGCCCATGTTTATTAAAAACTCAGAGGTGCAGATTTCTCAAGGTGTCCCTGTACCCCACCTCAGTTCAAAGCAGGCACCACATGCAGCAACGATTCAGACTAAATGGTTCCTCTTAAGTTACAACTAGAAGATTCAGACTAAATCGTTCCTCTTAAGTTACACACACAAGAAACTCCAATCAAAGCCAGACCACCTCCAGGGAGCAGTGCCTTATTTGATTCATATCTAAAACCACCTGGAATAAAAAACCATCCCACGAGCCCCTTGTAGGGCAGGGAAGCCCCACACCCAGGCCATGTCACCACCGCAATTAACAATACAGCAATTAACTGTGCCAGTGATGGGCTCATGGGGTGGGGGCCATGGGTGACCCTACACAGGACACCCTCAGCTGGCACCTGAACTAGGTGCTGTGTCCCCAGCCTACAGACCCCTCTCCTCCTGCAGTCCTGCCCTGGTCATACCTGTAACAGGTTTAGGGGACTTGGGCACAAACAGGGCGGAGGAAGCAGACAAAGCTGAGCTGTTCCCGCTCCCCAAAAGGGTTGGGTGTACTCAAGCAGCTTTAAAGCTCTCAGTTCCTGCCCAATAGCACCAAAAAGTAATAAGAACGAGAGGAAGAAGATCCCTGCACAATTCCAGCCTGCCCCTCCACAGCCCACCCAATCCCTCGAGAGTCCAACTCCCAACTGACCCCCTACAAACCACCCCTTCCCACTCCATCCTGCCAGCTGTGTGGCAGGAGCACGTACCCCTGGACAGCTTGTTCTGGGCTGCCATGTCCCCGAGCCGCCGGCGGTCAGGAGCCCGGTCCCTGCGCCGAGCGCTCCAGCCCAGCCCCGGGAGGGAGGAGCAGCTCCCGGTGCCTCTGTGCTGTCCTGCCCACCACTGCCTGCCTTTGTCTGGGGACTGTAGAGAGTTCACTGCTAGGACAGGCAGAGGCAGGGAAAGGAAAGTTAATGAAGTTTATGGGGTGGATCAAGTTTACCAAGGTGTTTATGAAGCGCTGCCTGGAGAGCAAAGAGCAAACGGACAGCATCTCTTCCAGAGCAGGATTGTTCCTAGGGAGCCCTGGGAACAAATCACCCAAGTGCTTCAGTCATGCTCTGACCTACAGATGAGGGTGGGCAGGCCCTGGCACAGGGTGCCCAGAAGAGCTGTGGCTGCTCCTGGATCCCTGGCAGTGTCCAAAGCCAGGCTGGACAGGGCTTGGAGCAGCCTGGGACAGTGGAAGGTGTCCCTGCCCATGGCAGGAGTGGCACTGCATGATCCCTAAGGTCTCTTCCAGCCCAAAGCACTCTGTGATCCCATGATGGTCTCGTTATCTCCTTGCCAGGAGCCCTTTAAAGGCCAGGTCAGCACCAGCGCTGTAGCAGGAGCAGTGTTTGCCCTCTCACAAAAGCCACCTCCACCCAACCCTGCACAGCTCTGCCGCGGTGATCCAGGGACTCCTTTGGCACAACCCTGGGCACTGGTTATTGTTTGGCTTTCCTTTATCTGCAAATCTCAAAGCATTTTGTAAATGTTAAACCTTGAAGCCTCTCCAGGGAACAAAATTCTTTCTGCTATTGTACAGATGGAGAGACTTGCCCAAAAATGAGGGCAGACCTAAGGGAGGCAGCAGAGCCCAGAGCTGAGCCAGCTCAGCTTTTTATTGGCACAAAGTACAGTGGCACACATTATCCCTGGAAGAGCTGCGTGGACAAACAAAGCTCCTGGGAGAAGCACTCACTCTCCAGGTGGGAAAGCCTGGCATGCTGGAGCACCCAAAAATTTATTTACAACTGGTGCTCCTAACCACAACGTCTCGCTCATCTTTCAGTTTTCTTTTTTGGGTTAAAAAAAAAAAAAAAACAAAAAAAAAAACCAACCAGTTCTATAGTTTCAACATTTTAGAAAATTATTTAAAGAATACAGAACAAAAAACCACAATGATTTTAAAAATACAAAGCAAGCTGGGGGAGAAGGACTCTTCTCTATTTCTGAGCTGACCCAGGAGGGCTGGGCAGGGCAGGGAGCTGGGGTAGATGCTCCTGCCTGGCTCTCAGGTCCTGCTGGCCATGGGGGCTGTAGGGAGCTCCCCATCTTTTCACCCAGCTTTATTTTCCACACATTTCAATCTAAAGGAACCTGAGGGCCAGCAGGAATTGGGAATTGGGAATTCAGTGCCACCCAGTACTTTGCCCAGTGCTGCAGGGAAACCCTGCAGTGAGCCAGATGGGATGGAACTGTACCAGCCTTCAGTTGGGACATCACTCAGTGCCTGTAAGCTCCAGTTCAGGGAGAAACCCCAAATCACTGAGTGTCTGGGATGGGAAGGAGCCACCACAAGAGTTTTCCAGTGCAGCTGGAAAACCTCACAGGAATGAAGACAAGCAGCAGGAGGAGCAGCCCAGCACAGGCACCCTCTGGGATGCACACACCTGCTCTGCTCGGGCTGCAAGGGTGTCGGGAGCAGCTGCCACGGGAAGCAAGTGAAGTGCCAGGCCTAAGGAACCTCCAGTGGTGACTAAAACAGCAACCAAAGAGAACCCCAGAAGTTTGCTGTGAACTCATGATTGCAGACATCACATCCCTGAGATGCCTCAGTTCTCAGACCCTTCTCAGAGCATCATCTCTCCCCCAAGTCCAGGATCTCAGGTCACAGTCACTCCCCCAGTTTCTGACCTACATCTGGTGGTCTGGTGATGGCTTCTGGGCTTCATGATACCAACAGTGAATCAGGTGGGTGGGCAAAGAGAAGGGGGACAAGAATGAGGAGAGCACAAGGGTTTGGGGCAAACACTGCCCAGATGGGATCACTGCCACGGGGAGAGCAGCCACACACCCGAGGACAGGGCTCAGGACCCACTCCTTCCATGCCCACCCCTGCCACATCCCCAAGGCTGGCTGTGCCAGGATGGAGATGGCTTTTGCTCTGCACAACCCTGGGCTCAGGGGATACCTTTGGATTGTCCTAAGTGACCCTTCAGAGAGGCAAAGACAACAAGGCTGACCCAGAGCTCGATGGTGCAATCGCAGACCAGACCAACCCTGCTCCTGGGATGCACCTCCCATCCCAAAGCATCCACAGGGTACAGAGGTGACAGTCCTTCCATTAATGGCACAGCCAGAGCCTCCTGCCTCAGTGCCCAGCACCCATGGGGCCAGAGAGCCTCTCATGCCATGGGAAGGTGCCCCAGCCCTCCTGGGGCACAGCCCCCAGCCTTTTCCGGGAGAGATTTTAGAGTTAAAGCAACACCGGTAGTGGGATTGTCAGCAGCACAAATGCACAATCAGGAGGGGAAGATGTGGGGGGAAAGCATCCAACTGGCAAATATAATACTTGGAAGGAAAAGTAGATTTTTAAAAAAATAAAAAATGAGGGGGTGGCAAAAAAAAAAATCTCAGGAAGTCATCTAGTCATTCCTGCTCTTTGCAGAAACAATAGACTCGGGATGCTGGCTAAGTTATAAATAATCCTGCTGGCTACACAACACAAATCCAAGACAGGAGCAGGGTAACTATCAGCTCCATGGAAAGTGAGTCACAACCTTCTTACAGCATTCCCAAAAAGGGAAAACACCATGGCCCCATTCCTGCTCTGCTCCACTGGCCAGCACCCCATCCCGAGGGCAGGAGCAGCTCGGTGACACAAGGTGGTGACACAACGTGTGACACCCTGAGCCACAGCGAGCTCCAGCAGCGGTGAGGCTGAGCCCAGAGCAGGACACACAACCTGACACTCACAGAATCACAGAATCCTGGAATATTCTGAGCTGGAAGGACCCCTCAGGGATCATCCAGGCATTAACCAGGAGACCCCAACACCCCCACCCTGAGAGCTCCTGGAGCTCTGGCAGCCTTGGGGCTGGGACCATTCCCTGGGGAGCCTGGGCAGTGCCCAGCACCCTCACAGGGAAGAACCTTGCCCTGAGCTCCATGCCAAGCCCTGGCCCAGCTCCAGCCCTTCCTGGCCTCCTGTCCCTGTCCCAGAGCTCAGCCCCTGGCCCTGTGCCTCCCCTGGGGAGGAGCTGCAGCCCCCCAGGAGCCTCCCCTCAGTCTGTTGTGCTCCAGCTGAAGGAGCCAAGTGCCCTCAGCTGCTCCTCAGCCCCTTCCCAGCTCCGTGTCCCTCCTTTGGGCACTCTCCACCAGCTCTGGATCCTTCTGACACTACGGGATCAGTGGCAAGAAAGCTCAAATTGGGGAAAATAATGGGAAGCCACCAACTCCACAACATCCTTCTCTTTTTAGAAAGGAAGTTGCCATTGTGAGATGCTTTGGCTGAGCTGTTTTTCAGATCTCTCCTCTGAACCTGAGAGCAAGCACAGAGATGAGCAAAGCCAACATGCCTCAAGATGCTGATGGAACTGCCCCAGGAAGGGTGGGTGTGTCAGGGCCTCTGCCCCAAGCACAGCCCTGCTGGAGGGACACTGCTCCTCTGGCCTGGCAGCTCTCAGGGCAAAGGGAAGATGCATCTTTTTCCAGGACCAGGGTGTCCCTGCATGGCCACAGCCCCCAGGAGCCCTCCTGTCAAGAGCAGAATATGGAATCAAGGAATGGTTTGGGTGGAAAGAGACCTCAAAGCCCACCTCATTCCACCCCTTCCACTATTCCAGGGTGCTCCAAGCCCTGTCCAACCTAGCCTTGGAAACTTCTAGGGATGGAGAGCCCCCAGTCTCTCTGAGTTACTGATAAAGAGCTTCCCAACTGGGGACTTGGAAGTGACATAAGCTCTCCTTTCTTAAAAAAGAAAAAAAAAAGAAAAAAAAAAGAAAAAAAAAAAGAAAAAAAAAGTTTCCTGACTTGTTATTCCATTACCCAAATCTGGAAATGTAATCATATTAGTTCAGCTGCATTAACACAACAAAAAACCTCAACAAAAACTGTCTTAAAAATTGAATTGATCTCCAAGGAGTGAAGAGAAAGGAGAACAAAAGTCAGAAACCCAAAGCAAGCAGCTCCCCCTGTGAGCACCATGGCCAGCCTGACACCAAGATACTGTCTGATGACAGATTCACGGAGGATGTGAAATAATCAGGATGTGATGTGATTTTTAAGAGCTCTTTTTGCCAGGTAGGTGAGGTAAAAGGTCAGTAAGAGCCATGTGAGCACACCCAGCTCAGCAACGTAACGCTGAGTTTGTCACAGAGCTTAACTCAGCTTAAACAGACCTCAGCCAAGGGGAAAAATCCAGCCTCGAGCCAAGGGGGAAGTCCAGGCAGCTCTGAGGGACTGTGGGGATGTGCAGAGTTGGCTCAGCAATCCTCTGGATCTCAAAGCCTTCAGCAGCTCAAGCAGCAGCTAAGCCCTGCTCCTATTCTCTGGTACCTGGGGAGCACTGCCCAAACCATGGCCCTGTGTGGGAAGGGGCTTGGAGTGGCCACTGCTCCAACTGAAGTGAAAAACCAGAAAGCCTCAATCCCCAGCCTGGGGGCTGCAGCCAGGGCCCTTGCAGGGAGCAGCAGGAGCAACATGAGGGGCTCCTGCACAAACCCACCCAATGGGCTGGGAAAATATACTGAATCCCACCTGGATTGGGCTGAAAGGGACCTCAAAGCTTATCCAGTGCCACCCCCTGCCATGGGTGGGACACCTTCCACCATTCCAGATCACTGCAAGCCCCAGTGTCCAACCTGGCCTTGGGCACTGCCCCGGATCCAGGGGCAGCCCCAGCTGCTCTGGGCACCCTGGGCCAGGGCCTGCCCACCCTGCCAGGGAACAATTCCTGCCCAAGATCCCATCCAGCCCTGCCCTCTGGCAGTGGGAGCCATTCCCTGTGTCCTGTCCCTCCAGGCCTTGTCCCCAGTCCCTCTGCAGCTCTCCTGGAGCCCCTTCAGGCCCTGCCAGGGGCTCTGAGCTCTCCCTGGAGCCTTCTCTTGTCCAGGGGAGCACCCCCAGCTCTCCCAGCCTGGCTCCAGAGCAGAGGGGCTCCAGCCCTTGCAGCATCTCCGTGGCCTCCTCTGGCCTGGCTCCAGCAGCTCCACTCCTCCTGCTGTTGTTGCCCAGGGCTGGGGCAGCTCTGCAGGTGGGGTCTCACCTGAGCACAGGGGCAGAGGGGCAGAATCCCCCCCTCCCCTGCTGCCCACGCTGGGGGCTCAGGACAAGCCAGGAGTGGAGTTGCCACCAAAAACAAGTTTCTAAGAGTAAATCTAATCCCTCACCCTCGTGGGGCTGGAGCTCAAGCACCTCACAGGTCTTGCAATGACCACCCAGCCAGACAAATCCAGTTTAGGAAGAAAGGTGTGAACACTTTGAACACCAGGACAAGAAATGAAGGAACCCTGCTTTAAAATTTTTTATTCAAAAAGAAAAAAAAAAAAAAAAAAAACAACCAAACAACCAACCAACCATATGTGATGGGGAGGCATATCCACCTTCCCACAGCTTTTTGGGCCATTCATCATTTGGATAAAATCCAGTTTCACATTGAAATTCAGCTGGACTTTCAAATGCAAATCCGAGGAGGAGAGCAACATATGGTAGAGGTTAGTGCGTATTTTTCCTAATTAGATGGCAAACTGCTGCTTTGTATAACAATGTTAACAGGGCAGGAGGAGCCTTTGCAAGGGAGACCACATCACTGCAGAATAAAATGTCCCAGAAAGCAGAAGGGGCCCAGGCCACCCCCGCTCTCAGGGAAGGTCACGCACTCACCGCCACCAGGACGGATTTTGTCTCTTGTCAAAAGTGAGATTTGTCCCCCCAGCTTGGCAAGGATGAGGCAGAAAGGTAAGAGAGGGGTTGGAAACAGCAGTGACCCCAAGGCTTGTCTTGAAGGACTTTGGCTTCTTCCAAGTCAGGTTGTCCCCGGGTGCCACACGCACACATCTGCGAGGGCTTTTGGAGAGGGAAAACGTTACCAACTCCTCACCCCAGGGGCCAGGGATGGAGCAATGATGGGCAGAAGATGCTCCAAAACTCCCTGAGAAGGGGAGGAACAGCTCTGCTTTCAGCAGTGCCCAGCAGCCACCAGCAAACCTGCTCCAGGAGAGGCAGGTGCCACCACCAGAGGTGACCCCAGAGCTTGCTGGCCACATCCAGTGCCCACCCACTGTCCTGGAAGGTTATTCCCAGCTAGAACAAGTCAAGGCTTAAATGACTGTCCCTTGCCCTCCTTGGTCCCATAAAAGCCACCTCCTCATGTCCCTGTGTGCTGGAGGCTGCCCTCCCTCCCAGCCTTGGCCCCAGAGGCTCTGATACGAAGCTCATTTATTTATTTTCAGTCCCTGTCTAACCAGGCAAACTCCCCTGCTAGAAAAAGCTTATGCCACATTAACTTCACCTCCTTCTTACTCCTGACGCAATCCCCAGCTAAATTTAGAGGAAGACATTGCCTGAGGTCACTTTGGAGGTGGGGATGTGCTTCCCAGGTTTCACAGGCAGATGGACAGTGTTTTTTAGATTTTTCTCCCTGCTGGCTTTGGAGCTGGGCCTACCTGGTGAGTTAATTGAAAAATTCAGAATTAAAAAATGAGGGCAGATGTCCTGGACTGCCTCTTTCCCTTCTTTACTGGGGGAGTGAGGCACTGGAGGCAACTTTCCACCAGAAACTAATCAGGGCAGGGAGAAGAGCATCCAAACAGCCACTGTAGGAACTCTCAAAAGCTGAACCAAGACATCTCCTCCCATGGCTCAGATTTTCCCTTTCTGATGTTTGTTCAGATGTACTTCCACCCTGCAAGACAGGGACAGACAGACCAGGATCCGTGCAACCCATTGGCAAAACCCCCACCCTCCATCCTCCCCCAAACCTGAGGCAAATCCCTGTTTGGATGGCAAAGACAGAATGGTCACAGTGGCTGCTCCTGGGGGGACACACCTGGGGACACTGCCACCAGTTTGAATCCTGCCTAGGAATTTGATCTTCTGGCAGAAAACCCCAAACAGTGCCACACCTGTAGACACAATGACATCTTTGCTGTGATGGGGAGTTGGCCTGGTCCCTACTGGGGAGCGCTATGGGAGTTCCATCCTCTGTCTGTCCCCCACATGGGCTCTCTGCTGTCTCATGCCCCGTTTTGGGGCCACGACAGCTCCGTGCCTGGCTTGCCTCAGGTGATCCCTGATCCTCAGCCGTGCTCCCAGGCCCCTGTACAATTACACATTCAGCACCACAATGTATTTCAAACTGTATTTCATGCCTCATTTGGCAACAAAATTAATTAAACTCTAAGTCACCACTGAAGGAGTGCAGCACCTCTTCCCTCCGTGGGTGCATAACTCAATTTGTTTAAGCTAATGTGCTAATCAAAGCTTGCCAGGTATTTGGGGACCTCCTGGCAGAGGGGGCTCTGAAGTGTGCAAAGGATGGGCTCTGCTTGGAGGGGACCATCCCTGTCCAAGCACAGGGAAAGTCACCAGCCTCTGAAAGAGCTCAGATTTCCTAAAATGCAACTCCTCCTCCACCAGTACCAGGCACCTGCAGTGAGGCCAACTCATCATCCCCAGGCTTTGAGGGTGTGGGAGCTGCCCACTAGCTGGAAAACACAGAATCCTGGAATATACTGAGCTGGAAGGGACCCTCAGGGATCATTGATCCCAACCCCTGTCCCTGCACAGCCACCCCAACAACCCCAGCCCTGAGAGCTCCTGGAGCTCTGGCAGCCTTGGGACCATTCCCTGGGGAGCCTGGGCAGTGCCCAGCACCCTCGGGGGGAAGAACCTTGCCCTGAGCTCCATGCCAAGCCCTGGCCCAGCTCCAGCCCTTCCTGGCCTCCTGTCCCAGAGCAGAGCTCAGCCCCTGCCCCTGTGTCTCCCTCAGGAGCAGGGGCATCCAGAGGATCACTGCCATCCTGCCTTCCCAGGCTGATCAGATTGAGGCTGCTGAACAGATCCATCTGAGCTTGGGATGTGCCAGGGAAACCATGGCACCCATCCCTGGCACTGCCCAAGCCCCTTGTCCTGGCCACATGGGGACTGGTGGGCAATTCAGTGCCCCCACTCCCAGCTGTTAGAGGTGCTGGGAGAGGGCAGGATATCCCAGCCCAGATAGATGGGAATCCAACAGGCAGAGAGAACCATAGAGTAATTAGAGTTGAAAGGGACCTTAAAGCTCATTCCCACCCCCTGCCATAGCAGGGACACCTCCCACTGTCCCAGGCTGCTCCCAGCCCTGTCCAGCCTGGCCTTGGGCACTGCCAGGGATCCAGGGGCAGCCCCAGTTGCTCTGGGCACCCTGGGCCAGGGCCTGCCCACCCTGCCAGGGAACAATTCCTGCCCAAGATCCCATCCAGCCCTGCCCTCTGGCAGTGGGAGCCATTTCCTGTGTCCTGTCCCTCCAGGCCTTGTCCCCAGTCCCTCTGCAGCTCTCCTGGAGCCCCTTCAGGCCCTGCCAGGGGCTCTGAGCTCTCCCTGGAGCCTTCTCTTGTCCAGGGGAGCACCCCCAGCTCTCCCAGCCTGGCTCCAGAGCAGAGGGGCTCCAGCCCTTGCAGCATCTCCGTGGCCTCCTCTCCACCTGATGTGGGTAAACTTTGTGACATCTCTGAGACAGCTCTATTGTCCCTACATCCATCACTGGCTCCCTCTGGGCTCCCTCCCTTCTCATGATGGAAATGGCCCTGGGTGAATTCCTCCATGCTGCACCCAGAGCAGGGAGCACAGGCTGGGCAGGAGTGAAGAGGATCCTCTCCGGGCCACCAGGACAACAGCGACAACACTCAGGTATTTACAGTGTCCTTCAGCTGTGTGCACTGGGGAATGCAGTGCCAGGTGAGAGATGAGGCCCTCCAGAGTAACAAAATAGCACTTTGCATGAAATCCACCCCCTGAAGACACCCATTTGTTGCCTCTAATTAAAAATACTACTAATAATTGCAGTTTGAGTGTCACTGCACACAACCGTTAACAGTGGAGATGCACCAGGCTGAGGAGCTGGTCACACGTGGGACACGTGCTGCAGCAGGGCACCCCACAGGGCATGAGGAATTGCAAATTAGCAGCAGCCAGGTCCAGCAGTAACACTTGCCAGACCTGCTGGGCCCCTTCCAAAGCCATCTCTCCCCTTTGGAAAGGGCACAACGAGCGTGGAGGCCTGGAGCTGGAAAGCTGAGCCAACATGTGCTGCTCAGGCAGCCCCAGGCTGGGGCAGGATTGGAGGTGAGCTCAGGCAGAGCTGCACCAAACCCCAGAGTCCTGTCCTGCAAAAGACCATCTAAGAGCTCAGAATGGAGATGAGAGCCCTGAGGAACAGGGCAGGGAAAGAGGGAATTCACAGAATTCCAGACAGGTTTGGATTAGAAGAGACCTTAAAACCCATCCAGTTCCATCTCTGCCATGGCAGGGACACCTTCCACTATCCCAGGGTGCTCCAAGCCCCTTCCAGCCTGGCCTTGGGCACTGACAGAGATCCAGGGGCAGCCCCAGCTGCTCTGGGCACCCTGTGCCAGGCCCCCCCCCCCCCACCTTCACAGGGCAGAATTTCTTCCCAATATCTAAGCTGAACTTACTCTCTTTACTTACTAATTGCTGCCCACCAGCTCCTCTTGTTAAACACAGGGCAGTGCTGGAGCTTGTACCTGTTTTTTTAGAGGGTGCACACAAGCCCAGCTTCCCCTCAGCCCCTCAGATTTTTACACAAGACACACTGATCCCATCAGAGCCCCTTGAGCCCCACTGCCTGCAACTGCCTCATCCATGGGAGGAAAGAGCTCTGCTGGGAAGAGAGCCCTGCACTGCCTCAGCAATTCTGGCAAAGTTAAAACTGTGCTTAAACAAGGTCTGTGGCAAACTGGCAGTTTCTAAACAAAAGCTGTCACTTATCTCAGTACAGCTTTGGCTCTGGCACACCCAGCATTCTCTGCACTCTTTCCCAGTTAAATATCTTAAATCCAGACAGGAGAATTCTTCTCAAGGTGGGAGATGAACAAAAAAACCACAAAAGAACCCCCCTAAACCTTCCCTTAAAAACATGTACCCTTCACCTCTCAAGTTAAACACACACTGAGACAGGGACTAGGTCATATTTGCCTCTCCCCAGCTGCCAGAGGAGCCCTGAGCTGCTGCCAGAGCATCCCCACAGCACTGTCACCATGTTCCTGCTCTTCCCAGACTTGCTCCTTGTGTGTCCATTAGAAACCAGTTGTCCTCTGGCAGGACAATACACCCTTACTCCCAGCAGTGAAATAAAATTCAAGGGGAAGCAATTAATTGCAAGAAAGAGAGAGCCCTTCATATTTCAAGCCAGGTTGGACAAGGCTTGGAGCAACCTGGGATAGTGAAAGATGCCCTGCCCTTGGCAGGAGATGGAATGAGATGGGTCCAAATCATTCTGGGATTGTGTTTCAACATCACTGCAAAGGCACAGGAGAAGCCTCTGAGCAGGTGGGGAATCCCTGGGAGCAGGAACATGCACCCCAGGACATGAGGATCAGAGGTGGGGTGTGACCCTGGATTAAGGCACACAGGTGTGAAGACCTTCCCCTGCCATTTGTTGCCCCAAACAGGTTGTTTCCTGCTGACCTGCACTCCCTGCCCCCAGCTTTTGGGCCCTCTAACTCTTTACCTCCAGACTTTGCTTTCCATATCCTGGTAAATGGGATGTGCCCCATGGGAAAAACAGGGAGCAGAAAGGGGAGAGGGAGGAGAACAGGAGCTTCCCAAGGGCAAAGACAGAACCAAAGCAGAAAGCCCGACTGGCACAGAGGAGATGAATTCACTGAGAGTGCCCAGGCTTTGTTACCAGCACACAGGTGTGTCCCTGCCATAGCTGGAGCATCCTCCAGCATCCCAGGAGTGGGCTCTGCCAGCAGCAGCAATGGAAAGGCTCCAGCACTGTGGAGAGCAGGGGGTGGCAGGGAGTGTACTTGGAGAAATGAGACAGCATGGCTTTGCAAGGTGGACCTGGCCACGACAAGGATTTTCCATGAAATCACAGAATGGTTTTTGGGTTGGAAGAGACCTTAAAGCTCCTCTCCTTCCAAACACCTGCTGTGGCCAGGTTCACTTCCCACTGTCCCAGGCCGCTTCAAGCCCTGTCCAGCCTGCCCTTGGGCACTGCCAGGGATCCAGGGGCAGCCCCAGCTGTGCCAGGGCCTGCCCACCCTGCCAGGGAACAATTCCTGCCCAATGTCCCATCCAGCCCTGCCCTCTGGCAGTGGAAAGCCATTCTCTGTGTCCTGTCCCTCCATCCCTTGTCCTCAGTCCCTCTGCAGCTCTCCTGGAGCCCCTTCAGGCCCTACAAGGGGCTCTGAGCTCTCCCTGGATCCTTCTGTTCTCCAGGTAAACACTCCCAGCTCTCCTTTGAGTTCAGTTGATAATGGCTAAACAATAACATTTACTTGGAAACAAATGGTCACACCAACAGCCTGGCAAGTGAATATTCCTGCTTTGCCTTTTTCTGTTGTGGTGGCTTTGTGTTTGGTGTGTTTGGTGACAGTTTGCACGGGCACGCCACAAAAACACGCAGCCCGGATCCCAAACTTGAACGGGAAGTGCCAGTTCTAAATATCAAGTCCCATATTGCACACCTCATGTCTGCCTTTCATCATCCATCAAAATAGCAAGCGGAGCCCAGCACTCCCACTTCAGCATAAGCAAAACATGTGGGAACTCGAGGCAGTTAGTAGGAAAACGTGATACAGACTTACTAATAAAAGCTCCTGCTTTCCTCACTATGGAAAACAGTTGCAAATGGGTTTCTGCAGCCTGGGACTCGACTGCTGACAGCACGGTGACAGAAAGGCTGTGCTTGGCTCTTCCCAGCCCTGCCTGCCGTGGTGTCCCAGCAAACCACCCAGCTCCAGGAGCAGAGGGGAGCCCAGCACCATCCTGCTGTACCAGACCCTGCCCATTCCGCTCGGCGCTTCCCAACGCAGGGCTGCCTGCACACTCAAAATAATTAAACCTTCAAACAGCTCCCCCATAGCACCAATTAAAGAGACAACCCCAGCTTTCAGAGAATTTATGACTCTTGGTGCTGTTGCCACAGGTATCCAAGTTTGTATGTTGTTTAAAGAGAGTTTCAAAGGGGATCCGGGCTCACCTCCCTCCAGGGAGAATCCATTTGCTTTGTTCACCAGACTATAACTTAAAATTTGTTACATGCACCAGCTTGTAAGCCTTTGAAAAACTCCCTGCTCCACCAGCTTCAAATGGACTTGATGAACTTCCCCCGATCAAAGCAATTCCCTCACAGGGAGCCTCAGCTCACGAGCAAGGAAGCACCCAACGAATTTTGGGGGTGGGAATCACAGCATGGGCCAGGAGGGGACTCTCCCTCCCAAACCCACCTGAGAGCCCAAGCAAAGAGCCCAACCCACTCTAGCACAAAGCATGAAGAAAAAGGCATTAATGCTGAATTTGCTTATTTAAATGGGGAGGAAAAGAAAAAAAAAAATTAACAGAGGTTTTTCTTGCTGAAAGCAGAATAATTTGTCAGCAGGAGACCCCATGGCTCCTGTCCCATCAGGACCCAGTCCTGGCACCCCACGACATTTGAGAAGGGAAGAGAGATGGTTGCACACCCTCCACACTACCACAGGTGGAAGTGCTGCTTGTGTGCTACTCCAGGAGATGTTTTACTTCACACACAACCACACGCCTTGGGTTTATTTCCCTGCTCTGCAGAGCCCAAACCCCTTCGCTGGAGCAAAGGTGCAGCCAGCACGCACCAACGCTGCTGAAAACTCAGCAGCCACGAGGCCACAGCCAACTCTGCTGCCTCCGGACACTCCCACTGCCTCGATGTCAATTAAAATGGGCATTTCCATGTGAAATTCAGCCCCAGTGGTTTCCTGCTTGAGGCAGGGCTCGATGAAGTGCTGGGAGGGAGCTTGCTGCAGCTCAGATTAGTCATCTATGAACTATGATACGACGGGGGACACGCTTTGAGATGTTTTGCTACTGCAAGTAACAAACACCCTTTGGGGAGGGGAAGGTGAACCCCTTTGAGGAGCAGGACACGGGCTGAGCACCCTGGCTAAAATAAAACCCCATCAGAAAATAGCCCATGCTGGCAAACACTGGTTGCAGCTCTCAGCCCCAGGAAGACCAACTTCCCGCGGTGACCTATATGTGCTATAAATGCTGCAGCCATGGGCTGGGTGACGTCAGCTCCATCCTTGTGGCAATTGTTGGGTCTCTACTTGCCAAGAAAAGGCAAAGCGGAGCTGCTGAATTGTCCATGCGGCGGGGGAGCGAAACCAGTTCCTCCCCGGAGCATTTGAGGACAGAAATGAGGGAAACAGTGGCAGGGCTTAAAATAAAAGCAGGAGGCAAATAGGAAAGCAAAGGGATGTCAGAGCTGGAGGGTTTGCATGAACACTTTGAATTGTTTTGGCCTCAGGGAGAAAAAGGGATTCCCTTGGTAAAGGGGCCACCAGCAGCTCGGTCAGGGCAGTTATTAGAAACACAGAATTGTTAAGGTTGGAAAAGATCTTTAGGATGGTCAAGTGCAACTGTCAGCCCAGCATCATGTTCACCACTAAAGCATGCCCTCAAGTGCCACATCAACACCTGTTCTGAACACTTCCAGAGATGGTGATTCCATCCCTGCTCTGGGCAGCCAATGGTTAACAACATTTCTGGTAAAGAAATTTTGGATTTGAAAAGGATTTGAATTTGGGACAATTTTATCACTGGGACTGCCTGTTTCAAATGCTTCTGTTCCTTTATTTACCAGCTGGACTTTGGAAGCAAAAATCTCATTTTGGCCAGGACTGATCAGTCAGTCCTCTGCTCCCTTCCCTCCTTCCCTCCTCACTTCCCTGGGGAGGAAAGAGCCTGGAGATAACAGTTCTTTTGGAAGGGAAAAAGAATAAAAGCTGCACACTGCCCCAGCATTTCCACAAGGAGATGGGAAGAGGGAGATCATGAATTCCCATGTCCAACCCGATTACACCAACCCAGTGACAGGCTCCCATCCTGGGGGAAGCATAAAACACCAATATTTCTTGGTACACGAGACAGCATCAGTTTGTTATCTTGAGGTTACCACAACAAGCCCAAATAAAGAGATCCTGGTGCTGTGGTGCACTGCACCAAGCTAAGACTCAGACAAATTAGTGGTTGCTTCTTCTTTGCAGGCAGAGTGGAAATGCTGTACTGCCTTCACTGCTGGTCCAGGCCCCTGACAGAGAAGTGCTTGGAACACATGGGTACATTAAAGAAGAAGCCCAGGCCTTCCTGCATGGCAAGATCTAGGGTTATTACCTCCAGGTCCAGGTTATGGTGTGGCTGTGAGGTGCAAGTCCCTCTGCTCCCCCTGCAAGTCCAGATCCTCAAATCCAAGGACCATCTGCTCTCCACCCTCTGACCACATCAAGGTTAATGACGACTCCAAATCAAATTTTGAGCTGGATGACTGCCTGTGTCTTGGGGGATGAACTACCTTGGGGGATGACCAAGGCCAGGTTGGAAGGGGCTTGGAGCAGCCTGGTCTAGTGGAAGGTGTCCCTGCCCATGGCAGGAGGTGGAAAAAGATGAGCTTTAAGGTCCCTTCCAACCCAAAGCCTTCCATGATTCTGCAATTCTGACTAGTACCTGATTGTATCTGTGAATAAAGCTAAACCAACAATCTCTGAGAACAACCTCTTGCCATTCTCTAGGGCCTTGTTTAGACACCTTGGATCCTTCTAACAGGCAGGGCACAGCCTTCTGCATGGCACAGCTTGCTGATGTCTTACTTCAGTTATTCACCCACCAGCAAAAAGCCAAAGATGCAGGAGCAGGAAGAAGTCCCAAAGCTGACACTCAGATGAAATTTGTCCCCTGAACTCCAGGTGAGGCCAAGGATTGCTGGACCAAGGGATAAATCTGCTGCTGGAGCAAAGCTCTTGCCCTACACCCAGCTCTGAGCTGCACTCCCAAGGCAGGGTGCCCGTAGCAGGATGAGGGAGCATCTGCTGTGTCCGAGGCTGGGACAGCAGGGATTGTGCAACGTCCCTCAGTGCAGTTGTATAACATCAGTGCTCTGTTTTTATGAACTGCTCCCAGTCAGGCCCAGAGAGCAGCAGCCCAGAGGAAGGGTGGTGTCAACATTACCTTTCACTCACCCGAAAGAAAAGAAGGGGTGGGGGGAGAATCAAAGATTTGGTGTCGTTTGGGCTGGAGGGGGGTCTGGCTGTGCCGCAGGGCCTCGCTCCAAGCTCTGCTCCTGGCCAGCAGCACGGAGCTGGCAGCCAAGGCAGGCTCTGAGCAGGAAACAGGTTAATGGGAGCTCCTGCACTGCTCTACTCCCCCCAGTGTGCAGCACGTCTTTTGTGGATTATTTTAACAGCAGAAGGCACACAAGGAACACTCGCTGAAGAGATCAGCTTCCATCTGGGCTAACCCGAGAGTTTTCTCCCCTCCAATTTCCTCCAGCACCCACTCAACAGCTTCCCTCCCTGCCAAAGTGTTTGCTCAAAACCATCTTGACACGCAGCTAAACAGCTCAGTCGGGGAGCATCACATTTGCCTGCTCCAGGAGGGCAGGAGCAGGGCAGGGCAAGGCAGGGCAGAGCTCCCACCCTGCTGCTAGAGGTTCCCCAGTGCCCGACTGGGGCATCAAAGCTGCTCTCCAGAAATCCCAGCCTAGTCTCTGGGATGCTCCCAGTGTCACAGCACAGCCTGGAGTTTCCCTGCACAGCTGGAGGCAGCCGAGGGCAGGGAAGGTCGAGTTTTAACCATCCACAAAGTATTCAGCAAGGAGGGCAGATTAGCTGAACTTCCCTCCTGCCAGGGGCTGTGTGAGCCCTGCACAGAGCAGCTTCCCTGGGCATTAAAACCATGGCCCAGCACTGTCCAGCAATCCTCCCCCTGAGCCTCAAACCAACCAGCCCATTTTCAGCCTCCAACTGCAGCCACTTCTGTAGCCACTCCTTCTCACTGCCCTGCTCCCAAAGCCCTTGGATGTTGGCATCCTTGGTCCCCTCTTGGCACCCTGGAAGGCTTTGCAAGATCCCTTTGGGAATGCTGAGATCCCACCCAATAGCAGCAAGCTGCTGGAGGGCTGCATGAAGCAGACCCTCAAAGTGTGCCAGGAATGAGCCACCAGCACCTGTCTTCAGAGGGGAGCAGCAAAAATCTTCCAGGGCAGTGCAGACACATCTAAGCAGCTTGGAGAGCAGCCCTGTCTGCTAACAGGCTCCTGAAGCAGTGGGACAACAACCTCCAGCTCAGGCAGCCACATCCTAATGGGAGACAGCTCAGCGAGAGCAGCTTTGCCCACCCAGAGACAAATGGAGCAACAAGGAAACCATCCAGAGAAACAGCAGCAGAGCACCACCCGAAAAATACATCACCAAAATACAGAACCCCCTCCCCGACGGCATCTCTGGAACCAAACACAAATTTATTGCAAGAAACATTATGGTATAAAGGGAAAAAAAAATGACAGTACCTGATCCTCCAAACTGAGTGCTCGCAAGGGTCGTGGGTCTGTTTTTTCCATTAGCCACTGGCAAGGGAAACATCTAGAAAAACAAGGAGATGAGAGAGAAGGGAAGAGAAAAGAGATTTCAGTATGTTGGTTTTACTGTGCTGCTGCAAAGGGGTCACACTGGGGGAGGGGAGGGGGAAGGCAGCCCATTATTGATGCAAAAACCTTTCCTTTCGTCCCTGCTCCTTCACTCAGGAGGGGCAGGAGGGAGGCACAGCCCTGCTCTCACACACATCCCCACGTGTACAACCCCTGCTTCTGCAGGGGCAGCTGGAAACCAGCCAAGGAGCATCCTTGCCATGGTCCAAGCCACCAGTTTCATCCCAAAGCTGCTCACCCTGGCTACAGGAGAGCCCTGGGGAAAGGCCAACTCCATTGATAAAAACCCAGCAGGATAATGACAGCAAAGCTGTTTTATCCCTCACTATCCCAGCTCCCACAGGAGTCCTGGTCCCATCCCACACTTCCAGCTACGTGCAGTGCCTGGGCAGGACAAGGGCTGCCTGCAGGTCTGGCTCACAGATGAGCCCCCAGCCTCATGGAGCAGCTCCCACCCTCCTGCTTTGGGCGCTCCAGCAGCACCAGGATCTCACACAGCCCCAGGGCCTGGGGAGAGGAAGCTGCTCCAAGGGCAAATACAGTTACTCATGATTTAAAAAATTAATATATTTCACAGAATTGGTCGCTCTGGGGACTTATTTGCTCTATCACTACAGCTTCATTATCACAAGTGAGCCTCTCCTGCCAGGAGCTTCCTCAAAAACATACCTCGTCACCTAACCTGTATAAATATTTTTAATAAAAATTGGGAGAGTTTCAGAGGCTGCTATTTAATAATTTACATGCACCTGTGTGCAGCAGAAAAGAAAACTAATTCTTCAGCACGCAAATGGGGCTCCAGCCAATAAAACAACTGGTGGGAAAACGCTTAGTGAATTAACGTTTTAATATCCTTTTTCTACTCAAGATACTTTCACCACCAAGTCATTTGAATTTTTATTATTTTTAGCTTTGTAATGTCTGAATAACTCAAAAGTTCAATGCTTTGAAGATTAAACAATGTAATGGCACAAGAGCCTACAGAAAGGCAGCGTTTCATGCCTTGACATAGCTGATGTCTGGCTGTGGTCAGAAACATTCCTTTGTACAGAATCGTCTGCCTAGCTTTGTTTTCACAAATGCTGGGGAGGAGAAAAAAACCAACAAAAAACAGTTAAATGTGGTAGAGATGCAAAGAGAGCAGTTAAGGAACCAACTGCCATTCATAAAGAGCACAAATTTGGGATCATATATATGCATGTGCAGGGTGTAGATGTTTTATACACGGATTTAAATGAAGGTGTAAACAGTGTTTAGTGTTCATCCCAGCTGCCTGCACACACCTGCCCTCACCTGCCTGCACACGGCCCCCTGGCCCCCTCAGATGTGCCCCAAGGCTGCTGCTCACCCCAGGGGCTCCCAAGGTGTTTGGGGTGGCACAGCAGCCCCACCATCGGATGAGCTTTGTTTCCTCAGGAAGTTGGGCTAGAAAATAAAAACAAACCCTAAAGATTGCAGCTCACCTTCCTCTGCACTGCTGCAGGGCTTCCCTGCATCCCCTCCCCCTTGCAGGGCTGGAGGGGGGCTCTGCAAACATCTCTAATCGTGCTGAAAATTGAACTTAGGTGGCTGATCCCACCCTGCCTGGGCTCACTCCCTCTTCTCAAGGTAGGGAAGATTGAGATCAAACTCCCTTTTTGCCAAGTGGCAAGGGGCAGGTCTGCATGTGTGAGCAGGGGGGAAGGGATGCACCATGAACCAACTAGCAAAAAACACACTCACACAAGAAAAACAAAAAAAAAAACCCAAACCAAACAAACAAAACTCCCCAAAACCAGCACTGCTGGCTCTTTTCATGAGCATTTCTGCTCAGCACTCGCTGAGGCTGAAAAATACAAGGTTTGAGCAGCAAACACGAAGGGAGAAAAGGAACAGCCTTGTTCCATTGTGCACCCAGCACCTTCTGCTTCTGCAGAACAGGAGTGTCCCCTCAGGACAGCAATGCCCAGCACCCTCAAAACACCCCCACAAAGCCCAGGGAACCTCTCCCCTCCTACAACTGCTTGGAGAGAGATTTTGAGGCTGATGCAACACCTTCCTGCTCTCCTTCCTCTGGGGATTTAGGAGTCATGGACCCCTTCCTGCAGCAGGGCAAGTAGAGATGCTAAAGCAAAGAATCCCCGGAATATCCTGAGCTGGAAGGGACCCTCAGGCGTCATCAGTGCAGCCCCTGCCCCTGCACAGCCACCCCAACACCCTGAGCAGCCCTGGGAACGCTGTCCAAACGCTCCTGGAGCTCTGGCAGCCTTGGGGCTGGGACCATTCCCTGGGGAGCCTGGGCAGTGCCCAGCGCCCTCAGGGGGAAGAACCTTGCCCTGAGCTCCATGGCAAGCCCTGACACAACCTCATGCTGTCAAAGAAGGGTGATGGGGAGCAGAGAACCCCAGGTTACCAGTCCACACCTATCACTTGCCAACCACAGGAGGCGTTTTGGGCTGTTTTCTTGCTCCCAGCCTCTTTTTCCACTGTGGTGTGGGCTGAAGCTGCCCCGAGGAGCTCGGCACAAGTCATACGTGAAGTGCCTTCGCTGGCGTGTGTTGCTCAGAGGCAAAGTTCATCCACCCACTGCAAATTTCCTTTCTGCTTTTAAATGCTGCTTTAAAAATAAACTGGGGGGAGGGAGGAGATGAACCGGAGCTGGCACCTACCAGGGGACCCAGGCATTGAGGGACCTAGGCATGAGCTCTCAAGAGCTGTAACTGGGCCATTACTTGGCCTTTGTTAGATTTGAATAATGTAGATTTGAATGGTTATGTAAAATCCCCTATCTTAAGTTGCTGTGTTTGGTTTTTCAAGTCCTATCTCCAGCCTCCCTGAGCGCTGACAACAACTTCTTCGTTCCCTCTTAGCTGAATTTCCACCCCTTCCAAAGAATTTATTCTCCCTTCATTTCTCCCTGGGTAAAAGAGGCAAATCCAGAGAATGAGAAGATCCAAGTGCCTGCACCCACCCCTGAGGAGGTTATAGCCAAGAGACCACACACTTCATACAGCAAACTCCTAAGAAAGAAAGGGAATTTGCCAGAAATGAGGAACATCAAGCAACATATCATTTATTGTGCACATCAAGAAGTGTACTTCTATTCAAATTAAATCAGTGCTCATTCTCTCCTCTCCCACCTGATGAACTCCAGGCTGAACCAACCTCAGGCCTGAACTCCAAACCCAAAATCTATTTTGCAGCATGGAAAGCATTCAGCTGTTAATTTGGGGAGAAGAGGGAATTTGACTCAAAATACATTGCCAGCAGGACATTTTATACATGTTCACTTAATACAGACCTTCCTGACTACAGTCCCAAATGCCCACTGTGTGTGTAGTCAGACTTTAAACTCCACAGCTGCTTCACTCTGAACAAAACTCCAACTTCTACCATGGAAATGCAGGCTCTGGGCCTTGGCTGGAGCAGGGCATGGCTTCAGCATCCTCCAGCGGAGCAGCAGGAGCTTCTCCAGCCCTATTTGCTGCCAATACTTTGGCTCCCACCCCCGGATCTGGGGCTGGAGCTGTGGGAGTCACGGTGCAGCAGGAGCAGCCGCGGGCGCAGCGATGAGCGGCAGGTCCTGTGTGACTGCTCAAGCCCCTGCCCACCCTGCAGTGAGCCAGAATCCCCCTCTGCCAGGCAGCTCCCCACAGCATATGGTTAATACTCTGCTAATAATCATGGCTGTTAACAGCACCTCACTCCTGCCAGAGCCCCCGGCTGGCACTGGCACACAGCCGCTCCCAACTCGGCTGGCGCTCGGTGGCACCAACACACCCAGGGCTGCTCTGCTCCTCTGTCCCCTGCCTGGGGTGTCCCTGTCCTCCAGAGCAGCCCAGCCCAGCCAGGACACCTGTGTGGCACCTTCCCACTGCACACCAGCGCTGGCACAGCGGAGACACTGCCTGGGATAACCAGTAACCACATAAAGTCCTAGAATCCGGGGATACCCTGAGCTGGAAGGGACCCACAAAGATCATCCAGCCCAGCCCCGGTCCCTGCACAGCCACCCCAACACCCCCACCCTGAGCAGCCCTGAGAGCGCTGTCCAAACACTCCTGGAGCTCTGGCAGCCTTGGGGCCAGGACCATTCCCTGGGGAGCCTGGGCAGTGCTCAGCACCCTCGGGGTGGGAAGAACCTTCTCCTCGTATCTAAGTCCTTATGGTTGAGCATCTCTGGACAGCAGAGGCCAAGGGCAGTCCCCCCCATACTCAGCCTGTGCCCATCAGGCAGAGCTGCAAAGCCTGGCAGCCACCAAAGCCCAGCCTAATCAATAGGCTGAGCTGCCCACTTGGGTCTTTAGGTAGGATTTTTTCTCGAAAGCTTCTCTCCAGATTTGGCAGCCCATCTGGGCCTGCTGCCAGGGAGCAGTGGTGAAGGCAAGCTTACAAATTACCTGCACTTTGGGGTAATTAGAAAAGGCAATTTATCTGGGGGTAGAGGCAAGTGTGCTGCCATGCACACCCCAAACCATCACTGAGCCTTTCCTTTGACTCCTGCTCACTTACATGTTCCTTTGATTTTTGCCCTTTTTGGCAAATTACAGTGGCACAAAGCTTTTGGAGAGTGCTTTGGAGTTCAATATCCACCCAACAGATTTATTTATTAAAAAGGGGATGAGTCTCTTTTTTCAGGACTGCAATCCCAGTTTGCAGCATCTCATACAACCCCATCATTTATTGACCCCAGGAACTCATGGCAGGCCATGCCAGCCCCTTAGGGCCTTAAAATTCTCTACTTGCACAGCAAAACACATTGCAGGGCTGGACCACAGACTGCTGGGGCTGAACACATTTTCCCTAAAAAAAAGGAATCAAAATACTGATCTGAAGCAAATGCTTCCAGCTGCTCTGAATATCTCGGCTTTTCCCTCCCCTCTACTCTCCTGGAGAGGATTACTGAACCAATGCTCCACTCCTGTTTATTCAAAGAAAAATATAAATACACTTGAAAGAGCAAGCTTTGTGGTCAAAAATCCTGTATCCCAAGGACACAGCGAAGAGCAAACCATGGAGCACCTCTTCAACAGACCCATCTACTGTCTAGGAAGCTTTTCCATTTCAGCTCCTCATCCTTGAGGAGAGCTGTTAATATTCCCTTTATGCAAAGAGAGGAGAAGGGTGTGTGGAGATGAGGGTTTGTGAAACAGAGCTGGCTGCAGTCCAGGCTGTGCCGGAGCCCATCGGCCAAGGGATCCTGCAGGGAACGTCTTCGAGTCATTTGCTGGCAAATGACATTCCCAGGCCCTGGTGCTGTGAGCAGCAACCCCCAGCACCTCCACACCAGCCTTGAGGAGCACAAGAAGAGTTCTGGTCCTTCCCAGAATTGCACGGGTGGAAGAGCATTGAATACAACCCCAAATTTAACCTTTTTGGTGTGGCTACACCTCCAAGGACGAAATATTTGTGGACAGAGGGACCAGGTCAAGACTCCTCCTGGGAATACCGTTCTAGGCATGCAAATGAGGATGGTTGGTTACATTGGAAAATAAGGTCTTGGGGTTTTTTTAAAGCTCTAAATGGTGAATGGGATTTGATTTTTTTTCCAAGGAGGAATAAAAGCAAATCAGGAGCTGCTGCAGCCCCTGTCAGGGAGCAGATTCTGGGTTACTGACCCAAAGTGCAGTTGATGGAAAGCCCCAGGGCTCCTGCCAACCTGCAGGATCTCTGAGAGGGACAAATAACCACAGGAAGCCCTGAACAGATTCCTGGTTTTACAGGGATACCATCACTGCAGTCCCTGTACCCACTTTAAAACATTCTGCCAGAAAAGCCCATTACCAGCAATTTAATAGAACCAACCTCCCAGCAGAAGTAGGAAACTGGGAGAACTGGGCCTCCTCTGCAGGAGAATTGCTCTTGGGGGGCTGAGAGATACCCCACTGCCCCCTCCAGCACAGAGCCCTGTCAGGACAGGCACAATCCCCAGCTGTAGAAAAAAATTTATTTCCCAGGGCTGAACCTCAGCATGCGGATGCAGAAAAGCAGATGAGCCTCAGCACACGCCCAGGTGCCACAGCCACCGGGACAGCAGGTGACCCTAGCTCTGCCACCACTTCTTGTCCCTTCTCCTCCATGGGGCAGGAACATCAGCCCAGCAGGGCTGTGGCCTGGGTGACCCAGGCTGGGGTGACTCTCACGGCCATTCCCCCTCCTGGAGCTGTTGTTTCTATCTCTGCAGCACGTTTGCTTATCTCGACAGCAAGACACACGCTTGGAGTGCCATGAGGGTGCAGCACACAACACAGGAACCCAACAGACAGTTATTTGCCTTTGAACACCAGCTCTGCCCTCCACGAGTCACCTGCCAAGGAGAGGCAGCACCGCTGGCAGTGCCACAGCGGGATGTGCCAGGAACTAACCCCGCTCTGCTGTGACTAAAGGGACTTCTCCTCCCTCCGAGCTGTGCACCGAGCTGTGCACACCCTTCATGGGGAACTCTTGGGTCCTGTTTCTTTGAAAATAAACAGCTCCTAAATGCAGCTCAAGGTTTCCAGGATACAGAAGAGCAGAGCATGGGGCGCACAAGTGTCCAACTCCTGCAAAAATAACACGCTGGAGAGCTTGGACACATTTCAAACTGTGACAAAATAACCTGTGGGAGCAAAAGTTTAATAGTCTGGACCTAGGGAGAGGAAAAAAGCTTGATTAATCAGCTACTGAAGTTACCACTCTGCATGGCTGCAGAAACAGTCACCCAGTGAGCATTTAAACAGAGAACACACAACTCTTGTTAATTCCCCCAAAATTTCCCATCCAGAAAAGAAATATCTCTGCCTTCCCTTCGAGGGAACAACACACGTTTGAGGGGAAGAGGGGGAGAGGAGGGGCAGAGGCTTTGCTTTAACTTGAAAATAAACAAGTTGCAGCACATGTGCACGCACACAAACACAGCACATCTGAAACCCATCATGTCCAATTTACAGGCTCACATTTCCTCCCCTGTGCAGCTCCCAGCCCCGGGGCTGCGCAGCCCCCCGGCCGCGCTCGCTCACCATACTGAAGTCCAGCAGGTCACTGAGCTCTTTGTCTGTCCCAACTGCAGCCATTCTCTGCTGATGCTGATTCATATTCCCACAGACTCAACAGTGGCAGTCCTGGAGAAAGCGAGGGGGAGGGGAGAGAAATATTTTAATGACTACAGCAAACTACCCACCCCATTGATGAATATTTTAAAAAGACAGAGTGGAGGGGCAAGAAAAGAAAAACCCTGAGCATGTCAGCAGCGTCCAACTCCGGGACCAGAGCACAGTCGGAGTCCTCACACAGCACCCAGCGGCAGGAACAAGCGTTCTATTGACCAGACACACTTGTATGTTAGTTTTTTGCTGCCAATTCCACTAGTTCAGGCCAATTCTGTTCCTGGCGTGTGGCGAATGAAGGGGGGAAAAGGAGAAAAAAAAAAGGGGGGGGGGGAAGAGTGAACTCATTTATCAAAGGGTTCAGGCAAGTTATCACTCAGGCGCTTGTCTGGCTCAGCTCGCCCCCTCGCCTTCCCCCACACTTGCTCCCCGCAGGAGGCTCTCTTGTCCTTGCCGAGTTTTGTTTAAAAAAAAAAAAAAAAAAAAAAAAAAAGTCTGATGTTACAGCTCTTTCCTTCGGGTCGCCGAGCACCTGCAGCTGCTTTTTCAGGGGCTGTGTTTGGGGATGCCCAGCCAGGCCGTGCTCAGTGAGAACTGAACCTCTCCACTCCCAAAAGGGGCTGGAAACAAAAAAATTTTGTTTTCGGAGTGTTTTTGCAAAAATGAAGCCCTCCAGGCAACCTTGCAAGATAGGTAAATATTATTCTTCCTAATTTTACAGATTATTTTTTTTCAAAAGGGAGATTGATCTTTTTGGCCAGCTTGCTACGATAGAAAAATATTTCTTTGGGAGGGAGGAAGAGAGGCCTGGGATGAGATAAAAGATTCCTTTTTTTTTTTGGCCTTTTTTTTAGGAACTCATTCATGGTTACAAAGGGCAGCTGGCCAATAAATTTAACTCATTAATCGTAAGGTTTAAAAAAAAAAAGAAAAAAAAAAAAAGAAAACTCCACACGATCCAAAGTGTTTGTAGGCTCAGCCACTACATTTCAATGAAGTTTCATAAAAAAAGGCTGAAATCAGCCCAGCATGTAAAAAGCCTTCACCACTATAAAAAACAGCCCGGGAATTTTTTTCTTTTTTTTTTTTTTTTTTCTTATTTTCATTTTCTTTGGAAAGCCTTTTTCAAAGTGTCATCAGTGCATCTGGTCAGTGTTTTTAAAGCCACTTTCCCAACCTTCTGCCCCGGTGCCTAAAGTGGGGCTGGCGGACACGGGACCACGGAAAACCGGTGGAAGGAGGAGGGTACATCTCTTCCCAGCCCCCCAAACCCTGCACCCCCAAAGCAGCCGGGGACAACGTGAACAAAACCCTTAGCCTCCCCAAAGCCAGGCTGAGAGAGTTATTTTTATTTATTCCACACACACTTTCTGACCCCGAAGCAGCCCGCGGGGCCGGGGCGCCGGGCCAGGACCCCCTCCCAGATGTCTCCGCGCCCCCGGGGTCCCTCCCCAGCCCGGACAAAGGCTCGGCTGCTCCAGGACGGGCGCGGGCCGGGGGTGAAGTTGTTCGCTGCCCCCCACCCGCGACCCCCGTGCCGTAGGGAGGGGGTCCCAGCCGGCAGCCCCCGCCCAGACCGGGGAGCGCAGGAGGGCGAAGCGGCCCCCACGAGCCTTCATCCTGCCGGGGGGGGGAAGCCGAAGCTGCCGCCCCCGCGCTGGGTCCCGCGGCTCCTGCAGCCCCCGAACCGGGAAGGGGCTCTGGGACGCCCGGGGGGCCGCGGCGGGACGGAGGGCTGTGCTCGGCTGAAGTTCGCAGCAGGACCGAGCACCGGGCCCCCCTCCCCGGCGGGGACCGCGCACCCCCTCCCCGTGGCCCGCACGCCCCCCGAGCCCGCCCCGCCGCTGCCGCCCCCCTTCCCCCGGCCCCGGCAAACTTTGCCGAGGGGACAATAGCGTCGAGCCCGTCCCGTCCCGCTCCGCGCCCGCACCCCGAGCGCTTCGAGCCCCGCCACACCGGCACCCACAGCTCCGGCACCCCCGCGCCCGCTGCGCCGGGACCCCGCTCCGCGCAGCCCCAGGGCGTCGCGGCCGGCTTAGCTTGGTTATTATTTTATTATTCCTACATTTTATTTTATTTTATTTTTTACCTGTTCCAGGCCCGGCGCGCCCGGGGCAGGGGAAGCGCATGAAGGGTGTCGGGGGTCGCGGCGGGGGCGGGGGCGGCCGCGGCGCCCAGGCCCGGGGGCGGCGGCGGCGCCTATTGTTCTCCGCCGCCGGCGGATACAATGTAGCGAAGCGGCGCGATCGCCCCGCACCGGGCGGCGCGTGCGCCCCGGCCCGCCCCGCGGCCCCGCCCCGCGCCGGGCCGGGCCCTAACGCTGCTGCTACTGCTGCCGCCGCCGGGGCCGCCGCTGCCGCTCCGCCTCCCGCCGCTGTTCCGCCCGCCCGCGCCGCGGTCCCTGCATAGTTCCCCGCGCGGCAGCGGCAGCAGCGTCGGCGGCTCCCCCCCGCACGCCCTCACGACTCGAGACCGCACGCCCCGCCCCCGCCGTATCGCTCCGCCGCCCTCACAAACAGCGGGGAGCCGGGGGGGGTGATGGCCCTACGCGCGGGCCTCGCGGAACTCGCACGCGCATGGCGGCGCCCGGGAGTGCTGAACAGGACCGCGGCGGCGCGGCGGGGGTACCGCCGTGGCGGGGACTATATTTCTTAGCGGAGGGGGACGCGTGGCTGGTCAAGCAGCGACGGTGACGACACCGGAGCTCCGCGAGATGGACTGATAAGGCAGCGGGGTCCTAACCAATGATAATGCTCTATTGCTTTGATTGGCAGGTGATGCGGCCAACATGGGCGCGGGTTGTCGCGGTCCCCGCCCACCGAGCGGGGGGCGGGGCGGCGGGCCGGGGGAGGCCGCTGGTTACCGTCGCCGCCCACAGCTCCCCCCGCACTGCCGGCGGGGCCCCCGGCGGGGCAGGGTGCGCAGGGCTGGGGTCCCGGTGGGTCCCGCCGCGGGAGCCCCCGCCCGGCAGCTGCTGCGTCGCAGCCGCCGCCCCCCGGAACCACCGCCGAGGGGCCGCAGGAGCGCGGCGGGACCTGGGTGGCAGTCCTGGCCCGGCCGCGCCGCCCCCGCGGGGGCCCCCGGAGCACCTTCAGCGCCGCTGGGGCTGGCGCTCCCCGCGGCACAGCGCAGCCCCGGGGGTAGTGGGGCCGGGGCAGCCCCGCTGTGGGGGCTCCCAGGAGCGCCGAGGCCTGGACCGGCCTGCGCGGCTGCCACCCGACCTCGGCCGGGCCCTGCAGTGCAGCGGGCTGGGATGGAGAGTTTGTGTGTGACATCCTGGAGTCGCCTCGGAGCGGGTTGGGTTGCGAGAGGCCTCAAATTTCGTCTAGTTCCACCCCCTGCCATGGTAGGGACACCTTCCATCATCCCAGGTCACTGCAATCCCTGTCCAGCCTGGCCTTGGGCACTGCCAGGGATCCAGGGGCAGCCCCAGCTGCTCTGAGCACCCTGTGCCAAGGCCTGCCCACCCTGCCAGGGAACAATTCCTGCCCAAGATCCCATCCAGCCCTGCCCTCTGGCAGTGGGAGCCATTCCCTGGGTCCTGTCCCTCCAGGCCTTGTCCCCAGTCCCTCTCCAGCTCTCCTGGAGCCCCTTCAGGCCCTGCCAGGGGCTCTGAGCTCTGCCTGGAGCCTTCTCTTGTCCAGGGGAGCACCCCCAGCTCTCCCAGCCTGGCTCCAGAGCAGAGGGGCTCCAGCCCTGGCAGCATCTCCGTGGCCTCCTCTGGCCTGGCTCCAGCAGCTCCACGTCCTCCTGCTGCTGTTGCCCAGGGCTGGGGCAGCTCTGCAGGTGGGGTCTCACCTGAGCACAGGGGCAGAGGGGCAGAATCCCCCCCTCCCCTGCTGCCCATGCTGGGGGCTCAGCCCAGCACAGGGGGGGTTTCTGGGTCAGTGCCCATGGCCAGGGCAGGCTGAGCCTCTCACCCACCAACACCCCAAGTCCTTCCCTCCAGGGCTGCTCCTGATCTGTTCTTTATCCAGTCTGTGCTTTTGCTTAGGATTGCCCTGACCCATGTGCAGAATGTTGCACTTGAACTTGTTGAACTCCATGATTTGGTACTATCTCTCCTCTCCAGCCCATCTAGGCCCCTGTGCTTCCCCCTCCCTTCTCTCCAACGTGTGACCCCACAACACAGCTCTGTTTCACCAAGTGTCCTATATCCCACTGTTCATGTCACCCATAGAACTCCACACCTCCCCACCCCTTTCCCTGCTCACTTTGCTGTTGCAGCCAGTGCTGGCGCTTGGAAGCAGCTGGCAGGTGCTTGGGATCAAAGGTGCCAATGGGACTGTGGAATGTGTGTCTGCCTGGCCCTCTGGGGTGAGGGAGTTTGTATCCCAGGTCTTGGGAGCTGTTTCCCCCACCTCCTCTCCGGTGGGTTTTTAGCTGACGAGCTGGGATTCAGTGTGGGGGTGGAGAGATGGTGCTTTGCCCAGTTACACGAGGTGCAGGAGCAGAGGCACAAACACGTGCAGCAGGTGTGGGCAAGGGTTCACCTCCTCTCCCTGCATCCACCCTGATTCCCAACACAGGGATCTTGGTGGAGCTGGGCTGTTCTCCCTAGCAAAAGCTGCTTCTCCTGCCCTGCCCAGGCAGCTCCAGGCTCATCTGTCAGCAGTGCTGGTTTCGGTTTCCCTGTGCCTGACCCCTCTGCAGCCAGATCTGGGGCCAGCTGTCACTTGCAGCTTTGGGCCATTTGGCTTTTATTTTCTTTTTTTTAAAATGGAAAGAATTGCCCGTATTTAAATGGGGTCACTGACCAAAGTCATCTCCTGTCATCAGGGATGGATCATTGCAGGGGTGAGGATGGCCCCTGCCCCAGTTCAGCAAGGATGGGGGTGTGGGCTGGCAGCGAGGTGCTGGTCCAAGGCACACAGAATCATAAAATCATGGAACAGTTTGGGTGGAGAGGACCTTAGACTTCATCTTGTTCCATCCTCATGCGCTGGGGAGGGACATTTTTCACTGTCCTGGGGTGCTCCAGCCTGGCCTTGGACACTGCCAGGGATCCAGGGGCAGCCCCAGCTGCTCTGGGCACCCTGGGCCAGAGCCTGCCCACCCTGCCAGGGAACAATTGCTCATTCCCAAGATCCCATCCAGCCCTGCCCTCTGGCAGTGGAAGCCATTCCCTGTTTCCTGTCCCTCCATGCCTTGTCCCCAGTCCCTCTCCAGCTCTGGGCAAAGGAAGGCGAGCGTTGCCTCATTGCTGCTGCTCTGTAAAAAGGAGCCATTCACCACCTTCTGCCACATTTCCTCTGGGCCCAGTGGCCCTTGGGACTGGTGTCACCCCCCAGCACGCCCAGCCCTGTCACTCCCCCCACTGTGAGGCCTCCTGCCAACCTCATCCCTCTCCTGCTGCTTCCCCTCCGCCTTCCGCTCCTGGGGATGACAGGGAGAAGATGAAACATTTCCCTAACACAATTATATTCTAATTTTGCATCTGTGGCCATAATTTCCCTGTCAACAATTGTAATTAAACCTTTGAGCTTCGTTCTGCTGCTGCTGGTGGCTCAGCAAAGCCAAGTGATGGAGGGATGGGATGGGGTGGGATGGGATGGGATGGGATGGGATGGGATGGGATGGGATGGGATGGGATGGGATGGGATGGGATGGGATGGGCCTTGCTGGTTTTCCATAGGCATTCATGGCCAGGACAGTGTGGGATAAAAGCTGAGAGGAGATTTTCCTGCTCTGAGCTGTTTTGTTCATTTGGTCTATGTTGAAAATAGAATTTGTGTTTCACAGAATGGTTGGACTTGGAGGGGACCTCTGGAGATCATCCAGAGTTCAACTCCCTGCCAAGGCAGGATCGCCCAGAGCAGGTGACACAGGAAAACATCCTGGTGGGTTTTGGAGTCTCCCTCTCTTGGGCAGAGACTCCACAGCCTCTTTGTGCAGCCTGTTACAGGGCTCTGCCACCCTCATGGAAAGAAGTTCTTCCTCATGTTGAGGTGGAACTTCTCATGGTTTAGTTTACGGACACTGCTCTTTGTCCTGTTGCTGGGCACCAGAACAGAGTCTGGCACATCCTCTGACACCCCTTGGAGATACTTGAATGGATTGGTGAGATCCCCTCAGTCTTCTCTGGATTAATCAAGCCCAGCTCCCACGGTCTCTCCTCATCAGAGAGAAGCTTCAGACCCCAAACCATCTTTGGGACCTCCACTGGACCCTCCCCAGTAGCTCCTAGTCCTTGTCCCAGAACTGGACACAGCAGCCCAGATGTGCCCCCTCCCAGCAGAGGGGCAGGCTCCCTCCCTGCCCTGCTGCCACGCTCTTCCCGCTGCCCCCAGGGTCCCAGTGTCCCCCCCTGGTCCCAGGGCACTCTGCTGGCTCAGGGACAGTTTGCCATCCACCAGCACCCCCAGGTCCTTCTCTGCAGAGCTGCTCTCCAGTGGGTCACCCCCAGCCCCTGCTGGCCCCTGGGGTTGTTCCTCCCCAGTGCAGGACCCTGCACTTGCCCTTGTTGAACCTTCTTAGGCTTCTCTCCACCCAGCTCTGCAGCCTGTAATTAATTAGTCTATAATTAATAATGTCTCCTTCCTGGTAGGTGGCAGCATCATGGCAAAAAGTGTGTCCCCAGGCCTGCTCCTGGGGAACCAGGAAGGCTTAAAACTCCTCAGACATCGTGGGGGTTTTTCTTGAAGCTGAGAAGTTCCCCCTTCCAGTTCACAGCATGGCCCCCTCAGTTTCCCATTTCAGGCTATTTTGGTCGGGCAGGAGGAAGCAGAGGGGATGAGGGGATGCACAAGGGGCACCACGGGGATGCTCTGCAGACACGTCCATCCAGAGGTGACACCAGAGGGGCTCCAGTGACATTCCCCACCTGGAGAAGTGCTGGAGCCTCAGGCTCAGGAGCAACTTCAACATCCCCTGGACCCCTCGTGAGGTGGGGTAGGGGCACAGAACACAGCATGGGCAACACAGAACCACAGAATCCTGGGACCTCCTGACTGGGAAGGGACCCACAAGGATCATCAGAGTCCAGCTCCTGGCCTTGCACAACCCCAGGAACCATCAAGATTCTCCCAAGAACCCCAAGAACAGCTGAGTTCTCATTGTTTCCATCCCCTGGACCTTTGGGATGGGGGTAGCTGTTTTCACCATCTTCACAATTGGTTGTGCTGATAACACACAGCTGATAAATAAGAAAATAATGCTGAGGTTGTGTCCAAGTGCTGGGAGCTGTGGCTGAAATGAAGCAGCCTCACAGCAGCTCTTGTAATGCTCAGAGCTGGCAATGCCGGGGGAGAAAAGGGGAGTGGAGGCTCCAAAGGCAGCGCTGACCAAAGGAGAACAGGGAGAACTTCCTCCACAGACAGGTCATCCTCCACAATGTCATCCTCAGCTCAGCTGCGCAGAGCAGCTGTTGCTGCCCCTCGATCCCTGGAAGCTGGATGGGGCTTGGAGCAGCCTGGGATAGTGGAAGGTGCCCCTACCCATGTCAAGGGGTGCAGCTGGACAGGCTTTGAGGGTCCTCCCAACCCAAATCATCCCAGGACTCTGTGATCTCCCCTGCAAGAGGACCAGTTCCTCTGGCTGGGCTTTTACCTCTATCCCTGGTCTCCGTGCCTCAGTTTCCCCTCTGTGTGATGACATCAGGGCCACATTGCTCACATGGAGCCCTTGGAGACCATGGTAGGTGCTGTTGGGTGTGAGCCCAGCATTCCTGGGCTGGGGAGCCCTGAACAAGCCTCAGGCAGAACCTGCCTGACCCAGGGGGGCTGAATGAGGTGTCCTGGGCCCATTCCTGGAGCCAAAAACCAGTTCACTGAGATCAGCAAGGGGGTGCAGGTTCCATTTATGTCTTCAGAGCTGCTGGTCCAGAAGGAAAGGCTGAGACCTGAGGATGGATGGATGGATGGATGGATGGATGGATGGATGGATGGATGGATGGATGGATGGATCCATGGATTGTTCAAAGGCAGCTTTGGAGCAGGTTGCCTCTGACCCCCCACCTTAGCCTGTCAATGTCCCCAGGGCACATTCCAGGTGTTCATGAGGGTCTGGGGGAGGCTCGGTCAGTCCTTGGCCAGGAGAGCTTGGGAATGCTGAGCTGGTCCAACCTCTGTACAGTGGAAATGGGTGGGGAAAGCTGTGTCCCCAGTGGGAGCTGTGGGACGCCAGCAACTGCCCTCAGAGCCTCCCACCCCCTCTTACAAAACTGGAAATTAATAAAGTCAGTGCCAGGCAACAAAATAGGCTTTAGAAAAAATCGTATATATACTAGAGAAAAATCCCCATTTCCCTGGAATTTTCTTCGAGCTGGGCTGGGTTCCCACCCTGTGATTCCCTGGCCGTGGCACTGCCCCCTCCAGGGACCCAGACCCTTTTTCCTTCTGTTAGTGACTGGGGACACTGTGACAGCCCAAGCCAGGGACCTGGTGCCTGGTCAGGAGGAGATGGGCCAGGACCGCCCAGCAAGGCCGGTGGCTGCACTGAGCCCCCCACAGCCCGAGGAGGTCCCCTCAGCATGGGGACAGCAAGGGGCACAAGCAGGCGAGCGTGTCCCACCCAGAGCCGAGGTGTGGCAGCCCCATCCTGCCTCAGGCTCCCTCTCAGCCCTGCTCAGAGACGTGGAACAGAGTGGGACTGTGGGGCCCTGCTCACTGCAGTGCCCATCATGGAATAGCACTGTCCCGCCGGGCTGGGCCACTGGTGAGGGGCCAGTGCGAGCTCAGGGCTCCTCGCTGGATCCCAAGGACTTTAAGGAGCAGGTTTGAGTTCATATTTGCATTTAGTCACAGTGTGAGTCAGACATTCCAGCCCCGGCTGCCGAAATGCCTCAGCTCTGACTTCTGATTTCCCACTGCAGCCTTGGGTTGGTTTTTGATTTTCTTTTTTGTTTGGGTTTTTTTTTCCCCCTCCTCTTTTCTCTTTTCCTTTCCCTTTCTCTTCTTTTTCTTCCCTTTCTCTGACCTTTCTGGCCAGCCCCAGTTCAAAGGCCAGTCACTGGCACAGGGCACAGGTGGATGGGGCAGAGGGGTGGGCAGGGGCATTCCGCAGAATTTATTCTTCCCTGGAGCAGGGGGAAGCCAAGGGAGAGTTAAACCCTGCCGGGTGGAGGGGGTTGAGCCAGGGGGCCCCCACACACCCCCCAGCAGTGGTGGGGGGACACTGGGGTGGCACTGAAGCCACCGGCAGCTTTTGGCTCCCCTGGCCATTGTGGAGGTCCCAGGGCAGGGCAAAAGTGGGGGGGAGGAGTGGGAGGAAACGGGACAAAGTGCCAGGACAAGCCCAGCAGACCCTCCCCTGTGCTTCGGGGTACGGGTCAGGCTTGTGCAGGTTTGTTTGTCCTCAGCAAAACACCAGTTCTTGGTTTGTGAAGTTTTTCATTAAAACTGACCTGGAGCTCGACTGGCTCGGAGCAGGAGCTGCCTCCCCCTTGTGTCCCCCCCTTGCTGTCCCCCTGCACCCAGAGCCAGCTCCCACGGGGACATCAAAGTGTCCAGCCCAGACGTGAGGGCTGCGGGACCCCTGCACGGGGGGCTGGGGGCAGGAGCCGTGCCGAGCTCCTGGCCAGAAAGGCGATTTTGTTTTTGGTTTCCTGGATGATGCATTCCACATGGCGTTGCATCACGCACAGCTGTTACATCACTTTAGCCAGGAAATTTAAAACAAGTGGCCTGGGCTGGAAATGGTGGTTTAATTATTATTTATGGATAACAACAACAACAGCGAGAGAGAAGAAAGGCCTCAAAACCCTTTTCTTCTTCTTTTTTTTTTTTCCTCTTTTTAAAGCCCGCCCATTTTTCACATTACAGCAACTTTGTCCCCAGCTCTCTCCCAGCCTCTGTGCTGGGCTTGGCTGCTTTGGCCACACTGTACCACTCCCCCCGAGGGTGTCCCCTCCTTCCTGGCCACCCCCGAAGAGCTGGGACACCCTCCTGGCACCCCCGGGACACTTCCTGTCCCTAAGGGTGAGCCCAGCACAGGCCACAGCAGCTCCCTCGGAGCATCCTCGGCTCCACTTGCCGTCCTCCCTTCAGGTGCCATTTGTCACCAGTAGCCCCTGCTCCGAGCTCCCAGCTGAGTTGTGACAGTCACTGTCCCCCGTGGGACGCTGGAAACAACAACAGATCCAGTTCATCCCTGCCTGCTGGGGCTACCCCACAGGGCACCTGAGGGGCGTTGGTGACAGGGATGGTGACATCCATTAGGACACTGATGACAGGGATGGGTCCCTCTCTCCAACCTCTTTCACTCCTTTCCTTCCAGCTGTGGGGACAGAAGCGATGCTAAGAGCATTGCCATCCTCATTGTCCTCCCTGCCAGGAGGCATCGGGGACCCTCTTCTTCCTCTCTCCCTTTGGGCATGACATAGAGGAGGGACAGCAGTGGCTCTGCTTCCCCACTGCCACCACCTGGGGGTCCCTGTCACCGGGCAGGACACCCCCCTCCATCGGGCTCTGCTCCTGGCGGTGTGACTGATGGCTGCACGTGGCCAGGGCCACATGTGTCCCCAGGGACCCGGGCTGGGCAGGGGACAGCCCTGGTGTGAACTGGCCAGGGGGTTTGCACAGCCCCCAGCCCCATTTACAGCTGGGGAAGCCAAGGCAAGGGCAGTGGGATGGGTGCTGAGCATCCACAGGCACCGGCCAGGCAGGGCCATGTCCGCTTCCGTGGCATGGAGAGGACACAGTGAGGGGACAGGCCTGCAATCCTCTCTTGAGACCCAGCCCCCAGCCCGGGCAGAGCTGGAATGGAAACTCCTCCACCCCACATCAGGCTCTCGGGGCAGCTCGTTGGAAAGTTCTCGGGGGAGTTCTGAGTGCAAGCCCCGTGTTTTGTGCCGAGTGTTGAAAAATGTAGCAGTGCTCCTTTGCTGTGCTGCTGCTGTGACAAAACCACTCCAGCCACCTCCCACGGTCACCACGGGGCTGCTCACCCTCCTCATTCCCACCATGATCATCCCATCTCCCTTCATCTGCTGATGGGAGCTCTGCAGAGCACACCCCAGCCCTGAGGACACTCATGGGGCTCAAGGAAAGTGGTCCCCAAATTGCCACGTTCAGATGATCTGATTGTACAGGAATCCCACGCTGGGTGACTGTGGGAAATGGATTTGTAGAGAATTTTTAAAGTTAGATTAAAAAAAAAAAATTAAAATTTTATTTCTCTACAAATCCATCTCCCCCAGGTGACCCAGGTGAGGACCAGGTCCTTCTGATCTATTTTCCCGGAGCAGTGGGATATCATCCCACACAGGCACAGCAGAGCCTGGGGATCCTTGGGGAGCTGCTTTGGGAGCTCGATCCCGCCCAGGGAGCTTAGAAAGCGGCTTTAAAATCGACCAAAAACGAGCTGGGCTAATGAGAGCGCCCTGGCAATGGTGTGGAGGAGGAGGAAACGCGGCATCCCCGGCCCCAGGTGGGGTCCCCCGGCGCCGCTGCAGCCCAAGATAGAATCCGCCCACGGGCAGGAAACCCTCAGTGCGTGTTCACGGGGCGGGGAAGTCTCCTCAGAATGGAAAGGAAAGGCGCCCTCGCCCCCAGAAACCATCTCAGCGCCACCCCCGAGGCCGGGGGATCTCCAGGACTGCCCCGGTGGGGCCGTGTTCCCCCAGCAGGGCGTGGGGCGAAGGCTGGCTGAGGCAGAGGGTGGTGGGGGAAACCCAGAAAGGGTTGGGGGAACCTGGTCTGGGCACAGGCAGAGGCACAAGCAGGAGGCTCTAGAAAAGGGGATGGGGACAGGAGGAAGGAGAGGAGGGAAGGAGGGAGAAGGGAGAAGGAAAGTGAGAGATGGAGCAAAGGAGATGGCTGTCATAGGAGTTAGACATGGAGCAGGGGACCGGGAGAGGGAGCCTTGCCCACAGAGGCTGTCCAAGATGCCAAATGGGGCATCTAGCACCTTCACGGGTGAAAACAGCAGGGGCTGTGGCAGCTGTCACACCTGAGGGTAAATACTGCCCAAGGAAGGGGACAGCACCCAGGACTGCCCATGTATTCCCTGCCAGCTGGACAAGTTCCACAGCAGGGATGGGTGCCCCACAGTGAGGAAGGCACAGGAGAGCTTTTGCCTGGCTGAGCTGGAGTTTTGGATGTCACTGGGATGTGAATGTGCCATTCTTGGGGCACTTTTCCTGGTTCTTCAAGCTAAAACAGCTCAGTGAATCCATTGTTCCCATGGGAGAGGATCAGGAAGTTTCAGCCTGCAAAGGTGCCCTGAAGTGGAGCTGATCCAAGCCCTGGGACACTGGGACCACGGTGGCATTTGTGCCTTTGCGTCAGGGGAAGGGAGAGGACACTGTGGTGCCTCTTTGGGACCCAACGGGGAATTTCCCCTCCCTCCTCAGATTTCTTCACTTAGTGGGTTTTGTGATCTGATGTCAGGTTTCAGCTTCATGTGAGGAGTAATAGAAACCACCCAGTGAGGTGAGTCCCTGCTCCAGGCTCCGGCCCCAATCCATGGCAGGGGCTCACCAGATCCCAGTGACAGCTCTGCTGCAGCAGGAGAGGCCTCAGCCAGGAAAGGGGAGTCCTATTTCCCATCTCAGCCCCATGTTCCATCTCAGCCCCATTTCCCATCTCAGCCCCATGTTCCATCTCAGCCCCATTTCCCATCTCAGCCCCATGTTCCATCTCAGCCCCATTTCCCATCTCAGCCCCATTTCCCATCTCAGCCCCATTTCCCATCTCAGCCCCATGTTCCATCTCAGCCCCATGTTCCATCTCAGCCCCATTTCCCATCTCAGCCCCATTTCCCATCTCAGCCCCATTTCCCATCTCAGCCCCATGTTCCATCTCAGCCCCATTTCCCATCCTCCTTTCTCGTGGTCTCAGCCCAGGGGTGTTATGGGCACCACCTGCCCCATCTGCTGAATCTTCCTACTGCAGGATCCAGCCTTGCTGGCTTTGGGAACATCCTCTGACTCCGTCCTGTTCCACACTGCACCATGTCCTTGTCCCCACTGCGTGGGACTCTGGCATGGGTGGAATCCTGGAATATCCTGAGCTGGAAAGAACCCTCAGGGATGATCAGCTCAGCCCCTGTCCCTGCACAGCCACCCCAACACCCCCACCCTGAGCAGCCCTGAGAGCTCCTGGAGCTCTGGCAGCCTTGGGGCCGGGACCATTCCCTGGGGAGCCTGGGCAGTGCCCAGCACCCTCGGGGGGAAGAACCTTCAGAGCTGAAACTGCCCATGTGTGACCCCTGAGTGACCTAAATCCATGGCTCATCTCCCCAGCAAGGGGCTCGGGGCTGGGTGTGCTTCTCTGGGGACACAGCCCCACATCCCCCCACCCCCCTTAGGACAGCCCCAAATCCATCCCTGTGTCCGGGAAGGGCTGGGCACAGGGTGCTGTGGCTGCTCCAGCCCCTGCCCCTCCGGCAGCTGTGTCTGTGCCGGCTCTGAGCGCGGCTCCGCTCGGCTCTCACTTCCCCAGGCTCAGATGCTGCGGGGGGAGCTGAGCCCCGCACACCCGGGAAGCCAAGGGGGAGTTAAACCCTGCCGGGTGGAGGGGGTTGAGCCAGGGGGCCCCCACACGCCCCCCAGCAGTGGTGAGGGGACACGGGGGTGGCGCTGAAGCCACCGGCAGCTTTTGGCTCCCCTGGCCATTGTGGAGGTCCCAGGGCAGGGCAAAAGTGGGGGGGAGGAGTGGGAGGAAACGGGACAAAGTGCCAGGACAAGGCCAGCAGTCCCTCCCCTGTGCTTCGGGGTACGGGTCAGGCTTGTGCAGGTTTGTTTGTCCTCAGCAAAACACCAGTTCTTGGTTTGTGACGTTTTTCATTAAAACTGACCTGGAGCTCGACTGGCTCGGAGCAGGAGCTCCAGAGCCGGGAGCTCGGGGCACTGAGGGCACAGAGAGCAGCGGGAGCGCCTGGCAGGGCTGGGCAGGGGGTGCCAAGGGGAGCAGGGCAGCCCCCCTCGAGCTGTGCCCTGTGCCCAGCAGGGGCTGGGGGTGCTGTGCCCACCCCGAGCTGTGCCCTGTGCCCAGCAGGGGCTGGGGGTGCTGTGCCCCCCTGAGCTGTGCCCTGTGCCCAGCAGGGGCTGGGGGTGCTGTGCCCCCCTGAGCTGTGCCCTGTGCCCAGCAGGGCTGGGGCTGCTGTGCCCCCCTGAGCTGTGCCCTGTGCCCAGCAGGGGCTGGGGCTGTGCCCCCATGAGCTGTGCCCTGTGCCCAGCAGGGCTGGGGGTGCTGTGCCCACCCCGAGCTGTGCCCTGTGCCCAGCAGGGCTGGGGGTGCTGTGCCCACCTCGAGCTGTGCCCTGTGCCCAGCAGGGGCAGGGGCTGTGCCCACCCCGAGCTGTGCTCTGTGCCCAGCAGGGCTGTGGGTGCTGTGCCCACCTCGAGCTGTGCTCTGTGCCCAGCAGGGGCAGGGGGTGCTGTGCCCACCCCGAGCTGTGCCCTGTGCCCAGCAGGGGCAGGGGGTGCTGTGCCCCCCTGAGCTGTGTCCTGTGCCCAGCAGGGCTGGGGGTGCTGTGCCCCCCTGAGCTGTGCCCTGTGCCCAGCAGGGCTGGGGCTGTGCCCCCATGAGCTGTGCCCTGTGCCCAGCATGGGCTGGGGTGCTGTGCCCACCCCGAGCTGTGCCCTGTGCCCAGCAGGGGCAGGGGCTGTGCCCCCATGAGCTGTGCCCTGTGCCCAGCAGGGCTGGGGCTGTGCCCCCATGAGCTGTGCCCTGTGCCCAGCAGGGCTGGGGCTGTGCCCCCCTGTGCCCTGTGCCCAGCAGGGCTGGGGCTGTGCCCCCCTGAGCTGTGCCCTGTGCCCAGCAGGGCTGGGGCTGTGCCCCCATGAGCTGTGCCCTGTGCCCAGCAGGGCTGGGGCTGTGCCCCCCTGTGCCCTGTGCCCAGCAGGGCTGGGGCTGTGCCCCCCTGAGCTGTGCCCTGTGCCCAGCAGGGCTGGGGGTGCTGTGCCCACCCCGAGCTGTGCCCTGTGCCCAGCAGGGGCTGGGGGTGCTGTGCCCCCATGAGCTGTGCCCTGTGCCCAGCAGGGCTGGGGCTGTGCCCCCCTGTGCCCTGTGCCCAGCAGGGCTGTGGGTGCTGTGCCCCCATGTGCCCTGTGCCCAGCAGGGCTGTGGGTGCTGTGCCCCCATGTGCCCTGTGCCCAGCAGGGCTGGGGCTGTGCCAGGCCGGTGGCACAGGGCAGTGGGTACCAGCCCGGCCCTGGGTGCCCACTCCGTGGGTGAGGCTGTCGGATCCTGTGGGAAATGGCAAAGGTAAGGAGATTTTTAGGAAGCTGAAAAAACAGACCTTAAAAACCAAAAAGACAAAAAACTGACTACAGTACAAAATCTAAAAATAGAAAAAGATACAATGATATAACAAACAAAAATTACAGTTCAACTCAAAAATTAGCAACTACAAAATCGAAACATAGAAAAAAGACAATAATATAACAAACAAAAATTACAATAAACCCCAAAAAATTAACTACAACTACGAAATGTAAAATTAGAAAAATATACAATAATATAACAAACAAAAACTTTAAACAATAGCTTACATTTTAAACTTAACTAAAGCAAAGCTTAAAACTACATAAAATATACTTAAGAAAATAATAAAAAATTAAAACTTAATGATAATATTTTATGTATTATTAATAAAAAGCCCCGAAAATATAAAAAAATACATATAATTTTAATAATTAACTAAAATAATACTCTATAAACTTTAACAGTACACTATTAACTCAAAAGTTTTTTAAACATAGCAAAAAAATCTTTAACTATCAATAAATATACATAAACTTTGCCATCTTCCTATGATTTTTACCATGTAATAAAACCACAAACAAAACTCAAAAAACCAGACCCCAACAATCCCATCCCATTCATAAAATAATAAATAACCACCCCAGCACAGGGTGCCCTCCCTGGCATTTTTTAGGGTGCTGCTCCTCCCCTGGACCCGGGGTTTTGTGGGAGGTTGGGCACCGAGGGGACGTGGGATGAAATCACACGGGGGTTAAGGGATGCTGGAGGAGGAAGAGGAGGAGGCTGAAGAGACTCAGCCCTGGGCATGCAAAGGACAGAGCAGCACAACCCCAGTGCCCCAGCTGAGCCCAGGATTTGTCCCTGGGGGTCAGGAGCTGTTGGATTAAGTTTTTTCTAAATCTTACTGCAATGTATCTTTCATAATTCTATTTTTCTAAAAGATCGAAACTTTTTCATAACTATCTTTTAAAACTCATTTCTATTTATATTTTTCTCTTAATGATTTCTATCATATCCTATGATATTTCTAAATCAATATTTCTTATCTTAAAATTTACCTAAAAATAATAGATATTATTTATAATACATATTCCATACAAATATGTAATATTTATTATTTATATTATTATTTATATTATTTATATTATATATATTATATATTATTTAATCTCTAAATTATATATAATATGATATAATATGATATACTATAATATGATATACTATATTATACTATAATATACTATACTATAATATAATATACTATAATATACTATAATATACTATAATATACTATACTATACGATACTATAATATAATATAATATAATATAATATAATATAATATAATATAATATAATATAATATAATATAATATAATATAATATAATATAATATAATATAATATATGATATGATATGATATACTATAATATAATATAATATAATATAATATAATATAATATAATATAATATAATATACTATAATATAATATAATATAATATAATGTAATATAATGTAATATAATATAATATAATATAATATAATGTAATATAATACAATAGAGTACAATAAAATAGAATCTTTAATTCTATTAAATTTTAGACATTTAGTAATGCTATTAATGTAATAATTTAATAATTAAGATTGTAATAAATCTATGAAGTGTAGTAGTTTAACAATGAAGAATGTAATCGTTCTGTTAAACTGTGAGCATTTCCCCCAAGGAGGGGCCCTGGGCACCCCGGGCTGGGTTTGGGGCGGTGCCCGAGGGACGTTCAGGGTTTAGGGGGTGCTGTGCCCGTGGCTGGAGGGTTCCCACGGGCTGGGGGCGCCTGGGCCCCCGGGCACCCCCTGGCAGAGGGGAGCTGGGGGAGGTGCAGGAAGCAGAATAACGAAATGTGAAATGTAGGGCAGCCCCAGCTGGCAGCTCCGGCTGCGGGGCCTCCCCCCTCCCGCAGCCCCTCCCCACCCTGCCAGCCCACATCCGGGGGGGCTGCGGCAGCGTCCTCGGGGGGAACCGGGGGTGCCAGGGGGCTTTTACCTTCCCTGAACCCTGGGTGTGCCCTCCTTCCCACCCGGCCTGGGCACCCAACTCACCTCCGACCCAGAGCTTGGGCACCCAAGAGTTTCCTCCTCTTAATAATTATAATATTTTATACATACATACATACACACATACATACATTATAAATATAAATATAAATATAAATATAAATATAAACATAAACATAAATATAAATATAAATATAAATATAAATATAAATATAAATATAAATAAATATAAATATAAATATAAATATAAATATAAATATAAATACAAATATAAATACAAATACAAATACAAATATTTATTCTGTTTATTATTTATTTTATATATATTTATTTGTATATAATCTTATATCCTTCTCTTATGCAAAATATTTATTCTATTCTATTTATTCTATTCATTATATATTTAAGATATACAAAGATTTATTTATCTGTAATCTTATATCCTCCTCTTATACATAAGAATTATTCTATTCTATTTATTCTATTTATTATATATTTAAGAGATATATATATAAAGATTTATTGATATATAATCTTATATCCTCCTCTTATGCATAATATATTATGTATTACTAATAAAAACCCAAACATTACATAAAACAAATATGCATATACTTTTAATAATTAATTAAACAACTATCTATCAACTTTAACAACACGCTATTAACTAAAAAGTTTTTAAAATACCCAAAACAAAAAATTTTTTTCGAGGTCTCCCAAAAGCTGCTGCTGAAGGGGTCAGGGGGTTTCAGGAGAGTTTTATTCAAAGTCAGGAGTTTAAGGAAGAAAGTCCCTTTGGAGGTGGGAGGGGCGGGGCAGGAAGGTGACCCTGGCTGAGACCCTGCGCTGCCACTGCTGGGCTGGCTCTGGAGCTGCTGGGGACACCTGCCCGTCCTGCCAGCCCCAGGAGGTGCCAGGGGAGCACAGAGGGACCAGGACGGGCTGGGAGCTGCCCTGCCTGCCCCAGGGAGAGCCCTCCACCCCTCGCTGGAACTCGGAAATACAAAAGCCCTGCCTGCCCCAGAAGCTGCCCCTCTCCCACAGAGCATCTTGCTCAGATTTTGAGCAAAACCAGGCAAAAAGCAGCTTGGAACCCCCTGGCCCTGCCATCAGCTCTGCTCAGTGTTTGGCACTGCAGGAAAAGGTGCCAGGAGAGGAGAGAAGGGACAAAAATCGGCCCAAAATGAAAACAGACACCCAGATATTGCCCAGAGATAAAGAGTGCTCAGAGATGCTGTGGCTGCCCCATCCCTGGAGGTTTTGGAGTGGTTGGACAGGGCTTGGAGCAATTTGGGCTGGTGGAAGGGGTCCTGCCCATGGCAGGGGGGGACAAGATGGGCTGTAGGGTCCCTTCCACCCAAACCAGTGTGCAGAACCTGGGGCTGTGGGGATGAGTTCACCTGCTGGGCTTTGCAGTGACCTCAGCTCACCTTGGCAGCCTCAGACACCTTTATCCCATCTCAGCTCTGCATCGAGCTGTGATGCAGTGAGAGGGCCAAGGGCCTGGGCTTCCCCTGCTCCTGCCTGCCAGGGCGCCCAAATCACCCCTGGGTGACACCCATGGCACCCATGGGACATCCCCAGCAACCAAGGGACACCCCCAGCACCCCTGGGTGACACCCCCAGCAGCCGTGGGACACCCATGGCAGCCGTGGGACACCCACCCCACCGAGGCACAGCTCCCAGAGCTCATCACAGGGACAGGAGACACACACGGGGAGCATCTGCTCCACACAGGGGAGCAGGGATGTTCCCTACACTCAAACTCCCCCTCCAGCCCCAGGACCCAGAGGGTGAGCTGCCAGCCCCAGCACCCCAGGAAGGAATCAGGATGAGCTGCCTGGCACCAGCCCTGTCTCTGCTCCCCCCTCTCTGGTTTTTGGCTGTGCTGCAGCTCTGCAGGTGCCCAATCCCTCTGGGTGCTGAGCTCTGGGGCACAGCCTGGGGTTTATCCCTGATCCTGCCCCCAGCAGAATAAACCCCACTGCAAAAAGCTTCAGCTGCTGCAGCCTCTCCTCAGCAGGACATCCCTGGCACTCAGACCTTGCTCTTGTCCTTGCCTGCTCCTTTATAAACCCAAACATTGGCATGGTTTTCCCAGAACGGTGGCAGGAGACAGGGATGGGGTGCTCAGGAAAGGAATCTGAGAGCCCTTCACCCCCCAGGATGTGCAAGGAGGGTGGGTGTCAAGTTCTAATTCTTTTTGTTAGGGTTGGGATTAAATGTGTGAGATGGTATTTCTTGTTCAGACTTAGATGTTTGTTAGTTTTTATTTATATTACAATCTCATGAACTGTGAGTTTTACAGTACTTTACTCAAACTAAAAAATGGAGATCTATCTTTTTCTTTATAAGGCTTTTTAAGGATAAAATGTCTAATTAAGAAACGACACTTAAAGTATTTTTTTTAACCCAATAACGAACTACCTATATCTTGTAATGTGGACTTTTTTATCTAATTATATAATATCACTTAAACTCATGAAGAAGGTAAAGAGAAAGGATTAGCTTCTGTCTTAAAGCTTCTATTTTGCTTTATCTATATTACTGTATTCTAAAACTATAAACTCTAAGTTTTCTACTAGGTGATATCACACACTTCTATTCAAACTCCACACCCACAATCCCAGTTCTGTCATTCCATTTTGGAAGCTTTCTCCACGGCCTCAGGTCAATGCGGTGTTCTCCTGGGGGTCGGTGCCTGGCAGCACAGAAAGTCTGAAATTCCCAGCAGCCAGGGTTCCAGCAGGGCTTTGCTGTGAATAATTTCCATTTTCCCAGGGGGACCCGCGCCCCCAGTCCTGCCTCCGCTGCCGCTGCGGTTCCTGGGCCCCCCGGCAGGGTGACAGCGACACGCAGAAGGCAGGATGTCACCTCAAACCTCAAGAGGAGCTGCTGCCGCGGGGGAGGGCGGCCGGGATGCTGGAGGGGGTTTCGAGGCGCTCAATGTAAACACGGGTGCTCCTCTCCCAGCCGGCTCCTTGCGCAGCCCCCGCCGTGCTGGACGTGTCCTCTGTCCCCGGGGGGCAGGGCATGGCCAGCGGGATGGGGACACCGCCCTGGGCAGGGCTTTGGGGTCCGTGACTGGAGGAAATGTTCTGATGCCCTCAGGGTTCCTTCTGGGCCGGTGGCGTGAGGGTGTCCCCCCCTCTCGGGTCCGCACAGCGCCCCCGCCTCTCGAATCCACCGGGAGATGGATTTGGCATCTTTGGGACCATGGGTGGGGACCCTGCAACCCCCTAAGCTCCTGGGGGAGGGGAACATAAATGGGGCAGCTCTGCCCTCAGCCCTCTCTGCCCCTGGGCTCCCCAAGAGCTGGTTTGATACCCATTTATTGCCCATCACCACCACAAATCCCTTCTGTTCATCCGTAATCCACGAATCCCTCCCCAGCCCACCTGGGGCACAGGAACCCTGAAAGCTGGACCGGGACCCTCGAGCACATCAGGGTCTGCGACCCCCCGGTTGTGGGGCCGGGACACAGCAAGGAGGGGGCCACGAGTCATCCCTAAGTTCCTGAAACTCCCCCAGAGCCCTGCTGGCACCCGCTGACCCTAACGAGGCTCAGGGGGGTGCTGGAGAGGGGGTGGCAGTGCCCGCTGCGGTCCCCCAGCTCCGATGCTCCTCGGTGGAGCTGTCACCCACCTGTGCAGGTGTCCCCAGAGCAGCCACAACACCCACCCGCCCAGGGATGGAGCAGCCTGGCTTTGAGCTTCCCTCGGGAAAAGGCGGCGATTTCCCGCTGCTCGCCATCCAGAGGGAGAGCAGGGGCTGCGGGAACCGAGGCACGGCCGGTGATGCCCCCCCTGCCCGCCCCCCGTGCCCCCCTGCCCGCCCCCCGTGCCCGGCTCCAGCGGGAGCTGCAGGTCGGCGGCTCCGCAGATGGGGAGAGGGGGAACCCGGCCGGGGGGGGGCACGGGGACCGGGGGGCTGTGTCTGCCACCCTGGGGGCTGTGTCTGCCACCCTGGGGACACGGGGACCGGGGGGCTGTGTCTGCCACCCTGGGGGCTGTGTCTGCCACCCTGGGGACACGGGGACCGGGGGGCTGTGTCTGCCACCGGCAGGGCACCCGGCTGTGCACGAGCCTCGTCGTGCTGGGGACAGCTCCGCCCGTCCCGTGTCCCCTGCCAGCCCCGAGCGTTGGGCAGGGCAGGGAGGACCCATCCCTGTGAGCGAGCCAGGGGGATGCCCGGGCTGGGGATGAGCTCAGCTCCGGCTCCTCGGATCCTCAGAGAGCCAGCGAGGCTCCAGCCCCCGGCCGCAGCTGCTGGGCCACCCTCGCCACTACAGCATGGGGCAGGGGGACCGCGGGAGGGGGTCCCGAGCCTGCGAGCAGCAACTTCTGCGGCTTTGAAAGCCAAAAAAGAGCCCAGGATCCCCAGGAGCAGCTGTTCCTGTTTGCCTGTCTCCTTTCCTGCTTTTATTCCCTTTTTTCTTTAATCATCTTCTCTCGCCTCGACCGCACCGACGCTAAGATGGAGCCGCTCCCCTCCCCTCCAGCGCGGCTCCCTGCGCCTCCCCCAGCCCGCACCGCACCTCGGGGGTGACAACGACAGCTGCGAGGGTGGCGGGTGTCCCTTCCCCCTCTCGCACACCCCTTCCCGTCCCCCTCCTGTCCCCAGCCCCCCGCCGGTGCCGAGCCCCCCGAGCCGGGCGGCCCCGCAGCCTTTTGCCTTGACATTTGAAAAATGCCAGGCTGAGCCGGAGCCGGCAGCTGCAGGCTGGCACGCTGCCAACTATTTCGTTTTGGGTGGGTTTCGGTTTGTTTTCCGTGGCGGACGCCGCTGGCGGGAATGAAAGGGGAAGGCTGAGCCCCAGCGCTCGCCCGCCAGGTTTGGGGGCTGCCCAGGGCGGCTCGGGGGGGGCGCTGACCCCACGGCGGAGGACCGGTGGCTCTGGGGCTGGGGCATCACCTGCGTGTCTCGCAGGTCTGGCTGACAGCTCCCCAAATCCTGGGGGTACCCGTGGGTCGCCCCCCGCCTTGGAGTCCCCACATTCCCGGGTTCCCTGTGTCCCTGTGCCAGCCTCGGCCGGGTCCTTGCCCCCAACGCAGGGCGGGATGGGAGGAGAGGGATGAAGCAGGCGATGACCCAGCGCTCAGGGGAGCAGCACGACAGGATCCCGATGTGTTCAGAGCCCGGCTCCGTCAGAGCCGTGTCACCAGCCAGCCCAGGGTGTCACTGGGAGAGCTCCACCACACTGGAACCCCGCAGGGAAGAGTCACCTCCTTGCTCGGGTGTTCCCAGTCCCTCCGTGGGCCCCCGGCAACCGGCATGGCCCTGGCACTGGGGGTTTGCCGGTGGCTGTGGCACGGAGGGAAGGGAAGGAAGGAGTTGTTTCGTTGTTTTTCCTCTGCCCTGTTGCAGGTACCCAAGTCCCCAGCTGCTGCTGTGCCTCGGCGACAGGCAGTGCCAGTTGGGATGGCACAAGGGATGGAGACCTCCTCAGTTCCCCGTGCCCTCCTCCGCTGGGGCAGAGCACAGCAGCCAGCAGCAAGGACAGCACTTGGAAACTCATATTTTTTATTCATGTAAGCACCATAAATCTGCCTGGCTGCTCTTTCCCTGACAATAGAATTCATTATGATGGAAATATCCTCCGGAGGACTGCAGCTTAATTACCTCCTCATTTGCATTTTTGCATATTAATGACTGCAGAGCTGCTAATTTTGCTGCATTATTTTAAAGGCAAAACAGCCTCGCTCCTCCGTTGTCTCTCCTGCCATTTTCTGTTCCCTCACTTTGTCCCCTCTGGGGCCGGAGGTGGCTCAGCCCCGGGCTGGCCGGGTGTCCCCGGGAGTGTGCCCGGTGCGATGTCCCCTCTCTGTCCCAGTGCCACCCTCGGGAATCGCAGCCCTTCCCCGCGGTGCCTCCGTCACCCCTTTGGGCCACCCAGCCCCGTGGCTGGAGTGTCCCTCGGCTGGGACGCCCAGGCCAGGTGCCCGTGCAGTGTCCCCAGGATGTCCCTGGCTCTTGGCGAGCGTTGGGGGCGGCGTGGCCGCCTGCGTCCTCCGCGCTCCCGCCCATTGTTCTGGCGGCGGTTTTTGGGCAGCGGTGTCACCGCCTGTTACTTCCAGTCCATGGCTCCAACCGCAGCTCGGGGAGGGGCGGGGGGGCTTTGCCTCGCTGGTTCCCGCTGGCCCTGGGATGTGCAGAGGTCACTCCCCGGAATCTCTGACGGGTCCCGGAGGGCTCCGGGGGTGGGGGATGCTGAGCCCTCTGCTGTCTCTCCTCGGGCCGCTGTGCCCCTGCTCCACCCGCCCCTCTGTCGCTGTCCCGGTGGTGTTTGGGGCCCGTCCCGTCTGCCGGGATTCGGCTGAGCCCCCGCAGGTGCCCAGATGTGGTGCCCAGATGTGCCCCTACCCCAGCCCCTGGCGGGGTCTCCACTCCCTTCCCGTGTCCCACCCAGGCCACAGGGGCCGAAGCAGAACCGAGAGTTCCCCGTTCGCGGCCCGAGGTGTGGTGGCCGCGTGTCCCGCCCGCCGAGTGACCCAGGTGCCACCAAGCCTGGGCTGCCCAGCGTGACTCAGCCTGGCCGGTGCCACCAAGAGACCCACCCCCGCCCCCACGAGATGCTGAGCACCAGCGCCAGGGGTGGGGTGGGCAGGGACGGGGCTGGGGACACGGGCAGGAGGGGGGGCCGGGCTTAGGGACAAAGCCAGGCCAGGGGCTGGACACAGGGACAGGGCTGAGGACAGGGCGGGAGATGGGACTGGGCACAGGGGAAGGGACAGAGCTGGGCTCAGGGATGGGAACAGGACAGGGACAGGACTGGGGACAGGGCTGGGGACAGGCTTGGAGATGGGGCTGGGGACAGGGACAGGGCTGGGGACGGGGCTGGGGGCCTGAACAGGAATCGAGTTGGGGCTGAAGACAGGGACAGGACAGGGCGCAGGGACAGACACGAGGTCGGGGACAGGGCTAGGGACAGGGACAGGACAGAATTGGGTCTGGGGACGGAGACAGGGGCAGGGCTGGGAACAAGGCAGTGCACAAGAGCAGGGCTGGTGACAAGGACAAGGAGAGTTACAGAACGGGGACAGGGACAGGACACAGGGACAGACACACAGACACAGGGACAGACACACAGGGACAGAACAAGGACTGACACGGGGACAACCGCGGACAGTATACAGGGACAGACACACGGGCAGGACAGAAACAGACACACGGACAGGACAGGGACAGACACACAGATACACGGACAGGACAGGGACAGACACACAGACAGACACACGGACAGGACAGGAACAGACACACGGACAGGACAGGGACAGACACACAGACAGACACACGGGCAGGACAGGGACAGACGCACAGACAGACACACGGGCAGGACAGGGACAGACACACAGACAGACACACGGACAGGACAGGGACAGACACACAGATACACGGACAGGACAGGGACAGACACACAGACAGACACACGGACAGGACAGGGACCGACACACAGATACACGGACAGGACAGGGACAGACACACGGACAGGACAGGGACACACACACAGGTACACGGACAGGACAGGGACAGACACACGGACAGGACAGGAACAGACACACGGACAGGACAGGGACAGACACACAGACAGACACACGGACAGGACAGGGACAGACACACAGATACACGGACAGGACAGGGACCGACACACAGACAGACACACGGACAGGACAGGGACAGACACACAGACAGACACACGGACAGGACAGGGACACACACACAGGTACACGGACAGGACAGGGACCGACACACAGACAGACACACGGACAGGACAGGGACACATACACGGACAGGACACGGCCGGAGAGGGCTCGTGACGCCACCTGGCGGCTAGTGGGGGCACTGCAGGGCCGCGGGCCCGGGGCTCGGGGGGTCCCGGGGGGCACGGAGAGACTGAGGGGACACAGGGAACCCCGCGCTGGCCCGGAGCCCCATGGGGGATCCCCGAGGATGGCTTGGGTGGCTTTAACTCCAGAGCCTCTCGCAGCTCCCCCATCCCTTCACCCCGGGGACCTGTCCCCGACGTGTCCCCCCGTGGGACAGCAGTGATCCCACGCGGGATCCTGGGGACAGGGCGCAGGGACCCCCAGGAGAGGGGACAGCGCTGGGACAGCGCGGAGGCACCGCAGCCGGGAGGGGCAGGACCTGCCCGCTAGAGGGCAGCGGAGCCCAGGAATTGGGGTCCCCGGGCGGGACCTGCATCCTGCACCCCTCCCCTTGTACCCCTGCAACTCTCACACCAGCCCCCACAACCCCGGGCACTTCACCCCTCCCTCGTGTCCTTACCCCCTGCACCCTTCATCCTGCACCCCTGCACCCCACCACTCCTCCTCCTGTGCCCCAGAACCCCTCACACTGCACTCCTGCACCCTCCGTGCTGCCCTACATGCCTCCACCTTCCATCCTACATTCTCCACCCAAACCACCTCCCCTGACCCCTCCCTGATCCCCCCCTCCACACCCTTTCCCTTTCCCTTCCCTTTTCCCTTTCCCTTTCCCTTTCCCTTTCCCTTTCCCTTTCCCTTTCCCTTTCCCTTTCCCTTCTCCCACTCCTCAATGGCTCCCATCTCTCCTGGGTTCCTGCTGTGCCACCTAGGTGTTCCTGTCTGCCTCAGTTTCCCCAGAGAACACCACACTCACCCTCACAGGTGATCTGGCACCCCCTGGCACCCCTCGGGTCCCACCTGGGCTGGCAATTTAACCCTCACCCTTCCCAAACCAGCAGCATCCCACTAACACAGCAGCCTTGACACTGTGACCTGCCCCAGCAGCCCCCTGCATCCCAGAGCCCTCCACCCCTCCCTGGGGACCCCTGGTGTCACCGTGGCAACCGGAGCTGGTCAGCAGCCGGTGACCCAGGTGCCCTGGAGGGAGCCCCGGGCCTGGCCGGGGTCAGGGGGTCAATCAATCTCATTGCTATGCACAGAGCCCTTCCTCAGCTCCAGAGTGCCAGGGCTGGCAGCCCGGGAAGGGGGGAGAAAGGGACAAAACGGGGCAGAACGACAGAAAAGCAGCTCAGAGGTGTTTTCCCAAAGCCTGTGCCAGTGTCCCCCCAGAGGGGTCCCTCCGGGGCTCTGCAGGGACCTCAGCACAGAGGGGTGTGCTGGGGTGGGGGGGACTTCCAATTCCCAAAGCCCCCTGCCCATGTGGGTGACCCAGCACTCCCCCCAGGCTCCCATCCTGCCAGACAATGTCAGGAAGGGCTGGGGGGAGAGGGAGCTTTGCTGCACCCCAGCAGCTCCCCCAGCCATGGAGGGGAGGAGGGCAGACAGCCCTGCAGCCCCCCGAAATGGGGAAGGCCCCTGGGGAGGGGGGCTCTGACTGCTGAACAGGGGAGCTGATGGCAACCTTCCTCCATCCCCCTGCTCTCTGCCTTCTGAGCCTTCCTCACCCTCCTTCACCCCCGTGCTCTGAGCCTTCCTCCCCTTCCTCACCCTCTCCATGCCCCTGTGGGTCCGGGTTCCATCTCGGCCGCGGGCCGTCCCGGGCTGCCCGGGGCCCAGCAGCGCCATCTCCCAGCGGATCCCTGCCCGCAGCTCCTGCCCGCCCTGCCGGGCTGAGCCGGGCTGAGCCGGGCTGAGCCGGGCTGGGCCAGGCAGCAGAGCCGGGGGGATGGGATGGGATGGGATGGAACAGGATGGGATGGGGCACCCAAACCTCCCCCAGCCGGCTGCTGCTCCTGGGGAGCCCCCCGGGCTGCCAGGGCAGGGGACACCCCTCAGGGAGGCCGGCGGGGTGGGAACCCCGACTTCCTCTGCAATTCCCATCTCAGGATGCTCCACAGCTCAGGGGTGCAGCCACCCCCGGACGAGGTCCCAGCCCAAAAAGCCACCAGGTCCCAGCAGAGGCTGCTCGGGCCCTGCACTGCCACCCCCTGTCCCCCAACCCGAACCCCTGAGGGACCCCCGGAGCTGGGGGATGGCTATGGGGCGGGGGCAGGGGCTGTCCCCAGAACTCTGCCGCTGCTCCCCCAGCCCCGCACTCCCCTCAGCGCTGCTCGGGGGCTGGAGCCTGCGGAGGACAGACTCGGTGTCTCCAGCACAACCACACTGCCCCGGGGAGGGGAGGGGGCTGCTGGGAAGAGGCTCCCCCCGCCCCGGGGGGCACTGCCGGCATTTACCGGTACTGGGCCGGCAGCACCGGCTCGGGGCCCTCCCAGCTCCCCCAGCTCCTCCCCAGCGAGGCAGCGGCTCCGAGCCCGCTGGGGTCCCGTGTCCTCGGTGCAGTGACAGTCCCTCCATGTCCCTGGGGTCTCTCTGTCCCTCTGCAGGACAACCCCACACAGGAGGGCGCCGGCTGCTCCTGCACTCCCCGGACACGGCCCCAGGTTCCCCTTTGGGCTCCAGCCCCCGAGGGCACCCCGGGCACCCCGGGCACCCCACAGGTGCTGCCGTTTCTGCTCCCCCCACCCCCGCATCCCGCCCGGAGCCGCCTGTGGCCGGCCCTGACGGCAGATTGCAGCTGACGGCTGGAAGATGGATTTATTGCAATGATGCAAAAATTAGTTTATAGAATATATATAAATAAAGATTTCCTTCCTTGATGGGCAAACTCAGCACAGCAGCAGCTCTTCTGGCAGGATTTATTAATCACCCCGCTGCTGCCTGTGAGGTGGCAACAGCTTCCCAGGGCAAACTGGTCCAGTGGTGATCCGAGAAGGGGCAAAATTCCTCAATTTTAGCTTCTCCTGGCTCCAGAACCAGTTAATGCTGCTGTGGACAGGCCTGGCAGAGCATCCCCCAGTCCTGGAACTGGCTGGAAGGGGAACATCCTTCCAGCTGCCTTGGGCATCAGTGGCAGGACAAGGGCGAAACGCTGAAGGAATGTAGATTTAAATGGGATATTGGGCAGGAATTGTTCCCTGGGAGGGCAGTGAGGCCCTGGCACAGGGTGCCCAGAGCAGCTGGGGCTGCCCCTGGATCCCTGGCAGTGCCCAAGGCCAGGCTGGACAGGGCTGGGAGCAGCCTGGGACAGTGAAAGTGGTGGAAGGAGATGCACCATCCATCAACCCCGGGCACCCGAATAATGCTGGGATTCTGGGATTCACCCTGCTGGATAAACACAGGGAAACTGAGGCACGGCTGCAGCGTGACCTGGCTGAAGCTGTGCGAACCAAAGGGAGGATGCTGGAGCCTGCGCCGCCTGGAGCATCAAAGGGGGCCGAGCTTCCTCTTGGACCGGGGGGAGGCGGCAGCGACCCCGGCGGGACCCTCCCCTACACCTGCCCAAGGTGGAGCAGGAAACCCCCGGGACGGCTGTCCCCTGTCACCAGCATCCCTCGGGGGGCCGTGGCACGCAGGGGCTGCCAGCGGGACCCCCCTGCCCCCGGGCAGGCTGGCGGGGCGCCGGGCAGCGGCGGGGTCCGGGCTGCTGCTCTCTGTGTCTCCTTGCTGGGCGGTCGATCCCCAGACAGACTCCTCGCCTTGCTGCGTGTGCTCTTTCGAGCCCATTGATTTCCCTGAGTAAGTGAGTTTGTATGGATCATGCAGCATGCAGGCTGGGCTGCCCAGCGGTGCAGCAGCCGGCGGGGGGGAGGGCTGCGAGGGGGGGCACCGGGGAGAGAGCAGAGCCGATCAATACGGACAGTGTGAAGTGAATTAATGGAAGACGTAGAGCCTGGCTGACAGCGCTGCCGGGGCCGCGCTGCCCTTCGGGGGCTGCTGGAAGGCAGCTGGCCGTGCCCAGAGGGCTCCCCGGGGGCTCCAGCCCTGCCCGGGGATGCCGCTGGGCCAGGGGACGGCTGCGGGGACCTGGTGGCTCTAAAGCTTGTCCCCAGAGCGAGGTTTGGTTCTTGAGGCTGTGCCCGAGGGTTCCCCCTGTGCGAGGTCACCTGTGCCCACGGGCAGGCAGCTCGGGGGTTAAAGTGTGGCGAACACAAAGCTCTCAGGGAGGGCGTTTGATCAGGGCTTCCTCGAAAACATTCTGGGGATGGGATGAAATAAAAGGGGAGAAAAATCCCCGGTTTTCTATGAAAATCTCTTGGCTTTTCCTTCAACAGGACTCCCGTGCTCAGAGGAGTGGGGTGCGAGCAGACCCTGCCTACACCCAGCTCACAGCTCCCACATCTCCTTTGCCTGTGCAGAGTGATTTGTTGTGAGCTTGGGAAAAAGCAGAGCCCCAAAATCCCCCCCAAAGTGTTTCCCGCGGTGCCGAGGGGGCAGGAGCAGCCTGGCACAGGCACTGGCAGCAGCGGCCTCAGCTCATTCCCAGGTCGGGAATGCTCAGCTCGGGGTGCAGGGCAGGACAGTCCCATTTCTGGCAATGCCAATCAAACAGGAGCACGTGGTCAGAGCAGAACACTCCTAAACTCCACCCAAAATGAGGCACTTTGCGGCCCGTGCTTTTGCTGAGGCTTATTAGGATCTTATTAATTGTCACCGAATCCCAGAATGGTTTCAGTGGAAGGGACCTCAAAGCCCATCCAGTGCCACCCCTGCCTTGGCAGGGACACCTCCCACTGTCCCAGGCTGCTCCCAGCCCTGTCCAGGCTGGCCTTGGGCACTGCCAGGGATCCAGGGGCAGCCACAGCTGCTCTGGGCACCCTGGGCCCCCTCACAGCCAAGAATCTTTTCCTAATATCTGACCCAAACCCCTCTCTCAGTGTGAACTCATTCCCCCTTTCCCGTCACTCCAGCTCCTGCTGAAGATCCCCTCTCTCGGTGATTATCCTTCTCTTCCTGCCTTGTCCTTGCTGGAATTGAGCCATGGAGGAGGGGACCTCGCTGGCATCGCTGTCTCTCGGTGCTCAGGGATTTAGGAACGGGCGGGTTCCCCTGCAGGGCTCGGGGCTCGTTCTGCCCGGGCTGCGCAGGGCGGAGCCGTCGCGGCCACCTGAGAGAGCCGCCCCGGGTGCTGTCACCTCTTTGTCACTCTTAGAACGGGACCACGAGCGCCGGAGGGGAGGCGGGCACAGCCCTGGGGTGGAAATCCGGGACGCACGGTGGGTTTTGCCTGGAGAGCAGAGCAGCGGCTCTTGGGATGTTTTTCCTGCTCCAGGGAGGGCTGCAGGGAAGCCATCGCCACTTTGGGGGCTTTGGGAGCTTTTCCCCGTGGATTTTGAGCGGGAGGAGCAGCTATTTCCCCCCCTTTTGAGCAGGAGGAGAAGCTGCTGCCAGCAGCTTTGGGAGCCAGGCTGGAAACACACTCCAGGTGCTCTGGAGGCTCCCAGTGAGATCCCTCTGAACTCCAGACAAAGAGGGGATCTCTGCTTGTCCCCCCTTTCTTTCCCTTTTACTTTATTTAGATGTGAATTTAGATCTGAATTCTGTGTCCTGGCTGGCTCCAAGGGCTGGAAGAGAATGAAAATGAATTGTTGCACCTCTGCTCCGGAGCCAGGCTGGGAGAGCTGGGGGTGCTCCCCTGGACAAGAGAAGGCTCCAGGGAGAGCTCAGAGCCCCTGGCAGGGCCTGAAGGGGCTCTGGGAGAGCTGGAGCGGGACTGGGGACAAGGGCTGGAGGGACAGGACCCAGGGAATGGCTTCTACTGCTGGCAGGGCTGGATGGCATCCTCTGCTCCCTGGACCCTGAGGAATCCTGGGGGGGATGAGGGAGAGTTGGGATGCTGAGGAGGGGAAAGCTGTGTCCATACAGAGCTGCAGAGCAAGGAGGAAGCTGCTGTTGGTGGCAGAGATGTGCCCTGGGGATGGCACCCACGTGTCCCTCATGCTGTGGCACAGGGATGTGGCACAGGGGGATGTGATGGATGCAGGGTGTCACCACCAGCCTGGCGTGGTGTCCTGCCTGGGAGGTGACACCTGGGGACACGAGGCTCCTCTGGGCCCTGACACGAGGCAGATGGGCCTGGGGAGGGGGAGGAAGAGGAGCTCTGGCCCTTTAAGAGAATAATTTCGGAGCTGGCCTACTGAGTTATTGATTGGCGCTATGGTAACGTATATTAGATTATGTATGGCTGGAAATGTGTTGTGGACTGGGAGCCTTGTTTGGGAAGCCAGCACTCCTCTTCTTGTAAACCAGCTCCCCGCAGAGGTTTGGGCTCTGCTGGGTCTGTGGAGTGGCAGCTCCAAAGGAGCTGAGCACAGGCAGGAGCTGAGCACGTGGGAGATCCTTGGGATTCTGCCCCTGGGGGCTCCTTGGGGCACAGGGAGCCCTGAAGGGTCTGGCTTCAAAGGCTGTTATAGACAGGGGGGATAGCTGTGGAATTGCTCAGAAGTGGTGAAAGCCCAGAGCAAAACCTTTCCTCCCAAAGCAGCCACAGCTTTCCCCACCTCTGGTCTTCCTTGGAGAAGGAAAGGAGCCAGTCCCATGACAGGGCAGGTGAAGAGTCTGGGCTCACCCCAGGCTCTCCCTCTTCCAGGGCTCTGCCTTTGGAGCTGGCCAAACACAGCTTTTCCCTGTGGCTGTGGCACGGGGGGGCTGTGGGCAGGTGGGGGCCTGGCAGAGGAGTTTTGGGTTTGCCAGAATCCTTTTCCAGCCAAGTGCTCCTGCTGCAGGTCCTGTGGTGAGCCAGAGCCCTGCAGCTCCGTGGGCTGGGTGTGCTCTGGCATTGCAGGGGAGGCTCCTGCAGCCCCACTCCTGGATCTGCCCAGACCCTGGGAGCAGGGGAGGAGCTGGTCTTCCACAAAACCCCTCTGCAGCAGTGCCAGGGGGAGCAGCTCCTGTCCAGGCAAGCAAAGCTCCCAAATCCTTCAGAGCCCTCTGTGCCCATTCCCTCAGCAGGAGCAGGACGGGACGTGGCTCACCCTGCTCCTGCTGGGGTGGCTCTGGAGCCAGGCTGGGAGAGCTGGGGGTGCTCCCCTGGACAAGAGAAGGCTCCAGGCAGAGCTCAGAGCCCCTGGCAGGGCCTGAAGGGCCTCCAGGAGAGCTGGAGAGGGACTGGGGACAAGGGCTGGAGGGACAGGACCCAGGGAATGGCTCCCACTGCCAGAGGGCAGGGCTGGATGGGATCTTGGGAATGAGGAATTGTTCCCTGGGAGGGTGGGCAGGCCCTGGCCCAGGGTGCCCAGAGCAGCTGGGGCTGCCCCTGGATCCCTGGCAGTGCCCAAGGCCAGGCTGGACAGGGCTGGGAGCAGCCTGGGACAGTGGGAGGTGTCCCTGCCATGGCAGGGGTGGAATGGGATGAAGTTCAAGGTCCCTTATGCCTCATGTCCTGCTGGGCTGTCCTGCCCCGGAGAGCCTGGGGCTGTGGGACCCCCGGTGCTCCTCGGGGGATGAAGGCTCCCCCTGGATCCTGGGCTCTCTCTCTCCCAGCCAGGGCGCTGTGCCGGGGTAATTGGACAGTGAGAGACCTCGGGGTGGTTCCAAAGTGGGGAGGGAGGGGAAGGACAAGGGGAGAGGCAGAGTGCTGGAGGGGCTGAGGGAAGCAGGGTCAGCCTGGGGAAGGTCAGAAGCCACCAGAGGAGTGGGAGAGACTTTGGGGTGTCCCCACAGCAGCCTTGGTGTGAGCTGTGCCTGCTCCCTGCTCTGCTCTTTTTCCTCCCTATTTGCCCCGGAGCCTTTCTGGGTCCTGGTGCTGCTGGATCTGGGGGAGCAGCTGCTCCATGAGGGGCCTCGACAGGATGAGGGTCCCCAAACGCCCCCACTGGGACTGATGGTGCCGTGTTTGGGGTCAGGGCAGCCAACCCAGGCAGTGACTGGGATGCACTAGGGACAGGGAGCCAGGGGACAGGGACAGGGAGCTGAGGGAAGGGACAGGGATCCAAAGGAAAGGGACAGGACCCTTGGTAGTGCCCATGAGCGATGCTGGGGTAGTGGGAGACTGGTTAGAGATGGGACAAGGGAATCTGGGGGACAAAGCAAGGTTATTTGTGGCACCTTGTAGGGCTTCCTTTAGATCTGGCCCCAGTGCTCACAGCTGGAGATTCAGGGATGGGAACTCTGGGACTCACCAGGGTGGAGATGCTGCCCTCCAGGCACTTCTCAGCCCCTGCTCCAGTGCCAAACACTCTGCCTGCTCCTCCATCCTCTCCCCCCTCACTTTCCCATTTATTTTCACCTTCCTCCTCCCTGTATGAGATCCAATCCCATGGATCCCTCAGCCAGGTGCAGTGCGGAGGGGAGGGGGGAATCTTGTCATTGGTGGGAGGGACTGACCCCAAAATGCCAGCAGCTGAGGCACCTGTGCCACCTGCCCCTGGGGTGCCCAGCAGCACCTCCCAGCTCTCTGGGACAGCAGGGATGGCCAGGGGCAGAGCCATGGAGCTGCAGGGCTGGAGCTGGGGCTGAGGTCCTGGCAGTCCTGAGCTGCTCCAGGAGCTGCATGGACAGACATTGCCTGTGGCCAGGCTGGGGATTGGTTTTAAAAGCCTCAGGCCCTGAGTTTTGGGAGGGTTTCAAGTGAATTTCTTGTTTTCCAAGTAGTTGCTTGAGGGTCTGGAAGCTCTGGGGAGGCCCCTCAGTGGGTTCTGGGAGATGTGAGGGTCCTGGGTACCCCAACCCCAGCAGTGCTGGGTGTGGGACACCTCCAGGTCCCAGCTCCTGCCTGGGCTGGTGGCTCTGGAGACTCTCAGTGAGTCTCTTCGAACTACAGACAAAGTGGGGATCCCTGCTTGTTCCCCCTTTCTTTTCCTTTTACTTTTTCAGGTGTAAATTCTTGTTCCTGAGTCCTGGCTGGCTCCAAGGGCTGGAAGAGAATTAAAATTAATTATTGCCCCTCTGCTCTGGAGCCAGGCTGGGAGAGCTGGGGGTGCTCCCCTGGACAAGAGAAGGCTCCAGGCAGAGCTCAGAGCCCCTGGCAGGGCCTGAAGGGGCTCCAGGAGAGCTGGAGAGGGATTGGGGACAAGGCCTGGAGGGACAGGACCCAGGGAATGGCTCCCACTGCCAGAGGGCAGGGCTGGATGGGATCTTGGGCAGGAATTGTTCCCTGGCAGGGTGGGCAGGCCCTGGCCCAGGGTGCCCAGAGCAGCTGGGGCTGCCCCTGGATCCCTGGCAGTGCCCAAGGCCAGGCTGGACAGGGCTGGGAGCAGCCTGGGACAGTGGGAGGTGTCCCTGCCATGGCAGGGGTGGGATGAGATGAAGTTTAAGGTCCCTTATTTAAGGTGTTTGACTGCCTGGGAGAAGCTGCTATAACTTCCCTTCCCTTCCCTTCCCTTCCCTTCCCTTCCCTTCCCTTCCCTTCCCTTCCCTTCCTTCCCTTCCCTTCCCTTCCCTTCCCTTCCCTTCCCTTCCCTTCCCTTCCCTTCCCTTCCCTTCCCTTCCCTTCCCTTCCCTTCCCTTCCCTTCCCTTCCCTTCCCTTCCCTTCCCTTCCCTTCCCTTCCCTTCCCTTCCCTTCCCTTCCCTTCCCTTCCCTTCCCTTCCCTTCCCTTCCCTTCCCTTCCCTTCCCTTCCCTTCCCTTCCCTTCCCTTCCCTTCCCTTCCCTTCCCTTCCCTTCCCTTCCCTTCCCTTCCCTTCCCTTCCCTTCCCTTCCCTTCCCTTCCCTTCCCTTCCCTTCCTTCCCTTCCCTTCCCTTCCCTTCCCTTCCCTTCCCTTCCCTTCCCTTCCCTTCCCTTCCCTTCCCTTCCCTTCCCTTCCCTTCCCTTCCCTTCCCTTCCCTTCCCTTCCCTTCCCTTCCCTTCCCTTCCCTTCCCTTCCCTTCCCTTCCCTTCCCTTCCCTTCCCTTCCCTTCCCTTCCCTTCCCTTCCCTTCCCTTCCCTTCCCTTCCCTTCCCTTCCCTTCCCTTCCCTTCCCTTCCCTTCCCTTCCCACCTTCCCTTCCCTAACCTTCCCTTCCCTTCCCACCTTCCCTTCCCTAACCTTCCCTTCCCTTCCCTTCCCTTCCCTTCCCTTCCCTTCCCTTCCCTTCCCTTCCCTTCCCTTCCCTTCCCTTCCCTTCCCTTCCCTTCCCTTCCCTTCCCTTCCCTTCCCTTCCCTTCCCTTCCCTTCCCTTCCCTTCCCTTCCCTTCCCTTCCCTTCCCTTCCCTTCCCTTCCCTTCCCTTCCCTTCCCTTCCCTTCCCTTCCCTTCCCTTCCCTTCCCTTCCCTTCCCTTCCCTTCCCTTCCCTTCCCTTCCCTTCCCTTCCCTTCCCTTCCCTTCCCTTCCCTTCCCTTCCCTTCCCTTCCCTTCCCTTCCCTTCCCTTCCCTTCCCTTCCCTAACCTTCCCTTCCCTTCCCTAACCTTCCCTTCCCTAACCTTCCCTAACCTTCCCTTCCCTAACCTTCCCTAACCTTCCCTTCCCTCTCCCCTTTTCTCCTCTTCCCTATTTTTTACCCACTTTCTCATTTTCTGCATTCCCAGAGGCGATTGGTCATTAAGTCAAAACAATTCACACTAAACCAATCCAACAATGAGCAGTGGGTAAACAATGCCCAAACCACATTCCAAAGCAGCAAAACACAGGAGAAGCAAATCACATAATTATTGTTTTCATTTTTCTCTGAGGCTTCTCAGGAAAAGAAATTCTGGCAAAGAGATTTTTCAGAAAATATGATGATGACACAGCCCACTAGCCCCATTAGCCTCAGAGGCAGGAACGGGGAGCAGAGAGGAAGAGGAGGAGGAAGGAGAGGCACGAGGTACTCAGGGACATCCCAGTATGGGGCTGAGCTGCCATGGGGAGGGCAGGATCTATCCCCTGGAGCAGAGCCCTGTGCTAGGAGGTTCCAAGGATGTGGGAAATGGATTTGTAGAAAATTCTCGAAGCCTGGCAGAAGGCTCACCCAGTGTGCACCTGTGTGCAAACCCTGAGATAAGAGATGCTGGCTTAGAAATGCCATGGAATAGGACAGACATTGCTGAGAGAGAAATGGAACTAGAAAGTTTCAAAGGGTGGCCTTGCAAATAAGACTGGATACTTTGGAGAAATAGAACTGTGAAAGATGCATTGCAGTGGGACTCACGAGGGGTAATTTTAGATTATTGGCTTTAAGGCATCTACAGCATGGTGTGGCTAAAGCTGATAGGCCAGGAAATGTTTATAATAAATTGTAATTAGGAAATAGTTGGCTTCTGATGGTGATGGCATGAATTATAACATCTGTATTGTCTCACTCTTCACATGAGAGTGAAAATGGAATAAAAGCTTTTAAAACCCCTCTCAGCTGCCCCACCTCTGGGTCAGAAAAGGGCCTAATCCAACACAAGGACGCTCCCAGTCACAGCAGTACCACCACACCAGAGCAGCTTCCATCTCCAGGATCCATCCTGGATCCCTCCTTCCCCCCACAGGGCTCTGGAGTGGGTCCTGCCTGGGGTTTTTTGGGCTGAGTGAGACCATTCCTGCAGTGGGGGGAATGTGGCAGCACTGCCCTGCACCAGACCCGGTGGCACTGGGGTGGCCCTGTCAGGAGACAGCTGGGGACCCGCAGCAGGTGCCAGCAGGGCTGACCCCAGGTGCCAGAACAAGGGGAGGGGCGACAGCCCTGCTGGCTCCTCACAGCATGGAGCAGAGCCAGCAATGCCACCAAGCTGCCTTTGGTGGTATAAATGGAAAGGGAGCAGGAGGAGGAAGGAGCTGTGGGGGTACAGAGAGGTTCCATCAGGGTTTGTCCAGATTTCCCACCCCTGGAAGTGCCCAGGGCCAGGCTGGATGGAGCTTGAAGCAACCTGGTCTAGTGGAAGTTGTCCTTGCCCATGACAGGGGGCATTTAATGTGAGCTTTAAGGTCTCTTCCAGCCTAAATAATTCTGGGATTCTGTGGTTTTTCAGCCCAGGAGTGAGGAGGAGGAGGATGGGTGATGCCTCCTGAGCATCCAGCCTTCCTGGGAGCAGGCTGCTCTGTCCTGGGTCTCCTCTCTCACCTGCCCCAAGGAGAGGGGGACAAACCCTCCCCTCTCAGGGCAGGGGGACCGCTGAGGCCATTGTCCCACTGCTCTGCACTTCAGGGACAAACACAGAGGAGGCCACACAAGGGCAATGGGGGTTTTAAATCCTTCTTTGGCTTTAAGTGCTCCTGGGGTCAGCCATGGCCAAAGTGGGCCCAGACCAAGAGCCTGGGAGGAGCCCAGTGCTCCCAGCACTCCTTGGCACAGCTCCAGCTGCCCTCTCCTGATCCCCTCATTAGCTGCAACACGGAAAGTGTTTTGAAACCTTTGCAGAGGGGTTTGTGTCCCCCCCCCCCCCTCCCCCTGCCACTTTTCCCGTCACGCTCATTAGAGCCCTGAGTATCAATCAGGGGGAGATGAAAGCCAGCTGGGGATACATTACAACACCTTGGGAAGGGATGAAAGCGCCTCTTTAGTCCTAACAAACCTCTCCAAGCCCCATTGCATATGGATGTGAGCCTGGCTCTTGCTGCCTTTCATCTCAGGTTTTGCCTTTTGGGCTCTTTGGCTTCTGCTCCCACAGCAGCGGCTCAGTGACACCGCGAGTGTGACCAGCATGGTGGCCTGGGGACCCTGGCATGGGTGGCACAGCCTGCTGTACACACCACAGAGATTCTTAGGGGGTTTCAGAAGTCTCCATTTGCCCATTTGTCCCCTCTGATATCTGAGGGCTGAGAGGATGACCCAAAAATATGCCCAGCAGAAGGAATTTCCATGGACACCTCCACGTGCACATTGGTCCCATCCCAGCTCTGGCTGGTTCTCACTGAGGGAGGGGGGCAGGATCAGGCTGCCTTGCAATGGATTTTAAATTTAGAAATTGTTCAGATTTGTACTTTGGAAAAAAAAATCCATGGGGCATTAAATATTTACAGAAAATCAGCAGCTGCGTAAATAATAGAAAAATCCAATATTCGGCGAGTGGACCGGTTTTCAATAAATTTGAAAATTTTATGATATTGTTATTATTATTTATTGCCTATTTTATTTGCTGGTGTGTCTCCTCACAGGCTGCATGGATCTGGGTGTTGGACCACCCCGTGCCAGGCCAGGGGTCAAACTCCTCCTGCCCAGAGCTCTGCTGCTGAGCCCATCCTGCTCGCTGCACAGATGGGATGTGCCCGCAGCAGCAGGCAGGGACAGGATCCCTCTGCCACCCCCTGCCCTGCTGATGCCCACCCTGGCACGACCCCACAGTGCCACGGGAGGTCCCTCAGGGCCACGGGAGCCCCGTGGGAGCAGAGGGCTGTGGAGGGTGACGGCGACGTAGCACCTCCTCTAATGGGATCCTCTCCACAAGTAATTAAGCTCCGGCTAATGCTAACCGTAATGTGATGTATGTATGCCTTTAACTAATCATTTATTAGCCTCGTTGATGGTTTGTCAATATTAATTCATTTATTTAAACAACTCCGAGCTGTAATGAAGATGTTTGCTTTAAGGGGGGAAAAAAGAGATGGAGCTGCCAGGAGATTTTTTTGTTGACTCGATGTGTGTCGCCCTGCCCCGGGTGACGAGGAGCTGCTGCCACCGCTCAGCCCGGGGCTGGTGGCCTGTCCTGGCTGTCACTGCTGGAACTGGGAACCAGGGGGAGCACAGGGGGCTCCAAGCTTCCCGCACCAGCCAGGGCAGCAGGATCAGGCGCCGCTTCCTGTCCCGGCTATGGGAGCGCGCCGGGGATGCGGGGCTGCGGCACAGCCCGGTTGTGCCAGCTCACACGGGAGCAGCTCCAGCGCCAGGCAGCTCCGGAGAAACTTTGGAAGAATTTCCCTTGGTTTGACCTTAAAATGTTCGAGCTGTGACTCAAAGCCTGAAATCAAACCCAAACGTGCTGCCTGACCCAGAACTATCAGTTTTTGCTTGACTTTCGATTTGTTAATGATTTTGGTTTTCATTTCAAATCAAAGTACTTCTATTTTTTTTTTTTTTTTTTTTTTTTTGAGCTGGGGAGTGGGAAACTGCTGATAAACTGGAAAAAAAGTACTTTTGGTCCTGTTTGATAACCTCAGGTTGGAGCAGATTTGGTGCTTGTTTTGTGCCCTCGGAGTGCTGCAGCAGGTGGGATGCAGGAGCAGGGATTGTCCTGGGAAGCATCCCGGGGCAGAGGGGTCCTGCCCTGGCTCTGGGCTCAGCAGATCCTCAGGCAGAGCCTCTGGCCAGACGTTGGATCAGCTGCTTCCAGCTCTCCTTGGCAGCTTCTTAATATCAACTAGATCACCATATTAAAGTTAACTTTCTCTTAAACAGGCTTAATTAGCGTCCTTCAGACGAACATAAATTAATCCTGCTGCTCAGGAGGATATGGAGTTTCCCCTTGATCAATCGCCAGCCCTGGCTGGAGACAAACTCCTTGGAGAGCCAGGGCATCCCTGAGGCTGCACCCAGAGCTGGGGGCTGGCAGCTCCGTGTCCTGCCCCAGGCTGTGGGCACAGAGAGCTGGCTCCGATGTCACCACTGCCACGTGGGACTGTGTGTGACCACGTGTGACCACGTGTAATCATGGTGTGCAAGACAGCGTATGACAGTGCTCAAGCACACCTGAGCATTCCTGACTATTCCTCATCATCCATGAACACACACAACCCACCATTGCCATGTCTGACCCCTCGCCATCGTGTGTGACCTTGTGACAGATGACCACGCACGACCACTCACCACCACACAGAGCCAGGCACAACCAAATGTCACCGTGCACAACTGGGCATGACCGCACACGACCACTCACCACCATGGCTGACCATGGATGACCATGGATGACCACACACAACCACTCACCACCATCCATGACCATGTACAAACCTGGATGACCATGTACAACCACGGATGACCCCACATGACTACTCACCATCATGGCTGACCATGGATGACCACACATGACCACACATGACCACACACAACCACTCATCACCATGGCTGATGATGTAAAACCATGAATGACCACACGTGACCACTCCCCACCATCCATGACCACACACCACCACTCACCACTGTTCATGACCATGTGCAACCATGAATGACCATGTGTGATCATTCCTTACCACCCATGACCACACAAATCCACACACAACATTGTACAACCAAATGTCACCTCAAACAACCATGTATAACCACACACAACCACTTGCCACCATGGCTGACCATGTACAACCACGGCTGACTATCTACAACCATGGATGGACATGCATGACCATTCACCACTGTCCATGACCACACAAAACCACACATGATCACAGACATTTCTGTATTCCCATGCACAACTCTGTATGACCTCCACAACCCCCTCATCACCATCTGTGACCACACACCACCACACTTGACCACGCATGACCACAGTCAACCCTATATTTCCATGTATGGCCACTCACTGTCATGTATGACCATGAACAATCATGCATGATCGCACATGACCACTCACCACCATCCATGAGCACACGCAATCATACACAACCAAAGATTACCTTGCACAGTTGTGTATGACCACACGTGACCACTCGCCACCATGGCTGACCATGTACGAGCATAGGTGACCACGCGTGACCATTCACCACCATCCATGACTACACACAGCCACAGATGACCACAGACAGCCCTGTATCACTGCCCAGCTGGGTACAACCACACATGACCACTCGCCACCATCCGTGCCCACACACAGCCGTGGATGACCACGTATGGCTATGAAATGTCCTCCCCACGAGAGATGCAGCCCCAGCTAGTCCTGCAGCCCTCAGGGGCAGGGTTGGTGTCTTGGCTGTGCATGGCCATGGATAGTTTGTCTTCCATGGAAATGTTCCTTGCTCCTGACCACCCTTGCAGTGTCTGCAGCATCTTGCTGTTGCAGGGGATATTCCCATGGAGAAGAACCTTCTCCCACATGGCTTGATCCTGCTGCCTGCTCTTTTCCTTTGGTGCCCTTCATTGTGTTCAAGAGGGACCAGAAAGCAGGCTCCTTCTCTAGCGAAAAATAGGGGAAAGAAAAATGGAGATTTGATAGGAGGTCAAAGGAACCTGGGGGTGCAAATCACAGTGTTTTGGGAAACTGCTGAAAGGCTTCCAGCAGAGCAGGAACCTGCATAGGTCCCTCCGGAAACAGGGATGCAAGAAACCAGGTTAATTCCTTTCAAATCGTTGGTGGTATTTGCCTGTGTTGATAAAAGCAACAACTAAAACAACTCGAGACTTCAGTGGCCCTCTGTCTGGAATCCTGTTGGAAAAGGGGGTGAAGATCCTTCCCTTTGGAGGCAGGGAAACTGAGGCACTGAGGGTTTGACAGCCTTTTGGGGGTGCCACACCCGTCTCAGCCCCAAATTCCTCGTGCAGTGGGCTCAGAGCTTTGGCAGCCCCCCAGAGCCGAGCGGGATTTTCCCTTGGGAGTCACCCAGCTCTGTGCACAGAGCAGCTCTGGGTGGCTCAGCACCCCCTGGGGGGAGGCGATGGCGGGGATAAAGGACCCGTGGGGGGACGCGGGGGCCGGGTGAAGGCGCACAGGGTGCCAGGGAGCCGATCCCAGCCCCGGGATGAGCAGAGGGATGGGAGCGGCGAGGGGGAGGCGCGGGGCGGCCGGAGCTGCCCAGCCTGACACCGGGTCACGGAGCCGGGAGCGGGGCGAGGTGCCGAAGGGATCAATAGCAATTCTAATATCATACGAGTCAATTCTGACCTGCCATGGGCAGCGCGGCAGGCTGACTCCAGAGCTGCAGGACCTGATAAATGGGCTCTCAAAACCATATTTATAGCAAGAAAAAGCTCATAAAATGGAAACAGGGGCAGGGCGAGGGAGGAGGAGGGGGCTGCAGCCTGGCCGCGCTCCGGCCATTATGTTGGCTGCGGGAAGGGGAAAGGGATGCGGGAAGCTGCCCGCCCTGGGGGGCTCTTTAGGGGCTGGGATTTAGTGCTGGAGGGGTTGTGGGGTGGAGGCTCTCCCCATGGAGCAGGGGAGCAGCAAATGATGGGGCGGGTGGGGGGCAGGCATGAGCATGGAGGGACACTTGGCTGGGGGGGAGTGTGGGGTTGTTAACCCAGCAAATTCCTGCCCCAGCCCTCTACAAACCCCATTCAGCCCCAGGCTGCAGGGACACGGCTGTGGGAGAGTTCTGGGGCAACCTCAAACCCCACTGAGGGGTCCTGACCTAATTCTGGGGGACACACATGAGCTGTTCCCCCTCATCCCTCCCCAGGCAAAACAAAACCTGCAGCTGCTCATCCCTGCTCCCCTCTGCTCCCATCCTGTCCCTCCTGCTTCCCACCCTGAAGAGCAAATTCTGCCTGACATTTCCAGGAGCAGCAGTTTTCCTCCAGGCCTTGCTGAGGAAAGAGAAATTGGGGAAAATGAAGACAGGCAGGTAGGTGTGTGAGGGGCATCAGCTCACCCATGCTCAGAGGTTTGTCCCCTCTCCTCTGTCCCAGCCAGCAGGACAGCCAGGGGTGACTCCTCATGCCAGGAGAGGTGTGGTTCCCCTGCCTTGATTTGCTCCTTCATCCTCTCCTGCCTCTCTGTCCTCTTCCCTATGGATCAAACCCCACACAGTGCTGAGCTGTTTTTCTTCTCCACCATTTTGGGCATTTTTCCTGCAGTAAATGCTCCCCAAATGTTGCTCTCAGTTAACCAGGGAGATTTATCACCCCAAAGACCCCTCCCAGGAGGTGGGCAGGGGGAGCAGAGGGAGGTGATCTCCTCTCCAACCTCTCTGGGCCTTCCCGGCTCCTGTGGATGCCTGTAGGCATTCAAGGAAAACCAAAGCACCCAGACATGGTGTCTCATGATTTATTCCATATTCAGTTCCATATTTTCATGTGGATTTAACCAGGCTGGCTGGAGCCCACCTGTGTTACAGGTGTGATGAGTTTGCTGGGCTCAGCTCAGGTCCTCTGAAGGGGGGGGGGTCTGTGAAGGAGGTCTTGGGAGGAGGAGGAGAAGGTGCTGAGGGAGAGTGTGACATGCACAGGAGTTGGATTTGGCATCCAAGGTGCTCCCAGAGATAAGACTGATCCTCTGAACTGTGTTCTCCATGTGCCTTATGGCATTCTTGGGATGCTCCATGCTGGCACTGGGATGGAACTGACAGGAATTTGGGATCTGTTACTTTGCCTTCATCCAGAGCAATAGGAGGGACAGGAAAACTTCCACCTCCAGATTTCCCATCCTTGGTATTTTCATCCCCTTGGAGCTTCTCTCCCCCTCCCCTGTGCAGCAAATACAAAGTTCTGATCACACCTGGATCGATGCACCCTGAGCCAATCACCCTGAGAGGAACCTGCTGCAAACCCAGCCCTGTTCTTGCTGCTCCTTCCTCCTTTCCCTCCTCACCCTTCCCCCTCCCAGCAGCCTCACACTCTCCTCCTGCTCCCTTCTGCGCCCTTGGCAGCAGCCTGGGGTGGCTTTGTCCCTTTATACCAGATTGTGTCACACTGTATGGCTGCTGTTGCATGGCCATGCCTTGCCCAGCTCCAGCTGCTGAGTGCAGGGGGACTATGGGCTGAGGAGGGGATGCACCCCAGGCTGGTGCCACATCCCAAAATCCCAGACAAGCCCTGTCCAGCCTGGCCTTGGGCACTGCCAGGGATCCAGGGGCAGCCCCAGCTGCTCTGGGCACCCTGGGCCAGGGCCTGCCCACCCTGCCAGGGAACAATTCCTGCCCAAGATCCCATCCAGCCCTGCCCTCTGGCAGTGGGAGCCATTCCCTGGGTCCTGTCCCTCCAGGCCTTGTCCCCAGTCCCTCTCCAGCTCTCCTGGAGCCCCTTCAGGCCCTGCCAGGGGCTCTGAGCTCTCCCTGGAGCCTTCTCTTGTCCAGGGGAGCACCCCCAGCTCTCCCAGCCTGGCTCCAGAGCAGAGGGGCTCCAGCCCTTGCAGCATCTCCGTGGCCTCCTCTGGCCTGGCTCCAGCAGCTCCACATCCTCCTGCTGTTGTTGCCCAGGGCTGGGGCAGCTCTGCAGGTGGGGTCTCACCTGAGCACAGGGGCAGAGGGGCAGAATCCCCCCCTCCCCTGCTGCCCACGCTGGGGGCTCAGCCCAGCACAGGGGGGGTTTCTGGGTCAGTGCCCATGGCCGGGGCAGGCTCAGCCTCTTATACCCCAGAGCTCTCAGTAGTTTGGGAATCCTGGGGAGCTGCTCCCCTGCTCTGTGCCCCTCTCAAGAAGGCCATGGACTTTCCTTCCTTCCAACCTCTGCTGGGTCAAGGTCGGACCCTGCTGTGCCAGGGTAAAATTTCCCCGGGAACATCACCGGGGAATTCCTGCTCCAGAGGCAGCACGGCAAGCTGACATCCCCCTGGGACTGGTCCAGGCAGATTTCACACGAAGCAGCAGCTGACACCAAACGGGTCGAGTCCAGAATGAATAAAATAACCCCAAAATCAGAGTATTTCTGGCTGAGGAGGAGACGGAGCCGCTGCTGCAGCTGCGCTCCCGCTCCTGGCCAGGAGGAGGGCTGGGAGCTCACACGGGCAGCGGCGATCGTGAGGAAGGAATCAGCTCTTTCCTCGGGTTTTGGTTCAAGTACTCTCACAAAATGTGAAGTTTTCCGCTTCAAAAATGAGAGGAGAGAAGAAAGATTGGTGTGTTGGAACAGACAATTCTGGTCCTGTCCTCCTCCCATCTTTCCAAGAAAATCCACTGGTTTATTTATGAATTAGGCTCACAAAAACCTTTGGGGGTTTTTTTTTTCTGTTAAAAATGCAATATTTCCCCCAAAAAATTTTATGTATTGATTTTTATTTTTAAAATAAATATCTATGGAAAAAACCAATGTCTTTGAAGCCCCATTTCTCACCGTGTGGGGGAGTTTATCAAGGAGCTTGGTTGTAGGGATCTTGGTGAGGGTGAGACATTTTTTCCAATTTCCCTGCTGGCAACAGGGAGGGAAAGGGATTTCCAAAAGGCAGCAGTGCTGGGGGCAGCCTTTTGGGATGGAGCACGGTGGGGAGCAGGGTATAGGGCTGGATGTGATGATTTGGTCCTGCTCAGAGCGTTTGTTGCACTGCAAAAGCTCCCCGGGTGGGGGAAGAGAAAGTCACAGAATCATGGAATTGTTAAGGTTGGAAAAGACCTCCAAGATCTTTGAGTCCAACCATTAACCCAGCTTTGTTTCTGCACTGAACCTCATCCACATGGCTTTTGAACATTTCCAGGGATGGTCACTCCCAGGGGAAGCTGTGCCAGTGCCTGACCACATTTCCAGTGAAGAAATGTTTCGCATCCAATCTGAATGCCCTGCTGAAAGGATTTTCCAGAGGCTCAATTGCCACAGATGCTTTTGCAGAAGGAGCTCTGGAACTCTGTTTTTTCCCTCTGGTGAGGATCTCAGGAAAGCATCTGAGCAAAAGTTGGCCCGTCAGGACTTGGTTTCCCCTTTTCCTCTTGGTGGGGCCTTGAGGACCTGCAAGAGGCTGCTGGCTGGGTGGGATATGGAGGATTTCCACCCCTCTGCTGTTGGGGTCGTACAAGAGCAGGAGCCTCACAGAAATCAGGAATATGAGGCCACCAAGAGCTGCCAACATGCAGGGACCAGTGCTCCGCCTTGTCCTGCCCTCCCTTCACCACATGGCCACCACTGACATGTCCCAAAGGCTCCCAACCTTATTGCCCCATTCCCTGCCCCATTCCCATCTTCATCTCCCACCTTCCTCATGTCCCAAAGTCATCCTGCCCTAACTTCATCCTGCCCCATGGGCCTTCCTGATGTCAGGAAGGGTATTTTTGCATGGGAGAAGGCAGGAAATACCAGTTTAGAGCTGGTGTCTGGAGAGCCACCATTGTGGTGGGAGGTGAGCTCGTGACCAGCACCTGCTGGTCGTGATTGGAGCAGAACAGCTCCTGGGTGAGCCCTGTTTCTGTGCTCATGGGCACTTTTGGGAATTCATGGTGTTGGGCAGGGGTGACCCTGTGTTCACCACCAGCTGCACCATCTCCTGCCTGAAGGGTCTCCTGCCACCACCCCAAGGACTGAGCATCCCAGCTCAGCTCCTGTCCCCAGGGATGGACACACAAAGCCCAAGGCAGCCTATGGCCAGGAAAAAAGAGTTTTCTGTAGTGCTGAGAAGCTGAGCCCAAGCTCCTGAGGTGTGCTCCACACTCAGCTGGGGCACATTCCCTTGCTGATAGGGACAGACGTGTCCCACAGGTTCTGCTCCATCTCTTCTGCTCCTTGGCCACCTGGGAGAGCCCCTCCATGGGTCCAGACCACTGCTCCAGCCCGGCCTGTTGGCCACAGCCCAACCACCGCCATCCCAGGCCTACCTCCTCCACGAGCCCCATGGCTCCCCAGGCCTCCATTCCCCCCACCACTCATTGCTGGGCCAACTCTGGAAAAACAAGCTGCTTGTGTGGAGAACCCAAGCGTGGCAAACAGCGACGAGCCCGGGAGAGGACACCTCCCCATCCATCTCCTCTGCCAGGCCTTATCTCGGAGGGAAGGAGCATCCGGAGGGAACGAGGAAGAGCTGAAGGGGACATCTGGCTCCTGGAACCCTTGGCCCCCATCTCCATGTAGCCGGTGAAGATCCTGGCGTCCTCTTGACGGAAGCTAGGCTGCATCCCCGGCCTTCCTATCTCCTTGCAGAGCATGGCAGTTCCTGAATTGCCTGCCCGTGGCGGGCCCTAATGGCCCAGAGCTGATGTTTTATTGTCGGGTTTAAAAGTGTAATTAGTTCAAGTGTAAACAAAAAAACCTTGCTTAATTAAGAATTTTTAAACAGGGCACAGAGAGATTCCGGAAACATTAATGAACCCCAGGCAAGCACCATAAAATTGATCGAGGGAAGAGAGACAGCGAGGGCTGGGGGAGGGCTGGGGTGGGATGGGGGAGTGAGGAGAGGGTTTTACCGCAGGAGTCGCCTCAGTTTACTTTGGCCACTTTAGTGCCGGAGTGCATTTGGAGGCTGCGTTTATGGCGATGGGTCTCCATAGAAATGCCTAATGATTTTTGATGCATTAATGGGAGAGATGGACGGCAGCAATGCATTGTTTAAGGAGATGGAGAGGATCCTTTTAAGGCTGACATGTTATAGATCAAGAGTGACGAGGCAGGCCCTGCTGTGAGGTGCCCTCTGCCATGGCCTGGTGGGGCCCACACCTGAACAAGGAGCCAATCTCAGGCTGGGCCTCTAAGAGTCCATACAAACAACAAATAAAATCAAAATGCTGTTTTCCCACCATCCCAATCCTGCTTTCAAAGCTCTTTTTGGTTGGTGCCAAGACAAATTAAATAAATCTGCCTTTCCCATCCATGGGCAACGGGTGGGAAGAGGGTCTGACCCTTCGCCATCCAGGCACTTCCAGGTGCGTCTCCATGCTCTGTGTAGGTTGAAACACCTGAAGCAGGAGAAGATGCCTGAAAGAGCCTTCTTCTTCCTGCTGACCGGGAGGCAGCCACAGGCTCTGCTGGGCTCTGCTCGAGGCCAGCCAGCCTCCCTCTGGACAGCTGGGTTGTGTGGTGGGAGGTGCTGGTGAAGGTCAGCCTTGAAGACTCTGTGCATGGGTGTCCCATTGAATGGTGGGTGAGAGAACTGGAAGGGCCAAGAAGAAAATGAAAGAGGAAGAAAAGTGACCTTCAGGCTTGGGAAAGTTCATCCCTCTTATTCCACAGGCAGGGATGAGGAGCCTTTTGCCCATGGAAGGGTCCTGCTGCCTCTGTCTTGGCTTGAGAGCCCAGCTCTGCTCCAAGGGTAGAGCAGCCCCTGCTGTGGGCAGCTGAAGGACTTTGAAGGTCAAGACATGTCTTGGCTTTTCCCTTCCTGGCCCAGCATAAGGCCCCAAGGATGTTGTGCCCAGCACTTTGGAGTAGCCAAGTCCTGGAGAAGTTCAGCAATTTTCTGTTCTTCTGGTCAAAGTTCCCTTTGTAGACCTCTGTACCACATGCAGTATCTCTTGGAGTTCTGCAGGTATGTCCACCTTGTCCTCCCCCAGACCTCTGTAGCAATCATGTTCAGGGCCACCAAAGGCCACCAAAATCCTCAGAAAGAAGCTGGCTGCTGCCCAGGAGCCCATCTTCAGCCTGGCTTGGTTTCTTCTGTCCTCCCCTTATCTGAGATGGAGAAGAAACCAGCCAGTGTCCTGTCCTTCTGGATTTGCTGCTCTCTTGTTCCTTCTGGAGCACGTGAACTCACTGCCTTCTACTCTTCCTCAAAGGCCAAACCTCCTATTCCTGTCCATTCCCTTCATGGTTCTCCAGTTTGTAGACATTTTCCTTGTAAACCTGGTGCCCCACCCAGGGGAGAGGCTCTGCTGGGGCCCTCACTGAAGCTGACTGGAACGAGGGTGTGGCCAGGTCTGGTACCTCACCTGGCCTCTGTGCCCTCCCCAACCTGCTCAGGGCTTCTCCCAATAAATCAGGGCCCTGTGGGCTCTGCTGAGCACTCAAAACTTGCTCTTCTCAAGGGACTGGAGTAAGCAGGGCCACCAGGTGACACACCTGGGCTCAGTGGGACCCCGCCCTGTGAGCTGGGTTGGCAGGGTTGGGCAGCGAGAAGATGACCAAGGAGAGAAAACAAATCACAGAATCATAGAATCCCAGACTGGTTTGGTTTGGAAGAGACCTTAAAGACCTCATTCCAACCCCTTTCTTGGGCTGTCTAGACCAGCCACTGTCTAGAGCAGCTTCACTGCCTGAGCTGTGCTCAAACTCAGCCTTCCAACAGCTCTGGGAGGCATTAGCAGAGCCTGGAGAGTGAGGTTTGGGGAGCTCAGCCCATCCCTAGAGGCAGATACAGCACATGAGACGGGCTGTACTGCCTCGGGAGGGACACACAGGGAGGAGGAGCTACACCCCGAGCTGGTGGCAGAGATCCCAGGCCAGCAGGCTGTTCCCTGGGCACTGTTGGGTTCTCCTGGAGGTGCTTCTGTCACTGGAGCCACACTCATGGCTTGTCCCTCTCCCGGTGATGGTGAGCAAGCAGGGACAGCTGGCAGCACCTTCCAACCCCAGCCAGTCTGGGGTGACTTGTTTGGTGGTTGGTGAGCTGCTGGCACAGACCCCAGGCCAGCAGGCTGTTCCCTGGGCACTGTTTGGGACACTCAGTGCTTGTCCCTCTCCCGACGATGGTGGGCAAGCAGGGACAGCTGGCAGTGCTGGCCCTGGGCACTTGGCTGTGCTGAGGGTGCCCAACAGAGGACAGAGCCCTCACCTTGCTCACAAAGAGGCTGTGATACCCACGGGACAGTCCCTGACACGCTGTCACCGCTGCTGTCCCGCCACCGCCGGGCTGGAGCCGCTCCTAGGGCAGAGCTCCCGCGGGGCACGCCGCGCTCCGGGAGCTCCCCGGCCTCTCTGCCTCTTCCTTCATTATTTCCCCGCTCCTCCCACCCTCTCCCTGCCTCTCCTCCTTTCCCTGGCTTTTGTTCCTTCTCTCCTCTTCCCCTCCCTCCTCCCAGAAGCCTTTCCCCATCTCCAATCCCTGCTCCGGCTGCCCAGCCTGTGTCAATTAAGTATCGATCCCCTGTTCTCTATCAGTGGTCAGCTGAGCTAACCAGTCCTGCTCGCTGCTTTTCACCGGGATGAATAATAACAATAATAATAAAGGGGTAGGGGGGAGGCAGCTGCACTTCGTGCCTGCAGCCCTTCACCTCTCCCTACCCCGCACACGCCCGCCCTCGCCCCCTCCACAGCTACAGGCAAAATCGATAGCTCGCGGAGTCAGGAATGGAATATTTTTATCCTCTAATTGGGAAATGTGCTTTGACAAAGCCCGAGGAGCAGGGAGGGGGCCGGCAGATACTGTACCGAGAGCCAGGCGAGGCGGCAGAGCCCGGCCAGGGCAGGGACGCCGGGGATTTTCTGCGCAGCTGGGAGGAGGTGGCGGCGGTGGGCGTCTCCGGTGGGTCCGGGGCACGGCTCTGCAGGGCTGCTCCCGTGGAAGAGCCACTCTTGACCCAGGGGATGTCAGTGCCAACATGAAAGGAGGACAAAAAAGCCCATCCTCCCCCTCAGCTCCCTGCCACTGCTTTCCTGCTGCAGCTGCAAGGAAGGAAGGAAGGAAAGGCTCCCTGCTCCTGGCTGCATCCCAAACTCCACAGCCCATGGCACCTGTGCCTGCCCAGGGGGGCAGGGGGGACAGCGAGGTGTCCCAGGAAGCCACCAGCCCTCCCCTGTCATCCCTGGCGGATCCTGACCCTGCCAGGCCCCCGGAAGCCTGTCCTGCTGTGGCTGCAGAGATGTGGGTTGGACTCCAGGATGTTAAATCCCATTTCCAGCCTGAACAATTCCATGACCCAGAATGACTCTGTGCCTGCCCAGGTGGCAGTCCTGCCACCAGCCTCATGTGCAGCTCCAAGTTTGTCACACCTGGCAGCACCTTCCTGTCTCCAGCTGTGCCAGGGGAGATGTGTTGTCTTTGCCCATGGCAGGGCTTGGGATGTGATGATCCTAAAGGTCCCTTCTGACCCAAACCACTCTGTAATTCTTTAGGTTATCCCCTTCCTCAGGTCAAATCAGCTCTGGCAGGTTCTCAGGTGGGTTTTTCACCACTGAAACCTCACAAGGTCATGGAAAAACACCAAGACACAAAGCCACACCTCTGGAGGGATTTAAAGGAGATGTGGATTAGGGACACAGTTTAGTGCTGGGTTAATTGTTGATGATTTTGGAATCATAGAATCATTTAGGATGGAAAAGACCCCCTGGAGCTGCTCCAGCCTGAATATTAGGGCTACCCTGGGCACATTCTGGAGATGGAGATTTGGGTCTTTTCTCCCAGGTAAAAAGTGACAGAGAGAGAGGAAATGGCCTCAAGCTGCCCCAGAAGAGGTTTAGTTTGGATATTAGGAAAAATTTCTTCCTGGAAAGGGTGGCCAGGCATTGGCACAGGCTTCCCTAAGCAGTGGTGCAGTCACCATCACTCAAAGGATCCAAAAAAAAGTGTGGGTGTAGTGCCTGGGGAGGGCTTTAGAGGTGATCCCAGGGCTGGGTTAATGGCAGGGCCCGATGATCTCAGAGGGCTTTTCCAAAATTAATGATTCTGTGATACCAATGAGTCCTGGCTCTGCAGCCCAGCCCTGCTCCCTCCCTCAGGAGTTTGGAGGAGTTTGTTGTCTCTGAATTGGTTTCCAGTCCTCAAACTAGGAGCATGTGGCCCCTGCTGGCTCTTCCTGAGAGTGCCCAGGCAATGCCAGGGTGGCAGGGCTGGAGAGGAATCCAGCTGGGAACATGCCAGGACCTCAGGCTTTCCACAGCTCTGAGGCAAGAGCCTGGCTGCTCCTTTGGAGGAAAGCTGAAAACCAGAGCAGAGATGAGCAGAAATGGAACCTGTGATGTGACAAGTCCTTCATCAGACAAACACCAGGAGCTGTGTTGACTTCAGCTGAATGAAGTGGGTGAGGGAAAACTCCGGAAGGAAATGCTATTTAAAAGCTGAAATTAAATACTTTGACCTGCCAATGCAGGATGTTTCAAATGGTACTTAATTTCCATGTGTAAGGTGCCTCTAATGCTCCTGAGTAAGTGAAGAAGTTACTCGGGTTTAATCCAATTGTACCTTCCCTGGGTTTATTTCAGGGGAGACGTTGACAAGCTGTAGCTTCAGGGGGAAAAAAATAAAGGCTGAGAATGAATTTTTTTTTCCTCGTGACTCTGGGCCAGACGTGGAGGTTCCTGCTCCCACTCAGCCCTGTATGTGGGACCTCAGCAGAAGGCCTGGATGTGGCTTTCCTGCTCTGAAGAAACCTGAGTGTGACCCAAAAACGTGGCTCACCTGCAGGTTCTGGGATGTTCAAACCTACAGGAATTCTACCTTCACCAATAAATGGCAGGAAAGGGACAGCAGAGCCCTCCAGGGCCAGTGCTGCTTTGGGGCATTTCAGATGAACTCAAGAATATTTGGGTAAAGACCAAGCTTGAAACCCAAAGCTTGAAACCCAAAACCAGCACTAACAAATCTCCTCACACAGCTTGTGAGCGAGGTCTTGGCTCCCCCAGAGAGGGAAGGAGATGGGGCTGGGCTGGCCAAGGAGCCAGAGGGGCCCAGCTGCTGCTGGGAGAGGAGGGGTGCTTGGGCAGCCCAAACCTCCCCATGCCATTTACTCCAGCCTCAAGCCACCACCTCCTTGAGGAGTCTGAAGTGATCTGGAAAAGCCTGAGGGGGTTTTACACCATGCAGTGCCTGTCTTTTTGATCTGGCTTTAGGTTTGCTTTCAAACCTTTTAAACATCTCATCCTCTCACATCCAGCCCGTGCTGTCACCCTAAGAGCACTCTCTGGCTGCCCTTGGCTGGGTTATTTTTGTTTTTAAGCATCTCTGCCTTGTTGTGGCCGTGCTCATGAAACCTTTGCAAGGATGGAGGGGGAGACCCAGCACAGAAACCACAGCTCTGCTCTTTTCCACCCACTTCCAAACACTTGCAGCCCCCAGGTACAGTGGATATTTTTGCCCCTGAAGAAGAGGAGGAGTGACGAGGAGGACTCCATTGATATCAGAAGGCAAATTAATTACTTTGTTATACTATATTATTCTATATTATATTACACTATGTTACAGTACATCTAAACTGAGTCTGCCCAGCACTCAACTCTGCACAACTGCCCAGAATCTCGTGACTGTCAGTGACAGTCCTGACACCCACCTGGCCCTGACAGGAGCCAAAACACCATCACTGTGAGTAAACAATCCCCACACTGCATTCTGCTTTGGCACAACACAGGCACAGCAAATGAGATAAGAATTTTCCTTTCTCTGAGGTTCAGAGAATGTATCTCAGAAATATTCTTGGGAAGAACTGTGCCTTGCTTTTCTCTGTGAAATGTGGTGACACCCAGGTTTTATTTTTTGTTTGTTCCTGGCTGTCCTTCACCAGCCCAGCAGTGCCCAGTGGGTGAGGTGCCAGTTTGCCCACCCAAAGAGAGACTGGCTCGGGGCATGCCTGGGGCTGGGGCTGAGCCAATCTTCTGGGGAATAGAGACAAATGTGCAGCTCTGCCTCCCCAGCAGGGCAGGCAGTGATGGCAGTTGCCATAGCAGTGGCCTCTCCCTCCAGCCCTCCCTGCCAGCCTGGTTATTTTTGGCTATTGTTTTCCAAGCTGTTTTGAATGGAAACAAGAGTGAACTGGAGGGAGGAACAAAGTGAAGTTGGATTCCTCTGCTTCTCCCCTTCTCAAGGGGTGCACAGGGGAAAGCTGCTGGGCAAACTGAGGTGGTAGTGGGTCTGCTGCAGCCTTTGGGACACAACGAGGCTGAAAGCCAAGGGGAGGGAATGCAGCATCTCCATGGCTTGGTTGGAATCACAGAATCCTGAAATATCCTGAGCTGGAAGGGATCCCCAAGGATGGAGTCCAACCCTGCCCAGATTCCCCAACAGTTCCACCCTGAGCATCCCTGGGAGCGGTGTCCAAACACTGAAATTAAATTAAATACTACTGAAATTAAATACTTTGACCTACCAAGGCTGTTTCAAATGGTTCTTAATTTCCACATGTAACGTGCCTCTGGTGCTCCTGAGTAAGTGAAGAAGTTACTTGGGTTTAATCTAATTTAATCTTGGGTTTCCTTGGGTTTAATCTAATTTCATCCTGGAGCTCTGGCAGCCTTGGGGACCATTGGGAGGAGCCTGGGCAGTGCCCAGCACCCTCGGGAGGAAGAACCTTTCCCTGATGGCCACTCCTGCACTATCCCAGGAGAAAACAGGGCTGTCCAGTGGGTGTCATCCCTGCCCATGGCAGGGGCTGGAACCAGGGGATCTTTGAGGTCCCATCCAACCCAAACGAGTCTGGGATTCTCTGATTCTATGAAAATCCAGCTCTGCAGAATTGCTCCATGGGATCCCAGGCCAGGGGATGAACAGACTGGACAGACCTGAGGACAGACATGCACATACAGGACAGAAAAAGGGCTTGAAGAGAACTCCTCCATGGAGAAGCCTCTTGCTGGGTGGAGGATCTTCCTCAACACTCCTGTTTATCTTACAGGACCTATTGCTTCTTCCATGCTCTCCAAAGCAGACCCCCTCTTACTCAGGTTGGCTTCTCCTGGAGAGCCTGGGACCAGGAATGTGACCAGGTGGTGCTTGGACACCAACCCCCATGGAGGATTTCCATCTGAGGTTTGCAGGGATCAGTTCTGGGACCCACCCTGGTCCACACAGTCTTAAATAATTCAGGAAAAACAGCAGAAAATTCAGTGGTAATTGGTGGGGAGGCAGGAATTGTCATGGAAGTTGCTGCAAAGAATGATTGGGAAAGTTTGCAGGAGGATCAAAGGGTATGAGGAGTGTGGGCAAGGAAAGGGCAGGTGAAACACAATGTGGATGTGGGGAAAACAACCTTAACCCCTCAGTGGGCTCCAAACTGGCTCCTGCTGCTGCTCAGGAAGGAGCTCTGGGAATTGTCATCTCAGTGCTCAGCTGCAGACAAACAGGCAAAAGGGAGGTTGGCAATGGCTGGGAGAGGAGCAGAGGAGAAATCAGAGCAGATCCTTGTAGTCCTGTGTCAGTCCATACTCAATAACCTGCCTGCTCTGCCCTGGGAGCTGAGCAAGGAGAGGCACCAAGCTGGGACCCACTGCAGGGACATGAAGGGGCACCTGAGGAGCCCTAAAGATTGAGATCAGCCTGCAGAAGAGGGGACATGGTTATTTTCTTGCTTTCCTAAGAGAACATGGAGGTTTCCAACTCTCTCTGAGGGCAGGCTCAGGGCAAACCAGAATGAATCCTTTTATCCTTTTCTCTCTGTGCTTCCTCATGTTGAGGAACTCCCTGAATTCATTTGGAGGGGCTGCATTAACCCCTGAGGGCACCTGCACGAGGCCAGTGCAGCCTCTGTGGGGCCCCTCAAGCACCTGAAGTTCAGGAGAAGTGCTTCAGAGTGACAAGGGCTCCTTATCTGTCACCAGCTTCCCTCTGGCCTCAGCCCCAGGGCACAGGGAGGGTCCAGAAGCTCTCCCCGGGCTCAGGAGAGCTGTGGGGCAGCAGGAGGGGGGCAGAAGGAAAGGCTTCACCTCCTGAGTCAGGCTCATCCTGACCCTAAGCCTGCCCTGGCCTGGTCCTGGTGCTGGGCTCTGCTGGTTTGGTCTGTGCTGCCTGAAGCCAGCTCCAGACCAGGAGACCTGGCCCTTCTTCCCCTTCCTGATGCCAGACTAGGAAATTGGGGAATCTTTCCAGCTCAAATGCAATGTTCACTTGGGGGTTGGTGCAGAAAGTCCAAAATTCTCTCCCTGTAGCCAGGGTTCCAACACTGAACAATCCCACATTTCTCTCCTTCCCAAGCAGGAGTAGTGAGGGTTCCCTGCACCCAAACTGAGAGTTCCTGTGGGAACCCCTGGGCAGGGGCTGAGGGCCATCCCTCCTTCCCAGCCTCCCAGAGCATCCTTCAGCTTCTCTCCTCAGCTCAGCTTAACCATCCATGAGACAGAGGAGAGCACTGGGTAGGAGGCAGAGGAGGGGCATGGGAGGCTCCTGGGGAGAGGAGGGCTCTGGGGAGCCCAAGGTTCCCCCCCACAAAAAATCCCAAAAATCTCAAAAATTTCCCCCCCCAAAAAAAACCCCCAAAATTCTCAAAGAATTCCAAAAAAAGTCAGAAAATTCCCAAAAAATTCCCCCCCAAAAATTCCAAAAAAATTCTCAAAAAATTCCCAAAAAAGTCAGAAAATTCTCCAAAATGTCCCCCCAAAATTAAAAAAAAAAGTCTCAAAGAATTCCCAAAAAAGTCAGAAAAATTCCCCCAAAAATTCCCAAAATATCCCCCAACCCCAGAACTCATCCCCAGGGAGGGGTGTGCAGGCTGCAGAGCCACTCCCACCCTCAGCACTGCCCTTATTGCCTCCACACTCCCTTGTCTGGCAGTGGCAAACAATAAAGCTCAAGGTGAGCATCACCTCTGCCCTATCTCTCAGATTTGCCTCTCTCCTGTCCATCCATCACCCCCTGCTCTCCTGCGGCCGATTGCAGCCAACCTGCATCAGCTATTGATTTATTGACACAGCCAGGGCTGGAAGATTCAGGGAAGCAGCTCCCCACAGAAACGCTTTTCAGAAGTAGAGATTTGATTTTTTATTTATTCTTCTCTTCAATGTATGGATTTAACAAGCTCTAGGCAACAAAGAACTTACTTCTCCAGCGTGCAGGCTCTCACACTCCCTCCAACTCCTTCCCTTCTCCGGCACAAAAGTCATTTTTAAGGGATTACTCTTTAAGGGCAGAATGCAGCCCTGTGGATGGAGCAGCTCCCCAGGGCCCAGATGCTCCATAACCTCTGTGCTGACCTCTCTCACAGGGGTAAATGTCTCCCTGGCTCTCTGTGTTTGTCATGCATTTGCGCTGGTGTCAGCCTGGGACCAAAAGTCCCTGGCCTTTTTTCCTGTATCCTGGTGATGAACTTCCAGCCCAAACAGGTGCTGTGGGCCAGAGGCACCTGAAGGGTGTGAAAAAACCCACAATCAATGCATGAGGTGATGTATTCCCCCCATGAATGAAAAAATATGTGTGGGGAATATCCTAAAATCCTGGTTTGGGAGGTTGCACACAGCTCCTGTGCTGGGGGCTGCCCCAGCAAGGCAGGGCACAGCTGGCAACATCTGCACCTCCCCCTTTCCCGTGGCTGCTGGCCAGTTCAACACTGGGGTTGTTTTTTTTCCCCAGGAATTCACTGGCCAGGAGTTTGGAGAGATCAAAGCCAGGAGGAAAAGGCCCTTTGAGCTTTTTCTCAGCCCCAAAGCACCAGTGTGTCCCACAGCTGAAAGGCCAGGGATTCTCCTCTGCCCCAGCTGGGGGTCACTGCCGGGTCTGGGCGTGTCCCAGGACATCCCAGCACATTCCCTGGCCCACGTGTCCCTCCAGCACCTCTGGGTGCTGTGGGGCCACCCCAGGACGGTGAGACGGGTGGGCAGGGGCTTGTGAGGAAGAGGAGGAGGAGGATGTGGATGAGGAGGAGGAGGAGGAGGAGGATGAGGATGAGGATGAGGATGAGGAGGAGGAGAAGGAGGAGGAGGAGGAGGAGGATGAGAATGAGGAGGAGGAGGAGGAGGAGGAGGAGGAGGAGGAGGATGAGGATGAGGATGAGGACGAGGATGAGGATGAGGAGGAGGAGGAGGAGGATGAGGAGGAGGAGGAGGAGGAGGATGAGGATGAGGATGAGGATGAGGATGAGGATGAGGACGAGGAGGAGGAGGAGGATGAGGAGGAGGAAGAGGATGAGGAGGAGGAGGAGGAGGATGAGGATGAAGATAAGGAAGAGGATGAGGATGAGGAGGAGGATGAGGACAAGGAGGATGAGGAGGAGGAGGAGGAGGACGAGGATGAGGATGAGGATAAGGAGGAGGAGGATGAGGATGAGGATGAGGACGACGAGGAGGAGGAGGATGAGGAGGAGGAGAAGGAGGAGGAGGAAGATGATGAGGAGGAGGAGGATGAGGATGAAGATAAGGAAGAGGATGAGGAGGATGAGGATGAGGACAAGGAGGAGGAGGAGGATGAGGACGAGGAGGAGGAGGAGGAGGAGGAAGAGGAGGAGGAGGAGGAGGAGGAGGAGGAGGAGGATGAGGACGAGGAGGAGGAGGATGAGGAGGAGGATGAGGATGAGGATTAGGACAAGGAGGAGGATGAGGAGGAGGAGGAGGAGGATGAGGATGAGGACAAGGAGGAGGAGGATGAGGAGGAGGATGAAGATGAGGATGAGGATGAGGAGGAGGAGGATGAGGAGGAGGAGGAGGAGGAGGAGGAGGAGGAGGAGGATGAGGCCAGTGCTGCCTCTCCAGAGTGATCCCAAGCCCAGCCCTGAGCTGAGGGGGCAGCAGAACCCATGGGCCTGGGGAGGTGCTGCCTTAGCAAACTGGAAGTCAATTCCAGAGAGCAGCAGGTTCTGAGACCTCACCTCAGCCACACCTGGTCCATCACAAAGCTGAGTTTTTCTGGTTCATATCTCTGGTTCTGCTCCAAATACCCCAGCTGGGCTTTGGGTCCTCAGAGCCATCCTTCAGAGGCTTTCCAGGCAGGTGGAGCCTCATGATCAGGTGGTTCCATTGCCCCCATCCCAAAATTGTGGCACCAGCCCCTCCCCAGCTCCCCCTGCCCTCGGTCCAGGGGGATTTGTAGGTGCAGCCCTTCACAGACCTCTTGGTTTGAATAGTTAATGATGGGTGATTTCATTTGTGGCTGCATTAAACATCTGATTACTCTCCTGTGGAAGACTAATTTGCAGGCAGTGGAGACAGATGCTTCCCAAACTATCAGCCAAAAGACCTAATTCCTGCATAGCCAACTTTTTTAATTTGCTTCCTGGCTGATTTAAAAAAAAATATTATACACAATAGCAGGGTCAAGGTGGTGCAAATCCTGTCAGAGACACTTCAGTGCCACCTCTGCCCATGGGCTGCCAGCACCTGCACTGCTGCCTTGGGAAGCAGCTCTGCTGCTCCAAGGATGAGATTGCAGAGAATTCCAGAATCCCAGAACTCATTTGGAAGGGACCTCAAAGCCCATCCAGTGCCACCCCTGCCATGGCAGGGACACCTCCCACTGTCCCAGGCTGCTCCCAGCCCTGTCCAGCCTGGCCTTGGGCACTGCCAGGGATCCAGGGGCAGCCCCAGCTGCTCTGGGCACCCTGGGCCAGGGCCTGCCCACCCTGCCAGGGAACAATTCCTGCCCAAGATCCCATCCAGCCCTGCCCTCTGGCACTGGGAGCCATTCCCTGGGTCCTGTCCCTCCAGGCCTTGTCCCCAGTCCCTCTCCAGCTCTCCTGGAGCCCCTTCAGGCCCTGCAGGGGCTCTGAGCCTGGAGCCTTCTCTTGTCCAGGGGAGCACCCCCAGCTCTCCCAGCCTGGCTCCAGAGCAGAGGGGCTCCAGCCCTTGCAGCATCTCCGTGGCCTCCTCTGGCCTGGCTCCAGCAGCTCCACGTCCTCCTGCTGGTGTTGCCCGGGGCTGGGGCAGCTCTGCAGGTGGGGTCTCACCTGAGCACAGGGGCAGAGGGGCAGAATCCCCCCCTCCCCTGCTGCCCACGCTGGGGGCTCAGCACAGGGGGGTTTCTGGGGGCCAACACTCATGGCTGGGGCAGCCTCTCATCCACAAGTGTCCCAGGAGAAGCATGGAGGACCACTGCTCACCTTCAGGAATGTGTAGGTGATATTCCAGAGCTCCAGTTGAGACTCCAAGGGCTTCCAGCCCGTCCCACCTCCACCATCTCCTCCCCATCTCCTCCCACCACCCTGCTCCCTTTTCTCCCTGCAGGAGGGACACTGGGTTGGCCACTCTGGCCACCAGGAGCCCTTTGAGTCCTGGCCAGGGGTCTCCTTTGCAGTGATATCCCATCCCCGAATGGGGAGGGGGTCTGGCTGTGCCTGGCCAAGGTCAGCTGCTGCCTGCAAGGACATCTGCAGCAGAGCCTGGCTCGTGCTCTCCCCCAGCTCCACACGAGCTGCATTGCTCGTAAGGGCTTAATGATTACCCTTAGATAACTTTATTGGCTGGGAATTATTGGCTGCCTCTGCTGCAGCTCCAACCTCCCTCCTCTCTGCAGCCAGGCACGAGTGAGACCTGGCAGGGAAGGTGGGCCAGAAACCCCCAGGCTCCCCTGGCCTGGGCTCTTTTGGGGGGGATTGTGGCTCAGGAACCCTTTCCTTGCATGGGAACAAAGCAGGGGATGTCCACCCTTGGCTGGGCAAGCCCAGGTTCCATTCAGCTTTCTGAGCACTTTTCTCCAGTGTTTTTCATGGCCAGAACACTTTAGAGACAGGATCTGATGAATTCCTGGGAGCCCCGGGCCAGGGGGGGAGCTGGAGCCAGATCCACACGGGCCCACGGGCACCTGGGAGCTGGGGTTTCACCCTGGCCTGTGGGAATGAGGAAAACCAGGACGAGGGTCTTCCCCAGTGCTGGAGGTGTGATGGTGACACTTCATTGTCACAGAGCCAGCCTGAGGGGGCTGAGCCCGTTCCTGAGGCCAGGAGGGCAGCAGGGCCCCCCTGGGCAGGGGGAGCTCCCTGTGGGATGGCCCTGGGTGCTGAGAGGGGTCCCCAGCAGGGTGCAGGGTGGTGGGAGAGCAGCCCATCGCCATGGAAACAGAACATCCTGTGGCCAGGCTCATCCTGCCAGGGTGGGTTTGCTCTCCCCTCCCCTCCCTCCCCTCCCTCCCCTCCCTCCCCTGGCTGTGCGAGCCCTCGGCATTGATCCGGGAACGTGCTCTTGGCATGTATGATCCATGCAAACACCGTGTTCCTATTGATCAGCTCCTCTGCTGCCTGGGCTCTGTGCTGCCAGCAGAAACAAAGGAAAGAGGGGAGGAAATCACCCAGCCCCACGCCGAGCCAGCAGCCTTGGCAGCACCCACGGGGTCTCTCTGGGGCTGCCTCCTCAGCCTTGACCATTCCTCCCATCTGCCTTTGGATTTCTCCTCCTTTATCCCTTTCTCCATCTTCCCCCTTGTTCCTGCATGCCAAAAATGGACCAAATTCCCCCCTTGGCTCCTTTTGGGGCTGTTTCCAAGAACCAAGGAGCCCACACACGTCCCTGTCCCACTCCTGGGGATGTGGGGGGGCACTCTGAGTGTGGGGGGGTCCCAAACCCACCTCCTTTGCCAGCCCAGCTCTGTGTAAGCCTTAATAATTACAGTGAGGAGTCAATAACAATTAGGCCTAACAGCCACTCAGCAGAATTGACGCAAATTATTTTAATTTTATGTTTCTATCGATGAACTTTTCCAGGTTGGCACCTTCTCCCCCATTCCCAGCCCCCAACTTCCTGGGCACACTCCCAAAATAGGGGATCACTGCTGGGTTCTCCCCTTCCACCTCCTTGCTGCACAAATCCAGAGCTGTGTGCAGAAGAGGGAGTTTGGTAAAATACTGACAATATACTGAAAAAAATACTGAAAGCTGCACGGGCAGATTTCTTCTCTCAGGAGAAAAACCTCTGCTCTTCCAGGGAAGGGGGGTCCCAGGTGCTCCAGAGGGACACCAGAGGGGAGAGGATGGGTTCAGGCTTTGTCCCGGAGAGCTGAGTGCAGCCTCCTTCCTGCAACACGACTTTTAGGATATTTTACACACATATTTCCTCATTCATGGTGGGGATTCATCACCTCAGCTTTGGTGCTACCATGTCAGATTTTTTGTGTCATTCTGTACAATTGATACATTTCTATTACATAGAAATTATAATGAGTCTAGTCCACGTGGTGCCTCAAAAGTGAAGCTTTTCATGTCTAAGGCTGTCTGAAGTGGCCTCATCTGGGAAATGCAGCCACAGCCCTGTAGGTTCAGGCTCTGTGCTGGGTGTTTGCAGCACCTCCAGCCCTCCCAGCAGCCAGAACCAAACTCTGGCGTGGAAAAAAAGCCCAGGCCATTTTTTTTGCCATGTTGGCTGATGCTCAGTGAATGATTCCTGGGACTTTTTCTTTCCTATTTACAGGGCTGAGCTCTTAATGGCACATCCCCAGGGGTGCTGCAGAGCTCCACATCCGAGCAGTGCCCCTCGAGCAGTGCTCACCGAGGCTCCCACCCGTCCCGGGGAGGCTCATCCCGGTCGCTTCCCTCCTCCTGCCTCTCGGGGTGTTTTTCTCCTGTCTCTGCGCCGGGAGCTGGCCCTGCTCGCTGTAAATTGCCGGCATCCCGGCACTGCTGACCTGCAGCTTTTCTCCTCTCCTGTCATTAGGGCGAGGCAGCCCATTCAGTGGGTGACAGGTGCTCAATTGCTCTTAAGTGGCTCCCAGATAATTGGGGAGGTCTTTAGCTACTTGTAACTTCCAATAATAAACAATGGAGAGAGGGGGAAATATCCACACAGAGCACTTAACTGATGGCCTCCTTGTCAAAAGTGCATTAGGGCTCTTCTCCTTGCCCTGGGCCAGCCCAGGCCATCGCCCGGGTGCCACTGTGCCACCCTGAGGAGCGGAGCCCCCTTCTCGCTGTCACCTGGAGGGGCTGGATGCCAAAGGGTGAGAGCCCGGGCTCAGCCCCAGCCCAGCTGGGACTGGGTGGGCTGTGTGGGGAGGTTTGGAGCTTTGTGAAGCCCTCCCGGGGGGTTTGTTTGGGTGGAGGGGTGCGGGTGCAAATCTCAGATGCAAAAGCCAAGTTTTACATCACAGGAATTGTTGCTGCGGCAAAAGCTGATCCCAGACCCGCTGTGGCCAGCGCAGGCTGCCCCTGGCTGAGCACGATCTGATCCCGCCCCACCCCTGGAGCTGTCCGAGGCAGGCTGGACAAGCTGGTCCAGGGGAAGTGTCCCTGCCTGTGAAAAGGGGTGGAATAAGATGGGCTTTAAGGTCCCTTCCAAACCAAACCATTCCACCATTCCATGATTGATTAAGAACGTGTTTTAATGTTTCATGTGGGTTTTTTAACAATTGTTTGATTTGTGGGAGAATGAGGAATATTAAAGATGTGATGAACACTCGAATTTTTTTTAAATGTGGCTAATTTTTGAGTTATATATGTGGGACTTCCATGATCTGTTCTTTAAATCCAAACCAGGGAGCTGCTTCTGCCCACTCTGAGCCAGCTGCAGCGAGTCCCCTGGGAGGTCCCTCTGCTCTGAGCAAGAATCTTCCATCCCAAGAGCAGCTCAGAAAGGGCCTTTCCCCAGAGCTCCTCAGTGGCTCTGCAGGGAGAGCTGTCCGTGGAGCTCCCACCCTCTGCTGGGAGCTCACCCCTGGCAGGGGAACGGCAGAAAGATGGGATGGACCCTGCAAGGCTTCTCAGTTCGGGTTTAAAACTGCAATTCCCTCACAAAAATGCTCTCAAAACCTCTTCTCTTCTCCTGGGATGGGGTGGGGTGGGGTGGGGTGGGATCAGTGGGAAGCAGGGCTCATGGCAGCATTAGCTGCCCATGCAGATGTGGAAATGTGATTTCCCCGTGCCCTGCTCTGGGTTAAGGGGGGACTCAGAGCCAGCAGGAAAGGTGGGAAGAGGGTCCAGGTCCTCTTCTGGAGCTTTCCCTGGTTTCCCACTCTGCAGTTCCCTGGAGCCCTGGGGTGGCTGCACTGGACCTGCCCCGGGAGCACCGTCCTGCTCCCAATTTCCCCACAAGAGCTCCTCCCCAGGTGAAGCCCCTGCTCCAGGCTGCTCCAGGAGGAGCCAGAGGGGATTGAGGAGACACCTCAGACAATGTGCTGCCCTGCCAGGGGACCTCTGTGACACTGTCCCTCTCCATGGGGGGCTTCCCCTGCGGCTCAGGTGGGGCTGGGGGGACTGGAGTCACCCTTCATACATGGACTCTGGTTTGAACTGTGGATACTGTTTTGATTGTTGTTAAACTTTTGTTGGATATATTGAAGTAGATAGGAATAAAGGTATAAATATTATGATAATATAATGTATAAATATTATAGTTAATCTATATTTATTATTATTTATGTGTTTGTACTATTATTTATATATTTGTACATTTATTTAATTTATATTTTTATATTTTTAATATAGAAATTATATTATGATTATATAAGGTATAAATGCTATATTTAAATATATTTTTTTAAATTTAAATATATATTTTTATTTTTATATTTAGACTGTTTATTTTATATATTCATCTAGTTTCTAATTTTTATATATTTATATTTATTTAGATAAATATTTTATTATGATTATATAAGGTATAAATATTATGATAATTAGTAGATATATGTTTATTTTTAACGTTTTTTTTTAATTGGTGAAAGGTTTAATTAATTAAATAGATTTTATTTTTTAAATTTGAGTCTGGTCATACTTTTTTGTAATTGTTGTATGTTTTTATGTACAGATATCGAATGGTTAGAATGATTCAAATAACACATTTTATTAAAATCTTTATACTTATGTTTATATATTAATAAAAAAATAATTGTTGTTCTGTTTTGTAGAATTGTATGTCTTACACTTTGAATATTAGTTAATAACTGTTTAGTGTAAGAGAAATGGTGTGAGATTATTTACTTAGCTAACAATTGAGTTGATTTAATTGTTTTAAGGCTGTTTTTGAAATAGTTTGAGGTAGAAGGAAGGTTGTTATGAATATTTAAGTCCTAAAGTTATTATTATATTCAGGTCTATATTGTTCCTGATTTAAGGTACCTTTCTTTTTCTTTTTTTTGTCTTTTTAAATTCTATTTTGGGATAGTCTAATTAAAATTTCAGTGGAATTATACCTTGTACAAAATTTGGAATCATAACACAATTTCCACTGTGCTTTCATTAACAAGGCCCTGTGATATTAAGGGCAATTACATTTTTTTGTATTAATATTAAAAACCATCCTCCCCTTGTGCTGCTGTGCCAGGCTTGACTTTGGCCACCAACCAGCGAGATCCCCGTGCCTGGGGTTGGGATCTCTGTGCCAAATTCCCACCAGTTTTTCATGAGATCAGGTTAAGCCTTCTGCAAGTATCCTCTCTCTATTCTTTAGTGTAGTTTTAGTAGAGTATTCTTTTATATGATATCATGAAATAATAAATTAGCCTTCTAAGAGCATGGAGTCAGATTCATCAATTCCTCCTTCGTCCTGGGGACCCAGCAAATACCTCAGCTGTCCCACAGCCAGGAGGACAGCCACCCCACCCAGTGCCACGGCCACCCCACACTCGTCCTTCCCAGGGGGTGGGAGATGGATCCTGGCAGAAAGGGCGATGGATCCCCAAACCCACCATCATCATCACCATCATCACCCTCCCCAATTTTTGGCAAGCGCTGCTGCCCCCACTGCCAGTGGCCCCCAGCAGTGGGATCCTGGCCCATAAATTCTCCATTGATTCACCACCAGAAGGAAAAGGCCACAAATATTATTCCTGATGAATAATTCAGGCAGCTCCAAGCCCTGCCTTGCGCCTTCATTACCCTCCACGAGGACCTGGGGGATACGGCTTGAAAGGCCCTGGAAAAGGAAGAGGGGAAGATTTATTTTTAGGGATGGGCAAATCCCGAGGAGCCGCGGTGGGAGGGGTCGCGCCCGGCGCTGCTGGGGCCGCTCAGCGCTCGCTCCGTGCTCCCCCTCGCCGGGGCTTTGTTAAAAAAGGAAAGCACTTACCGGGCTCAGGCCACTCTCCTTTCTTCCTGCCGAAGCTTTCAGGGATGAAAGCATCTGAAGTGCGGGGAGCTGGGGAGGGAATCGTGCCCCTCCTGCAGCCCCTGCCTGCTGCGAGGTGGCGGCAGGGTCACAGGAGAGGATGCTCACTGCGGCCTTGGTGCCCTGGGAGCCACCCGGTGCCACCAGGAATTGGGGTCCAGACCAGGGAATGGGGACAGGCGTAAGCAGATCTGTTGCGTTGTGATTTCAGGGTTTACCCCAGAACCTCCCCTGATCATTCCCTCCCAGGTGTGTCACTCACCTCTCCTTTCCCCTCCCAGCACTGTCTGTCAATCCTGGCATTCCAGAAGGGCTCCAGTGACTGGCAGATTCAAAGGATGCCCTCTACCCCCGGGGGGCATTGGGCCATCCAGGTGTCCTTTGTCCCTTGAGACCTCCCCTCCTGTACCTGGCTGGTGGCTCCCTGCCCCTTCCCTGCCCTCTCCCCGGGGTTAAAAGGAGCAGCACCCATGGGGTCAGGAGGTCTGTGGGGTCAGGTGCTGCTGGGGCAGGGGCACCGGGGGTGCTGCAGTGCTGCCCTCTCTGCAGGGCCCCTTTCACCACCCCAAACCCCTCCCAGGGGAAGCCACTACACCTTTGAAAGGTGAGGTGGCTTCCCACCAGTTTGATTTTTGCTGGCTGAAGCTGCATGGAAAGAGAGGCACTTTTCTTGGAAAATTGCCTTTTATCTTGCAGGAAAGGCACAGGGGTTTTGCTTTTTTATTTTTAAGAAATAAACAAAGGGAGGGTCAAGGTTTTGATGTGAGTGGATGCTGCTGAGGTTTGGAGTCGGGTGTCGGCTCTACCCCAGGATCACCCCATCTGTCAATAGAGAATCCTGCAGTGGTTTGGGGTGGAAGGGACATGAAAGCCCATCCAGTGCCACCCCTGTACCTCCCACTGACCCAGGCTGCTCCAAGACCCAATGTCCAGCCTGGCCTTGGGCACTGCCAGGGATCCAGGGGTAGCCCCAGCTGCTCTGGGCACCCTGGGCCAGGGCCTGCCCACCCTCCCAAGGAACAATTTCCCCCAATATTTCCTCTATCCCTACTTTCTTTCACTTTAAATCCGCTGCCTCTCCATGCTGCTGAGCTCTTTGGAGCAGGCCCTGTCCATAGCCCCCCTGTCCCCCCATTGCAGGGATGCTCCTGTAACAAATGCCACCTTCTGCTGACCCCACGCTTCCCTGCTCATCCCAAAAGCAGCTGCATTTCACCAGTGCTGTGCCCATGAACCTCCTGGGCTGGGAGATTTTCCCTCCCCTGGCTGGCACTGCCCTCTCTGTTACCACTGCCAATAAAACCTGCTCAGAGGCTGAGCCCTGCACCAGGTGCCAGGATCCATCTCCCACCCCTGGGAGGGACGAGTGTGGGGTGGCTGTGGCACTGGGTGGGGTGGCTGTCCTCCTGGCTGTGGGACAGCTGAGGTTTTTGCTGGGTTCCCAGGACAAAGGAGGAATTGATGAATCTGACTCCATGTTCTTAGAAGGCTAATTTATTGTTTTATGTACTTATATTATATAAAAGAATACTCTACTAAAACTACACTAAAGAATAGAGAGAGGATACTTGCAGAAGGCTTAACCTGATACTCATGAAAAACTCGTGACTGACTCCTCAGAGTCTGTGATTGGTGGTTAAGTAAAAACAATTCACATGTTGGATAAACAATCTCCAAACCACATTCCAAAGCAACAAAACACAGGAGAAGATCAGATAATTATTGTTTTCATTTTTCTCTGAGGCTTCTCAGCTTCCCAGGAGAAGAAATCCTGGTGAAGGGATTTTTCAGAAAATATGACAGTGACAGGGCAGCAGCCCTCAGAGGGGACACAGGGCTCTCTGAGGGTGCAGATCCTCCTCTGGTGGCCTCAGCCTGGTGACTGCTCTGGATTTAACACTTTCTCTTTGGGCAGATGGAGACTTGGTGGGAAAGCTGTTGCTGGCCTGGACTGGCAGAGCCTCCTTCCACCAGCTCTCCAGGGATGCCAGGGACAAGTGACACCCAAGGGCTCGGCTTGTGGGGTTTCAGCGCCGACATCCTGGGCAGGAGGAGGGTTCTGCTGCCCTGCTCTGGGCCCAGCCAGTGCCTCTGATGTGTTTTGTTACGGCAGGAAATATCTCTGGTTGCTCCCCTGTGCTTTGGCTCCTCGTCTGTCAGAGGGGAGATTCCTCCTGGCTCTCCAGGCTCAGCAGGGTGAAGGTCACCAGGAGCATCCCAAGGGACATTGGTGGAATCATAGAACAAAAGAATCACTGAGGTTGGAAAATTCTTCCAAAATCAGCCTTTGACTGAATGCCTCCCTGCCCACAGAGCCATGTGGCAAAGTGCCACATCTGCTCTGCTTTCTGAGCACTTCCAGGGCTGGTGATTCCATCCTGCCCTGGGCAGCCTGTGCCAATGCTTGATCGTGCTTTCAGTGAAGAAATTTTCTCCAAAATCCAACCTCAACCTCCCCTGGCACAGCTTCCATTCCCTCTCCTCCTGTCCCTGTTCCCTGGAGCACAGCCCGACCCCCCTGGCTGTTCCCTCCTGGCAGGAGCTGTGCAGAGCCACAAGGTCCCACCTGAGCCTCCTTTGCTCCAGGCTGGGCCCCTTTCCCAGCTCCCTCAGCCTCTCCTGGGGCTCCAGACCCTTCCCCAGCTCTGTTCCCTCCCCTGGACACTCTCCAGCCCCTCAGTGTCTCTTGCAGTGAGAGGCTCAGAACTGGACACAGGATTCCAGGTGGGGCCTCAGCAGTGCCAAGATTTTGTCTCTCTCTCTCTCATGCCATAATTTCCAGGACACTCTCAGCAGGAAGATGCCCAGTGGCAACTCAGAGTGCAGGTGATGGAACACCCATCTCTGGAGCTGGATAACTGATGGTGATTAATTACCCTGACTATGGAGAGCCTCTGCCTGACTCCCAGCTCCAATTCCAGCAGCATCAGAGTCTCATTAGGTCCCTATCCCACAGCCCCCGTGTTGGTATTTGAACAAATCCCCCTTTTAACCTCCTCATGTGCCTGTGGAACAGCCTCAGAGCAGCAGTGTGGGCAGCAGCCTTGGCCAAAAGGTGCTCCAGTGGTGCCAGGGCAGAAGAAGAGGGAGATGGAGGCTCCGTGGGTGTGTTGGGACAGGCACAACAGGAGAGTAAATGTGCACAAGTGGGGCTTTGCCATGGCCAGGAGGTTCAGCAGGGGACAGGGACACCCCTCCCTCCCCTAAAATCCAGCTGCTGGTGCCAAAGCTGTGCCCCCAAAGGAACCTGGGCTTGCCTGCTCCCAAATCTACACACTGCACTCCCTGGGATGCTCCTCAGAGCCTGCCTCCACCCCTGCTCCCCCCAAACAGCTCGGCACGGACAGGCCCGTCAAGTGAAAGGTGGAAAAAGGTAATTAATCTACAGAGAAAAAAGTGTTAATACCTCTAAGACACCGGGGACACTGGCTGTCAGCTTCCACCAATTAGTCACCTAAAACCCTGCCTGTATGATCTCTGTGGTACAGCTGAGTTGATTACTCTAATTAATTTTGCATTGATCTGCATGGATCTGCAGCAGCAGGGCCTATCAGGGCCGAAGGAGGAGATGGATGCGGGAGCCCTGCCGGAGTGTGGAGGAGGGAGCACAGCCGGCTCCCGCGGCTGCTCCCGGTCCCTCCCTGCCCCGAGGCTCCCACAGACAGAGGTGACACAGCTGTCCCCAAAGCAGGGCCAGGGAAAGTGGCAGTGACTCATTTTGGGACATCCTGGTGGCTGCTGTCCCACCCCCTGTGCACATTCCTTCACCCCTTGCCTTCTCCCTGTCTCCTAAATTGTACCTCAGGGTTTTTTTGAGCAAGAATCCCTTTTGCCATCTCATCCCCAACAAATACTGTGGGGCACCCATAACAGCCCTGGGGGCTGCTGCTTTCATGGAATCATGGAATGGTTTGGTTTGGAAGGGATTTTAAAGCGCTCCCTGTGCCTTGCCAAGGAGAATCTCACTCCTCCTGCTGACTCCCCCTCTGCATCAGGCCTAAATGCTGAGTCTGATCCACCTCAGGCAGGCTCAGCCTCCCCTTTCCCCTTTTTGGGGACTCCGTGTTTACTCTCAGGAGTGTTTTGTGACAATGGAAAGCCAAATATTTGGTGTTTCCTAAGTTTGCTTTTTCCCCACACACATTTTCCCCTCCTTACTTGGCTGAAATTTGACCTAAATTTCCCAGCCTGCTCTGAACATGCTCCAAGCCCAAACTCCAGGTGGCACTGGCAGAACCTGTGTGGAGCAGGATCCGTCACCATCCTCCTGTTTAAGGATTAATTTCTCCCCTCCCCAGCCATCTCCTGAAGCCTCTCAGCAGGAGGGATCCCTGACAGACGTGAGGAGGATCCGTGGCTCATCTCCCAGCACTTTGTGCATCCCATGCTCCAGCTGGGATCCCCCTCCAGCCCTGGGGGGCTGCACATCCCCAGCCTGGCTGGCTGGGGGAGCCAGGACGAGCTGTGGTGTCCCTGAGGAGCCCTGTCCCAGGAACCTCCTGCTGCCTCCCACGTGGATTTTGCCACTTTCCAGGAGTGTCACTGCTCCTCAGATCTTTGACCTATTCTCAGCCCTTCAGAAGGCTGGGCCACGTCCCCACCAGCCATGGCTTTGGGACACACAGCTCCTGCTCTGCCTCCTCCCAGAGCAGGAACCTGCAGCTGGGGTGCAATCCCTCCTGGAGCAAGCCCATCCCTGCGCTGAGACTCTGCAGGACCCCCAGCAGCTCCCTGAGCCTGCTGCTCCCCCTGCTCATCCCAACCACATCCCTGGCTGTGCATTCAAGGTTTGGCTCTCATGAGAGCTCCTCTCTCAGTGCTTCAACCAGTGCCACTTCCAGCTCTGGGTTTACCCATCTTGGAAAAGGAAAATGGAGACACAGAGGGATTTAAACCACCCAAAGGTGGAATGAGGCAAGCAAGCAGGGAATCCTCCTTGCACAGTCCTAACAGGCAAAGGATTGGCCTTCATCAGCATAATTTCCTGGGATTAATATTAAAAATGTTTGTAATGGCTCCCACTTGTTTATTAAATACCCAGCATGGAGATAAGTTATCAGCCCTGGCTAGAATCGCTATTAATCAAATATTCAAATCTGTGCTGCAGTTGGCCACAATGGGACACACACATAATTCTCCAGCTCTGGTAATAATTAATCTTTTTTCCCCCTTTTCTTCCCTTCTACTTTGGACTCCTGCAAATATCTTTTGGTGTTAAGAGGTCCCCAGAGAGACCTGCCTCTAAATGAGGTGTAAAAATCTAAGCCGCACAAAAAATAGCATGAGGCTGGAATCGATATTCTCTTCACAGCTACATCGATTAACAACAATATTCTTCATTTATTAATTATGAAGGGGAATTTTCCATCCTTGCATCTCTTTCTCTGTTTGTTGCTTGGGTGGGTTCGTGAGGCCTCAACAGACCCTCCCTGAGCATCCTCTGGGTGCCAGCCAGGCCAGGGAGGAGCTGGAATCTGCCAGGATGGAGGGGCTGGAGGGGTGCAGGGACAGGGAGCAGAGTTTGTCTGTCTGGGAGCTCTGGGCAGGTCGAGGCAGCCCTGCCTGGGGCTGAGACATGGTGAGACCTGTGAGGAGATGGGGAGAGGGGCTGGGGATGGATGGATGGATGGAGGGATGGATGGAGGGATGGATGGATGGATGGATGGATGGATGGATGGATGGATGGATGGATGGATGGATGGATGGATGGATGGATGGAGATGGATGGGGGATGGATAGATGGATGGATGGATGATGGATGGATGGATGGATGGATGGATGGATGGATGGATGGATGGATGATGGATGCATGGAGGGATGGATGGGTGATGGATGGATGGATGGATGGATGGAGGATGGATGGATGGATAGATGGATGGATAGATGGATGGATGGAGATGGATGGGGGATGGATAGATGGATGGATGGATGGATGATGGATGGATGGATGGATGGATGGATGGATGAATGGATGGATGGATGGATGGATGATGGATGGATGGATGGATGATGGATGGATGGATGGATAGATGGATGGATGGAGATGGATGGATGGATGGATGGATGAATGGATGGATGGATGGATGGATGGAGATGGATGGATGGATGGATGGATGGATGAATGGATGGATGGATGGATGGATGAATGGATGGATGGATGGATGGATGGATGATGGATGGATGGATGGATGATGGATGGATGGATGGGGGATGGATGGATGGATGGATGGATGGATGGATGGATGGATGGATGAATGGATGGATGGATGGATGGATGGGGGATGGATGAATGGATGAATGGATGGATGGATGGATGGATGGATGGATGGGGGATGGATGGATGGGGGATGGATGGATGGAGGGCTGGATGGATGGAGGGATGGATGGATAGATGGATGATGGATGGATGGATGGATGGAGGGATGGATGGATGGATGGATGGATGGGGGATGGATGGGGGATGGATGGATGGAGGGATGGATGGATGGATGGATGGATGGATGGATGGATGGATGGAAGGAAGGTCAGCAATGCTTGGAGGTCAAGGCTGAATGGACCTGAAGACTGGATGGAGCTGGATGGAGCTGAGAGCTGGGTGGAGCTGAGGGCTGGATCGACCTGAGGGAAGGATAGAGCTGATGGAAGGATGGAGCTGAGGGATGGATGGAGCTGAGGGCTGGGTGGAGCTCTGGGATGGATGGAGCTGCGGGATGGGTGGAGCTGAGGGATGGATGGAGCTCTGGGATGCAGAGTGGCTCAGCAGATGAGAATGGAACAGGAGAGAGAAGAAAGAGCAGCTCCTATGCTCAGAGGTTTTATTTGGTTGGTTTGTTTTTTTTTTTTTGGTTTTTTTTTTTTTAATTTTTATTTTTGTTGTGTTAGGATAGAAGATGTTACTTGAGCTGATAGTTTATGTTTAGACTTCGGTGTTTATTGTTTTTTGTCAGTGTTATAGTTTTATAGTTGTGAGTTCTGTAGTCTTTAATTAGTAAGGTACAAAATGGTTAACTATCTCTTGTTATAAAGTCTTTTAAGGCTAAACTATCTAATTAAGAAATGATATTTAAATTATTTTCTCTTTTAACTCAGTAACTGATCACTTGAAGCTTGCAAAGTGGACTTTTTGGCTAATTACAAACTACCACTTAAACTCATGAAGGAGAAGGAAGAAGAAGGTAAAGAAGAACTACTTGTCTCTGCTGTAAAACCTCTATCTTGTTTCATATTTATTACTATATTTTAAAACTCCAAACTCTATGTTTTCTACCTTCTGATATTATATACTTCTAGTAACTACACACTCATAATCTCAGTGCTATTAATCAATTTTGAAAGTCTTCTCCACAGCTTCAGGTCAAATGTAGTGCTCTCTTGTGAGTCTGTGCCCCTTAGCACAGAATACTCAGCCTCCAGGGTTCCAACACTTCCCAAAGATCCTGTGTGAGCAGAAATGGAGTTTGTGTCACCACCTCAGCCAAGAGCTGCCTCAGGCCTGATATCAGCACTTCCCAAGGAAACATTTTCCCCAAATCCCTCCTTCTCAATAAGGGGTGCAAAGAGGAGCTGCACTTGTGGAGCACTGGGCAGCATCTCTGGGTCCTGCCCAGAGGGAAGGGAGCAGCAGGCCCCGCTGCTCACTCCTGCCAGGGCACTCAGGCACACCTTGTACTTCCAAGTGTGTAATCGTTATTTAAAGTGAAAATTAGCACCGTGCTCTATTAGACTTTAAAATAAAAATGAGAGGTTTTTAGAATGGATTTTCCCTAACGAGGAGCGTGACGGATGGGCCCCTTGGAGAGCGTGTGAGCCAAGTGCTGCAGGGTGAAATGAAATGGCATCAGTGGCATCCCCCACTGCTCCCCTCCCTCAAAAATCCATAGCAGCCCCATCCTGCCAGAGTGGCACTGGGACAGGGGCCAGACACGTCCTCCCCTCCAGGTTAAAGTGAGCAAACATTTCCTTCCTCTCCAGAGACAGACATTTCCCTTCCTCCTAAATCAAAGACAGCCAATGGCCCATCTCTTTTCCCCCTAAATGCATTTGCAGCCTGGATGGTCTCCCATTTCCTTCAGCACTCACTCCAAAACGCCCTCAATTTGGGAGCAGAATTCAGCTTAGATGGCAAATTTCTATCACAAATCTAGCAGGTTTGAAATGTGGGGTTTTTTTTCCCCCTAGGTGACCAAAAGCTGAACCCCTGAGCTCTGTGAGAGTGATAATGGTCAAACCTGGGGGTGTGGGACAAGTTTTTGTGTTTGGTTCCTGCTGCTTTTCTGGCTCAAAGCTCATTTTGCCGATGTGGAGCTTTCATATCTGTTCCAAAGCTGAAGCGTTTTCACAGGGAACATGGAAATGAGGTCTCTGCAATTCCAACCAAATACAATTGACGTTTTCCCAGCTTCATTAAATGTGCTATTTTTACCTCACAAGGTGTAATGTCCCTCCGTGCTCGGTAGCGAAGGGGCTGGGACAGGTTTAAAGCAGCAGCTCTTCACATGAAGTTCTGTTCAATTTCTGTGTTATCTTTCCCAGCACCTTATCAGCCTCTCGGGGCTATCTGCCTCCCCCACCCCTCCCCTCGTGGCTGTCAGCGAGCCAGGGATGCTCAATGTGAAAATCCTTTTCCATCAGAACCTGAGGGGATGTGGCCAGACCCTGAGCCAGGAGCGCATCCCGTGGGCTCCTCCTGGGAGCTGCAGCCCAGAGCAGCCAGCCAGGGCTTCCAGAGGGCCCTTCCAGAGGCATCTCCTGCGAGGCCAGGGAGCAAGGGCTGTGTCTGTGATTGTCCTGCATTTTCCACCCAAGCACTGGAGGGAGGTTTGAGCTGCTGGAGGGTTTCCCCCTCCCACTTGGGTTCAGCCCGAAGCTGTGGATGGTTCTTGGAGAATCCCAGGAGGGTTTGGAGAATAAGGGACCTCAAAGCCCATCCAGTGCCACGCCTGCCATGGCAGGGACACTTTCCACTGTTCCTGCTCCAAGCCCTGTCCAGCCTGGCCTTGGGCACTGCCAGGGATCCAGGGGCAGCCCCAGCTGCTCTGGGCACCCTGGGCCAGGGCCTGCCCACCCTGCCAGGGAAAAATTCCTGCCCAAGATCCCATCCAGCCCTGCCCTCTGGCAGTGGGAGCCATTCCCTGGGTCCTGTCCCTCCAGGCCTTGTCCCCAGTCCCTCTGCAGCTCTCCTGGAGCCCCTTCAGGCCCTGCCAGGGGCTCTGAGCTCTCCCTGGAGCCTTCTCTTGTCCAGGGGAGCACCCCCAGCTCTCCCAGCCTGGCTCCAGAGCAGAGGGGCTCCAGCCCTTGCAGCATCTCCGTGGCCTCCTCTGGCCTGGCTCCAGCAGCTCCACGTCCTCCTGCTGTTGTTGCCCAGGGCTGGGGCAGCTCTGCAGGTGGGGTCTCACCTGAGCACAGGGGCAGAGGGGCAGATCTCTCATGCTCTGGTCAAGGTCAGTCTGAGGTAGTTCCTTTCTTCTTCCCACCATCAGAATGACCCCAGCTCCTCCATCCCCATCCCGGGGAAGGTCACAGCTTGGATGCACCTGTCTAAGAGTCCCTGAACCCCATGAACAAGGTGGTCCCCAAGACCCTGCCCTGAAGCCATTGTGCAGAAGTGCCCCTGGGAGCTGCTCACTCTCCCCTCTCCTTCCAGCTCCAAGTGCCACCAGCACCTCAAGCCTGCAAGGTCTCAGCTTCCTCCTTGGAGCTGTCCCCAGAGGACACGTGCTGGCAGAGGGTGGCCCAGCCAGGACTGGGGTGATGGTGCCAGGGGAGAAGAGGCAGCTCAGGGCTCTGGTTAGCACTGAATCCGCAAAACTCAGCGTCCCTTGAACAGTGCTCAATACTCCTATTGATCAGTGCTGTGCCTTGATCAGTTTGCTGTGCTGCTGCCGCAGTGCTGCTTTGGGGAGGGAGGGAGGGAAAGAGGGAGGGAGGGAGGGAGGGAGGGAGGGAGGGAGCGGCCCTGGAGGGGGCAGGGAGCCCAGAACGCGCCTGCGCCGCGGATGCTCCAACTTCCCAAGGCCAACTTTGCCTGGTCCTGCTGGGCTTGGGGCCTCCCCACCCTTCTGAGGGAGGCAGGCTGGGCTCTGGCCTGAGGCCTTGGCTCAGGGGGTGTTTTTGAGGCAGGAGGGTGGAGGAGAAGTCCAAAAATCTCCTAATTCCTGCCCAGCCCCCTTCTTGCCAAAGCCTCCTCAGACACCTAAAGCTGGGCGTCCAAGAGCAGAAGCCAAGAGCCAAAGGAAGGAGGGGGAGATGTGGTCTCTGTCCTGGCTGGGAGCACCCAAAGGAGGGTGTGAAGTTGTGGTGGGACCCCATCCAGCTGTGTCTCTCTACAGGGAAGTGGCTGTGTTGGATCAGAGGTGGGGTTGGGGTGTCCCATGCTGCCCAAAGACCTGTGCGTGGCCAGGGTGGCCAAGAAGGCCAGTGGCACCTGGCTCATATCAAAAGCAGGGTGGGCAGCAGGGACACAGGGATTGTCCCTCTGTGCTGGGCACGGCTGAGGACAAACCTGGAGCAAGTGTCCAGTACTGACCCCTCACTGCAGGAGAGACATCAAGGCTGGAGAGTGTCCAGGGGAGGGAACAGAGCTGGGGAAGGGTCTGGAGCACCAGGAGAGGCTGAGGGAGCTGGGAAGGGGCTCAGCCTGGAGCAAAGGAGGCTCAGGGGGGACCTTGTGGCTCTGTACAACTCCTGACAGGAGGGGACAGCCAGGGGTCGGGCTGTGCTCCAGGGAACAGGGACAGGAGGAGAGGGAACGGTCTCAGGCTGGGCCAGGGGAGGTTGAAGTTGAACATCAGGAGGAATTTCTTCATGGAAAGAGTGGTCAGGCCTTGGAACTGCCCAGAGAGGTTTGGAGTCCCCATCCCTGGAGGTGTCCAAGGAAGGCCTCTCAGTGCTCGGGGCTGGGGACAAGGTGGGGATGGGGTACAGTTTGACCTCAATGACATCAGAGGGCTTTTCCAAGCAGGTGATTCTGTGTGAGCAGAGGCACTGAGGAAGGTGTGGTGGGATGGAGCAGAGCAGGACAGGTAGATCCACAGCCTTGACCTGGTTTGGGCCCAGGCTGGCAGTGCACGGGATGGGTGTGAACACCAGCCTGACCCTGGATGTCCCCATAGCCCACGGGAACAGCCCCATTTCTGCTGAGAGAACTGGGAACACGTGCTGGGCTCAGGAGTGGAGGGAGGCAGGGAGCCAAAACCCCACCCCCAAAGGTCACAGAGTTAATTCCAGCTCGTGCCCCCCTCTCACACCTCACTGATTAATAATTGAAGAAAATGTATTTCTTTTTCAGCTTGGCATAAATCAAAAATAAACACAGCATCCATATTCTGCCCCAGGGAGGGAACAGGAGCATGGGCTGGGAGCTGCCTTGGAGCAGGGGGAGGCTGGGATGGCAGTAGGGCTCTTTGGCAGAGGCTGATGTTGGCTTCGAGCTTCTCCCTTTGAACCCAGCATTAAAAGGCTCCTTGAGAGATCTGAAAGGGGCCAGTGGAGCTGGGCTGTCAGTCTGCTGCCACCAGGAAAGCCTGAAGGGTTTGCGGGCATTTCCCAGTGCCCAGCTTCTCCATCCCTTTGGTTCCCAGGTCCTCCATTCCTCCTCATCCCAGGTCCCCCATTTGTCCTGCTCTCAGATCCTCCACCCTTCTTGCTCTCAAGTCCTGCATCTCCTCCTGCTCCCAGCCATGGCTCACCTGAGCTGCTGGCAGCCTCTGGAGACACAATTTTGGATTGCTGGAATGGTGTTAGGGGAATTCACCAGCCTGGCAACCACACAGTCCAGGGAAGCCTGGAAAAGGAGGAGGAATGGCAAGGACGTGTCCCTGCCTCACCCAGGGTCACCTGCCTGAGCAGGTCTGGAGCACCAACCAACCCTCTGTGCCACTGGCTCCTTCTCCCACCTCTCAAGATCCTTGTCCGGGAGGGTTTGCCCATCGTGTTCTCTCCCTCCCGGCTCCCAGGGGTGACCCCATGCTCAGCTGCTTCTCTCCTGCTCTGTCTCGCTGCTTCCAGCCCCCCAGGCTGCTGGCAGGAGCTGAATCCCAGCGCTCCGGAGCGCCGTGCCATCGATTTGCATTGATGGATCCTCGAGGAACGCCCATGGAAGACGCAGGCATCCCTAACCGGACCCGGCTCCTCCATATTCATCTCGCAGCTGTCCGGGGTGTACGTGTCGTCTGTAACCTCACATCTGGGCCCTGGGCCGGCGGCAGAACTCGCGCGCGAGTTATTCTGCGGGTCCCCGCTAAGGTGGAGCCGCATTTTGCCCTTCCGGCCGCTGCTGGAGCCCTTTGTTGGGGACATGGGGCGGGCAGGTACAGCCGGCACGGGCTGCGCCGAGACCTGGAGGTGGCAGCGGCGCTGGAGAGCCGGGTGCTGCTACCGACACCCGGAGCAGCCTCTCCTCAGGGCTGTGGGGGCACCCACATCCCCCAAAACACCCAGAGAACTTCTCCTGGGAGCTGGGAGGGATCCAGCGGAGCCGGCTGTGTCCGGGCAGGCAGCCGGGACCGGCCGCTCCGATTTCTGGCAGCCGCCTGCCGTTCCCTCCCCTCTCGGTTAAATAAAGCTTTGGGCTGTGATGAAGCCCATTAAAGTCAGAGGCGAAGGTGTGGGATTGAAATGTAGGACAGCAGCCGCTGCAGAATGTGGTTGCATGGGATCAATGGGAAATCGATACCCGGCTCTGCTCCGTGGGCTCCCCCCGGGCCCTGCTGCTGCTGCTGCGCTCCCCGAGCGCTTCCCAACTCCTGCACCCTCTGGAATGGCCCCGGACAGATCCCCAAAAGTGGAAAGGAGGAATTTTGGCATGCGGACAAAGGTCTGCAGCTGCGGAGGGCTCAGAGTTTTGCAGAGGGCTCGGATGGGGCTGGATCCCCGTGGGGTGGGAGGGATGGAGCTGAGCCTCGGGCGCTGCACCTCTCCAGCTGCTTGCGGAGAGTGCTGAGGAAGCAGTCGAGACCCACACGGGGTCAGGATTGGAGCCAGTGCCACCCCTGATCCCTGCAGAGGGAGCATCCCTCGGGAAGTGGGGCTGCTCCGGGCGGGGATCACCGAGCAGCACAGCCCCGGAGCGGGGAGCAGAACACCGGCAGGGCATCCCTGTGCTCCCCCCCTGCATCTGCACCTCGGCAGGAAACCACAGGTGCTCCCCAGGGCTCATCCACTCCCCAGCTGCCAACCCGAGCGAGTCCCCGCATCCCCCCGTGCCCGCGGCCAGGAGAAGGGAGCATCCCCACGGCCACTGTCACCACGGCCCAGGGCGGCACAAAGGGATCTCTCAGGAACGATGGTTTAACCGAGCCGAGGTGAGCACGGCGCTGTTTAAGCCCCTCTGCGCATTGATGGATTGATCCGAGCCGGGTTACTGCGGGTTTGTGCCAGGGCGCCCCGCCAGCCACTGCGGCTGGGCAGAGCCCGGCAGGGCTGGGGGCTGTTCTGGGGGTGCCGAGCTGGGCAAGGAGCTCCCCACACCCCCAGGTGCTGCTTGTAGCACCCAGCGGTGACACCCCCGGCCGCGGTGCCCTCCGCTGGGGCAGTGTGCCCAGCTCAGCCTGGCTCAGCCCAGCCCGGCCCGGCCCGGCCCAGCCCAGCCCAGCCCAGCTCAGCCCAGCCCAGCCCAGCCCAGCCCAGCCCGGCCCGGCCCGGCCTAGCCCGGCCCGGCCCAGCCCGGCCCAGCCCAGCTCAGCCCAGCCCAGCCCAGCCCAGCCCAGCCCAGCCCAGCCCAGCCCAGCCCAGCCCAACCCAGCCCGGCCCGGCCCAGCCCAGCCCAGCCCAGCCCAACCCAGCCCGGCCTGGCCCAGCCCAGCCCAGCCCAGCCCAACCCAGCCCAACCCAGCCCACCCGGCCCAGCTCAGCTCAGCCCAGCCCGGCCCAGCCCAACCCAGCCCAGCTCAGCCCAGCCCAGCTCAGCCCAGCCCAGCCCAACACGGCCCAGCCCAGCCCAGCCCAGCCCAACACGGCCCAGCCCAGCCCAGCCCAGCCCAGCCCAGCTCAGCCCCTCCGCCCCTCTCTACCAGTGGCTGATTGGGTCCCTTGGGGTCACCTCAGTCCCTCCTGTCCGGAGGGGACACCCTGGGGGCTGGGAAGGGGAAGGGATGTGCAAAAGCGCCATTAAACAGTCGGGTTTATCATCCCGGCTCACGTGAGCCCGGCGGAACCATGACATGATCCATCAGGGATGAACATTAATTATGATTGCACCTTGGGATCTTGATTGCCATCGATTTATCGATTCCTCGGCCCCTGGCAGAGCCCCGCTCCGCAGGAATTGCGCAGCGGGGAGGCGCCGGGGCCGGCCCTTGCTGGGATTTGGGGTTGGGGCCTCCAGGGACGCTCGAGAGGAGAGGGGATGATGCTCTGGAGGGGAAGTGAGGAGGGAAAGAGGGATGAGGAGGCAGCACCGGCTGCACGCGCCACCTCCTCCGTGGCACAGAGGGGACGCGCAGCAGCCGGGGACACTGAGGAGAGGCTGGGAGCCGGTCCCGGAGCAGATCCCCCCGAGCCACGGGCTGAGGAAGCCTCTTTGTGGCGGGGTCTGTCCCCCCCGGAGCCTCCCTGCTGCTGATCCCATCGAGCGGCGATCGGATCAATGCTGGCCGTACCAAGCCCCGCTCGGGCGGGGAGGAGGGACGGGCTGCAGCACTTCCGAGGGGTTTTTCCATCGTCAGGCTCTCGGAGAAGACGCCTCTGGGCTGCTCAGGCTTGGTACATCCAGCAGCGATTAGCCAGGGTGGGAGAACAAAGCCCGTGGTGCCCCGATGTGTCCAAGCTGGGAATGCCGGGGGACAGGACCTCGCTCCAGCTGTGGTGGCTGCAGGGATGGGGTCCGGCATCCTCCTCAGCTTTCGGGGCATCCTTCCCTCTCAGCATCTCATCCAACCACCCAAACCAGCTGTTCACCATCTAAACTGCTCCAGGCTGGCGCTCAGCAGGCTCCAGGCTGCTCCCAAAGCTGGAGCAGCCCTGGATAACCGCGGATGTAGGCAGCAGCAGCAGGAATGCTTGCTGAGTGACCCACCTGCTGTCCCTGGCCTCATCAGCTCACTGGCCCCTTCCAGCAAACCCAATCATGCCCAGGGAGGTGCCAGCCACAGAGCTGAGCCCATCACTGCTGGGAGACAGCTCAAGCAGTGAGAAAATAAATTATTTCAAATAAACTGGCTGTAATAGGATATTGATAACCAGACCAGGACAGCATTGAGAGCAAACAACCTGGGAAAAACCTTCCTGGTGAATCTCCAGGGAAAATTTTTTTTAAAGGTTAAAAAGAAAGAATAAGAACCTCAAAAAAAGCCTGCTGTACAATTAATTCCTTCTGATAGTCATTTCTCTGGCTGCCATTTGAGGCAGACACTTGGGAAGTGCTGGGATATCGATGGAGAGGAGGAGGAGGTGGCAGGACCTCATCCCCTGTCCCTCTGCACAGGCTGTAAGTGCAGGGCCCGTGATTTATTCCGTATCCATGAATACTGAGTGAAATCAGAATAATGGGGCACTTAACCAAGTTACTGAGAAATCGCTATTGTGATGCAATTTACTTCAATTAATTAAGCCTTTTTTGTTACCATTATTCCTTGTTTTACATTTTGTTTTAAATTTCAAACGATTGGGTGCATTGTGGTGGGAAGCTGATAGTGCTGGTTGGAGCCTGCACTTGGAGCCATAAATACCCCGGGCTGCTTGTGCCAGCCCCTGGGCCTGCTGCCCTCCCCAAAACTCAGCAAAGACCACAGAGCTCCCCTGCAGCTCCCCTGCAGCTCCCCTGCAGCTCCCAGTTTGGTGCTCAGGTGGATTTAATGTGGTTTTTAATGCAGCTCCTGATGATGCTCTAAATTTGATCTGGGAAGGAAAAGTCTGAGCTTCGAGAGCAATGACTGACAAGGAGGTGGCTTCTTTTCTCATTGTGTGAAAAAGGAAATCACAGACTCACAGAACTGGGTTGGAAAAGACTTCAAAGCCCATCCAGTGCCACCCCTGCCATGGCAGGGACACCTCCCACCGTCCCAGGCTGCTCCCAGCCCTGTCCAGCCTGGCCTTGGGCACTGCCAGGGATCCAGGGGCAGCCCCAGCTGCTCTGGGCACCCTGGGCCAGGGCCTGCCCACCCTCCCAGGGCAGAATTTCCCCCAAGATCCCATCCAGCCCTGCCCTCTGGCAGTGTAAAACCATGGCCAGAGACTGGCCCAGCCCTTGCAGCACGGAGGGAAGGATGAACCCCCCTCCTGTGCCTGCAGAAGCTTTCCCGGGGCAGGAAGGGAAGTTTCACCAGGTGCCCTTGGGGTTTCTGTGCTGATCCTCCCCAGGAGACCTTGGCCAAGGCCAGAGCTCAGGGAGGAGGATCCCAGAGCAAAGCAGCCCCCAGCAGGCCCTGCGGGTGGTTCTCCTCTCCCCAGGTCATTTCCAGAGGCACAGACCTGCAGCAGGAGGGACCTGGGAGCACCTCCCCAACACAGGACATGCCAGGAGGGGATACCCAGGTCCCCTGGGACACCAGGAGCTTCACACCTGTCAGGGCTGAGGGGGTGAAGCTCCAGCTGGTTCTGCTGCACAGAGAATGGCTGGGTTTGTTTTCCCAGCTGCTGTGGCTGGGGCAGGATCACAGCCCCAGGACAAGGCTTTGGTGGCAGGTCCTGAGCCCTGGGCAGCTGGAGGCTGCCCTGCCTGGCCATGCTCACCCCTGGGTGCTGCTGGGGTCCCCTGTGGGCTCCTCCTCAGGGTTTAATGTCCAACACAACCAGGATCTTCCCAGGACCCTGCAGCTCCTGCCTGCCCTGGATCTGTGGTCAGGATGAGCCCCTCTGGCAGATAATGATCCCCCAAGGGAGCTGAGGCTCAGCCACAGAGAGTTGGTTTTGAAAAGAGTTGAAAAGCAAACAGACATTACCAAATATCCATATTTTAGAAAATTTTAAAATATTCATGTACATAAAAGATTTTATATAAAAATTTATATTATATATATAATATAAGAGTATTGATATCTATAGATATAAAAGTATCTCTAGATACTTTTTCAGGTGCAGTTTTTACTTTTGCACTCACAGGGGAAACAGCCAATCATACTTACCAACATTTTTACAAGCTTTTGCTTCACTGGGTGTACCCCAAGAAGTAAAACCAGACAATGGCCCAACACACACAGCTCAAAAATTACCCCCTACAGAGGACCCAGATGAGGTGGATCCCAGCCCCACAGTGAGCTCAGGTGGACCTGGCAGTGCTGGGGTAGGGATTGGATGCAATGCTCTTGGAAGCCCTTTCCAACTTTAATGGTTGTGTGACTCTGTGATTTTATTCTGCTCCTCCCACATCTCCAGCTCTGCAGCCCTGGGACCTGGTGTCTGAACAGAGAGGTGTGTGCTCAGAAAGGCAGGAGCCTCTCTGAAATGGGAAATGTAAACCCCCTCTCTCTGAATTATTATAGTTTTGAAATTAAGGGGCTCTCCTATGGGAGTAGAAATAACAGATCTTTATTAGGGAAGAAAATAAAAATCAAATAAACAATGCAGTAATACAAACCAACCCTGCCAGAGTCAGAGCAGGCCCTGCCCCCTGTGTGTCAGGGTGGTGGCACAGTCCCATCCCAGGGGGGCTCAGGGTGGTGGCACAGTCCCATCCCAGGGGGGCTCAGGGTGGTGGCACAGTCCCATCCCAGGGGGGCTCAGGGTGGTGGCACAGTCCCATCCCAGGGGGCTCAGGGTGGTGGCACAGTCCCATCCCAGGGGGGCTCAGGGTGGTGGCACAGGCCCATCCCAGGGGAGCTCAGGGTGGTGGCACAGTCCCATCCCAGGGGGGCTCAGGGTGGTGGCACAGCCCCATCCCAGGGGGGCTCAGCCCTCCTGCAGTGCCAGCTGTGGTTCTGCTGGAGCAGGGATCCTGCACAAGGGGGGAGTTTTCCTCTGAAGCTCCAGGGCTGCTGGAGATGGGCCTGCTCTCCCTCTGGGAATGCAGGGGAGCAGAAAGCTGCTCCTCTGGGAATGCAGTGGGCAAAGGCTGCTGGGCTGTGCCCAGGTCAGATTGGATCCAGGTAGGAATGCTTGGCTCCTCCCCTGTGCCACCACCCTGACACACAGTGGGGCAGGGCCTGCCCTGACTCTGGCAGGGGTTTTTTGTTGTTTGTGCTATTGCAATTGCATTTGTATTTTAATTTTTCCTACTAAAGAACTGTTGTTCCTGCTCCCATACCTTTGCCTGAGAGCCCCTTAATTTCAAAATTATAATAATTCAGAGGGGGAGGGTTAAATTTTCCATTCCAGGGGAGGCTCCTGCCTTCCTGAGCACACACCTGTCTGTTCAAACCCAGAGACCAGGTCACTGCTCCAGCTCCTGCACTGACACACGAGGGGCTCCTGTGTGGGGCTGGGGTTACCCCTTTCATGGAGGGGAGAGAAAATATTGGTGCCTTGGACCCCCCTGGGAATAAATTCATACTGCAGGATTGATTTGATCTTTTCCCTCCTTCTGCCTGATTCCTGGAGCCTCCTGGGTAACAAAGATTAAAGTTCAAGCCTTCTGATATTACTTTGAAATGCAGAAACCTTCAGAAAAAGACACTAAATCTTCCCTCATCCTGGAAAATGGCAAATATCTTTGGGGATGGGCGAGTGCTTGGCTATTTGCTCCTTCTCCCACCCCCAGAGTCAGAGAGCCCCAGGGCTCACCAACCCCCCCAGGGGCACCACACACCCCTGCCCAGAGCTCCCCTTGCTCCCTCCCAGAGCTCAGAATTCAGTCTCACTCCTTTAGCTGTGGCCAGGAGCACGGGCAGCAGCCACCTTCATATCAGATCAATTAATTATCAGCCCTGTTAGGATGAAGCTGCTGAAATGTGGGCTGGGAGAGCTCAGGAGTGCAAGCACAGAGCTCTCATTTCCCCAGTCCCATAATGGCTGGAGACAGCCCTGCCTGTGGTCCCTGTCATGGTTTTGGTTTGTTAATTTGAGATTTTGGTAATTTTGAGATTTTTCTTTTTAGCTAATGTATTAAAGAGTGTGATGGGTTTGGTGTTGGTTAATTACTCATGTACTTGCTTTTTGTTGTGAGATAGGATTAGGAGAGAGGTAAAGCAGTGGGGGTACAGGATAACAGAAAAATGCTCTTAATTAACTCAATGGAATAATAAAACATAACATTACAATGAAAATAACATAATATTTTCATTTACAATGAAAATAACATGATAATTTTACTGGAGAAATTAAAAAAGGTATAAAAAGCATATTATGTTTTTTTTGTGGGTGCAGGATTTTACATGTAAAACCATGACACAGTTACAGCAGGATAAACCTGGAGCAGCCCCAGGTGTTTGATTGGTGCCACCTGGGCATGGGCAGGCAGAGCAGCATCCAGCCCTTGGGTGGGATCCTGGTCCTCCCTGTGGCAGCAGCTCCTCACCTGGGAGACAGCAGGGGCTGGAGGCTTTGCTGTGCGTGGAGATGGAGCTGGAAATTTAGGGTATTTAAGGAAACTGAGGAGAGAACAGGTAAAGCTGAGGCATGGGGAGCAGGAGATGGAGAGTCCTGAGCATGGGGGGCTCCTCACTGCAGGGAGGGGAAGGAAAAGGGGGTGGAGATCCTGCAGGAGGAGGCGCAGTGTTGGACTGAGTCCTTTTCTGATTTAGAGATGGGGTAACTGAGAGGTGGTTTAATAACATTTATTCTGTTTTCAGTCTGGTGTGAAGGGTGAGACAATGCAGATGTTACCATTCACACCATCACCATCAGAAGATAGTTGTGATAAAAGATTGTGTCTAATCTCTCCCCCGTTCAAGAGAGGGGGGGAAATGTAGGAAATGGATTTGTAGGGAATTCTCAAAGCCTGATAGAAAGCTCACATAGTGTGCATCTGTATGAAAACTTCCTATCAAACTTCAAAAATTCTTTACAAATCCATTTCCTACAGCACGGGAGCAATGGAGTGGAGGGGGGACGGGGACAGGGACAAGGACAGGGACAGGGCAGCAGGTTTGACATGGCCATGGGGTGTTTGCTCTCCAGGCTCTTAGGCTGCAAAGGGCTGGGCACTGCATCCCTGAGTAGAGATCAGCTGGAAAATCCAAGCAATTGAGAGGTTTTGTAAAACTGAGACACTTTTCCCAGTGTCTGGGACCTGCCAAGTCAAGTTTTTGTCACTTGAGTTATTTTGGGCTTTTCCTTGGTCTCAGCCACACATTTCCTTTACAGCCAGGTCCTTCAATTTTGGTGATGTGCCCCAAAATCCCCCTTCCATCCTGGGGTCCCTTCTTTAACCTCAGAGTCCTCGATCAGCTCGGACTCCCTGCCTGGCTCCACTCCCAGCCTGGGCATCTCCCTTCAGCAAACAAAGCCTCTCACAGACAAGCCACCTTTGCTGCTTCCTTTTCCTGAGCATCCCGCAGCTCTGGACAAGCCCTTCCAGCTCTTTGCCAGCTGTGCTGCCTGCCCTGGCATCTCCCAAGGGTCATTTCCCTGCCCCCAGCCCCTTCCCCGAGGCTGGCCTGGGTTACATCTCCCTGCCAGGAGGTTTGAGCTTCCCTTTCCTCCCCTGGAGATCTGGAGGAGATTCCACCTGAAGTCCAAACTCCTGGATGTGCTCACTGCCTCAAATGGGCAGCTCTGGACATGAGGCTGTCCCTGGAAAAACTCCAAGTTTTCCATTATAACTTCCATGTCCCGTCCCTGGAAATGTCCAAGGCCAGGCTGGATGGGGCTTGGAGCCACCTGGTCTAGTGGAAGGTGTCCATGGCACAGGGATGGAACTGGATGAGCTCTGGTGTCCCTCCCAACCCAAACCAGTCTGGGATTCCATAAAAATCCCCTTTGAAAGACTTTGCCGTTGAGTTTTGGCCATGCCCAGGGAAGCTCAGGGGAGCTGGGAGCCACACTCACCATGTGTGTCCACAGGTCACTGCTCTCCAAAGCCAACCTGGAATTTCCAGGCAGGGACTTTTTCCCCCCTCCAAACCCTCCCAGGCTGAGAAGGAAGTGATATTCTGACTCTATTTTTCTATCAATAAAGTTTATTGTCCTTTTCTCGCAAACCCTTCAGCAATTAAAAAAAAAAAAAAAAGAAGAAGAAGAAGAGGAGGAGGAAGAAGAAGACAAAGGGAGTTGATGTTTGACTGCTGGGCTATCACTTAAGTCCTTGTTCCTGTTTACTCAGGACTTATTAGAGCTCATTCAATGCCTATAGCATGGCTGGATCAATACCTGCTGGGAGCAAGAGAGATTCCGCTTGGCCACTGTAGCCCATGTTGCAGAATTGATCTGCTTGGCTGCTGCAATCTGAAAATCCATCTTTTTGCGCTCCCTGCCTCTCTCTGCCGCGGGTTGCTAAGCAACAGGGGCTCCTTGGGATGGCCATTGGCCAGCACTGTGGTCCTCCCTGGTCACTTGGCCACTTTGGGCTGCGAGTCCTCCTCCTAGGCTGGCTCCGGGTGCCGGGGAGGTGGGGAAAGGGCAGGGAGGAAGGGAAGGGGCTGGGGGGTGGTGAGAGGAGGGACGAGGAGAAAAGGGAAATCGATATCACCTCACATTTAACCTTTCTTTAAAAAAAAATCTTTGAGAAAACTCTATTGACCCATTCCTTATCACTTCTCGCCACCGCAGCCTCTGCAGCAGCTCCGCTGGCCAGCGCCGCCTCGTTTTGGGGCTCAGCACACTCCTGTCCTCCCTTCTCCCTGTGCCCCTCACCTTGGCTGGACACAAAGTTATGCCAGGTTAGCTAAAGGTGTCTTTTTAAGCTGATTTCATTAAACTGGGGCAAAACCTTTGTGCGGATGTACTGGGATCAATGTAAACCCCATTTGCATCGATTTCGCTTCGCTTTGGTAAAGGAATCGAATTATACAAACCAATACCAACCTGCTTTAAAATGATTTAAGAGTGTCTACACAAGACCAATTTTGGCTTGCAATTTTGTGTGTAGACAAGGTCCATCCCTCCTCCCAAAGAGCCCTTCATTAGGCAAATCCTAATGGCCACGGGAGGCTCGGAGCTCTGGCTCCCATGGCCTCCCCAACAGCAAAGTCTTTGCAACTCATCCTAAAAGTGGTGCCCAGGTTCTGCTGCTCCTCCACCAGATGCAGACTGGGGCTGGGGAGGAGCTTTCCCAGGTGCTGCAGAGTGTTGGCTGTGCAGGTATTGATGCTGCTCTGGCTCCACCTGGTCCAGCTGGAGGCACCTCGTGTGTGTCTGGTACTGCAGTCCCTGCAGGAGGTGGCATTCAGAGCCCAAACTCTTCCTACCAGGGTTTGCAACCCTTGTTTTGTGGTTATCTCACACAGCCAGAGGACAGAGGGGTCAGTACTGGAGCACAAGTGCTCCCAAGTGGGTGTTTCCCCTTGGGAGGCACCCATGGGAAGTGGCTTCATTTCCACAGGTGCAGGTGGGCTCCCACAAGAGCTGGGAAAAGCCACATTTGTGTGGGGTCATCCAACCCAACCCCTCTGATCAGCTCCCACAGGAGGTAACTCACACCCAGAGAGGTTCCCCAGGTGGAAAATGAGCTCAGAGCTGGCTCGGGGCAGTTCTGATCCCAGCCTCAGCCTTGGCACAGCCTCTGACTCCAGTCAAGCCCAGGGTCCCCCACAGTGGCATGTCCGCACTGTCACTGGCCAGCTGCTCCCTGGGTCACCCCTCTCAATAATTTTGGGGCTCAACACTCAACTCTGGGGCTCTGCACCACAGCAGTTCCTGGTCAAACTGGGGGGAGAAGCTTTGTCCTGCTGGATAAGTGAGTCCACAAGGGCCTGCCTCACATCTGGGTGGGCTCTGGCTCTCAATGGAGACAAGGAATCTACCTGGAGGGGCTTTGATCTGAGCCCCTGAACACTGTGGGCAGCTCTATGGACCCTCATCTGACCTTCAGCCCAGGGAAGAAGCAGCAGAGGACATGAGTGTTATTATCCCATCTTAAAGATAGATTATTCTCCTATTTTAAAGATATATTATTATACTGAAAGATAAATTATTATCTTAATGTAGATTAAAAATTCCAGTAGTTTTTCATCCTGAAGAGCTGAGCATAACTCAGGCCAAGGCAGTTACTGAGGCTTTACACCCAGGCATCCAGGGAGGGATGAATTCCCCATTCTGGGAAGCCAAAGAAAGTAAATCCTTTGTTGTGAGGAGTCCTCCTGACTCTGCTGCTGCAATTTTCTCCTCTTCTGCAGCTGCCTTTTGGAATTTTCTTGTCCTACGCTATTTTTTTTCAGCCAGAGGAAGGGCAGGACACAAACCTTGGAGGACAAGCTGAGAGCCCTATTGATGCAGGGTTCTGTCCCCGGGAGCCTCTGAAGACTTTCCACACCAAGCAGAGGTCAGGGACGCTCCAAAAGTCTGGAAAATCAGAAAAAATGTCCCTTTATCAGAAGAAATCATTCTTCTGAAAGAGCCACTGCTTCCTGAAATCTCCCTTTTCAAACATTTCATTTTGAAAGAGCAGGAGTCGTCAGATTATTTCACTTCAGCATTTCCAAAGGAGTCATTTCCCTCTTCCAGCCCTGTGTGATTTTATTTTTGTTTTAAAATCATGATTAATTTACACTAAAAGGAAATTTGAAAAACCGCCCGAACTTAAATTTAGCTGCTACACCAAAGCCTGTCAGACCCCCCTGCCTTGATTGACAATGTCTGGAGTGGCTGAGATTTCTTTATTCCATTTCTTGGGGGTTTTTCCTATGTGAAGACATTCAAACTCCATAAATCCTCATGGAAGGAGGATCCTGTCAGATCCCAAACTCCTTCTCCAAATTCCCAGGGGGTTGAAGCAGATACTTAGAGGCTCTGATGAACAGCAGCCCTTCCTCTAATGGGAGCAGTGATTCCCCTCTTCCCACAGGGTTTTTTGGGACATTTTGTTTTATACACATGGTAATGGCTGCTGAATGATCACTGTGAAAAATGTGTATTTTATGATTGGCTTTTTGCAAATATTCAAATGAATATTATATGTGTTATGGTAGAAAGTGATGCTGTATTAATTCTCTTAAGAAGTGTGTTAAATATAGTTTTAGGTTATAACAAAATGTTAAAATAGAAACTATGCTATGTAAGATACTTTTTTAAAGAAAGGACTCACACTGTGATAGCAGCCACAGGACACCTGAGTCTTTCAGAGAAAGAGAATTTATTGCTACATTATCAGAAGAAATGAACTTCTTCCCACCTTGCTCAGCCCTGAAGACACCGTTAGGATTCAGAGGAAGAAGCTGACACTGCCCAGACAGAAAGCTGTGTTTGAATGGAATTTATGCATCATGGATGAGGTGTATGAATATGCAACAGGTTCTGGTTTCTAAGGGTTAATCCTCTGTTAACGTGGGTCCTTTTTCGGGCTTGTGCTGCCCAGAAAAAGGTACCTGGACATCCATAACTCTTTGTTTCTATTGTCTCATATTGTCCTAATCCAAATTGTCCAAATTCTTATCACTCTAATTATATCGCTATTTTTATAACCATTTTATTACTATTAAACTTTTAAAATCTTAAAAACAAGTGATTGGCGTTTTTCACAATCACTTTTGGCCCAGTCCCTCTGAATGCCACTGAGGGAACCCCAGCCAGCCCCGAGATGGTGGGCAGGGGTGGGGGGCACTCCCCCGTGCCCCAGGGGTACAGAGGGCAGCCAGGCTGATCCCAGGGGTACAGAAGGACAGAAGGACAGAAGGACAGAAGGACAGAAGGACAGAAGGACAGAAGGACAGAAGGACAGAAGGACAGAAGGCAGCCGGGCCCATCGCCTGCAGCAGAGGAGACGCTGGAACAACGGCAGAAGATGAAGGGGCCGACTCTTAGCAGGGGTTAATCCGAGGGTTATTTCAGGAGCTCCGGGGAGCCCTCACAAGCTCAGGGGGCTCCTGCTGAGAGCCCCGGGAGAGGTGCCAAGGTTACATTGAAAGAAAAGTGGAAACCTAAAGTAGAAAACATTTACTGACCAGTAAGTGACCCTAAGGGATGGGTACTGGGAATGGACACTTAGGGCAGTGTGTGGGGTGACACTTGGGACACTTAGGACAGTGTGTGGGGTGACATTTGGGACAGTGTGTGGGGTGACACTTGGGGACACTTGGAACAGTGTGTGGGATGACACTTGGGACACTTGGGACAGTGTGTGGGGTGACACTTGGGACACTTGGGACAGTGTGTGGGGTGACACTTGGGACACTTGGGACAGTGTGTGGGGTGACACTTGGGACACTTGGGACAGTGTGTGGGGTGACACTTGGGGGGCTGACCCCTGGCCCCTGTCTGATCACTCAACGTCCTGGACAGAAAGTTCTAGATGGAGGGAATGGGATGTGAGAGACTGACAGAGAGCCAGGGTGGGGATTTGGGGATGATCTCAGCAAAGGAAAGGGATTACACAGGTAGAGGGAGGGGATACAATCTGGGGAAAACTATTTGGGGAAACTAAGGGGATACAAAGACAAAACCATTATAAAGCATAAAAACACACTACACCACACTTTACTGAGCAGCCCCTCACAAATCACCTGCCCCAGGTTCTGTGAGGACTCCCCATGCCCAGAGCAGGGCTGGACCAGACCATTAACTGATTTTTGCTTTCACTTAGAGCTGCAGCATTGACGGCCCTGCTCGATATCTGACAGGCTCTGAGCTGGCCCTGAGAGCTGAGCAGCATCTCAGGAAAACATTCCTGGTCCTCCCAGCCACAGAAACCTCCAGGGCTGCTCCTCAGCTGCAGCATCCAGGCAGGGTGGATGCACCCCTCTGTTCCCAACCACCTTTTCCCAGCTCTCTGGGTCTGAACAGCTCCAGCAGCTGCTGGATTCAGATGGATCCAGGGGGCTGGGGCTGGGTTTGGTTCCTGGCTCGAGCCCCTCATGGTGTCCCCACTGTGGCCATCCCTGCCCCAGCCTCCCCCTGACTGCCATGGGCACCAGCCCAGGTTTCATCAGGGGGAGGTGAAGGAGTCCATGGGCTCAGGAATTGCTGCTGGGTTTGAGCTTGGGATGTGGATTTTGTAGGAAGAGAGGGAGGTGACATCTTAGGACAGAATTCCCCCAGACCCCTCCAGTGAGACCCATCAGGGGTGAAGCTTGACCAGGGGTTTGGCTTAACAACTGGAGGGGTTAACTGGGGGGAGAGCAGGCTCCAGGGAGAGCTCAGAGCCCCTGGCAGGGCCTGAAGGGACTCCAGGAGAGCTGGAGAGGGATTGGGGACAAGGCCTGGAGGGACAGGACCCAGGGAATGGCTCCCACTGCCAGAGGGCAGGGCTGGATGGGATCTTGAGCAGGAATTGTTCCCTGGCAGGGTGGGCAGGCCCTGGCCCAGGGTGCCCAGAGCAGCTGGGGCTGCCCCTGGATCCCTGGCAGTGCCCAAGGCCAGGCTGGACAGGGCTGGGAGCAGCCTGGGACAGTGGGAGGTGTCCCTGCCATGGCAGGGGTGGCACTGGATGGGCTTTGAGGTCCCTCCCAGCCTAAACCAGTCTGGGATTCTCTGAGAACATCAAGGAGAGGGAGGAAGAGGAGTGCTGCAAGTGGGAAGGAGAGAGAGAGACTCTTGACAAAGTGAGATTATTGGTTTAGCAGAAAAGAAAATTCGTTCTACATTTCTTGGAGTAACATTGAAGGTGTTATTTTCAGGCCCTGTTTCGAAACGTTTCTGTTTCCTTGCAAAGCCCCTGAATACCTGAGAGACTCCTTTCAAGTTCACTTGGAAGCCTGGGGGAGGAAAGAGTAGCTTCACCTTCCCAAGGTGATGAGTTTGTTGTGGAGTAACATGAGACAAGTGTTGAGAAGCTGAGCCCACAGGCAGAGATCCCCCTGGCAGGCTGGACAGGTGATGGATGCAGGGAGTGGCACTGCTGGCACTTCATGGTGTCATTGAAGTTGAAAAAGTTCTCCAAGATCTTCGAGTCCAACCATTAACCAGCTCTAAACCATGGCCCTGAGCACATCTGATCAGGTTTTGGAACACTTTTGGGGGTGGTGGCTCTACCCCTTTCCTGGGATCCCCACATCACAGCTGAACCACCTGATGCCTCAGGTTTGAGCTTTTCTATTTTTCAGACTCTGTGCTGCTTTAGTGGGTGGGTCTGGGTTCATATTATGGGATGGTGAGCTCTGTGCACAGAGCAGGGAGACAAAACAATTCCTGCTCCAGCTGGGGACCAAGGACAAATGATCCAAATCTCAGCCCAAGAGCACAAACCCCGTGGGCTGGAGAGAGAAAAACAAGGATGGGACTGGATGGGCTGGGGCTGGGATGGGACAATGAACTGCAAGGTGCAAATGGAGCAGAACTGATCAAAGGGAGAGACCCTGTGCCCTGGTGTCCATTTTGGGACCATTTTGGTTCATCTTGGGTGCAGCCCTGGCTGGGCTCCTGCGCTGCCCAAGGGTCCATTGAGGCCTTTTAATAAATCCCTGCTTTATTCTTTAGCTCTGTCCAGTCTCAGTTCCAGCTCAGCCCTCACAAGGCATCACACCCCTGTGGGGACCGAGGGGCCCTGGGACAGCATCTCCTCAGCAGCTGCCTCTGCCCCCAGTGGGTCAAACCTCCCGGTGCTGGGGGCTCTGGGGGGCTCTGGGGGTTCCACAGAAGATCTCCAGGGTGGTTGGATCTGGAACTTCTCTCTCCCAGCTCAGCTCCCTGTGAACATCAGAGCTCTTGCTCCAGGTCTGTGGTGCTTTTCCAGCTTCTTTTTCCTCTCCACACTCCTGCAGCTTTCTTTGCAGCCCTCTCCACATGATTTAATTCCCATTTCCTGGGGGTTTTCACCCAGCACCCCCCTTTGCACTGCCCCGAGGCCTCCCTGACAAGGAGGAGGATCTGCCCCATGAAGGATCCAATGCCCAGGGGAGAAGGCAGAGCTGTGGAATAGCCCGGGCAGCCGGGTGGCCCCGGCTCTGTTTGCACAGTGGATAAATCAGGCAGGAGCCGCCGTGTCCAGAGCACACGTGCGAGCACAGCCCTTTACAAATGAAGAGCAGGAAACAAAAACTTCATCCATTAACATAATGACAGGTATTTCCCTGTTCTTAAGCCAGGCCTGGCCGAGCAAAACACTTAAGTACATGATTAATTTGAAGTCTAAGAGACTTAAGCACATGCTTAAGTGTTCTGCAGCCCCGGACCTAACGACAGAGGTTTCCACAGAGCAATCCGTGCTCCCGACTTGTTCCAGTGGTGCTCAGATGTATGGATTAAGGGTGCCATAAACAGTTGAGATATTCTGTTTAAACAATCATTTGTTGACAAGACTATTCTAAGCCCATCGAATCCCTAAGTGATAGATGTATGTTGTCTCTCTGAGTCTCATGCTGTATCAGCCATTGATTTTTTCCAGCCTGGATGCTAAGGTAACCTTTACCTGAGAGCTTAGGCAGAAAGCCGTGGGTGTGTGCTCGCCACGCCGGCTGTTTGCACGCCTGGGCTCAGCTTTGTACCTGGGCTCAGCTTTGAGTCCATGCTGGTGGCACAAAGCTGCCCTGGGGCGCTGCGAGGGCTGGGGATGGAGGAGCAGCCCTGGTGCTGCACTGAGCCTGGGAATGGCTGTGAGATGCTCTCCTCTCCCCCAGAGCTTTTTCCAAGCTCTCCCTTCAGCCCTAATCATTGCTCAGGATGGTTCCTCATCCTCCAGGGAGCAGCGATCTTGTCCTACCGTCCTTGTCCCCACTCAGCAGCCACTTCAGGAGATGTTTCCTTCCAGAGCTCGCAGGTGCCCCGCTGGCTCCATCCCTGTGTGCCGGGACACCCTTCCTGGAGATCTGTTTTAATCGCATTTATACACTTTAACCAGGGGAAGGAATCTATTGACAGTCTGTCTTCACATTTCTGTCAATTCTTCCGGAGACATCATTAAATCCAAGAGTGGATCTTAATTTAACGTGTTAGCTAACGGGTTATTTAATTAGTTTTCAATAACCCCCAAAAAAGTAGGGGGTGGGGAAACGGGCTAAGTATTAAGGGGAGAAAAAACCCAGCAAAGCAGAGAGCAGGATGATGAACACATCCAGGTTTCCCGGATCTGCAGAGAAATTGTCTCCTCAGCCCCTTCGCCCCTTCTCTCTCACAAGAAAGAGCCATGTTGCGTTTTCCCCCTCTCCCCACTGTGTTCAATAATAAATGAAAATGGTAAAAAGCAATTCATACACAGGCTAAGCGTCTGGATTTATTATCAAGACAATTACACCGAGGAGAATTCCCGGAAAATTACTCTTCGAAGTCTTTCTCTGGCACCCCCTCCCAGTTTGGATAAATACAGCAGCAATTACTGCTGCGGGAGAGAGGAGCTCACGGGCAAAGGGGTGCCAGCCCCTCGTGCCCCAGCCAGGCTGGCTCTTGGGTGCCATCTGCCACCGGGGGTGGCTTTGTGACCGGGGGGGGTGGCAGGGTTCGGTGGGAGGGGTGAGTTGGGGGCATTTCCCTCGGGCGGGTCCGTGCCACGGTGTCGGCTCTGGCTGCTCCGGGTGTAGGGAGCGGCCCCGGCGGGGTCTGAGCCACTCGGGACTATTCTGGTGACCAACGCTGTGTCCCAGGCAAGCCCGGGTGGGCGAGGGGCATCCCAACCTGCAGGGACCCCGTGCCTGTCCCCCGGGGCAGCTGCTTGCTCTGGCTGGGGGTGGCAGCTCCCTGCCTTGTCCCTGCTTCGTCCCCGCTGGTTGTTTCCATTTCTGCTTTCCCTCATCCCCATCCCTGCCTTGTCATCACCCCCGCATCATTCATTTCCCATTTTCCTTATCCCCTCCCTGCCGTGTCCCCTTCCATTCTTGCCTTGTCCCTTCCCTGTCTCCTTTCCTATTTTCCCTCACCCTCAGCAGTGCCTGGCTCTGTCCCTGCCTGTCCCTTCCAGCTTCATTTCCCATTTTCCCTCAGCCCAGCCCTTCCTGCCCCCAGCACTGCTTCCCTCGGCTCCTCCCGCAGGCCGGGCCGGTCCCCGCAGCCCCGGGAGGGCTATCCCGGTACCCCGGTACCCCGGTACCTGTTGCGGGGCTGAGCCCCCGGACCGGACCGGGGGTGCCGGGCCCGCTCCCCCTCCCCGGGCGCTCTGCAGCTCGCACAAGGCCTTCCCTGCCTTCCCTCTGCCCTCGGCAGCGGGGAGAGGTGTCCAAACCCGGGATCTCGGCGGAAAAACAGAGACGGCTTCTCCCGAGTCAGGGGAAGGAGCCTGAAGAGACAGGAAAATACCTGCGGGAAACAGAGAAACACAAGGGGAAAAATTAAATAGGCATGCATGTATTTTAAAAATCGCATTTCTATAAAATAAATCCTCTCGCTTTCTGTGTATATTATGTGTAGGATATAGATTGTCTATATTGTGAATAAAATGACTGCATCAGGCTCGCGTGCTGGCGGTGCACGGGGGATGCGGCGCGGCAGAAAACACCCTGTTCCTCCCGTTCCCTCAATGTTTTACCGGCCCCGGCTTCTGCCTCCAACTCCCCGAGCCCCCGAGAGCTTTTGGGGCGCTCGGAGACGCGGATTTGAAGGTCTCCAAAATGCAGAAGGAGCAAAAAGTGGCAGAAGGCATAGCAGGGGAAACAAGGGCGTCTCAGAGGTCTGGGGGACACCCGCGGTCCCGTCCTGTAGAGCACGGGCGAGCTCGTTCCGTGTGTCCCACTTGGGGACACCCGCACCCCAACCCGGCTCGGGGGTGGCCGGGCCTGACCGGGGAAAGGCAGAAAGACAATGGGAGGGAGGGGAAAAATTAGGGGAAAAAAATAAAATAAAAATTCGATTGTATAATTTTTATATCTCGCAGCTGGGCGAAATCCCAGAGATTTTTCCACGCTTTTCCCCCGAAAGCTCCGACGGGGTCGAGCCCTCTCCGTGCCGGTGCCAGGGTGTAAAGTTCAGCGGTGCTCTGCGGGGAACTTTTGAAAACAAATTGCGGCTGAAAGAGGCTCCCGGAGAGTCCCGGGGATGTTCGAGGCGCGGGGGCAGCGGGGGGGACCGGGGCCCCGCTCCCCGGCCCGGGTGGGTGCGGAACGCCGGGGGCGCCCGGCCCGGCCCGGGATGCGCCGCAGCTCCGCGGGGCCGCTCCGTTCGGGGAAAACCTGCGGGGGTCACATCGAAAAGAGACACGGCCCGTCCTCAAACCACCCCCCCGGCATGAAATCAGATGGGAACCCCCCCGTCCCCACTCCCCGCCGCCGCCGCGACCCCGCCGCTGCCTCCCGCTGAGTTTCGAGGCCGCCCAAAGTTTCCGGGTAAACGAGAAAAGTCTCCGGAAAAGTCGTGGAAGGGCCGGTTCGCCCTCCAGCTCTCCCTCCCGACCCCCCAGCCTCGCTTCCCCCCGGTGCTGCTGCCTTCCCCCCTCCCAGCGCGGCCCAGGCCCGACCCACCGGGACCAGGGGAAGGCGGGCGGCGGAGCCGGGCGGGAGAGGGGGCAGGTCCCGGCCGGACCCCGCTCCGCTCCTGGCCCTAAAAACCTCCTGGGCCGGACCTGCAGAGAGAAAGAAAATTTTCACGAGGGTAGAGCATTAAAAAAATTATATTCTATCCCGCCAAAGGGAAAGGGAAAGAAGTCTGGAGGGGTGGGGAAAGGGCCTGATCTGGCAGCTAAAACGGTCTTAAAAATAAAAAAAAAAAAAAAAATAGAAAAAGCCTGCGAGGGCGCAGATCTCGATGATCGGTTGAGGGGGACCGGAATTTTAAGCAGAGGAAGCGGTCGGTGGGGAAAGGGCCGGAGTTTTTTCTCGGCTGAATTCCTTCCCGGGGCGCAACAAACCACAGTGCAACGCGACTGGGCGCCGCCGGCAGCGTGGGGAAGGGAAAATCGCACCCGAACAGGCGGGACAGGGAGGGAGAGGAGCAGAATCGCGGGGCTGGCCCAGCCCGCGGCCGGCCCGGGGGGAGCAGAGCCCCGCGGAGGGGGCGCGGTGGGGCCGGCCGTGCCGGGGGGCCGCGGTCCTGGCGCTGCGCCCCCCGAGCAGCTATTTCCATATCCCGCTGTAATGACCCCAAATCCAGGCGGAACTTTTCCGGCGTGGCTGTTTTTTTCCTGCTTTGTTTTGTTTTGGAAGCGAAAGCGTTTGAATCCCCTTCAAGAACCGGTATCAAAGACTCTTTTTTTAAAAGCTATTGATTGCAAAAGTCTTATTTAAACCAACACATTTTAGTTTCTCACATTTTAAAACATCATCTGGGGCCCATTGTATGGAAAATCGATTAGCAGGAATTGCCACGCTCTTTGCCTCCCGCTTGATTGTTGGAAAATCGAGACATCCATAGGCAAAGGCTGGGCTGGGGAAGGTTTGGAACCGAAATGAAAGGGTTTGCGAGGGATCTATAGGCACTAAATAATTCACCTGCCAGGCGATGGTGCTGTTATTTTGAAGCCTTAAAGAACTTTAAGGAACTTTTTGGCTCCCGGCGGGATGCGTGGAGCCGCCTTCCCGCTCCTTTTCTTCCCTTGCCCGGTAAAACCCGACGGTTTGGCCGGTGCCCGGTGCCTGCTCGGCGGTAGCACCGCCCGCGGTGCGGCCCCTCCGTTGGGGCTGGTCCTGGCCGGGGCGTTTGTGCCTTCGCGCAGTTCCTAAGTGCAATGGAAAAAAGAAAGAAAAAAAAAAAAAAGAAAAATAAAGAAAAATAAAAAGAAACCAGATTTGAACTCAAACCAGCCCTGGAGCTGCGCAGCAGTACCGGCAGGGTACCGGCGGCAATGCTCGATACCTCCCCCGGCTCTGGGGCCGCCCCAAGTGCCCGCACGGCCCGGGGGCAGCGGGGCAGGGACGGGACGCCGAGAGCAGCTCCGGGAAGCTGGGGGGGTGGGGGGGCTGGGGGCTGCCCCGACCCCCGCTCCCCCTCCCCGCACTTACCGCTCCGCGCCCCCGGGTGCCCGCACGGCCCGGCTCCGCTCGGAGCGCTGCCCGGGCGGCTGCGGAGGAGCAGAGGGAAGGGAATTAAATAGAGAGAGGGAGATCAGGAAGAAAGAGGTGGCGAGGGAAGGGATCAATAGCATCCAGCTGGCGAATGGAGCCGGGGCCTCTCCCCCGCGCTGCGTCCCGGCCCATCGCCAGAGCCTCTGGGCGCTCCGAGGGCTTTCCCCGGGCCGGAGCCGCCGCGCAGGCAGCGAACCCCGCGGGCTCACGGAGCCGGGGCCGGACCCTCTCGGCGGCCCGGGGAGCTCCCGCTGCCTCCCCGCGGCCCGGCCCCGCGTGCCTCGGTTCCTCTCGCCCTAATGATATTGCATCGATCGGGGAAGGGCCGGGGGGGGCAGGAGGGGGGCGCGGGGCTACCGCATTACTCAATTATGTCGCACTAATTACTAAAAAGTCGCTCTCTTTTTTGCTGTTTGCTCGGTGTGAGGCTCGGCGGAGGGCAGAGTACAGCGCCCGCCCCAGTGGGCTCCCGGTGCTGCGGGCCCGGCTGAGCTGGGGACGGAGGGGGCGTCGGGAGCCCGGCACGGGGCCGCGGTGCGGGACAGCAGCTGCAGGGATAGATCTATCGATGGGCGGTCGATGCGCTATCGCCATTATTACACTCAATGAAACCCTTCCAGCCGCGGATGCTTCATTCCTGGTTTGTTCCCCACCTCCTCCTCGCCGCTCACCTCGACACCTCGGCACTGCCCGGCTCCAGGCCCCCTGCCCATCTCTGCCCAGCTCCGAGCTTTCCCCTGCCCATCCCTGCCCGGTTCCAGGCTCCCCTGCCCATTTCTGCCGCCCTGCCCAACCCCTGCCCACCCCTGTCCGGCTCTGGAGCTCCCTGCCCACCCCTGTCCGGCTCTGGAGCTCCCTGCCCACCCCTGTCCGGCTCTGGAGCTCCCTGCCCACCCCTGGAACCTCAACTTTGCTCCCCACCTAATCTCCGCTGGACTCCAGGTCACCCTGTCCCTCCCTGCCCCGCTCCGGTCTCGTTGCCTGCCCGAAAGCCCCCCCGCCCCACTGGTTCCCTCCGTCTCGGGGGTCCTGCTCGCGGCCCCCGTGCCCTCCAGGCAGGCATAAACCGAGGGGGAGGCCAAGGGGGGCCGGAATCCTTCCACACCCCGGCTCGGCGGGGCCCGCCCCGGCTCCGGGGGCTGGATGGCGGTGTAAGGGGCAGAAAAGGGGCAGAGGGGAGAACACCCCTCCCCTTCGATCACCATCTATCCCTGCTCTCACGTCCCAAGATTTTGCGGAGCTTTATTTTAATGAACTGGGCGCTTAATTGACTTCCCGGAGAAGGTGCCAGATGGGATAGAAAACTATGGGATGTATGGGATGTGATGCGATGGATGGAACGGATGGGTTGAGATGGGGTGAGGCGGCTTGAGATGGCTTGTATTAAAAGCACTGAATTTGGATGAGATTTGGCTGAATGCCCCTGAGCTGGGGAGTGCCGGGTGGGTCATCATGAACACCCCCGGAAGAGCCGGGCCCTGCTGTCCCGTCGCTGCCACTCCGCACCGGGGCTCCCAGCTCCTCCCGGCCGTCCCTCGGCTGTGGAAGCCGCCTGGAGCCCGGCAGGGACCGGGAGCTGAGCAGCCCGCGCGGGGCTGAAGGGCCCCACCCGCAGGAAGCTGTGGATTTATTTTTATTTTTTCGGGCTGTTTAATAAATCTTGGGAAACCGGCACGTGCCGACCTGGGTGAGCGGACACGGTCGGGAAAGGCCAGAATTGCCCGGAGAGCTCAGCTCGGGGTAACGGGGCCGGGGCCAGCTGAAAACCGTTCTGGAAGGACACCGAGCACCAGCCCCTCCGGCGGCCTAAAACCGGCTCACGTTAGCTCTTCATCCAGTCTTCCTCACGGCCTTTCCTTTACTTTTCCATTTCCTTTTCCCCTTTCAATTTTCTCTTTCCATTCTCCATTTTCCCATTTCATTTTCCATTTTCCCTTCGCGTTTTCCATTTTCCATTTCAATTTATTCTTTCCCTTTCTCTTTCCTTCCTTCTTTTTTTAACTCCTCCACCACCGCTGCTCAGGGCCCTGCAGCACCGTGTGTCTCTCCAAGCGTGTCCCTGTCACCTCTCCGTGCCAAGGCCACCTCGCCATTCCCGAGGCAGCGCCCGCAGAGGGGCAGGGGACATGCGTAGGGACGGGGGGACACGCGTGGGGAACCCCGGGGGTGCGGGACAGGATATTTGGGGTAGACAGGGACAGCCAGGCTCCTGGGAGGGGCACGGGGTGGAGAACGGGGCAGGCAGCGGGGGGCAGGGGGGTGTTGGGGACGCTGGGGACAGGCACATCCAGGGGTGGCTGGCACAGCCAGATGTGGGCACAGGGAGTGGCCTGGGGCCGGCCAGATGAGCGGGGGCGCAGGTGGGCACTCGGCACCTGCGGCGCCGCCGGACGCGCGCTGGGCACCGGGTGCGGCGGGGAGGGCGCGACAGTCGGTCCGGGGAGGGTCAGGCCGGTGGCAGGGGTCACCCCGGGGCGGCGGTGTCACCGCGGGGCGGGGGGAAAGTGACCCCGGCGGGGGTCCGGGTGAAGGCGCTCCCCGCGCCCCGCGGCACCGGGAGAGGGGCGGGGGGGCGACTCGGTCCGCGGGGGGGCGGGGCGGGGCGGCGCTGACGTCACGCCGCGGGCCAGAGCGAGGCTGCCGGGAGCCGGCGGCCGAGGCTCCGCAGCCGCCCCGCACCGAGCCCCGCGCCCCGCGCCCCGCGCACAGCCCCGCGCCAGCCCCGCGCCCCGAGCCCCGCGCCCAGCAGGGCGGGCGGCGGGCGCACCATGCCGGCCTGACCGCGGGGCGCGGACATCGATCCCCGGGCGCGGAGTCTGAATTAATCCGGGCAGCCGGCGCGGGGAGGGGGGCCGGCGGTGGAGGAGGAGGAGGAGGCGGCGGCGGCGGCGGCGGCGGGGGGGTGGGGGAGGAAGGCAGCGAGCGAGCGGGAGAGGCAGCGGCAGAGCCCGGCGGCCACCATGGAGCTGGCGATGGAGAACCTGGGCAGCCTGCACGGAGTCCCGCACTCGCAGCCAGCTGAGCTGCTGAGCCCCGCGCACGGACGACAGAGCTCGCACCGCAACCTGGTGCCGCACGGCCGGCCGGCCATGGTCTCGGGCATGGCCTCCATCCTGGAGGGGGGCGACTACCGCGGCGAGCACAGCCTGGGAGCCCCGCTGCACCCCGCCATGAGCATGTCCTGCGAGTCGCCCTCCGGCATGAGCCTGAGCAGCACCTACACCACGCTGACTCCCCTGCAGCACCTGCCGCCCATCTCCACCGTCTCGGAGAAGTTCCATCACCCGCACCACCACCACCACCACCACCACCCGCACCAGCGCCTGGCCGGCAACGTCAGCGGTAGCTTCACCCTCATGCGCGACGAGCGGAGCTTGGCCTCCATGGGCAACCTCTACAGCCACTACCCCAAGGACATGCCGGCCATGGGGCAGCCCCTATCGCCGCTGCCCAACGGGCTGGGCAGCCTCCACAACGCCCAGCAGCCGCTGGCCCCCTACGGCCCCGCCGGCCACTTGCCCAACGAGAAGATGCTCTCGCCCAACGGCTTCGACTCGCACGCCGCGATGCTGTCCCGGGGCGAGGAGCACCTGGCGCGGGGGCTGGCGGCGCCCAGCTCGGCCATGATGCCGCCGCTCAACGGGATGCACCCGCACGGCCACCCGCACGGGCAGCCCGGAGCCTCGCTGCTGGGCGAGCGGGAGCGCCCGGCGCCCGGCCCCGGCTCCCAGCCCGGCGGCTCCGGGCAGGTGGAGGAGATCAACACCAAGGAGGTGGCCCAGCGGATCACGGCCGAGCTGAAGCGGTACAGCATCCCGCAGGCCATCTTCGCGCAGAGGATCTTGTGCCGCTCCCAGGGGACCCTCTCGGACCTGCTGCGGAACCCCAAACCCTGGAGTAAGCTCAAGTCCGGCCGGGAGACTTTCCGCAGGATGTGGAAATGGTTGCAGGAGCCGGAATTTCAGAGGATGTCGGCGCTCAGACTGGCAGGTAGGACACGGCACGGCGAGGCTCGGGCCGCCCGCCCCACACCTCCGGGCGGGTGGGTCAGGGGGTGCTGCGAACACGCGTGGGAACCTCGGGGGTTCCGGGGTTGCCATCGCGAACCGGGGCCGGGGCCGGGCGGTGTTGCCGACCCGGTTCGTGACCTTAATACCAAAGGGAAGGAATTTATGTTTAAGGTGAGTTATACCTAAGGCGACCTCCCGCCTCCCCGGGCCTTCTGCTGCCCGCGAGAGAAGCGGGATCGCGGCTGGACGGAGCCGAGAAGTGCCCTTTGGCCGCCGCCCGTCCTCCTGCCTTGGGGATTTCCCTGTCGGTGCCGCCGAACCGGCCCCGTGGCGCCGGCAGAACCCTGGAACTCCTCCGCCGTCTCTTCGGCCGCCGCTTCTCGGGGAATCTCCGGGCCGGGGCTGCGGGAGCGGGGCCGAGCTCCCCTCCCTCCGGGCACCGGCTGCCCTCGGCAGAAGGACCGAGCCCCGCCTGACCCGTGTCTCAAACCAGGGCTGGGTCGAGGTCCCGCAGAGCCGTTCCCCGCCGTCTCGGGCCGGCGCTGGGCCGAGGCTGTGCTGGGGGAGCGCAGAGGGCGGGCTGGGGTCGCGAGGAAGGGGCCAGAGGGTGCGACAGAGGGGACAGCGGCCAGCGGGGACGTGGCCGGTGCTCCCCGCCAGCCCCGGCCCAGAGCCGCTCCCCCCGGAAACGACTGGAGCTCTTGGCTCCGCGGGGCCGAGCCGCGGCGGACAAAATACACGTTAGTGATTTTTAATATATTTTTTAAGAAATCCGACCTTCCCGTGGGGACGGGCAAAGCCAGCGACGAGGACCCGCCGTTATTTATGGGGAAGAGCAGCGTTCATATGTATTTAGTGTAATTCAGTTGCTCTTTAATTAGGGCAGGGTAGTGGCATCTTTTAGTTCCAGTCGATGCCCTATTGAAAAGCAGTTAATAGAATGCAAATTGTTCCTGGCTTTACAAGGTTCTGGTAAATAAAGATTTAAACACTGCCGCGATCGGCCGTTTAATGCCCCCGTTGTTGGGGCTAATTGAGCAGCGGGCTCGGGCTTCTGCCTCGCCAGAATTGAGAATAATAATGAATAATTCAAAAATAATAGTAGTAATAATAATTTAAAATATCCGTGATGATGATGATAAAAAGGCGGCCGCAGCTGGGGGAACCCTCTTCTGGGCCGGCCTGGAGAGGTCCTTGTCCCCGGCCCGGGTCAGGGATCCCTGTCCCCGAACAGGCTCGTAGGATCTCTGTCCCTGCTGTCACCTCTTTGCTCCTCGCGCCGCAGTGGGAGGTTTATTCTCCCCAAAATTATTTTTCTTCCCCGGCGCCGTTTCCCCCGCCGCCAGGGCCTCCATGCCTCCATGTCCCCATTATTTACAGGAATTAACCCCCCAGATTTCCGGGGAACGGGTTTGTTCATTTGCTGTCCGTGAAAACAGGAAAAAATCCACCAACCAGCAGCCCAGCCTCCCGTCCTGAACCTGCCCGTGCTGCGCCTCGCTCCCCACGCGTGCCCGGGCCGCCCCACGCGGCTCCTGGAGGGGCTCGGCCGAGCTGTCCCCCCCGGTCCTGCTGCTTTGTTCCGGCCCCGAGCCCCGCTGGGTCCCGCTTTCGTTTCGCTCCTGCCGCCGTCTCGCCCGCTTGGGCCGGGCCCTGGGTCCGCCCCAGCCCCCCGGGCTCAGCCCCGGCCCGGCTACCCCGAGCGGCGGCATCGGGGGGAAGGGGTCGCGCTGGGGGGGCCGGGCCAGAGCCCCCCGATCGATGCCGGTGAATCCCCAGCCCGGCCCAGCCCGAGGCCTCGGGGTGAGTGCGCTCGTTCTTTCCCGTTCTTTTCCAGGCTGGGGGCCTGGAGGGTCGGGATGGTTGCCACCTTCGCCCCCCGGCAAGCAGGGAAGGGACCTTGGAAGCGAGGGGAAATTTTCTTTCCCGATAAAAGGAAAAAAAAAAAAAAAAAAACCCACAAAAAAAACTTCGACGTGTGGCACGGCCGGGGCAAGGACTGGTCCTGGTTCTCATTCTATTCCTACTTCTGTCCTGGTTCTATTCCTATTTCTCTTTCTGGTGCTATTCCTCGTTCTGCTCCTGGTTCTTTTCCGATTCCTATTCCTGTTTCTGGTCCTGTTCCTTGTCTTGGTCCTGGTTCTGGTCCCGGTCCTATTCTTATTCTTATTCTCTCTCTCTTTTTTTTTTTTTTATTTTTTGTTGTTGTTGTTGTTGTTTGTTTTGTTTTGTTCCTATTTTTGATCCTAGCCCTGGTCCTGGTCCCGGTCCGGGGCCGCAGGAGTCCATCTGATGGATTAGTCCGAGTCAGTGAGCCGCGGATCGATGACCACGCCGGGGCCCTAGAAATGGCACCCGCCGCTTTTCTCCTCTTTCCAGCCCAGTTCCCCCCATCCCGCCGCCCCCTCCGCAGATGAACCATTAATTATTCAGCTGGGAGATGAGGGGGCTGCAGCTCCGGCCGCCCTGGGCTCCCTCCGGCCCCGCTCGCCCCAAGGGGCTCCGCAGAAGAGGAGGGGTCCCACGGAGAAACATCTGGGCAGCAGCTGGCGGTGCCCAGCCCGTCCCCTCGGGCCATTCATCTCTGCGACCCCGAGTGGCGGCCGCAGCCCCCGGGCCCGCTCCAGATTAATCTCCAGCAACTTCGTGATCGCCCCGCGAGGCCTGCGAGGGCCCGTGGGTGACTCAGAGCTCCCACGGTGGCACTTCTGGGGGTCCCTGCACGGGTGTGACCCCCACCCGCTAAACCCTCGTGCCCGGGGGCGGAAAAGGCACCGGCTCCTTCCCCGAGGGGCGATGGGGGAGCTGGGAGCGTTCCTGCGCCCCCATCCCCGCGTGTCCGCGGGGGCAGGGGGTGCCTCCCCACCCTGCGCATCCCTCGCCTGGCTCTGGGCGCGCTCCCATCCCAGCCCCCCTCCCGTGGGAGCCCCCTCCCCGCCACCGATTTATTCCGACATTCAGGACCAGGAAATTCGCTCGTGATTATTTCTCGGGAGGGGGACAACGCCGTCGTGTCCCTTTCGCGGCACAGCGCTCCCTGCTCGCCGCCTTCCCGCATCTCCCGCCCGCAGGGGCGCTCGGGGATCCCTCCTGCCCGGCTGTGCGTGGAATTCACCCCCGCGCGTGGGGTGCGGCTGGCCCGGCAGCTCCTGCTGCTTTTACATTCACGTCTCCTTTTCCCTCTCCAACCTTTCGTTTAATTTTTCCATCAACACTTCCACCCCTCACCCCCCACCCCCGTCTTTTCGTTCTTCATTTTAATTTTTTTTTGTTTTAATTTTTGTTCGTTTCATTTGGTTCTTTCTTTCTTTCTTTCTCTTTCTTTCTTTCTTTCTTTCTTTCTTTCTTTCTTTCTTTCTTTCTTTCTTTCTTTCTTTCTTTCTTTCTTTCTCTCTCTCTCTCTCTCTCTCTCTCTCTCTCTCTCTCTCTCTTGCCTTATTTCTTGCTTTCCTTCTTTCTTTCCTTTTTCTTCCTTTCTTTTCCATTCTTTTCCTTCCTTTTCCTTCCTTTTCATTTCTTTCTTTTCTTTTCATTTAAATCCTTCCTCTCCTATGAATCCCTTCCCCGAACATGTCTCCACCACAGCACAAAGCGTCGTTTTTCAACACAAACCCTAAAACCACTCCGGAACTGCGAGCACGACCGCGGGGCTGGGCCAAGGCAAATGCCCGAGAGCTTTGACAACACCAATAATTAATGTCACTAATTAATACCGCGAATTAATACACAGACGTGATAGAAAAAGGGACAAGATGGCGCTGAATAAAACCTCGGGAAATATATATATTTTTAATTTTTTTTCACTAGTTTTGTTTTAATTTCAGCCTCTTTCAAACGACTTTGGCCCAACGAGGGCTTCTCCTGGCCGCGGCCACCGAGCACCGGGCGGCCCCCGCTCCGGCCCGGGTCTGGCCCGGGAGAGCGGCAGAAAACCGAGGACGGTTTCATTTCTTTCGATCCGCGCGTGGCCACAGGCGACGGGAAAAAGGCGCCGCAGCCGCGGAGGACCGGGAGAGAATGGGTTTTGTCGCCGTAAAATGGGCGAAAACGAGATTTTGGGGGATCCGGCTCGCAGCGGCTCCTCCCGGCCCGGGAGAGCTGCCCCCGCAGGGAGTCGGAGAAAGATTCGGGAAAGGAGGCAAAGCTTTGTCCCTGTTGGAAAACAAAAAACACCAAACCAAACCTTCAAAAGTGTGGGGTTTTTTATTTTGGTTTGGGTTAGAGATATTTTTTTAAAACTTGAATTTCTTAATTTTTTTCTTAAAATACTGTTTTATTTTGCTTTTTTTTTTTTTTTTTTAGCTCGTAAATATAGCTGGAACGAGATGAGCTTTAAGGTCCCTTCTGAAGCAACCCCGTTTTGGGGTTCCGTGAATTAGAGGCGAATTTCTCCCCGGTGCGGAGCCTCCCGCACGGAGCAGCCACTGCCGGCGTCCCCGGCTGCGCGGGGCCGGCCGCTGCGGGCTCCGCTGCTCTCCCTGCGCCGTGTCCCGCAGCTCCTGGTGTCCCTCATTGCCTGAAACCCGCAGCTCCTGGTCTCCCTCATTGCCTGAAACCCGCAGCTCCTGATGTCCCTCATTGCCTGAACCCCGCAGCTCCTGGTGTCCCTCACTGCCTGAAACCCGCAGCTCCTGGTGTTCCTCACTGCCTGATCCCCCTGTCCCGCAGCTCCTGGTGTCCCTCACTGCCTGATCCCCCTGTCCCGCAGCTCCTGGTGTTCCTCACTGCCTGAACCCCGTGTCCCGCAGCTCCTGGTGTCCCTCACTGCCTGAACCCCGTGTCCCGCAGCTCCTGGTGTCCCTCACTGCCTGATCCCCCTGTCCCGCAGCTCCTGGTGTCCCTCACTGCCTGAATCCCGTGTCCCGCAGCTCCTGGTGTCCCTCACTGCCTGAATCCCGTGTCCCGCAGCTCCTGGTGTCCCTCACTGCCTGATCCCCCTGTCCCGCAGCTCCTGGTGTCCCTCACTGCCTGAACCCCGTGTCCCGCAGCTCCTGGTGTTCCTCACTGCCTGATCCCCCTGTCCCGCAGCTCCTGGTGTCCCTCACTGCCTGATCCCCCTGTCCCGCAGCTCCTGGTGTCCCTCACTGCCTGATCCCCCTGTCCCGCAGCTCCTGGTGTCCCTCACTGCCTGATCCCCCTGTCCCGCAGCTCCTGGTGTCCCTCACTGCCTGATCCCCCTGTCCCGCAGCTCCTGGTGTCCCTCATTGCCTGATCCCCCTGTCCCGCAGCTCCCCGCACCCTCCGCGCTCCGCGCCCCGCTCCGCCGCCTTATCAGCGCGGCGGGGCCGCCTCGCTCCGCCCGCGGCTGTTTTTCTGTTTGCTCCTAATCTGCGCCTCAGAAGGGGCCAATAAACCTCCCGCAGGTTAAACATTAAATGGGATTCCTTCCCCCCACCCCCAGGAAACAAGCTCCCCTCTGAGCGGGGTGCCGCCTGCCACCCACCCGCGCCCGCGGGGTTCTGCTCCCCCAAACGCTGCTCCCCAAAATCCCCACGGGCTCTGCACATCGCCCCAGCCCCGGGGGCCACGCCTGGGGCTTTTCTTGCCGCCTCCTTTTAATTTGGGTTCGCATTTTGGGTGGTTTTTTGTTGGGTTTATCTTTTTCTGGGTGTACAACACCGGGGTGATAATTTTTTTCCTCGTCCTGTCAATCGCCACTGAAACCATAAGGGAGAGATAACAGAGAAGAGAAAACTCTCGGAGTGACCTTTGAATCAATTTGAAAAACCTCATTTAACTGATAAGTCTTGAAAGGCCCAGAACTAATTTGAAAATACATCTATTAAAATCTCATTGCCGCTGCCTGGGAGCTGCTGGGAAGGGTGTGCGAGGCGACTTCCCGGGGTCGGGGGAGCCGGGAGAGCAGGTTTAAGCCCTGGTCAACAAAGAGATTGCAGAGCTGACTGCAAAATGATGGGGCTTAGACTAGGAGAAAAATAAGAATATTAAAAGAAAATGGGTTTTTCTCTCCCAGCTGGTGGGAAAAGGGGAGATTTACAGCATTTTCCTGCCATAACCAGGCACAGAGTCTGGGATCGCAGACAGAATATTGGATTTTATTTTTTTATTTTTTTATTTTTTTTCCCTTCGCAAAACAAATCCAATATTTTCTCATTGTGCTCAGAGGCAGCTGCAGGGCCAGGGAGCCTGTGGCTCTGGGGGGGGGGCAGCTGTGCCCCACTGAGGGGCCGAGGAGGAATCTCTGTGCTCCCGTCACTGCCTTTTCTGTCCAGCTCCCTTGGTGCCAAAAATGCGGAGGAAGCAGAGGGATGGTGAAGGCGGGAGGAGAGCAGAGGCCCAGGCTCGTGTTTCCCTGCCTTGGAAATGTCCTGCCTTGCCCTGGGCATCACCTGGGTGTAAAGGAAACAAAAATCCCTGCAGGAAGCTCCTGGCACAGGGGGCTCCTGGTGCGAGGCCATCCTGGGCTTGGAGCAGGGTGGCGATGGTTGACTGGAAACACGAACACAAAAATAAGATTTAAAATGAAACAAACTCCATCAGAGCCTGGTTTGAAAGAACTGAGCCTTGGCAGCTCTGGGGGGGTGTGGAAATGCTCCTCCTGCTCCAGACCTTGGGTGCAATTCAGGATGCTAGGAGAGAATCCCAGCAGGACAGGCCATGTTCCCTGCAGGAACTGCTGCTTCCCTGGCTGGGAAAGACCCTGAGCAGTCACCTTCCCCAGGACAGGAAGAGGCTCCTGAGGTTCCCTGAGGTTTTTGGAAAGGTTCAAGCAGAGGGAGGCTGACCCTGAGCAGGAATGAAGGCACTGGGCAGCTTTGATCTGCCCTCACCCCATAGCCACGTTCATGGCTCTAGCTCAGCTTCTTTTTTGGATTTGAGCTGAGATGCCCAAATTCCTGGAGTTTGGCATGAAGCTGAGGCTTAAAGGAGCCCAGGATGAGTCCCATTAACCCAGGACAGGTCCCATCAGCCCAGGACATGGTCTGACCCACCTGGGATGTGCACCTGGCCATGGCCCTACTCCTGCATAGCCCCAAGGGCAGCGCAGAGAGGTTGGGGCAGCTCCTGATTTTGGAAACCGGCCCAAATGGGAAGGTGGAGTCCAAAATGTTCCCCTCCATCCTCATCCAGAAGCCATGCAGGGACGTGCTGGCCAGCAGCAGCTTTTGGCAGCTTTTGGAGTGTGTTTAATCCTGGCTCCGTGCAGGACTGGGGCCACTGAGCGGCAAAATTTGCTGATTTAATGGAAATTCAAAAATCTTGTTAATACCTCAAATGATACAGGGAGATCTCTGTATCCAGCAAGATGTAAAGCAAGTCTGGCTTGGGTGGGAGAAATGGATTTTTAAAACCATTTGGTGTTGTTAAAAAATAGCAAAGCAGAGAGGCAACATGGATTCTCTGGTGCTGCAAGGAGGGACCAGGGTATTTAAAAAATAAGGACCCAATATTAAAATTGAGAGATGTTTGTATGGACGTGGGTAGGATTTCACGAATGACTCTAATAACTTAGCAAATTTTTGTACATATATATATATATATATATATACACACACACACACACACATACACACATATATATATATATACACTCACATATATACATGCATCCACATATATATATATTTGCTAAGTTATTTTTATATATATATATGAATTTGCTAAGTTATTGCTTAAGTTATTTATCATAAATATATAAAAATATATTTACATTATTTACTTTATATTTATATTTATATTTATATTTATATTTATAATAAATATAAAATTATATCTAATTTTGTGAAGTTATTAGGGTCATTCTTGAAATATATCTTTTATATATATATATATATATATATATATATATATATATTCCATTCCATTAGGGATCTGCATCAATGCTCTAAACACCGGTGGTTTCTGCAGTGCAAGGAGAGGAGGTTCAGAAGTGATTTTTGATTTTAAAGCCATTCCACGGGGTGTTTTATGTCTGGAGAAGTTGGGTTCAAGGTGTTCCACAGGTGCTGAAGTCAAGCCTTGCCCACACGGGGGGTGCAGGGATGCTGGGCTGAGATGGGCAGGGTTGCTCGTATTGCTTGGATTCCCTTTGGGATTTGGGAAACCTCGTCCCCCTGGCAGACTGAGGGTGGCTCAGCTCTGCCCAGCCTGGGAGAAGGAAATGGAAAATTTCCATGTGGAACAGGAGGGGAAAGCAGGGGCTGCTGTGGGAAGGCTGGGACTAGCTGTATTCTCCTTGCTTGCAGAGGAGGGAGGAAAACCCACACGTTTTGACGAAAAAAAAAAAAAACCCACAAAAATCCAACCAAAAAAAGCTCCCCCAACAACCCCCCCCCCCCCCCCAAAAAAAAAAAAAAAAAAAAAAGAAGACCAAATTGTAGCTTTTTCGGCTGCTGCTGCCAGTCCAGGGGTACCAAGCCCACTCTGCTGAGCTCAGGGCTCGGCAGGAGGAGGCAGCAAGGGGAGCTGCAGGTCTCCCATCCCATCGGGCTGGAGGAGAGCAGAGCTCTCCAGCGGCAGGAATGACTCCAGAGAGCCACAAACACTCGGGCCTGGGGGGTTGGGTGTGCCGAGGGGGCTCGGGGTGTGGCACAGCGCCGAGAACTCTGTGGGAACCCAGAGCGCCAGGTTTGGCTGTCAGGGACTACGGAACCCCAAAAAGGACCAAGAGCAGGGGAAACACCTCGGGCCACAGGTGATGCTGTCCCCGAGGAGCGCACACAGCACGGGCAGGGCACAGTCTGGGGCAGCCCAGGGCCATGGCAAGGGTGCCTTTGACCCCTGGGAAATGTCCCAAAGCCACCACGTGGAAGACACGCGAGCCGTGGTCATGGACTGAGCACCCCGCTCGTGCCTCAGTTTCCCTGGGCAGCAGAGGGGATGAGCAGCGCGGGGCAGAGCTTTGGCAGCGCAGGGTTATGAAAGCCGAGCAGCTCCGCGGTGCCCCGGAGCCTTTCGAGGTCCCTTTGCGGGCCCGCGCTGCTCCCGCGGCCGATAAGGAGCCGGTAACGAGCGAAGCGTCTCCAGCAGGGATAAAAGTGCGAATGCAGCGGGAGCTGCTGACGGGCGATAGCATCAGGGGCTGACAGAGATCTCAGCGCTGCCGGATCTGCTCCCTCCGCGGGGCAGCGCAGCGACAGCACCCCACCCGTGCCCTTTTCACACAGACCTGGCCCTATTCCGTGGTTTTTCCCCATTTTCCGAGGGTCTCTCCTTTGCCCCGGCGCGGAACCCCCGGATAAATTCCAGCCCGGGCTGGGGGCGGATCTGGGCTGCGGTCCCTGTGGGGATGGAGCCGCACCTGGCGCAGCTGGGCTGGAATGGGATGCTCGATGCTCGATGCCAAAGGGGTTTGGGCTTCCAAAGCCTCTCCAGAATGGGGGGGTCCCTTCCCCATTCCCCCCCAAGTCCAGGGAGTGGGGCTGGGAATAGGGCTGGGAATAGGGCAGGGAATACGGGAAGGGAATAGGGGCAAATGGGGCAGGGAATGGAATAGGGAATGGGCCAGGCAATGGGGCAGGAGGAGGGTCAGATCGTGACACTGCCTGCCAGGCTTCAGAGTCACCCCAAGGCCTCTGGAAATGGATACCTGGATCAATGTCTGATGTTAATCTTCTTTTTGGAGCCAAGCTCTGGGATTTTGGTGACACTTCTCAAGTGGAATCAGCGAATCCCTACCCTGTGGTTTCCCTGGGAGCTCCTGTGCTGGACTGCCCAAAGCCACTGGCTCACTTCCCTGCACACACGGGCAGCCAGAAAACAGAAATTGAAAACAAATCATCAAAATCAGGGCATTTATTTGAGGAAAGATGATTCCAATCCAGCTGGCTTTTCCTGGAAAAATACTGAAAGCATCTCCCCAAAACCCCAACAGCCCTTTTCACCCTAAAATGCTGATTCCTCTGCCTTCACCACCTCCAAGAAAAACCCAGATGATTTCTTTGCTCTGGTTTTTGTCATCATGGTGAGGTGGTGGCCCCGCTGTGGTTACTTGGGGGTGAGCCAGGTTCTTTATCCTTGGGAAAAGGGACCTGGGGGACATTTAGGGGTTCAGAACCCCCCCCTAAGCCCGTACCCCAGCACTTTTCAGGGGCTTTGTGGAGGGTTTGGGCTTCCTCTGGATGAGGGATTCATCCCAGAGCCGAGCCCAGCCCAGGAACCCCCGGCTGCTGCTGGTGGGAGGGGGCAGCATCTGGCAGTGCCTGGCAGTGTCACTGTCACTGTCACCTGGCAGAGCCTGCTGGGAGTGTCACTGTCACTGACAGTGCTGCTGTCACCTGGCAGCATCACCTGTCACCTGGCAGCGCCTGGCAGTGTCACCTGCTAGTGCCCTGGCAGTGCCACTGTCACCTGGCAGAGCCCTGGTAGTGTCTCTTGCTGTGCAAGAAGGGCAGAAAAGAGGCAGGAGTGGAGAGGGGGATGGAAGGGAAGCCAAGGGGCTGCTGGGCATTGCCCCGGGCACAGCTGTGCCACCCACGGGTCCCCTCGCTCCTTCCTCTCCTCCCTTTGCTCTTCCCCCTCCTTGTTTTCTTTTTCTTTTTTTCTTTCTTCTTCACCTTTTCTTTTTCTCTCTTTTCCCCTCTTTCTTTCCTTTTCTCCCTTCGTTTGTTTCCCTTTTCCTTTTTCCTTTTTCTTTCCCCTCTTTTTTACCCTTCCCCCCCCTTTCCTATCTTTCTCTTTTTCTTTTACGTATATTTCTCCTTTCACCTTTTTTCTTATTTATTTTTCTCTTTTTCTCTCTTCTTCTGCATCTCTTCCTCCTTTCCTCTCCTTCCTTTTCTCTCTCTTCCTTCACTTCACTCCCTTTCCTTTCAACTCATTTCTCTCTGCTCTCTTTTCCCCTTTTCCCCACTTCCTTCTCTCCTTTCCTTCTCAACCCATTTTAACCCCAAACCCCTTTCCAAGAGAAACCATTCCCTGGAACCATCCCAAGCCCCTTCCTCAGCTCTGCTGTCCCATTCCACAGGTAGGGAATGGGGACAGGGATGGGAATGGGGCTGGGAATAGAGCAGGTAATGGGGCAGGGAATGCACAGGAAATGGGGTAAGGAATGGGATAAAGAACAGGGCAGGGAATGGGCCAGAGAATGGGGCAGAGAATGTACAGGGAATAGGGTAAGGAATAGGGGCACGGAATAGAGCAGGGAATGGGGCAGGGAATGGGGACAGGATATAGGGGCAGGGAATGGGGAAAGGGAATAGGGGTAGGGAGCAAGCAGGGCAGGGAATGGGGTAAGAAATAGGGCAGGGAATGGGGCTGGGAATGGGGCAGGGAATAGGGCAGGGAATGCACAGGAAATGGTGTAAGGAGTGGGATAAAGAACAGGGCAGGGAATGGGCCAGAGAATGGGGCAGAGAATGTACAGGGAATAGGGTAAGGAATAGGGGCACGGAATAGGAGCAGGGAATGGGGCAGGGAATAGAGCAGGGAATGGGGCTGGGAATGGGGACAGGGAATAGGGGAAGGGAGCAAGCAGGCCAGGGAATGAGGCAAGGAATGGGACAGGGAATAGAGGCAGGGAATGGGGCAGGGAATGGGGCAGGGAATGCACAGACAATAGGGCAGGGAATGGGGTAAAGAACAGGATAAGGAATAAGGCAGGGAATGGGGCTGGGAATGGGGACAGGATATAGGGGCAGAGAATGGGGAAAGGGAATGGGGGCAGGGAGCAAGCAGGGCAGGGAATGGGGCAGGGAATGGGGCAGGGAATGGGGTAAGAAATAGAGCAGGGAATGGGGCAGGGAATGGGGCAGGGAATGCACAGGGAATGGGGCAGGGAATGCACAGGGAATGGGGCAGGGAATGGGGCAGGGAATGCACAGGGAATGGGGCAGGGAATGGGGCAGGGAATGCACAGGGAATGGGGCAGGGAATGGGGCAGCTCCTGCAGGATGGATCCCCCTTCCCGCAGCCCTCCCCACAAACCTGCCCGCGAGCTCCCGCCGGTCACGTCGCCATCAAAGTGATGTGCCAGCAATATCCAACACGCAGTTAAAGCCACTCGTGGGAGTTTCAATAAAATCGACCGGGCAGGATCAATGGGCTGCGCTGGCCCCATCCCCACACGGAATGGGGCGGGGGAGCGCGGGGGGGGGGAAGGAAAAACACCCAGGGCTGCGAAATGGGGGCGGTGGGAGGGGGGAGCTGATTACAAATCTATCCCATCCTCGCCGTGATTAATTGCTGCGTTACGAGAAGGAACAGCGCGGGGTGGGGGTCATTTTTAAAGGTAACGTTGAGGAGGGAGTTTCTCTGCTGCCTTTGGAGGGGAGGAGACAGGAGACAGACCCCCTTTTCCCGTGGGTTTCCCTCCCGGCAGGATGGGGCCGGGACAGTGATCGTTCACCCCAGCCCAGCAGCGATTTGGGATTTGGGAAGAGCCCTCCCCAGCCACGCCGGGAGAGATGAACCCCATCGCCACCCAGCTGGGACCACTGGTGTCCCAGCGCTGGGACCCTGCTGTCCAGCCAGGGCATCGCTTGATGGACCACCAGGGTGCAGGTTCCACCCTAAACCAGCCCTGAGCAGCCCCTTCACCCCACACTGGGACTTTGAAAGGGCTCTGCGACCTCCCCAGCGCTCAGGGGGTCTCGCTCCTGCCCTGCCCTCCCCGGAGATGCCCAGCTCAAATTAAAACATCATCCATCGTTCGGTGGCAGCGCATAATCCCTGGCAGATCAGCGCAATTACTGCGGGAAATGCCTGGGGAGCTGAACTAATAACGCCGGCCGGTGGATTAAGAGTCACTGGCTTAGCGCCGGCCGTGCCACCGCGCCAGTAGGATACCCCGGGGACACCCCGGGGGACAGCGGGGTCCCGGTGGGGCTGGGGGCGGTGGTTGTGTGGCTGGGTGGAGGTTTGGGGTGGTTTTACTGCCCCCTGCCCCATATGTGTGGAGCAAGAGTGGGGCAGGGATGGGGGCAGGGATGGGGGCAGGGATGGCGCAGGGATGGGGGCAGGGATGGGGGCAGGGATGGGGGCAGGGATGGGGGCAGTGATGGGGGAGGGATGGCGCAGGGATGGGGCAGGGATGGGGCAGGGATGGGGGCAGTGATGGGGGAGGGATGGGGCAGGGATGGGGGCAGTGATGGGGGCAGTGATGGGGAGTGATGGGCAGTGATGGGCAGTGATGGGCAGGGATGGGGCAGGGATGGGGGCAGTGATGGGGAGTGATGGGGGCAGGGATGGGCAGGGATGGGCAGGGATGGGGGCAGGGATGGGCAGTGATGGGGCAGTGATGGGGGCAGTGATGGGCAGTGATGGGGGCAGTGATGGGGGCAGGGATGGGGCAGCGATGGAGCAGTGACGGGGCAGTGATGGGCAGTGATGGGGAATGATGGGGGGAGGGATGGGGGCAGGGATGGGGGCAGGGATGGGGGCAGGGATGGGGCAGTGATGCGGGCAGTGATGGGGCAGGGATGAGCAGTGATGGGGCAGTGATGGGGGCAGGGATGGGCAGTGATGGGGAGTGATGGGGCAGTGATGGGGCAGGGATGGAGCAGGGATGGGGCAGTGATGGGGCACTGATGGGCAGTGATGGGGCAGGGATGGGCAGTGATGGGGGCAGTGATGGGGGCAGTGATGGGGCAGGGATGGGGCAGTGATGGAGGCAGGGATGGGGCAGCGATGGGGCAGCGATGGGGCAGCGATGGGCAGTGATGGGAAGTGATGGGAAGGGATGAGCAGTGATGGGCAGGAATGGGGCACACGGAGCTTCCCTGCCCCGCACCCGGGCCGGGCAGTGCCATTCCCGCGGCTTCTAGGGCTGCCCATTCCGTCCTCCCCTTCGGGGCGCGGGTGGACCGCTCCATCCCGTGCGAGCGGAGCAGCCGGACTGGCCCATTCAGCTAAGGGAGGGGGGGGAGCAAGGGCCGGTCCATCGGGCGGGGGAGGGGGTGTGCCGGGCTGTACCACTGGGTCCGCCCCAGGGGGAGCGCGCCCGGCCATCCGCAGGGGGGCGCCAGCGCGGCGGGGACGGCCCAGAGCGGCTGCGGAACGAACCATTGCGGCTGCGGGGGGAGCGGGCGGGACCAGCGCTCCGAAATGGCGGGGGGGGGGAGCCGGGCTGGGACCCTCCTAACCCTCAGCCCGGGAGGGGCCGGAGTCACCCTGGGCCAGAGAGGCGAGGGGGCCACACCTGGGGGCCACACCGAGGGTCAGAATGGGGCTTTGTCCCTTGCCGCTGTCACAGAATTCCAGAGTGGTTCGGGTGGGAAGGGACCTTAAAGCCCATCCAGTGCCACCCCTGCCATGGCAGGGACACCTCCCACTGTCCCAGGCTGCTCCCAGCCCTGTCCAGCCTGGCCTTGGGCACTGCCAGGGATCCAGGGGCAGCCCCAGCTGCTCTGGGCACCCTGGTCCAGGGCCTGCCCACCCTGCCAGGGAACAATTCCTGCCCAAGATCCCATCCAGCCCTGCCCTCTGGCAGTGGGAGCCATTCCCTGGGTCCTGTCCCTCCAGGCCTTGTCCCCAGTCCCTCTCCAGCTCTCCTGGAGCCCCTTCAGGCCCTGCCAGGGGCTCTGAGCTCTCCCTGGAGCCTTCTCTTGTCCAGGGGAGCACCCCCAGCTCTCCCAGCCTGGCTCCAGAGCAGAGGGGCTCCAGCCCTTGCAGCATCTCCGTGGCCTCCTCTGGCCTGGCTCCAGCAGCTCCACGTCCTCCTGCTGTTGTTGCCCAGGGCTGGGGCAGCTCTGCAGGTGGGGTCTCACCTGAGCACAGGGGCAGAGGGGCAGAATCCCCCCCTCCCCTGCTGCCCACGCTGGGGGCTCAGCCCAGCACAGGGGGGGTTCCTGGGTCAGTGCCCATGGCCAGGGCAGGCTGAGCCTCTCACCCACCAACACCCCGAGTCCTTCCCTCCAGGGCTGCTCTCCCTGAGCTCATTGCCTGGCTGTGCTCAGGGCTGGGATTGCCCCTCGTGATGGCTCCATGTCAGGTGGGAACAGCTGGGATTTGGGGTCACACTGGAGCTGGATTTGGGCTGGAGCTGGGCTGTGATGTGGGCTGACAGGGCTGTGCATGCCCGGGGCTCCCCTGGACTGGGGCCTCACACCGTGAGGGGCTCCAGGCTGGATCTCTCTGCTGCCCTGCCCTGCCCTGCCCTGCCCTGCCCTGTCCTGCTGGAGCTCAGGGGTGCCCAGAGCAGCTGATGGCCCTGTGCACATCACCCTGCCCACCCTCAGAGGGTCCTGGGGACACAAACCCTGGCTGTCCCTGCACCAGAGGCAGAAATCCAGCAGCCCACTGAGAAGTGACTCGGCCAAGCCCCAAGGGACTAAGGGAGCTGGGGGTGCTCAGCCTGGAGGAAAGGAGACTCAGGGGTGCCCTGATCACTCTGCAGCTCCTGAAAGGTGCCTGTGCTCAGCTGGGGCTGGGCTCTTTCTCCAGGAACTGACAGAACCAGAGCACACAGCCTCGAGGTGTGACAAGGGAAATTCAGGTTGGATATCAGGAAAAAGTTTTTCACAGAAAGGGTGATAAAGTTCTGGAATGGCTGCCCGGGGAGGGGGTGCAGTCCCCATCCCTGGGGGTGTTTAACAAAGCCTGGATGTGGCACTGGGTGCCAGGGTTCAGTTGGGGTGTTGGGGCTGGGCTGGACTCGATGAGCTTGGAGGTCTCTTCCAACCCAGTGATTCTGGAATTCTGTGAATTCTGGAATTCTGTGATTCTGTGAATTCTGTGATTCTGTGACCTTCCCATCTCACACCCCATAAATACACCCCAGACCAGATTTAATCAGGACATGCAGGAAACTCTTGGGGTTTTTCCCCTCCACTGCTGTTTCCCTGTCTCCAGCCCACGTTTTGTGGCTGATAATGGCTCTGGGCCCTCTCTGGGCTCCAGCTCTGCTGAGAGCAGCTCAGGGCCAGCACACCCTGATGAAGGACCATTTCCACTGAACTTGCTCTTTGTCCCTGCTCAGATTTCCAGGAGCAGCTGGAGGCAGGAACAGGCTGCTGGGAATCCCAAAGGGAATCCCAAAGGGAGATCCTTGCTGCTCCTCTCCTGTGTGAAAGAGTGAGGGCAGAGTGGAATGCACAGCCCTCCCAGCCACAAATGTTTTCTCTCTCACACAGTTTGCATTTATCTGAAATTCAGAGTGTGTGGACCAAATGCTGACATGCAGATCTGCGAATCCCCTGTGTTTAATTAACACTTTAATTTATTAATTTACAATTTATTGGCCTATTCAGTAAATATTATTTACACATTCTGGAACAACTCCAGCTGCAGGAGTGATCCTTCAGAAGCAAACTTGGAAGTGGATCCTTCAGCTGACAGAGCTCATCCTGCAGCACAGCATGAATCAGTCTGAATGAAAATCCATGGACTAACAAGTTCAGTGTCACAGGGATGCCACCCCGGATTCCCATCACGGGCTCCTTGTCCAGCATTACCTCGTTCTCACAGAACGGAAAATCCTGAGCTGGAAGGGACCCTCAGGGATCATCAGTCCAAGTCCTGCACAGCCACCCCAACATCCCCACCCTGAGCAGCCCTGAGAGCTCCTGGAGCTCTGGCAGCCTTGGGACCATTCCCTGGGGAGCCTGGGCAGTGCCCAGCACCCTCGGGGGGAAGAACCTTGCCCTAATATCTGACCCAACACCAGCTCCCCCTGCAGCCATGGCACAAATCAACCCCAAAACTCCTCTTTTCCCCCCAGAATCTGTCGCTGGGGCTTTTGCACCAACGCTTAGCACAAGAGAGTCGTGCTGGCTCCAAGGAAAACTCATTCCAGGGGACGGAGCTTTTCCAGCCTCATCCCCTCCGCCGCTGCCATCCCTCCGGGCGCTGCCGCCTGACTCCGGCACTTCATTAGCACCAATTTGCTCTCGTCTCGCTAAGTGCTGCTGACTCGGGAGAGGAGCGAGGAGATCCGAGCAGCGCTCCGGGGCTCCTGCCCAGCCCTGCCTGGCCACAGCACCGCTCCAGTCCCGGGCAGCAGCTCCCCGTGGCCGCCGTGTCCACGGGAACAATAAAAGCAGCTGATCCTGGTCCAAAAAAAGGCCTGGAAAGGGAGAAAATAGGACAAATGGGGGAAATGTTCCCAGCAGAGCTGATCCCCATTCGCCTGGGTGATGGGGAGAGCAGAGCAGGGCACCAGGTCTGCCTTCACAAAGGAGTCTGGAAAAGCAAGTGGGAAATGAAACCTGTACAGAACAGAAATGCTTTTAACAACAAACTCGCCTTTTTAAGTCGTGAAGCTGTTTTGGTGTCCCTGAGGGAGGTCTGGTGGCTGCCACCAGGGCCAGAACAGCTAACCTGGGGAGGACAAGGATAAAAGCAGGGCAGATGTGCAGGGATGGAGCCACAGCTCCTTTGTATGGCTTCAGCCACCCTCAAACCACACAAACTCCTCTGCTCCAGTGCTGGGAAAGCTGAAAATGCCACCCTTGGAAAGAGCAGGCCATGCTTGAGAAGTGCAGGAGAGGAAATGAGCTGTCCTGGGGGCTCTTCAGCTCTGATGAGCCCAAATCGGGACCCCCATCTCGGGAAGGACATTTGTCACCCGAGCAGGGGACAGAGGGCTCGTGCTTCCCTTTCCAGCCCCTTCCCTCCAGATGCCAACCCCTGGGGCTGTGGGGGATGTGTGGGCTGGTCGGTGGGGGTGGCTGGCAGAGCCAGATCCATTGCATTTTTTCTAGATTGAACTGGAAGAGTCAAAGAATATAATCATCTTAACATCCTAGGCCCATTAACACACACACAGAACATCAGTTTGCTAACTTCATAGGCAAATTTCAGCTGCAAACTCTCTAACCAAGAATTTACCACCTATCACCATTTTAAAACCTAAAGATCACCTGCTAGGGTCAATAACAAATTTCTAACCTCTAAGAAAAGTACATATAGAAAAATATACAGTGCAAAACAAATGCTGGATCCTGCTCAGCTGGATCAGAGCTGCTCCCTGGGCTGAGGCACCAAAACCTTGGTGTGAGGAGGGAAGGGAAGGGCAGGGAAATGCAAGAGGGAAGGGAAGTGTGAAAAATGCCAATCACTTGTTTTTTAAAATTTTAAAAGTTTAATAGTAATAAAATGGTTATAAAAATAGCAATATAATTAGAGTGATAATAATTTTGGACAATTTGGATTAGGACAATATGAAACAATAGAAACAAAGAGTTATGGATGTCCAGGTACCCTCTTCTGGGCAGCACAAAAAAGGACCCATGTTAACAGAGGATTAACCCTTAAAAACCAGAACCTGTTGCATATTCATACACCTCATCCATGATGCATAAATTCCATTCAAACACAGCATTCTGTCTGGGCAGTGTCAGCTTCTTCCTCTGAATCCTAACGGTGTCTTCAGGACTGAGCAAGGCAGGAAGAAGTTCATTTCTTCAGATAATGGAGCAATAAATTCTCTTTCTCTGAAAGACTCAGGTGTCCTGTGGCTGCCATCTCAGCGTGAGTCCTTTCTTTAAAAAAGTATCTTACATAGCATAGTTTCTATTTTAACATTTTGTTATAACCTAGAACTATATTTAACACACTTCTTAAGAAAATTAATACAGCATCACTTTCTAACACAACACATATAATATTCATTTGAATATTTGCAAAAAGCCAATCATAAAATACCCATTTTTCACAGGAAGGGAAGGGCAGGGAAGTGCAGGAGGGAAGGGAAGAAGTGTAGGAGGGAAGGGAAGAAGAGCAGGAGGGAAGGGAAGCGCAGGCAGCAGCGTTTTTGTCTCATCTCATCTCATCTCCTCACTGGCAGCGCTCAGAGGAAGATTTAATTTGCTGGGCTGGGGAAGCGGCTCCCCCTGCAGCGCTGGCTGCATACCAATGCCCAGGGGCTCTCCCCGTCCCCAGGCTGCCAGGGACACCAGGGACACCGGCGGGGAAGCCTGGCCCCAGCAGGGGACACGTGGCACTGGGACACGTGCGGGGCTGGCAGCTCTGGCTGGCCCCTGTCAGCCCTCCCAGGATTTTCTGGGATGCTCTGCAGCTCCTGACCGCATCTCCCAGACTCTGAGTGGCCTCTGATGGGTTTTTTATCACTAAAGTGGCTCAGATGCTGTAGGACTGCGGCACCCAAAATTCCCCACAAGTTTTGGAGGCCCGGAGGTGATTTTTTAATCGTGTGCAGCTGAAGGCTGGGGATCCCAGGAATGGGCACTGCAGGGCAGGCTCTGCAGGTCATTCCATGGTTGGCACTGTGAGAAATGATACCCACTTCCAAAAGATGTAAAAGGTTTATTAAAATATTTTCAAAAATACAACAGGAGACTGAACAGAGAGACTATTACAGCACCTGGGGCAGAGGATTTTTTCCCCCCTCGTGCTCACCCACACAATGGAGGTTTTGCTTTTTAACCCTTTAGCCCCTCCCAAAGTTCTGTCCCTTGGCTCCTTCTTTCCTGTCCTGGGGTGGAGTTCACTTCCTTGAATCTTGGTTGGAGGTCAGGTTTTTATTGCCATAGTAACAGTCCTACCCTCCCAAATGTCCCAAACCCAGGCCACCCCTGATATCAGCACAAGGGGGGTAAAACACAACTATAAATCTATAAACTTCTCTTAACATGTATACAGGATATTTGCCTTTTAATTGTGAGAGCCAACCCTGGCATTACTCACCTATCCCACCACCACATCCCCCGTGCCCGTCTGTTTGTCTGTGTTTGGAACCAAATAGGGTTTCAGGAAAAGAAAAAAGGTAAAAAGAAAGTTGAGGTTTGTTTTTTAAGCACTTTTCCTTTGTTCTGTACTGTCAGCATTGTGTTCTCCCAGCTGGAGAAGATCTGTATTTCTGCTGGAGACCACAATTTGTGACAAATCTCTTTTTTCCTGCAGTACAAAGAGAAATCAAACCAAGCTCTCAGAGTTGCCCCAGCACCCAGCCAGCCCCACTGTGAACCAGAGGATTTCTGGTTTGGAGATAAAGCTCCCTGCTCTCTGCTCCAGCTCGGGGGGAGCAGACACCACGAGGTTCATTCACGAGATTCATTCTGGGCTCATCCCTCTTTGCTCAGAGCTGAAACTCCCAAAACCTCCCAGAGCAGGTGGGGGCTGAAGCAGTAACACCCAGCCCCCCTCTCTGGGAAGGGAGGGACATCACAGAGCCATGGAATTGGTGAGGCTGGAAAAGAGCTCTTAGATCAAGCACAACCACCAACCCAGCACCACTGCCATGTTCCCTGCTAAACCATGTCCCCACGTGCCACATCCACACATTTTTTTTTAACACTTCCAGGGATGGTGACTCTACCATTTCCCTGGGCACCCTGTGTCAGGGCTGGGCAACCTTTCCCATGAAGAAATTTTCCCTAATATCCAATCTAAACCTCCCCTGGTGCAACTGGAGGTCATGTCCTTCTGTCATTGGTTACTTGGGAGAAGACACTGACCCTCACCTGGCTCCAACCTCCTTTCAGACCCCTCTGCCCCTTCAAGGAGAGGGGGAAACTGAGGCAGTCCAGGGGCTGGGCCCATCTTGAAGGCACAGAGAGCAGTCAGCTTTGCTCAGGGCCATTTCCCACCCATGGAATCAGCCTGTTGGATTAGGCCCTTTTCTGACCCAGAGATGGGGTAACTGAGAGGGGTTTTAAAAACTTTTATTCCATTTTCACTCTCATGTGAAGAGTGAGACAATACAGATGTTATAATTCATGCCATCACCATCAGAAGCCAACTATTTCCTAATTACAATTTATTATAAACATTTCCTGGCCTATCAGCTTTAGTCACACCATGCTGTAGATGCCTTAAAGCCAATAATCTAAAATTACCCCTCGTGAGTCCCACTACAATGCATCTTTCACAGTTCTACTTCTCCAAAGTATCCAGTCTTATTTGCAAGGCCACCCTTTGAAACTTTCTAGTTCCATTTCTCTCTCAGCAATGTCTGTCCTATTCCATGGCATTTCTAAGCCAGCATCTCTTATCTCAAGGTTTGCACACAGGTGCACACTGGGTGAGCCTTCTGCCAGGCTTCGAGAATTTTCTACAAACCCATTTCCCACATCAGCCCATCCCACCTTTGCGCCAGGGAAACCTGTCCCCACCTGGCCAACCACACCCAGGTTCCCCCTCTCCATCCCTTCCTCCGCCTCCCTCTGAGCCCATAAATGCTCCTCAGTCCTCTTCCACCCCTGGGAGATGATTTGACAAGGAGAAAAAGAGAGAAACTGGCGGGGTTTGTGCAGAATTTCCCCCCCCAACCTTGCTTACAGCCGGCGTGCTGGCTCTGAAAGCCCCTGGCTGTCTTTTGTGATTTCAACAAATCACCAGCACTTAAGGAAAGTGGGCAGAAAATTACAGGTTGTATTGCAAGTGAATGGAGAGGGAAGAGCACGCTGGGGCCGAAAAGCAGAGGTTTGCTGGTATAATAGAGAAAGCAGGGTCTGACAGGCTGCGGAAGCCTGCAAAGCCATCAGGTATTAGTTAAATGCTTGGCGGGGTTCACGCTGCGAGGCATAATCGCAGTTCCTGAGCAGCAGCCATTTGATTGTCTCTATTATGTCCCCTCTGAAATGATTTGGGAGATGTTTTGCTCAAAGCTGTCAAGGTTAAGTCAAGGAAAACGCGCTGCCTCTGACATGGGGCTCTCAGGAGGCAGAAACCCTGGGCAGAGCCTCTGGGGAGGAGGGTGGGATGGCTCTGCTTTTTGGAGCTGTTTCCTCCTGCTTCCCCTGCCCGAGGTTCCTCCTTGTCTTTGCTCCCTGTGTTTTTTCTGCAGCTGGGTCAGAGCTGCCTTAGGGACGGCGTTGTTTGGATTGTGTGCCCGGCGTGTGGAGGGATCTGTGTCGTCACCAACCCCGTCCCACTGCAGCTGCCATCCCCCCTTGTCACTTCTGGGCTCCTTGGTTGGGTTTGGAGGGCGTGAAACGACCTGGGGAGGGGCTGACAGAGGAGAAAACCCCCTCATGTGTGTGAGCCCAGCCCTACTGGCCAACAGAGACATGGGAGACTGGAATATCCTGAGCTGGAAGAGACCCACAGTGATCATCAGCCCAAACCCTGTCCCTGCACAGCCACCCCAACATCCCCACCCTGAGCAGCCCTGAGAGCTCCTGGAGCTCTGGCAGCCTCGGGGCCGGGATGGTCCTGGTACTGCCAGGGCCCTCTGTGCCCCAGGAGGATCAGGACAAACTCAGGAATAAATAAACCCTGTCCTCTGGGGACACATGCAGAGGCAGGGGTGGAAATGTCCCCATGCCCACAGCCAAGCCCAGAGAGCTGGAAAGGACTTGGTGGAAAAACAACATTAACCCAAGCCTAGGCTGTTTGGATCCTAGAACTTGGGGGAAAAAAGGGATTTTGGAGCACAGAGAAAATACCTCACTCACGGCTGGTATGGGTGGGAGGCAGAGCTGTGCCCCTGGCTATTGCACTCACAGGGAATGCCTTGATGAAGGCAGGAAGGATGCATCTGACTCCATGTTCTCAGAAGGCTACTTTATAATACCATATTATATTAAAGAATACTATACTACACTAAAGACTACAGAAAGGATACAGGCAGAATGCTAAAAAGATAATAATGAAAACTCCTGACTCTTTCCAGAGTCCTGACACAGCTTGGCCCCAATTGGCCAAAGAATCAAAACAATTCCCACCAGAAGTGTGGGTAAACAATCACCTGTGGGTAAACAATCTCCAAACACATTCTGCATGAGCACAACACAGGAGAAGCAAATGAGATAAGAATTGTTTTCCTTTTCTCTGAGGTTTCTCAGCTTCCCAGGAGAAAAATCCCGGGCAAAGGGATTTTTTCAGAGAATGTGAATGCCACACCTGGCTGCCCCTCATCCCTGGCTGCCTGTGGGGACGTGGGGACAGCCACCACCAGGCTGCCTGGGAAAGCAGCACCCAGGGGATGGGGAATGGGAAAAAGATCCTCCATGGAGGGGTTGATGGCTGCCGTAAATAGATCTGAGCAGCGCCGCCATCGATCGCTGCTGCGTGGAGCTGTAATTAGATTGAGCCCGGGGAGAGGGAGTGGGGCTGTGTCAGCAGAAAGGGAAATTAATAAATAAACAAAGCAGCACAGGAAATGGGGGATGCAGCAGTGCAGGCCAAAAATAACCCAAACTAGCAAAAATAACCCAAACTAGCAAAAATAACCCAAACTAGCCGGGCTGAGGAGCGGCATGTCACCTGTGCCTGCACAATGGCACTGCTGCCACTGCAGGAGCCCAGTTTTACCTGATGGTTTGTGTCTGCCTCAGAGCTCAGAGTTATTGATGGGAGACTGGGGTGTATAGTCACTGCTAAGAAAGGAACGGGAGGTTGGAAAGCTGAGAGGCTGGACCTTGGGCTGATGTCCAGCATGGTCATGGGAGTGGGTGCCAGCAGAAAGGAGAGCAAGGGGACAGACTGGATTGCCAGGGTGACAGCTGGGTCACCTCTCCCATCCACATGGAGACATTCCAAGGGCCGTCCTGCAGGGCAAAAGCCCTGACTTGGGTGGAGTGTGAGGAGCCCACCCTGGACACAGGAGGAGCTGAGCATGCCAGGGGTGCCGGGAGGGCTTGGGGAGGGTGGGCTCAGGGCACAAGTGTGGGGGGAGTGTTTCTGTTTGTTGTTTGGCTTGGGGGGATGTTTGGGGTGGGTTCTTTTTTAAAATTCATTTCTGGGGGAAAAAAAGTCAAATTTTCTATAAAGGCTTTTTTTTGTTTGTTCTTTTTGCAAGCATCTGATGGTCATAGGGTAGGTTTCCACATTCTCTGCTGGCTGTTTGAGTAAGGTACCCCTGCGACAGGGTCCCCTGGCATCACTCTGAGTGTCCCTTTGTCCCTAAGGATGGTGGTGTGCAGCCAAACCTGCCTGGGGAGGGGGGGAAGGGGAGGGGAAGATTCTCCACTGGCTTTACCAGGGGGAGGTTCTCCACTGGCTTTACCAGGGCTGGCTGGTTTGGACTGAGAGTGCTTGGTGGTGTCCAGCTCAGTGCCTCCCGTGCCCTGCTCAGTGGGAGCAGAGCTGGTGGCTCCCAGCATGGCATGGGGACAGGGCCAGGACTGAGCCCAGCAGCTGGGGCACAGAGCTCAATCTGCTGCACAAGATGTCTCCCTCAGTGAGCTCCAGATTCCCCCAGCTCTGGGTGGGAGGGGTGGATTTCATCCTTCTCTCTCAGTTCGAGGTGATGTGAAGAGGGCTTGTAGTGGAGGCAGCTGAGGAACTACAGGAGGAGGAGATCACTTATCTTCCAGTGAGGAAGAAATTACTCCAAACAGCCTCCCACTACTCCTGAGCTACACATTACCTCCCCTGTGGCTGTGGAGGTGTGTTTGGAGAGCAGGGAGGGGTTTAGCCCAAGGGAAATACCTTCCTGTGCCCCTGCAGCATCTTGGCGCCTCCGAGCTCTGTGCTTGGAGCTTGGAACTGCTTTGAGCCCTCCAGGCCAAAGAGGCTCCTGCAAGTGCCAAGTTGAAATCTGCCACCCAGACAGCAAACGCCTCAAGGGACCCTGCAGAATCCTTCAGAAGATCTGAACCAAGAAACCCCAAAGGCTGAAAACTGCTGTTGCCCCAGGCAAAAATGGGACTGCCTCCGGGAAGTCTTCAGCCCACGGTTTGCTCTCTCTTTTCTGAGCTTCCCTGGAGGAAATGCTTTGTCCCCAGCCCTGTAGGGTCAGGTCCATGCCCTGCCTTGTCCATGCCATCTCATGTTCCTGCAGTTCTGTGTCTGGTTGAGTCCCTGAGCACCCAGATCAACAGCTTCAGGGTCAGCCCTGCTTTGAGCAGGGACTGGGTCAGCCACCTCCACCATTTTACAGTTTTCTAGGAAAATATCATAGCAAAGGTCTCCTTGTCCCACCTCTTTCACCAACAGTGAGCTTGATATCCTCACAATTAAAATTCATATATTTACTTATTTTACTCACTTCCCCTTCTGTCCTCATGCAGCGTGCTGGGGTCAGGGGGGCTTTCCTGGCTTCCCCACGTGGCAGCCCCTCTGTGCTGACCTTTGCCTCCAGCCAAACCTGTAGGGAAGGCTTTTAATTCAGTGCTGACAAATGTGCCAGAGGATCCGGTCGCAAAGGCACACAGGGGAGAGAGAATTTCCTGGAGCCTCCAGTGACTCAGGCAGGAAAACCCTTCCCAGAGCAGGTGGATCCATGATCAGTCCTTCCAAGCTGATGCTGTGGGATTAAGGCTGCAGAGTGACCTTTCCATAAAGTCCCTGTCCCCTGCATTTCCGAGCTGGCAGCTGGATGTGGTGGCCAGGAGACACCGGTTCCCTGAGTCTTCCAGGGACATCCACAGGGGTGATGAGGAGTGAGGCCATGCTGAGAGAGGCTGAAGGATAACCCTCAGAATTTAGGGCTGAATCCCAATAGCCAGTCTCTGGGAACAGAGCAGTCCAGGGCTCTCCTCAGTCTCTAGTCCAGAGTCAGCTGGAGATGCTGAGACTTTCCCTGGGCTTCCCCCAGGCTTTTGTCACCCTGTTGTCACAAGGGGCCATTGTCTCTTCTCAGCAGGCACAGGGAGGAAGAGGAGGGAGCGGTGGGACACGAGCCAGCGAATTTCTTAGTGGGAAGGGCCTGGATTTTGGGAGGCAGCCGGGCAACCTGCAGGCGGGCCAGGGTGGGGAAGCCCAGTTTAACAGCCCTGTTCTCTCTTTTGAACGTGTCCAGCCTGCAAACGCAAGGAGCAGGAGCAGCAGAAGGACCGGAGCCTGCAGCCCAAGAAGCAGCGCCTGGTCTTCACGGACCTGCAGCGCCGCACCCTGATCGCCATCTTCAAGGAGAACAAGCGCCCGTCCAAGGAGATGCAGATGACCATCTCCCAGCAGCTGGGCCTGGAGCTCAACACCGTCAGCAACTTCTTCATGAACGCCCGCCGGCGCTGCATGAACCGCTGGCAGGAGGAGCCCGGCGCCAACCCCGGGGTCCCCTCGTCGTCTACAAGCACTTTCTCCAAAGCATGATGTCCCCCAGCCCTCCCTGCCCCTTCCTGGGTGTCCCCCTCATGACAAAGCCAACCCCAGACTCACACGCATGGCCTGAGCGGGGTGGGTGCTTTTGGGGTGGGTTTGCTAGCCTGCCAAACCCTCAGCTGGGTGTCAGCCATGGACGTGGGCCTGGGGCCACCTCCTGCTGCCACCTCCTGCCAGCTTGTGGAGCAGGGACAGGGTTTGTGACCAGGTCAGCTCCATCCCTGGGAGGGCTCAGAGGAAACCCGAGGGTGGTGTGGGATGGAGGGAGGAGCGGTGCTCTGTTTGGAAGGAAGCATCCCTGGTCCTTGGGGATCACAGAGCCCCATCTCCCCCAGCCCATGAAGGTTTTTGGGGAGAGGGGCCCGTCTTGATCTCTATCACAGCCATCCTTGTGGCTCCCACGGGGGAGGAGTAGAGGTGGAGGTGACACAAGAAGTGGTGTCACAGGCTGGGCTCTGGCACAGCCCCACTGCACCAGGTTCAAAGGGGACTGAGCAGGGAAAGTGTCCCCAGTGCCTGGAGGCCTCCCGGGCTCCTGCCAGCTCTCTGATTGCTGGAGGTTTTCCCCTGCTCAGGTGCAGTGGGTTCCCCAAGGCAGCCAGACCCTCTGTGTCATCACCACGTGGCACTTCCATCCCTTGAGGGTTTTGGAAACCTGGCTGAGGACATCCCTGTACCCTCTATTCTCTCTATGGGCACCCTCCTCTGATCTCCCCGGGCACCCCCAGGAGCACCCACACCCCAGGCCCCCCACAGCCCCCCACCCACGAGAGCACCCCTGTCCCAGATCCCTCCCAGAGAAGCTCCATGGTGAAGGAGTCCCCTCCTGCCTCCACGGACCCGAGCACCCCCTCCCCAGGGGACCCCCGCTGCTCCGCGCCGCCTGGCGCCCCAGCAGGTCAGAGAAGCACATTTTAGCTACAGAAATCGGGTATTTAAAATAACAATTGTTGGAAAGGAGACAGGAGGAGAGACTCGGAGTGAAGGATCTGATCTTTCCTGGTGACTGGCTCCACCTTTCACCTCTGGATTTCTGGTTCACTTTTCGGCTGAGGAATGGACACAGACCAAGCAGATTTGTTGGCTTTGCCTCTCGCCCCATCCACCCCTCGACACACACTCTTGCCCCCTCCCATCCCTCCTCTTCATCTCTGTTACCAAAGAAATTACAAAACCAAAAACGCAACAACAACAACCAAAAAAATTTCCCTCCTGGGAACCAATGTCGTGCACAGTGGGAAAAGAAAAATCCGAGGGATCTGGTGGCAAAATCCAGCCCTAGGTGTGAGAAGGGGGAAAACTCCCCAGCGAGATTGAAAGGGAAAAAAAACCAACCCCCCCCCCAAAAAAAAAAAGGAATAACAACAGAAACCACAACCAAACAAGCTCAACAAAAACCGGCAACTTACCAAAAAGACACCAGATTTTTTTTTTTTTGTGCCAATTAACAACCTGCCTTAAACGCGAATTTCTGGAGCAATGGTACTTAGCTTCAAAGGGATCGTTTCCTCCGAGCTCTCGATGGTGACTTGTGCCATATAAAAAAGCAATCACGAGGCCAAACCCTTACAATCAGCCCTCTCCCAGCCCCCCGAGGGCTCCTTGCAGCCCGGGGTGTCCTCGGGAGGAGCAGGAGGTCCCCTGAGGACAGGGAAGGGCTGGGAGAGGCTTGGGGATGAAGAGGGAGGCAAGGTCCCCTTCTTCCCCCCACCGGTTGGGGAAAAAAAAATCCTCCAAAACCAACCATCAACCAAAAAAAAAAAAAAAAAAGGGGACTCTCTTGAATTTATGCGGGTAAAAAGTACCATCTGTGTTCTATGGTTTCTTCGATTCACTTTACTTTGAGAGTGATCAGTTGTGTCACAGGAAGGCACCTTGTTGAAAAGAAGGAAAAAAAAAAAGGAAAAGAAATGAAAAGAAAAGGGTATGTGTTCACCATAAAAAAAACCAAAACAAAAAAAAAAAAACAAGCACCCCAAAAAAAAGGAGAAAAGAAAGGACAAAAGAATGAAGAGAGAAAGAAAAAAGCCCTGCACACGAAGCCCTGAGCAGGCAGGGTCAGAGGACATCTTGAACCAAAGAGCTCCTGGGGTAGGTGGGCGGTGGAGGGGCTGGGGGTGTCAGGCTGGACACGGCGACACCAAAGTGACCAACACATGGCTGGACAGAGGGCGGGAGGGAGGGATGGAGAGAGGGCAGAGCGGGAGGGGGCAGGTGCCACAGCATGTTTTGCCAACCAGAACCCAAAACCTAATGGGAATCTCATCCCTCCCAGGACCCCGCTCCCCGCCACTGATTTTTTCCCCTAATGTTGTTTCTTCGTCTTGTCGTGACGTGGTGATGATGGTGGTGGATTCCTGAACCCCATCGAGTAGTATTCAAGGGCTGCAAAGCCAGGAAGGGGGCCTTGGTTTGGGAAGTGAAAAACACAACAGGAAAAAAGAAAAAAAACCAAAACAAAAAGGGAAAAAAAGGAAAAGAAAGAAAAAGAAAAAAAAAAAAAAGAAAAAAAAAAAAGAGTAAATGCCACAGGCCCTCAAGGATGCAAAGACATTTCTAGTGAGAACCCAAGACTAAAGGCTACCTCACTTGAGTTTTCAATTTTTGTGATTTGAAAATCACGTCTGATACCAAAGATTTTGTTGCCTTGTCTGGTCTGTGCTGGAAACGCCACTTTCCCTGCTCCCCGTGGCCAGGCTGGCCCAGAGAGCCCCTGGCCACCCCCAGCCCCAGCCCCAGCCCTGCCGAGTCCCAGAGAGCGAGGGAGGAGGCGAGCGAGCGACCCCGGGATGGCAGCGTGGTAGATGAGTGCCTTTTTCCTGTACCAAAGGTGTGTGGCCATTTCTTTGCTCCTCTGCTTTGACCCTAAAACTCAGTGTGACCTCAGCTCTCCACAGGGACAGAGTCCCAGGGCTCTCGTAGCCTCTGGGTGTTGGGATAAAGGAAAGAAAAGCCAACCCTTGTCCTAACTGAAGAGAAAACATCCCCCTGGCTGAGGGAAAGGTGCTGGTTGCCCAGCATGTCCCCACTCTCAGATGTCCCTGTGTCCCCCAAGCTGGTCCCCAGGGTCCCTCCATGCAGCCCCTCTTGCCCCAGGAGCACAGAGCTGGTGTCCAGGGACACTGCTCCCAGGGAAGGGTTTTGCTCCATGACCTTCTCCAGCCTCAGTGCTGGGGCCTGAAGAAGCCCACAGGGTGACAAAGTTGAGTTTCCTCATGAGATGACAAAGCTGAGTTTCCTCATGAGATGAAAAAGTTGAGTTTCCTCACAGGGTGACAAAGTTGAGTTTCCTCATGAGATGACAAAGTTGAGTTTCCTCAACTTTGGGTGTTTTTGCTTCACTCTGCTCAGAGCTTCACTTCCCTCTTTTGGCAGCACAGTTTGTGGCATTTCTGTTTGGAAAGATAAAGGCAGGAGCAGTGGAAGCCTCACCCTGAGCTTTCTCCAAACTCTTCTCTTAGGGAAGGGGTTGGAGCAGTGAATCCTTCCAGCAGGAGCTGTTTCCAAGTCCCCAGAGGGGCATTTTTGGCTCTCTGGGGAGGATCTGTGCTGCCAGGTCTGCTCCATTCTGCCCCTTGGCTTCAGCAGAAGGCAGCAGGAGGACCTGCCAGAGCTCCCCAGCAATCTCCAGAATGCCCAGTTTAGGGCAAACTTGGGTTGAATTGTACCTGCCTGGGTCAGGCTCTGGCCAAGGTGACACCTTTGAGTTGGACCAAACTTGCCCAGGGCCACCCCTGGTGTGATTCTTGGGGCTGTCCTGTGCAGGACCAGGAGCTGGACTTGGTGATCCTTGGGGGGGGTTCCCTTCCAATCCAAGGTATTCCAGGATTCCAATGCCCCTGGGGAGAGCAAACCCATGGGGGTTCCCCATCCTGCTGGGCAGCCTGAGAGGGCCCTGTCACCTCCCTGTCACCTCCCTGTCACCTCCCTGTCCCCCTTGCCCCCCTCCACACTATTGCCTTGGCCAGGGCTTGCCTGCCCTCCTGGCCACGCCACCCCCTTGTCCCCAGTCCCCACCTGGCTTGTGATACCAAAGACGTTCTCTATGCAGGAGAAAGCCTTCATTGCCACCCAGCACAGACCTTACAAGCCTTTGACAATGTTCTCTGAAATACCTCAAAATATTTAATGTATAGTTTATGTGATAAAAAAAAAATTACTTAGCTAGTTTTTGGAATTTGTGACTTGAAGCTTTATACTGTTAAATTATAATTTTGCAGAAGACGGCATGTTCTTATTTCTTTGATGCGTTCAATGGGAGACATATTGAATGTTAAGGAAATGAAAGCTGGATAGTTTCACGATTTAAAAAAAAAGAGAGAGAAAGAGAGAGAGAGAAAGAGAGAGAGAAAGATTAAAAAAAAGGACCCTTGGAGTTTACAGATTTCATATTTAAACAAGTCCTTTTAAAAAAAAAAAGAAAAAAAAAAGAAAAACTAATAATGATGACGATACCTTTGCGTTCAGACGTGTTACTTTTCTCTGAGTCATGTCGTATGAGAGTATTTATTATATGTGTTCTGTGTTCAAATGTAATTTAAAGAAGACAAAAAAAAAGGAAAAAAAAAAGACAAGATGAGAATTTGATTTATGCATGAAAAAAATATACTCTTTCTTGAAGTAATGTAATAATTATTGGGGAGGGGTGGTCGGGTGGGAGCGGGAGGGGACAAACTGTGCTTTTATTTGTCCACGAGTTTTTGGTTGATGAAAATTTCTCTGCATGGATCATGGTTCTGTTCCAGCTCACAACCACGGGAAAGTCATCATTTACCCCCTTGGTTTCTTCCTTCACCCCTTTTGTTCCTTTCCTCACCCTGAGAATCCCTTGGCAGCCACGGGGGGAGGCGGGGGCTGCTCGGGGGACCCCCGGGCAGGGCAGAGTGGGGGGCACAGCCTGGCCCCGTGCCCAGCAAACAGGGTAAGGGAATCTGGGACACGGGACCCTGCCGTGCCCACCCGTCCCTCCTGCCTCCCCCTGAGGTCTGGCTCCTCGCTCTGCTTTGTTTTCGGTTTGTTTGGAGGGGAAACTGTGGGGTTTGAGTTTGGTTTTTTTGCTTTTCCCACTCTGTGGGTCAAATCCCAAGTGCAGCCAAGAGGAGGAGAGACAATCAGCTGCCACCATGACCTGAGCTGGCAAAGCCACGGGGCTCCTCGTGTCCTCTGAGGCAAGGAAAACAGCCCTGGGCACCCCAAAACCCCCCTCAAGGCGAGACCTCTCCAGGTGATGCTCCCAAATCCCCATCCTTGGGACGACCTCATAGCCCTGCCTCTGCCCTGTCCTGCACAGAAGGAGGTGCTGAAGATGCTGCTGCATCAAGGCCCAGCTGGACCAGGCATGGGCTGGGGTGACCCATTTCTGGGGTCTTTGGCCTCAGGAATGTGGTTTGGGTCAGAGGCACAGCCAGCACTCTGTCTCTGCCACCAGCCTGGCTCTCACTTTGTGCCAAGACACTGCCCTGGTGGAAGAAGAAGAGTCCAGACAGTGGAAGAGACCCTGGAGGATCCCAACCCACCAGATGGCCTCAGGGCACTTTGGAAGGGCTTTGGAGCTTTCTGAAATGCCCAGAGTACACCCCTGAGTGGGTCCTTCTTCCCCCTGCTCCTCCTCCTCTCCCTGCTTACAGACAGGAGCAGAGGAGCATTGAGAAGCCACATCTTTGGAGGTCAGGAGGGTGATGGGGACCTGGAGGAGGCAGTGGTGCCATTCCCAGAGCATTTCCCTGAAACTGCTGCTTTCTCAGCCCTTCCCAAACTCTTCACCATTCGAGATGGACCCAAAGTTCAGCTCACCATAAGGAAAGAGATCTCAGCTCCTTCAGGCCCCACCAAAGTGGCCCCCAAAAGCCAAGGAAGGTGTTTTTCAGTCTGCAGCCTTTGCCTGGTGCCAGCATTGAGATGCTCAGCACCAGGTGCTGGTGGAAGACCCACAGACCAAGGACATGGCTTCTAGGAGGAGATGGTGTTGGTTCCAGCAGCACCACTCATCTGCTGACCAACCCTTCTGTCCTCTGGAGAGCCCAGCATCCCCACCACAACCCATTTCCTCCTCCAAGACCTTTTCCACCAGGAGAAACTTGAAGGCCAAGACCACAATTACAGCTGCAAGGAGGTTTGGACACAGCCCCAGTCACGAATTCTTGGAGCTTGCAGAGACCAGCTGGATTCCATCCTGGGAGTGATGGCTTGGAAGACCCTGGAGAAGCCAAGATCTGAGCCCTCCTCCCTGTTCTTTGGCCCACCAGGACTCTGGCTCAGCTGAGCCCACCCTGGACCTGGCCCTGCCTACTGCCCACACTACCAAAATGCCTTCAGGAGCAACTTGCCATGATACCAAAGATTTTTTTTCCCTGCAGGTAATGACAATCCGAGCTCTGTCCTAAAGACAATTCTCTTGACCAGGGTTGCACCCAAAGGGCATTTTTGTGCTGTGGGGAGCAGGAGTGAAAACGGGGCTCTGGGAACACCTCCGAGGGTGGTGGAGGGCAGTGAGGAAGAGGAGGAGACCTGGGATCTCCCACTAGAATCTACTGATTCATCCTGACCAGTGTCTCCTGCTTGAACTGTGGAAGTTTTCGGGGATTTGCGTCATTCCATGTCCTGTTCTTCCTGGAGTGGAAGTTTTCCAACAATGGCTTTTATACTTTGAACCCCCAGTGCCAGCAGTGGGGCAGCACCACCCCCATCCTGCCAGGAAAGCAGGAGGCTCCTGGGGTCGGTTCTGAACATTTTTACCCCACCAGAGCCAAACTTTCCCTGCTCTAACATCAGCTGTGCAGGTAGGACATCGGCACAGAGTGAGAGAAATGGCTTTACCAAAAATTCACCAATCATCCTTCTTGCTGATCATCCCAAGTCTGGGTGGGGGAGACTTGGAGCTCCTCTTTCCCTCACCTTGGGGTTGTCACTGCCCCGTCTGCCTGTCCCTGTCACCACCACGTGTCCCCAGCACAGCTGGCTCCTTTCCCTTGTCTCAGAGGACACCCAGCCGTGGGGCCGGACCTGCAGGAGCTGCCACAAGGAACCCACTTCCTCTCACATCTTTGTCTGGCATTTTTAAAGAGAGGAAATTAAAAATGCAAAGAACAAAATTTGAGTTTGTTTTGGTTTGGTTTCTTTGTATTTTTCCCTTTAATTTCTAAAGGAAACAAAGGAGTCAGACAGAATCCAGCCTGGCCAGGGAGAATCTACAGCCTCAGCTCTGCCAGCCCAGCCTCCTCCAGAACACATTGTTCATTTTTCTTTATAGCAATAGGTGAGGCTTGTCCTCGTCCCATGCAGTCTGAAGGCCACATCTCTGACTTTTTAAATGACTTTTTCCTTCTAATTAAATTAATTTGATTTTTTTTGCTGCTGCTTCATTGTTACTCTCATGGGATAAGTTTTGTTCTACAGCGAAATGCAATTGTTACTCCTCTGTGTCTTGCAACTATATTTGTTTAAGCTATTTACAAACGTTGAAAAAGAAAAAAAATAAAATAAAAAAGAGTCTTATGTGTCAGGCACTTTATCCAAACTGTGCTGTGTGCTCTGGAGTTTGTTCCTTGTTCTTTGCAATGACTCACGCAGGGGAAGTTATCAGGAAACTTAACTCCAGCCTGTCAACAGGTTTTAAAAGAGAGAAAAAAATTAATCTCTATTTGTTCATCCTCTACTGGTCATGACTGTGTTGTATTTCTGCAGCTTTCTGTTTCTTCAATAAATTATTTTCTAGTCATTCACCCTGGCGTGTGTGGTGTCCTGTGGTGGTGAGGGGGTCACTCCCCTCCCCTGCCCCCTTTCACCACCTCACTCCTCTCTCAAACCTGGCCTGGGAGGTTCAGGGACATGCCCAGGACGCTGGGGAAAGTTTCTCCCCCTCTTTTCCACCTGGCAGCTGCAGCAGTGAGAGCTTTCCCAGAGGAAAGATTTTTATTTCTTGGCACCACCCAATCCCTTCTGGCCAGAACCCAAGGGAAACACTTGAATTCTCACAAACCCGGTGCAGATGAGGCCAAAGCACTTGTAAAACAAACCCATGGAACCACGTGTGCTGCAGGCAGGGCCAAGCCCCCGTGGATGATTTAATTGTGCATCTTTTTACCCAGATTTCTTCTCCTGCTGTGCCTTTTGCCATGGCACGAGCACTGCTGGCACAGAGAGAGGGACCACGGGACCTTTCAGTGCTGCTTTCACCCTTCATGGCACAGCAGAGGTTTCCAGGAGAGGAGAGAAAAGCTAAAAACTCCTTTTAATTAAAAACCAAAACCCATAAAAAGGGTGACCCAGTCACCAGTCAGTTGTTCACACACAGCTTCTCCAGCAGCCACTGCTGGTGGCCCTGGCTCTGTGGGACGTGTCCCCTGTGCCCAGCAGGCAGAACTTCTCCACATCCCCCCCAGAAGTGCTTTTGGGACTTTGCAGAGCCTGTGAGCACAAAGGTGGGGACACCAGAGCTGGGGGAGTGGAGATGGGGCAGGGCATGCAGAGGACACTGCCCCTTGTGCAGGGACAGCAAAGGCAGGAGCTGGGAGTGGTGGGAGGGACAAGGAGGCTGCAGGAGCCAGGCTGGTCTGACTGGAGAAGAAAAACCAATCAATCAATCAATTAATCATACCTAGCTGCCTCTCCAGAAATTAGGAGATATTTTAAAGTTACTCTGCTTGAGTCTGAGCCACCTGGGCTGGTGGAGGTGACCCTGCCCATGGCAGAGGGTGGAATGGGATGAGCTTTAAGGTCCCACATGTAGGAAATAAATTTGTAGAAAATAGTGTGCACCTGTATGCAAACCTTGAGATAAAAAATGCTGACTTAGAAATGCCATGGAATAGGACAGGCATTGTTAAGAGTAAAATAGAACTAGAAAAAAGTTTCAAAATACTAGACAGTTTAAAGAAATAGAACTATGAAAGATACATTGTAATAAAACCCATGAAGAGTAATTTAGATTAATGGCTTTAAAGCATTTACAACATAGTGTTGCAAAAGCTGATAAACCAAGAAACACTTCCAATGTCTTGTAATCAAGAAATAGTCAGCTTCCTATTGTCACAGCATAAATTATAACATCTGTAATGTCTCACTCTTCTATGAGACTAAAAACAGAATAAAAGTTTTTAAAACATCTCTCAGTTACCCCATCTCTAAATCAAAATACCCATAATCCAACACCACCCAAACCACTCCAGGTCTGCGTGACCTGACAGAAAAGCCACAGGATTGGCCAGCCCTTGGTGGAGAGCACAAAACCAGGTTCTTCCTGCAGCCACTGCAGCTCAGTCCCCGGTGGGTGGGAACAAGCAGGGCTGAGGGGCTGCACCCCCCCAGGCCCCTGCTGCTCTCCATGGGGCAGTTAATTAATCCAGAGTTAATTAATGAGTCTGGGTCGGCAGCACTGCCTTTGTGGGCGCAGCCTGGGCTGGGATCAGCCTCACACCAGAGGCTCCAAGGGCTCGGCAGAGCCAAGGGGGCTGGGCTGCCAGCCAGGGGGTCACAGGGCAAGGGCCAGCCTGGTGACAGCAGGCAGGGAACATGGTGGCAATGGTCAGCGAGCCTGGTGGCAGCAATCAGCGAGCCTGGTGGCAGTGGGCAGCTGGTGGCAGTGGGCAGCGAGCCTGGTGGCAGAGGTCAGTGAGCCTGGTGGCAGCAATCAGGGAGCCTGGTGGCAGAGGTCAGTGAGCCTGGTGGCAGTGGGCAGCGAGCCTGGTGGCAGAGGTCAGCGAGCCTGGTGGCAGAGGTCAGGGAGCCTGGTGGCAGAGGTCAGCAAGCCTGGTGGCAGAGGTCAGTGAGCCTGGTGGCAGAAGTCAGCAAGCCTGGTGGCAGCAATCAGCGAGCCTGGTGGCAGTGGGCAGCTGGTGGCAGAGGTCAGCGAGCGTGGTGGCAAGTGGTCAGTGGCTGTCCCAGCTGTACAGCTCTGCAAAGCCAGTGTGGGGGTCATGGTGCCGCAGCAGGAGCCCCCCAGGCTGGGCCAGCCCCTCTGCAAAGCCATCAGATAGGATGGAAGGTGGCCCCTGGCAGGAGGGACCAGCCAGGTGTGCCCCTGCTGCTCCTGCTCCGGCCCCCCAGGGTGGGGACAGCTACACCGAGGGCACAGCCGGGGTGCCCTGGGGGCACGGGGCACACAGGGCAGTGCTGGGGGTGGCCCTGGCACACAGACTGTCCCCAACACACAGACTGTCCCCAACACGCAGACTGTCCCTGTCACGCAGACTGTCCCTGACACGCAGACTGTCCCTGGCACGCAGACTGTCCCCGGCACGCAGACTGTCCCTGGCACACAGACTGTCCCTGTCACGCAGACTGTCCCCAGCACGCAGACTGTCCCCAACACACAGACTGTCCCCAACACACAGACTGTCCCCAGCACACAGACTGTCCCCAGCATGCAGACTGTCCCTGTCACGCAGACTGTCCCCAGCACGCAGACTGTCCCCAGCACACAGACTGTCCCTGTCACGCAGACTGTCCCTGACACGCAGACTGTCCCTGGCACACAGACTGTCCCCAACACGCAGACTGTCCCTGGCACACAGACTGTCCCCAACACACAGACTGTCCCTGTCACGCAGACTGTCCCTGTCACGCAGACTGTCCCTGACACGCAGACTGTCCCCAGCACACAGACTGTCCCCAGCATGCAGACTGTCCCCGGCACGCAGACTGTCCCCAGCACGCAGACTGTCCCTGACACGCAGACTGTCCCCAGCACACAGACTGTCCCCAACACGCAGACTGTCCCCAACACGCAGACTGTCCCTGTCACACAGACTGTCCCCAGCACGCAGACTGTCCCTGTCACACAGACTGTCCCCAGCACACAGACTGTCCCCAACACACAGACTGTCCCCGGCACGCAGACTGTCCCTGGCACACAGACTGTCCCCGCGGGTGATGAGGCCGGCGTAGCCCTCCTGGTGGGAGAAGGCGTAGCTGGAGCGGCGGAAGGAGCCGCGGGGGACGTGCGAGCGCAGCTCCACCGGGGGCTCCGGGTCCCGCCTTGCCCTCAGGTGGATCTTCTGCAAGAGATCAGGGAGATCAGGGCTGGGGACATCTCCCTAGAGAGCCCTCAGCCCAAGGGGGGACATGAAGGTGGGGATGCCTTGTGAAGGCTCACCTAGAACACAGAATAGACAGAGCTAAAGAATAAAGCAGGGATTTATTAAAAGGCCTCAGTGGATGCACCTTGGGCAGCACAAGAGCCCAGCCAGGCCTACATCCAAGATAAAACCCAAAATGGCCACAAAATGCATGACCAGTCACAGGGTCTCACACTTTGATCAGTTCTGCCCCATTTGCATATTACAGTTCATTGTCCCATTCCAGCCCCAGCCCATCCAGTCCCACCCTGCTTGTTTTTCTCTCTCCTGCCCACGGGGTTTGTGCTCCTGGGCTGAGATTTGGATCATTTGTCCTTGGTCCCCAGCTAGAGCAGGAATTGTTTTGTCTCCCTGCTCTGTGCACGGAGCTCACCATCCCATAATATGAAGCCCAGACCCAAACACTAAAGCAGCACAGAATGTGAAAAATAGAAAAGCTCAAACCTGAGGCATCAGAGGGAGCATAGGGGCACCTCCACCAAGCTTGGCTCCCAGCTCTACAATGACCTGATTTTCCATGGGGATGAGGAATGTGGGGACTCTCCTGGTGTTAGGGTGTGAAGCTCTGCTTCCTCCTTGCCTCCCCCCTGCCCTCTTCCTAATTGCTGTCTGTCAAGTTCCACATTCCAGCAAGGGCAACGTGTGATTGGCAGAAGTTCAAAAGATGCTTCTCAGACCTGGAGTCATTGGCCTGTCCAGGTGTCATTGTCCCCTGAGACCCTCCCCCTCCCACCTGGTTGGTGGCTCACCTATCCTCTCCTTCCCACCTCCTGGTGAGCTTAAAAGGCGTTGGAGCCATGTGGTCCCTGTTCTGTTGGAGCAGTTACCAAGATTCAGAACTGTGTCACCTTGGAATAAACTCTGGATTTAACCCTCCAGCAGAACCCGCTCTCTTCTTCTTCACCATCGCCTGAACCTTTTCCACTAGAGGTAAACTGAGTTTCTGCTTTGCATGGGCTCATTCCGAGTGCCTGGCTGCAACTGCCTGCGAGCTAAAGGTGTCTCTGAGGAGAAATATCCCCAGCAGTCACCTCTAGCACAGTGCAATCAATATCCTGGGGATCTGCAAAGCTCGTGGAGCTCTGGAGCACAGTGTCTCCCCCTGCTCCCACACGGGCTGTGGACATCTCCCAGGCAAGCCCTCAGCCCAGGGTGGGACACATGGTAGGCCCAGGGACACCCTCCACTGATGCCTCAGGTTTGAGCTTTTCTATTTTTCACATTCTGTGCTGCTTTAGTGTTTGGGTCTGGGCTTCATATTATGGGATGGTGAGCTCCGTGCACAGAGCAGGGAGACAAAACAATTCCTGCTCTAGCTGGGGACCAAGGACAAATGATCCAAATCTCAGCCCAAGAGCACAAACCCCGTGGGCAGGAGAGAGAAAAACAAGCAGGATGGGACTGGATGGGCTGGGGCTGGAATTGGACAATGAACTGCAATATGCAAATGGAGCAGAGCTGATCACAGTGTGAGACCCTGTGACTGGTCATGCATTTTGTAGCCATTTTGGGTTTTATCTTGGATGTAGGCCTGGCTGGGCTCTTGTGCTGCCCAAGGTGCATCCACTGAGGCCTTTTAATAAATCCCTGCCTTATTCTTTAGCTCTGTCTGGCCTCAGTTCTAGCTCAGCCTTCACAAGGCATGCCCACCAGGACAGGGTTTGGATCCCAGCTCCACCACGATCTCCTTTTCCATGATGGGATGGGGGATGTGGGCACTCTCCCAGGAGGCTGCAAAGCTCACAAAGCTCTGGAGCTCAGTCTCAACCCCTGCTTCCACCTGGACTCTTTTGAAGGTACAACCCACAACCCCAGCAGGGGTGAGTTCCATCAAGGCTGGGGTGGCACCAGGACCTGCACCAGACCCTCCTGGGGGGCCCTGGAGGACAATTCCTCACTGCAACCCAAAGCAGACCCTCTCCAAGAGCTGGGTCAGATGGCTTGGCCCAGGCCCCCCAGCTGGGCCATGGAACAATTCTGGGAGAGGCCCCCAAAGTCAGAGTTGGTGCCAGTGTCATGAAGGACCACCATGAGTAGGAGCACCAAGGAGAGGTGACATGTCCCAGCACTACAGCCCAGGCTTCCCTGGGGAACCTCCCCTTGCCATCACCAATCCCAGACACTGGTGGGAAGCAGGACCTACCCTCCAGTGCCCCCAGCCCTCACCTGCTGGGTGGTGGCTCTGCCCAGGATGGCACGGACAGCGCGGACGGTGAGCGAGGGGAGGGTGTTGACCACCAGGGACAGCAGGACCACGAGCAGCACATAGGGGTCGGTCAGGGCATTCCAGCTGGCATCTGTCAACACAGGTGAGATGTTTGGGTGGTGTTCCAGATTGCAAGGCAAGATGTATTCTATTACCTTCTGGATGGCAGCTGTCTTTTGTCAAGTGGGCAGTTTTTCCTTCTCTCTTCCACAATCACTCCTCCCTTGGGAAGGGACATCTGCTGATAACAGGCTGTTGGATGTCACTGCATGACTGATAAGGGCTACAGCATCCCACTGGGAGATGTGAGCCCAGAGGGAGGAGCCAGGCATTCTTTGTGAGCCCAGAGGGAGGAGCCAAGCTCCATATACCCAGATATAATCTGGAGGTTCTGAAATAATTGCACAGCTTCTCCACTGGATTTCCCAGAGGAGCAGCAGCTGACTCTTCCCCTGGATCTTCAGAGGAAGACTGCACCTTTCTCCAGGATCCCTGCTCCAGCAGAACCAGCCCTGGCACTGCAGGAGGGCTGAGCCACAATTCCAGTGGGACTGCTGCCAGCACCCTGACCCACAGGGTGTCAGGCTGTGTTCTGACTCTGGCAGTGTTTTGATTTAGTTTCCTGCATTGTTTATTTTTTCTTTTTATTTTCTTCCCTATTAAAGAACTGTTATTTCCTGCTCCCATATTTTTTGCCTGAGAGTCCCTTAATTTAAAATTTATAGCAATTCAGAGGGATGGGGAGAGTTTACATTCTCCATTTCAGGGAAGGCTCCTGACTTCCTTGGCAGACACCTGGCTTTCCAAACTGGGACAGTAGGGAAGGTGGAGAGGCAACAGGGAACAAGTGCTGGGGCACCGGCCCCCAGCCAGGAAGGTGCTGAGGGCTCTAAAGAGGAGATGGCACCTAAACTGGAGTTAGAAGTCAAGGCAGCAGTTCAAGAAGTGGCAACAAGGAGATGATCTGCAGGGTGGGAAACAGCTCCTAACACCAAGGCCAGGGAAGGGAAGGGCCCCCAGAGCACCTCACCTGGGAAGCGGAAGATGGCAGGGGCTATCCTGTAGGCATCAACAGTTTGAGTCAGGAAGGAGAAGAGGCAGAAGAGGAGCAGGCTGGCTGTGACCATCAGGAAGGACAGCACTGTCCAGTACTGAGTGTCCAGGACAATCTGTGGGGACAGAGCAGGGCACACAGTCTCACGAGGGCTGTGGTGACCCTCTTCCATTCAGCTGCTTTGTCTAAATCCCTCCTCCATCCCAGGGAGATCATCCCCCAGCCATAAAGCCTCTGGAGACAGTGCCAAAACCCAGGGACCCTGAAGATCTGCTGTGGGGTGGGATGAGCAAGAGCAGATCAGTGCTCACCTCCACCAGGACCGACAGCAACGCTGACAGGGCCACTGTGACAGAGAAGGACTCGTAGTCACCCACGACCTTGGTGCCAACGTGGTCCTCAAAGGCCCAGAGTGTGATGTAGAAGCTGATGAGGGAGGTGCCCACCCCATGCAGGAGGGTGACACCAAAAACACGGTAATTGAAGAGCTCGTCCTGCTGCCCAACCACGTAGAGCTCAGGGAACTCCAGGCTCTTCTTGGCACTCACATCCTGCTGGGAGAGCATCCCAGAGGGGATGCAGGGATTGGGAGAGGGAGGGAATCCCAGAGAGGATGCAGGGACTGGGGGAGCAGGATGGGGCTGCCCCACCCCAAACACCCTCTGGGAGAGCTGCAGAGGGTCCCTCTGCCCAGTGGCTCTGGGGGGACTGGGGACAGGTACGCCAGGACTGAGGGTGAGCTCCAAATGCCCACCGAGCTGCCAATGCCCTGTGCTGGCACAAAGGGCTGTGGAGATGGGGGCAGTGACTGCCAGGCTGGCTCCCAGCTGCTGAGGGTGGCCCACAGCTGGGTGAGCCCAGGGAAGCCATACCTGCTCCAAAAGGCCCACGGACAGCACGGGGTAGGCAGTGTAGAAAATATTGTAGAGTGCGAGGAACCAGCCCTCATACAGAGGCTAGAAGGGAACAGGGAGAAGCTGTGAGCTTGGAAATGCTTTGGAAAGACTAACAAAGGATGTCCAGGCCCTGGGACACTCAGATTCAAGCATGGAAATCCCCTTGGACTTGCTCCATCCCCTGCATCAGCCCCACATTGTCTGTAGGGTCATACTGCAGACAGGGATGGGGCTGGAGCTCCACATGTTGCTGGTCAGGTCACACTTGATGATGGCCCTTGGGATCAAAACTCCCATTTTGGAGGAAAGCAGCTTAATGCACATGGCATCCTGCATGTGTCCAGGACTGAACTGCAGCTCACAAGTGTGGAAGAGGTTTTACAGCGAGTTCTGTGAGCTGGAGAGAAGTTTGATATGAGGATCCATGTTTACTCCTGAAAGAATTTCCTACCAAGGTCATTGACATAGAAACCAAGAAAGAAAGAAGGATAAATAAGAGAAACCTGCCACTGTCTACTCCAACAAGCACTTTGTTGGTCTTTCCTGACCAATGAGTGAAGTCTAAACCTATGAGTCTTGTAAGAAGGTATAAAAAGCATGCAAGCTATAATAAAAAAGGGTTTGAAACCTTCTGAAAATGGAGACAAATGTATTGTCTCTGTCTCAACTACAACACACAAGGAGATCCTGAGTTTCCCCAGGGTGCCTTCCCAATCCAGCCAGGTGAAAAGCAGATAACACGTGCAGATAACCACTTGTGCCTCAGTCAGAATTTGGACATGGCAAGGAAGCAAAAGGGGACCAAGGTGGTGATGTGGACACGTGTCCTCCCAGCAGCCCCAGGCACGATCCCTGCAGGGGAGCCTGAGCAGGGGGGTCGTAACTCTGGAGCAGAGACCTCCACAGGATGGATGTGACCCCTTGTCCATGGGTGACATTATGATGCTTCTATCCCCATTTGTGTGTTCTGTTTATGCTGGATATTATGTTCTGTGCCTTCAAGGCTGGCTCTGAAGAGTGAAAGTTTTTTGTTTTGTTTTGTTTTGTTTTGTTTTGTTTTGTTTTGTTTTGCTATCAGCCGCTCCCCATGGCTGGTGGGACACAGAGATGGGGCAGTGCTGCTTTGGCTTTTTGCTTTGCTTTTGGCTTTGCTTTGCTCTTGCTCCTGCTTTGCTCTTGCTTTTCGCTTCTGCTCATTAGTCAGTTTAGCCAAGCAGTCCAAATTTTTCCCTGGACTGTTTTTCCTTTCCCTTTTTTGGAACCACTCAAGCCTGCTCCGGACTGGGCCCTGGCAAACACCGAGAGTTTGCACCTTGTGGCTGCAGCAGCTGCCCCAGTGCCAGAGGGACTGATAACAGAGCGACCACCCCAGGAGAGACTTTCTGAATTTGTCATCTTTTTTTCAGAGCGGTGAGAGAGTGGTGTCCTCCAATATTGTTCATTTTGTGTGCTGGGGGTGCTGTGCCTGTTAAATAAACAGGTTCTTTCCATTTCTCTCCAAGGAATTCTTCCCGAATCGGTTGGGGGGAGGGGCTGTTTGCTTTCTGGAGGGGCCCCTTTGGAGGTTTTCTCCCAAATTTGCCCTAAACCAGGACACCCTGCACCTCTCACCTGGGCTGTGAATCCGCTGTGGAAAGCGAACCACACCTGGGCCAGGAGGCCAGCGAAGGTCTTGTAGAAGAAGTAGCGGAGGAACTTGCAGATGCGCAGGTAGTTCCAGCGGCCGTGCACCAGGAGCAGGCGCTGCAGGAAGGAGAACTGGGCCAGGGCGTAGTCACTGCACTGCACGGCCTGCAGCCCCTCCAGCCCGCTGATGCCCACCCCGATGTCCGCGGCTGCGGGTGGCAAATGCACGCAGGGAGGTTTGGGGGCAGCTGGGGGTTGATGTCCCCACGGGTTGTCCCCAGGAATGTGGATCCAGGAGTGACAGATAAAGGGAACAAGCCCCCTCTATGCCATGTCCTGGATTTTCCAGGCATGGTGTGAGAGCACAGCCCCGTCTCAGGGCTGCTGGGAGGGGCAGGGATGGCTCTGCCAGTTGCCCACGTTGGGCTTTGAAGGTTCATCAAAGTTCATCCCAGGTGACAAAAGCACGTGGGCCACCCTGCACTTGTCTTGGGCTGGTCCCTGTCCTGTGCCTCTCACTCCCCTCCCAGCATAGCAATGTGGGGAAAGGTTTGGGGCTTCCCCTCTCAGTTCCTCACCCCAAAGGGGAGGGTGAGGTGGTGATGACAAATGGGGCATCACCATCACCAGTGGGACACCCCAACAGAGCCCCAACCTCCCCCTGCCCAAGGCTCACTTTTGATCATGTTGACATCGTTGGCCCCGTCCCCGATGGCCAAGGTGACAGCCTTCTTGTGCTTCTTCACCAGCTGCACCATCAGGGCTTTCTGCTTGGGGGTCACCCTGCAGCAGATCACAGCCTGGCAGCTGGTGGCCAGGTCCACAAAGGCCTTCTCCACCAGGGCCCCCTGGTCCTGCAAGGCCTCAGCCCCACCACAGCACAGCCACTGCCACGGCCACCTCTTCTTCTCCTTCAGCACCTCTCCCGTGTGCAGGATTTTGTCCTTGGGGGAGAGCACACATGGCTGGGACCTCACCCAGAGCCCTCAGAGCCCTCAGCTCATCACTGCTCCTAAATGCCCCAAAAGAGCAACTCTGGTTTTCTCCAAGGTTATCAGAGTGGGTGTTGTGCCCATGAGCCCAGGATGTCCCAGTGTGACCACGAGAGCTTGTGATCCCCACCCAGCCCATGTCACCCCAGAGCACTGGGCAGCTTTGGCCAAAGCCCCCCAACACCAAATGCTCAGTGCAAGGTTGTTCTCCTCCCCACCCTTCATTCCCCAGCCCCAAATGGGCTTTCCGCACCTTTTGGGCAGGAGGAGCACCAAGTCCTGCCCGTGCTGGTGCCACCCAGGACTCTGATACCACTAGGGCAGGAACAACCATCAGGCAGGGAGCAGAGAACAGCATCCAGGTGCTGCCTTACCAGGAAGTCCCCGCTGATGATGATGGCTCTCTTGTGGCACGGAGTCTCTGGGCGCTGCTGGGAGAGGCTGCACGGGGCGTCCCCCTGGCCACTGAGGTTGTTGTTGCTCTCCCAGTAAGCCTGGAGGATCTCACTGTGGGAAGAAGGGGGGTTGGACATGAACTGGGGACACTGGGAATGCTGGTGAGGCTTGGTCATCTCAAAGCTAGGGTGTCACAGACATGTTTTATAAAAAATACTTTCCTTAGGATTTTTCTCCTGAGAAGCTGAGAGGACTCAGGAACAAAATGTAAACAATGATTATCTGCTGCTGTGGAATGCAACAGGTGGATCTGTGATTGGTCTCATCTGGTTGTTTCTAATTAATGGCCAATCACAGTCCAGCTGTCTCAGGCTCTCTGGTCAGACACAAGATACGATTCCATTCTCTGCTTTCCTTTCAAGCCTTCTGATGAAATCCTTTCTTCTATTCTTTTAGTATAGTTTTAATATAATACCTATCATAAAATAATAAATCAGCTTTCTGAAAAACTGAGTCAACATTCTGGTCTCTTCTCTCGTCCTGAGACTCCTGCAAACACCACCACACTAGGGAGATGGGACTGTGGTGGGAACAGGAGGAACAAAGAGGAGGTTCACTCATATCAGAAATCAGCCTGGTTTAGAGGCTGGAGAGAAGCTTAAACGCTTTCTGGGCAAAGCCTGCCAAGGAAGAGCGTGGGGTGGGAGAAGAAACAGGTGGGGAGGCCTGGAAAAGCACCGGATGAAGACCAGGGACGTCCAGGCTGGCACAGGGCAGGAGAAGCTCCTCTGGCTGAGCCAAGCTCTGCCCACCCTGCCCCAGCTCCTCTGCCCGAGGGTGTCCCCAGCAGGGACAGCAATGTCCTGAGCCAGGAGGGGACGGTTCCTCACCTGACCTCCTTCTCCTCCAGGATCTCCATGTCGTCTGTCAGCAGCCTGCAGGCGTAGCCGATGTTCATGGCGGTCTCTGCAACACCCAGCTCTCAGGGGTCCATGGTGCTGCCCCCAGCCCAGGGCAGCCCCCAGCCCTTGGCTCCAAGAGCCTTGGTGGGCAGCAGCTCCTTCCCCTGCCTCAGTTTCCCCTGGCAGGTGGGATGTGCTGCAAAGGGAGCAGCAGGACCAGTTCCTGCCCACTCCCTGTGGCCCTTCTCCTCTCTGGTCCTAGTTAGGGGAGAAGCTGAAATGTGTTGGGGGGTCTGGGGGTGCCTCCACTGACCTTGTTTGTCTCCTGTCAGCACCCACACTTTGATGTTGCCCAGTTTCAGCAGCTGGATGGTCTCAGGGACCCCGTCTTGCAGCTTGTCCTCGATGGCTGTGGCCCCGAGCAGCTGCAGGGGGTGACTGGGTGTCATGGCATGGGGCAGGGCAGGACACAGAGGTGGGAATCACCCCTGCATCCAGCCAGCAGCCCTTGCTGGGCGTGACACAACCTGACACCTACACAAAGTCACCCCTCGGGGAAATCTCCACCTGTCCTGGCCCCAGGGAATGGGTGTTGGGTTGGACGCTTCACCTCCTCACTCTGGAGAGCCAAACCCCCCTGCCTGCCCTGTGGGGCACAGAGAGCTCCTCCTGACCCTGTCCTCTCACTGACATATTTTCTGAAAAATACCTTTGCCAGGATTTTTCTCCTGAGAAACTGAGAAACTTCAGAAATGAAATATAAACAATAATTATCTGCTGCCGTGGAATGTGGCAAGTACATCTTTGATTGGTCTCATGTAAATTGTTTTTACTTGATGACCAATCATGGTCCAGCTGTGTCAAAGCTGTGAGCAGTCACAGGTTTTTATTATTCATTCCTTTCTAACCTTCTGATGAAATCCTTTCTCTCTATTTCTTTTAGTATGATTTTAGTATAATATAATATAATATAATATAATATAATATAATATAATATAATATAATATAATATAATATAATATAATATAATATAATATAATATAATATAATATAATATAATATAATATAATATAATATAATATAATATAATATAATATAATATAATATAATATAATATAATATATAATGTAATGTAATATTGTAATGTAATATAATGTGATATTATATAATATATGATATAATAGAATATGATATGATATGATATAATTAGAATAGAATCATATCATGTCATATCATATCATCATATCATAAAATAATAAATCAACCTTCTGAAACATAAAATCAAAATCCTCATCTCTTCCCTCGTCCCGGGGACCCTCAAACACCGCCGCAGGTCCCACCTGCAGGTTCTGCTCCATCTCCTCGTAGAGCCTGTCCAGCTCCCGGGCGCGGTCCCGCAGCAGCGCCGCGGCCGCGCGGTGCCTCCGGCTCCAGGCGCGGAACTCGGGCTCGCTCACCGCCCTGCTGGCCACGCACAGCGTGCGCAGCGTCTCCTCCGCAAAGCGCTGCAGGGAGCACGCGTCAGCACACCTCCGCCAGCACGTGTGACAAAGCTACCCTCTGTCCCCTCGGAAAGGAAAGAGGCCCACAAGTTTCTCTCCTCGATTAGGTGAAAAAGCCACCTCATAGGCCTGAGGGACTTCACCTCAAACTTAAGGATAGCCAAGGGGACAGGAGCCAAAAAAGTCCTGCCTGAGCAATTAACTAGAAAAAGAAGAGAACAAAGAACCTCTTGCACCTGGCTCTGTTTTCCCCTGTTTGTTATTTTGCCTTTTATTAAACCTTTTTGTTTCCAACACTGCCACAGAAGCCATCCTGCTGATTTTTATGCTTCCAAGGGTAGCTGAGCTGTCTTGGGTGTGTTGTAGACCTCCGAGAGCTTATTAGACCTGGCTCGAGGAGGCTCCTATAACATCCTCCCTTCCCAGGAGATTGTGGGAAATTATATGAAAAGTAGAAAGTAAGGACAAATAGAACAATGGTCTGTGTGTGAACACTTGGCTAGAATAACTCCCTAAGCTGCAGAAAAGTTTATCTAGTGAGATGTTAGGGAGTTCTAAGCTTAATCATGGAGCTCTGTGCATTGTGTTTTAAGGCTTACAAGCAGGTATTGCATTCAAAATAAGCCAGCATTGTTGAAACCAAAGGTCCGTGTGCTTGTAGTGGTTGGATAGAACTATGTCAATATGCTTCTGCTTTGTGTGATTGGTCAAAAAACTTTTAAAGTGAGTTGTAACATTGAGTTCTTCATCTGCTGCTGAGGATGTGAGCTGCTGGCATCTTCCCATTGTCATAACCATGTAATGAGAGTGATGCTGGGAAATACAACAGCTTGAGATGCGTTCCTCATCCATCCTGTCCTGTTTGTGACTTGTACATAGACCCCAGCTGGCTATAGAGAGGGCCAGGGAACTCTCACAGGACCAGAGCATCGCCCCAGGCCAGCCAAGGGCAGAGCCAGAGACACTCCAGGACCTGGGCATCTCCCTCCAGGCTCTGACTCCCTTCCCCCACCCTTCTGCATCCCCACGAGCATCCCTGGATGCAGCTGCTCCATGCAGAACACCGAAGGTGGAATCCATGCCCTCTTACCCCCTGTCCCACATGCAGGTGAAGCTCCTAGAGCAGAAGGCAGAACCCAAATCCCTACGGCAGAGGGAGGAAGAGCAGCAGGGCACAGAGTGCAGGACACCCAGCCCAAAGCCAGCAGGAGGCAGAGCAGTGCTGTCACCCGGGGGGTGGCACTCACATCCAGAGCCCTCTCGGTGAGGGTCTCCCGGGGCCCTCGGCTCCGCAGCCTCTCCAGGATGACGGTGTCGGCACCCTTGGTGTAGAGCCGGATGCTGCCCTGGGGGTCTCGCACTGCCAGGGAGGGGAGGACACCTTAGGGCCCCTCAGAGACGGCTCCCATTCATTGCTGTCCCTGCCCGCTGGCCGTGCTGGCCCCCAGAGGGCTCGCTGGTGCTTTTCCATCTGCGGCCATGGGAAGCACAGGAGTATCCCCAGATCTGCACCACCACGGGGCAGAATCAGGGACTGTCAGCTCCTCACACACTCCTCTGAGCCCTGGATTTCCTTCCTCTCTCTTGGCTGCTCAAACCCTTCTCGGCTGCCTCGACCGAGGGGAGCAAATCCACAGGTTTGACCAGGATGCCCCTCAGGAGCCAGCTTTGGCCACCTGCAGCCAAGCCAGTGCCATCCCTTGTGGGCTGAGCACAGAAGGGACCTGGGACAGCCTAGCCCACCCCACTCACCCAGGACAGACATCCTCTTGCGGTCACTGTTGAAGTCCAGCATGGCCAGCAGCTCGTAGGTCCTGGTCCTGCCCAGCTCCCTGATGGTGATGGAGTCCTGAGTCCGGGCCAGGAAGACGTAGCCCAAGTTCCTGGCTGCCATCACCAGCGCTTCCTCATCTGGGGAGGCTGCCTGGTAAACCAGCTGGTCTGCAGGAGAGGAGGAGGAGGATCACACACAGAGACTCCCAGCAAACCCCACTGGGACAGCTGCAGTGCCCCATTCTTGCCCAGCTGTGACACCCTGAGCCTGAGCTGGCAGGATGGGGGAACCCAGTCCTGCTTGTCTGATCTGGAGAGGGACTTGGGACAAGGCCTGGAGGGACAGGACCCAGGGAATGGCTCCCACTGCCAGAGGGCAGGGCTGGATGGGATCTTGGGCAGGAATTGTTCCCTGGCAGGGTGGGCAGGCCCTGGCCCAGGGTGCCCAGAGCAGCTGGGGCTGCCCCTGGATCCCTGGCAGTGCCCAAGGCCAGGCTGGACAGGGCTGGGAGCAGCCTGGGACAGTGGGAGGTGTCCCTGCCATGGCAGGGGTGGAACTGGATGGGCTTTGAGGTCCCTCCGAACCCAAACCATTCTGGGATTCCATGATCCCAGATAGGATTATCCCCCTTATGCTTCTGTTCCCACCCATGAGCTCTGAAACTCCCCCAAACACAAATCCATGGCACAGGGACAGTGGCAGAGGCACCCACGGGCTCTCCCACCCCACAGCTGAGCTTCACTGGGTGCTGCCAAACCCCACCACGGCCCCAGAGCCCCGAGGGGCAGCTCAAACCCACCGCCCCTGTCCTCCACCATGACGGTGTGGCAGAGGGCCAGCAGCCTCAGGAACTCCCTCAGCACCGGGTCATTGTCCCTCTGGGCGGCTTCCAGCAGCGTCACATCGCAAACACCCGACTCCTGCTCCCTGGGGTGCTCCCAGCTCAGCCCCGAGCCCTGCAGGAGGCACAGGCAGGATGCAGGAACCCAGTGGGACTGAGCACAGGGCTCTGTGTCCCCAGGAGCACCAGGATGTGACACAAGGGCACTCTGGTTTCCTTCTGTCTTCGGCTGGAAATGGGGATGTGTCCTATTCCTATCTGTGGAGCAGTTCTCCTCTCCATGGGGCAGTTTTCTTTATCTCTGCCACAGCCAACCCTCCCTCCAGGAGATCTCTGCTGTCCATGGCCAGTGAGTGTCCCTGCAGGGCTGATCAAATTCCAGCATCCCATGGGGAGATGCTCTGCCCAGGGGAGGAGCCAAGCATTCCTACCTGGATCCAATCTGACGTGGGAACAGCCCAGCAGCCTTTGCCCACTGCATTCCCAGAGGAGCAGCTTTCTGCTCCCCTGCATTCCCAGAGGGAGAGCAGGCCCATCTCCAGCACCCCTGGAGCTGCAGAGGAAAACTCCCCCCTTGTGCAGGATCCCTGCTCCAGCAGAACCACAGCTGGCACTGCAGGAGGGCTGAGCCCCCCTGGGATGGGACTGTGCCACCACCCTGAGCCCCCCTGGGATGGGACTGTGCCACCACCCTGAGCCCCCCTGGGATGGGACTGTGCCACCAGCCTGAGCCCCCCTGGGATGGGACTGTGCCACCACCCTGAGCCCCCCTGGGATGGGGCTGTGCCACCACCCTGAGCCCCCCTGGGATGGGACTGTGCCACCACCCTGAGCCCCCCTGGGATGGGACTGTGCCACCACCCTGACACACAGGGGCTCAGCTCCTGCTCTCACTCTGGCAGTGGTTTGTGCTTTTTGTTCTGTTTGTTTGTACTATTGCATTTGTATTTTTAATTTTCCTAGTAAAGAACTGTTATTCCTATTGCCAGAACTTTGCCTGAGAGCTCCTTAATTTCAAAATTATAATAATTCAGAGAGAGGGGGTTTACATTTCCCATTTCAGGGGAGGCTCCTGCCTTCCTGAGCACACACCTGTCTGTTCAAACCCTGACACCTTCTAAGGCGTCCTTCCCCTCCCTGCCAGTGTGAGACCCCAGGGCACAGACCCAGGCCCGGGGCTGAGCCCAGCTCTGTGCTGCCTGTGCCAAGGGGTTAGTGTTAAGCAGCTGGGAGTGAAAACACCCTAAAAATCAGAACTGCATCCTTTTATAACCTCAGTTCCCCTGGCCTGAATGACAAATTCACCAGACCCCTCTGAGAGCCTGGACCCTGCTGGGAGCCAGCTGAGCTCCTCAGCACCAGGCTGTCCCTGGTGGCACCAGTGGCACCAGTGGCACCAGTGGCACCAGTGGCAGCCCCATGGCACGTGGGAGGGGGGTTTACTCACCCGTGGCTCTTTGTTCTCATGGTCTGTGCCTGAACCTGCCAAAATGAAAATATCCCATTAATAGAGGGCTGGCAGGGGGTTGGAACAGCTTCTCTGGAGGGACTCCTGCTCCTGCTGGCCAAAAAACAGTAAAAAGGCACCAGTAAAAAGTTCAGCATTTGCTCAGTGTGAAACTCCACTGAGATAGCCAGGCCTTGCTTTTTTGGCTTTTTGTTCAGATTTTCACCATGATTTTAATGTTAAAAATTCAGGTCTGCTTTCAGCTTCATTTCCTGGGGGATTCTGCATTTGGCCAAAGCCTGCTGGGATGAGGGGGATGCTGCTCCACAGGGGTGGATGTGCTCCACCAGGCAGGGAAAATTTGGTTTATTCCTGCCTAAAAGCTTTGCCAGGGTTTTTTGGCCTTCCTTTTTGCTATTATCACTGTCCATTTGTCTCAAGCACATGATCCATGTCTCAGGAAAACAGGGCTTCATGCTAGAGCTTGGGCCTGCCCTGCTCATTAAATGTCACTAATTAGGCATCATGGTGGCTCCCAAAGTAAGCCAAGAGCTGGAGCAAGTACAGCTATGGGAAGAGAAACAACTTGGCAATTTTCAAGGCATTATGGGGGAAACTGAGCAGAATCATTAAAAATAATGAATTTTTAAATGTACAAAAAAAGTTTAAAACCCAAACAGACAAATAAAATTAAAAAAAAAAAAAAAGCAAAGTGCAATGACATATATTGACTCCAATTGAACAACTTAAGGGCAATGATAATTTTGTAATAAAATAAAAAAATAAACTTCCACAAATACAAAAAAATTTAATCTACAACCTTAAAAAAAATTAATATAAAAATAAAACACACAAACATTAAATAAAAAATAATGAGCTTATATTTCTATAATTATAAGTAAAAAATACCTTAGAATAATAAAAACTGTATTAATAAAATTATAAACATTTATAATACAAAAATATAATTATATAAATTAAACTAAAACTAAAATATAAACTGAAATGAAGTAAAAATTAATTAAACTTAAACTAAACTAAAAACTAACTAAAACTAAAACTAAAAATTATATTAAAAACATATATATAAACATACAAGAAAAATCCATTAAACAAAAATATCCACAATACAATAAAATTAAATAAATATAATAAATTAATAAAAACAAAATAAACCTCTAACAACTACCTATTAAATTTAAAAAAATATATATTTTCTTATGACAAAAAACTTATAAATACTTTAAACTATAACCAACTACTTCTTTAAAATCTCACAACCTCTAAAGCTAATATTTATCTAAGCAATAAATCATTCTTAACCCAACAATAATCTCATTCCTTTATTAAAAACAACAGCAATTGTCTTAGGTTGTAAGATGTGGCTGGGGGTGTGTATTCCCATCTGTCAGAGCTGGAGCAGTTCTCCTCTGTCCATGGGGCAGTTTTCTTTATCTCTCCCACAGCCAACCCTCCCTCCAGGAGATCTCTGCTGTCCATGGCCAGTGAGTGTCCCTGCAGGGCTGATCAAATTCCAGCATCCCATGGGGAGATGCTCTGCCCAGGGGAGGAGCCAAGCATTCCTACCTGGATACAATCTGAAATTCTGGGATACCAGAACAGCCTTTCCACTGCATTCCCAGAGGAGCAGCTGCCTTTTCCATTGGACCTTTAGAGGAAAACTCCCCCCTTGTGCAGGATCCCTGCTCCAGCAGAACCACAGCTGGCACTGCAGGAGGGCTGAGCCCCCTGGGATGGGACTGTGCCACCACCCTGAGCCCCCCTGGGATGGGACTGTGCCACCAGCCTGAGCCCCCCTGGGATGGGACTGTGCCACCACCCTGAGCCCCCCTGGGATGGGACTGTGCCACCACCCTGAGCCCCCTGGGATGGGACTGTGCCACCACCCTGAGCCCCCCTGGGATGGGACTGTGCCACCACCCTGAGCCCCCCTGGGATGGGACTGTGCCACCACCCTGAGCCCCCCTGGGATGGGACTGTGCCACCACCCTGACACACCCTGGGATGGGACTGTGCCACCACCCTGAGCCCCCCTGGGATGGGACTGTGCCACCACCCTGACACACAGGGGCTCAGCTCCTGCTCTCACTCTGGCAGTGGTTTGTGCTTTTTGTTCTGTTTGTTTGTACTATTGCATTTGTATTTTTAATTTTCCTAGTAAAGAACTGTTATTCCTATTGCCAGAACTTTGCCTGAGAGCTCCTTAATTTCAAAATTATAATAATTCAGAGAGAGGGGGTTTACATTTTCCATTTCAGGGGAGGCTCCTGCCTTCCTGAGCACACACCTGTCTGTTCAAACCCTGACACAATAATAAATGCTGCACCTGCAAAGCCCCAAATCCACAAGGGATGAGGACAAGGAGAATTCCTACCAACACCAATCCCCCTGTCCCAGGCACTCAGGAGGGGAGGAAAGAACCAGCTCCAGGCTCATCTGAGCCCCTACAAACCAATCCCAGCCCCAGTTACCATAGATGGTCCCGTTGACACAGCATTTCTTGAAGCTCATGATGTTCTGGGTCAGGGTGCCTGTCTTGTCTGAGAAGATGTATTGGATCTGGCCCAGCTGGTCGCTGAGGCTGGTGCTCCTGGCCTCAGCTGGGATGTCCTTGGCACCATAATACATCTCCAGATCCCAGTTAATGAAACAGCTGTTCACCAGGTAGATGAATTCAAACCTAGGGAGTGCAGCAGGAGAAAGCAGGGAGAAGGAGGTGATGTTCCTCACAGCCCAGGGTGCAGGGGACCTGAGACAGGAAGGAAAGGCAGGGGGACATCCCCACCGTGATCCTACTGCTCTGGCCTTGGGGGAGGCCGGAGGGTTTTCATCACCCACTGGGTCCTCTCTGGAATTGTGGCCTTTCCTGACCAAATTCACAGATCTGGAGGTCCAGTGAAGGGCCCAAAATTTTGAAAACAGCTTTTTCCAACATAAATTGTGATTTTTAGCTGCACAGAGCAGCTGTGCTCTTCTCCTCCCCATCCCTGCTGCTGTCCATAGGAAGCCCAGGAATATCTCAGATCCTGCATCCAGGGAGCTGCACCTTCCTCAGAGCCATCCTCAGCCTGCCCACGATTCCCAATATCCCATCTAGCCCTGCTCTCTGGCAGAGGAAGCCATTCCCTGTGTCCTGTCCCTCCATCCCTCATCAGGGATGCCCAGGGCTCACATCCCTGTTCTGCTTTTGCCCTGGGAAGATCTCAAAGCACACCCTTGGTGTCTGTAGGACACATCCCCCCTCCACCCTTCCCCTCTCCCAGCTAAGGGAGCACCTGGGAATGACCTGGGCCACACCTGGACCTTCATTTTGGGGCTGTGACCCACATTCCAGGTGAGGGGTGAGGGCAGGGGGGGGGTGCTGGGCCCCAGTCCCCACCAAGCTCCGTGGTCCTTACGTTATGTACATGGACATGGGGATGATGATGCTCAGGAGGATGGTGAAGCCCCAGAAGTTGAGGAAGGCCTGGTGGGCAGGGCTCGTGTGCTGGTAGAGGGCAGCCAGGTAGCTGTGCTTCTCCTGGAACGTCCTGGCCCAGAACCCAGAGGCCACAGCGAGGCCCAGGGACGTCACCAACAGCAGCAGGAAGATCTGGGGTGGGAAACCAGCATGAGAAGGTCCCAAGATGAGAAAGCCCCAAGATCACAGAGCCCACCAGAATCTTCTCTAGAAGGCTCCAGGGAGAGCTCAGAGCCCCTGGCAGGGCCTGAAGGGGCTCCAGGAGAGCTGGAGAGGGACTGGGGACAAGGCCTGGAGGGACAGGACCCAGGGAATGGCTCCCACTGCCAGAGGGCAGGGCTGGATGGGATCTTGGGCAGGAATTGTTCCCTGGCAGGGTGGGCAGGCCCTGGCCCAGGGTGCCCAGAGCAGCTGTGGAGTGTCCAAGGCCAGGTTGGATGGAGCTTGGAGTAACCTGAAGGTGTCCCTGCCATAGCAGGGGTGGCACTGGATGGGCTTTAAGGTCCCTCCCAACCCAAACCATTCTGGGATTCTCTGAACATGTTAAACTCAAGATATTTTGGGTCAAATATTGCAAGATGAAGAAAAGCAGCCCCATCCAAGCAAGAGGCCTCTCATGAGGAGCCCTGTGAGCCACTCCAGGAGCAGGGCAGAGGTGTTGGCCCCACACCCACCACGATCACCAGCCGGTCCATCAGGTGGTCCAGCTTGGTTTTCTTCCTCTTGATCTTCCCAGAGTTCTTCATGATTTTGGAATCAAAGCCTGGGCAGGAAATATTTCCAAAGTAAAAAGCAAGTCCCCAGAGGGTTCACCTGCAGGTCAGTGAGGCTGCTTCCCTCCATGGTGACACCTGCCCTCCCCTGAGGAGACCCTCCCTCCATCAGTGTCCGTGGAGCCGAGGTCGCAGGCTCCAAAATGTGATGCTCACAGCAGCTCCCACCCCTCCCTCTCCCCACAGCTCCCCACGGCCTGAGCTGGGTGGGCTGGATCTGGGGTGAGTGGAAGTGCCCAAGGCCAGGAGCACAGTGGGAGGTGTCCCTGCCACGGCAGGGGCGGCACTGGATGGGCTTTGAGGTCCCTCCCAACCCAAACCAGTCTGGCATTCTCTGAACACGTTAAACCCACGACATTTTGGACCAAACATTGCTGCAGCTGGGGGCTAACCCAGGATGAGGAGAGGTTTGGTACCACCTCACCTCGCACCAGGACACACCGCGGCAGCTCCTCCACCTTGTGCCAGCTGGGCAGCGCCAACCCCCCGCGCTGCCGGGGCATTCCTGCCCTCCCGGCCGGGCAGGGACACTCGCCTGCGTAGAGCACCAGGCCGTAGCAGAGGGCGGTGTTGCGGACGCGGCAGCCCCGCAGCAGGATCCGGTCTCCATCCAGGGCGTGGCTGCGGCCCCGCCAGCGCAGCGTGCCCGTGAAGGTGTGCATGCGGCTGTTGGGCTCCTCGCACGTCACCCGCCCTGCCAAGGCAAGGTCAGGGGGCAGGGAGAACCTTCCTTCCCTCTCAGCCCCATGAGTGCCCCCAGAGAGGGGGGCTGGGATGTGAGAAATTGATTTGTAATGGTAAAAATACAGGTTATTGGTGTTAAAATGGACTAGGACACTTGGGAAAGTGCATATATCTGTGTATATATATCCTATAAAAGTATTAGCAGTGTTGTCTGGCAATAGCTAACAGGCTGAAGAAGTTATGAAGTATTATAAAATGAAAAATTATAAAAATGAAAATGTAAAAAAGATACAATTATTAATGTAAAAATTATTAATAAATGTAATAATTTAAAATAAATTAATATTTTAATAATTAATTCATTTAATTTGATGTTTTTATTTCTTTCAATATTTTAATAAATTATTAATAATAAGAATAATAATGTAAATATGTAAAAATGAAACATATAAAATGAAAAATTATTAAAATGTATGAATTTTTTCTAAATTTATAAAGTATTATAACCAAGAAATAGGTTGGCTTCTGGTGGAATGCTGTAGAGTTTTACACCTCTTATGTCTCACCCTTCACTGAGGCTGATAATTGAATATAATCTTTTCAAACACATTTCAGTTACCCCAGCTCTGTAAAAAGCTGAGAATAATCCAGCACTCGGGGCCTCCTGGGGAGATCCAGGGTTTGTCAGGGCAGCTCTGGGTGGGATTTGGATGGCTCAGGTTACAGCTCAGGGAGGTGCTGGGAGGTTGGGCAGTGCAGGACCTCACTGGAGAAGGTACAAACACAACCCCCTTCACCCCCAAGGCCTTGGAGAGGGGAGTTCTGCTCCCTGTGGAGGAGCAGCAGGGACTGGGCTCAGCCTGGGCACCAAGAGCTTGGTTCCAGAGGGAAAATCAAGATCCAGGGCAGGGGCAAGGTGCCCAACCCTGCTGGATCCATCACAGAAGTGATGGAAGTGCCTCCCCACGAGGTCTTTGGCTGCCTCTTGCTGGACTGATGGGGAGCAGAGAATTCCCAGGGCTGGGTCCATCCCATCCCAGTGGGACTGGCCACGTCCTCCCCCAGCCAGCAGACTCACCATCAAAGGCAGCCATGCTCTCCTCGCTCTGCAGCTCCTGGTGGGTGACCAGAAGGGCCTGTCTGAACTTCAGGTTGGTTTCCCTGTGAGCAGGAGCCAGAGAAAGGAAAATAAAACAACCCTGTGGGTTGAGACAGAGCTGTTCATCTTCCTGTCAGGCCCACGGGACAGAGACAGCCGTTAATTATCAGCTAATTACACAAGTGGTGGCAGTGACATGCAAGAGAGGGACTGTCATGCCACATGTGCAGGAAGAGCCCTGGCCCAGGGACCCTGCCCTTAAATCATCCTGCACAGGGAGGATGGGCTGGGAGGGAGCTGGTGGGGCATGGAGACACCGGCCTTGGGTGCCAGGTGCTCTGCAGAACCCTCAGCAGAGCTTCTGGACTCCCACTTCCCAAATTTGTGGGTTAAATCTGCATTCCTGGGGTGTCTGCAGGTTTGGGTTTTGAAGGATCTCCCACATCCTGGGGTTCCCACTGAACCCTCCCAGTGCTGGGGGGTCCCCAAGACCAGGGTCTCTGGCCTGTCCCCCTGAGGCCTTGGGGTTTGAGTTTTCTGTTCTGTTTTGGTGAGCAGCTTTTAGCTTTATATGCAGGATAAATATAGGATATATAGGAGATAGATATAGATATAAATCTATATGTGTATATATATCCTATATCCTTTATCTATCCTATATATCTACCTCCTATATCCTATATATATATCCTATACCCATCCTATATATATCCTATATATATCATATATATATCTCCTATATATCTCCTCTATATATCCTATATATATCCTATATATATATGATATAGGATTTATACCAGGATCTTTTCACAGGCTGGTGAGGACAAAACAATCCTGCTCCAGCTGGACTCAAGGACAGTCCCTCCAAACTTCAGGCCCAAAGCACAAACAACGTGAAAAGAGAAGGGCAGGCAAGCAAGGAGGATGAAACTTCATCATTTGAAGTTGTTAATTGGACAATTAACTCCTCTATGCAAATGGACTAAAACTTATAAAAATGTGAGATCTCGTGGCCAAGCCCTTTTTGGTTCCATCCTGGAGCCATCTGGGCAGAGCCTCGGCTGTGGCTGTGGCACTGCCAGGGTGTGGCCTTGGAAGGCACTGCAATAAATACCCACTTATTCCTCTGAACTCCCTCTAGCCTCTGTTGTAGCTCCTCAAGGCATCACCCCCGTGGCCAGAGGGGTCCCTGTCGCTGTCGCTGTCGCTGTCCCTGTCCCTGTCCCTGTCCCTGTCCTCACCCATCAATGTCAGCGGTCTCCACGTAGCACAGGCTGCTGGGCTCGGAGCTGCACAGCAGGAGCAGGTCAGCCTTGAGGAGCAGAGAAGGGGGAGAGAGCAGCTGGATGAGCCCCTGGTCCCCACTGTCCCCAGGGCACAGCCAGCTCTTGCCACCCCTCACCGGGACGACGCTGTCCTTGCGCAGCCGCACGATGTCCCCGACGCAGATGTGGCGCCACTCCCGCCAGCAGAACCTGTGGGGGCATCCAGGGGACAGCTCTGTGTCCCTGCAGGGCAGTGGGGCTGGGGGCTGGGGGTGTGTCAGCCCGTGCCTCTCCTGAATTCCTGCAGGATTTGGGTCTCCCGGTTCTTGTGCCACCTCCAGAGGACTGAGCACCGAGGGTGGCACAGGAGCCGTGTGTCACATCCATGTCCCTGTCCCCACAGGTGACAGGGGCTCCCAGCACCCTGAGCACAGCTGGGAAAAGCCCATCTTTCCCTGGAGCAGTGCTGGACAGGGACACAGGCCCATGGCTTGGATGTGATGGCCTGGAGGAATTCTGTGCCAAGGAAATCCCCCCCCAGCACATCTCAGCAAACTGGGGCATTTTCAAACCTGCTGCCCATGCCTGGGGCATCACCAATCCCACAGGAGGAGCTGTGGCACGTTTTGGGAGGTGGTGGGGGCTTGCAGAGCCTGGGACAGTGCCACCAAAGCCCTCCTCAGCTGCTCAATGGGAGCACAGGTGTTCTGGGTGTGGCAAACACAGGCAGAGCCCCCCAGAGCCCCTCACCTCCTCCCAGCCAGGATCTCACAGGGCCTGCTGTTGATGTTCCTGTCACTGCGGTGACGGCCCTGCACAGGACAGACAGACAGACCAAGGCATGGCAATGGGCAATGCCAGGCTGTGGTGTCCCACCAAAACACCCCCCTGATGCCACCACCTCCTTCCTCAGCCCAGAGCTGCGTTCTGAGCCGTGGGAAGGTTTGTTCTGGTGAATGAAGAGGCTGAATTCCCCCCAGGTGTTTCTGGGGACCCACCTGGCACTCCAGCCCATGGTCAAGGTGTCAAAGGTGACAGGAATGAGGGTTTGGACCCCAAGGGAAGCAGACGGGGTGTGACATGTTTCCCAAGGGAAAAAAAACCACGTGTGGATGTGGTGGAGCAGGGGATCCCTCAGGACTGAGGGGTGGCAGCAGCCCCTGAGCCCCTCAGCCCAGCTGACAGCACAGGCCCCCTCCCTGCCCACGTCCCCAGGGTCACCCCCCACTCACAATGTCATCGATGAGGTCTCGCAGTCCCCGGATGATGAGGAGGCAGCTCAGGGGGAACAGCAGAGTGTACCAGGGCAGCGTGGAGATCTCAGGGAACGTCTGGAGAAGGAGGATTTTACAGCACTGACACAGCTCCTGTCCCACCCTGGGGCACTTGAGGTGACTGAATGACTCCCTGGCTGGCAGGAACCCATCTCAGGATCACCAAACCAACATCTCTGCTACAGACACCTCTTTTGCTGGGTTTTCACCTCTTTTTGAGGTGTGAAATGCTCCAGGGTCTCTCACTTTGGAGGGATGAATTTCTGTTTTGGTGTGGTCAATCTGAGCTTCACCTCCATGTGAACCAAACCCATTTTAGAGAATCGAGGAAAGATTTGAGTTGGGAAGGACCTTAAAGCCCATCCAGTGCCACCCCTGCCATGGCAGGGACACCTCCCACTGTCCCAGGCTGCTCCCAGCCCTGTCCAACCTGGCCTTGGGCACTGCCAGGGATCCAGGGGCAGCCCCAGCTGCTCTGGGCACCCTGGGCCAGGGCCTGCCCACCCTGCCAGGGAACAATTCCTGCCCAAGATCCCATCCAGCCCTGCCCTCTGGCAGTGGGAGCCATTCCCTGGGTCCTGTCCCTCCAGGCCTTGTCCCCAGTCCCTCTCCAGCTCTCCTGGAGCCCCTTCAGGCCCTGCCAGGGGCTCTGAGCTCTCCCTGGAGCCTTCTCTTGTCCAGGGGAGCACTCCCAGCTCTCCCAGCCTGGCTCCAGAGGGGCTCCAGGGTTAGAAGTTAAACTAAGACACAGTGGGGAAAGGAGAAAAAGAAAGAGAAGAAAACTGAAAGAAGAAATCAAAAATTTAGAGAAAATAAAACTAGAAGAGGGGCTCCCAGCTGGAGGCTTGGAGCATCTCCGTGGCTTCCTCTGGCCTGGCTCCAGCAGCTCCACATCCTCCTGAAGTTGGGAGGCTTTAATTTAAATTAACCACATTGAACATGGATTAAACCCCTCAGAAAGCTTCTGAAAGATGCTGAACACCACAGAAAAGCTCCTGGGGAACCTTTCAGCCCAAATTCCCTGCCCTGAACTGCAGAGAGCCCTGCGTGGGCAGAGCCCTGGCACACACCTGTTGTGTTGGGATTTCAGGGTTTACCCCAGAAGCTCGGGTCCCTCCCCTGATAATTCCCTGCCAGGTGTGTCAGTCACCTCTCCTTTCCCCTCCCAGCACTGTCTGTCAATCCTGGCATTCCAGAAGGGCTCCAGTGACTGGCAGATTCAAAGGATGCCCTCTACCCCCGGGGGACATTGGGCCATCCAGGTGTCCTTTGTCCCTTGAGACCTCCCCTCCTGTACCTGGCTGGTGGCTCCCTGCCCCTTCCCTGCCCTCTCCCCGGGGTTAAAAGGAGCAGCACCCACGGGGTCAGGAGTTCTGCTGGAGCTGGGGCTGGGTTCAGAGGCTGTGGGCCAGAACAAAGCTCTGATCCAAACCCTCCATCAGAACCGACTCCTTCCCTTCCCCATCGCCCTAAAGCTTCTCCACAGAGGGAAACCCGAGGAGGAACCCAGGAAATTCCTCTGGCTGCCCTGGAGGACTCGAGACCCTGACAGGGGGCTTGGAGACCTTGGCACAGAGCCCAAGACCCCTGTGCCCTTGATCTTGGCCCATGGCAAAAACAATTACCAACCTTTATATGAAGAATTACAAGTCAAGAAAATTAAAGTGGAATAATAGTTTGTCACAGGGTGAAAAATCAATTTTTGGGGTTTTTAGAATGGGGGTTCAGGGGGCAAGATGGAGGAATCTGGGCGTGTCCAGCCTTTCTCCTCCTTCTTCTTGGCCTCCATCTTCTGCTGTGATGGTGGCACTTTTGGATTGGTTTAGAGTAGAAGCTCACTGTGAAACAGAGGTGACAGGTATTGGGAAGTTTTGGTAAATAATGTACACGTAGTTTTTAGTATAAAAGATAAGGATGGGCAGTGTGCCTCAGCCTGAGCTGCCAGACAGACCTCAGAGAAAGAATGGTATAGATAAGAAATACTAAACAACCTTGAGAACAAGAACAGAAGAATCCTGACTCCTTCTTCAATGGCTGGGCTGGGAGAAAGAAGCTTGTACGTATCTCAGAGTCACTGTGACCAGCAGAGATTCTGAGAGAGCGGCCCCTCCACGGGAGAAGGCTCCATCCCAGCACCACCGGAGCTCCTGCAGGCCTGGACTCATCCCCACATGCCCAGCTGCAGCACCCAGCCAGCCCAAAGTGTCTGTGGGGTGAAACACCACAGTGCTGCTGTTTGGATCAGCAGCAGGGCCAGACAAGACAAGGCACGTCCCGACTGCAATGTTGGTTATTGGAATTTTTACCAATAGAGCCGGACGGGATGTCAGGCTCTGCTGCTGAACCAAACAGCAGCACTGTGGTGTTTCACCCCACAGACACTTTGGGCTGGCTGGGTGTGTGATGTTTCACCCCACAGACACTTTTGGGCTGGCTGGGTGTGTGGTGTTTCAGCCCACAGACACTTTGGGCTGGCTGGGTGTGTGGTGTTTCAGCCCAGAGACACTTTTGGCCATGGGTGTGTGGTGTTTCAGCCCAGAGACACTTTTGGCCATGGGTGTGTGGTGTTTCACCCCAGGGACACTTTTGGCCATGGGTGTGGGGTGTTTCAGCCCACAGACACTTTTGGCCATGGGTGTGGGGTGTTTCACCCAGAGACACTTTTGGCCATGGGTGTGGGGTGTTTCACCCACAGACACTTCTGGCTGGCTGGGTGCTGCAGCTGGGCACGTGGGGACAAGTCCAGGCCTGCAGGAGCTCTGGTGGTGGTGGGATGGAGCTTCCCCCTGTATCAGGGGCTGCTCCTCGGGTTTCCCTCTGTGGAGAAGCTTTAGGGCGATGGGGAAGGGAAGGAGTCGGTTCTGATGGAGGGTTTGGATCCAGAGCTTTGTTCTGGCCCACAGCCTCTGAACCCAGCCCCAGCTCCAGCAGAACTCCTGACCCCGTGGGTGCTGCTCCTTTTAACCCCGGGGAGAGGGCAGGGAAGGGACAGGGAGCCACCAGCCAGGTACAGGAGGGGAGGTCTCAAGGGACAAAGGACACCTGGATGGCCCAGTGCCCCCCGGGGGTAGAGGGCATCCTTTGAATCTGCCAGTCACTGGAGCCCTTCTGGAATGCCAGGATTGACAGACAGTGCTGGGAGGGGAAAGGAGAGGTGACTGACACACCTGGCAGGGAATTATCAGGGGAGGTTCTGGGGTAACCCTGGAATCCCAACACAACAGCTGGTGATATCCCAGTACACGTGGGGTGCCTGTGCCCACCTGGAGGAGGATGACGAAGACGAAGTAGACGTTGGCCATGCGGTGGAACTGCTCGTAGAGGTTCAGGGGCAGGAAGGTGAGCAGGTTGTACTTGGCTGTCCGGATGGCATTGCCCTGGGGACAGGGGCACAGGCATCAGGGACCTGCTCTGCAAATGCCACAACACTGCTGCTCTTGGGATTTCCCACAGCACGAGAGATGGCTTAAAAAACTATCAAAGCCATAAGGGAAAGTGTTGATTTCTATTCTTATTACTTTTAATATCATTATCATTATCATTATCATCAGTAATTTATATTTCTACACATTCATTATTAATAATTTATATTTATTATTTACTAATATTATCCTTATTTTTATAATTTATTATATAATTTATTATATATTATATTTAATATTTAAAATGTTTATTATTTATTGTTAATTTATTCTTAATATAATCTAGTTATTAAAATACTTTAATTTTTTATTTTAATATTATTATACATTTTATATTATTAATAATATTTTAATATATTCTTTTGTTTTAATAGTATTTTTATTTTAACCATATTATATATATTTATTATTAATTTTTCAATTATTATTTCCTCTATTTTTATTTTTATTAAATTATTTTATTTTAATAGTATTTTTATTTTAATAGTATTCTGTATCTTCATTATTTTTTATTATTATTTCATTTATTTTTATTTTTAACATATTATTTTATTTTTATATTATTTTTATTTTAATAGTATTGTACATAGTCATTAATTTTAAAATTATAATTTAATATATTTTTCTTTTAAATATTTTATATTATATTATTTTTATTTCAATAGTATTATATATATAAATAATTTTATCATTATTTTTATATATTTTTATTTTTACTCCATTATTTTTATATATTCTTTTTCATTTTAATAATTTTAATTTTAAAATATATTATTTAAAATTTTTTTTCCCTCCACCATTAATGCAGAGTTTTTATTTTCTTTTTCTGTTTTGGTTAGGGTTGGATTGAAAGTGTTTGAGATGGAATTTGTGTTCAGATTGAGATGTTTATTATTTTTATCTATATTATAATTTTACAAGCTGTGAGTTTTAGTGTATTTTACTAACAAGCTATAAAATGGCTTTGCAGCTATTTTTATAAGGTTTTTTTAAAAAAACTATTTAATGAGGAAATGACAATTAAA